>NW_025333872.1:96983333-98250000 GCF_019186645.2 Phyllostomus hastatus
AGTGAAAAATGTGTCTTTTCTTTTTATGGAAAAACCTAAATGGACTTGCTGGCCACCCCAGTGGTCGATGGCATTGCTAGAGCACCTTTTGTTCATTACAGAAAATCCTTCCCTGTTCCCTGTGCTTTGAAAGTCACATTTGCCATTCCGTCTCCAAGGGCAGAACCCGCCTGCCATTCAGGGAACACTTAGTCACCAGTCTAAGAGGACGCTGGATGAAGATGGGCTAGTAGGTTTTGATTTTCCTTTCTTTCTTTTAAGATAGCCCTGTCTTTATAATCTCGTGACATCATCATCTTAGACTGTCTGCCGTGGAAGAGAAAATTCACCCCTGAGCACCTCCTGTCCCCAGGGCCGAAGCTCCAGCACACACACCCTTTTGGGACAAATGCCACTTTTGTAAAAGAAGGAATATGTCGGTTCCCTGAATGTTGAGAGATAAACGAGAATGGGTTCCTAATTTTTTTTAATTGCTTGTTGACAACACACACGGTTACTTTGTGGTTCTGTGGAGGCTGCTGCCGAAGGATCCAGGGAGGGTCCAGAGCCTGCCCCCACAGCGAGACAGAGGAGGAAGGGGGCCCAGGGTCCCCACAAAATCAAGGGGTTATTGGAGCGACATCAAACATGAGTGTCAGTGCTACAGAGACGGCGGATTCTGTCTGCAAGACAAAATCGTTTCTGGTACAGAGAGCTGGCGTGCTGGTCAGAGTCGGAGAAGGTCCATTTACGGGAAAAATCTCGGGAGACCAGCCCAGGTAGGCTGGCCCTCCCAGCCTCCCAGGCTGCAGCAGGGCAGGGAAAGCAGAACTTTGGCCCCGGCCGCCCGGCTGCCCGGCTGCCACTGTAACTTGTGATGCGGAACCGAGAAGTCGGGCTGGGCGGGGCTGCGCCTGTCTCTCCCGCCCCTGCCCTGAGCCAGAGGGAGAGCTGGTCCCTCCTCCGAGCTCAGCCGGTCCCTCCTCCAGGGGCCCTGCCCGTGCCGTCACTGTTCGGAGCACCGAGCGCAGCGGAGTGGCCTTCACAGCAGCAGCACAGATGTCAGCCCCTCTCACGGGCTGGCAGCGAGGGAGCTGGTGACGGGAGCCGAGGCTCTGCCCCGAGGGCCTCGAACAGGCCACCCTGCGAGCTCACTGGTCCCCGCCGGAGACTGCCCACCGGGGAGCCCCCGAGGAGGCCACTCGATGCGCGTGCGGGTGCAGGGCTCGCGCACCTAGAGGACAGCGAGTGCAGGTCGCCTCCTGTTGGCGCGTCTTCCTCTAGCGATCCACGGAAGCAGCCCCTGCTGACCCCGGGACGGCCCTGCACGGCCCACCCCGCAGAGGGGTGCGGTGGCCTGAACCAGCTGAGGTCACTCGCGGAAGCCAGGGGAACCCCGCCTGTGGAAGGGGCTGCTGTGCAGCCGGTCAGAGCTGGGCCCCGTCCCTGCCTGGCCATCGTGGGCCGCGTGGCCCTAGCACGTGGTTCGGCATCCGTGAGCAAGTGGGAAGGACGGACGCTCGGCCATCCTCACCTCTGTCAAAGCAGAGCGGCTGCTCACTCTCCTTCGTGTGAGTCTCTGTGACATGAGGTCTCCCTTCTCTTCGCCCCCCGTCTTCCTTCCCTCCCGCCTCCGAGCTGGTCGTCCTCTGTAGTCAAGGAGTGTGTCCCCATCACGCCTCACCCCCACCCTGCGTGGAGCCCTGTGCGGACCCCGGTGGTGAGGGGAGGGACGGGCTCCCCCTGCAGATAACTCGGTGACTGGATCCCCAGCACCCGGCTCCGGTGCCCACCGAGCCGCTGGCACCTGTAGGTTCTGCATTCCGTGACGCTCCTGCCGACCCTGTGGGCAGCCCCGATGTCTCCGTCCTGGGGGGCGGGGAGCACTGAGGTGGGCGCCGTGGCTCATGAATGTCTCTGCAGAAATGCGAAGGAAATACGGGGCGCTCCTGCCGCACTTATCGTCACGGGGCGTCTGTGCAAACCACAGCCGCACAGCTAGTCCACCTTCCCAGGGCCAAATAGTACCCAAGCTTCAGGCTTAGTCACTGCACCAGCTCAGGGCTGACGGGAACGTTCCACTCCGGCTGAGAGCGCCTGGGAAGGGCGTTCAGGGAGCTTTTCTCCCGCCCCGCCCTCTGCAGCACGCCGGGGGTGGGTGTCCGAGAGCTGGCGACTGTCGCCGTGCCCCGGTGTCACGGAGCCTTCCGGGGGTCTCCGCGTCCTGTAGGGCGGCACCTGTGTTCGCTGGAAGCAAGCCCCGCGACCACACGCCACACTGGGCTCTCGCTCCTTCTATTTTTCTGCTCAGCGCGTTAACCAAGTCTCCTGGAGAGGGCGTTTGCAGGCTCAGGTGTAACTCATTTTATCTAATAAACATGTTTCTGGCGTGTAGCATGTAAATTGAATTTTAACAAATTGAATCATATATTTAAATGCCTGAGGGGCTCTCATTTAAGGAAATGAATCATATTCTGAATTTTAACTGAATTTCTCTGCCCTAATTTTTCTTTTCTGGTATCCAGGTGTTCGCTTGGGTTTGCTTTATTTAGGTAATACCGGAATCAATTTATTAAATTCATGGAGTAATTTTATAAAGCAAGCGGTTGAAAGTCACTTCTTAATGACCCCAGCATTTTGCATCATTACTGATACAGCTAATTAACTGCAACCAAATACACGTAGTTGCAACTCAGAAGCGGTTGCGGTGTTTGCGTGGGTGTGAGTTATGGAGAGGGTTATGGGAGGGGCTTCCTCGATTTTAAGGTTCTAAAAGGATCCCTCAAAGACAGTAGTGGTAGCCTAGCCAAGGTTCTCAAGAGACGACGCCATCATCTTTAAAATTTGGTCTGTGACATTCCAGCAGCGTGGATGTTTATGACTGTGATCAGCCACTGAAATAACACATCGCCCGAACCCCCTATGCAGAAGCAGAGAAACCTCGGGCGCCATAAAACCAGAACTTAACGCATGTGAGCCTGGCTCCAGAGCTGCACGGAAAAGCCAGGCTCCGGCCCCAGAGCCCGGGGTGGGCTCCGTGAGGGGGCCGGGCTGTGGGGCCGGGAGGGGGAGGGGCCAACGCGGTTCTTCTTCCTGGGACTGGCCCGGACCTCGGGAAGGCAGAGGGGAGCTTTGTGCTGCAGTCGAGGCTCAAATGGCCCGGAGGCGAAGCTTCCTGTGCTGTGCGGGCGGCAGGTGCTTCTGGGTGGCTCAGAAAGGCACCAAGGGTGACGGGTGCTGGGCTGATTTTTGCTACGCCTGACGCTCACCGTCTGCGTGAGTCTGGGGTCCCTTTGGCCCTACCCTGCGGGGCCTTTTGGGGAAGGACCACGAGCAGACGAGAAAGCTCGGAGGAGAGAGCACGGGGGGCAGGACCGGAGCAGCAAAGGGACCTGACCGGCTTGCGTTAAAGGTGAAAACAAGCAGAAGGAGGGCGAGGTTTTAGCTCAAGGTCACCACACGTCTGCGTGCAACTCCCCCGAATCCGGCCGGGCCGAGAGCCGGACTCCAGCGCGCCCCCGGCTGGAGATGAGGCACCGGCGGCGTCCCTCTCAGTCTCGGGTCCTCGGCTGCCCCTGGCCCTCAGCAGTGACGCCACGGCCCCCCGCCCCACAAGCAAGCACCCCGCAGCCGCTGCTGCGTGGCGCTGGGAGGGCGGCCCTCCATGCCGGTGGCCATGCGAGGCCTTCGTCCCCACTCCACCCCCCCCCCCCCCGCCCACCCTGAGACACGAGCAGACCAGCACCGGGGTGGTGGGTCCCTGTGGGCGGCGTGCTCGGGTTCGGGATGACACACCCACAGCTTCTGAGCCACACGGTGCATGCAGACACTCGTGGCTGCGACTGTGGGGATGGGCAAGGCCGCAGGCAGGGCCCGAGGCCCGGGCGTGGAAGAGAACAGGTGTCAGCCCAGGGAGCAGGGCGTGCCCCCGGGGTGGGGGGGTGGGTGGTGGAGAGGACAGGAAGGCCCAGAGCTGGCACCGGAGGGGCCAGCCCCACCGACTGACCAAACACCGAAGGAACCACGGGGTGCAGGGCGCGTGTGCTGCGGCAACACTGGGAGAGGCCTGGGTGTCCGGGCAGCGGGGCCGGCCTGAGCGGTGGGAACGCAGGAGGACACGGTGGTGCTGAGCTCAGTCCTAGAAGCGGCGAGTTTGAGGGGCTGCTCGGCCCCCAAGGCAGCGCGCTCCGGGGGAGCCGGGAGGGTGGGTGCTGCGGGCTTGGGGCCCGTCTCTGCGCGCCCTGCCATGCGCAGCTTCACCTGGGGGTGGGGCCAACGCCGGCTGGCAGAGCGCGGAGAGCCAGCCAGCGAGAGGCGGAGTCACAGCTCGGGCGACAGGAGAATGGACTCGGGGCACTGCCCCAGCGCTGTCTAGAGTCGCCCTGCGGGGTCCCTGCAGACCACCCAGGAGGCCAGCACCCAGTCTGACCCCCACGTGCCCTTGCGAGTGGGGAAGTCTGCCCCATGGCAGGGGCCACTGCGGAGACCCTGCGTGGCCCCGCGTCGTGGCCCGGCCCCTGCTCCCGCGGGGGAAGGACCAGCAGGGAGGTGTGTCCTCTCAGGCGCAGAGCGGGCTGGGCGCTCAGGGTCCCCAGGGAACCAGGAGGGTTGCGAGGGGAGCGGGGGTCCTGACGTTTCACAAGTTTCTAGAGAAAAAGGACGCAGGGGCACCATCGCAGGGCGCTCAGACCAGACAGACCCTTGCACCCCCAGCCCAGCCGCGGGGGGAGAGGAGGGGTGACACAGGGCGGTGGCGGAGACCACGGTCTCCTCGTCGGCAGGCGCAGAAAGGACAGCTCGCTGACCTCGCAGTTGGCCTGCGATCGATCGCAGGAGAGAACTCGGCTCCTGAGAGTGACAGAGGCCGAGATAAAGGTGCGGCCCCAAGCGGGACAGAGGAGCCCTGAGGTCTGTCCCTGACTGCCCGTCACTCGGGGCGTGGCCTTGGGGCAGAGGGCGGCGTCAAGAACGGTCATGATGTCCCAGGAGCACGCTGACCACCCTGGCATTTAGGCACCGCGCCCCAGAGAGACACGGCAGTGGCCGCCTGCGCGCCCGCCAGCCGGGACGCCTGGACACGGGGTTCAGATTCCTGCTGCAGGGGTGCGTGGAAAGCGGTGGGTCCCCCTGCTCCCCGTCTGTCCTGCCTGCACAGCTCAGCTTTCCCAGCGACGGTGTCGGTGGTACACTTTGTCCCTCAAGGTCCCGATTCATTTTGTCGCCCAGGGAGCCTGGCCCAGAAGGCCTAGGAGACGGAGGATCCATCATTCTTCACGGTCGGGTGGAACACGGCTGATTTGTGTCCGTGTCGGCCACTTAAAGATGGGAAAGAAACAAAGTTGAAAAGAAGCAAACAAGGGTCCTGCGTGGCCGGCCAGGATCTTATCGATGAAACCTCCAGCCCGAGTCCTTGAAAGGGAAATCGTTATTTGATACTTTTTCACCTTAACCTCTCTCACTGGCTGACTTCGTGAAGAAGAAGGAGTCTTAAAAATTCAGAGGGTGTCATATTTATTTCCTATACATCTTGCCACTTACCATGGATGTTTGTAAACAAATATGTTCCATTTTTCAGGAGGCATATGGCTTCTCCCTTGCTTGACTTAATAAGGTGACAGAAATTCCGTGCGAAGTCTGCCTCTCGGGGTGGCGTCCCCCTGGTGAGCGGCGGCTCCCAGGAGCGTGGCGTTCCAGGGCAGAGCCGGCCTCTCTGTCCCCGCCCCTCTCCACCTCCCCCCCTTCCCGGACACACATGAGAGAGCAGCCCCTGCAAAGCCACACGGAACGAAGCTCAAAACAAAACAGAGAAAGACTCGGGGTGTTTTCCTCGACCCCCTGCTCCGTCCTGTCCTTTGCCTCGGGGAGTTCACAGAGCCCGGTTCACTCCGTGGGACCCCGTGAGCTCGCTCGGCCTGAGTTACGCGAACCCGCAGTGGGACAAGGGCAGGGGAAGTGTCCCCTTGTCACCGTGGTCCCCGCCCGCCAGACTCCCGGGCGGGGATGCCACGGCGCCTCCCAGCAGCCGTGAGCCGGATCAGCAGGCCGAGGAACGCCCCTGCGCCCCGTGTCCTCACCCATGAGAGGAGGGCAGCAGCAGTGCTCCCGTCAGGGGTGTGTTTGAAGGGCTCACCAGGCACGCACAGGACACCTGAGCATCACCTGGCGCCTGCCGACTGCGATGCCAGTGCTGGGGGGGTGGGGGGGGGACGGCTCTTTCTGGCACCTGGAGGCTCCGCGTGCCTGGACTGAGTCCCCTGGTGCTGGCGGGGGAGACACCCCACAGACTGCCCGGAGCAGCTCCACACCGTTTGGGGTGTGGCCCGCGCAGCTACGCCCACCTCGGAATAATGAAGACCTCATTCGTTCTACAGGCTGTAAGCTTTACAGAAAGGTGAGTTGTAGTGACCTACACTCCCCGTGTATGGGTCTTGACGGGAGACGAAGCAGTGATGGGGGCAGGACAGCCCAGGTGTGTGCAGCCACTCCAGCGACATTGTAGCAGCGGTGGCCCAAGGGGGGCAAAGGCGGGAGGAGAGCTGAGCGGATGCCTCCCCCCCCCCCGCCCCCGCCGCAAAGAAGTTTCTGTTTCCGTTACAATTTCGGCAACCTGTCATGTGCTCGGAGGTTTTTTTGTCTGTTTCATGCCTGTAAGTGCTGGGGTTGGGGGGCTCGCCATCCAAACAAAATAGCTGACACCATTCACTTTTTATTTTTATAACTGAAAGACCCCATGTGCATTATTTCCGGTGCCTGAACAGCCTCCGACTCCCTTTCTGAGGCACGTTTTGTAGGATATTAATTTTTCCATCCATGGCACGGGAGAAATAATCTAGTCCTCTTTCATAACGCAGTAATGATTTGAAATTGCTTGCGGAACAGGCCGAGTTCCGGGGGGAGGCTGTGGCTTCGAGTGGCTCTGCAATGAGAGACGTTGGAAATGAGACAAGGAGGAGAGCTGCGGTGGGGACCTGGCGGAACCAAGTTCTGCTACATTGTAACGCTCTGGCTTCCGCTGTATGTACCCCAGCCCCGGTGGTAGCAGATCTCCCTGGTCCCGCCGTGCGTCTGCCCCTGTAAACAAACCCAGCAAGGGCAACGTGGTCATTCGTCTTAGCTCCTTCACCTTCCGTGTGAAATGTGCACTTTCTTTTTTTTTTTAAGATTTTAGCCCTGGCTGGCATAGCTCAGTGGATTGAGCGCGGGCTGCGAACCAAAGTGTCGCAGGCTCGATTCCCAGTCAGGGTACATGCCTGGGTTGCAGGCCATGGCCCCCAGCAACCGCACATTGATGTTTCTCTCTCTCTCTCTCTTTCTCCCTCCCTGCCCTCTCTAAAAATAAATAAATAAAATCTTAAAAAAAAGAAATATTAAAAATTTTTTAAAAGATTTTATTTATTTATTTTTACAGAGAAGGGAAGAGAGGGAATAAGAGAGGGAGAGAAATATCAGTGTGTGGTTGCCTCTCACATAGCCCCCACTGGGAACCTGGCCCACAACCCAGGCATGTGCCCTGACTGGGAATCGAACAGGCGACCCTTCGGTTTGCAGCCCAAGCTCAACCCACTGAGCCACGCCAGCCAGGGCTCAGAGGCAATAACCTTTTAAGGACGTTTTTAAAGAATTTATAATTTAAAAATCCCAATGATAACATTTGATAGCTCATACCATCTGTTATTTTAAGAGAAACCTAGATGGTGTGTATTTAGTGTTAAGTATAACAGTGTTCTAAATATTCTAAAATTAACTCAAAACAGCAAGGAAACCCCCTAGAAGCTATGGATGGCCCCGGCAGCTCAGGCTCTGACGGCGCTTCCACACGCGGTCCTCGGAGAGACAACTGGGGGGTCCCACAGCCACTTCAGCGTGAGCTTCCTGGGCCCCCCGCTCCCGGCCGAGGAATCTGGGGAGCAGAGGGCGAGGGTCCGGGGTTCGCACTTCGAGTTCCCCAACTGCTTTTCACACACACCCTAAGTTGAGGACCAGGGTGTGGAGATTATAACGTTGACAGTTTTGGAGCCGGAAGTGGAGACAGTCCCATCCCAGGAAACTGTCACTTGTACGTGTCCAGGTCCGAGAGGGGGCATGTCTGTGCCCCAGGGCCAGCAGGCGCCGAGGGTGCTGCTGCAGCAAAGGTGCGGGTGCACCAGTCCGTCTCCCCGTCAGGCAGAAAGGACGCTACCCTTTACGTGTTATTCGCTCTCAACAGTGGCCGCATTTCCAAGCGGTGACTTTTCCTCGTTGCCTTGTGACTCGGAGTTACCGAGTGCTCTCTGCCCAGTGGCTGCGGGGTCTCAGGGAGGAGCAAATGCTGTGTGTCCTTGGTCAAGGTGACCCCGCCTCACGGCGCCTCCGTTTCCTTCACTGCAGAGTGGGGGCAGCAGTGTCTACCACACAGGTTTGCTTACGGGCATTAAAAGAGTTTATAGAATGCTTAACACAAGTGCTTGGCAAATATTAAATACTATATAAGTACTTGGGGGGAGATAGTAAGATAGGTAAGATAGAAAGTAGGCACTAAGATAAGTAGCCTACTTATCTTAGTAGGCACTTACCTACTAAGATAAGTAGGATAGAAAGCCTGAAAGGAGTAGATTGTTCCAAGAAATGGAGGAGTGAAGAGAAAGACAGAGCAGGCATTAATTGACGGAGAAAAAGCGTGCAAGGTGGTTCCCCTCGCTCCCACAGACCTCGTGGAGCACACGAAGGAAAAGGAGAAACACAGGAGCCAGAATGCAAGGCGCCGCCAGCCAGGAGTTAGGGAACAGCGGGGAAGTGGGGGTCCGTGGATAGCTTTTAAGCACGAAGCTCCCTGGTCCGTGCACGTCTCTGACGCTGTGCGTTCCGCTGGGCTGAGGGGCAGCTGTGTTCAGCCGCCTCCGGGTGCGGGGCAGGCCCCGAGCGCAGAGCTAGTGGACCTGGGCGCGGCGCCCGGCCCGGCCGTGTCTGCCAGCGGGAACTCGACGTCCTCTCGTTTTCCGCATTTTTCACCTTCGGATGAAGTCAGCGGTCAATGTCTGCCCACGTTCCTTGCCCTGTGCCATTGCTGTTCCCTTCTCCCTCCCTCTTCTGACATTCTCCTTCGGATGCTCTCAGCTTGAATCTCAGCTCCCCGAACACGTCCTCACCCAGCACCTTACAGGCCCCCTCCACCGCCCCCAGTTTTCCACCAAAACCTCCAATGACTTGTCTGCGGTAACGTCAAACGTTTCTTTAGGTGGTTTTCAAGGTTTTTCCCACCCGGGTCACACGGGCCTTTGGCGCTGCACTCGGTGGGCGGGCACTGTGCCCCTCCGGAGCAGCCAGGGGGGCCCCGCCCAGCCGGAAGGAAGCCTTGTAGGGGACGCGCCGGTCCGACAGGGTCCTCCCGAGTGCACGGTCCCCGCAGGGTCTCCGAGGGCGACCTCGTCTGGAAACAGGGCTGTGGGAATGAATGCAGTTAGCGAAGATGAGGTCACCCGGAGGGGGCTGGGCCCTGAGTCCGATGCCAGCGGTGCCCTTAGAAGAAGACACGCAGGAGCAGCCCCGTCCACCAGGAGATGGAGGGGGGACAGGGTGCTGCCCCTGTAAACCAAGGAGCTCAGGGATCCGCCAGCCACCCCCAGATCTCCCTAACATCCTTCGGGGAGAGCTCGGCCTGTCCCACATGTCCGCTTGGGACCAAGCATGCGGGGCTGTTCTGCAGCCGCCCTAGGAACCAGAGAGACGGGTGTCCAGGGACAGGATCCTGCGCTGTGGGTCGGAGCTGGCCCGTCCTTCTCTGCCCCCCTCAGGGGAGTGTCCTTCTCGCCACCCCCCCCCCCGCCCCCAGGGGAGTGTGCGGGATCCAGTGGGACCGGAAGTGTGCGGGCAGATGCGTGGACCTCTGCACCAGCACCAGGTTCCTTCTTCTGCTTTGAGACCCTTCCACCACCCCCTGCATGGGCCCCGCTGGGCCGAGTGCTCCGTGAGCTGTTCAACACGGTTTTTGCATTTACTCCTTAAAGATGGCTGAGTCCGTTTTAACTTAGAAGAACCAAGATACAGAGAGTAAGGCTCCTGTTCAGAGGGCGGTGTGGCCTTTAAGATGCAGCTCTTGCTGCACGTAACGTTGTTTCAGAAAGACGTGATTCGGTTTGTCTGGTTAAACTAAGTAATGTGTTACTTTGTAATATGATTCTACTGTGTATTCATTTTAATGCACTGATGACATTGACTCTCTGTGGATTTGAAAATAAGATTTATTTTATTTAATATGAAATTAAGCTTAATTTGTTTTCGCAAGTGTAGCTGGTTTTATTTATGTTACAAGGAATGTAGGAAATGTGTGTTTTACAAAAAGTGGCCATATAGTCGCTTTCCTTAGCCCATGCTCATCCATACTTTAACCGATCACCTATTCAAACAGTAGAACAAACCTTGCAGTCTTAGTGCAATGAAATGACTTCTTGTGAGGGGGAAAAAAAATAGGAATTTGAACGCCAAGAATCATTGTTTCTAAAGCGAACGAGGACGAGTTTCCCGTTTGGTGCCCGACTTCTGTTTAAAGTGAACGCCCTGGAGTGTCGTCCTCTCTTCCTCGCCTCCCCCCCGCCCCCGGGCCCGGAACTGGCCCGCGGCTTGCGTGTGCCCGGGGTGAGCAGCCTCGCAGCAACCCAGTGACGTGGGTGGCAGCCCCCCGACCCTCAGAGAGGGAACCGAGACATTGGACATGACAAGCAGGTGACGAGCAGAGCCAGGAAGAGAGCCGGAGGTTTCTGGCACCCCCCTCCCCCACATCTCCTGGAGACACAGAGTGTGTCCTTGCATTGCTACCCGTCGGTTCGGATGATGTAAGCTGACCCCTGCCCACCCCTGCACGGCCGCCGCTGGGCTCCTGCTGGCCTGTGTTACGTCCAGAAGAAAAGTGCCTGAGTGACCCTCGATGGTGTTTGACATCCATTCCAGCTGATGGCGGTGGGGGTGCAGGCTTTATCTCCCTTTGAGCTGGACTTCACACCAAGCGGATGTGCACCGGGAACACAGAACCTCAAAAAGCCGGGCCCCGGGTCGGCGAAGAAGAAAGGGGATGGGGATCCGGCAGAGGAACGTCTGGCCGCTCCTGTCCCCGGGCCACGCCGGGGAGCGTGTTAGCAGGTTCGGCTGCGCTGTCCAAACCGAGTCGTGCCCCCCGAAATTCAGTGGCTTTGGGAACAGTAGGTTTATCAGTTCTTTCAGGTGCGTAGGCCAGTGCTGGGCAGGTCCAGGTGACGTGAGGACAAAGAGGGACTCTTGTCCACGCAGTGGCTGCAGGGACCTGGGCTCTTCGTGACTTTGTCACATTCTGCGCGGCCTCACAACCCCAACCGCGTGCCGGAGGGAAGCGGGGGAGGACGCCCTTCGCGGGCCTGGTCTGGAGGTGGCCCGTGCCAGGTGACGGAAGCGTGGCGGCCACCACTCGCTCTGCAGCGTGAGTCCCGTGTTCTCGTTTGGGTCCCCGGTCCATTTCGGGCTTTCCTGAACGGTGTGTCCGGAGTGTGACCGCCCCAGGGCCCCTCGCTGCCTGTGCCATCCCTGCCCCCGCCGGCCCGCCCCGTGGTCGCTGCTACACGTGAGTCCGCCGTGGACCCGCGTGCCTCCTGCCTCCCCCGATCCCTCGCTGCAGGTTCACCCCTGACCCCACCTCCTCCTTCGTGATCATCTGGCCCGTTCCTGACCTTCTGCGCGTCTGTGCGAACTTGAGAGCCGCCTGGTTATGATCCATGGAAAGCCTTGCTGGGATCACATGTGAGAGTTCTTTGCATTTGTTCTAACTTGCGGGAAACTGACATGCTGAAGAGATTGAATCTTCCCCTCCACAGATGAACCACATCTCATTCGTTTAGTGCTTTTTGTACTTCATTTATGTTTAAACTTTTTTTTTCCCATAGAGGTTTTTTTTTTTTTTGCACAGCTTTGGTTAGATATTCATTTTTTAAAAAATACGTTGCTGTTTACTATAATCCTCAGATTGTTTTATAACATATCTTAAATTTTCATGGTTCTAACTGAAACTGCTGTGCTGTACCTTGATTTGTCGCCAGTTTGGGGATTACTGAATGAACCAACGCAAAATCCGCTTTATGCCAATCTATACACTTGATTTTGAATAATTTATTCAGCGAGATACCTTTTGAAGAACATCATATGCGCGGAATTAAAATATCTGGAGTAGCCTGGAAATGTTTCCGTTTTGTTCTCGTGTGAAATGCACCCTAAGTAAGTTCCCCACGTGGAAAGAGTCCGCGCCGCAGCGATTCCATTCCTCAAACACGGGGGCGGCGGGCGCCTCACGCCCTCCAAAGACAGACCTCCGGGGCGGCGCCGCCGCGTCTGCCCTCGCTTCTCTCCGGATGCAGGGGGCGGGCGCGTGGGCCTTGCAGGGTTTTGACGTTCGGAAAAAAAAATACGCAGAGAGATGTCTGGATGGCCTTGAAACCGGCGATAGTTCCGAAGCGAGAAATCAGGCAGCTGGCTGACGTCCCCTGGGAAGTCACCGCGGTTCGGGGAGCTCCGCGTCGCGCCATCCACGCGCGCCTCCCTCGCGAGTCTCCCCGTCTCGGCCACGCCCCCCGCGGTTTTGGAGACGGGCGTGAGTTTCGTCGCGGCCCAGGACCTGCGACAGGCGCGTCGGCCACAACACAGCTCCCCTTGGCGCGCGTGTCCCCGACGTCGCGCCGCCCGCTCTGCCGTGCTGTTGGCTCGCCCGTCCTCGCCGGCGTGTATTTCCCCGGCGTCCCTAACACAGCGACGGCGAGGCCGTCCTGTTCCCAGGCAGGGGTGAACGGACCCGGCGAGACCCGCAGAGAAGTCCCGCCGGCTCAAGGGGCAGCCCCGAGATTCCTCCCGTGGCCAAGAGAGGCCACTCCTACCCCGGAGACATCCCCCCAGATCCCTGGGCCCCGTCCTCCGCTCCTCCCTCCCCTCCCAGGAAGGCCGCCAGGCCTCCTTTAGATAAAGGATCTAGACCCTGGGGCGGGGGTGGGGCGGGGGTGGGGCAGGGGCGGGTCCCCACCCAGCCCTGCTATAAATCACAACAACAGGAATCGCTGACAAGGGCTCACCAAGTGCCAGGAATGAGCAGACTCCACCCCCCCAGCAAGCCCAAGAGGCAGGACCAAGGTCTCCGGATGGAGAGAGACCGCCGGTCAAGGACAGCCTGGACCCACGCCAGGCACCTGGCCGCCTGGCGCGGGGACCCTGATACGTGGCAGCCAGGCCCCCGAGCAGGTCCTTCACAGACGATCACGCACTCCTCACCGTCACCCCAGACTCACGTTATACTGTGCCTTCGATGGGTGAGGAAACCGTGGCTCAGTTAAAATGACTTTTCCAGCCTCAGGGCCTGGACCTCGCTGCCGCCAGGCCCCATGCAGAGGCCGCGTGCCCGGAACAGCTGCGTAGAGGGGGGAGGCAGAAAGCTGGTGGGGGAAGCCCAAGGAATCAGCACATCCAACTGCCAAACACTGCAAACTTACACTGCACGCCAGCCGTCAATGTGACAGGAATTTTTTTTTATATATTTACACATGATAAACGGTTCCTGGTACTTACCTGAATTATACAGCAATTTAAATATTATCTAGTTTAACACCTCCGTTTGGATTTGAAAGGTCGCAGATGGGTTTCTGAAAAGTAAGTGAAAATCGTCTGTTTACAACCACGGATGACTATCTGACAATCCCACCCCAGATAAAACAATCTGCAGTACGGTGAGCCGTCTCCTAGGCGTGTGATTAACACTGGAGCATTTTTTTTTCTCTAATCCCTACCTGTTCATTGTACCATTGAGTAAAAATTTGGCTGAAACGTTGATTGTAATTCAAATACTCGGGTGCACCCGGGTGACGGGCTGGCATCGCCTCCCAGCTCTGGTCGGTCTCAGTTCCATGCGCCGTTTGTGGGATCAGCACCCCCGGTCCGTGTTTTATTGCTAGAGTGCCGGCCAAAACACGAGACTAGAGTCCCAGTGACCGGCTGTGCCCCGACTCTACCTTAAACCGCCGGCATGACTGCCCTGCAGGTGCCCACGCAAATGACCACGAACCTGGGAGCCTGAAACAGCAGAATGCGCTCTCACACCATACCGCAGGGCAGTTCAGCGTCAGTCCCGCTGAAGGGCCCAGGTCAGGTTGCCCGCGGGGCCCTGCCCCCGTGTCCGGCTCCCAGGGCAGTCCCGGCCTCGTCCGGCTCCTGGTGGCCGCCAGCCCCCTGTGCTGGTGGCAGCACCTCTGCGGCCGGAGCTCACCCCTCCTCCACTCCTGACTGTGTCCCCCACCCCCTCCGCCTCTCTCTCTGGTGAGCGCCCTGTGGCGGGTGGGTCTGCAGCCCACGGATCACGCGGGGTAATCCCCCCTTGTCACACACCTGACTTCGCCACGTCCGCAAAGACCCTCGTCCCTGTCAGGTGACATCTCTTGCTCCGGAGTCAGGGTCTGGCCTGTTTCAGACCCTCCCTCAGCTTGTCGCCCTGTCTGAGCGACTGCAGGCGCCTGCTGTAGTCCTTCTGAATTCTGTTTTGCCATCAAAGCGTGTGTGACAACAGGGTTGCTTGAGGCTCACGTGAGGTAACTGACGCAAAGCGTTTGCCCCAGCGCTTGGCAAAGAGTAAGGTTTCGGTCCGTGATAGCTATTGGCTCGGCTTCTGTGTGCAAGACTCTTAGGATCGCTCATTTTCAGTCTAAATCTCTCCGTCGGGAAATCTGGAACATCCCTCATCCGGCCCGAACGTGTTCCCAAACTCACCTTTTATTAGCTTCTTCACAGATCTCCTCCTCCAGCCTGACTCGTTTGCCCACTAGTCCGTCAGCCTGGACTCGCCCTGTCCCCTCTCCGCACCCCTCCCGGTGGCTCCGGCTGCGGCACCTGCCCCTCCCGCGTTGCCTGTCCACATGCTGTCGGTCCCGCCAGGCCCAGCTCGGTTCCCTCTGCCCCTCGAAGTCTTCCCCGACCCAGCCAGCCTGGGCTGCCCACCCCCCTCGGGGCCCATCCCTGCTGCTCTCAGACGCCTGATCAGCTCTCCCCGCGAGGGCTCTGCCCTCGACACCCCGCTGGACACGAGGGCCCGCCAGGCACGGAGGACGCGTTGGTGGCAGATAACCTGTAAAGAGAGGATTCAAGGAAGTCGGCGCTGGGCTCAAAGGCTAGGTTCACACCTTACCTCCTTCCGCCAGAAACAACACGGGAATCCCAGGCAGCGAGTGGTGCTGAAGGCGCAGGCCCAGGACCCCACTTGGTGAGACCGGGTGGAATGCTCGGAGCCGGACCCGAGACTGGAGTCTCCCACTCCTCCCGAGTAACTGAGGCGGCATCTGCTTGCCACGGCAGCCCAATACGGGGCGGGGCCAGAGGAGGTGGGCGGGGCCAGAGGAGGTGGGTGGAGCCAGCCCCCAGCGCCAAGGGGAGAGTCAGCTCAGGCTGAGAAGAAGCGACAAATGGGAAAACCTCTCCACTCACCATACGCCTGCAAGCACAAGCACGAAGGAATCCAGTGCAGAGATGACAGCCAACACCATGTAAAAGTGGAACGTGTGGGCATTCCAGATTAAACAAAACTTATATAACAGAGCGTGAGGGACTAAAGTGAGCATGCTCTGGATGTACACAGAAGTAATCAAGATAATCACATAAAAGTTAAAAGGAAGTTAGTGTTTTGGAAGGCCAGAAAAGCCAAAACGAGAGTAGTTGAATAGAAAGAGGAACAAATTATAAATGTTGGTGACTAACATGCAAAACTTGAGAAAGGTGATGAATGTTCAACACGAACACTGGAGACATTAGTGAGTTCACAGCTATCCCTGTCAAGCTGGAAACGTACCTCGAATGGAGAAGGAGGAACTGCGACAGTCCCCCCAGACACACGGGGACAGACGGCAGGGCGTTCAGGAAAAGCGTTCGGGCTGCCGGAGAGGAGAGGCTGGGTGCCCCGGACCTGCAGCTGGGCTGACAGCGGCCTGCGCGGTGGTGGGAGGTTCAAGGCAGAGGTGCGATGTCTCAAAACTGCTAAAAAATAAATAAATAAAGCCGGCTACCTAAAATTTACACAACTTAACATGTCGTTCAAGAATGTTGCAAAAGACTGTTTCAGACATCCAAAGATTCAGAGTTTCCCAGTTCTCCTCAACTCGAAGTGAAATCGCTCTTAAAGGACGTACCCCAGCGGGAAGAACAGACCCAGGTCTGAGACTGAGACACCAAAAACAATGGCAGGTCCCAAGCCTGATCGGTTGTCAGTAATGTTTGCTAACTATTGGCTGCCTTTCAGAAAGCCTGCCGAAGCTCCGGACAGCAGCGGCGAGATGTTAGAAGAGGTTTTCATCCTCAGCTAGAGCTCTGTTTTGTTTGGAAAAGGATAAAAATGCTGAATCTGGGCTTCCCACACACACAACCACGCTGAAAGACTTAGGAAAAAGGGAGAAGGACAGTATGTGCTCCAGGAGAACGTGGATACTAAGCTAAAGAAAGCAACAATAATATCAGTTCAAAAATACTCAACAGTGGGGAGGAGATCGTGTGATAATTAATAAAAACCAAAACCCACCAAAATGCCATTAAAATTATGATTTTGTATCAACCCACCCATATAATCTAAAACCAATAAAGCAGAACTTAAGCAGAATTATAAGAAAACATGACACATCCATAAAGTGGGAGGTCCCACTTCCAACAAACCAACAGATACGAATAGATCAAATAGACAAAATTATTGAGGAACAAATTTTAAGCAACAAAATTAACAGGCAAATGTTACCATGTAGATCAGAACTCTGCGCCCAAAAGAGAATGTACACTCTTCTCTGCTACTGACAGAGCATTTAAAATATTGATCATGAAGAATATTAAAATCTCAACAAATTCCCAAGAGTCCATATTATTCAAACCATATTCTCTAGGCATACTATAACTGAAAGAATAGTGTTTTAAATAAATTCATAATTCCTAAACTAAAGCTAAAGAGCTTGAAAATAAATAAATGTAAACTATTCAATTTTGGAATCAGAAAAAGACTGAAGTAATCCTGGAAAAAAAAAACAGAAAGAAGGAAGTCCATAAAAGAGGAAACATCAGTGAACTGGGTGTGGAAGGAGCAGGAGGAAACCTCTGCAAAACCAGACCTGGTCTTTGAAATGGGGAGTAAATTAAGAAATACTCACTGTGACTGAACGCAGGAGAAAGGGCACAAACGCAGTGATAGAAATAAAAAGGGGTAGAACAGGCATCCCTCATAAATATGTGTATATTATAGTTCTAGAAGCTATTGTATGTCCAGAAGACCTCTAGCCATGTACTATGAAAAATAGAGACATTTACTGAAGAAAATACAGGACACAAGAAACACTGTACGCAGGACAATGACACCTCAGCCCCCTTCAAAGTAGACACCTTAGGACCCCACACAGTTCTCCCGATCGCCGTCAGCTGCCCCATTGTATTTTCCTTAATCTCTTTGACAGTATGAAATCTCCTCCCTTTCAAAGGCGATTTAGTTTGGGGAAAAGCCAGAAGTCACAGGGCACCAGATCTGGCTGTAGTGGGGCTGAGTCAGCTGCATGGTTTGAGGTTTCACCAGGAACCCTGCACGAGACATGATGCATGAGTGGGTGCGTTGTCGTGATGAAGCTGCCAATCACCAGTTGCCCATAGCTTCAGCCTTCTGAATCATCTGAAGAGTTTCCTTGGAAGAATGTTCAAGCTTAATGCAAAATCTGATACAGATTTGTTGCTCTACTCGCTCAGTCATTTTGAATGTGACAGCCACACGGTGCACATGCTGACTCAATGTCATCTACCGCCCCCACTGACTAGTACAGTGAAGTTGTCACTGTTCACTCATGTGCACCCCAGTCCACTCTCCTTGGTGGTCAGGTCACAGTGATGTTGTACAAAGCATTCTTGTTTTATTAACAATGGCTGGACTTTTTCTGGACAGACTTCATATATTACTATCATATTATCATTACATTAATACACATAATATGATATATATATTTGCCGTGTTTTTCATGCACAATTTTTATATAATATATACATGAATCTATGTAATATATGAAAAATATATAATCTCTGGTTAGAGTAGAAAACCAAGTCTTGGAACAGTTGAAGGATTTATTCCAGAACATACCATAGAAGTAATCAAGAACGGTCTCAAACCCAGGCCTTCGGTTTTCCCCACAAACTGTCTCTCACGGAAGGTGGGGGGAGCGGGGTCACAGGACTCAAAACCTCTGAGATGCAGCTTCCCGGGCAGTAAAGCCCAGAGCGGGAACAGGGGCGCCAGTTACCTATTTTTCTAGTAGATTGTTCCTTTGGATTAATCTTCAAATAACTTTGTTTATAATACAGGGTGGAGCAAAGTAGGTTTACAGTTTGTGTGGAAAAATAATACAATAAGAACTAAACAACAAGAATAAACTCTGTTTTGCCTGCGCACAACCGTAAGCCTGCTTTTGCCCCACCCTCTACGGGCGCAGGATTCGTGAACGAAAATGAGCGCCCCCTGCTGTCGGGAACGGCGGCGGCAGGGTCTGTCTGCTTGGCCGATCTCGGCCGCGCCGCCGTCCGCAGGTTCTGCCCACACCCCCGCTGACGATGAACACCCGGTCTCCGCCCCGGACCCCGAGCTTCGCGGCTCTCTGCCGCACTAGAGCTCCTCTTCCCGTCCTCTCTAGAGACAGCCTTGGTTTTCGACGGGGAGTGGCTTTCCCTCCCAGGGGACGTGTGGAATGTCTGGAGACAGCTTTGGTTGCTCCGACGAGCTGGGGAGACAGTGCAGGGCTGGCCACCCACCGTGGGCAGGACGGCCCCGCCACAGAGCATGGAGTGTCCCTGGGGCTGAGGTCGAGACCCTTCCTTGAAGGGTCCCTCCACCCATCTGTCCTCCGAAGCACAGGCCTGAGAAGAGTCGGAATGCTCTTGTGAGAGAGGCAGGAAGAGTGTGACCCGGGCGAGCGGCCGAACAGCCTGGCACGGCGGCGACGGCATCCAGGATTGCTGAGTTCTGTTTTCTGTTCAAGGTCCCTTACCTGCAAGCCCCTGGCCTGGCCTTGGGCGCGGTGTGAGGAGAGGCCGGCCTGGCCTGCAGGTGGGGTGGGGGAGCTGGTCCTGCGGGCTGAGATGGGGGGGAAACGGGGGGCAGATGGAACTCTGTTGTCACTTACTTGCAGGGGGGGGTGTCTGTCCAGCAGAGCCACCACCCCGCCCCCGGCCATCGCGGATGAGAATCCATCTACCAAGACGTGATCTGCGTGGGGAGGAAAGACGGCCAATCTCCCCGAGGAGAAGGGCCTGGAGCCTGTTCATCAGTGGGCTGTCATTGGGTTCAATTTGCAGAGGAATGCAGGGCATATATGTAAAAACTCATCAGTCGTTGTCAGGCAGTAATGATCAAACAGTAGATAACATTCAAAGAACTATGAGGGCTCATTCTGAGTCAGGGTCAGTTAGCTAAAGGGCGATAAAACTTTGGGAAACAAACTCATTTTACGCTGGGTCCCTTATCATTTAAATTGAGGACATTCTTAGCAAAGCAGGTTTCGCAGGAGTTTATGCATTCTTGCTTAGGCCTGATTGCCCCGGGGAACCCGCCCTTTCCAGCACCTGGCTACCCCACCCTCCGGCATTGTTTCAGGCTTAAGTCAGGTGGGGGATGCGAGCCGCCAAGAGATTAGGAGACTTCTTGCAGACAGAATGAGGACTCAGGCTATGACACAGCCGAGGGGTGAAGGTTCATCACCCCTTTTCTACCGTCCCCTAAGTCCTTCCCTGATGGCCCCTTCAGGACCATGCCTGTCTTAAGTCACCCCTGCCCTGAGGCATCTTACCCATCATTGGCTAACCGGTCACCCGCCCGGGGCCAAGCAGGGTGAAGTGGAGGGGCCAGAGGCTGTGCCCCTGCTGAGAGGATAAGCTCTGTCTCCTTAGTGGCTTTTGGTCCCCAAGGTCTTTATACTCAACCTTAGCCACAGGGGGGTCCCAGCTTCTGAAACCAGGCAGGGTGGTTCCCGGAACTTATTAATGTCACCTTTGAAACGTGCATTAGTTCTCTGGTGGTAAAAAACCGTAAAATTACTGAATTTCTCTTTCATGTAAATAACTCTAACGTTTTGCTGTTTCCTCCACTGCGGTCTTCTCCCTACTGTTAATTCTCCCACTCTACAAACATGCAGGTCCTCTGGCATTCCCGGGAAGTCGGAGGACCCTCTGCGCCCGGGCATCTTGCTTCTGTGTCTCTCCCTCCCCGGCTTCCTCACCCACGCCTGTGTGCGCGGAACCTGTCAGTGAGCAGGAGGCGCCGTGTGCAGCCCGGGCTGCGTACCGGGAACCCCCAGGCCCGGTCTTCGCCACCATCTCCTGACCTCCGGAGAGTATCCGCTGCCCGAGGCAGCTGCCAGGCGTCCACTCCCACCCCGGGTCGTTCACCTGGATGCGTTCTGCTGGCCTCCCAAAACGGAGAGAGGGAGCCCGTCATCCGAACTGTGAATTCTTCAGCCCAATGGCATGGAAATTAATGAGCAGAGTCGTGAAACTCCCATCTGTCTCCAAGTTCTCCACTCGTAGATGTTGTATCAAGCTAAGAAACTTGCCATATGTGTAGCATATTGCGTGGCAGAAAGGAAAAATCTCTAAGTTCTTCTAGAAAATCCTGATAATTGCATGTCATGTTTTCGCCCCAGCCTGCCAGATCGCCGTGTCTTCCTGTCACGGGCGGATCAGACGGCCGCCCCTCATCCATCTCTGCCCGGCAGCTTCCCCTAACGGGGTCCCAGGCGGCCTCTGTTTGCACGAGGCGCTCCGCCTCCCGCAACAAAGGGCCGGGGACGCCTTTCAAGTCCAATCTGCTCTTCCGTGTCACCTCGCAGACGAACCTGTTTTTTCAGACGCCTCTTCAGAAACGATGCCCACGGGTTTCTCGCCCAGTGGCTTCTGTCCAGGCATCTCTAATTGCTTGGCACACAACATCCCGTTCATTTTCAACACGCCTCAGAAAACGCAGGCGACAGGAAGCCACCTCGCACGTGATTGAACCGCAGCACGCGGGCATCGACTGACTCTCGGCCGGGCCTCCAGACCGTCCATCCCTCTTCTGCACTGTCAGCCCACGGCGGGTAATCAATCCCCTCGTGAACACCCTTTCCAGGTAGCTGGATGTCCCTCACGGAGCTCGGCCTCAGCTCCCACGGCGGCCACTGGAGAGTGTCATGTCTGCCCTCATTAGCCCGTAGGGTTAGCATCTGGGTCCGGTGCCAGTTCACGCACCAAGCTCCACCCCGTTCAAGGCAGAGATTCGTAAGAGCATTTAAGATCCAAGGAACAGGGAGGACCCTGAGCATGGCCCATGGGTGCATTGCTTACTGTAGTCCATAAACACTCTTGTATCCGTGGGTGCTGAAAGGAATAAGACTTTTCCACCCACCTCCTGACTTCCAGCTGAGCTGATAATCAAATTAAGGGACAGGTTACCAGGAGAAAATCCACATGCATGAAAAGTCCAAAGACAGTGAGGCGACGTTGGGTGTGTGTGATGCTTGGGACGAAGGAGGAAAGGAGGCGGGGGAGTGGGGGTGGGCGGCTCAGGGGGAGCGGAGGGAGAGCCGCGCACGCAGGGTGGGCGGAGCCCCGCTGGGCCGCTGGGAAACGGGGGCACCCCGGGGTGCCCGGTCCAGATGCGAGGGGGCTTCCTGACTGACACTGCAGGGGGTCCTGCCCCCAGGCTCCCTTCCTGAGGCCAGTCTTTCCTCGGAAACTCTTTAAGGAAAAGGGGAAGTGAGAAAACTCTTCCTCAGTTTGTTGGGCTTTCATTGATTTCCGTTCAAAATCATCTGCGTGTCAAGTGGCAAATTTGGGGGACCCTTTCTCCCCATCCCCACATACCCTCCCATTGTGTTTTAGCACAGGACCTGCTCTAGAGTGTGCACATTATGAACATTTTTTAAATGTTTTCATTATGCAATTAATTTAAGTTTGATATATTAAGGGACAGAGCCAATGAAAAATTTCCATCACAAAGCATTATCCTGGGCACAGTATAACCCGTGTGATTTAAGTCACACAAGATCCCATGAAGAAAATGTTTTCCGGCCAAAAAGTTGTATCTCAGCTCACCCCCGCCCCCTTCTCTCTCGGGCACCCTGCTCACTGAGAGATGCGGGCAACTCTCAGAACCCACACATTCTCCGGAAAGTTCAAATGACAGCACGCCCAGCGTTTAAAGACAGGACTTCAGTTCTCAGAACGTGACGAACAAATTCGGGCGATGCCGCTTTTCTTCGCCACACGGTCACGTCCCCTCCAATTCCCCGCCTTGCTGTCCGGTTGCAGATTCGCGTGTCCTTTGTGTGTGAGCCGAGCGCTGGTGGCCGTGCAGGATGTGGAAGGGCGGGCAGTCGCAGGCCCCGAACGTGGTTTGTGCTCTCACCACCGATTCGGTCTGCCCGTGCAGTTGTCACCGAGGGCCCCCCCCGACCCCGTGTCACCGGGAGAGAGAGAACAGGCCCAGCACCGCCCCAAAGCCAGATGCGTGCGTCTCGCCGACCAGGGGGTGCGCACGGTGTTCCGGGAGAAGTGAATGAACGTCTCCAAGAGGGCATGGCCGGAAGAAAACGTCCCCGGTGTCCTGGTGAAAACTGAGTACCGCCAATGGGCTCAGCCCGGAAGGGACGGCGCCCAGCTGCGGCTGGCCCGGGAGCAGCGGTCCCAGACCACCCACCCCAAGTGGTCCCTCCCCGGTGTTTCCCCCTGGGCCCTGCTGCTCCCAGAAAACTCAGCCCCATCCTCCAGAAGACGCAGGGCCATCTGGAACCCCTGTCCCTGGGACTCCCCACTCTCAGTGGGTCACAGAATTTTAAATTTACATTTTTCCATTTTTCCCCAAGTCTCTTCTGTCCATGCCTTAGTTCAATCCCTCCCAGTTTCCGGCCTATTTCAGTAGCTTCCCCACTGGTGTTCCCGCTGGGGGCCTCCGTGGCCCCGTCCCCGCCCCGGCCCTTGACCCCCAGACTGACCGTGTCCTGGGAAGCATTCGGGCTCCCAGACCAGCCCACTGAGCTGCAGGCGTGGGAAGCCCCCCTCTCCTCTGTTACACTGGACGTGCTACACACCTGTCTCTGTGCCTCAGTTTACCTCCTATGCCAGGGGGCAATAACAGCACCTACCTCAAGGGGCTGTCGGGAGGGCTAAGCTGACCCCCGCCGTGCCCTGAGGACAGGCGCTGAGTCAGAGCTGCCCGACAGTCCCCGTGGGCACTGTGGCCAGTGCTGAGGAAGCCTCTGGGCTCACACCGCCCGCCGTCGGGCTGGCCTTCCGGCAGCTCGCTGCCCCCCTCTTTCCTGGTCTTCTCTGCCAGCAGTGTCCTCCCTCCTGTCCCCCGCCCCCCCCGTTGTACTTCAAGGTCAAGTCAAAGGCCGCTTCTTCAGGGATTGTTCTGCCCCCCGAGGGGGGAACCAGCCACGTTATTTGTTTCCTCTGTGCCCCCCCCCCCCGCCCCAGCACGTGGGGCCTGGCTGGGACCCAGCACATCTGACCAGCAGTGTCCCGGCTGCCGCAGCGTGGGGGCCTCCTCGCTGTTGGGCCCTGGACTCCTCTGTCCTCAGATCCCCTAGCTCAGCAAAAGGCGTGCAGCGGGGTAAATAAATATGGGCTGAACTAGAACATTTTAATTATAAATTTAATAGAAATCATAAGGATAGTTTTTAGGGCAAAGGAGAATTGTTTTTGTGCTGGGTTTGATTCGATCATTATTGGTTCAGGGGGCTTGCCCCACCCTGAAATTTTAAAATCCAATTTCAGATAGTCTCTTAAAATAATGCTTTTAAAAGAGAAATCTCCGATTTGGTATTTGGCCACACCACATTGTTTTATTTTCTGTGTGCGAACCTAAGGAAATGATACACGAATAGTTTAAATTCCTGCCATCCCACAAAAGACACGAACACTGAAAGATGCTCAATTGTTTTAACATCGCTGCAATTTGATAAATATTTTGGATGCTTATTTGCGAAAGAAATATAAAGCATCTTTATTTCAAAGACTTGTTTGGCAGAGCCGAAGCCACGCCATTCTCCCGCACTAGAATGAAACATTTGTGGTGCTGGGTTTTCTTGCTGTTGTTGTCTTAATTCCTTGCTCTTTAGGCTGTTGTTTAAATCTTATGTTTTTTTAATGTGTTGCCGAGGAGAAAATGTGTCAGAGAATTCCACGGTGTGGGATGGTATGCCGCACCACCCCCCCTCCCCTCCCACGCGCATAACAAAGTCCGCATATGTTCAAAGCCTCGCCCACAGGGCTCTGTGCCAGGCCTGGAGAGACAGCCCCTCACCGAACAAATGAGCCTGCGGAGGACATGCTTTTCCCCGGTGTTCCTGCAAACTGGCGTGGGTCCGCCCTGCCGTGCGTAGGACTTCAGAGAGGCACCATCTTATTCGTCCTAAGTAGGAAACCGTACGAGAAGTGTGGCTTGTTTATCCCAGAGGCAATTCCTTCCCCTTTGTTTTAAATCAGTGCCAGGCCCCGGCTGGGCGTGCCAGTGGGTTGGAGTGTCGTCCGGTGCACCAAAATGTCGAGGGTTCGATTCCCGGTCAAGGAACATTCCTAGGTTGCGTGTTCGATCTCCGGTTGGGGTGCATATAGGAACCAAGGAATCAATGCTTCTCTCTCCCCCTCTGTCTCCGACTCTCTCTAAAATCAATAAATACATATTTTAAATTTCTTAAACATAAGTTTACTAATTAATACATCAATATCAGTAAGCATGAATTCAGTCACATAAGTGACTTGACTTTGAAAATGACGAATAAAATTTGAGCTTACCCACTGAAATGTGTACATGGATCCAAGGAAAGTGATACGCCTAAACTTAATTTTTTAATCGAACTTAAATAGTATCAAAACTATACTTCCAAGTGAATATGAAACAAAATCAATGTTAGAAATTTACCGATATGTTACATAATAATAATATTCTTCCCCATAAGTAGTTAAAAGGTTGTATTTATACTTTTGAACCCTTACCATCTGCCCCTAAAAACTTCTGAAATGCACGGTCTTCCTCTACACTTGGATTCTGGTTGGTTTGGTGCGGTGCCAGCTGCCGGTCACAAGTGCCGCTCCCGAGGCCGCTGTCCCGCCGTGAGCAGGACGCCCCGCCGAGGGCCCGCGGGGGACGGAGGGGGGCTCGCCAGCATCGGAGGTTTCGGCCACCACTGATGATGCTTCTCAATCACCTGCTTTAGTTAAGTGAAACAGTCACCATAAATTTAAGCTGACGAAGTGTTCAGGTATTATTTCCTCTTTCTCTAGTTCAAGAAAAGAGGAAATAACGTTTTGCGACAGTGAGCGGCTGTTCGTGAAAGCCGATGCCCTTGTGGTTTCCGCGTCTCCGTTCCGGGGAGTGGGGGACAGACCCTCCCCGAGGCCCCCCCGCACCCGCACGCAGGGTCGCAGGGCCGCAGGGTCGCTGGGGGGCGCGCCGGAGCTCACGTCCCACGTTCCTCGGAGCCAGGCGCGCGCTCAGGATGCCGAGCGTGCAGGTCCCTGGGCTGCTTGCTGCACGCCCAGGTCCCTCCAAAACACGTGGAAGTCCCCGTCTCCACTTCGCACCGCGGAGGCTAAGGCAAAACCAGCACGTTTTGTCCCGCTGTCGAAGTTCTTCCGGTCAAATTAACAGAGACAGACAAACAGGAGAAACTCAAATGATTGTACCTGTGCCTGGGGAATTCACAGGGCACGAAAATTAGAAAGACAACCTGACAACGTTGTACTATTTATATAACAGTTTGGATGAAGGAGAAAAGGAGGGGGCGGTTGGGGCCCTAGATCTCAGACCTGAGAGTGGGCGACGCACGGGTAGCGGAGGGAGAGCGGCGCACACAGGGCGGGCGGAGCCCTGCTGGGCCGCTGGGAAACCAGGGCGCCCGGGGTGCTGGGTGAACAGGCCCCTGCCCGAAGTCCCCCTGCCGACCACCCTGAATTCAGAGTGGGCGAAGGCCACACCCCACGGCTCCCTTCCTGGAGCAGGTTTCTCTGTTGGAGCCTCTTGGGCAGGACAGGAGGGTGTCCAAAGCATCTTTCTGAGTCTTCTGTTTCTTAATAACCAGCGTAAAATCAGTACCCCTAAGGGCAGCTGTCGGGTGGAAAAACTTGGGTTCCCTTCCATGCCCGCTGGACCAGAACAGGGCCTGCAGAACTCACGAAAGACCCTGACCGTGGCTGCGGGCGCACAGCATTCACGATTCCTTCTGGAGCTCCCCTCTCCCCGCTCTCCCCGTGTCAGGAGCCCCCAGGGTGGGCGTCAGGACGACAGACACCGATGCCCCAGCCCGGCAGCACACCCAGCAGCGCACTGTGGCGTAGGAAGGGGTCGAATGCCATTTCTAATTGCCTGACCTTGGCAGCATGACGTGGGACAGCTCCCCTTTGTAT
The DNA here is from genome assembly GCF_019186645.2 of Phyllostomus hastatus. Lineage (NCBI taxonomy): Eukaryota > Metazoa > Chordata > Mammalia > Chiroptera > Phyllostomidae > Phyllostomus > Phyllostomus hastatus. Next base: position 97,009,722 of record NW_025333872.1, read on the forward strand.
CTCTGTGTCATCTATGACACCCCTAAACTGTGCATTCAGGGCAGAGGTCACAGTCTCCTTCATAGCACCTGCCGCAGCGTCCTCCCCGCACCCCCACCCCACTCGGGGACCCCAGTGAGTTCCAGAAGGGAAGGGGCTGGTCCGGAAGTGCCCTCGGCTGCTCCGGAGCAGAGCCAGCCTCTCGCAGTCTCGCGAGCTATTATGAGTCTCGACGAGATCATTAGGGGGCAATAAAGGAAAATGGGAACCATTTGCAATATGTGTGGACACATTTCCATATAGAATATTTTCTTTTTGTATTTAAATGTCGGGGAGAAACTTTCTATGATGAGAGAAGGTTGATTTTTATTATTTTAATCCTCAGATGGAAACTCCTCCTCTAAGAACAGAGGTATAGGCAGGCATTTTTCTTCTTGATCAGCACCACAGCTGATATTGACGGCTTTGCATTTTCAACCCGAGAGATGAACACTTCCCTTATAAAGTGATGGTCCCCCCCCGCCGCCCCTGGCAAAAGGGGACAGGAAGCCAGGACACCTAGGGTTCCCACCTATGCATTTTCAGTGTCTTTGCATCTGCAAACAATTCAGTTGGAAGGTTTGTTTCACATGTACTTTTATTAGAATACTACTTTTTAGCCCCAGTTGGCGTAGCTCAGTGGATAGAGTGCGGGCTGCGAACCAAAGGGTTGCGAGTTCGATTCCCAGTCAGGGCACATGCCTGGGTCACCACCACGTCCCCGGTGGTGGGCGTGCGAAAGGCAAACACACATGGATGTTTCTCTCTCTCCCTCCCTTCCCCTCTTAAAAAAAAAAAAAGAACCGTGCTTTCAGAATTGCTTTCCAATGTATTTGGCGTGAAATTTTAGGTAATATATTTTAAAAATACAAACACAAGTCATTTTATCAGTTTCCAGTGTAAACATGTGAATTCTTAGAGTTTCTAAAAGGGAATTTTTTACATCAGTTTGGAGCCTGTGTCGCTGGACAGGGCGAAGCACCCAAAATGCCGCAGGTGAACCGGGTGGGGGGCCCAGTCCGACACCCCGGGGGTCAACAGAGGGAGCGCGGACCCCGTGTTGGGCGGTGACCCTATCGGCACAGAATATACACAAAACCCGCAGGACTGGACGTGGGGGGAGATGAAGGGGCCCTGGCAAGTGAAAACCCAGGGCCGTCGGGGAACCAGCCAGCTGCTCTGTGAGCCAGCAGCGCGGACTCGCCATTGGACGCGAGGGGCGTGGGGCCGCCGGGCAGCAGAGGGCTCCGCAGGGTGAACGTGGTCTGGAAAGAGAGAAATGACCTCCAGCAACGGTCGGAAACCGAAGATGCCCACGGGGACGCATCTCTGGGGAAGGCGGGCGCTCGCAAGGGCCCGTGGGAAGACCCTTTCGGCTCTTCTCCTCCCGCAGCGGGGCCTCCCGGGACCCGGGGGGTTGCGCAAGAGCTGTGTCTTCAGCCTCGGCTCTGGGACCCCGGGGGTCAGTGACCCCTGAAGGGCGGTGCCCTGAACAAGCACCCGCACGGCCACGGTGGACCCAAGCGTACAGATGCGGAAGCCGCAGGAGCCCAAGGTCAAGCGGAAAGGTCAGGCGGCGAACAGGACGAATGTCTCGTGTCGTTAGGAAAGGCTCTTGCAGGAGCTCTGTGGCCCCTTGCTCTCCAGCACCACCGCAGAGATGGCGAGGGAATTGGTGGGCACCTGCACACTGGGGTTAGAGATGAAAAGGACCCCTCTGACCGCCCGGGCGGCTCTGACAGCCCATCCCGAAAGGGACGGGCCCTCCCTCATGGGCAGCACAGAACGCCACAGAGAGCGACTCCTGGAGAAGCCTTCCCCTCCGCTGCTGAGGCAGGCGAAAGGGTCCTACGTCTGCAGAGGAACAGAGGGGTTCAGTGAGCCCCGCCAGTCCGCCGGAAATCACTGTGCCTGGATACTACTTCTGGGGTACTGCGTCTCAGCTCCCGCCGCCCCTCTCCCTCCGGACAGCCGGCTGGGCTTTGGAATCAGCGTCACCCACAGGCTCAAGACCCCGACTTCCAGTTCCGAATCTCCCCCTGAGGCACGTGGTTCTGTGTCAAACCACGTGTCTTCCCCAGAGTCTCATAGGGGCGCCCACTCAATCTGTCTAGGCCCACCTCTCCTTGTCCCCTCACCCGCCCCCCGCTCCTCCCCCTCCAACCGCCTTCCCTGTCTGCCCGGCCACCAGATGAACCTGGGAGTACCCCCACCCCACTCTCTCTCTCTCTCTCTCTCTCTCCCCACTAGCCCTCGGTTCCTAGCCAGGCTGACCCCAGGTCTGCCCTGTGCTGCCCCCTCGCTGTGCCGTGGCCGGCGAATCCCCTCCTCTCCTTCGCTGTGCCCTGGCTCAGACTGAGGACTCATCCCCTCCAGACCCCCGGTGGCAGTTCCTGTGGCCACTGTGACAGACTGACAGCGTCCGTGGCCTCCAACGGCACCACGTGTGACCACCCTGCAGCTCCGGAGTCCAGGGCCCAGCACCGGTCTCCCCGGGCGAGCGCCGAGGGTTTGGCAGAGCCGGGCTCCTTTCTGGCTGCCGGGGAGGACTCGTCTCCCTCCCCGGTCGGGCGCCCACTTCCCGGCACCGGGTCACTCCCTCCCTCTCCGAGGCCGGCAACACTGCTCCGTCACTGCTTCTGTTTTGGGGGCCACGGCGATCACGTCAGACCCCTCCCCAGACTACCCACGATCTCGTCTCCCCAGGGCCAGGTCGTCAAGTGAGCACCTGCGCAGAGCGCCCGTGGCCTGTCACGTGACACGCCCACGATTTCCGGGAATCAGGACGTGGGCGTCTTCAGGGGGCGGGGCAGGGCTTGGCCCACCCCTCCGCGACCGCACCGGTCTTTCCAAAACCCACATCCCTCCCCGTGCGTAATTACTAACGACCGACCGACCGTCTGTGAGATGAAATCCTAACTTCCCAGTCGGCCATGTGATGTTGTCCATCTCTGTGTCCCGCACCCGGCGGCCCTCACATCCCAGTAACCAGGTTGTGAGGCTCGGTCCCTCTGAGCCTTTGCTACACTCCCCCCCACCCCCCCCACCCAGCTCCCAGGAACCTCCCAAGGCCGTCCGGGCCCTCCCCTCCCGGGGAGAGCCGCAGGCTGCCTCGCTGGGGTGGTGCCGGCCCCTCCCTTCTCTCCCCTCACCTCTGCCACGTCGTCCCTTCCCCGCTGAGCCTGGAAACCCCCGTGGGTGGAAGGCGGGGCCGTGGGTGGTCTGACTCACTGCCCCGCCCCCATTCGCACGGAGCGTCCTGCTGCAGGCCCGCACGTCCCCGCCGATGGTGTTCCCGTGTGTTTCCAGGCGAGGAGGAGAGATGCCCAGTGGACGGAAGTCGTTCTCTCTCAGAATTCAAAAAGCCAAGGGCACGGTCTAACTTTCCACTCTCCGCCACCACCGGTCCATCAAATGGAACCGCCAGCACTTGGTTGAAAGAGCCCATTGCCCCTCGAGGTCTGTTCCCCGTGGTTTCGGTGGCTCTTCCCCGGCCAGCCCTTCCTGAGTGTGCAGTGCACCTGGGAAAATCGTCACCGGACCAAAAACACACGCGGGAGAACTGACTCGCCAGGTGACCACTCGTGAATGTGGACAACCCGGAGGACTTTGGCCTTGGCGTCTGTGCCAGGGCCCAGAACTGTACGGCAGAGATGGGCAGGTCTTGGCTGGGGACGGCGAACCCCGCATCTGTGGGCTCCCCGGCAGCCCCGTGTGGGTAACACCGCTCCCCTTCCCCACGGGGACCGGGGGAGGTAGTGAGATCCATACCCTCCGTCTCCCGGAGGAGAAAGCAGCAGCTCCGAGAGGCGGGAGTTCTCCACGTCCTCCCGCAGGTGGAGGAGCCCAGAGGGACCTCAGCCTGAGCCTTTCTGTCCCTGGGAAAAAGGAAGCTGCCCACGGGGTTAGGGCCTGCGTCTGCAGGGAGCGGCCACCTTCGTTCGGGTTCGGGCCGGGGAGGTAGTGAGTCCAGCTTGCGTGGAGAACCACAGTAAAGACAGCACGGCGAGGGGGGGAGGAGAGACCCCGTCAGTACCCTGTTCAAGCACGCCCGGCTGAGCAGAACCGTGTGCCTCCCTTCACCCTCCATTACCCCCACCTTAGGGCGGGGACGAGCTCTCGGAGCCGGTGAACCCTGGAAGATCAGAGGCTCCATTTCATGCAAATAGCCAGGAGCAATCAAACCTGGGAGAGAGGCGTGGAGAATATCAATCACAGCAGAGTGTGCACCTTTGAAAGGTACAATAAACCAGGCTGTCGTTCAGAATGAAACTCGCGGCAATGACAGCTTCAAACTTTGTGTTTTCGATGATTGTGTACACGGGAAGAGATAAGGGTGAAACGGAGCCCCGAATCCCATTACTCACGTACCGCATCACAGTCTTCAGATGGCTTAATATTCACCTTTGAATTGCAACTGATTCCAAGGTCACGTGGCACATTCCAGCGGACCAAGCCCCTCTGGACCCCGAGGCCGCCGCAGCCGTGGGGCCCGGAAGCTGCTGGAATTCCACGTAGGGAGCGCTCTCAAGCCAAACAGACGTGGGTCCTTCGGTTTCAGACACCCGCTCTGCGGTCACAGCAGAGGGATCCGGTGATTCACCGCGCTGCCGTGTTCCCCGGGGGGTCAGCCTGAGAATCCGAGTCCACACCCTTCCTGACCAGCCCATTGCCGTCCTGCGCAGAGGCGGGGCCCACTCCCTCGAGCAGAAGCCGCTTTCAAAGGCGAGCGCACGGACTCGGACGGGACAGAGAGCCCGTGCACTCCGATGACCCGCTCGCCGCCTGCGTGGCCTTGGGTGGCTCCGTCAACTCCCGTGGACTCGTTCGGTCGCTGCCTTCGGTTGCTGCGCGTGATCACTATTTTTAAAGACTTTAAATGTTGCATCGCTCTGGCATTTGGCGAGGGTTTAAAAATGTCACTATTATTTTTAGCTAAAACAAAGGACATTGGTCTCCTCTTAGGGAAAGGTTATTCTGCCCTTATTAGAATCGCGTTCACACAGTGTCTTTAAAAACCAGAGCGGCCCAGTGCTGGCCGTCTGGCGGAAAGAGCCCTGGACGGGGGCCCACGTCGGAGGCTTCCGTCCCGACGGCACACCCCCGTGTCCTGGTTCTTCCTCGCTGCCGTCTGAAGGGTCCCCTGCGACAAGCACGCTCCTCGGGTCTCCCCACGAGCTCTCTCACCGACACTTGCATGGCCCTGCACGACCTGCATCAGATGACTTAGATCTTCTGGGCGCCCCGTCTGCAAAATCCGAGTGTCAAGCACTCTCACTGGCCACGTTAGCAATCGGGCCCTAAAAGGACTCTTGTGATGGATTACTTTTTCCTTCTACGTGAACTTCAGAGCCCACGATCCCAGAGTTTTCATGCCATTATCCGTCCCCGCCCCTCCTGCTCCAGTGGCCTGGGTCCTCGTTATGCTCTGGTTACTGTGACCTCCTCCACCTTCTTCCCCAGAGACCTTCCCCCTTCCACCCTGCACCCTCTGCGCCAGCCCTTCTGCCAGAGGGCCGGGCTCTCTCCCCTGCAGGCTGCGGCCTGACCCGAGCCCCGGCTCCACTGGGGTTCACGTCCGTCGGCCGGGCTGCGTTGCGTGTCTGCGAACGTGTCAGAGCGCTAAGAGGCCCAAGGGGAAGGACTCGCTCTGCGTTTTCTGTGCTCCGCCGTGTCTCGGGTGTGGATTCACTTCCGTTGCCTGTGTATGGTGGACACCATCGTGTGACTTCTTAATTTTGACCGAGTGAGTGCTTCCAGAAAAACTTAATAAATGTGACGCAGCCATTTTCATCAGGAAACAATCGTGAAAATGTATTTTTTTGAGTAGCAAAACATCCATCGACTTCAGTGCTGCCGCCAGACCTGCTGTGCCCGATTCCGCATGTTCTCTGCGCCTCAGGTGTCTCGTCAAACGCAGTCGACATCCGGGATATTCAAGTCACCGCAGTTAACGCAGATATGTTTGTGTGACTTCCCACGCGGCGCCTCGCGAGTCAGCGAGACTTAAAATAACGCAGGGCCGACCTGCAGGTGAATCATTACTTTTCTCCTTTTCACGTACCATCCTCCCTGAAATACACCGGAGCGTTCGTCAGTATCGTGACTTTCGCCCCGAACTTGGGTCCGATGGCTGCTTCCCAGCAGTTCCCAGTGCCGTGTGCCCAGCGCTGATGTCATGGTAGGGACGTGAGGCATTTTTGTAATTAAGGTAAGCAGCTAATTTTTGCCCCCACAATTCCATTTTCTTTCCAGTTTTCCAACCCCAATTCAGAATTACTGGCCCTGAAATCTGCTGAGGAGAAGAAACGCACTCAGCTCGATTTCCCGCTTCCACTCGCTGAAGAGAACAGGACCCTCCATCCCTGGAGGGGTTCCCGCTGCCCCCCCAGCCCTCCCCGCCTCCCCACCTCCCGTAGTGAGCCCTTCGTACCTTGGGGAGCCTGCTGGGTTTGCTCTAAACGGTCCCTTCTTTACTCATCAGCATCTCCCGCGGGGATGAGTTAGGTGAGGCGCAGATTTCCTATGTGCCCAGGGCTGGGGGAGGAGGGCCAGGCCCAGGACCCCAGCCTGCGGGAGGCCCGCCCCTGCCCCTGCCCGTCCAGGTCATCACAGCCCGGGGTTTCCGGTCCTTCCGGAGGCCGGTTCTCGCTCAGCCGACTCTCCCGTGTCAACCTGACCCTCGAGTCAGAATCTTCCTCAGGGAAGCTGATTTCTTCGTTCCCCGGGAGGGGCCGAGTTAGCATTCTTCTCCATAAAAGCCTTATTTAGAGTATTCCTTTTCGCAAGGAAACGGCTATACTGCTTCTTATTTCTTAGATTGTCTTTCTCTACCCCGGGTCAGTGCAACGCCTTGGAGAACACGCCGTATCGGGGCACCCAGATCTGCTCATTCCCCCAAAGACAGAGCGGACGCCTCCATGTGGCTCCGCGCCTCGGTCCGGCTACTTTCCGGATGAGCGCTAAGGTTATGTTAAGGACCTTGCTGTTGAGAACAGTGTTACAGCATGTATTTCGCATGGGTGCGTCGTGCTTCTGGGCACTCACGCGAATGCATCTGAAAATACGTGCCGAAGAACAGGGCACGCATATTTATTTCGCTTTAGTCGACGTCGACCCTCACCCCTCTGAGCCTCTGGGAGTCGGACAGGCTGGTCGTCAAAGTCTAGGTCTTCTGAAGTCTGCATGTCGCCTCTGGGTGTGCTCTGGCATCCGGGCCGGGGGTGAGTTTGTCCCGGGACGTGGTGGGTCGATGGCTCATACCGCACGGCACCCGGGGGCAATGGCTATGAGATGGTGGACCTCGGAAACGCAGGGGTGACTTGTTTAAGTTTTAGGAAGGGGTCCAAATTGTAGACATTGATTAAGATTGTTTGGTTCAGCCATTACAGTAATATCTTTTCACAGGGATGAGCATGAAACTTTGCATGTCCATTTCCAAGTGGGACAGACTAGATGCATACCTCCCAAAGAGCCTGTTGCCCTAAGGACCAAATACAGCCACTGAGGAGCGATGCAGAACCTCATCCACAGTCAACACCCCTCGGGCAGCTCTCGGCCAGGGTGTGCCGGAGTCCCAGGGCAGGGCCGTGCCAGAGGGGAGAGCCAGGAGCAACCAGGGAGCCCAGGGGGCCAGGAGAGCAAGGTCTGGACAGGTGGCCATCCACAGCGGGCAGGTGGCCATCCACTCTGCCAACGGGGGTGCAGCCAGGGAGAAGCAGCAGGTGACTCGGAAGCCAGGCGTCATTCTCAGCATGGGTCCGGCTGCAGTGGGGCCCCGGAGGACCACTGTCCTCAGTCCTGGCTGGACACCGAAGTCGCACGGGAAGTTTGACAGCCCTGAGGCTGATCGGCACGCCCACTTGTTCTGCAGTGGCCCCCGGCCCCTCAGGTGCTTCCGCACACTCTGAGTGACCTGTGTCCCTGGCACAGCCTTTTCCACTTTCACTAGCCGCCTCCCATCTCTTCCTCTCCTCCTCTACCTGGTCCGGCCAGGGCGAGCCCCCAAAGGGGCCCACGCAGGTTCCAGAGCGCTGGCCTGTGTGACCTGCCCCGACCTCCTGGCCCCACAGCGATCGGTCTGGGCTCAGCCTGGGCGTGGGCGCCTTTTAAAGCTTCCCAAGTGGGAGCCATGCGCAGCCAGGGACAACTGCAGGAGGACCGCGCGGCCCCCAGAGCTGGTGGGAGCCAGCCAAAGTCAAGGTCCCAGCAGAGCGAGACATAGGGATCTCCTGCCCGTCCCAGCGGCGAGGCTGGGGTGACAGCAGAGCGACGGAGATGGGAGGCCATTCTCAGGGACTCGGTCAGCGCAGCAGGCCCAGGAAGGGCAGCTCAGGGCCGGGGCCACCGGGGCTGCTGTGGGGCCCAGGAGGGGCCATGGTCCAGGAGAGGAACGCAGGTCCCATCAGCTCGGCCCGCTCACGCGACTCTGTTCTGACCACGTTTCCTTAGGAAGTGAGAATGAGGGCGGCCGGCAGCCCGGGTGGGGGAGGGCACGGACTCCAGCAGGGCGGGGCCCCGGGAGTCAGGGTCTGACCTCCTCCCTGGGGAATAAGCGAGCGTTTCCTGTGGCCACAGTTCTGTGTGTGATGAGCACCGCTGCCCCCCCCCCCCGTGGGGCTACATTTGTGACCCTTCCCACACCCACTTGCCAATTCAGCCAGGTCTCATCAACTCCATTTTTAAGCCGGATAAAAATGCTGAGGACTTTAATAGTAACAATAGCATTGTCCGTATTTCTGCATGATTTAATTCTTGTGCCTAGCTTTATCATTGCATTTTATAAGTTCAGAAATTGTCCATGAGTAATGTTAAGAAGTTTTTAGCAGCATAGTAAGCATTGAAATCTATAAAAGAGTCTATCGCAAAATAGATTTATGCCTTCTTTTATTTCTTCCAGGATGAGTAATAACTCTTATTGTGTAATACGAAGCTAAACAAATAATTGCAAAGATGAATCTTCAAAGGCAGACAGGATTTATTGGTCTGGATTATTGTTTTAAATTTATTAACACCATATTTTAGAGGTAAATGGATATCGTTTTATTTTTTAAGTTGTCATGATTTAAAGAGCCACCTCAGATAGTAGATACTGCTTAAATATACATTATTTCAGATTTTCATTTCTTATTTTTCTGTTTTCATACCTAATTGTGAAACTGTGTTTTCATACATAATTGTGAAATTGTGTTTTTATATGTAATTGTGAAATGTCATACCTAATTGTGAAATTTCATGCCTAATTGTGAAATTCAAAATTGTGAAAATGTTTCATGTTCATTTCTGAAGTCTGACAAGGGAAGACTTGAAATATTTATTTCTGAAAAACTCCGAGGCCGTGTCGAGAAGAATGACTGGGAGGTAAAACTGGGTCGCAGCGAGAAGCACAATAGTATTTGTTTCCGTTCCCGTCCGTTCTGCCGTGACCCCAGCCCTCCCCAGATCCCTCCAAACATTTGAATCGCAGGTGTTTCCAACCCCCTTTCAGCTTTCTTCGGCTCCTACCAACCTTTTCCTCCCCTGCTACACCCAACGGGAGAATGTCCTTCAAATCAGCCCGTGCAGCCACCCCAGCCCTTCCCACACTGTCCATGGTTACTGTACCAAGGCCCTAAGTGGCGACCCAGGACCCACCGGCCCAAGGGGCAGTTCTCTCCTGGGTCTGGGTAAGATCCACCATGACTTCCGGTCCAGCCCCCACATCCAGGTCATCCCGCATGGGCTCCGGGGTGCTGGCTAGCGGTCCCCATGGCCACCCCTTGCTTACACTGCCAGGAGAGAAGGCGAAGCTGCCCTCCACGCTCTTGCAGCCTCGAATCATGATGGGGGTCCTGGGAGCCAGGTCGCACAGCCATCAGAGCCCCCCACACTGTGGTGCTCCGGCCTGTCTCCACTCTCAGCCAGTGGGCCCCGCGCACTGGATCGTAAAACCTTGCTGAGCTGGACACCCTGCCTTCCTCAGAGGCAGAAACCTAGACTCCACTCCCCCGTGTTGGTGTTAGTGGAACAGCCTTAGCCCAGCCACCGTCATTCTAAGGCCCACGGTGTTGGCCCTAGAAGTTGACCCTGTCCTTGTAGAGCAGCTGTGGGTTTTTGACAAGATAATACAAGGTCTGGTAATGGGCGGATGGATGGAGGGAGGGAGGGGTGGAGGGAGGGGTAGGCAGCTGGGTAGATGGAGAGAAGGATGGATGGGTAGATGGATGGATAGGTGGGTGGATGGAGGGATGGACACCCGCTATAAAGTACTAACAAGGGTTTACTAGTGTGGTCTTAACAAAAACTCGATGCCAAAAGCATGTCTGAAGCATTTCCTAAGTGCCTGGCATGCACGCCAGGTTCTGTAGAAGCGAAAAGACGTCCTTTCTCTCCCCAGGGGTGGGCATGGGTGGCGAGCGCTACAGGCCACCCACAAAAAGGGAGGGAAGCAGCTCCGTCCGTTCCCGATGAGGGTCTTGGAACGGTCTGGTGGAGGAACGCCCCAGCGAGCGCTGACGGACTCTTGAGACGAAGATGAGATGCACTCTAGGTGGAGGGACAGGATGGGCAAAGGCACGGAAACGGGGAGACTGTGACGCCTGAGCAGGGACGAGCCACATTTGGTGGCCCGGAGGGCAGGCAGAGACTGCGCGCAGGAGCAGAGGGCGCCACGGCCTCGAAGACAGAGGCTCGGCCGGGACCCGGTGACCAGCGAGCCCGGTGCACCAACATTCACACCAGAAGTCAGTGAGGCAAACGGACAGAGTGGCCTCTTCAGCCACCTGGCGCTCACTGTCGTTGCCCAGGGGTGCTGGGCCCTGGGAGGAGGGCACAGCCCCGCCCCCCCCGGGGGACGGCTGCGTCGTGGACCTGGCAGCAGACCCCTCCCCACCACGGTGCTGCTGTGGCCACCAGCCGGGGAGTGGTGGTGGCGTGGGGGGGGTGGTGTGCAGCAGCGGACACTGGGAAGGGATGGCTGGCAGGCCCGGGGAGGCCTGGGCGCTCCTCAGGGCAGCGGAGGGGAGACGGGGGAGAAGCAGATGAATGCATGAAGGGCGTCACCACCTGTGCCACTGAGCTACACGCACCATGTGTGTCATTCGAATACAATCCAGTTTCCCATCCGAGGTGTTCACGGGCGTTGCCAATGAGCTCCCTTAATTCCATCCAAATACAAACTGAACCTGAGACGAGGGCATCCGTTCAGGCAGCGCTGAAGCCATATGGCCTGGCCGCCGTGGGCTGCAGAAGGTTCCTGGCGGTGCCGGTGGGTCCCCGGCCCCTCACACAGCGGGTTCGGGCTCACTCCCGCCCCGCCTGGCGACGCGCCGCCGACCGCGTGCGCTCCCCGCCGGCTGCCGGGTCTGTGCCGCACGCCCGGCGCGACCGCGACCGCAAAATGTAGATGAGAACCAACTCTTCATTCCCACGGCGGCGAGAGGACTGTTTTGTTAATTGGTGCATCGACGTCCCAAGAACTGCCTCCTGTGCCAAGTTATTAGGAATGAGTAGACGAGGGGCAAATTAAACTTCGAATCACCTGTTCCTCTGGGCAAAATACATAAACCAAATTGACTGCAACCAAATGTCATATTATTTACACGGCGCGCACAATTTATTTCCCCCCAAATGTGCTCGGCAAAAAAAAATCTGAATTTGCTCTTAAGCGTATAATGGATCCCACTTAATAGTGACGCTTTCTGCGTGCCCTTCTCTCTATAATTAAATCATATGGGGAAATGTCACAAAGCAAAATAAAATGTATTTATTTCAGCCATATCTTCCCACAGCATGACATGAAGTCTGGAAAAAGAATCGCTAAGCATTTTTACGCCATCTGTGCTGGTAGGGGATGCGCTCGCCCAGCACGCCACCGTCAAATGCCCCGTTTTGAATTCGGCGTGGCCGGCCCGTCACTATCGCCCACCTGAGACACACCGCCCCCTATTCTCCCCTCCCTGCCTGTCCGTGGCCCCGCTGGCCCACCGTCGCGTCTGTGACTGGATTTCGAGACGTCCAGGGTCATGATCATGTCGAAATCCCCATGTTTCCTCATCCCAGTGAAGTTCTGAAAGTCCTTCCCAACGCCTGAACGCGCAGCTGCCGGTCAGCAGAGCGCGTGTCACCGCGGCCACTCGGAGGAGGACGGTGCTATCGGGGGGCCGATAAGCCCTATCTCAGGAGAGCCAACCCGTGCAATTAAAAAAAAAAAAAAGCTGTTGTTTCAGTTAGCTCATGGAGCACAAAGTGAGATCTCCATGAAGACTTCTCCCTCTCCAACAGAATAACCCTGTGCCGTGTTCTTTGCCACTGCTATGACGTCATCTTTCACAGACGTAGAGGAAACTTTACCGCCTGCATCCTGCGAGGCCTTTGTGTGGCTTGTTGACGGGACCTGCAAGGGCTGTAAAGCCATCCGGCGGGCAGGGGTGGGGGGGCCGCCTGATCGGCGCGGGGTCCTGGCTGGACCCGGGCTCAGCCCCGTCCGTGTGTCAGGCTTCTGAGTCCTCCTCGCGCAGATGACAGCATGTTGTCGTTTGGGAAACGCACGAACACCGAAGTGTCACACTCTTTCCACACGGAAAGTACTTTATTCCTGTGTGGCGCTCCTTCTAGCTACAAATCTCCCCAGGTCACCCACAGTCATGTCAAAACTTTCAAACTTCCCTAAAGGAAGATAGGATTCACTTTAAAATAAGTTAATGTAAAGTGACACCATTTGGATTATGACTATACAGAAGAGCTAGGGTTTTTTTCTAAGTTTATAAATTCCACGGTTTGTCATTAAATCAAGGGGCTAGATTTACTCTCCTGATTCTACTCAAAACCGAAAAGACGTGACCTTCCATCGTTTTTAAAGTCCCACTTCTTTTGAAACCAGCCCCACCGTCTCCCTGAAGCGTTTTTGGCGCGATCATGTGCTTGCAAGTGATTTGTGAGCTATTGAATGAGACACAACACTCCGTCCTTGTCACGAATAATATGATCATTAAAACTGTGGCAGAGACTCTTTCCGATATCGGTTCTGCAGGTTCTCAGGTGAACGGAGTACTTCTCTTTTGTGTGTGGTTTTAAATGTATCACTCTTTGTTTTGGCATTCTCTCATGCAAACGACCTTTGTGCTTGACCTTAGACGTATTCTGTGTGTGGCTCATCCCTCGTGTCACTTCTGGGGAAGGGCTGAGTGAGAGATGTCATCGTGGCAGGGAGTCCGAGAGACTCCAGTGAACAACACTCATGAAACGTGGAACGGATTCTGCATTCGCCCCTCTTCTAATTTGCACAGACACACCAAACGCCCGCCTAAGAGACTCGGACAGTTGGTGGAAAATGCGACTTTCCTTCGGCCCAGCTCTAGGGCCTCCTCATCAGATTTGCCCCTTAGGCTGCACTTGGCACGCGATGGAAGGGAAGGCCCCCCTTAACCAAGCGAACAAATGAAGTGACTTCAAAGCTCCAGTGTTTATTCCGGTGAGCTGCACCGTCCGATCCCCTACACGGAACGTCGTCGGCAAACGAGAACTTTTGAAGTGCAAACTATTTAGGACTGCGTTCTCCTTCCTGCCGTCCGCGCGGCGCTGGGGGCTCTGGCCACAGCACCCCGGCACACAGGCGTGCTCGCGGCTGTCCCCTCTTTGGATCCGGAACGGGGGGGGGGGGGCGGGTCCACCTGGGCCTCGTGTTGCCACTGGTCACCACGTTTCCTCGAGGTGCTCTGCTAACCCTTCTGCGGGCCAAACGCTGTAACATCCCCGAGACTTGGAGCCGTATCAACCTAAATGAAAAGTTCACTGTAGTCGTACATGTTTTTAAATTAGAAGAAACAGCGACGACCACGACATGTTCCGTCCTGGTAAATAGTACGGTAAAACTAAGTACCGAGCGCCGATTCCCACGTGACGTGCAGGGGTCTCACCTGGTGGAGGAGAAGAGGAAGCACCCCGCCTCCCCCCGGAGAAAAGGCGAGGGAACCGTGTGTGCGCGCGGAGCGCAGCCTTTGCCGTGAAGTCCCTAGAAAATGTCCCTGCCTTCAGGACCACGTGCCTGCGGTTCTCTCAGTGAGCCACTAGGGGGTGGTCTTCCCCTCCTCCCCCGGTTCAGGACCCACCTCTCCCCTTCGCTGGGGACAAACCTCACTGCTGTTGGGTTAACTGGCTTTTCACTCGAACCCTGCTTCCCGCAGCTGAGAACTTGGGGAGGAGCCTCGCGGCGGATAACCATGCCTCCGTGATGCGCCCTTGTTGCCCACCTTGGCCGGCCTGGGTCTCCACGCGCTGTCTGTCTCAGACCCTCCCGGGGCGGCGGCTCTCGGCCGCGGCCCTGGTCTTCCGAGCGCGCCCAGCTCCTGCCCCCGGTGCCACCCAGACCTGTCCGTGCCCTCCTTCCCTCCCGCCCCGACCCTCCCCATCCGCGGCCCACCCTGAGTGGGAGTCCCCGCGGTGCCTGAGCGCCTGGCCCCGGAAGGTCGCTCAGCTCACGGGGCGAACTGTGGCGGCAGGGACTCGGCTCCGTGCAGAATCGCCGCGGGACCCTCAGACAGGGCCGGGCTCGCCTCTCTGGGGAGCGGGAGCCTGGAGACTTGCCCACCGACTGGTCGTCGGGGAGCTCATCCCACTGGGTTTCCGCGTGGCAGGACACCAAACGTGCCGGCTCGTCCGAGCAGGATTTTAGAAGCGAACCAGACAGAACCCTCCGTGGCCGCCTTGAGAGTCCGCCCATGGAAAGCGACAGGAGGACCCGTTCCGTCTCCGGCAGCACCGGGGGCACGGGTTCGGAGGAAGCAGGGTCGCGCTGACCGCTCGGCAGTCCTGGAGAGGAGGGGAAGGTGCAGGTCGGCCGGAGGGACACCCGAGGGGGCGCGGCCGCAGCGCCAGCAGGGGACAGCCACGCAGACGGGGGCTCACAGGCACCGGGCTGCGAGCTGAGCAGTTCGTCTGCGGTGTCTCCGTGTGCCGTCACCACCCAGCGGGGCAGGTGCGATCGCCGCTCCCAGCCACAGAGGGGGAAACCGAGGCCCGGAGGGGTCGGGCCATCTGCCCGAGACCCCAGAGTGCTGGAAAAGGGGCTCCAGCGCGGGCCTGTGGGCTCTCACACCCGGGGGCTTATCTGCCCAAACGACACCTCAGCACCGACTCAACAGTCAGAGGTCTTCTCGGGTGCAAAGGGTCCCAAACGAATCTCGAAGCCATCCTCCCCACAATTTCTGAGTCCGCACTGGCTGGCCGGGCTGTGGCCGGCTGGGCAGTGGTAAGGCAGCGGGGGTGTACGCAGGGGAGAAAAGAGGAGAAAGAAAGTGGGGTTGGAGAAGAAGAGTTTCTGGTGTCCTTTCAGCCTGCAGGTTGGCCCAGATTGGCAGCACCACCCTGGGGACACCCTCCTGAGAGCGAGGAAGGGCCGGGTGATCCCACGAGAACAGGCGGGCGCAGAGGGGCCGCGTCCCATCATAGATGGTGCCTCAGATTTATTTTTGTACCAAAACATGCCAGGACTTGGCGTGCAAATCGGTGACCTGTGCCAACTCAGGGCCCTGCTTGTCCTGGGTCCCCCTCCTCGTGGGCAGGAGCCCTGACAAATGTGGAAATCACAGTGTCTTCCACCCACAGAAACAACTTCCATCATGACCCTGGGACGCCCTCAGCATCTACCTTCTACTCAGCTACAGACATGACTTTAGAACAAGGCCTCACGCCTCCTGGCATGCAGTTAAGGCTTGCACATTGCCTTTTAACGTCTTAAATTTGCAGCCAGCTCCGGAAACGGGTGGTGACCCTACCCTGGCCAGCAGAAGGGGCTGCTCCTGCCATCTCGATAAGCCAGTTGTAACTTCTCGCGCTGTTCTCTAAACGGAAGTCACCAGAAACACAACTCCGCTAACGGGGGCGTTTTCTGTCTCAGTAACTGTAATGGCCAGAGACCCAGTGTAGCGCTGAGCCGTTGGGTAAATCGCAGTTCGCCCCAGAGAAAGCCAGTCTGAGCCGCGTCGTTGAATGAGTTTTATTAGGTTTGCACACACACACGGTCTGAGACTAACACGCCCCTCTGCAGACCTTTCTTTCCCGGGGAGAGAGAATGCAGCCGCACTGGTAAACACAGCTCCTCCCCTCCTTCACTCGCGCCGGGTCCCGAGACGCACGGGCGAGAGGCAGCCGGCCTGGCGGAGTCGGGAGACCTGCTCGGGGACCCCGGTGCCGAACAGGCGCGTGAGATCCCGGGAGACTGCAGGCCGCCGGACTCCGCAGTTCCTGAAATCGGGTTTTAAAATGCCTGTGAACTTGAACAGATTATTTTTATTCCAGGAATTAAGCCCAAAGAGAGAGAGATGGAAAGACAGAGTTTTGTTGCGTCGTTAACAACAGTGAGAAAAGGGATATGACTGCCCACGGATGAGGGAAGGGTCAGGCATGCGTTGTGCTTATGTGGCATCTTATGTGGTTTCAGTGGGTGACAGTGTGTGAGGGCAAGACAAGATCATCGTAATATAAAAGTAAGTAAAAGTCAAGGTGTGAACACCTGTATAATATCATCCTAATTGTGCACGACGTCTGTGTGTTTTCGAGCACAGAATCGGGACAAGTGCACGTGAGTGGCAGTGGGGACCAGTCTTCAGGGGGAGGACTGTAGCTACCGTGCTTTTCAGACCATAAGACGCACCTCGGTTTTAGAGAAAATAGGGAAAAAATTGAAGCAAAACATGTGGTGAAATACTTAATAACATAATTAACATAACATTTCACCAATGTAAGCATAAACAACTCAACAGCAGCACGAACAACCATTATCCCTCCCAAATTTGGGGGCGGGAGAGGGGCGAGTGCATCTTATAGCCTGAAGAATACAGTAATTGGTTCTTTTTCTCTATCATTCTCTTCACCGTCTCTTCCATACAAATTGTATAATCAGGCAAAAATTTATTTTTAAAATTTAAATATCGGATGGGTCTAGATTATCTCGAAACTTCTTTACAATTCTAAGCACCTGTTCCACTCACGAACAATTTTAAAAATCCAAAAATACCTGGTGGGTTTGGGAAGTTCCAGGCTCGGTGGGTCCCCGGCACCCGGCACACTCTCCCACGGCCGCGACCGTCCCACCCAGGGCACAGCTGCCCCGGCCCCCGCACACCTGGGTCGCTGGGAGGCCGAGACCCCTTTGAGGAACCGGAGTGCGACTCTTCTCCGTGGCGACAGGGACGTTTCTCCTCTGGGCCTTCAGGCTGGGGGTCCAAGGGCGGGCCGGGAGCGTCCTGGCTTAGGCAGCATCCGCAGCTTGGCCCCCGCGCTCCCCACACTCCCCGAACAGTTTCTGCCGCGAGCTCTGCGGAACAGGGCGTGGTCATTGCAGCCGCTACTTGTCCTTTGGTGGAGAACGTGCGTCCGGCCGCTGTGTCCGCACTGAGAAGCGGGGCAGTGCTTCGTGGGCATCCGTGGGCTCCGGAACCCGCAGGGTCCGCCCCCCTGCACGGGCACCTCCCGAGTTCCTGGCTCACCTTGAACACAGGCTTGCTGGGCGCCTCCTCCAGGCCCGAAGTCCCGCTGGGGACTCCTCGTGCTGAGGATGGGAAGGCGGCGCCAGGGAGGCTGTGCCCGGCCGGCCCCGAGCAGCTGCCGGCTGGGCCCTGTGACCCGCGGACTAACCCCTGACCCCGGGAGTTCTTGCTCCACCTCGGGTGCCACAGTCCACGCTCAGGGGCGTGCCGCCAGCCACCGAGCTGCCCTCCAATACCTCTGCTTGCCCGCAGGCCGCGTCTTATGTCAGGTTTCCTTTGCGGGTTCCTGGGGAGTCAGGGGGCCACCCAGGCCGAGCACAGAACAGAGACGGGAGAACTTCTGAATCTGACTCAGTTCGGGTCCCCAGCGCTGGGTCCTGGGGTCACAGACATGACCTTCGGCTGCGCGCCGGGCAGTCTCTCTCTCTGTCTTCTGGCGAAACCGTGCCAGAGCCACCGCTAACCCATGGGTGGGGGCGCGGGGGAGTGCACGGCAGGAGCCATGTAGGGAGCCGCCAGACCCCTCCAGGGGTTGTCGGGGGTCACTATCAGGAAATTACTTCATGTACTCAAACCTCCCAAATCCCTTGGGGGGCGGGGGGCAATCTGGTTGGAAGGCGGTGGAAGATACTCCTTTTGCAGCCGTGTTCTCAGAGTCTCACTTAGATCCTGGGTTTATCTGCGCTGGCTTGGGGGCGGCAAGGCCTGAGGGGGCTGTGAGAGTGGTCAGGAAACACTCCCCCGCCACCGCCCGCCCCCGCACAGCTGCCTCGGGTGCTGCCATTCCCGAGGGACGCGGAGACAGTTATTTTTGGGTGGCACGCCTCACGGATTTCTCCGGCAGCGGCAGCAGGGGGTCCGTGGAAACTCTGGCTGCCGGGAATGTGGGCGAGCAGCTGCCGGGCGCGTCGGGGGAAGGGAGGGAGGACCAGATGTCGTGGGGCGCGCAAGCTGCGGCGTGAGCCGGGGAGCGTTGAGGCAGGTGGGCTCGGGGCGACGTCCACGGGGGGTGGGGGGGGGCAGCTCTGCTTCTGGGGCATTGCGGTCCCGGAGGGAAGCTCGCGTTTTCCGAGTCTGAGCCAATGTTTGGCTTCTGGGCGCCAGAGGCTCAGAAAAACGGGCCTCGTCTGTTTTGGATTTCCATCTGAGCCCAGAGAGTACAGTCATGCCCGATTTAATGTTTCGTTCTTCCATTCTCTGTAGCCCAGGTGAAAAGTCTCTTCTGTTTATTTCTCTTTTTTTTTAAGATTTTATTTATTTATTTTTAGAGAGGGAAGGGAGGGAGAAAGAGAGAGAGAGAAACATCAATGTGCAGTTGCTGGGGGCCGTGGCCTGCAACCCAGGCATGTGCCCTGACTGGGAATCGAACCTGCGACACTTTGGTTCTCAGCCCGCGCTCAATCCACTGAGCTACGCCAGCCAGGGCCTCTTCTGTTTATTTCTGAGCGCTCACCCAGTTTAGGGAATTTGGGCTCCGAGTCAAAACAACCCCACTCCAAGAATCGGCAACACACAGGTAGACGAGTCACGAGCGAGCGCAGGACGCCAGTCAGCGGCCCGGGCTGGCTTCCTCCCACTTGCCGAGGCTCGGCCGCTCGGTCTGCGGACAGACTCTTGCTTCCCCCTTTAAGAGTTTCCTCTCCCCTTCGGGGGCCGGGCTACTCTTGGACACGGAGGGTGGGCGGGACAAACACACGCCCACTCCTCCCGAGCCCCTTGCAGCTGAAGTGGCTTCCAGGACAGTTGTGCGGTCTGCGGGCCGCGTCGGGAGAGGTGACACCTCTGGGCCCCTTCACGTGGACCCCGGGAGCGCAGAGCGAAGGAAGATGGCCTTCATCCCCCCGTTTGAGCGCCCCATGCTCCAGCCAGGTCATGCCTCTGACTCGGCTTCCTGGGGTTACCGTTCGTTTATTCATGTATGTAGTCACCATTTCTTGAGCCCCCACCGGGTGAAAGGCACGGTGTTAAATGCTGGAGAGGGAAAGAGAGAGAGAGAGAGAGAGGGAGAGAGAGAGGGAGGAAGAAAGGAGTGGGGGTGGAGAAGAGACTCGGACACAGCTCTGTCCTTAAGGGCACTTGACCTGCGGTCAAGTTCAGGAGAAAACTTGCCCGGGGCCGCAGAGGTGCTCGGGTGAGATGCCGGCGGGGCCTGGCTCTAGAGAGAAGCGTTCCGCCCGGACGCCCAAAGCCAGCGGAGGGGAGCAGCGGGATCTAGGCCGAGGAGCAGCACGAGGGAGGCCTTGAATATGAGCATCAGGTTTTGCTGGGAGCGACTGGAGGCAGAGAAGGTGGGGGCGTGTGGCGGGCGTTTAATGACACCCCGGAACCTGGACCTGGTGCCGTGGGCAGTCAGGTACCCCTGTTGGCAGATATGCGGGGGACGTAACCTCAGCTGGGCTTTGGGCCGGAGGAGCAGGGCAGCCCTGGGCCAGGGGGAGTCTGGGAGAAGGGGCTGGGGCCAGGCGAGCCTGCCTCGGAGCTGACCCAGGCAGGGACGGCGGGGGTTGCGGGGAGTGGGAGGTCGGAAGCTGCACGCAGGCGTCTTAGCGGTCCATTACACTGAGGGCGGGGTGCGGGTGAGGCGTGGGTGTGTCTGTGGGAAGCCAGTCCCTGAAGAGGTTGGACCGAACTCCTGTCCCAGAGTCAGGCTCCCTGGGAGAGACGCTGCGAGCCAGTGCCTTCCCGATCACGGACTCCCGCCTCGGGGAGGCGACGGGCCGCAGGCGAGCCGGAGGCTGGCTGAGCTGGGAGCTCGGGGCGGAAGGCCCGGCGTGCCCAGGAAGGCCAGGCCGAGCGGCCGGCAGCACGGAGTGTCCAGGGTCCGGGCAGCAGCGCGGGAGCCGCAGGGAGAGAAGGACCCGGACGACCAGGCCTGGGGAAGGCGCCGGGCTCGCGGGGCTGGGGCGGCAGGGAGGCTAGGGAGGCTGCGTGGCCGCCCCTGGGGGCAGAAGCCGGGCAGCAGAGGGCTGGGGGCGGGGACCCCTGGTGTGGACAGAGAAGTCCCTTCGGGAGAAACGGTCTAAGGGAAGGAGAGGGTGAACGAGCAAACGCTAGGAGGGAAACTCGAAAGGAGCTTTGGTTGGGGCAGGATGACCGTGTTTCCCGGCCAGAAGAGTCTCATGGACACACACACACACACACACACACACACACACACACACACCCAGGCCAGCTCAGGTTCCTGCCACGGCATTCCCGGGGGGCTCACGACCTCCCCACGCACGCCCCGGCCCCCCCGGGTTTGGTCCCCCGCTCGTCTTCCCTGCTCGGCCATCGCTCGGCGGCGGCCGCTCTGCTCCGCTCCATCCCGACCACCGCCTGGCGCTCCAGCGGGACTCAGCCACGGTCGTCGACCAAGACAGAGCAGGGAGCTTTTCTGTGAGAATGTTCTGGAACAGGGAAAGAACGGAGGATGGACTGCAGGTGGGCTGGGCCAAGAGAGGCAGTGAGAAGGGCTGTCCTCCTGCCCAATGTCAAGGCCGTGCCCCCATGTGGCAGTGCACACGGAGGCAGGGCGGCCACACGCTGGAAACACCCGCTCTTCCCTGATTGCTGAGGGGCCACACCGGCATTCTGGTTTGGGGCACCGCCCTCGGCCGCAAGGTGAGGTTCGCAGCCGCTGCTGCACCTTGACATGGGCAGGTGGACCAAGCCCTGGCCAGCAGCAGAAGGAAAGTGTGGCCTTGCGCTGGGGAGGGCAGATTCCTCGTCCTTCCTTCTGCCTTCCTGCAGCCTGGAACTCAGATGAGAAGGCTGAGGCTCCGGCAGCTATCTTTGGCCATGAAGTCACCTTGAGACGAAGCATGAAAGAACTTTAAGTACAAAAGTAGGGGAAGCCCAGTTTTCTGTGCCTTCGTGGAGCTCTTAGACGTCGCCATAACCAGACTGCCTCCTTCCGGGCTTTCACCGACGACGGCATAAACGTTGGCCTTGGCTAAGCCCGTGTGACGCAGGGTTTTCTGTCGCATGCAGGCACATGGGAGCTTCCCTGCTGGACACACTGATAACACTTGTGCACGGGTAGGATGGGCTGCGTCTGCAGGCATCCGGGGGCAGGCGCCATCGAGACAAAGTGCCTGCTTCCTGCTGTCCCCGCAGACGCGCAGGGACACGGCGGGGGGGGGCGGGGAGGGGCCCTGCTTGCAGCGCTGGCTGTTGCCGACGGGTCTGTGGGACTCGGAGTCCCTGGCGGCTCCACGCTGCCGTCGGGGGCACAGCCCTCGTGTAACACCAGCAAGCTCTGCCGAAATTGCACGTGACGGTTCCTGCTTGGGTTGGCAGGGCTCTTTCTTTCAAAAGGCCAAACTTCTGTTCTTGCTGAATTAGAGTTTTTACTTTTCATTTGTCGCGCATTGTTGGGTGTTCGGGTTGATGAAATAAGTCATGGAGACGTAACCACTTGGGACTTGAATAGCTTAGGTTCTACATTGTGGGTTTCTTCTTCGGAAACAGAAAGGTGTGTTACGGTGCAAAGCTTTGCAGCTCGGTGCGCATCGATATCCTGGGACGCTTGGCTGCTGCCCCCCCCCCACCTCTTGGCGGCGAGGGGGACCCACGGGCGCCTGCCAGGGAGCCCAGAAGGACAGGGTGGAAGCAGGGACAGGGGCCACTCCGTCGGGGCCTCCCGTGCCATTTACCCCCAGCCGAGCCATTCCAAAGGAAGTGGGGTACAGAGTCCCTCAAGCTACCTGGGTCCAACCCCCTCATTTAATGTTCTTTTCAAAACCCCTCCCCTGGTTAGCACCCCTCGCGTGCCCTGGGTTTGGGGCTGGTTTTCATCTGGACTGTAAGCTCCCCCGAGGGCAGGGACCCCATCCCAGCCACCTCTGAAGTGTCAGTCCTGGAATACGACCTGATTCTGTCCCAGCCACTCATTCACACGTGAAATCCCTGAACGCCAGGCAGGCAAGCTACTTGCCGGAGCCAGCACGGACAGCGACTGCTGGGCCAGGGGCAGGGGTGCAGGAGGGGGCCGAGTCTCAGCCCTCCCGACCCGCTCCTGAGCACTGGACACTGAAACTCGGACCGGAGCCACCCCGGGCACCTGCTGACCTCCGGAGCTGCCCCCAAAGGCGACATCGGCTTCAGGGTCACGTCTGTCACCCAGCCGTCCACGCCCGTCGTCGTCGTGTTCCTCCCCGCACGCGACTTGGGGCTTTGTTCCCTTCTGCCTGTCCTTCACCTCCTCGTAAGCATCTCTGCTGACGGGGTGAAGCTTTCTCTTGCTGCCCGGCTCCTGGGCCTATTTGCTGCCCCAGCAGAAAGCCTCCCGTGGCCCCTCCCCTGCCCGCCGGCACCTTCTGGCGAAAGACAAACTGGTGACGTCCCAGGCCCCGCTGCGCCCGGGCAGCCGCTGCCTGGGCCCACGGGCCGGAGAGCCCACGCAGGCGCCGCTCACCCGGGCCGGCCCCGGCGGCCTCATTTCTCTCCTCCCCCCGGGGCCGAACAACCGCGTCACGCCCGTCGCCGCGTAGATCCTCTCCCTGAGTGACCGAGGGCTTCTGCGCGGCCACCGCGAGGCAGGGGCCTGTCCCACGCTCGCATGAGCGACCCCCGTGCTTGTAGTGCGAGTAGCTGGAGAGGCCACGGCCGCCCTTCCCTGGGGGACCTTGTGCGGAAACCGAGACCGTAGTTCCCTTTCCTCAAAGGTTCCTCACAAATCAGCCTCTGCCGCCTCTCGTGGAGTGACAGCGCCACGGTCACGTGCCGAGGCCGTGCGCGTTCTGCCGAATTGGCCCTTTAGTGTCTACTTCGTATTGAGAGCTGGGCCTCCAACTCTTTTATACAGGGGCACTCAGGCTGTAAATGACAGAGCCAAGGTGTGGTCCAGAAACGCCTGGCTCAAAAGCCGTGTCCCCACTACTCAGCTTTGCAGCCTTCCCCGAAGTCAAAGCCACACTAAGTCCCTGATTCACCTGTGTCGGGGGGGCTGGGCTCAGGGAGGCTGGTCTGGGGATGCTGGGCTCGGGGAGGCTGGTCTGGGGATGCTGGGCTGGGGGGGCTGGGCTCGGGGGGGCTGGGCTCGGGGGGCTGGGCCCGAGAACCCTGCCGCCGCATTGCCAGTAGGCGGGGATTTAAAACCAGATCAGACTGACCCTGATGCCTGCACATCTAACCGCTTCACGACTGTGGAGGCTAAAAAAATGATAATGCTTGTCCTCCTACGGTCTAAGTTCGCCTAGCGGGGCTAACTATCAAATTAACAAAGACAGATTATCAGGAGAAAATCGAATTATAATACATGTGCACAGGGGAACTCACATAAGCATAAAGATTCCAAAGACAGCGAGGCAGCATTGAGTATATGTAATGTTTCAGACAAAGGAGAAAGGGGAGGGGGGGGGCGTTTGGGGTCCTAGATTTCAGACGTGAGAGTGGGCGACGCACGGGTAGCGGAGGGAGAGCGGCGCACACAGGGCGGGCGGAGCCCTGCTGGGCCACTGGGAAACCAGGGCACCCGGGGTGCTGGGTGAACAGGCCCCTGCCCGAAGCCCCCCTGCCGACCACCCTGAATTCAGAGTGGGCGAAGGCCGCACCCCAGGACTCCCTTCCTGGAGCAGACTTCTCTGCCTGGGTCTCTTGCACCAAAACATCTTTCTGAGCCTTTCGTTTCTTAATAACCAGCTTCAAATCAGTACCCCAAGAGGCAGCTTCAGGGTTAGTAAAAGTCGGGCCCCTTCCCTCCCCGACCAGGGGCGGCTTTGTGAACCAAGGTCTGGATGGAGGGCGGGTGACGCAAGCGTGTCGAACAGCAACCGTTAGCGCACTCCGACCCCCCCCCGCCCCTGCACGGCGTCAGCTCGAGCAGTCCAGTGAAGCAGACAGCCACTTGGGGACAGCAGAGGCTCAGGGGCAGCAAAAAGCCGGGCAGAGGGTGGCAGTGCAAGAGCCCGAGCTCCGTTATTCTGCGGTCCCTGGAGACGGGCCTCGGGCCCCGGGCCCCGGTCTCCGTGCCTCCTGCCAGCTGCGGCTCCCCACCCCCTTCCCGAGCCACCAGGCCCGGGCTCGGCCCTGGGGCTGTGTCCCGTGTGTCGGGGAGAGAGAGCTGGAGATCGCTTGCTGGGGGTGGCAAAAATGAGACTGTGCGTGCATCTCTATCCGGCCCTCGATGTAGACGTGTGTTTGTTTGTTTGTTTGTTTGTTTCACAAACGAGACGGCGGCGTCTCTTTACCCGTCAGCAACCTGCACCGCTGGTGTCTTTCTCACCTCTAACCACGCAGTCACCACACGTGGGTTTTTAACTCACGGAAGGGAGGCCTGGGGTGCGGCCTCATCGCCGGAGCCCTCCCTGTCTGCTCTGCACTGAAGGGGGGCTTGCAAGGCCCGGGGTGGGTGGGCGCGGCCACACGTCGTGTTGCTGGCCGGTAGATAGCACAGGATCGGCACCCAGCCCAGCCCCAGAACGCCCGCCCCTCAGAGCGGCTTCGCTGTTGACATCTCGGCCTTGGAGTGGGATTCCCAGCAAAGCTCCCTAATCCCTCGCGATCCTCAGGGCTTTGCCGCCCCTGGGTAAGGCTGAATGATTTTCGGTCGTTTCAACTCGAACGGCATACCTGGGGACGTCCTAGGGCTTAGCCCGCTTAATTCCCCTTGTAGTTCCAACAGAAGGTGGTCGGTTTCCCGGGGCCCTTTGCGTCCCACGGCTGGGCGGCGAAACTCCTGCCACTTCTATTCCGTTGGAGAGCCCTTGCTGCTCCTCTCCCACCACCCCCCCCGCCCAGGACAGCAGCCATCGGCATCACCTGCTTCTGGAATTTGGTGTTCATAAAATCAGCTGATGGATGCAAGTTTCCTTTCCTAGGAACTTTCCTAGGACACCCCCCAGGCCCATGACCTCTCCAAAAGAGACTGTTACTGGGGAACGTGGCATCTGCCTCAGTCCAATCGCTCCTGCATCCAGCAGTCTTCCTTGGAATGAAGAATTTCAAAGCACCTCATCAACCAAGTTAGGAAAGCCCGTGTTTACACACTGACGTGGATTTGAAATAAGGATGCCCGACATGAACAGAAAAACCCCACCTGGATACGCTCACGTCGTCTTCGCAAGGGATCTTCTGATGCACGTACTTCCCCGCGTCTCTGACCGGAAAGCGGACCTTGCAGTTGTGAGCTGACTTGTTCGAGGCCACGGGGCTAATCATCGGGGGAGCACGGTCTTGCCTGGTGGACGTGACTCAAGTCCCAGCGGGGCCCGCTGCCGTGCTGGGCCCCACGGGAGTGGCCGGTGGGCTGAGGGCAGTGAGTCCGGAGGAGGGAGAGGTCGTGACCGTCCTCTGCAGTCAGACAGTTTGCGGAAGGAGCAGCTTGAAAAACAGGTGGGATTTGAAGAGTTTGAGGAACGCAGCCGTTACGCCACGTGGCCAGTCCAATAAAATGCCGGTCGAATGAGGGAAGAACAGACAAATGAGGATGGCAGACATCCGAGGTCAGGAAAATAGGGAGGGGATGCAGGCGGGACCCCCCCCAACACCGTGTTCAGGGGGCAGAGCAGACAGGGGCTCCAGGCGAGGGGCCATCCCGAGGAGCAGAGGGAGCCAGGCGAGGCACAGTGCTCTGTGGGGGGGGGGGGGGGGACTGGAGACCAGGCTCACAGGTGTGGACCTCGTCTGCGGACCAGGCCAGCACGTCACTGCACTTGACCGCAAGACCGTATCCTGGGAACAAGGGCAGGCGATGGCACCTTGTGGGGATGTGATGTGACGACACCCAGTGTTTGAGGGAGACGAGCGGCGAGCGACCAACACCTGCCCACAGAGCGAGTGATGCCCCTGGTTCTGAGAACACCGCCTTGTGCCCCCACCCCCACCGCCACCCGTGGCTCTTCCCTCGGTGGGGAGCCGGAGATTTCAAGGCCCGCCTCGCTGGAAGGGGGAGGATAAAAAAAAAAAAAGACAAGAAATAGAAACACCTTTAACAGTTCCCATTCTTGCTTCTTTTTCCAATTCCACTTTACGTTCAATCTTGTTTCGTGTGAGTTCCAGGCGCACAGCACAGTGGTCAGACAGTTGCATGCTGCACGAAGGGGCCCCCCTGATGTTCCCGGTCCCCACCGGGCACCGGACTGGGTTACTACTGCATCAGTGACCATGTTTCCCTGCCACGCTTCACGCCCCTGCAGCCGTTCTGTAACCGCCAGTCTGCTCCTCTCAATCCCTCCACCTTTGCACCCAGCCCGCCCCCAGCAGCCCCCCACCCCGCCAACCGCTCTGGCGACCACCAGTCTGTCCTCTGCGTCTGTGAGTCTGTTTTCTGTCTGGCTTGTTCATTGATGTCCCTTAGATTATTGATTTGTGCCCAGAGAGACCTGTTACATGGCGACGCTTTTCATCAGGACTCTAACCCGATCAGTAAGCCTTCCTGAAGAGTGACAGAGCCTTTGCTGCCGGAATAACCAAAGGAAGTAGCTCCCTACGCCTGAAATAATTAACTGTGCTTCTGAAATTAGAAGCGGCCGGGTTTATGACAATACTATGGCGGTGGTGAAACTATCCGCCTCTAATTGATTTCATTACAAAAATATTTCCTTTTCACATCTTAAGTCAAAGCCATGACACCCTGATTTGGTTTAAAATAAAACCTGGACAGCACTCGTTGTGCTGCAGGAAGCTGGTCGTTCCGAGGGGCGTCTTGCCCCCCGGAACGGTTTCGGGGCTGGGCTGGCGCACACTGAAAGGCAGTGGGTTGAGCCTTGCCAAGACCTCGCTGTGAAAGAGTCCGCGGCCACAGTGTTTTATTATATTCTCACTGGACTTCAGCCCGTTGCGAAGAGAATCTCCTCGCCCTCCTTTTAAATTAGCCTTAAACTGCAGACAAAAGGCAAAAATCAATAGGCAAATTTAGCTCCTTGTGCACAGCTTCTCAAGAAACTCACCCCGAAACAGTGCTAATATGCAGGGCTCATAGATAATAGAACATCGGGTAATTGGAAATTTTTAAAGCAGACTTTCTTATGCCATTTAGGTCTGTTTAAGTGCCTAGGAAGTCTGCATGTAAGGTGTCCCTCTGAAGCTGCAGAGTTCCCCGCGCGCACCTCCGTGCTGGCTCAGGGACTCCGTCCCCGGGGTGCTCTCCGTGCCCGTGACAAATCGCGGGGGGTTTCGAGCACCCAGCTGTGATGGGAGCCGTCAGCAGAGGGAGGCGCCTGCATGGTGCTGCGACCCTTTACATGTTCGAGTTCCCCCATAATCGCCAAGGGTCTGAATGCCTCAGTGGGAAGAGACACCTGCACACGGGTGTGCACACACACGCAGGTGTTACTCCCGTCGGTCACACGGGTGTGACGCCTCCGATCGCTCAGAGAGACTCAGACGCTGTGAGCGCCTAAACGAGTCTCCGGAGAACACTAATAATGGATCCCTCCAAACGTCCACGGGACCGGGGCCAGTTAATTCAGAGTCTCGCGTACCTTGCTGTCGTCCAGCGCTGGACAAGCTCAGGAAGGACAACGGGGCCTGACTCAGGGAGTTAATATAAAGAAACCTCCAAGTTTGTGAGTTATCTCAAGGTGCAAGGAAAGGAAGAAAGCTGGCCGTTCTTGGGAAAGACAGCGCCGTGGGCAGGAAAAGAGGGGGCATGATTGGCGATACTCTAACACCCAATGGGCACGTGGAAAAGGACCGGTGTGGTTGAGGCCTGATCCCCGAGAGGCTGGGAAGGCCGTGGCCAGAAAGGCCACGCAGTGAGCAGAAAGCGGGAGAGGAGCTAACTCGGCTTGACCGCGCTCCAGACAGACAGACAGACGCAAAGCCTGCCACGGCAGCAGCGAGGGCGTGACAAGGGCCTCCCTCCTGCCCCCAGCCTGTGTGGTGCGAGAGAGAGGGGGTCACAACTGATTTTTACTGAGACACGTGCGTGGGAACAGTTGTCCAGGATAACTGGACCGTAACAGGAAATGAAACCCAGGCAGGAAGACTAGAGCACCTTGTAACGGACCGAGCCACGCCGCTCCAGTGACGCGCGTCCACCCCACTGGGACCTGCTGAAGCACGGACTTTAAGTCCAGCGAGAGCCAAGTCCGAGGGGGGTCTGGAGTCCTCATCAGCAACCCAGAATCGGGCGGACAGGGTCAGTGGTGCTCGGTGCTGCTGCTTTAGTGATCGGCGCGCTCCCCTGCGAAGGCCTGAGCCGATGTTTGGGAAAACACGAGAGGGTCACGGAACACCTTAAGGGGAAGAGCGGACGGGGCGGCCGCAGTACAGGCCGGCGGGCTGGCCGCAGGTCCACCGTCTCTCCTTCGTGGCTGGCTCAGGTAGGTCCTGGAGGGAATAAGTGGACTGTCAGTTTAACCCCACCTAAAATACCAGAAAATTCAGAGCGACCCCCCTAGCTTAGCTGCAGCCGAAGCGGGGAAGTCGGAACGCGGGAGGACAGAATGAACTGCTGTTTATTGTCATGACTCAGCCCGGGGTCCTCACTCTGAGCCCTCGGGCGTGCGAAGGTGAGGAGTCTTCGGCTCCGGGGGTCCCTCGCCCTTTCTTCACGCGGCCCTGCCCATGTTTTGTCCGGTTTCATTTCCGTTCCGTCGCCCGCACCAGGGTGCCCTCCCCAGCTGCAGTGCGGTTCAGCGGGTGTCTGGCTGGGCACGTTCCTGTGCTGGGCCTGAGGCCCGAGAACACCGCCGTCCTCGTGCATCCGGCGTCGCTCGGACGTGGGCGAGAATTCCTCCACGTGAGCGGGCACGAAGCCGAGGGTCTCTCTAAATGCCCCTGCAGGCATTTACCGAGACAATTCGGGGAAGCAGGCTAGACCTGGAAAAACATCTTTTAGATTTTTATTCCTCTTGTGAGCCATCAACCCACTTCCCTTTGAGACAGGACAGACCACGCCCTTCCAGCCTGACAAGGTATGAGAACAAAATTGTAAAAACTGTCCGAGCTGCGGAACGGCATGACGCTGCAGAACGCATTTCGCCGACACAGAATTGAAGGGAAGATGTATCATTCTCCCACAAAGCCCCTTTGTGTGGCCGAAGAAAGCCTGGCCTGTCCCGGGGAGCTCTGCGCCCACGGCCTGTCGCAGAGGAGTCAGCCCGCGAGGAGCCGAGAAGGGGACTGCTCGCAGGCGCAGCCCGGACGGCGGCGGGGGCCGCTTCTGGTTTTAGACGGCGCCTCCTTCTTTCTCCCTGGCAGGAGAGCGTTGGGCGCGCCTGCGAGCCCCGCGTTTGCAGAACTGTCCCCCGTAGATGGACGGGGACAGGGAGAGAGGTGTCCGCCGCTGACCAGGCATTTATTACGACACACGTCGGAGAGTAAGGGGCGTGAGTGGCAGGCTCATTCATGCCCTGCACACTTGTTACCTGACACCTGCAAAGGCCGCGTGCCCCTGGCGGGTGTTTATTTATTGCGGCCGGCGCTTCAGGGCACTTAGGGCACACAGACTGCCAGCCTCTCCCGTGACCCCTTCTGCGTGAAACAGCGACACATTCCATTTCATGTTCCGTTAGAAAGTTTCACGTCCCGGCCCTGTGACCAGCTCACTCCGTTTTGGGTTCTTTAGGAAAAGACACAAACGATTTCTGTGAACGAGGTTTTAACTGCGGCCGCCCAGCCACCAGCATCGGAAGGAAGGCGGGGGCTCCCAGTGGCCTGAGCCCGGTGCCCGTGGCCGACAAGGGCTCGCGTGGGCGGTCCCTGGTTTGGGTAAGTGCTTGGGCACGGGCCACCCCGGACATGCTCGCCCACCTCTCAGGTGGCCTGGCGTGGATTTTTGTGCGTGAGATCTGGCAGCTCTACAAAAGCAGTATAATTCACCCGTCTCCGCCAGAACCACAGAATCCAAGCAGAAGAAAGGTTCCTCCAAGCAGACAGGGTTCGCCGGAGAAGCGAGACTTCTAATGTGGGTCTTGATAACGCACCTGTCCAGCCGCATTACGTTGGTCTTCCCTGCTCGGTAACTGGAAAGTGAGGAGAAGCAGCTCATTGACACCCTAACAGAAAGTTTTTTTTATCTGACACCTTACCAGCCCTGACTCATTAGCAGCCTGTGAGGAGCCAGAAAACTTGCCTCAATATAAAACAAATAGAATTTCAAACCAAAGGACAAATATTTCCCAACTAAACCAAAGCCCTGAGATAGGTACATGTCTGTCTGGTCCTCGTAACACGGCCGGAAAGGCGGGACTCGGGCGGCGAGGGTCAGCCTCGAGCCCAGCATCTGACGACAAGGGCCCCAGGTAGAACTCAGACGGAGACGCGGTCGACCGGTGGCTGCGAGAGCAGAGTCGGACCCAAGCGTTGGGACGGGCCCCGCGGGAGGGGACGCGGGCTCTGGGGCCCAGACCCCGAAGCGCGGAGGCAGTTCTGAAGGTTGCGCGTGGGTCTGGAAACCGTCCCTCGGGCCTGCAGGGACAGCAGGGGGGACGGACACTGGGGGAGTGAGTTCTCTGATGAGGTCTGAGCTGCTTTTCTCAGAGAGGCTGGAAATGATCTACCTCCTACTTTTGCTCTGATCGGACTTCAAAGGTTACAGCCGTGAAGCGGGATAAAAGTCAATGAGAAGAGACCGACCCCCACCTTGCCTCCGTGTGTGTGAGAACCTCGGCAAACCCCGTGGGGGAGCCCGGACCTGCACCTGGACAGGAGTGCGGCTCCTCCCCCTCGGGCCAAGGCCACGCATCTGCCCTCCCGCCCACCCAACAGACAAGGCCGAGACCAGGCCCGCCTTCTCTCCTGGACGGTCCCCCCAGCGTTGCCTCTGGCCGTCGATGCCCAGGGAGGCGGCGTCCATGTGCTGAGCCTGAGGGTCCCCTCACCGCCCAGTCCGTGGGCGATTTCTCTGCGCTTCTGAAGCAACCCAGATCAGAAATCGTCTCATTTGGCACTTACGAGAATATTGAATTTAAACGATTATCGGGCAAAAAGGGAAAAGAACTCATGGGCATGGGCAACAGTGTGGTAATTGCTAGCGGGGAGGGGGTACAAGGGGACTCAACGGTAATGGGAAAGAAGATACAGTGAAGATGAAATTTAAAAATATTGTTTTTATATTGTTGTTTCAATGGCTTGCAGAAAATGTTGCTTGAACTCTAATTTTAAAAAGGGGGTTATGAAGTAGCCCCTTAGTCCAGGAAAGCAGCAGAACATATGAGGGCTTTCTCCTCAGCCGCCCCACCTGGGTGGGCGCTCAGCCCCGAACAGAGTAACCAGCAAACCGAATTCTCCGCCGTCCCTCTGACGCTCCCGTTGTCCGAAGCCCTTCTCTGTGGGAGACCCTGCCCGGTCGCGCGTGTCCGTGGCTGCCTTTCTCCGACCCCCAACCCCCTCTCCAGCCTCCTCCCCCTCTCCGCCCCCCCTCCCCCTCGGCCAGGCGTCGCTCCCGCCCCACGCCTCCTTTCTCCCAGCACCGGTGTCCTGGTCGGACCCTGAGTCTCCCCGTTTGGGGCGAGGGGCCCGCTCTGTCCTGTCCTCCGCTGCCGGCCATTCCTTGGCGGGAGCCGCTTCCCCTCCGTGGCCTGGGCCGTCTCCTCTGCAGGACTTTGAGTCTGTCACTTAGCTCCAAGACCTCACCATCGCGTCCTCCCTCGGAGACGGGCCTGCTGGGCTCTGCTCCCGGGGGCTCGCTGGGGGGCCACACTCCGCACCTTGTTCTCACTGTCCCCAGACGCGGCGCCGCCCTGTCCCCACTCCCACCGCCAACCCGAGCCCCCAAGGCTGCTCTCCGGTGAGCCCGACTCAGGCCCAGCGTTCCTGCCCATCTGGGTCCCGTTCCACCCCGCCCGTCCGCTCGCTGCCTCCTTAGACCCGTCTCGCCGCCCCAGGCGGACTGCGGGCCCCTCGGAGACTGGGCCCCGCTGCTCCTGTCTCTCCGTCCCCTCCCAGAGCAGCCGCGCCCTCCGCGCCGCAAACACTGCAGGAGTGTTTTCTGAGCTGACTTCAGTCAGTTCAGTTTTTAACTGAACCGAGCGGAGGATGTCACAAGCTGGCTTGTGTAACGGAAGAAAGCGCAGTGCGCAGCTGGCGGCACAGCCCCTGGGGTCGGAGGGAACCGCGGCGGGGAGACCACCCCCCCAGGCCAGCTGACTGCCGGCCGGCCGGACCAGGTGCCCGCCGGGGAAAGTCCTGCAGCGAGGGAAGGAGAAGCAGCGGGAGAAGCAGCGGCAGTGGCGCCGTGGAAAAGCACGCCGGTGTTCTCACGGGGGAACCTCAGAGCATTATTTTTGCAAAGAACGCAGGCTTGTTCCAGCCCCCCTGCTGACCAGCGTGTGTGTTCGTCCCACAGATAGGTCCAGAAAGAGGCCTATTGTCAGCCTCCCTGCCAGCCGACACAGCGCCCATTGTCCGCCGGGGGCAGGCGCACCCGCACAGCTGGGGCGGGGGGCCGGCCGGCTGCGTCCCCCCGCCTCCCCCAGGGCCGAGCACAGCCGACACTCTGTCCCCCGTCCCTTACCACAGCCCTTTTGTCCAGCGTTTCGGGATTTTTTTTTCCCTCAGACACATTTGCAGTTTATTATCAACCACAGAAAATTGTCTTTATGGCCTTGTTTTTCAACATTTCAACTTTGGTGTGGATGTCTCCAGATGCGTGTGAATGCCAGTGTTTGTTTCACGTTAGATACATTTTTGTTACAGTTCGTGAAGCTGGATTTCTCCCATCCGGACGGTGACGGGGGACTGGACTTAGACTGGGTGACGACGTGGTTTGTTTCCGTGGGGGTCGGCCCCTTTCAGGCGGGTGGCTGTGCCTGCGGTCCCCGGGGTGGGTGCGTCGGGGACTTGTGCCCGGTGTGGACAGAAGCAGGTGTCCGTCACGTTCTGGAGCACGTGGCGTCACCAGGTGTCCTGTGCAGAGGCAGAGCCGCGGACTTCTTAGGATCGTGTGACTTAAAACCCCGCCCCGGAGCCTGGGACAGACACAGAGTTTCTCTATTGTAACCCGATACATAAGAACGCATTGTCTTTCCCGGTTTAAAAAGTTACAGTGTGTTGCTGGGTATGACACCTGACGGCTCTAACTCGAATGAATATTTAGAACAACAACAAAATTCCAAGCACATTGGGCATGTCACTCCAGGGCCCTTGTAAGGCATCATTTTTAAGTCGGGGGTGGATTCCACAGCCTTAATGTGCCGCCTCTTACCGTTACGAATATCAAATCACAGGACACGGTTCTCACTGTGTTCACGAGGCTTCGCTTGAATCGCAGGCATGAAACTACTGTCAGCCTTTCCGGTGCCTGGAGGAAAACACCTTCGGTTTTGCGTGTGACTGGTTTTCAAAGGCCCGTCTGAACTTCCTCAGTGTGTGAGGGATCAAGGTCGGAGTCAGCACTTGTGCCGTGGTCCACCTCGGGCCGCTCTCCCCCCCGTTACCGAGTGCGGGGAGGCGTGCATGCGGCCGCTGTTCCCGGGGGCTCTCAGACCAGGAGCGCGGAGAGAGACGGTTCGCAGAATCTGGGCGTTTTACAGGGAACGTGCACAGCGTGTGGTTTTCCCGGAGACTGGAAGAGGAC
The DNA here is from genome assembly GCF_019186645.2 of Phyllostomus hastatus. Classification (NCBI taxonomy): domain Eukaryota; kingdom Metazoa; phylum Chordata; class Mammalia; order Chiroptera; family Phyllostomidae; genus Phyllostomus; species Phyllostomus hastatus. The sequence continues at coordinate 97,043,652 of NW_025333872.1, forward strand.
TTAAAGGGAGACACGGACACAGGGGCCTTCAGCTGGGTGGTCTCATTTCCTTTTAACTTTGCATGATTTCACTGGGTGACTTTTCCTCAAAGATCATCTTTGAAGTACATCCCACGCTGGAAGTGTCCCCACAAGCATCTCCAGTGAAAACGAACGGTACACATTGTGCGTGTTTTAAACGTGTCAGAAAGCACAGACTCAGGGACTTCCTCCCGTTCCTGCTGGACACGGAGACTCTCCCTCCGTGTTGGTGCAGTCGGACCACACAGCAGGCCGCCTGCCGGGGAGACTCTGGCCACACTGTCCCCTGAGCCTGTCACCCTCCCTGTCCTTCCTGTTGCAAGAGGTGCCAGTAGCTGGCGCCCCTCGTGGGCTGGGGTTCTCAGCGCCAGTTTGTCTTCCATGTCTCTCCCTCCCTTCACATCTCTCTGCCTGTTTCCTGGCCTTTCTGCCCAGCAGGGCCTGAGACCCCCGGCGCCCCCCTGCCTGTGGCCCTGTGATTCGGGGTTACTCCGGCCACCTGCCGCCCACCCGTCCTGCCGAGGCGGGTCTGGCTGGGGTCGCCCCTGCCAGCTGTCCCGTGGACGGACAGAGTCAGCCGGCGGTTACCCAATGTCCAGCAGTCACAGGGACATACCTACACTGGAGAGGTATTTTTTTTTTTAAGCCGCGGCTGCTTTCCCCGGCCAAGCAGCCGATTTGCAAGCGCATCATCAGCCACGTGCTTGAGAGCTCCTGAGATTACTCATGGAAACTCGGTGTGCAGCCTGCCTGGCCCCGGGACGAGCTGGCTGGTCCGGGTCAAGTGCGCTCCGCCTCTCACGGAGTCTGCTCCTCCCCTCCCCATCCTCCTCTTCCCCAACCCCAGCTCGCCCCCGCCCTCTGCACCCACCCGTCTCTGTCCCCGAGGCGCTGCAGGCACAGGGCACTTGAGAGTGTTCCTGACGTTTGTCCTCCAAGGTCAGGCCCAGGGCTGCCGGGCAGCGTTCCCGCAGCCCCCCCCCCGGGGACTGGTCCTCGTCAGCTGGCACCGTGATCGGCAGTCCCCCTCGCTGGGGCCGCAGTGCTCGGGGCCCAGAGGGAGGCCACGTCTCAGAGGTGACAGTGACCGTGTCTCCGCTGCACACAACAGAGAGTGGCTGGGGCCCACCGGTCCTCTCGGCCTCTCCCGGGTGACCGGCACGTGGTGGCCGTCCCCCGTCCTGGTGCCGAGCTACAAGCTGTTGGTTTTCTTCGTCATTCCCGACCATCTACTCCTGACACCACTGAAGCCGGAGAGGATGCCGCTGGGGAACCTTGTGGCTGCACACGACCCCCCGCCCCCCCCAGCACATTCCCCAGATGGTCCCCGAGTTTGGACCCACGTCCGCGCCACGCCGGGACGTGATCTCGATGCACACACGCCTCCCGAGAAGAGAAGCCTCGACTGACCCTCCCCCACACCTCCTTGGGCGTGGGTTCTCAGTTCCGGTACCTTCCTCTTCCTCGTCACAGCATAGGCACCCCGGTTGCCTGGAAATACCCTCGGGAGAACTGGTCACGGAAAGCTAAAAGGTTCCGCGTGTGCACGTGTGCCAGGGCCACGGGCCGCCCCGGCTGCCGAGGGCAGCTGCTCAGAAGCTCCCCTCGGGCAAGCGCTCCCCCCGCCCCCACTGCTCAGCCCTCACCCCGCATGGACCATCGTGCACTTCTTCGGCCGGCAGCAGGCGGGCAGGTGGACGGTGGACAGACACACAGACGGTGTGTGGACAGACAGGGAGGCTCACAGAGAGAGGGTCAGATGCCTCAGCAGATGGAGACGGGGGGTGGACGGACAGACAGGAGGTGGTTTGGCAAATGGGCCAATGACAGAAAGCACAAATGGGACGGACGGAAGGGAGGGAGAAGGCCCGGGTAGAGAGGAAACTAGCTGAGTGTGCGGTTATTTCTCTGAACTTTTAAAATCTTAAACCTGAAATCTTCAACGTCGTTTTCTTTCCATCAGAAAAAAAAAATTTGTATCTAATTAGTAGGCCTTTCGGCTCTTTCACAGAGAGGTATTTCTCTTCAAATATCGTTGCACCTGCTTTCCCGTTAGTGCTAGTGAACCCTCACCTCTGTGGACGTTGCTGGTGCGTGCGGGGTGACACGCCTGCTTTGAAATCTGCTCCGGCTGCACAGGAAGAAAAACTGCCACCTGCAAACGCGTCTGTGCGGAGGTCCGTCATCGAAGCTGAGTCCCAGTCACCTACTGTCCTTGCGAAACTGCGGGCCATCTTCTGTCCGTATTTAACACTTTCTCTCTCTACCTTCCGTCGAGAAGCAACTGGCGAGGGCCGGATCCGTGGCGAGGGCCGCCTTACCTCTCGAAGGGGCACCGGTGAGCCGCGCCCACGGGGAACGGAAAGGAACGGCTCCCCGGGCCGGACCGGGGCAGGTTCGCAGGGGAGAAACGCACAGATGACGGACTCCGCACAAAAACGACGCCGTCCGCGACGCGGGGAGGAAGCGGCCCCTGCGTCTGTGCAGGGCGGGGTGAACGTAGCTTACTCGTGTGTCATTACTTACTTGTCTATCGATCATCGCACCGTACGCCACCGAACAGCCGCAACCCTGCCCGCGCCCCGCCGCCTGCTTATCCGTGGCTCTCCCGACCTCGCGCGTGGCGACGTGTGAACGTCTCCAGGGAAACTGGGACCGCGGGCCAACCTGGGTCCATCCAGGGAGGGACCCTTCATGGCAGTAGCCATTTTTGCCTGGTGTTTCCCTGTAGCCCCTGTTGGACCAAATGGAAGGAATTGTTTGTTTATTCAAGTGAGTTTCAGGATTTTTTGGTATAATTTACTTGTTTGGGTTATGAGACATACTTTTTTTTTTTTTGCAAATATAGTGAGTTAAGAGAGCTCAGGGTGTTAGAAAACACTATCTCCAGAGTTAGGTTATTCTGGGACCACCTGTCCCAACGGCAGCGTCCCGGCCTCAGGCTGCAACAAAACAACTGAGTCACAGCTGCCGCTCTGTGGCTCCCAGCCTCTCCCTCTGTTCGACACGTGTTTACCTGACTTAGCGCAGAACCCTCCCAGCCCTGGCAGGTGGATGGCATTGTCGTCCTCACTTTGCAAACGACAACAGCAAGACGCAGAGGCGTTCAGACACCTAGCCAGGGTCCCACAGCGGGAGCCGGTGGGGCCAGGGTGCACGCACACGCGGCGGCCTGGCTGCACCGTGCACGTTCCGCGCCCAGGGCTGTGGGGCAGGGCCGCAGGCAGGGCCTGGCACCCTCGCGCTGGGGGGTAAGTAAAGGAGCGCCCAGGGTGTCGGGTGCACGCAGCTGGGCTCCCTCTGAGCACTGACGGGGCAGCGTCCCTGCCGTGTGGAGGTGTCCCTGCCCTCAGGGCCGCTGGGACGTCCTCGGGGTCGACCAGCAGTCCTAACCCACTTTCGTCCGGGGACCTGTGACGGGACAGAGGCTCCTCAGGGCCAACCAGCCTCCGCGCTGCGTGTGGAAACCGGTGCTGTGTGTGCGTGCACACTGCCCCCCGGCGCGTGACGACCCCAGAAAGGGGGTCCCGTCCTTATTCCCACGGACCAAGGAAACCGAAGCACCCAGGGGTCCAGCCTCCAGGTCATGGTCACCCAGGGAGAGAGTGGGGGTCCAGGACTGGAACCAAGCCGTGCAGCCCCACAGGCCTCACCTTGAACCGTCGTGGGTGCCTCTCGGGTCCCTAACACCTCCCTGTAGGGCGGCAGGTGGCGGGGAAGGAGAGCAAAGAAGGGGGCCACGCCGACACGTCCCCGAGAAGGACACACCCCAGTGTCTCCCCGGAGCAGACGCCGTCTGGGTGGTGCTTCAGCGGGTTACGTGTGCACGTGAGGCGGCGTCTGCGTGCAAACACATGCATGTGGGCACGCATATATATATGTTCATACAGACACACACATACAGTGGGGTGTATTACTATATTTCTGGATGTGATAATGTTTCAAACATTTTACATGTCATTAACTGACATCGTGGTATAGGTATCTTTCTGCCTAAGGACAGAAGACTTTTGACCACTAAAGAATAGAAAATTGATGAACAATGATTAAAATAAAATAAAATTTTTAAAAAAATGAACAATGATTAAAATGAAGTAAAAATTAAAAAAAGAATAGAAAATGGCAATGTTCCGCCTCTAGGGTTAAAATGTTATCAGGGGAGTGGTACCCGGAAGGGCGGGAAGGGAAGAAATTTGCGCTTACAAAGACTGGGAGCCAGAGGACTCTTCTGCTCATGTTTATCTGTTGCCAGTTCTGAGGATGCATTTAGTTTTCGTTTTAAAAAATTGGGGGGGGGGTGGGAATAAGGCAGCTTGCTTGTTTCTCCGACGTGGAAAAGGAGACGTCCTAGGAGTTCCCTCTAGGACGAGTTCCCTCTAGGAGACGCCAAGGGCACGGACGTGGGCACGTGTCGCATACCTCTGCGATCACGCGTACTTTCCGAGCCGCATGGAGCCGCGTGGAGGGGGTGGGGAGGGCCGGACCTCACGGGTGGCATTCCAGACACGCTGATGGAGCCGCAGCCGGCCCATGCCCCAACGGGGAGGTCCCTCGTTAGTTAACCTCTTCGTGCTCACAGTGGGGACGCCCGACGACACCAGCAGATAGGCCACGAGACACTAGAAACCCTCAGTGGTTTTCACACTCGTTTGCTGTCCTGGTGTAGCCCTTCAGTGGGGTGTTTGCCCAGCCCACTGTGCTTGGGGCTGAGAAGTTCCCGGGACTCAGGACTTCACGGGCTGAATCTGGGACACATGGTCCCCCGTCCTTATAGATTATGACTCACCTTACCCCGCGTCCTGCGTGATCTGACCCCTTCCCCTGAGGGTTCCCAGAAGCCAGGGGCCGGCGTGGCCGCAGAAGAGGGGTCCTCGCCTCCCTGCCCCAGCCCTCCTGTGAGCAGGCTTCTCCAGGCCCCTGGGAAGTGTGGGGGGGGCCTTTTCCAGGACGGTGCTCCTGACCGCTCACCCTGCTCTTTGTGAAATGTTCATAAGGAAAGTTAAAGGAGAAGGAACATATGGGGCAGGGGGATCTTTAAAGGCAGCCATTAAGAAAAATTGGATAACCAAAGCCCTGGCTGGTGTAGCTCAGTGGACTGAGCATGGGCTGCAAACCAAAGTGTTGTAGGTTCGATTCCCAGCCAAGGCACATGCCTGGGTTGCAGGCCACGGCCCCCAGCAACCGCACATTGATGTTTCTCTCTCTCTCTCTCTCTTCCTCCCTCCCTTCCCTCTCTAGAAATAGATAAATAAATCTTTAAAAAAACTTTCATTAAAAAAAAAGAAAGAAAGAAAAATTGGATAACCAAACTAGTAAAAACTTTCAATTTATAGAAAAGGTTTCATCACAAACCCATCTTTCCACTTCGTTAGAGCACGTATATTTTTTTACCCTTAAGAGCACATGTACATTTTTAAAGGAAGGAGAAATCGAAAATATCAATAGCTTCACAACTGAATAACATTCCCTTTTCATTGCGTTCATTGGGGGGACATCGGTCAGTAAAAGTACACGGGCCCCAGGCACACACTCCTGCAACACGTCATCTGCTCGTTTGTGTCGTGTGCTCACCACCCCAGGCCCCACCCTCTTCCATCGCCGTGTACCCGCCTTCCCCCTCTCCTCCCTCCCTCGCTGTCTGTGTCTGGGAGGGGCTTCTTTCCTTTGTCTCCCTTCCTCCCTTCCCCATTCCCCAGCCCTGCGACCCCCTCCCCTGTGACAGCTGTCAGCCCGCTCCGTCTCCGTGAGCCTGCTTCTACCTTGTTTGCCAGTTTGCTCGGCCCACCAGACCCCACGCACGGGTGAGGCATCAGGCCTGCGGCGCACAGACCCGAGTTGTGTCCCAGCTTCTCCACGGAGTGCAGGCGTGGAGGGCTCCGGGCGCTCTGTGCCGGGGCGAGGAGCCCCGTCGGCCGGGCCGGGGGCCTCTGGAGGCAGAGCTGAGCTGCGGAAGGAGATTCTCCACGTGACCCGCCGGCGTGGGGCGGGTTAGACCACCCACTGTGCCACCACTTGCTTACCTACCTCCCCCCGCAACTGCACTCCACAAACATTCCCTAAGAGCAGCAGGCCCCTGGGGGAGACAGGGAGGAAGGAGCCCAGGCCCCGCGCTCCGGGGGCTCACGGTGCCCCCCACGTGCCCAAGCTGCTTCCACTGCTCCAGCCTCAGCCCCACCACGTCACCGGGTACAAGGGACCGGTGACTGTATCCGCTCTGTTTCCATGGGTGTCGGACCGGCCCTCAGCCCCCTCGAGGGCCCCCGGCAGGAGCCCGTGCATGCCAAGGCCCCTGTGAACCCCAGTCCTACCATGGGTGCTCGTCGCCATTCCTGCCCCACCCCCGGATAGTTAAGGAGCACAGGTGTCTGGGGGACTCAGATGGCGCCCTCACAGCCGGGGGCGGGCAAGCCCCAGAGGCAGAGCTCTCGGGGTTCAGAGCCAGGGGCGGGCAGTTCGGGCCTCTCCAGGGCCCCCAGCGTGGACCGGGGCTCACTGTAGGAGCTGCAGGAGGTTTTCTCCTGGTAATCTGTCCCTGAGTTTGATTGTGAGCTCAGGGAGAAGGGCTTAGAAGGTGGGAGGAAAAGTGTTCATATTTTCTAGCCCCCACAACAAAAGATGTCCAGTGAGCAAATAAATAAATGTGTGAGGCCTAAAATTTGCCACATGTAACTAAACCTCAAGAAACACTAACATCGTCATCCTCAGAAAACTCTCTCGTTAACATGTTTGCTTGCTATCTGACGTTTCCACTCAATCCAGCTTCCTCCTGTTCACACGAGACTGGCCCATGGAGACCATCCCGCACAAGCCCGATTCCACATTTTTTCTTATTTTCTGCCTCCTTGCTGGATAACATGTAGCCGGTAGCTTGATCCTTTTAAATATTAGAGTACAATTCATGCAACCAACTTCTTTCCCTAAAACTAAAGTACAAGACCATCAGGGTTCATAACCGTGTCTTTCAAGAAAGTGGAGCCACCTAGAATCCACCCTGTTTCGCAATTAAATTCAGAACCAGGGTGTGCGGATACTCCGTGCCACAGAGCACCGAGCCAGACTCGACTCTCACAAAAGGCAAAGCTCTCAGTCTGCGGGCGCCCTATGGGCGCCACCGAGGAGCCGGGCTCGGGCCGCAAAGCTGCCGGCGCGGGAGAGCACATGGAAGCGGCCAGTCTGGGGCCGCCGTCTGTCGGCGGGCGTCCTTGCCTGGCCACCGTTGTCTAGCATATTGCCGCCGTCGACACGGGCACAGCTTCATAGTCAGCTTGAACTCCGTCGTCGCTGAACCGGCGTTGCCCTGTGAGTAAGCTAGCCTCTGCTGCACACGGTAGCCCAAGGTTGTTTTTGCTCCATCTGCTAAATGAAACAAGTGCCCTGTAAAGAACTGAAATAACGTCTATTCACAGGCTGTTTCTGAGCTGCTTCTCTGTATTGGTTTCTTCTCCTAAGACCTTAAGGCTCATCCCATCGAGACAGGACGAAGGCGATGGTGCTGGGGCTGATAACAGAGGCCAGCGCTGAAGCCCAGTGTTGCTTCAGAGAACCGCTCCGTGATTACGTTACAAACTAGAATCCTCTCTAGTTTGATCAGTTGTGTCAGGAAACGGACAGAAATAAAGTCACAAACAAATACGCATTTTATTTACCTATTTGTGCACAACATTGGCATTTAAGCTGCTCTGGCTGATCGTGCCTTTGGATTTCATCTTTTCGGCACAGCTTCCTAGGATCTGCGTGTAGCAGCTTCCAAGCAGAATGCTAAAATATCACTTCATAATCGGAAAAAATATCTTCTCTGTGCGGAATGAAATGCAAGCCCGTGTGGAGAAAGGAAGAGACCCACAGGTGCGCGTTATTCATGTGAACACCCACCCCCCTCTCTGTGGGTTGGACATTCAGAACCAAGGTTGCAGTGCTAGTAAGAGAAAAGGAAACAAAATTACCTTGCCATCAAAAATATTTGTCTAATGCCGAATGTTAGATTATTAAACAAAAGAAAAACAAAAAAGAAAGAGCATTAGCTAATGCGAGAGGGTATTTTGCTCCTAACGACTGGCAATTTCCCCCTTTCGTATGAGACCTCCGTTGGAAGAAGGTTGACCGGGAGCCGGTGAGACTGGCCGCATCTGCGAGGAGCCACAAATAGAAGCAGGAGTCAACGTAATCTACAGCCGGCCCAGGACGCGCCTGCTAAATAAGGCTGTGAGCACGGCCCGGGCCGTGTTTCTGCCACCAGCCCCTGTTGACAAGGGGCTGGGTGAATCTGGTGAAGGAAGGGCGCGGGGAGCTATTGTTAGCACTTATCAGCACATGGGAGGGTGGGTCTGACAGGGGGCATCTCAGGGTCCACATTCCTCCGGAGCCCAAACAGACAGGAGCCAGCCCGCCCCAGGCAGCTCCAGTGTGACCTCCCCGCTGCTGGGGCGGCGGTGGGGGTGGGGGTGGGCTCCGAGTCGGAGCCAGAGGATGGATCTGGGCGGGCGAGGAGGAAAGCAATTACGAGTTGATCTAGCATTTCGGATTTCATTAATCATGTCCTAAATCTATCATCATAAAAGCAAACCGCAGTGGGTGGTTGGGTATCAAGCGGAATCGAATGGTATAAACAACAAATCCTCGTGACTATTGACAGGCGCTGGGACAGGCATGGCCGAATTTCACAGATGAGGGTGGCACCGACGCGGCGGCGGCCGCTTAGTGTTTATTCTGAAGGCGTCATCAGCCTGCACCGCGTTTTTTTAATCCCTCCACGTGGATTTGTTCACACCGTGTGAAATGCACGCACATCAGCTGGGCCGATACTTGAACGAGGCCCTAACACACCCAAGCCGCGCCGTGACCCAAAGCTGTGCCGCAGAGGAAACACCGTGTTGCACACTAACAACTGAAAACGGCGGCCACGCCACGCGTCTAAAACGCACAGACGCGCACGCTCGTGCCCTACACCTTTCTTGGAAACACCGGTGACTCCGCCGCCAAGCAGGTCTACGACGGCGCACTTCGAGCAGCGCCCCCTGCAGGCGCAGTCAGCGCTTGCGGCGCTTGCGCCCAGCCGCCTGAAAGCCGTGGTGAACCCCAAGCCGTGCCTGTGGGGGCACCTCGGGTCTCCACCGATGTCTCGTGAGTTTAGCTGTGGGCAAAGGTCTCCCCGAGGACCGTTCTCACTGTGACATGTGCTTGTGATGCCCGTGAGGCACAGCTTCGTCTTCCAGACATTAAATATACGCGCACTATTAAAGATGATGGCGGGGCACTCGGATGGGTCGACAGACAACTGCACTGAGACCGTAAAAGGCAGCCCAGGGGAGTGTATTCATTTACTGCTCTGAGTGACCCTCTGTCTGTGACCCATGTGTCCTCTTTCCCAAGGATCTGCAGAGCTACCCAACAAGGTCAGATGTTCTTAGACCAGATCCCTGTCCATTCCATGATGCACGACATCCTTCTAGAACGTGGTGCCAAGTACTCGCGGTCGGCAGTGACTGCTGAACATGAGGACGAAACAGAAAATATTGGCGAGTCGCCTGTAAAAAATATTCCCACCAAAAATGAAGCGGAGGCCGCCAGCGCGGACAGAGCGCTGGACGTGCTCTGGGCAGCTCCCGGCCACTTTGGGGGCATCCGTCCCTGTGCGGGGGTCTGGTGAGGGGATCAAACGGTTGATGCATGTTAAAGCCGCCGTTCAACGTCCGGGCTGAAGTCAGGAGTGGGCTCTCAGTCAAACCCACGCCCCTGCTCCCTTCCTGACGCTGAAACGAGATAGTATCCGTTCATGGTACACCCGGGGTGTCCTCAGGGGCACAGCCCTCAGTTTTTAAAGGGAGATTTCCTCTGAGGATGAGGCCAGATATAGGCCATAGTAAATAAGAAACCACAAGCCTTTTAAATCGGTGAATAGCCGTGTTTTGAGGAAAGACAGCATTTCATCCCAGGAGTTGGAATCCTGAGCCAGGCGACCGTCCTGGCCCTGGCAGTTCTACGGCCTGTTTAACCCAGCTGGGAGTCTCACGTTCAGAACTACCGGTAACAGGAGGGAGAGAAACTGTTTTTGAAGAGGAAATGTCTCCCGTCTTAGTGGGTTCTTAAGCACCTTCTCCGCGGAGGACCTAACGCTTCTTACGATGGAAAACGTCTTCCTTCAAGGGACAGGCACATCACGGAAGTTGTCTCCACTGCCCCGGGGTCTCACGTGCTGACACCCAGTGTTTCCTCTTGGGCCATGTGACCAACCTTCCCCTTCAGCTCTTAACCCTGTCATTGTGACAGCAATGCGGAGGGGCGGGAGAAACTTCCTCGGCCTCAGGGCGCTTCCGGCTGGTCTAACAACCAGATGGTCTAACAATCAGCTGGTCTAACAATCAGACTGAGACAGGTTAGCAGAAGGAGAGGACCAAACTAGTGCACACACACGCACACTTACGGGAACTGGACCGCACTAGTGCATGCACACTTATGGAAACTGGACCGCACTAGTGCACCCACATGTATGGGAACTGGACAGCACTAGTGCATGCACACTTATGGAAACTGGACCGCACTAGTGCACCCACATGTTTGGGAACCCCACGTGCATGAGGGAGCCAGAGACACCCACACGCAGGAGGGGTCCAGGTCAGAAAGGGAGTGTGGGCACGTAAGAAAGACATCCTGAGCAGGGGGACAGGGGAAGGGGCCCGGGGGGCTTCCGAAGGCCATTGCAGGGTGACTGGAGGGGCAGACCTCTAGTAGCGAGGGGTCTGCCCTGCCCCGTAGATAGGTCAAAGGAAGTGATCTCTGACCATCTCTTACAGACAGGGCCTCTTAATTCAAAGTCTTCCATGTACTGGGTTGGCCAAAAGTCCATTTAGTTTTTTCCATAAAATAAAAGACACATTTTTCGTTTTCCCCAACATCTTGATTGATTTGGATAGTTTGAGTACGTCGGCTGTCTCCCACGATTGGCTTCTAGTGGGCAGAGGCCGGGGGTGCTGCTAAACATCTCCCAGTGCTTAGGACAGCCCCACAGCAAAAGAGTATTTGGCCAAATTGTCAACAGTACCAAGAAATTCTGCAAACCACGTTTGACACGTTCCATCAGTCACAGCACCTTCTCTATACGCGGCACAAATCTTGTTTTGTGATTCAGTTGCATTTTTACCTTTCTTGAAATAATGAGGCATAATACACCGAAAATGGTATGTACCTCCCTCCATCTTCAATATTAAAATGGCTGCACAAAGATTCACCAATTTTGGTAAGTTGTTTTTAATGCACGCTGATGTGGCAGCTGTCACAATACAATCTAACACAATTGTTCTCAGTGAAGTTAAAGACCACTAAGCACTACTAGAGCCACCGTATGGAAAAAAGTGTAATGGACTATTTGCCCAACCTGATGGCCAACTGATGGCCAACCTGATACCTGGGGAGGAGCGGAAGTTTCCCTTGAGCCTGCAGCTGAAATGGCCTTCAGCCCACAGTAATCCGCCTCCCACGGAGGCGTGTCTCCGCATGGCTTCCCTGGACCCCACCACACCTGAAGCCGACCCTTCACTGACGGAGCTGGATGTCCTTCCCCTGATGCGGCAATTTTTAACGCTTCTCCGCAAGCTCTGCCCCTGTGTCTCATCCCCCAGGGACCGTCCTGGGCCTATTCTCGTGTCATCGCTTTAGTCAAAACACTCGTGTTTGGTTTCAGCAGTGTTTCCCACGTGGTGGCCGAGTCCCTTTCTACAGGTCAGGGGAGCAGACCTCAGAGATCAGTCTAAACAATGGTTTTAAAACTTGCCGTAATTAACAAAGTATTTTTTCTTATCTTATTGTGGAGGCTGAAAAAAATGAATGCTTCTCCTCCTACCTTCTAAATTCCTTCAGCGAGGGTAATAATTAGAGTTATTATGCTAATAACTCTGAGTTAACAGAGAGACAGATGAACAGGAGAAAATCGGATTGTAATACGTGCATGGGGGGGTGCACACAGCATGAACATTCCAAAGACAGTGAGGCACCCCTGGGGTATTTACCGGACATGTTGGACAACAGAGGAAAGGGGGTGGGGACCGGGGTCTTACATTTCAGACCTGAGAGTGGGCGGCGCACGGGTAGCGGAGGGAGAGCGGCGCACACAGGGCGGGCGGAGCCCCGCTGGGCCGCTGGGAAACCAGGGGACCCGGGGTGTGTGGGACAGACACTCGGAGTCCTGACTGATGCAAGGGTGAGGACGCTTGAGGGGATTGTGCCCCAAGGTCCCCTTCCCAACGCCGCTTTCTTTGTAATCAGAGTCTCTATTTAATCTGGATCTCTTTAAGAAAAAGGGGGAAGTAAAATTTGTTTCCTGCATTTGCTGGGCTTCCACTGATTTCGGTTCTAAATCGTCTGCCTGTCGGGGGGCACATTCTTGAGACACTTGCTCCCCGCCCCCACACCACCCACCGATGACGCAGAAGTGTAAAGCTTGCCTACCCAGGTAGCTTTTTTCACGAGAGTGGAGACCTTTGCCATGCGTGATCCAGTATTTCCATAACTTAAATCTGGGCGTGTGTCTGTATAACGTGCCTCCTGAGAACACTTTGCTCCGTACAGACACAGGAAAAGGTGGGCTCTTCGTCCCTTCCCCTCAAAAACAGCTACGGTGTGTCAGCACTCTGCAGCTTCCCAACTTGGCGGGGGGCTGGGGAAACAGGCCCCCAGGAGGTGCAGGGTAGGGGCCAGTCTCTTCTGGGCTTTCCGTCCAAGCCACCAGGCGGGGCCCCGAACAGGCAGCGTCCCCTGCAGCCAGGGAGCCGAGAGCCAGAGGAGGGTGTCGGCAGAGAAGAGCCGGCACCCTGGGCGGCCCCGCAGGGGGGACGGGGAACCAGGGTGCCCACCGGGGACTAACGGGCATGGGCTTCCTGATTTCAGTGCCTGGGTGTGGTTACGCAGGAGAACGCCCCGGTGGGGGGGAGGGGAGTACGCGCTAGAGTATTTGGGAGGGGGGGTCGCCCCCCCAGGTGGAGGGTCTTTCCGTCTGATTACCGCCAGGGCCAAATGTGTTTACTTCCTTATCAATCCCAACTGACATCCCTTTCTCTATCGTGTTGGTTGTTTTCTTCTTATTGATTTGTACAAGCTTTTCTAAAGTAAGAGAAATTAGCCCTTTGTCAGTTCTATGCTTTGCAAATATTCCCACTTTGTAATTAAATTCACGCGTCCTTTCTTCTAGAACATGAAGGCGTTCTAGTTCTGTTTCTGCATGTTAAACCGTTGCTCTGCCTGAGATGTATATGTGTGTGTGAACAAAGAGGTAAAGGTCCAGCTGTGTGTTTTTTCACACGGGCGGTCAGCAGTCCCGATGCCACAGGAGACGCAGCTTCTCTTCCCTTCGCCTTTGAACCGCAGCACCCTCGCGGTGGTCTGTGGGGTCCCCCGTTGTCTGGCCTGACTCTGCAGACAGTTCTCTTCTCAATTATTTCCTCTCCAGGCCTGAGCTGTGTTCATGGTTAAAGTCTGGTAATGCGTTTTACTAGAACACGTCGATAGAACCTTCTGCGATGATGCCAATGCTCTGCTTTCCTGTTCGTGTAGCAGCCACTTGCATCCTTGACATAAATTTTTATTATATTTAATTAACTTATACTTCAAAAAGCCACAGTGGCTGGTGGCTACCGTAAGGCGTGGCAGAATCTTCATATCTTGCGGGGCCGGTCCCGGCTCACGAACCATCTTTCCGGAATGCGCCAGGCTACGCTTGCATGCGTGCTTTTCCTTGTTTTCCTCTCTCGAGAGGAAACCAGCTTTTCTCCTCGCTCAGGAAAAGTCACATTGAATTTATAAGACACTTGAAGTAGAATTCTTACGCTGAGGGTTTTATTTTCAAGCCTCCTTTTAAGTCCTTCAATAAAGTTTTCTTGACATGGTTTTATACATCATTTTTTAAGCTCATTCATAGGTGTTTTATCTGTTTCGTTCCCTTTGGTTTTGCTGTCACGAATGAGATGCTTCCTTCCATTTCTTTCGCTGTGTTTTCCCATTGCTTATTATTTATATGCGGTATAGTGACAGCATGTACACTTCTAACCTTACCTGAATTAGCATGTAGGGTTCTGTATTTTCTGGTTAGTAGTCATAAAATCTGCAAAAAGTAACATAACTCTTTCTTCCAATATTGATACTTTTTATCTCTCTTGGGAACACCACGGCCTACTGTTGAGACTGCAATTTTGAATAGTCAGAGCCACGGCCCACACCCTCGCTCTGTCCCAGCCGGTAACAGGAAAATGTTCAGCGTTTCAGCGTTAAGCCGAACCCTGGCGTGAGAAAGCCCCTGCCTCGCCAGCAGCGTTCGCCCCAGAAACGGACGTCGGCGTCTGGGCGGCACCTCGGCTGGTGTCCCCTCCACGAGTCGTGTTATTTGCCTCCGCCGTCTTTACAACTATACATCAGTGTGGTTCATTCACAATTTCTAAGTACGTGTAATTATCTCTGTTTTTTTAGTTTATTTTTCAATGACAGTTTACACGCAGTATTACCTTGTTTTAAAGTGTGTGCATAGCCCTGGCTGGCGTAGCTCAGTGGATTGAGCGTGGGCTGCAAACCAAAGCAACGCAGGTTCGATTCCCAGCCAGGGCACATGCCTGGGTTGCAGGCCACAGCCCCCAGCAACCGCACATTGATGTTTCTCTCTCTCTCTCCATCTCCCTTCCTTCCCTCTCTGAAAATAAATAAATAAAATCTTAAAAATATAAAAATAAAGCGCGTGCATAGTGGATAGACCATCACACCCTTTACAGAGCGATCCCCCAGTGTCCGGAGAACCCACCTGGCACCGGACACCGTTACGGTGTCACAGACGTCACTACAGCGCTGCTGCAGTGCTCACCACCACAGTATTACCCACTGTGCTCCCCGGGCTGCCCTCTCCACCCCGGCGGCCACTCGGTGCCTGCCAGTCTGCCCCCTCACCCCTCCCCTTCTCCCCCCAGCTCCCTGCTCCCCGCACCCTGCCCTGGGGACCGTCACTCTGTTCTCTGTATCCGTGAGTGTGTTTCCATTTTGCTCGTTTATTTACTTTGTTCTTTGGATTTCACACCTCAGTGGAATCATGGTCTTTATCTTTCTGCCCGACTTAGTTAATGCAGCATGAATCCTCTAGGTCCATCCATGCTGTCGCAGATGCTAAGATTTCGTTCTTTTTTACGGCCGAGTAGTATTCCATCGTGTATACACCACCGCTTTTTTATCCCCTCGTCTGCTGATGGGCACTTGGGCTGCTTCCACATCTCGGCTGTTGTAAATAATGCTGAAATTAGCATAGGGGTGCATATAATTTTTTTTTAATTTTTAGTGTTTTGGGATTCTTCAGATTTATACCGGGAATTGGAATCCATAGGTCATAAGGCAGTTCCATTTTTAATATTTTGAGAAACTTCCACATTGTTTTCCACAGCAGCTGCACCAGTCTGCATTCCCACCCACAGTGCAAAAGGGCTCCCCTTTCTCCACATCCTCGCCAGCACGTGTTGTTTGTTGATTTATTGATGATGGCCATTCTGACAGGTGTGAGGTGCTATCTCGTTGTGGTGTTAATGCGCATCTCTCTGACGATTAGTGATGTTGGACATCTTTTCACATGTCCCTTGGCCGTCTGTATGTCCTCTTTGGAGAGGTGTCTGTTCAGGTCTTTTGCCTGTGTTTTAGTCAGATTTTTTTTTTGCAGGGAGGGAGTGTTGAGTTTTATAAGTTCTTTATAAGTTTTGGGTATTAACCCCTAGTGGAATAGGTGAGGATCCGTGGATATCTTCTTCCCTTCAGCAGGTCGTCTTTTCATTCTGTAAGACGTTTGTAACTTCTTTTTTTTTAAAGATTTTATTTATTTATTTTTAGGGAGAGAAGGGAGGGGGGAGAGAGAGAGAGAGAGAGAGAGAGAGAGAGAGAGAGAGACATCAATGTGTGGTTGCTGGGGGTCATGGCCTGCAACCCAGGAATGTACCCTGGCTGGGAATCGAACCTGCGACACTTTGGTTCCCAGCCCACACTCAATCCACTGAGCTATGCCAGCCAGGCATTTGTAACTTCTTGTCAGCACCCACCTATGTATTCAGGCAATAAATGCCACTTGGTTGTGGCGTACTTTTCTGCTAATGTACCGCTAAATCTCTTTAGTGATTATTTTAGAGATGTTTAATATTCAGAATAATTATCTAATTTAAAGCCACTTCTGCCAAGATGTGGCATCAGTGGTGTCGCTGTCACTTGAAGGAAAGGATGACTGGGGAGGCTTCTGTCTTGTGATGGCATCTGAGTAGGACTGAATGGCAGTTTCCGTGGACAGGAGAGCTCATCCCTCCTAAAGCCGTCCGGGTATGGCCTATTTGTAAAGGTAATTTACTAGTGGCTCTAACAATGTCCTTCGTTCTCATTCCTCTGTTTTCTGTGTCTTCGGGCATCTGTTCCAGCAGGCTCTGTTTTCCTTGATGAGGCAGGTGTGGGCGGCCTTGACCCAACGCCGGACTCAGGGACAGAGTGGTTAGAGGAAAGGTGGCGATTTCCGTGTGCTGCGTCTGTGGTGTCCGGGGGACATCTAGACGGAAACAGCCAGGAAACAAGCAGAACAATCGTCTTGGAGACCTTTACGAGCCATCTCTGCGGGAGCGACAGCTGTGCAGGTTAATGAGGTCGCCCCACAAAATAAGGATGCCAAGAGAAAGGGTCACTGCTGGAACCCCGGAGACCCCGAGTTCTGACTGGGCGGAAGGGAGCTGGCTCTTCCAAGAAGCACACGGAGGCAGCTCCTCACCACGTGCGTCAGAGGAACGGGGCACCAGAGACAGTAGGAACACACGGCAGGGGCGGCAGCGAACGGGCACCTGTTCCCTGGAGGGAGAGAACGCAAGGATGCGCGGTCGGAGGGTCGGGGAAGGAGGGGCGCCCGCGGCACCGAGGAAACCGAAGCAGGAGAACCGAGACCGGGACCTGACAGCGGGCGGACGGGGCAGAAGAGGGTCACAGGCCCCTCGGGGTCACAAGACGAGCAGCCGGCAAATGGGGAAGAAAACGAAGAGGAACAAAAACCGGGGGCAGGACTTTCAGAAAATGTTTACAAACGCCCGGAGACTCTGTATTTAACTCGGAGCTGCACCAGACGAGAAACGAGGGAAGTTAAAACAGAAGTTAGACCTCGAAGGTGTACGAAAGTCAAAGCGGAGTCTGCGTCAAAGATCTTTCCACAAACACCACCCCCCCCCAGTGTGCGGACACGCACAGTCACACGGTCACACACACGTGTACGCACACGTACACGCACTACCGAGCAACACGAGTGTATAACACCGGGAACCTTGCGGCTGGTGACGTTGCCCTCTTCCCCGTGTGCAGTCCAGGGTATCGTCGCCGCGTTCCCTCGGACCCCGCCCTCCCGGAGCAGAGCGCCCCCTGCGGGTCACGGGTCACGGGCGCTGCAGAGGCGCAGCTGCCAGCCCGCCTGCTTGCGACTTTCCTCACGCCGCCACCAGAACCTACAGCACTCCGCAGAGAAACGACGATCACTTTTATCTGCTGTGTCTGCAGAATCCCATTCCCCACGAGGGGCTGTGAAACATGAGCCTTCCGCCAGCAGGCCTCTGCCAGTGGGTCTTCCCAGTTCGCATTCAGAATTTTCCGTGAGTCCTAAGAGGACAAGGTCAGGGTGTAGGTGGGAGGCGGCAGCTGCAGGGCCGGGTGGTGGAGCGTGAGCTGACCGAGTTAGGGGCCTGGGGGATCATCAGCCCTGTGATTCTGGACATGACGCCCAAGCGGATAAACAAGCTCCGCTTTAAAATCGAAGCATCGCCGGTGATCAGCTTAACAGCTCGTCCTCGGTTACAATGTTACCATGTGAGCTGCATTCTGGGAAAGGCCCCGTCTTTTCACTGCCGTGTGCACTGAAGTCCAGACAGACATGCGCACGGAAGGAACTCCAAGTACACACGGCGTGCACGCCGAGTCCTCTGCTGCAGGTGCCGCCGGCGCAGAGGGCGGGGGGTTGGGGGGGGGAGAGGGCAGGCAGGAGGGGCACCGCTGCCTCTTCGCAGCAACAACCCAAGGGCGTGGCACGGACTCGAGGAGGCCGAGCCCACGGGCAGCCCAGCCACAGAGCGGAACACCCGGCAGCTCCCCACCCGCCCACGGCCCTCTCCGTCTCAGCCCGGCTTCTGGCTGCTGCTCTCATTTCTCTGCTTCGGCCTCCGGCTTTCCCGGTCCCGTTAGTCACCGGGCGCCGCGCAGCGCCTGTGCTCGTGGGCACGGACCGCCGCCGTCCCTGTCGCGCCATTACCACCCTGCCCGGTCTCCATGCGGTTTCCCGGACCCCACTGGACAGAAGGCCCCGGACAGCCTGTGCCCGGACACAGCGGGGGAGGGCCATGCTGCCGTCACACGCGCAGCCCGCCGCTTTGCGCCCCTGCACGAGGGACAGGACTCGGGAAGGACAGGGAGGGAGCCGCCCTGCGCGTCGTCCCGACGGCGGTGGGCCCGGCTCCCTCCCTCCGGTCCGCTGCACTCGGTGCGCGGGGACTTGGCAAAGTGAGACGCCCGTTTGCAGGAGGGAGAGAGAGAGTCAAGAGTCGAAAGTCAAGAGTCAAGGGCGAAAGAGCCGCCCTTTCGTTTATTAAGAATTCGCCAGCTGGGGACATCCAGGGGGAAGCGTTCCCTAAATAACCGGACGTTTGTTTCTGGAACTCAATTTTTTTTAATTCTTAATGATTTCTTACACTTTAATTACAGCTGGCGTACCATGGTGTATTAGTTTTGGGCGTGCAGCCCAGGGAGTGGGCATTCCTGTGCCTTAGGAGGTGGTCCCACCCAGCACCCCCCACAGTTTTCCCAACATTATTGGCCGCAGCCCTGTTCTGCACTTTCCATCCCCGGGACTGCTCTGTGGCTACCAGTGGCTGCTTCTCAATCCCTCCCTTTTCCACCCCGTCCCCCACCCCCGCCCGCCCCCACCTGGCAGATGTCACAGTGCTCTCTGTGTCCATGAGTCTGTCTCCGCTCTGCGTGCTCGCGGGTTTGTGTTGACGCCTGGTAGGAAAGAGTGGGGGTGGGGGAGCATCTTGGGGGACAGCAGGTTGGTAACGGAGGGGATGCTCCCCAGAAAGCAGTCAAGGGTGAGGGGCGAGCTGTGGTCTGGGGAGAAGTCCTGGGTGACAGCCACGTCTAAGGAACGGACAGCTCCCAGAGGGGACTGGACAGACGCGGCCGGGGACGCGGGACGAAAACCAGGCGGGTGTACCCTGTGGAAGCCAGGAGAAGAGTGTGTTTAAACGAGGGGGCGTGGGTTGGACACTTCTCCTAGAGACAAAGTCCGGTAAGGGCTGAGAAAGGTCCTCTGAGCCGGGCACGGCGCTCGCTCCGAGCGGAGCGGTTGTGACAGAGAGAGAGAGCAGAGCCAGGTCACAGCGGGCGAAACCGGACGGGGCGGGGCGTGAGGAAGGCGGCACGTGCACGCAACCCCTTCGAGAAACTTGGGTGTGACGGGGAGGAAGTGGGCCAGATCGGGGTGGGGTTTGGGGTGCAGGGGGAGTGCGTTGTTGGTCTTAAAACGAAGAAGACGCGGCCGTGTGGAGGAGGAGAAAGACAGAAGCCCCGTGGAACGAAGCTACACAACGGAAAGGCAGCGATCTGCTGGATGGGGCCCCGGAGGAGGCGGGGAGACGTGGCTGGAGGTCTGTGACCGGGAGAGTTTGCCTTCTAAGATTCGAAGGTGAAAGACGTGAAAGTCCTGTGCCCTGAAAACTCAGGACATCGAAGAAAGAAATGGAAGAAGATACAAATGGAAGGATACGCCACGCCCATGGGTTGGAAGGATTAATGTTATTAAAATGCCCCTTATTACGTAAACAGTCCACAGATTCCATACAACCCCTACCAAAGGCCGACAGCATTCTTCTCTGAACCGGAACGAATCCTAACATTTATATGGAACCACAAGGAACCTTGAGTAGCTAAAGAAATTTTGAAAAAAGAACAAAATGATTTCTCCATTTGTCCATGCCCATAGCTGCTCTCCATGAAAATAAGGCATTGGCGCACATGGAGGTGGTTTCAGGGATTGGAAAATTTATGTCTCCAGCATGTGGTTTTTTAAACGCATATAATATGAAATATCTGCTTCCAAATGCCTCAAGGCCCTCCCCCTCTGAGGAGGGGCCTCCTCGTTGCCATTCCGTGCCTTTGTCCTGTCCGTGTCCACGGGCCAGCAAGGAAACGGCGCACCTAAAATTCAGCCGCTTACTGGAGCGGGGGAGCAATGGCCAGAAACGCTGTCCATTTCCTCTTAGGTATCTCTCTCTGGAATACTTCACAAGGGTTCATAAGGTTATAATCTCCATATTACAGAGATTTGTTTTAATTTTTCAGAATGTCCTTACTCTCCTCCAAGGGAATCCTCCAAGGATAGTTTCCTCCTTAAAGTCTGCCCTTGGCGAGCCCCGAGAGTTCAGGTGGGTCATTTATTACCGTCAGATGTTGCCCGTGAAGGAAAGGCTTTGGGGAAAACCTGCGAACCTGCCCCTTGCCCGAAGGTCACTCGTTTGAGAAGGGACTCTCAGGTGCCGGTGTGCCTACAGTGCCTTCTGCAGCTCCGCCGCCCCGCCCAGCCATGGTCGCGGGCCCCGTTGGGACTGTCACCTGGCAGCCACGGCACAGACATCAGGGGCCGTCCTCCCATCGGCCACGCACATCCCCGTCCCTGTCTCCTCACTCCCCATGCACTGTCACCCCCAGGGAGGTCCCACACCGACGCTGCCGCCCTCCTCCTGTCTTCCCAGTGCCGCCTGGAGCCCCCCTCCTCCAACATCCAGGCGCCCCGTCAGCTGCCTGTCGCCGTGACCTAGTTGTGCGCACTTGTGCTTTCAGCTCCTCCCTCCTCCTGAAGACCAGTGTTTGTGACGGGCGAAACGGAGTGGGGTCTGCCCTGTGGGTTCCTAAGCCTGGCTGGTTTTTTGAGAGCTCCATAGACATTTGCCTGCTGATTCGCCGAAGAGGATTTAGTGTCCCGTCGACGTGAACAAAACTCACCTCGTTTTCTAACTCTGGCCGGCTGGCGGCGTGGCTGCGGCGACCTGATTCTGGGCCCTTTTCCCACCCTGGGGTCGATAAAGAGCCAATCAACAGTGTCTGCCGCAGAGAGTTTGAGGGTGGCGAGAGTTGGGGGGGGTGGGGGGGTGCAAACCCATGCCAGGCATTCGCCGTCTCCCTCTGGGGGGTGTCGAGTGGTCGGTGGGTCACGGGTGAGATGGTCTGGACGTGTAACAATGGGGAGGTGCCTCCTCTCACTAGTCAGCCTGGTGGATTTCATGGGCCTTAAACAAATGTTTTTGCTGTTGATCAGTGGGATGTCTTCTTTGGGGGTTGCTTCCATCTCTTCAGTCTGACACTGGAAGTTTGGGTCACATGATGGTTTCCCAAACTTATACTGGGGTGGCGTGCAACCTGTGTCACAGGAGTTTTATTTTCTGAGTAGATACAATCCTCCGTAGATGGATTTTTGCCTTCGTGAGTGAATATTTTCTGCTCTTTTTGCCAACATAGCTAATTTGACCAGATGTTATTCAATACAGAGCAATTCCAGCTTCAGTTCCTCTTTTCCTTTTTGCTTGAGCTAAACAAAAAATGCTTGACTTCTGTTGAGAATAAATGAAAGCCAGCAGTAACATTATTCAAAAACATAATAACGTTCTTTCAAGACAAAGTGAGTCGGACGGGTCCCTTTGTCATCCCGGTGACGGTCTCTGACGCCTTATTTCTGTTCCCATAAAATAGTTCCTATGAAAAGACATTGAAATGCCGTAAATTACGTTAGTGTAAGGTCACAAATTAATCACTTTGTAACCTATTTTCTCTGGAAAACTCTTTCTTTGTGGAAACTCTGCCACAAAGACGGCTCCCACTGTTCAGTGTAATGGGTGATTACTGCCCGTTTCGTGCGACGTTCTCAGCCACGTCATCGGGGAGGGCGCGCGGCTGCCTGCGACCACTGTCCTGTCGGACACCGACGAAAAAAGGCTTTATTTATATGTCCGAGTGTCGGTTATTCCTGCCGCGAGACGCATGCATTTTACTCGCCGCTAAAACCCTTTCATCGATCACCGGAATAAAGCGTATGCCTAGAGACACAGTTGTGGAAGGGAGCCTTACCAAACCTTTTATGTAAGGTGGGAATTATAATTCCCTTTCGGTGAACCAGAAAAGCGAAGGCTCGATGGGTATAGACTAACGTATGGGTTCATTTTACTCTGCAGTTGGATTTGTGGCCAGAAATTCCATATTTCCATGATTTAAGAAGGCTCTCCACGGCTCCCTCTTGTATCCCACTCGACCACACAAAAATACGTATTGATTTAGGAAACTATCTCAACGGGTGAGTTTTATACCAGAGAGTAAATAATGAAAGGCAGTCAACTCCAAGCTCGCCTCTAGAGAAAAAGACCATCGGTGCTGGTTCGGGGGACGCCCCGGTGACCACCGCGGTGGGTGTGCCGGAGGGCGGAGTGCGGGCCGGGGCAGGACCCAGGCCGTGCCTTGCTCTCGAGGCGGGGGGGCTGGGTCAGGTGCCAGCAGGGAGGGCGAGGGGAGAAGAGCTGGTCTGGCGCCGGTCTTCCTGCTGTCACTCGGGTCTGAACTCGCCTCTTTGGCCCAGCTGCCCTCCCCCCGCCCGGGGCACGGCAGCCCGACGACCACCGAGGGTCGTCCCAGGACAGAGAAGCCGCTCCTCCGGCAGCTTCGCGGAGGACTTGCAGCCCCTGCTCTTACGCCCCGAACGACTCTCCCGTGAGTCCTCCTGACGCTGATCTCAGTTTGTCTCCGCATGGACAGCGCGGAAGAACATGGAGACGTCCCAGCCCTTCTCTCTCCTGTTCAAAGCTCCCCTCAAACATCGCCCCTCTGTCTTTCCGTCCGTCGCTCTTGTCTCTTGGTCCTTCGCACTGGACCGAACTCAAACCTCAGCCCACTGTGGACGTGCGACGCCGACCAGACGTTTTGCCGTCTTGGCCGACAGACGGTGGCGTGCCGGTGTCTGTCCCCACAACCACTAGCCTGGCGGTCCCCACGGAGCACAGGACAGGCGTACGGCTAGGGAATGAATGGGAAAAAAAGCTGAGCTCAAATTTCAACTCAAAGCCTGGGCTCCCTCCCCATGAATGACTTTAAGGCACTTACTCTTTCTGGATGTTTTCCCCATTCATAAAGTGAGGCTCTCACATCCCCTCTCTGGGGCTGGCGATGACCAGGCAGTGCAGGCCTGGTTGGGATGCGAGGTGTGGTTACATCTCCAGCCTCCGGGGAGAGTCGGCCAGGCTCCCACGCGGAGGAGGAGGAGTTGCAAGGCTGGGGTGGGGTGCAGGTGTGTTGGGGGGAAATCCACAGGGGAGGGCAGCTGTGTTGGGGAGAGGACATTTGAGAAAAGAGCAGAAATCTTTTTAAAAGATTTAGGGGAAAAAAATTGGCTGTTCAGGGTAAAACACCTTCCTACCTGCTTCGTGAAGCCCTCCTTACGATCTGCAATACTAAGTGCTGATCTCGGTGGGAGTTCCCCAAACCCGTCCGTGACGACGGCGAGGCGAGACCCAGGGCGACGCGGAGGCAGGGTCCGGTACGGCAGCCTGTCTTCCCAGCTGCATCCACTGCTCCTCTGACCTGCAAAGTGCTGTCCGGTCACCTGTGGCCCCTCCCTCCTGTGATCCCACCTGACCAGTCACCTCTCTGCCACTGTGCCATCGCCCACAGCCTGTCCTCTTGGGCTGTGCCCTTAGCGTGGTTCTGATGAGCAACCCTAAACACCTCTTTCTCGCATTCTCGCTCCTATTTGCTTTTAGGCGTTCACAAGGTCAGGCTTCTTTATACGTGAGAGCAGCGCAGCCCCGAGCCCGTAGTTCCCGGGCCCGGCCCTCCTCTGAGCACTCCCAGCGGGCGCCACAGGGGGCGCCGGGGCCGGGCCCGGCCGGGGTGCCAGAGGACGGTCCTGTCCTCACATCCGGGCTCTGCCCCAGTTGCCGGGTGACCTTGAGCACGTAACTTCCCTTCGATGAACAGGTTCTAGAACAGGCTCTCTTTATACCTGTACGCGTGGGACTTCGCCTTGTGTTCCTTCTTTATGTTCCAGAAAGATCTCCCGTGATGTCTAGTTGAAGTTTCACAAAGGAAAAAGTTGCATTTTTAAAAATGCTTTCTAATTCCCCATGAAAGGCAACCTAAGAATGCCTTTGATATATTTATCCGCCAATCTTTCTTTAATTCTTAATAGAAATGACATAGAAAAATCGGTGCTCGATATTCTGAAGCACACTTTTTAGTCAAAGAAAAGATTTTACATGCCACGTAGATGTCATTAACTCAATAAGAGAGGAAAAATAGGAGACCGCTAGTGTTAAACCAATCCACTGGAAAAGTTTCATTGAAATGCGTGTGTTCCGATTGGGAGGATGTCAATAAAATATCCAGCTGGACAGTTACATTTTGACACAATCTCACTGCATCTCCTCAGGCCTGTATTCAGCGTTCACGGGAAGAAAACCAGAAAGGACCACAGCCCACAATACAAAACAAGACAAAGCCTTTCACTTCATGATCAACCCCAACTTCTAACAGAAAATAACCGCATGTGCAGTCCGTCCGTGCTCAGTCGGCCGGTCCTCTCGGGGATGATGTCACCAGGCCCCCTGGCAAATTCCTCCTGTGTCTCCCAGCTGGACCTGGTGTGGGAGGGGACCTTGGTCTGCTGGGCTGGGCACGAGGCGGGTGAGCCAGCAGCCGGAGAACCAGAGCGCTCAGGGTCACCCCCAGGGCGGGCCAGAGCTGGGGAGCGAGCGAGGAGCCACCAAAAGCACAGTGCGGGGGGGCTGCTCGGTGAGTGACCTGAGGTCGGGCAGGTCGGTGGTCTTTGAATTGGATGGAGGTGAGGGCCTGGATTCCAGCCTCTGGGGTGGGGGGTGGGACCAGAAAGCAAGGGGAAGGCGGGCAGAAGGTTGGAGAGCGCACCTACGCCCAGGGACGGGGTGGTGGGAGAGGAGGCGAGACCCGTGATGCCACGGCGACGCACAGCCCGGTCAGGAGCGTCCGACACGCGGCCCCATTTCCGAGTGGACCCGGCAGGAAGGGAGGGCTGAGAGTGGACGCCGACCCCAACGGCCGTCTTCCGCCTCATCGGTGGGTTCGAGCTGCAGATCATCTTTTGGCTGATTACGTTAGCCAAAGATCTAAACAAATTATTTCACTTCTCCCTGAGCTACTGGGACTGGTTTCATCCCCGCAACAAAAGACATGGGATCAAAAGTCAGAAAATTAAATTAGGTTCATGCACAGCGAAGTATCTTTTCCACTGCCCCGTGGGAACGGCTGAGTCGAGATTTCACCTGCCTTCCTTCCCCTCACAGCGTGTCTGGGTAAATGATAATCATCGGATGAATTGAACTAAAAGCTAATCACTAACAGATATGCCAGCGCCATTATTCTATTAATTAATGTCACCGTGTGTTGTGTTTATAACAAATGACAATTACCTAATGGAGCAACATCGATTCCTCCCCCCCCACACACACACACAAACACACATTGCTCAGCGCAGGGCGAATGCGTTCAGAAAATGCCACTCGGCGACGGGCAGGCTGTAATCACGGCCGCATCTCCTTCGAGATTTACGGGGCTCAATTATCCTCCTTCCACCACATCAAATGTCTCGTCTAATAAAAGCTCAAAGAGACAGTATTTGTATCACCTGGCACCGAAGGGTACAGCGAGAATATCACGTTTCCCAGGCTTCGCAAACATTTACAAATAAGGAAAGTCAGGATTGCTCATCCAGGATGTTCCGGCCCCGATGGAGTCGGTTCATAAAGTAACCGTAGCAAAACTAAATATGGTTAAGCCACAGCACCTTTAGAATGCTTAACAGATTCTCCAGTGGCGTCACTTACAGCAACACGTGTTTTCCGGCTTCCAGCAAAAAAATTTCTTTTTTGCATTTTACTTGAGAAGAAGATGATGTCTTCAGATATTACAGGGAATTACTTTTCTTGTGTTCAAATGAGTTCAGACCTGAGCCAACATTTAAATGGGTTCCAATCATGAATTGCAAATTGCAGTTGCAATGAGCATTGTTCGGCTGGTCGTTTAGTGGGGAAACAATTGTCTTTTTCCCCCTGCCGATACAGCGCATCCTTGCCGAAGTGGGCTTTTCGTGGGTTAGTGTTTCGTAACAGGCCTATGTTTGTTTGGAGCGCCGAATTGCCCCAGGGCGGGGCGTGGTGGCCCTGCCTTGAGCTGGGCTTTCTGTGTCCCCGGCTGTCACTCAGACAATGTGTCTGTGGCTGGGGCCATTGATCACTGTCCGCGTGTGGAAGCCACGGCCCTGTCACTAAACAAACGCCCCTCTGCAGCTGGCTGCAGCTGACACAGCCACACACTGTCCCTGTGGGGACCAGAGTCCCACGAGGACAGGGAGCTGGCCCGTGCCTGGCGCCAAGGTCGCCTTCAGTACAAACCTGTGAAGCGTGCAGATGGTCCTGTGGCCGCTGCATGCGGCTCCCAGACACGGCGAGGGTGTGCGTGCCCCCATGAGGAGCTTCCAATGGGTTTTAATGAATCGTTGAAGCTCTCAAGTCTCCGTTTGTGTTCGTCAGAAGGAGCGGGTCTTTTCATCTCTAAGGCTGCGTAGACCGTTGGAGGCTACGCACGCACACGCTCGCGCACACACACAGACGCGTGCACACACTGTGCAGGCCAGTGCGAGGGTGGGCCGCCTTAGCTCCTCGCCCCGGGGTCCCCATCCCCATCTAACCCATCCCAGGGGTCTCTTCCGAGTCCCGTGCCTGGCTGTGTCTCTGCAACCTCTGAAACAGCAACAGGTGCTGGGGGAGCAAGGACACTTGAGTCAAAGCCTTCTGAAAAGCTGACTTGATTGAAATCTAGTTATTTAGAAGAGAAATGATTGTCTTAATCGTTGATGGGTTTTTTTTCAAGAGAGGCTTAATCAGGGCTCCCAGGCCCAGCCGCTGGGAATCCATAGCCGGGGCCGTGACGCCCCCCTCTCTCCCGCCGGCTAAGCACACCGGGCGGTGACTGGCGCTGCAGGCGGCCTTGACAGACGCACGACCAGGTCGGGGCACGCAGAGACGCAGCAAGCGCGCACTGATGCGCGAGCGTCTACCGCGGCACTCCCACGCGGTGTGGAGCCTCCAGTCTGACTAGTTGAAGGGTGTTTTTTTTTTCCTGTGACGCTTGTCCACTCATTCAGCGGTTCTCAAAGATCCACGCGTTTAGTACCGAGTACCACTGCGCTTCCCTCGAGGCCCAAGTGTCCCGGCCCGCCACGGATTCTTCATTTCATTCGCGAGAACAAGATGGCCCATCTGGTTTAACACCACTGACCTGAAGTGTTTCCAGCCACTGCCTTTTCCTTTTCCTCTTCTGGAAGAAAAACTCCTTTCCTAGATCTCTTCCTTGATTTTTTTTTTCAGTTGCATGCAGTTTTGGGCGAGCTGATTTATTGCACTTTTCTCTATGGGCTTAGCCAAGGATCCATCTTGGAGTCGTGGAGTCTTTTTGGTAACACTCAGTGGTGCTGGGCCGGAGGGACTGAAAAAGGGGCACATCTGAGGCACTGACTACACCCACCCCACCCCACCCCCGCCCCAGCTCCCGCACAGATAATCCAAGAGCCCGCGCCGCACAGAAATGACCTGCCCTGCCTCGTCCTGTGCTTCCATGTACAAAAGAAACGCCGTCTTGTTTATGGCTTGCACTCGAGAAAAGACTGCGCACCCCGGACTGTATTTCACGCACGGGCCCGCGGCAGCCCGAGACCGCAGAGGGGCGGGGCCCAGCCCGGGAAACGAGAAGCCCCGCCCCCAGTGGGGACTCTAAGTATCTCGTGCACCCCGGCGTGAAATACGGCTTCGATTCTCAGCGCGTCTGTCCTCTGAGGGTGCCGGCGCGCTCCGTGGCCGAACCAATTCTTCATTTTGATGTAATCTTCGGGGAGAGGAAAAGTGCACAGTGCTAAAATGGAAGTTTTTCTTGAACAGTAATGGTGTCAGAAAGGGAGATTTTAACTTTGGCAAAAAAAAAAAAAAAGCATTGTAGCCACTAAGAAATTGCGGAGCTATAAAAAATTGCAGAGGTTTTAACGGAGGGGAATAAATTCCGGGGTGTGTTTCTCTTCTTTCGAACCCACCCGCCCAGGGGCTAATTGCCCCAGGAGAGAGGGGCATCAAGGCGGGTGAGACCCCTTTCTTTCTGCCATTTTCTACCATCAGCGTTTTTTAAAGACCGGTCTTTAAGTCAGTTTCTGTTTTCCAGACCATGCTCTCCGACAAACAATATTCATTTCAAACATTTCATACAGTGATCATTGATTGTAAACAAAGTAAAACAAGACATCGCAACAGCTATTCTCACCTGAGGGGGCCCCCGGCATTCAGTGGCCCATTGTCATGGCGTCGCCTCCCTTCGAGTCTACCTGGGGAGCACATTTTTAACTCAGATCAACTCTGTACTGTAAACTCTTGCTCTTCCAGAAACATACAATTCTATCTGGATGCTAATTATAGCTGAAAGCTAAATTTAATTTAGCAGATTATCAGACCAGGGGTGCTTCTAATATTAACCAGGGAAGATTCTAACTAAGACTTTGTTCACTCCAAAAATGGCCAGCTACCCAGACCAGGCGTCTCCGCGCAGCTGTGGGGAGCCCCATGAATAGTGCTGTCGCTGTCGGGACCGTCGCCAAGGAAGCGGAATGGCTGGGAGGGTTGAGGATGCCTGCCCTCGGCCTGTGCCAGTCTTCCTCCGTGTGCGCTGCCTTGGTGCCCCCTCTCATCCCACAGCCGTCGACCCCATCCATATGCCCATCCACGGATCCCCTACTTGACCCTGTCCCACCCCCACTCTGTGCTTCTAACTCAAACGCCAACAGCTGCTCTGCTCGCCCTGTAGCCTTTTGAACTGAACATAGTCACGACAACTCTTGCCTCGGCCCTTGGGCACCCTCTGCCCTATCCGGTTAATGGGACCCCCATCCACCCACTTAGCAAGACCTGTGAGGTTATCTTGAAGCCTCCCCCTCCCCCTCCCCCACGCAGATGCTACGGTGACAGGTCACGGCTTCACCTGTTCACTGGCGGAGCCTGCCCACTCCTTCCTCCACCCTGACCTCCCACCTGGATGGCCACAAAAGCGTCTAAGATGACCCTCTTTTTCCACTGTGGCCCATTCCCTGTTCAGTGGCCGGAATGGTCTTTCTCAAAGTCCCTTGAGATTTTGGACTCCCTTGCTGAGAACCCTCCGATGACGCCCACTGCACATAGAATACATTTCAGCGGCCTGACCACTGGATACAGGACGTACGTCGTCACCTGGCCCTTCTCTAGTCCGTGGCCCCGTCCCCTCTCTCTCGTCCACGTTTGCTGCGGAGCGTCCTTCGGTTCTGCACGGCTGGCTGCTCTCCAACCACGCCGACCTTGCCCCTGCCGTCCTGCCGCAGGACCTTTGCACGCGCCCCTCCCTCTGCCTGGAACGCCCTTGCCCTGGTTCTGCCCGCAGCTCCTTCCTCCTCTTCAGCCTGAGCGCAGCTCACACACCCCCTCCCCGTGGAGGTGTTTGTGGGCCACCCCCTCCAAAACCGTGGCGCAGACCTGCGGCGGCAGAGCACCCTCTGCCCTCACCCAGCGCTGTTCTCTTCGGCGTGTTTGTGCCCACCTGCAATACGTGTTTGCAGTGCACGCAGATGGGATAGTTACAGTGCTGTTTGCTTGGTCATTGGACGCCTCGGCCAACGAGCACGGCAGCACCACGAGAACAGGGGCGTAGCCTTGCTCAGAACCGCAGCCCTCACTCTCAGAGAGGGCTCCAGGCATGCTTTTGGATAATTAAGTGAAGTTGAAAGCCATCACTTACATAAAAATACTCACATACTTATACACACACACTTTCCCCTTCTTTTCACAAAGGATTTGAAATGGCATTAAGCAAAAACACACACAATAAAAGTCAAAAATAGAAACCTCACACGGAAAGGAAAAAATACAGATGAAAAGACAAAGTGAGATGGTCCATCACGACCCTTCCGTGGGAAAGCAGGAGGGCAGAAACCACGCTGTACCCGAGGACAGCGGCATTCTTCCCAAGTTCGAACCCAGGGAACGCCCCCACCCAGCTCCCACGGGGGGACGGGCAGTGTCCGCGGCGACACCACGAGATGGAGCTTTGCCAATGGCAGCCCCTTTGCGGGTGGCCAAGGGCCCAATGAGATGCAGGAGAATGCAGGGGCGTCTTTAAGGGGCCGAGTTAGTATGCTCCCAGAGTACAGTGTCCCGGTGCCCTGGCTTGAACTGAGAAGTAACGGTCATCCGGACGATTCACCTAGCACCAGAGTCAGCATTGTTCACTGCTCGGTTATTCCAGTAGTAATTCAGTGGAAATACCGCATTGAAGAAATGCTAGCGTGAACCTGCCCCTACTCGCCCCGCCCCCCACATCCCGCCGAAGCCGTCCGCCTGGAAGGGTGTTCGGTGTGTTCCTCTCGCACATGTTCTCCCACATGGTGTCTGTCCACCGTGAAAGCTGAAACCTGGGGTGCGTTTCCCTTCAGCTCCCTGCACCCCGTGGCCCCGCTCTGGGCACCACCCACCTCTGGCCCCGGTGCCCTGTGACTAAATAAGCATTGAGAAGTACCGCAAGCTGCAATGAAGTTCACCTCCTAAGAGCAGGAATGCTGCATTATCACCATTATGGAGACTCTGTCACTCGTATCGGGGCCTTCAGGACTGGAACCGGGATTCTGCGTGGGGCAGTCAGTGCTGAGCGTTCCCGTCCCACCAGCGGGACCAGGTGGCAGGAGCACTCCCGCATTCCGACAGAGCACCCCAAAAAGCAGTCCGGAAAGTCTCCGGGAGCCCCAGGGTGAAGCCGCGTCACCCCTCTGGGGCTCCCCGCCGTAACGCACACTCTGGGACCGACGTCCACGACCACCCCGCTGGGCCTGGTGGCTCCTCGCCTTGTCCCCACTCATCAGTCAACACGCCGGAACCTGTCCCCTTCCCCACGGAGGCCCCTGCCCCCGCTCCAGTCAGATTCAAGGGCAAGTTTTCCCTACTTCCCCCCCACGAGCTTGTCTTCTGTTCGACGTGTTAGAACCAGAGTCTCTCTAAAGATTCTCTGCTGTGACATTGGCACGGGGGCGGGGGGGGCTCATGGATCGGGGTTCACAGGGCCCCTGGTCTCTCCTCCCGGCTTCCCCAGGAAACCGTGACCGAGGAATGCACCGTGCAGCCCCGCACGGAGCGCCCCGCAGCCGAAGGGCAGCGGGAGAAGGCACAGAAGGGCCCCACGGGGCCAGGCTGAGCGGTTTTAACCTTTGCGGGGTCAGGGAGGGGGTGAGGAGACCACCCCAGTCACGCGCCCCCAGGAAAAATATGCCCTTTTGTCGTGCACTGGGCTGTCACTGACAATGAAAGCGCACATTGCTCATCGCTGCCGTCTGCAGGGTTCCTGCGCCCACGGCCGGGCGACCTGTCTTCGCCGAAAAGCTCGCTGTCTCGGGGCCGCGCAGCGCCCTGCAGCACGTCCGGGCTCCTGTTGGTGACGGCCCACGCTCTGTGGGAAAAGGAATGGTTGTTGCTACCGCGTTTCTCCATTACCCTAGCACCTGCCATGGGTAGAAAGGGTCTCTCATATGGCAAACACGCTATTCCGAGAAGCAAAGTGGCCCCCTCCGTACCAGTGGCCTGGGGGGCCGTCCGAAGGCCGGGGGGCGCCCTCCACCCCACTTCCCTGCCCCCCCAGGAGGCCGCAGCATCCCCCCAGCCCCTGCCAAAGTCCGAACCTAACCCCGAAATCTATCTGACCTCTCACGACCACTGGGTTTTTTAGAGTAGTCTCAAGTAAGCGACGGCCGTACGGACGCACTTCTAGAAAAAGAATCCGGCCGTCAGCCCGGTCAAGGCAACCGGGGACCTGGCCGCGCCGAAGACGCCAGCACCCAGGAAGTCGCTTGGCTGCTCCCTTCATGGTGTTTGCACAGCCGTAGCGGGAAGGAGACGCACGTGTACAGAAGAAAACGGTTTCCTCCCGACACCTCCTTTCTGAAAACCGATCGTTCCAGTGGGCCGTATGCGGAGCCAAGGGCCCGCTCAGCGTCTCGGAGTCATTCTGATTTTGCCCGTAGGACGGAAGCTGCCCTCAAACTCAAATTTCTCATTACACCCCGATGCCGTGCGAACGACATGACTAATGGTTTCAGGAGGTCTGAGAGCACGAGCCATTTTTCAAGCGTAGGGATTGTCCATTTGGAAAAACAAACAAAAAACAAAACAAAACAGGTGCCCACTACCCCCAAATCGCCATCTGTGTTTGTTCAGTTGGGTTGGGGCTGCCGCCGCCAATAAGCCCACACCACCCATGGGAACCTTCCTTGGTGTGGCCGCCGAGCAGGCTGCAGACCGGTTCCAGCCTCAGGCGTGCAGCTGTGAGAAGGAGGGTCCCGAGAGGCCGGTACCGGAGCGGGCCCCCCGGGCCCCGGAGCCGGCAGGAGTGCCCGCACTCCTGGTCCTGAGCAGACTCAGGTCTGTGAGCCATGGCAGGGGTGCTGAGTGCCGGCCGTGAGCCTGGCAACCCGACAGGGGTCCCCCAGGTCACCGGGCAGCAGAGACCACAGCGTGGAGACCCCATATGAGGGATGGGGTGGGCGGGCGGTTTGCCTCGGGGTCGGCTCCTCGGCGCAAACCGAAGCTCAGGCCCGAGGAGAGAGTCCTGGCGTGCCAGACTGCGGCTGGAAGGGGAAGTTATGCCAGCCAGCTGGGCTGCGGCAACACACGGGCCCAGGCCTGCGTCAGGCGACCCACCTTTCCTTCCCCATGCGTGGTTTTGACCACGGGGCGGGCCGGGGGCGAGCCCCCAAAGCACGGCCGGGACCACCCCATCCCCGCCGAGTGATAGGCGGCTCCCTTCCAGCGGGCCACCAGGGGACAAACACATTTCTCATCGCCGCAGTGCCTGCGAGAAGCAGTTACCCCATCGGGCCCCCTTACAGTGAGTCACCGTGACGGCTAGTGAGTCAGGGCGCAGCGCTGGCCAGCAAGGACAGAGAGACCGCGAGACAACAGGCTGCCCCTCGGTGGCTTCCCCAAAATGTGCCCTGAGACAGAATTGGCATCACCACCCTCTAAACAGGAGCAGCAAAACACGGAAGTCTATTTTGCCCGCTGGCTGCTCGGTGGCAAGACAGCCGTGCTGGGCCCGGGCCCGACCCCGGCGGCAGCTGGAACGCCGGGGCCTTGGGCAGCGACTGGGCCCGCAGCACCCCACTTGCACCCGCTCTGCCACTGGTGGGGCAAAGCAGGGCGCCTTGCTGCTTTTAAAAATCATAGGTGCCAGAAAAGGACTGGAATAATAAGGCTTTTATTGGAGCTGCTGAAACTTGATCTCCATCTGTGCTTGTAGGGTTGTTGCCTATTCTGCCTGCTACGGAGGCAGCGTCCAAGCTTCTGAGTCGGCCTGATTCGGTGGCGTGGTGAACCCCAAGCTGCACCACGAAGGGTCACTGTCCTTGGCAGCCTGGGGAGGAGGCCCTGGGTCCCTGGGGGCCACCCCGGGTTTAATAGGCTGTCCTGTGGAATGGCATTCATTCCTGTCCTGGGTACTCTCGTCCTTGGCTGGATCCGTTCACGAGGTCGGCAGTGGCAGGGAGAGAATAACCCCAACTGGGGCGCCGTCCACATCGCCACCCTTGAACCCCTGTAGGAGAAGGGCAGGCGCCAAGTTCAACGGACAGCTCTCGCTGCTGCATGCGGCATAAAGGCAGGACCGCAAATCCCGCAGGGCTCCGACTTCCGGGCCAGTCCATGAGCAGAGTCTGCTGTGACCAGGAGGTGCTGGCACCTGGGTGTCCCCCATACAAGGGACCCAAGGGTGCATCTTCCTATGTTTTAAAAACCTGGAAGTACCCAGGAGAAATCCAATGTGCTAGCATTCCATCGTTAGTAGTTGCGTGAACACAATTTCCTTTCAAGGCCCCCACGTGTCGGGGATAGCGAGGTGTAAGGAAATGAAAGGTGTCTGTCGCCATGGAGAAACAACAACGGTGTGATGGTGGGCTGGGGACAGGCGGGCGGGGCTGGTGCAGGACCGGAGGAACGGGTCCTCGCGATCGCCGCAGGGGGGACCTCGGTGGTCAGTGAGGATGGGCCCTCCGTCCGTGGACTCTGTGGGGAAGGCTAAAAGGGAGCAAGGGCAGGTTTTACAAGAGTCCCTGACCTTTTGCTGAGGGAGAACTCCGCCCCCTGCCTGCTGACGGTCAAGACAGCCCGCAGCCCTGGACTGGGAGTCCCACCCCCCTCCGCCCCAGGCACTGGGAGGCTGCGCAGAGGTCACCAACACCCAGCACCCGTGAGGGGCTGTGGGAGCCTGGGGTCCAGGCCGTCTCCCTCCCTGACAGATGACACAGAGCGGATGGGGGGCCCAAACTGAGCCCGGGGGCGAGGGGCGGAGCCAGGATGAGAACAGGTGTCTCAGGGCCTTTGAGAGCGAGCGAGGGGGACGCCCATTCCCGTCCTGCAGAAAGGGAGCTGGGGGTCCCCGTGGAAGTGGGCACACCAGCCCTGACGGCTGGGGGCGCGTGAGCACAGGGGTCGGGTTCCTCAGGCTGACCTTGGCCTCTTCAGAGACGAGATGCTGTAGGTGAGATCCATTATTTTCCTGCTGGCCATCCTTGCCCGGTTCTCCTGGGACCTGTGACAGGTGTGGGGTGGTTGACAGGCTCCCAGGTCATGGAAGCTAAGGGGCCTGCGCCGGGACTGGGCCACGTGTCTGTCCCTGCAGCCCTGTGGCCAATCCCCGCAAAGCCACCCACCCAGGCCGTGCCAGCAGACGCACAGAGCAGGCGGAAGGCATGGCTAGGCACCCTGGGCCGGCGCCAGGAGGACCCCCATGATGCTGCTGGCCAGGTTTATGCTTTCGATCCTCCCAGAACTTCCCCCACCCCCACTTGCCGTAAGCCGGCTGCATCCCGGCTGTGTCCCAGGTCCCGCCCGTCACCTTCCTCCCCTGCGGCCACTCCCTCAGTGCAAAGCTGGCGAACTTGAGGTCGCGTAGCCCCTTTAACACCACGTGTGTTAGTTTCTCGTAAATGAATGGCAGGAGGAGAGAAAAGGGTGGGGAAGCCCCCCCGAACATCTCGCTTTCCTGCAGGGCAGCGAGGAGCTCCCCACGGACACGCCGCCCGTGGAAACTCTGTCCCCGCTGTCTTTCCACCCCTGACATTGGCTTAGAGACCGTTAGCTGGGTGCTCTGTCTCTCAGACTGTCCACGGCTTCCTCTCCGGGGGGGGCAGCTCACCGCCGGCGCTTCCCTGGGATGCTCGGAGAGGTGTTCTTAACCTGTCGGCAAGAAGAAGGTGTGACTGGGGCAGAGTCTGGCTCCCGACAGAACAGGAGACCTGGTGCTGCCGCATCCCAGCACCGGGCAGTCTCTTAGTTGGAGCTCAGCCTGGCCTTGGCCGGCGGGCTCCGGTGGCGGGGGCGTCGGCACGGACGCCGGCAGGGCGCAGGTGGGGTCCCCAGCCAGGGTGCATGCGGGGGCAACGGATGGATTTCCCTCTCACGCAGATGGTTCTCCCTCTCTCTTCCCGCCTCCCCGTCTCTCTCACTGCACCCCTCCCTCTCTCTGTAAGATCAATATACACATCCTCAGATGAAGATTTTAAAAATTAAAAAAAAAAAATAAAAACCGTCCTGGCCACAAAGGAAATAGTGGATAAGCTTTGAAACTGTGAGTGACTGGATTGTCACAGGCTCAGGTCCATGGCAGGGTGTGTGTGTGTGTGTGTGCATGTGTGTGCATGTGTGTGCACATGTGCATGTGCGTGTGTATATGCACATGTGTATGTGCGTGTGTATATGCACATGTGTGAGGAGTTCTTCTCCATTACCGGTTCAGTCTGTTCAGATTTAAACAGCTACAAAAAAATAAATTGCTGGAGAAATCAGAAAATGTAAAAAATAGATGAGCTCTTGTGATATTTCTAAGAAATACAATCTCATTAATAAAAACCAAATTGCCTGGAGTCCCAAAGCATTTGAACATTCCAGAATACACGCCCGTCTAAAAATCAGAGGGGTTTCGGAGCAGGAGGAGGTCAGATCTTGTCCGTCCTCGCCCCTGTCCACTACAGGAGCAGAAACTGAGACCCCAAGAGTTCCCACACTTGACCTCAGGCCCCCCAGGCAGCAGTGGAAGTCGGGCCTAGAGTGGCACACCCCTCCGCCCCCGGCCCAGGACGGTCACCCGTGTTCTGTGGGTGCCACTAGCCGGCGTGTCACCAGGGCCGGAGTACCAGCAGGAGAGACCCAGACGAGACCGGGCGCGCTCAGGGTGGCGCGGCCCGGACTGCAGCGGGAGAGGCCCAGCGGCACACCACTGTCCCCCTCGCCAAGTGCCTTCCGGAGCCCAAAGTTCCACCGTCCGATGCTCATCCTGTGGGCAAACATCTTCCCTGGCTGGGCTGCTCCTGACACGGAAGAGCCCCGCCAGCACAGGTGGGGCGGAGGAGAGGAATGCAGGTGTTCCTGGAGCCCAGCCCCACCCCCCGGGGGGGGGACCAGGGCAGGGGATGCTGCAGGGCCCCACGGGGGGGGGGGGGGCTGGAAGGCAGTGCAGGGGCAGGGAGAGCAGAGCGGGGTCTCCGGCCCCTGCTTTCCTGGCTCTGCTTCCCCACCGTGCGCCCGGAAATGGGCAGCCATTTCAGCATCGCCATTCATAAAACACAAATGCATATTTTTTTAAATATCATTTATCATGTCATATTTACAACCTTAAAACTGACATCTCGGTTTTTAGGAGTCTGCTTTGGAAAGCCTTTCTGTGGGTCCCCAAAGATCTATGGCCGGAAACACGAGCCCACAAGAGAAATGAAGCTGACGGAGGGCAGGGCGGGAGGAGAAGGCTCTGGCCGTGCATCTCACCTCAAGGAAGGGGCCCAGCAGCAATGAAGACAAGGGGCCCCAGAGAGGCGGGACCTTGCATTCCGCCCCAGAAACACCCCCACAAGCCGCCCCATCGTTGCGTGTGGCCGGGGACGGTGGGTGGACAGCGATCGCTCAGCGGGAGCGGAGCTGCTCCGTCAGCACGCAGCCCGGGGCCCCGGGGGCGGGGGGGAGGACACGGGCTCTCCCCTTCGGGGTCACTCTCAGGGAGCGGGTGAGCCGCTGCATGTGGCTTCCCAGTGAGTCTGAGGTGGTTTAAGTAGCAACCAGAATTGATCCAAGTTGCACAGGGAGAGCGAGGCTGTTCTGGAACTTTCCCCTGTGCAGAACCCTCCCACCTCTGCTGGGCAGGTAGGCGCCTTCTCACCCCGCTC
Source organism: Phyllostomus hastatus (assembly GCF_019186645.2). Classification (NCBI taxonomy): domain Eukaryota; kingdom Metazoa; phylum Chordata; class Mammalia; order Chiroptera; family Phyllostomidae; genus Phyllostomus; species Phyllostomus hastatus. The sequence continues at coordinate 97,081,015 of NW_025333872.1, forward strand.
CACCTCCCAAGGCTGGCAGTGATGTGTTTAAGAAGAAAGACCGTTACCGGTCAGGACTGCGTCCCTGAGCTCGGCCCCGCCTGCCGCCTGCCGCCTGCCGAGGCCCTCTCGGGCCGACCTAGGACGGCGCGGCCCTCCAGCCCCACTCCCCTCCGGACGTCCGCTGTCCTCGCAGCGCCCTCCCCCCCGCATCAGACTGTTCGGTCCGGCCAACCACGGGCGTCCTGACGCAGGTTCCCCCAACCCGTCAGAATGGGGGTTGTGCAGCCCAAAAGAAAGAACCGACCCCACTGAGAAATTCAGTTAACTTGAACTTGACCCTCCTCCACCCCAGGTCCACGGCAAGGTCGCCTGCAGGGGCACGTCTCCAGACGACTGTGGTTTGCCTGACGGCTGCTTTTACGTGCCACGCGCACGCGCTGGTGCCACCGCCTGGGGTGGCTCAGGGCCAGGGCCTGGGCGGGAGGTGGACGGGGCTGGGACCTGGGTCCTGGGGGACAGGCCCAGCCTGGGGAACCCACCCGGCCAGGCTTGTGTCTGAGGACACCGCAAGGGGTCCCCGACAGGCAGCCGGCGACCTGAATCCCGGGGCCGTCCATGCCCAGGAAGTGCCTGAGGAGCCGTGGCCACTCGGGTGTCCGCCTCCAGGCACTGGACGTAGTCCTCCGGCCAGAAGGAGGTCTGGGCCCCGGGCAGGAGGGACAGTGCCCCTAACCCGGGAGTAAACAAAGGCTGAAGGTCATGCACAGAAGGGAGACCTAAGACTTGGGAGCAACCCGATGCCCTGGGAATGGTCTGCAGTAACATCGGGTCCTGACTCTTACTGAAACCCAGCAGGCAAGAGTTATACAACAGCTCTAATTTTTAAATGATCGCGTCTGTCCCTATTAGCTCTGCGGCGTCCTCCATTGTTTCAGTCTTTGAAAGTTCCCATCCAGGGGGAGTGTGGGGGCGGGGGGACGACAACTGGACGTGAACAACAATCAAAAAAAATGTGAAAAAGAAAAAAAAAGAACAGAGTGAAGGAAAAGTGTAAACAAAAGAAGTTACGATCCTTCCAGAGACTCATGTACTACGTGTTCTAGCTTCCCCTAATTTTTCTATGAATTTTTAAACATATTTGACTTTAATTTTCCTTTAGTACACAAGATGTGTATCTAAATTAATTTTTCTCTAATGTGCTATATCTCAAAATCGCATGTCAATTAATCCTCCCCCGCTGTTTTGTAACGCTCGCCTTACTGTATATTAGATTCCTGCTCATAAGTCAGTCCATTTGCATTCGCTCGGCAAACACACACTGAGTCTTCTCCACGTTCTGGGTGCCGGAGACACCGCCGGGAGCGACCCGGCCGAAATGGCTGGGCAGTCTTAGCAGGAGGGCGCCACCACCAAACAAACAAACAAACAAACAAACAAACGGTGCGACCTCTCAGATGGCGCGGACTTTTCTGGGGAAAAGTAAAACAGAGAAGGGGAATAGAGAATTCCAGCCAGGGCAGGCGAGGCGCCGTTTAAAGTTGGGGCAATTGGGGAGACCTCACCGAGGTGGAGACGTGACGAAGGCCAGGGGGGTGGGCGTGTGAGGAACCGTGTTCAGGTGGCAGACCACAGACCGCAGGGCGGGGGAGGGGGGGCAGTTGTCGTCCCCCCACCCCTCCCCCTGGATGGTAACTTTCAAAGACTGAAGCAATCGAGGAAGTGGCAAAGCTAACAGTGACAGAGACTCGATCATTTGAAAGTTAAAACTGTTGCCCTGAGCAGGGGCAGGCCCGTGTGCTGGCAGGGGCCAGCGGGGCTGGAAGAGGTGAGGAGGGCAGGGTAGGAGAGGAGACGGGGGTGGAGGGGGGTGGTCTGCAGGCCAGCGAGGCGGGCCCGTCCAGACGCTGACCCTTACCCTGTAGGGACGCGTGGGCTGGTTGCCCAGGGAAGCCGTAACAAGTGACCACAACCGGGCGACCACAACGGGAATAGATCCTCTCACACTGGCAGAGGCCGGGAGTCGGAAATCAAAGTCTTATCCACGCTGGTTCCTTCCAGAGCGTCTGCCGCCCCCCGCCTCCCCCCACTCCTGGAGATGCGGGCGGTCCCTGCGTCCTCAGCTGGCAGGTGCCGCTCTCCGGACTCCACAGCCAGGCCAGGCGGCCTCTGTCCTCTGTGTCCCTCGGCGTCTTTTCCTTGTCTGTCCCCTCGAAGGACCCTGGCCATCGGACTAGAGCCCACCCCAGATCCTGGGTGGCCCCCTATCCAGATCCTGCGCTTGATGACATCTGCATAGATGCACTCTCTTCACCTGCACAGGTGCGGGGGGGGTGGGCCTTGGACACACCTTTTGCGGAGACGCAATTCAACCCCCTGCAGATGGGCAGCCATCGGAGGGTCTTAGCATCCGACGGTGGAAAGATCTGACATGGGTGAAAGGGGTCACTGTGGCTGCTGTGTGGTCAGGGCAGAGGCTGAGACCACCCTGGCTGTCTGGGCTAGAGACTTCTGCAGGGCTGGAAGGCGTGGTCTCCCCAAGGCCTGTAACCTGAGAGATTGGTGCTGTCCCTTAGCCAGCTCCACGGACTCCAGCCGCCCTTGTGACCACTGCCAAACTCTGTCAGTTGCTCCGTCTCTCTGTTTCTCATAGAGAACACAGTCCTTCCGTTTCCGGGTCAGATTATATAACCCTATTCAACTGCGGGGCACGATCTTTTGTCTTCTCCTGCAGAAATCTATGCATAAGTTTGTGGATGGATAGATCGAGAGAGAGACTTGTGTCCACCATTTTGTTCTTTTATTTTCCTTGTAAAGATTTTTTTTAAATGTTCTGTATCGCAACCCCCTATGCCTCCGTGGGTGTCTCCCCAGGGGCTGTGTGTGCAAGGGAGGGGTCAACGCTGTGATCAGAGTCTGTGTTTGTATTACATTTGCTTGTGGCTGCGGATCGCAAGCAAAGCTATTAATTTTGGTGTGTTTATTTCAAATCTAGCATTTTATTGAGTCACTTTATTAAACATTATTATTTTTGGTGGTTCCTCTGCACATTCCGGTTTTCCATTATGCTAAGTACGAACAATGCTCTCTCCTCTCCCGCATTATCATACCTCTTTATTTCTCCACGTCTCACTGCATTAACCCGAGTGTTCGGGACGCCGTTAAGGAACCATCCTTGTTCCGACTTTTAAACAGAATTTAATTTGTCTAGCCATTGAACACAACACGGGCTCTTGTTTTTTTTTTACGGCTTTATTGTGGTGGAGGAGTAGCTTTCATTTCGAATGTTTTAATCTTTCGAGGAACATTTTGGACATGTTTTTCATTTTAATTGGGCCTATTGATAGGGTGGATTGGACTGGGGAATGCTGTTATGCCCAATTCCTCTTGCACTGTATCATCATCACGTAGCGGGCTCAGAGGAAGAGTTCAGGGTGCTCATTTCTGCGGCTCTCCATTCCTCTGTGTAATTAGGGACCTGCTTTATCTTGGTGGCACCCTAATTAATATCGATATTCTCATATCACGTTACACTATTCACAGTAACTACGGCACCTTGGCAGAGGATCTTGGAGAAATGCCTACCAATTATTTTTATGAACACTTCTGGAACAATCACGAGCTTTCGGTATTAACATTGTTATCAGAGGAATGCATTGATGCCTCTGACGCTTCCTGATGCCTTCGCGCCGTGCAGAGCAGGCCTGTCTCCCAGGAACCAGGGACGCCTCATGGGCCCAACAGCACTTTGCGGTTTCTAAGCCGCCTCCCCCAGGACTGCCACAGAGCAAAGCTATGCCCATTTTCACACGTGAGGCTCCGACCCTGAGAAGATGGGGCATTTGCATTAGGGTGCCTAACCAGCCAAGACAGGTGGAGACGGAACTTGAACCTGACACCAGCACGGAGGCCCTGGTGCACCCCCGGCAGGAAGTTCCCGTTTTTCCGTATTTTAAAGGCCTGCTCTGCGGCTGGCTGGCGGTGAGGCGAGGCCGGAGCAGCGCCTTCTCCGGGGAGAGAGGGAGACGGGTCCCCGGAACCCCAGGCTCCTGGGGCCGCTTTCCAGCCGTCATCCTGTTCACCTCTGTCACGTACTGCTCCGTTAACCTTCAGGCCTGGGAGCTGTGTCCCTGTGCCCTCCCATCTGTCACCTGGAAATGGCCTCAGCCACCATCCCACGCTGGTGTTAGCACCTGGTTCACAAGCTTCCTTCCCACCCACGGCCCCCGCCTCCTCAGGTGGTCGGTCACCATGTCCCAGCGGGGGGCCCGTCCCAGACAGCTCCTCCTGCTCCCTCGGCCTCTCAGCTCCCTGGTCGCTCTGATGTCGCCTGGACCCCGAGGAGCCCCTCTCTCTGTGCCACATTCATTCTTCCCTGTCCTCCCTCCTCGGTTTCCATGCGGTCCCGGCTGCCCTGGCCCTTCCCACCTGGGTGGGCTCCCGGCTCGTCATTCACACCCCGTGTCAGTGGCCTCCCCACCGTCTCCCAGGGGTGGAGGGACGGGGTGGGGGGCACTGAAGTTGGGGAGGAAGGAGAACTAGAAACCCCCGAGCAGCTGTGTCCTGCCCAGGTCCCGCCGCGGGAGGACAGAGCCCAGTGGCACGCTGGAAGAAGGCCTCAGTGTTTGCAATAAACAGTCTCTCTGGGTCCACAGGAGGACAGCCTCCCCGAACTTCGACGTCCTCTGCGAGCCTAGCCCCTTGTCCCAGGAGCACGGCCTGGCTCTGCCCTGCCCCCCGTGTGAAGCTCGTCTCCCAGCCCTTTCTCTTCGGGGTCCCTGTGTGGCATCTGGCAGTCCCCTGTGCTTCCACGGCACTCGGCTTCCTGCCATCCCGGCCCCCATCCAGAACCTCGGGAGGGAGAAGGCGGGGGGGGACCCCTTGGCCGGCACTGCCCCGGGCCTGGGCTCTGTCTCCATCTGGGCCTGGCCTCTTGCCACCGGTGCCACCCCATTTCCTGCCGCGGGGAGCCCCCTTCAGCCCCCACGTTGGCCCAGACCGGTTTGGTCCCTACGGGCCTTCACAACCAGAACAAAAGCCGGTTAGTCTACCCCCTGCAACCATTCCAAGTTCAGGCTTCCACGCAGAGATTTTTCTGCTCCTCCCACCCACCGCTCAGCAACTGTATTTCCACCGCTATTGTTATTCTATTTCTGTTCCTAATTGCCATTGTCGGAAACCGCGGCTTCCCGAGCTGCCCGTCGCTGCGCTCCTTCAAATGTAAATGCCTTATGCAAATGGCCTCGGAGGCTGGGAGCGGGATTCGGCGGTCTTCCCGGGATGGAGCCGGGAGAGGAAGCTTTCTGGTGGGAAGGCTGGGAACGCGGGACAGCCCGCTCCCTCCCGCTGTAAAGGCGCGCTGTTCAGAGATGGCTTCCTGCCTCCAGCTTCCTCTCCCGCTCCGTCTGCTGAATTTAAACTACTTGCTGCAAAGGCTGCTTCTCGGGGCGGGAAGGGGGGGGGGCTGCCACTTAACCGGTTCGTGGCCACTCCCCGTGGGGACAGGAGTGCGCCAGCCGAACCCCCTTCCCCGAGGGGCCCCGGGTGCCATCCACAAGATAGGGGTGTGGGAAGCTGGGGACCTCATTTATTTTACATATGGAAAGTCGCCCCTCTAAACAAGGCGCTGAAGGGGATCAGTCGCTGTGTTGTCAGCGAAACCTTGCCACACCGGCCCTGGTGGAAATGTCACCAGCCGGAGCAGGGCGAGGGGCCTTGGAAAAGCAGCGACACGTCCACGAAGATGTTCTCTGCCCCGCAGGTGGCTGCCTTGGGGGCTTTGGCCCCTTCCCCAGCAGCTCCGGCCCCCTTCCCGTCCTCCTCAGCGCGCTCTGCCTCCCTGTGCCCAGCGGCCCCGTCTGCCTCTCCATGGCCTTTACCCTTTGCCCTTTTCCCTCCCCCCATCTAGCCGGGCAGGCTCCCCATGTCCTCTCGCTGCACCCATCTTCCCTGCCTCCACATCCCCAGCGGCAGTGAGGCCCAAAGGTTCCAGCTTCTGCGTCCGTGAGCCCAGTGGGTACTGCACTCGGCAGGCACCCTGCGCGGCACCAGGCGCTCTGCCGAGTACTCGACGACAGTGTGCGATTTATTGGCTTCTTTGAATGTACCGGCGGTAGCTTCTCTATTCAATGCTGTGCACTGCTGACCTTTCCAAAATGTTGGGGGGGGGGAGTTACCACAAACGTACAGAAACGTATTCTGTGCCTCCCGAGAGCGTAACTTCTGGACTCTGTGAAAGCACAGACCAAGCAGAGGAGGGTGGAGACACCCGGCCATTGGTCTCTCGTTCCTCGCACAGCACAGCGGCGTTCGTGCTCCGTGTCCCGTCCCTCCAAACCTCTTCCCAGAGGATCGCTTCTGCCCTGAGGGGCTAAAGGTGCCTGAAAGTGCAGTGAGCTCCTGGAGGAGGCAGAGATGACGACGGGGTCGCCCGGGGCGCTGGCAGGGGTGGGCGGTACACAGTTGTGCCTTCCGTGCCGCGGGCAGGGCGTCGCTGTGCGAGTTCCAGGTGGCCTTGCAACTGTCCAGCAAGACGAGACCTCCCGATGCGAGGGAATCCCTCTGATGCCCCGCCGCCAACCTGCGGCCCGTCCTTTTGGTTCGGTGACGGGTTGCGGATGGACGGGAGTTTGCAGGTAGGATGAGGTCCGACCGCTGGCTCAGGCCTCGGCACGTGGCCTCTGCCCTGCTCTGGTCCATGAGACGGATGGGCCGACAGCTCACGTTCCTGGCACGACCGTCTTCACCACGTTTTCCTCAGGCCGTTTGCCCCGGACTCTGAAGAGCACACACATTCCCACGCACAAACTTCAGGGGCTGGCTCTTCGCCTTCACCTGTGGAGCCGGGGCCGTCTGTCCCCTGCGGGCCCCGTGGGGCCCTGCGGACAGACACGTGACGTGCCTCGGGCCCAGGCCCCGAGGAGCCCGGGGAGAATTCCGCCACAGTCTGTGAGCAGCCCGGGCTCACGGGACGGCGACCTCGCTCCCCACGAGAGAGACCTAAGCTGGCAACAGCCCCCCACCCACCACACACACACTGGACCCCTCCGTGGGGGTGGGGTACACCTGCTGCATCCTCCTGGGCACGGGGCCCACGGGCCCTGGACCGCAGCCCCGCTCCTGAGAAAGGGCCACTGAAAGTGCCATTCTCTTCAGGAACCTGTCACTCCACGGGCCCTTCTCCCTGGGCTCGCAAAGGCCCTTTGATCACCACCCCCCCACCCCCAATGGGCAGAAACACCGTGGGCTGCGCTCTCACGGGAAGCACACGGTTTTCTCTCCAGCGAGGTCTGGAGCGGAAGACCCAGAGTGAGGTTCAAAACGACATGCTCCCTGAAACAATTTATGAAAAGCCTATTACCTAGCGATTTCATATTTGAATGCAATTATGTTAATGTTATTAGTACATTATGAATGGTACTAATATGATTATTGTTTTGGGTGGTAGTATTACAGGAAATTAATTTAAATGGATTTACATATTTCCAGATAAGGGGCACCGCTAACAGGGGTAAGTAAGGCTGACGTGACTTTGAAACAGAAGCCAATGAGGGAGAAAGCGAGGCTGTGGCTTCATTTGCAACACTACCACCACCAGGCCGGTGCTGGGGGGGGGCGGGGGTGTTAATGTCGACAGTTTGCTACTTCAAAAGTGGTTTCCCTGTGTAGAGGAGCTATCTGAATTAGCTCCCCGCCCCACCCCACTCTGGGGGGTTCCTGAGCTCCTTCTGGAGTCGAGGGAGTTCACGATGGAGGGAAGGAAAGGAGCTCATGCCCCGTCTCTCGGTCTCTCGGGCAGCGCTGCGCTCTCCGGGGAATGCAGCTGTTCATCTCGAGCCGTTTGGAGATCTAATTAAGTCAGACCGGGCCTCCGAATCCTCCTTCCCAGGCCTTCGTGAAAGGAACTGCCTCCCAAAGAATCGGAGCTTGTTTCGGCGTCCAGAGGGGCCTGCGTCCGTCCGTCACAGGGCCCCCTTTCTGCGCGGCCCCTTTGCATTCGGGGAGGAGAGGCCCTCAGACTCCTTGAGCAGAGCTGGCTGCGGGGCCCCGATGCAGATGGGGAGCAGGGCCCCGCACTCCGCTGGCTGCACGAGACCCTGTGTGCCCTTGACCAGTGCACACAGTCTGTGCCCGGCTTGTTCAAGGGCAAGGGGCAGGACACTGGGGGTCCTGGGGGGCAGCTGCCCAAGGTGGGGTTTGGGCTGGGCCTGGACAGATGGGCACACAGCCCGACAGGGACACCGGGCATGCGAGCTCGGACAAGCGTGGGTGCAGCCGGCAGAGGTGGGGATGCACGAGGCACATCCCAGGGGAACAGGCTGGGGTGAGAGTAGGTGGTGACAAATTGCAGATGACCTATGGACAAGCGGTGGGGGAGGGGTTGCCGCAGGCTCTCACACGCATGAAATCGACAAAGGGAAAAGCCGCGTTTGGGAAAACGAAGCTGGCAGCTGGTGGGAGGCGTCGGGGAGGAGGAAGAGGGTTAGGAAACATGCGTCTTTGGCACGTTCTCTAGGCCTGGGGTGATAAGGGCCTGGCCAGCCTGGAGCCAAGGCCAGGGGACCGTATCTCATCGGATGAAGGATCTGCATTTCTCTGGTAACACGTGCTAAGGATTGGTGATTTCCTTTTAAACTGGAAGTTCCTCCAGAACCAGTTCTCTGACTTACATATCTGTGCATCTTCAGCACGAAGTAAACATCAGGCTCTCAGCAAGTGTTTGCTGAGGAATGAATGCATACATGCAAGCATTCCCCCAGGTGTGTGAGTGCATGGGCTGCAACTCGGGTCTGGTGGGCATGATTCCCCGACGACAAGCTGGGGGGCGGGGGGAGCCGTCTGGGGCTTTGTCCTGGTGCCCGGCGCCCGCATCTCTGCGCGCAGGGCGCAGCTGGTCCACACTTGAAGCCGAGGGCGGACGGTTGCAGGAGTGTCCCCGGGGCCTGGGAGGGACCGCAGGCTTCCTTTCCAGGGGGACGGCCGTGGTGGGCGGTGGCCGCTCCTCCCCTAGTGCAGTCGAGGACCCTCTTCCAGCCCATGGGCATTTTTAAAAAAATAGCCTGAATAAATGTAACAGAGTCTCCCAGCACAGAAGGAAATGGAAGTGGTGACACTAATTCCTCCTTTCCACGGTTGTTGGGAGGGTTAGACGAGCTGATAGATACAAACGTTGAGGGTAGGCACCAACGTGTGAGGAGCACACGTATGTATTAGCTGTTGTTATTATATGATTGTTAGTAACCTAATAAGTGATCTCCCCATTAACTCTAAATATTTCCATCCTCAGTCTAGGCTGAATAAACATAGTAATTCCTTAATTTTTTTTTCCACAGTGCAAGCTTTCTTATTTTCCCTTAAAACCACTGATTTTTTAAGTAGCTAGCTTGTATGTTGGTGATTAAGTTTAAATATTCCACCAGGGTTTTATTTCAGTGGTTAAAAAAAAAACACCTAAATTTTTATAATTAGCATTTCTCATGATAGAATCTTTCTCAATTCTGATTTAAAGATTATCATGATATTTTGAATACTATACAGTTCACTTCTGGAAATAATAATTTGATCCATAAATTTGAATTGATATTGGTATATCTGTAATTATTCAGCATTAAAATTATTCTGTCATCATTTTCCAATTATCTTTTTATAAAAAAAGTAATATACCAATTTCTATATTCCTTTGTGTTTAATTGAATTAAGCAGTTAGCTTTGATTACAATATTCTAAAGCCATTATAAAATTAACTTCTTACATATTTCCTATTGGCAAATGTTTTTTTACCTGCGCTATCAAGATGGCTAGGAATATCAATCATGAGCTTTGTAAGCGGGGAATGAAAATGGGTCCATTCTACTCTTTCAGAACAGCAGGTTAAAAAATCAAATCAGAATATAGATTTGGGTGTTACAGATTATATGTAAATGTAATCCTGGTAGGTAGGGTATTGTCTAAAGAGGAACACGCCGTAGTTTAGGAATTCAGTGCAATGCGAGGGGAAGGGTCACCGGGTCAGTTCAGCATTTCACCACTTGGCTCTCCAACGGGGAGGTATGGAGCCAAGTTACTTCTATACTTTCTGTGAGACAAAGTAAGTGCTTCGGTCAGTGTTGTAAGACAGGATGGGACTCGAGGGAGATGAGTTGGCCAACTGCCTGGGGCAGATGTCAGAGGGGCAAGGTGGCGTGCGCTGGGCCAGGGGCCGGGCCAGCACCGGACCAGCCCCCGGGGATCTGAGAGAGCCACCTGCAACCTCCACACTGTCATGCACTCACCTGACTTGAGCCCCTGCAACAGGGTTCAGCTTGAAAGAGAAAGTGTCCATCATGTACAAGGCGGAGTGCCCAGAACCTGGCCAGAGACCCAGAGGTCAAAGATCACGCAGGTCAGAAAAACAGAGGGTGCCGAGGACCGAGCCACCCTGCGGCTGTCGGGACCATGGAGCGGCAGAAGAGGGCGCCGGATGAGCTGCTGCATCAGTTTCCGGTGAACCACACAGCCGCGCCACAGCTACGGACCTCACGAAGTCATCGCCACAGCAAGGCCAGAGACCACCTGTCACCGCCCACAGTCACTGTGATACTGTCGACTGACTGTGCTCCCTAAGCTGCACGTGACGTCCCTGCAACGTATTTTACAGCTGGAAGTTGGTGTCTCTTAATCCCCTTTCTTCGCTCCGCCCCTCGCTCCGCCCCTCTCCCGTCTGGCAACCAGCAGTGTGCTCTGTGTGTGTATGTGTGAGTTTGTTTCTGGTTTCGTTCAGTTTGTTCGTTTGTTTCGTCTTTCCGATTCCACATACAAGTGAAATCATGAGACTTGTCTTTCTCTGCCTGGCTTGTTTCACCTAACGTTACACCCTCTCTTTCTGCAGATACACCACATCTGTACCCACGCGTGGGGCGATGGCCACTTACTTGCTTCCGTGTGTGTGTGTGTGTGTGTGTGTGTGTGTGTGTCTTGGCTATTGTAAATAGTGTTGCAGTGAACACAGGGGTGCACATAATCTTCTGAATTACTGTTTTTATTTTCCGTGGATAACTACCCAGGAATGGAGTTGCTGGGTTGCTCAGTAGTTCTGTGTTCCATTTTTGATGAATCACCATTCTGGTTTCCACGGCGGCTGCCCAGTTTCTATCCCCACCAACAGCGCACAGGGTTCCGTTTTGTCCGCCTCCTCGCCGCTTGCTGTCTCTTTGCTGACAGCCATTCTGGCAGGTGGAAGGTGGCATCTCACTGCAGTTTTGATTTGCATTTCCCTGGCGATCGGTGGTGTTGAACACCGTGTGTTCCATGTGTCTGTCGGCCATGCCAGTGAGTTCTTTGCATGCTTAGCTCGTCCAAAGTTAGTTTTTGCTTTTTGTGCACGAAGAACATAACTATTACAACTCAACACTGCCAAGAACCTTCACCTCACAATTCTCTTTCCAATTTTTTTTGCCTCTAATTTCCATGTAATAGCATTGGCTACTTTCTCTAGTAAAATGGTAAATAATAGTGGTAATAGAAGTGATAGTTCAACTTACGTGGGAATACTTAGGACATGTCTCCAATAAGCATGATGCTGACTGACTTTTGCGTGATATCTGAACTGAGGCAAATACATTTTAACTTATAAAGTAAGTATTCCCCTCTTTTTTATTTTGGCTTTGTCAGTAATGCCTGTCTAATATTATCCAGTGCCTTATCAGCATCCACGGAAACGATCATAAATATTTTTGCCTAACCTTTAAGATAAATTTTGTTAATAGAATTCTTAAGAATGAATCCCCCTCCCATTTCTGAAATAAACTCCATTTGGTAAGGACGCACCACTCTTTCAGTATTCTGTTGGGTGTCCTTTACTGACATTTTACGTTCGAGCGCCACATAGTGACACCTTGGCCCACGACCGACCTGCACACACCGTGGTGGTCCCATCAGACTGAAGCCGAGCTGAACACTCCCCGACACCCACTGACGCCGCAGCCTCACGACCCGCGTGCCAGGCACCCCTCACACGTCCGTGGGGGTGCCGGCGCCGGCACACGGGCTGCCCTGCCAGCCGTGTGGAAGTGTAATGCACACAGTCACGTCGGGTACAAAACGCTGAGTAACAAACCACCGTGCCGCTGGCTCACGTATCCACCGCGCTGTAATTCTCACCCTGGCTTCAGACTGCACGCTTCCTACCTGCAAAAACGAGCAAGTTTGCCGGCACACAGCACGCCCTGCTGCACCGGCTGCAGCTCTGCGCGCGCGCGCCTCCTGCTGACCGCGTACCTGGAGCGCATCCTTTTCCCTCGTGCGTGCCTCCACCTCGGCCTGTTTCCTCGGGGTCGCGGGCGGTCCCGCAGGCGCAGGCGGTGGGCAGGGCGCTAGGCCACCGAGGTTTGCGGAAGGGTACCCGCTGAGGTTTGACAGCCTCGAAAGTGGGCAACGATGCATTTCTCGGGGCGAATCCTCGTCATTAGGCAGCACATGACTGTATTTAAGATTTATGCTGGAAAATGACAAGTGATATTGGTCTGTTGTTTACCTTCTCTATGATTCTTGTGTTTTGGTATAATGTTATACTTCCTCCGCCCTAAAAAGGTGGACATTTCTTGCTTTTTCGCCCTAAGCTCTAGAAAAATACAAACTGGATTTATGGAATTCACATGTCTGGACCTAGTGTATTTTCTTCTACGTATTTTTTTGGTTTGGGAGGCAGGAGCTCCTTGGTAATTCTCTATACGTCTCCCGTGGAAATCAGCTCTCTCCAGATTTTCTGTCTCCTCTGGGGTCAGTTTTGACAAATTCCCTTTTCCTTGAAATTCTTTCAGTTTACCCACATTTCAAATTGATTTGCACAGAGTTGAACACACTGATGCCCCATTTTAAAAGTTTTTCTCCATTTTCTGTGATTCTCCACCTCCCCCTGTGCCACCCAACTTATTCTTTCCTGTTTGCACGTCCTCCCGTTTCTTTTTATATTAGCTGTTGGGTCGTATTTGTGTTGGTTTATTTTTCTTTCAAAAACCATCTTTTGGGTTTATTTTGTTGTTCTGCTATGTTGGTTTTTGATTAATACATTCAACTTTTCCTTTTAAAAATTATTCTGATTTTATTCAGTTTGTTTTGTTGCTGCTTTCCCAACACTTTGAATTTAATTTTTTTAACTCTTTATTTTTAATTAATATAAATATTTAAAGTGATGCATTTTTCTCTGAGCATTTTAGTGGCTTACTGTAGCGTCTGATATGCAGTATTTTAATTATGTGGTTGGTATTTATTCTGTAATCTGGGGTTGTATAGCCTCTTTGGCCTAAAAATTTTCCTAAAGAAATCAGGTTACTTGGTGTTCATCTGTGCGTCTGTGAAGTGTACTTATTTACCTGCCATTTGATACCTATGAGCTCCCGATGCTGTTCTGTAACTCCCAGCTCTTGCAAGTGAAGCGATCAGCAAATTAACTCCACCTCCCCACCTCCAGAGTTTGTTAGTTGTGTGATCTCTACATGGTCCGCGCGTTGACTGCTGAGGCTCCGCCCTGCCCCCAACCGCCACCTTGTTTTAGTCTCAGCTCCTCGGCTAAATCCGTCCGGTCCCCAGCACTAATCACGTTTTTCATCCCTGAGCTGGGGACTGACCTGCAGTGGTTTCCTCGACAAAGAGAGAAACTGTATCCTCTACGGTCACATTTTCTGAACTGTTTGGCTTCAGCCTTTGTATCTAAACACTAGCGTGGCTCCATCTAAAATCTCTGATGTATTTATCCCCTTTGGTTTTTATAGGTATGTCCCTACTGTCCCGTGAGCCGGGTGGTGGGTATGCAGAATCCTGAGACCAGCATGAGCCTGCCCCTGGAGGCACTTGATCCTTTCGTCTGGCTGCCCAATGACTTTTCTGTATATTTAAAACTCAGTGACATAGGACCATTGCCTCAGTGAGCTAATACACAGGGTCATATTTTCAAACCAGGCTTACGAGAACCGGAGATCTCACCACTTTATTAATGACTCAAAGGGTCCGGTGACGACAAAACACAGGGACAGCATGAAGTCACGCTGGCAGCGTGGCTCCCCAAGTCCCCCCTGGACACACTGGGGTGCTGTCCTCGGCTTTGATGTCCGTGGTCCCCAGGTGATGTGTGGACAGTATTCCTGCAGTCACGAATCATCTTTGCTTCGTATTCTAGCAGGGGGCATGTCCCTTCAGTGCGTTTACGCTAATAAACACGCTCAGGAGGGACAGAGCGTGTTTACACAGAGATCGGTCACTTCTTCCTCCTCTTCTCTGCCTCCCGCCCCCACCCCACGCCCAGGGCAGAGAGAGGCTCCGCTACAGACCCACTGCTGTGGAACCCTCTGCGTCCGTTTTCCCCGACACAGGGCGTGCTCTTCCAAACAGGGACTCGAGACTTCTTTCATTTTAATGACGACTTACTGAACGCAGTCTGTGGTATTGGTTCTGCCCCAGTGCACTGTCCCTCTTCAAGAACTCCAGCTGTGCACGTCGTGACATCTCCGGGCCCGCCCTCTCTCCGACTTCACCTCCGGCCAGTTGGCCTTGCCTGTTTCAACTCAGATTCGCTCCTTGCCTCGCTCCCACTGCCGGCGTTTTGGCCGTGTTTTCTGCGGGCTGTTTTCCCTGCGCTTCTTCCAGTGTGATCTCCGTGATTTCTACAAGTTTTTTCTTTCACTCCTTCACATCTTTCCCGAGTCCTGTCAACCGACTTTGCATTTCCTCCGGTTGCCCAGCTGTCTGGTCCACCCTCGAGGTCCTGTGGTTTTGCTGCAGGGGCTGTTTTTATAGTTGCGACTGCTTCCTTGTTTAATTTATTAGCCTCATTAAGTTTTAATATTCATTCAGCAGTGTCCCCTCTCTTGGCACATTCAGAGACGTTTGCGTCGGTGAGTTTGTGGACTGTTCTCCCTCCGGCGGGTTTCACTACCTCTGCCCATGTCTTTTCTCTGAGAGTCCGTGCCGGGCCAGCTTGAGTTAGACTTTCCAGGAACGGGAGGACCCCCGGGAGAGGAGGAAGGTCCACCCCGCAACGACAGCTTGTTCCTGCCTTCCTGAATTACCTGGGAAGAGTGTTCATCTGCTTCCCCAAACCCAGTCTGCGCGCTCCTGCATCAGGGCCCGTGGCTGCTACCGCAGGAGCTGTGTCCTTGCGCTTGAGGCTTCCTGGTGGCATCCTGACACCACGCGGCGAGTCCCGAGGTGCTCCCTGGGGACGTCTCTGCCGGGCCAGGGATTCTTCCCCCGTCTTCTCTGCACATCCACTCTCCCCGGCTTCTGCCCAGTCTCCACCCCGTCCTCCCCACACCTGGCCACGCGTGTGGGGTGCATGGAATACAGGTGTGTCACGGCAGGGAGTGAGTCTGTCACCTCCAGAAAGCGTGTTCTTGCTGTCATTTCCTGAACTCTGCCGCCTCCCGACCATCTCAGCACTGGCTCCCACGTGCGGCCCCTGTGGCATGTCGCCCAGCAGGACCCCTGCTTGGGGCCGACCTAACTGTCCTGGAGCCCCCCACCCCGCAGACCTGCGTCCCCACGTCCCTGCACCACAAGCTGATGAGGGTCAGGCCGTGCTGCGCCCTAAGCTAGCGGAGTGTGAGCCAAGTGAATATTACATGAAGTTTCACTCCAAGAGAGGACAACATCCGTCACAGGTGTAACCCCGACTGACGACAAGCAATGACATCACGACCGCAGAGTTGCCATCTCCGAGGGCTTGGGAGGGGAGAAGCGGCTTCCAGCCGCTGCAGGGGAGCTGAGGCCGACGGACAGGGCTTGTACTGCTGCGGGGGGGAAACCCGCGCAAGCGGACGCAGGCAACTCAGGCAGGGAACACAGGCGGGTCCGCTGGATCTGGAGCAGGAGTGGGAGGCGGGCGGTTCACAGTGAGTGGCCCCCAGCCTCACCTTCGAGGACACCCCTGCGTCCTCGGGAAGCCTTGAGGCTCTGCTCCGCACGGAGTCAAAGGCGTTGCCGGGGACGGGGAAGGAAGGCGGCGGAGGGAGCGGGCGTGTGTGGGTGGAGCTCAGGGCCGTGAGGAGACTGAAACGGGAGGGGCAGCGGGAACACCCGTGGCATTCCGGCTAGGAGGTAACAGTAGCTGAAAATCACATGAAGTTTTCTTCCCGACGTGAATTCCAAGTATCGATTTCATTTACTTCCAGAAGTAGACATCTATAGTAAGTGCTCTAGAAAATGCGCCTTCAAATTCATCACTTTGAAGATAAAATTTAAAAAGCTTATATTCAATAACTGCCAATTCCAGGCAAACGATAGTATCCACAGAATACTGTGTAATGGAAACACACTGTATATCGAAATGCGCTGGGCTGACCTTCTGATTCAGCACTGTAATGGTGCAGGGGAACAAGTGAGGCCCACCCGAATTCAGTACGCATTTCAAGTCCAGTTAACTTCACCTGACACATTGACAGCATTCTTTCCTCCCTTTTAAAAAAATATCTTGCCCTGGCTGGCGTAGCTCAGTGGCTTGAGCTCGGGCTGCGAACCAAAGCATCGCAGGTTCGATTCCCAGTCAGGGCAGGTGCCTGGGTTGCAGGCCACGGCCCCCAGCAACCGCACATTGATGCCTCTCTCTCTCTCTCTTTCTCTCTCTCTCTCCCCCTCCCTTCTCTCCCTAAAAATAAATAAATAAAATCTTTAAAACAACAACAACAACAAAAAATATCTTAACTCTTCGAGACAGAATCAGATGAGTATCATGTCCACAAGAAGCACAGAGATTTTTCCAGAGTGTTTTTAACTGCTTTAGATTAAACCATTGGCAATAAAAGCATGCGTGTGAACGTTCTGGGGAGGATTTTTTCTGGAACGCGTGCTGGTTTGCACTGTTTGCAGGAAAACCGCTCCGTTGTCCTCCCCGCACTGCAGAGAGCCTTTGGGCGGGGAGCAGACAACCCACAGGCGCCACCGCAGTGCCCGTTTCAAATGGAACCCCAGGAGCCGACACACACAGGCACACTCGCCACTCTCGGAAAAGATGTCGTCTCCTCCTCCTCCCCGTGACCTCATATCGAACTTGTCCCCGCAGAGCCCGGCAGGGACAGCCTGAGCAGAGTCCCTGCACCTCTCACTGCCGCTCTGCGAGAGCACCTGCCTCTCTCACCTGGTCATAAGGGGGAGTTCACTCCCACGGTCGGGGCCTGGCTCGGACCCGTGGCTTCCTGCAGGTCCTCTCCGTGGCCCTCAGCAATGGGGGTTCACACAGGGGCAGGGCCAAGCCGTCCCTGCCCCGCCCTTCCGCAGACCAAGCCTTCAGTGGCCGTCCTTGCCACAGCGGACTGACACTTGGGCGGATTTTGTGTAGATGCGTCAATTCTGGTGGTTATTGTCATATAGAAGAAGCCCTTCCCAGGTCGAGCCGAGATGCATCACGGAATGCCTTTCACTACCCATCCTGGGCACTCAGTAACTTGCATGGATGCACAATTCCGAAATCTTTTGGAGCATGTTATGCGCCTCGGTAGATGACATAATTTTATGAAAGAAAAATCAGACTTTAGGTTGATTCGAAACATACTTATTATTTATAGCCAGTTCATAAATGTGTTCCAGTTAATGTAAGAAACAGTTATAGCACAGTACGTGACAATTCTGTTTGGGGACGGATGTGGACTTTGGTGCCTAAGTTCTTGGGTCACGTACAAAAAACTGATGGTTTCCAAACGCTCTCGACTCACAGACGAGGAGGCTGCACTGAGGGAGTCAGCTGACCCACAGCCACGCCTCCCGAAGGTGTGGACGCTAATGGTCACCGTGGCTGCATGAAGAAATAGATACACATTTCAAGATTGTATTTTTCACATCAGGATGCCGCAAACACAATGTTGTGGATAAGTAGATTGGTGTTGGATTTTCCTCCAAAAATATTACATAGCGTTTAACAGACATTCCATTTGAAATATTTTTTTCGTGGTTGCAGTCCAATAGAATGACAGGACTGTAAACCTCCACGTGCCTGCAGGGATGTTCTTGTGTCTCCCACCGTATCATGTCCAAGAAACCCAGCTTCAGGCAGGTGGCGGAGGCCCAAGGGCTCCTCCCTCCAGCCCTGGGATGTCCTGGGAGGGGTCCCAGGTCATCCGCTCCCTCGGGGAGAAGTTGTCTTCTCCCTTCCAGCCCACCGGCGCCGCCCTGCGTCCCGCGACGCGCACAGGCACGCACCTCTTCTGCGCGTGTGATGAGCCGCGGTCTGGATCGGGGACTGGAAGGTGTGAGTGGCTGCTAGAAAATTGCCCGTTAATGCTCCCAGTGTATTTACCGGATGAATCCCATCTTATTTTAGGCATTTTTAAACCGGGAACAAAACAGCACTGTAAGGAAGATGACATCATGTAATTGCTCTCTGCAGCTCTCTGGGTGGGGTTTGAGTTCCAGGCGTGTAGAGCCGCCTCCTCCCTGAGGGTGTCCTGACGTCCAAGGGCAAGTCCCTGCCCTTCCCGCTGCCTGGAAACTCTGCCCCCCGGGGTCCCGTGTCACAGCCGGTGCCATTGCCACCTACCCACTGAGACACGCCAGCAACCGATCACCGCCCTCTCTCACGCCAGCAAATGTAACATCCAGGTCTACTTTTTTATTTTCCCAAGTGTGTCGGCATTTCCGCCAGCCCAGACCGGGCACCGCCAGCGCCCCCCATCGCATCACAGAGCACAGTGCAGCCGCACCCGACGCCCCTCGTCTGCAGCAGCCAAACGGGAAGTGCGCCGCGTCACTTTTCTAAGGAGAACCTTCCTTACCCAACCCCCTCTGTCTCACCCTTAGAGTAGAGGTCTCTGCCCCTTCTGCGGCCCATACCACCTGCCGTCACCTGACTCCTGCCTGCTTCTCCCTCTTGGCCTCGAACACCCCCTCCCAGCGTCCTCTGGCCTTGCCCCAGTTTCTGAACTGGGACAAGGAGCAGCCTGGAGGCTGCCCTCCACCCCCGGGGCCTTTGCTCGGGCTGCTTCCTTGGCCTGTAATCACCGGACGGCCTGCTTTCCTCCCTCTTCCCCGCTCAGGCTCCCCCTGCAGCGCCCCCACTCAGGTGCTCCCCTGACCTGCAGCGCGGCGGGGTCTCCCCTCTGCGTCCCCAGAGCCCAGTAGAAATCATCGCGCACGTAGCACCCCTCTTTTCAGGAGCCCCACGCGGTCAGGGACTGGGTCTTCGGTGGGCCACTGCACCCTCAGTTCCCAGCCTGGTCCTGCCATCCGGCCGGAGCCAGTGTCTCCACGGTCATTTCGTTGCGCGTCCTGGTGGGAGGGGCCAGTGCAGCGGCTGCGCAGTGGCCCCGCCCCCAGCGCTAAAGCAGAAACCAAGGCCAAGGGGAAGGAGGCGCCCGCCCCTGCACAGGCCTGGGGCGGACTGCACCAGTCCCAAAGCGGAGCAGAGCCGCGCCCGCCGGCGGCCCGTGGCTGAGACACGGGGGCCACGCGTAATTAGGAAGCGTGCGCCCGAGCGGAGGTGTATTTGCTGGAGGCCGGTGACCGCGTTGCCCACGGCAGGGCTCCCCGAGCGTGTGTCGGTCTGATGTCACTGCCAACCACAGAGGACCATAGCCCCTCACCCAGGCAGCTGGGAGGCGCCACGACTCAGCGCCCGTCACGTCATGACACGCGAGGCCACTCGGGCTGGTTCCCGACTCCCACCCCCCAGCCCTGCCCCGGGAAGTGAGGGGAGGGGCTGTCCTCCCAGCTCCGCCGTGTAAACGACTGTTAGGGGCGTCTTCCCGTCTACAAAGTCGGGCACATTGTGTACAGGCTCTGTCTCCCTGGAAGGTGGGGGCCGAGGGGAACATTTCACCAGGAGAACTGTGGCTGACAATTCACACTATTTTATAGGCCATGCCCTTGGCGTGGACGGGAGTGCATTCCTCAGGGACGTGTAAACCCTTCCAGAGTGAGCGGTGTGCTCACATCTGTCACAGGTGGTGCGGACGGTAAAACAGGCATGAATTGTCCATAAATACTTATTGTCGGGAAATACCGGCCTCTGTTGCTGTTTTTAGGAAAATAGTGGATAGTTTATTACTGATACATAAAGCAGGACATTTATGTCTACTACACATGATGAAATAGTTATAAACTGATGTTCTGTAGAATATTGGAGAGGCAGAAACAAAGATGAAACTTGGGGTTCTGCAGTTAGTTTTACGAAAACATTTTGGAAGGACCATGCGACTCAGTATAAACCCCCTTTAGGTATGAAACACTTGAACTTCATCAAGAGTTGGTGATGGACTTTTAAAGTCAGAATACAGGTGTAATTTCTGCCGTAGGAAATGCTCGGCTGGCAAAGACCATCTCCTGTAAAAGCAGGGCGTTCACGATGAACTCCACAACCCTGACTTCTTCACGGGGCCCTCGGTCACCTGCCATTCAACACGGTCCTTACTGAGTTCCATGCTGTCCCTCCCCTGGAAAAAAAAAAAAAGCTCTTTTGAGAAAAAAAATTTCCTCAGTGGATGACTTATATAAACCTATAACAAATATTATAGATAAAGATATAAACATCATGTAAATATATAAATACACACAGGGCTGGACAAAAACAGGTTTACAGCTGCTGATATGGAAGATAATACGAGTAATATGAGTAATGAATACTAGTACCGGAGTACACTCTGATTTGCTCACAGTGGAAAGCCTACTCTTGCACACCCGTTTATGTGCACGTGCATGTACGTTTGTGGGTGCATTGCCTTAAAGAACGTCTGACCCTCTGTTTCCTTCCAAAGAGCAGGGGGAGCACAACTAGTCCCCACCTAACTTTTAAAGTCCCTGTGTTTGTTGGTTGGCGGCGCTGTCCGATGAGAACAATTTTTCTGGTGACATAACGCTACAAATCAGGAGCCCCGAGGAGAGGAACCTGACGGGGGGGCCCTGGCTGGATTCACATTCTTTTTTTTTATATTCTTAGTAGGCGAAAAGAGACAGCACTCTCTCTGGCTTTGTTTCACAGAGTATAATCAATGTTTTAAAAACCGGGTCGCTCCATGCTCGGGAAAGGGAAAGGGCCCCCGCGCCCCGCCCCACCCCGGCCAGCAGAGCCCACGACCGGGGCTGCCCCGCCCCCACCCCTGCTGCCACCAGCAGCGTTTCAGCCGCATCCACATGCCAGGCCAGCACCCCGCCTGCCCCTGCAAGGACGCGCCAGGGTCCCCAGGGACCCCCTGACAAAGCCCCGGGGGTTCGTAGTTACACCCAGACCAGCTCTGGGGACCCCTTCAGAGTCCTGCATTTCTTACTCTCTTCTTTGAAATCCGGACTTTCTCTTGCAAAATCACCCAAAATGAACACCTGTAGCCCTAACTGTTTACGCAGATGCTCCACGGACACGTGAACTGTTGGAACCGAGGACACGTGCCATCTTCTGTTGTGCGTGGGACATTAGTCCACGTGGTGGAGTGAGTGAGCGAGGCCGCTCAGCTGCACGCCTCGCCTCAGCGCCCCCTGTGGCGTGGGCGCGTCCCCCCACCGCAGGCGTGGGGTGGCGATGACTGACGATGCCCAGAACCCACCGCGGCAGGAGTCGGCTTCTCTGCTTCGTCGTCTTCTTACAAATGAAGGAAACGATTGTCAGAGGCCAGGCCTCCAGGTGCTTTCTTTTCTCCCACAGAATTTAGACATTGTTCACATGACATTTATCTTTTGTCATCTTTCCGAGTGGGTTTTCAAAAGAGAGATACTGAGCTTGTGATGATGGCTAGCGTAGAAGGGCCTCCCTGAGAATTTCAGGTCACTTTCCCCGACTGCAAGTTCCTCCGACGCACCTGACGTTCCAGGCAGTGCCGCGTGGGAAGCCGGGTGCCACCCACGCCACCCACGGAGGGGTGCCACCCTTTCGGTCTCAGATTCATGACACGGCTATGGCAGAGCCACCCCTGTCCCCGTGTGCTCTGTGCCGGGTCTCCTGGAACCAGCAGGGCCTGAAGGCCACCGCAGGCCCGAGCCCAGGTGCGGGTCTGACACTGTCAGCTCCAGGATTTTGGACTAACCACTCACAGTTTCGCCGCCTCCGTGTCTCCACCTGGTAAATGAGATTGATACGTTCTGCCACGCGGGGTTGTTGGGAGACCCAGCTCCCTCGCTGAGAGGGGCACATCGGAGAACAAGCGTCTGTAGCTGATGACGGTTATGAGCATGGCTCCACAGCTGAAGTTTAAAGTGAGTGTAAAACAATTTGGCGATTGTTGTACCTTTGAGTGGCAACTAACAAAACTAAAATGTCCACGTTGCCAGATGTATGGTGCTGAATCGTTTTTATGTAGCACTTCCCCTGAAATGTGCCCATCAAATTAGTTCTCGATTACCTAAGAGAAATAACGCACAGAACTCTGTATCGCAAAAACACGACTCATCTGTCCTACCAAGCACCTCTGAAAGACCTTCCCCAATCACCTTCCCTCAGTCCACAGAGAACACACATCAGTTTTATGTACTATGGAAAATGGCTACAGTTTGGTGGGTACCTATGTAGCAAAAGCCATCAGAGACATTCTAAAGAGAAATCCATGTTCTTTCGGGGCGACTGATTCGGCGGCTTCCCTTCATGAGGACAATTAACTACGAATTGCCATAGCGCAGATCAAAGGACCATGACCAGTCAGTTTGGAACTGGGGGTGGGGGGGAAGCAGTCCTCCATGAGGGACGGGAGGGGGAGGCAGGGGTCAAGGTCAGCCAGACGCTGGTCGTCGCGTGTTCGCCTGTGGCTCGCAGACGCAGGCTGAGGACAGTCGCTGGACACGGCGCCCCTGCTGACAGACCTGGAATTCTCCATGCGGGCGTGCACCCCACACGGGCAGGGGTGGTGTGCCACTCCCAGGGGACCTCCCTCTGTGCCCTGGGTACTTGCCTGAACTTCGATGCCCTTGGTTGTAATTTACCGACGTTTCTCACTTGGCTTTAGACGCATTAGGGCCAAATGGATGAAAAAGTGTGATTTCTTTGTGCAGTTCCTCTTCCCCTTTCCACCGCCCTTTGCTGAGGAAGTTCCAGGTTGTCAGTTTTGTTACAGTTCTCTCGTCAGTCTTGCGTAGGTTTCTCTCTCGTAAATATCTCTTAGTTTCTCCACCGACCTCCTCAGTATTTCTTTTCCTAAAGGTTTTTTACTTTTTTAAGAACTTAAGGTTATATGTGAAATAGAATCCAGTGAAAACTAAGAAAGCCTTGTGATTAATCCAGTCCCTCGACGCTGTCCTGTTAAACAACCCCGCCACCACCAGCCTCAGTGCTCATGGTGATGACGGTACAGCCGCGTGCCCTCCAGCCCCGGGATGTATTCCGAGAAATGAGTCTCGCGGCGACTTCCCCGTGGTGGTGCGGCCAGCGCAGAGCGGCTCGCACGGCCCCAGGGCACAGCTGCGGCCGTTCGTGGGAGCACTGCGCAGCGAGTGACTGTCACCGCGGGGCCGGCCGCAGTCGCAGCACCGCAGACGCGTGAGGAAGGCGCTGCGCCCAGGCATTGCTGCGTCGGCTCCGACGTCCCTGGGCGGCAGGAATCTTTCAGCTCCACTGTGGCCTTACGGGACCACTGCTGTCTGTTTCGTCGCCGACCAAAACCCCATCACAGCGTGTGTGACTGCGCGTCAGTCAACTGAGCAGACGCTTATTCATGCACCCCCCTGGGCTGAGGTTACCCCACGGAACCCCGTGCTGTCGCTCCGCCACGCGTGGCCGTGTGTCAGCTGAGCGGACACTCACGTGTGCTGCACACGCACTAACGCCCCACCTAACCCTGTACTAGTCCCCGAGGGAGTTGCTGCGGCCCACGTGATGTGGGTGGACAAGACGACGGGCAGCGTTACCCGACGTCCTCGCCCGGCCCCGGGGCAGGTGGCCGGCTGCTCTCCGCCTTCACCGCGCCGCCTCGCTCTGCCGAAGCCACACCCACCTAATTCGCACGCACCGAGCAGCCGCTGCGTGCCTGTCTCAGTGGGGTGGCCTCGTCGTCACCCCCTGCACTGTAGGAGAGAATGCTCCCAGGGACCGCCGAAGTGTGCACCAGCACTCAGGTCTCTAAGCCGTCGCTCTCTTTCTCTGGCCCCTGAAGACGTGGGGGACCAGTCCCAGACTGAGCCAATGGGAAGGAGATTGCGGGGTGGGCCTGGGAGATGCCCGAGAGCCCAGGGCCTGGCCCCAGCTGCACGCCGGCTGCACCCCGGCTGCTGGCTCACGTTGTGCCAACTTGGGCCCAACTTGGGCTCTGTTAGTCCAACCCTCAGCCACCTGAATCCTAAACGAGTGTACTAGCAGTAACACCTGCCACACAGGTCCGTCACAAAGATTAGGTGACAGAGCGGATGTGAGCACAGGTCAGCACCTGACCATAGAAACGCGCAGCAAATATTGGCGTTGCGAGGATTATCAATGTCATGGCCCAAAGGACCAGCACTCAGCAAGGTGCCTTTCACACAATAGCCGCTTATAAATAAAACGCTGAATTGAATGCAGTCGGGTCTGCATGAGCTCAATGTGAAATCCAAGGTCAGGAGGAGCACAGGGTGTCGCCGATGGGACTGCGTTCCTAGGGTCTCCTCGCTGCCGCCTCCGACCGGCCTCCTCCAGCCTGGCCTGTCCTTTCCTCGTCCAGGGTTCTTAAGCAAGTGATTCGTCTTGCAAATCCTAACCCCGACTTCCTCTCTAGGCTAAGGTTCCTGGCTTCAGCTGTGGCAACTTCTCCCTGGGTCTCAGTTCCCAGATTTGTGCCCTGCCTCCGGACGACCCTTCTGCTTGCTGGCTTTGACCCTGCGTCCCCCAGAGCCAATGACAAGGCGCAGCAGGAGGGCAGCCCCGTCCCACCCTGCAGCAACACTGCTGCCCCACGCTCCTCCTTCCCACAGACATTTCTCCACCTCCCACCGTTAGGGTAGACAGCACGGAGGATCCGAAGATGGTTCTCATCTTCCAGGGACTTCATTCACGTAAAGGAGATATTTTCACTCCACCTGTAAAAGGGTTACTTGGTGACCGGGGTTGTAAGAGAGGCAAACACCTCATGTAAATGATCAAAGGCATGCACAATGTCTGCTGACCCATGCGCTCGGAGGGTAACAATGGCCTTCCCAGATTGTAGTGAGCAGAGTTCCAGCGTGAAGTGATGGCGTAAGGGAAAAGGAGGAGGTGGGGAGTCCCCCACTCTTGTCCGGAGACAACTGTCACTTGGCTGGAGCCTGTTGTCCCCGTGGGACAGGACTGGGAGATAAGGATTGGCCTCGGGCCTGTTAAAAAGGGCTCAGCGCCAGGCCAGGGAAGCTCAGCTTTATTTAACAGGACGTGCTGAATCCTGGAAGGCTTTCGTCCGTGGAGAAATGAGCTCGTGGAGGTCTAATGAGGTGGTTGTGGGGGATGAACGCGGGGGGTAGAGAGACAGAGGCAGGAGGAGTCATCGCACTTGGAGGACAAATGTGGAGACAGATCCTAAGGGGCTAAGGATCTGTGCGGTGGCAGCAACAGGAAGGAACGGGGCGGCCAGCCCTGACTGCTCACAGGGTGTGGGGCGCAGGACGGGCCTGCGTCGTTCTTCTTACATTGTTACAAGTGGCGCGTCGTTTGTTTTTGATAACGTCATCCAATGTCTAACATTTTGCATGGAACGCAAGTTTCACGGGAAGAAAGCATGGTATGTCCAGAGCAAAGAAGCAAAGGTTAGGGAGCTCTCACCGGGCCAGTGCCCGTCTTAAACAGTGGGTAACTCAGCCACGCTCCTGCTCCCTCAGGGGCTGCCTTAATAGTCTTTAATAGCGTCGAGTAGCCTCGACCAGATTAATTCAAAGGTCTGTTTCTCCCAGTGCCCCCGCCCCAAATATTTCCATCGCTTCCTTCCGAGCCCACTTCTGCGGGAAGTGGGGCTCGCTGAGACGAGTACACCACGCAGGTCCTTCCAAGGACCCGTTCAGAGCTGAGAACAGGGACTGCGTGCAAAGTCAGACCCAGTGCTCAGATGTATCAGCGGTCTTCCCAGCGGGTCAGCGAAACGTTCCGACGACGAGAGGCGTCCTGTGGCTTCCCTTGACATGAAGGCTTTGACAGCAAGGAGAGTCTCCAGGGAACCCTAGGAGCCATGCAGCTCCTTGGAGACCCGGGGACAGGAGGTCAGGAACAGCCATCAGCAGTGAGCTATCGATCCCAGCTGTGATGGTAGAATGGTAGTGCCTTAGACCTCCTTGCCGGTGATCACAGGGTCACACACACGTGTGCACGCGTGCAAGCAGGCGCCAGGGCAAGCCAGCGTGCGGGCACTGAAGTTCCCTGCGGGGTGGGGAATGTCGAGGGGCCCACAGCCGCGTGGGACTCCCATCTGGCAATCACACAGGCTTTACGGAGGGCAAACCGCCCCCCTCCGAGCGCAGCAGAACCAGGCCGCTCGCGCTCATTGCAGGGTGACTCGGGGCGACGGCCCGACCAAAACCACACAGGCTTTCCGGCCAGACTGCCGCGGAGTGGATGGTTACAGCAGGAGTTAGGGAAACACCGCGTTTGGTCATTCCCATTGTTGCCTGTATGCATGGGCCATGAGATCAAAAGGGTGTGTAACTAAACTGCTTATCCTCCTCCTTCCGGAAGGAGTTGGGGAACCGAGAAGCTGATACAACGTATCGACAGTCCGAGCGGCGACCAGAGAACGCTAACTCGAGAGTTCCACACTGGTACCTGGAGCGCGAGTCAGGTCTGGGTACAGAAGGACAACGGGCTTAGGTGTTGTGAGATTTGCAGAGGAAGCATGAATCACTTTTGGAAAGTAAATAAGAATCGGGAACATCATGGTTTTCTCAGCGTTAGTGAAGATAAAAGAGATAACTCTGGAAAGAAAGAACAGCGTTGGGCACACTCTGATGTGTTCT
Organism: Phyllostomus hastatus; assembly: GCF_019186645.2. Classification (NCBI taxonomy): domain Eukaryota; kingdom Metazoa; phylum Chordata; class Mammalia; order Chiroptera; family Phyllostomidae; genus Phyllostomus; species Phyllostomus hastatus. The sequence continues at coordinate 97,107,811 of NW_025333872.1, forward strand.
CACCAAGTCCCGTATTAACCCCTTCCCGCCTCCCTCCTTCCCAGCCGCAGCCCGGACTGACACCTAGTCTGACGCCTCCAATGGCAGTTACGGAATACGACCCAATTATTTCTTTAAGACGAAAACAAAATTTTTTTTGGCTCGGAAACAAGATATTTTAATGAAAACGATCTAAAACAAAAAATGCAATTGTAGTAAAATAGATGAGGAAATTGTACTCCTTGTATTAAAATATTTTTCACAAAACATTAAAAATATATTAATGGGAATTTAATCTCATATAAGAAAAGTTAATCTGCTATAATGCTGCTTTATGTTTCTATGAAATCGCATGGGTATAAAACAAATTATGGCACCATAATATCGTTTGTGTCCCCTACGGAAACACTTGCATAAAACAGCTTAAAAAGCCTATTACAAAGGGGAAAATCTTAGACTTGTGAGAATGGTACCTTTAAACAAGTTATTTTCATGCAAAAGCAAGGACATTTTCTGAAAACAAAATTTACCGTTAAAATTGGTGAATAAAAGCCACCGTGTCCATTTGATCTCGGTTTTCCCTGGGTGTAAAATGGCAGCTCAGAGAGAGGCGACCAGAGAAAACTTGGAAAGGATGGAAATACTTTATAGGACCAGAGATAAACCTTCTATTTGACAGTAAATTTCCTGGCAACCCCATCTAGCCTCGCATTTAATTGTTACCAATCATGGTGATTCAAAATTATGATGTGTGCACCATTAATCTCGCAGATAATTCCACGGCCATATGTGTGGAGGACAGCAGTTCTCATCTAGTTGAAGAATATGTCCGTTGTTAAACACTTGCTTAATTTGACATTTTAATTTCATGTTGTTTTCATATGTGTCAAAACTGAGTTTCTTGGTCACGATATCTGTAAAGACGCTTGGTTATGTTGCATGTGGTGGTTAAAATTTCACGCGTGGAAGTCAGACCTAAAACCTGTCTGTGTCGCTCGCCCCTTACCTGTAAAACTGTGGGCAATAACATTACCGACTTCACAAGGTTGTTGACAAGTAAAATTAAATAAGCTACATGTCTAAAAAAATGCTCAATACATCCAGTGCCTAACACATGGTAAGAATTAAAATTTAGATTCAGTCATATAAAACTGCCATTTAGTTATGTCAGAATGGTTGAAATTAGCAGTACTCTGTTAGAATTCTTTTTTTTAAGATTTTATTTATTTATTTTTAGAGAGGGAAGGGAGGGAGAAAGAGAGAGAGAGAGAAACATCAATGTGCAATTGCTGGGGGCTGTGGCCTGCAACCCAGGCATGTGCCCTGACTGGGAATCGAACCTGCGATACTTTGGTTTGCAGCCCGAGCTCAATCCACTGAGCTATGCCAGCCAGGGGTTCTGTTAGAATTCTCAAGTGGGACAGTAGAACAAATTAAAATGGGAGTCGGTCTAGTTCTGTCGGTCGAATAGGACCTGAAGGGGTTTGGGATGTGGGGGTGTATTATTTCCCACCCAGCTTTTTGTGTCAGTAACGTTTGGGGGTCCTCATGATGCAGTCTGGAGACAGGTGTGCTCAGTGGCTTCCGGACAGACTCCGTCAGGACTCGAGGAAGGGGGTGGCAGTGGGGGTGCGTTGCTGGTCTTACCTGCGCTGGTCTCTCACGGTCACGGTCGGAAGTGCGTGGCTCTCCGACCTGAGAAAAACAACTCTAAATGCTTCACGCTGATCTCTGTGAAGAGTTGGCTTTTTATTAATTTGTAACATCGTATCTGTAACAGGCTGTAGCTATGTAAAAGAAAGTGAAAAAAAAAATTAGAGGAATGCCCAGATAAGTCAGAATTAAAAGTCACATGCACAGAAATAGCTATACAAATAATTATCATTTCCCTTAATTAAATTGAAGGGCATGTCAGTTATCAATGTGACCTTGCCATAGCTCGGTGCCAATCAGAAGTGTTTGTTTTGTTTTAGTTTTATTTTTTAAAGATGTTATTTATTTATTTTTAGAAAGGGGAGGGGAGGGAGAGAGAGGGAGAGAAACATCAGTGTGTGGTTGCCTCTCAAGCGCCCCCTACTGGGGATCTAGCCTGCCACCCAGGCATGTGCCCCGACTGGGAATCGAACTGGCGACCCTTTGGTTCGCAGGCCCTCACTCAAGCCACTGAGCCACACCAGCTGGGGCTGTTTGTTTAGTTATAAAGTCTGCTCTCAATGTGATACACAACTTTCTTCTCCAAAGCTCTCTTGTGTTAGTTAAGTTGGAATAAGAAAGTGTAAAGACTTTATTATTATTATTATTATTATTATTATTATTATTATTTTCACTATTATCACAAACTAAAGAGGGCAGGCAAGTTCATCATCTGACTTCAAAACGGAACGGACACAACTGTGCTTACTTGTGCCTCGGGGCGTTATCAGCGTGCCCACTGAAGCCCGGCTCCAGCAAGGAGGTCATGGCTAAGGTCGTCGGCAGGGTGTCGCGAGGAGGCTCCGGCCGCAGCTGTCCGCACTGTCCCTGGCCTGGAGATAAACGGCAGACTTGTGTCTCCACGGCTGCTTGCCTTTTAACCTTCCGTGAGAACGAGTCCTGGGCCCCGGCTCCGTCGGCACCCTCCGCGTTTCCCTTCCAGGACCTGTCTTAGCCCCCTGCCACAAGCTTGGGCTGGCTGGGTGCGAGCGGCCTGGGCCACTTCCATTCCTGGGGGAGCGAGGGCTCCCCCATATATTTAAAAATCTAGAAATGCCAACCCAAGGTGAAGTCAAGTATGGTATGTCACAAATCTCTACATTTAACAAATTAACACTTTTCACACACAAACCGAAATAATGATTTGGTGTGTGGCCTCACAAACAATCCAATTTGAGGGGAACCCCAAGGGCTTGATTGCAGGCCCCCTGGAACGGTGAGCGCTGGGGCCACCGGTGCCGGAGGTCTTGGGCAGGACGGGCCGGCAGGTGACTGAGTGCGGTCCCCCCAGCCTGACGCCTGGTCGGGCGGGCGGGCAGTCTCCAGGAAAGGAGGTCCCCATGGCCGTTCAGAAACCTAATCACTGCAAATGCTCTTCCTTCTGGAGGCGGTAATTAAATGACTCGAAGTAACTTATTGATTACGGATTTCCTCTGCATTTCTTAACACAATCCCTGGGATTCTCTGAGCTCCCAGGGTGCAGTGGCTTGAGAAGTTACAGCCGCTTTGCAGGCCCCATCCGTCTGAAACAGCGGCGCCTCCCGAGCGGATCGGAGGGAAGCCGGGGCTGGCGGGGCCCACGCTGGAGACCCGCCTCCTCCCTGGCCTCCCAGGGTGTCCTGAGACTTTGTTTCTCTTATGAAAACGGCCCAGTAGACAAATAGGCTACAGACAAGAACAAATTGTTCTCGTGGCTGGGAGGGCACAGCAAATAATAATAATAATAATAATAAATATTGAAAAACGTTACTGCTTCTTAGTAACTAAAAATGCTGACTAAAATAACCTTAAAGGAACATTTTACCTGTCCTGAATGCGTAAACAAAATTTTAATGATAACACCCCATGCCGTGATGAAACAAGTAAGCTCACATGTTGCTGGTAACACTAAGAATTTGCGTAACCTTTCTTTTTTTTTTTTTTTAAAGATTTTATTTATTTATTTTTAGAGAGGGAAGGGAGGGGGAGAGAGAGAGAGAGAGAGAGAGAGAGAGAAACATCAATGTGCGGTTGCTGGGGGTTCTGGCCTGCAACCCAGGAATGTACCCTGGCTGGGAATTGAACCTGGGACACTTTGGTTCCCAGCCCGCACTCAATCCACTGAGCTACGCCAGCCAGGGCTAGAATTTGCGTAACCTTTCTGAAAACCAGTATGGCAATGCGAGTATCAGTGACTACGGAATGTGTGTGTTCCTTGGAGCCGTGAGCTCACTTGTGAGAGCTGTGTCCAGGGAGCAGGAGAGCCGAAGAAAGACCGTCCGCACAGAAACGTCCATCGCGCCTGAAGACCCGGGAGCGGGTGTCCCGCCCCCACCGGAGGGGCCGGCTGAGCCGTGCGCGCCTCCAGCTCCGCCGCCGTCCAGCGGCCGTTCAAGAGCACCGTCCCGCGCCGTGTGTGTCCATGTCGGAGAGAGCGAGCACTGCTCGGGGGAGTCGTGCCCTCTGACGCCACCCTGTGCCGACTCGGGGTCTTTCTGTGCCTTGGCTGCCTGCCCCGCATGCCCCCCCAACCGGGCTGCCCGCCGGCTTCTGCCCGGCACTCAGGCGTCAGCCCCCCGGTTTCTCGGGAGTCACCAGGGGCGCCCCCCCGGCCCGCTCTGCCATAGCCCGTTTCCACGCCTCGCTGAGCGGCTCGCTCTGGACTCCCGTTCTGCCCTGGTCCCCTCGTGTGGTGCGGCCCCTCCTCCAGCCTGCAGGCCCCTCACGGGCCACGCCGTCCCCGTGTGCCCCGCTGTCCCCGTAGATCACGCCGTCCTCGTGTACCATGATGTCCTCATGTACCACACAGTCCTTGTGTATCGTGACGTCCCCATATACTACGGCGTCCTCGCGTACTTTGCTGTCCCTGTGTACCACACCACCCTTGTGGACCACGCTGTCCTCATGTACCACACTGCCCTCATGTACCACGCCATCCCCATATACCATGCTTTCCCCATTTACCACGCTGTCCCCATATACCACGCTGTCCTCATGTACCATGCTGTCCCCGTATATCACTCCATCCTCATGTACCACGCCGTCCCCATTTACCATGCTTTCCCCATGTACCACGCTGTCCCCATACATCACGCCATCCTCATGTACCATGATGTCCTCATGTACCACACCATCCTCGTGTACCACGCTGTCCCCATATACCACGCTGTCCTCATGTACCACGCTGTCCCCATTTACCACACTGTCCCCATATACCACACTGCCCTCATGTACCACGCTGTCCCCGTATATCACTCCATCCTCATGTACCATGATGTCCTCACATACTGTGCTGTCCCCATGTACTATGCTGTCCCTGTGTACCACACCACCCTTGTGGACCACGCTGTTCTCATGTACCACACGGCCCTCATGTACCACGCTGTCCTCGTGTACCGCACTGCCGTCATTTACCACGCCATCCTCGTGTACCACGCTGTCCTCCACTCTACCGCAGCTTCCAGAACACCGGACACGCATGATCTTGAAATCACAGACCCTGCACAACTACATCTGAGTTCACCCGGGAACCTGGTCCCCAGTTTCCTCTGTGGATCTGCTGCCTGGCCCCTCGGGGCACGGGGAAGCCAGTGTGCAAACACCCTGAAGGCCGGGGCTCCGTGCTCCGGGCGAGCCCAGGTGGCGAGAAGCCCGCTCTCCGTGTGACCTGAAGATACGGCGGCTCAGGTCCTGCTCCGTTCTGAGACGGGAGACTCTGCAGCCGAATGTCATGTCAGCTCCTTGACGGTTGAGGGGCGGTTGCATGTACTCAGCCCTAAACTTGTTTCCGCCCTTCGAAGGCAACCTCGAGGCTGATGTGCCCCCCCCCCGTGAAAATGAGTGTGACACCCCTGCCGTAGAGTGAACCCATTTCATTCGACGAGAAAGCAGAAAGCGCGCTCCAAGGTGTCCTGGGGGCTGCGCTTCTCGCCCCCCCACCCCCCGCCCCGGAGGAGCGTGTGCAGTCGGGGGAGGAATCCGGGACACTGGTGTCCTGGTGGCAGCGGGGCCACAGCTGCCAGCCTTCGTCAGCAGCGCCTCACGGTCACCAAGACGTAACACACACTCTCTTGTTTTATCCCTGCACCTGTCCTTGCAGGTGGGTGCCGCGGCACCTGTTTCCGCCGGGGACAGCTGAGGGGCCCGGGGGCCGCCTGCAGAGCTGCCAGCATTCCACATTCGCCGGCCCGGGGGCCTCGGCCCCTGGGGGCTACGGGCGTTCCGCTTCCATGCAGCCTCGGTCTGCACCCGCCGCCTCGAAATCCTGATTCAGAGGAAAGCAATTGTGCGCACTAAACGGAGGAATTCTAGGAGATAAGAACATAACTCAGGCAAATAAACAGCCTTTATTCAAAAGTATCAAAAGTCAGCATATTTCCCCTATCAGCATTTCCGACAAGCTTTAGTTTCAATTCTCGCGCAAACCTGATTGTGCTGCTGTGGCGGATTACACCGCCACGTCTTCATTTTCTGCCTGCAGCTCAGACGTCTATCTCTCTGTCACACCCCCCCACAGTGCCCCCACCCACCACCCCTCACCCCCGCCCCATGTGGTCGAAACTTCCACTGGACTTTAGCAAAGCCCTGAACGTCTGTAACAATGTTCTCAGGCGAGCGCGAGTGTTCCCAGACTGTGCCCTGGAAGAGCGGCTGGCTCGGTGGCAGAGCGGCCGCCCCTGCCACCCCTGCCCCACCAGTGTGGGGGCTGATAAAAGTGACCGTCAGGACTCTGGGAGACACTGCGGGGTCATTTTAACCCCAGACTCTCGCACAGGGCCTGAAGGCCTTGTAACTCCTTCCCTTTCACACAGCTTTGATTCGTTCAGTAAATACAGTATTGCTGGGCCTTAACTGAGCTCATTGGATGAGAAGGACCCCCAGTCTGTAAAATTACCAGCTAATCGCTTAGACATTCTGTTCAAAGTTTGCACCTGCTCATTCATTTTGGAGTTTTCAATGGGCGGACAGTGTGGGCAAGCCGGGGGGTGTGTCCCACCTGGGGTCGGGACAACCCGACCTGCGGACACTCTGCGCGGTGCTCTTGCGTCGGGAGTGCCTCAGCGAGCCGATGGACTCCCTCGCTCTTCGCCACAGAACACGCCACGCCCCAAGGCCGCGCAGGTCTTGGCCCGCGTGGGCCCGCACGGGCTCTGGGTTCTGAGGTCCCGGCGTCCGTGACAGTCCTCCCGGAGGTGACGTGAGAGGCGCACTTCCCCGCAGTTTGCTGTGTCTGCCGGCGACATTTGTGAGGATTCTGACACTTCTTTCTCACTGTTGTGCCTTGATCACATACCAGAAAAAAAAAAAGAAAGAAAGAAAGAAATCAGAGCTGAAAATGGGCCTGAACATGGAAAACGGTGGTGCTACCAGCAGCCAGTCTGGCTCCTTTTGGGAAGTTTTCGGCCCCCGTATGAAGCAGTAAAATTCTTTCCAGTGGGTTTGCATTGCCCCTGAAAGCAGTGACCGATCGCTACCCCCTTTCCAACTGCAGTCATTCTTGGGCTGTTCCTTGAGTTCGCTGGAAAGTACCTTGCAGCTGTGTGAGAAATTCTACCAAACGAAACTTAGATATTGAATGAACACACTGGAGGAAGCCCAGCGTTTGCTTTATTGTACAGCAAAGGCTGCTAATACAGTGAAGGGGAAAGTCTGATTTCTGATTTTGGAAAAAGAAAGTTTTTTCTCTCAAATCTGAGGGTGACCCAGGCAAACCCCACTCTGTCCGGGGGGGGGGGGGTACTTTGGAAACAAGATGAGGCTCTCTGGCTACAGAGACACGTGCCTAACCTCACCCCATCGAGCCTTTTCAGACTCACATACCTACTATGTCTGTGGGTCAGAGCTCACGAGTCTGTAACCAGTAAATAACGGGTCAGAGTGGGGCCCGTGTGGGCATCCCATTCAGCATACCGTGTATTTACAACTGAATTGGCTTAGATCATATTTTTCAGAAAATGCACCACGCAGCAACTTGTTTGTTGGCTTATCCCTTTTACCATCACTTAGCCTGATGCCAGCCAACGAGGCTTATGTGTGGTGTGAGTCCATCCTCCAAGAGTTGGTGAAAGGTAGGAAAAGCTAGGTAAACAGAGAACACCTCCCTCCTCGAGTCCAGTGCCCCAGAGACAAGGGGTTCAAAGGAAGAAAGAGGACGGAGGAGCCCACCTCGCAGAGGAAGCGAATCCAAAACCCGCCTTGAAGGGAGGTGGTGAGCTCGGACCCCCCTGGGCGGACCCGCAAAGACCTGAATAAAGGCTGCGCACGTGCGTCCGGGTTTGCGAGGAACCCCGTCCCAGCAGAGCAGAAGGTGTCGCCAGCGAGGCGCGAACTGTACGGCCGGCCCAGAAGGGAGAGCCGGTGAGAGAGGGCCCGGGCGAAGGGGACCTGGAATTCCATCGGCCTCCACCACGGCGACCTCGGTGATTCATCAGCAGCAGGGGGCGAGCTCAGGAAAACCGATGCACGGGGTGAACTGGGAAGAGGAGGCTTGGTGGGCGGTGGCTGCCGTCGGGTGGGCTGGAGCAGTGGCTCCGGGGGCCTCACCGAGCAGCCCACTGCGCTCCACGCGGCAGCCACCCGAGCAAAGGCGAGGCCTGAGCTCCGGAGCCCAGCGGAAAGCCCCACCCGGCGTGAGGTGGATTCCTCAGGTACCACCAGGAGTCAAGGGCATGGTTTCCTGAAGGGACGGGGAGACCCACCCGCCTCCGTGCAGGAGGAGGGGGAGCTTGGGCTTGGATTCCTAACTTCCCCCGCATCTGTGGCTTCAACTTGGTGTTCTGGTGTGTTTGTTTTTTCAAGGATATAGAAAGACCACTCAGATACCTACAAGGTTTCTACTTTTTACTGTCTCGAGGTCTTCCCGTCATCTCCCCACCTGAACACTGTAAAATGGATACTCTGAGGTCTAGAAAGAAGCCATTCGTGCCCACAGAGACTGGAGGGGTGGCGTGCGGAAAGGATCCCAGACCGTCCCCGGGCCCCGGGCCCCTGGTGTATCGTAGGGTGCCGTGAACAAGGCCGGGAATTAGTCCCCTGGATGTGTGTCTTCCCGCATACGCCGCGGCAAAGGGAGCCATTATCTCAAGGACTTACGATGAAGTGCAGGTAGCCTCCTAGTCTGTATCATCAAAACAAAGTTGGGGTGAACCAGCTCATTGGCTGCAGCCGGGAGAGTGTCCCCCCCACACTTCTCTCCCAGCCCCTCTCTCCTGATCATATCCCTTCTCTGCGGGGTTCAGGGCCTTCCTCCAGGTGCAAAGGCAAAGTCTCCGCCCCCGGGCTCACGCCCTGGGTGGGCACAGACCTTCCCGTCACCCTCCCTGTCACTCGTTCGCCGCCTGGGTCACGTGCTCAGGGGTCTCACCTCTCCGCACCACCTCGGCGTGCTCCCGCTGCGGGGGAACCAGTAACGGCACTTAGCTCACAGGGCTGGTCTTGGTTTTCAGTGGCATTGCGCTGGCGGTACTGTTGTTGCTGTTACTCCGCCCGGTGGGGAGCCGGCGGGGAGCAGACGCAGGACGAGAGCTGGACCTGGAACGCTCCGCTCCTCCGTAGCCTCGGTCTGCCCAGTGAGCCGCGTCGGCCCCCAGAGAGACTGACTGGTGCGCCATCGCTTCACAAGCCTGAACTCAGCCTCACTGTACGTTAGGGGCCATGGTGTCTATTGCTGTAGTTCCCCAGCAGCAGGGTAAACTGGCGAGCCGCCCATTTCCCTCGGTACGACTCCCACGTCAGACGAGTCTTTAACCAGAGAGGAGCCTACTGCACCTTCCGGGCGTCCCGGCCACATCGCTCCCAACTGCATGTATCTTAAAAGTTAACCTATACGTTTGGTCTTTATTCCGAGACATCAGAATCTATATAGACTTACTGAAATAGCAGGTTGGAGTAATTTTTGGTAGTGCGTCAACAAATACTTTTGAGTTTTTGACAATGTTCTCTTTCTTAAATGGGAATTATATAAACACGGGTCCTTTAGGGTCTTCTTAGAACTTGCTTTGAAAGCCGAACTTGATGCCTATGACATTTGTCACTTTGAAGAATTATACTGTTGCTTCATGATCATCTTTTCCGTTGAAATACACCGCGTCTATTGAATAGCCATCATTTCCAAAGCGTGTTTCAAAGTTATGACATATTATAAAATGGGGTGTTAGATAAGCAACAACCAGAAATGACCCCCAAATTCAGTCCCTTCTTTGCCCAGGGGCGGTAACTGAGACTCAGAGAAATTAAGTAACCTGCCCATAGTTAAACTCCTTGTACGTTGCAGCTACACAGTTAAGGAAATATCATATGATAAGTTTTTTGCCTTGCAGTCCAACTTTTTCCCACTATGCCAGTACAGTCCAGTGTCACCATGTTCATTTCGTAGAGAAACGAACCTGCTTTGCAGCTGGACAGTGGCCACTGTGTAGGAATCTTCACTGTTTAGCTGATGGAAAGTGTAACTATTTCACTGAGAACTGGGCCGAGATCTATGAGGTCTCTAGGTTCACAAGGGACCGGGGCCCCCATTCAGGAAACCAGCCCTCCTGTGAGCTCTCTCACCCTGGGGCAGCCCAGTCACCCCGCTCCTGCATCCGAAGGAGAGGAAGCGAGAGACACCCAGCTGGGAACCGAGGCCTTGCTTCAAGGCTTCTATCTTCAGAGGAAAGAAACCGTGTGAATTCCATCAATCTCCACGAGATCTGGAAAGAAGGGAAGGGTCGAAGCCAGTGGGCCCCTCCGGCAGGCCAGCCAGAGGCGGTGGTTGTGAGCTTCTGGTTGCAAACCCATCACAGACTTTGAGTCACACCTCCCCGCCATGACTCAGGACTTTGGAACTAGCCGTTGTAAGTCATACTTAAAGGTATGTTGAAAACCATCACTTTACGAGAGGATATGAAGTCACCCAGGGGAGGGCTGGCTAAGCTCAGACCCAACGCAGGAACACCCAGAATTCTGCAGGGGGTGACACATGATATGGTTAAGGGGGGAAAAAATCAGTCCCCTCAGAGCAAAGCCAAAAAAAGAAAGTGAAGGAAGCATTTGTTTAGGATTCTACCGGGGTGTAACCTCCACCACATCTCCCCAAAAGGCGCCTTCTCTAACTCGGTGCAGACAAATGAATTCGGTCCTTGATTTCCTTTCCATCTGCCCTTTCTCTTCTGTTTCCTCGTCCCCAGAAAGGATCAGACGAAAATTCACAATGGTTCCCACTGTAATTTTCCAAACTTTATGGGAGAGAGCCTTTTTATTCCAAAAACAGATAACACCATTTCTATAAAGCAAATTGAGTTCAAGCTAACTCCAAATAAACAGACACTTCTGGCAAAACAAATGTTGACAATTTAATCTAGGTCTTGAATTGAAGATTTCTTGAAAGAGCAAATATATCTGTGTCTCTCTTTTCTCTCTCTTTCTCTCCGTGTTCTGATTCAAAAGGGGAAAAGCTCAAAAGCAACCATTTCTAAGCTCATAAATATTATGAGTTATCTTTTTAATGACATTTTTTAAGTGAGTCATCTTCCTAATAAATCTCTCTTGTAAATGTTAGTTTATTCCACTAAGACGGACTCCCCTGTTTCACCCGCAGTCGGTGCAGACAGGGAGTCACTGGTGGGTGCCTCTCCGCCTCCCAGCTGCTGAGCCCACGGAGCCCACAGTGGGAATTTGTTCGGTCACCAGCGGAAAGTCTGTGGCGCTTTAACGGCATCACGAAACACCGTATAACAATAATATTCACGGTCGGTTCCGCCTGTGCGTTCCTGCCGAGACCTGAACCCCGGCCCCCGGGGCTCACTGTGTCGCCCCAGGGCTCACTCTGTCGCCCCAGGGCGCTGGCACCAGGGAGCCCCATCTGGCCGGAATGCAGCTTCAGCTGAGGCCGATGTTGTCAAAGGCTACAGGTCTCGACAGGGAAACCTTCAGCTGGTCTGTCAAGTTCTCGACATTGTTTAACTTGGCATCGGAGGAAGCCAAGGATGCCTCCTCGGATCTGGAAACAATTTGGTTTCTTCCATCAGCATTTTAAACAATCCCGCCCAGGGCTGGTTCACAGGGACTGTGCAGCCCCCAAGGACAGGTCCACCCCGTGGGACCAGGGTCTCACTGCACCCCGAGCTGGTCGCCAGCCATCGGTCACCTGGAGAAATGGGGCGACGGTGTGGTCTCTGCCAGCTGCTTTCTATCAATGGACTTTTCTCGTCCTGAGAAAAGCTTCTGGCTGGGTGTATGGCCTGGGTTCCTGTTCACATACAGTGTGTGTGCCAAGTGGCCGCATTTGACAACCCTTCAGAGAAACACCGATAGAGCCGGGAAGGGTGTGGCCAGGCTGCGAGGCCTCAGCAGCCACTGAGGTCAAAGCCTCGGTTTTATGACTGTGATTCGGCCTTGGGTCTGCCTGGCTCTCTGCCTCGGCGGCCGCAGGCGATGGGGACTGTCGGTGTTTGTGGATTTCCAGTCACTGAACGGGCTGTTGCACGGTGAGGAGGTGACGGGCACCGTTGCTGGGGAGCATGGCGAGTGCCACCGGGGCTTCCGAAAGTCAGCACGCGGTGCGGGGGAGACTGGCACTGACCATTCAGTCATCCCCTCTCCTTCCCGATTCACCAGGGTGGTTTTCCAGTGAGCTTCCCAAGCCAGTACTTTCTTTTCGTTTTGTTTTTAATCCTCATTGAGGATATGCTTCCTCGTGTCAGAGAGAGAAGTGGAGGGGGAGAGGGAGACATCAGTGTGAAAAAGAAACATCTATCCCTTGCTTGCCCCCCATACGCCCTGACCCCGGACTGAACCGTAACCATTTGGTGCAGGGCGGTGGCGGGAGGGAAGGCGCTGACACACCAGTGACCTGAGCCGGCTGGCCAGGGCCGAGCTGGTGTTCCCTTTAAGAGTGTTCTGCCCATTGGCTTCTAGCAGCGCCCAGGCGGCGAGCAGTGCCAGGCAGACGGGCGGCGGCGGGGGGCTGGGGACATCCCTCCCGTGGACGCCTCCCCCAAGTCGTGGGTCCTGCCGTCCCCCCCACAAGACTGCAAGGCCCTGCTTCCGCTGGGAGAGGCACAAAACCCACGGGAGCCCTTCTTTCCCCAGAACCACGCAGGTTTACTTTCTTAGAGGCAGCGAGGGTAGGTAGAGTTCACAGATTATTTCACCCATGGGAGCCAAAGGACTAGCAAACCTCAGGTGTGTTGAACGGGCAACCTGGCGTCAGCGTCTGTGCGTTTCTGGGTCCGATACCCTGAGCGGTGCTTTTGCGTCCACACTCCTCCTTCCGGTGTTGCCGTCCACCTGAGCACAGCTGCGCAGGCCACGGCTCCGAGCCCCACGCGAGAGTCGGACAAGCGCCAATCTGCACTGAGCTCTCCCGTGACCCCCGCGCTCCACGTGGCCCCCCGCACAGTTCCCTGCTCTCCGTGTCTCCAAGGGAAGGGGACCCGAGGGTCCGACGGGAACACACACACACGTGTTGTCTCGGGACACGGTTCTGGAGGCGACCCCAGCAGCGAGGGCCGCCCCTCGGCAGGGCTCTGAGCGCTCAGGGTGCCCGCGCTGTCCCTGTCCTGTGGCGGGCACACGTGACCACCGTGCCCTCCGGGGCCGGTGGCGGCCAGTGACGCTTCTCCAGCTGGACGAGAGCCTTCCCCCGTTGCATCATCATTCCCCCTGTTGCAACAGCACCGCGTCCCCAGCGAGATCACTGTGTCACAGTGCCACCCAGCCCTCGGGTGGGAAGGCCTTGCTCTGGCCACCAAAAGTCTCCCTCTTTCCTCTTTTCCTTTTTCCTACACTGGTAACAACTTTTTAAAAAAGGAAAAGAATAAAAGCTTCCACACTGTCTGGAAACTGCCAAAGTGCTCAGAGACGATGTCATCAAAACGCTAGGTGACCCACGCACGCCGCTGGCCCCGGTCCGCCGCTTAGCGGGCACCCGTGTGCCGTGCGGAGCCTGCCTCTGAGGCAGCCCTCGGGGACGAGGTGTGGTGGCAGCCACTTCCCCAGTCCTGCGCCGAGTTCGCGCCCAGGAGGACGCCACTGCCGGACCCCAGAGGGGGCGGTGGACACGTCCCAGCGCATCCCACCTGGGACGGAAATGACGTCCAGAAAGAGACAGCCCCCAGGGTAGGGCAGCTCCGGGAGGGAGGGAGGGGTGGACGAAGAGCATACGTCTGTTAGAGGCGTCGCCCGCGCCAGCCAGAACGGTTTCAGCATCCGGAGTAACAGAAAGAGCACGTGAAGCGGCGGTTCCCAGCCAGGGACAGCAGCCGAGCAGCAGCGGCCCGCCAGAACCGGAACCCCTCCCGCTCCGAGGGTCCTCCCCGCGACCCTGCCGCACAGTCCCGCGTGTTCGGTTACAAATAAGACACGGCTTCCTCGACATCAGTGTGTCTTTTCCGCCGTTGGACATAAAATAGACTTCCAGCCTTCTGAACTGAAACGTCACCTTCCTGATCGGAGCTGGCAAACGTAAACAACCATTTTTAAGCTCGCATTCTCTCCCAGCACCGCGTGCGTTTAAAATGGGGAGCTCAGGTGAGTCCCCTCAAGTTCAGGTTCTCAGGCACAGACCCTGTTGCAGGTGCGGACCCGGCCCGCCCGCCTCTCCACGGGCCTCGCACTGAACTGTGCAGTCACTGTTACAGCAACCACTGCCAGGAAGGCCTTCCTGCTCTGGGTTGCGGCTTTTTTTTTTTTTGTCCCTGCCTGAGCGATGCACATTCTGCAACCACAAAATATTTCAACTCCAACTCACTTTTTGAATAAGCAAGTTCTATTCTGTTCCGTTCTTTTTATCACTTGGGTTTATACACTGTTGAGAGACAAAAAAGCTACATAGTTGGTTCACTCCTACAGTGCCATGTTTTCTGAAAAGTGAGAATAGGTTATTATTGAGATAGAGCGCTCCTTGTCCCCGCGGCGTTCTGGAAGGCCGTGGAAAACGGGGTGGGCTCAGCTCTCCTTTGTGTGCGCTTCCAACCCCCCTCTGCCCCCGTCAGGAAAATATGCCTGTCCCATGCCCTGCTCAGTTCTTGACCTTTTGACGAATGCGCCAACAAAAGGCACCATTTATTAGTGATTAATCCATGCCTCTCTGTCCATCAGGAACCGGTTCAAGCCCGTCACAACCCAGCACCACCTCCAGTTACATTCCCCGCCGCCCTGGGCTTGGCTGGCCCGAGCCCACGAGGGCCACGCCACCTTCCCTCAGACCACCTCTCGGGGCTGTCACCTGGGGGCAGGGGCGCACGGAGATCAGCCCCTCCGGCTGGAGTCCTGGGACGCCGAAGCCGTTTCTAACAGACGTGTCCTCCAAGATCGGTCTCCCCCGTGGCACACGACACCCGTCCCTGCCCCCTCCCCCCGCCCCTTCTTCGGACACCTCGGTCGCTTTTGTCCCCCTCTCTTTCGGACGTTCTTCTCAACGTGTTTTCTTTCCACACACACATGGGCGCCTCCTTCTTTCTCAATCCCTCCCGAAGACCGCCTGCCGGAAGGTTCCCCCACGTGGAGGGTGCCATGCCGCCCCCCCCCACCAGGGTGGGGACTCCCGACACTCTCGTGTCTAAAAAGCTCATCTTTGGCTCAAACACAGTCGGGCACGAACCCTTTCAGCCAAGCATTCCTTCTTTCGTGTGTCCTGGCCTGTGTGAGTGTTTCGGGCCACCAGCCGCTCTGGAAGTCGAGCTGTAATTCCCACCCAGCTTTGCAGGGCCAGCGGAAAGCGCCCCCCGCCCCGCCCCCGGAGGGAGAGAAGCCCACCTGACCCCAGTGGCCCCGCGAACCCTGCGAGGCTCACTGGTCATGAAGGTGGGTGGGCGCGATGTCTGTACGACTCGTGATCGCTCTCCCTCCCTGCAAAGTGGTAATGAGCCCGCCCGCCTTCGCCCCCACCCAGGGGAGCCACCCGGGAGGCCCGTTCGCTGTCTCTCTGCCGCAGAACACGGCGATCTGTCTTCAATAGGTCCCTGCAGAAGATCAAGCAGAAGAACTGCTCAGCCACGCTGCGTGGGACTGCAGTTGTTGCTTTTCCTTCCAGCCTGAACTGTTACTCAATCTTTTTCAAATGTCCAAAGTAAAAAAAAAATCTAGGGTAAAAGGCCTGACATCCCATAGTTTTTCCTCCGTGTATTTTCCCATCCGAGCAAGAGAAGCGCTCTGGAGCCACGTGTGAAATAGGAATAACACAAACGCTTTGTCTGGTAGAACGCGCACCCTCGAGGCCGCAGGCCCCCGCGGCCTGTCCCCCCCCCCGAGGGCCTGTCCCCCCCTGCGGGCCCTCGCCTTCCTCAGAGATAAGACGGCCAAGGCCGAGTGACAGGTCACTCCCCGGGAGGGTAAATGTCGCTGACGTCCTTGGAAACCTGTGAGTGGTGTGCAGCAAGTAATGACTGTCACTGGAGGGAGAAACCACGACATTGTTACCCTCTGGTTTGAAGCAAAGGTCTCCCATGTTTGTCCGACGCCTGTGCACTTGGGTGGGTCCTCCAGATGTCTCCCTGGACTCGGGGACGTACGACTCGGGTCCCCAGGGCTGGGACTCCTGCCCGGCCAAGGGCCCGAGGCAGCTGTGGTGGTCACCTCAAGGCCCTATGGGGCGGAGCCTTCTTTGGGTGCTCCAGGTGACCGACTGGGGCTGACCATCTGCCTGGACTTAGAGGGACTCCAAAACCACCAGTAAACCCTGTGAAACCATCACTAAAACTGTCCTCTGGATGCTCGGGGACCAATCAGGAGCCGTCACAGCAACAAAGGCAGGGCCCCCGTAGCCCCCAACCCCCACCCCTGTATCCACAGGGTGAGACGAACCCCAGAGATGAGCACTTGGGTGTGTTGCTCTTGCGGGGAAAGAGCTACGAGTATGTACAAAAGCAGCAAAGTCACGGGGACGGCACAGCCTCTCGTTCCAAAGTACATCCGTTGAGTCACGGAGGCCCCACCTCGGTCTGAGCTAGAATGCTCCTCCCGGAGGGGCCCTGCCGGGCTTTCGAAGAACTCACGGCCCGAGACAGCAACCTCTAAGTCAGTGTCAGGTCTGCACTGTAGCCACAGAGACCTCACTTTTATTTTTTTTATTTTTTAAAAGATTTTATTTATTTTTAGAGAGGGAAGGGGGGAGAAAGAGAGAGAGAGAGAAACATCCATGTGCGGTTGCTGGGGGTCAAGGCCTGCAACCCAGGCATGTGCCCTGGCTGGGAATCGAACCTGCGACACTTTGGTTCGCAGCCCGCGCTCAATCCACTGAGCTACGCCAGCCAGGAGACCTCACTTTTATTTAGTCCAGGGGCATCAAACATTTTCACCGGGGGCCACAGCAGCCTCGTGGTTGCCTGCAAAGGGCCGAATGTAACTTCAGGACTGTATACATGTAACTACTCCTTCACAGCTAAGCAAGAGCTGGGGGCTGCCACCGGGCAGACACAAGGTGCCGGGCCGGGTAAAACAAGGTGGAGGGCCGGGTTCAGGCCGCGGGCCCTGTGTTTGCACTTGCGGTTTAGTCTCTTGTTTCTCTGGTTTAGATGAGTTCTCTTCCGCTCCAGTCTGAGACTTTGTGCCTTCGTGCATTTGTCACAACCCCCCGAAACCCTGCAGGATCGCGTGAAAACCCGCGCCCCCTCACGAGCACACGGAGAGGGGGGATGCCCAGGCCGACACACGCAGGACTTCCCGGGCCACGGCGGGCAGAGCAGTAACGGGCCTCTCTGTGTGTGTTTGCCCGAACCAGTGAACTCCGGAGACGGCATCGAGTACAGCCAGCAGAAGAGGGAGAACGTGGGCGACCTGATCCAGGAGACGCTGGGGACCCTGGAGCGCTACGGCGGAGAGGACGCCTTCATCAACATCAAGTACATGGTCCCCACCTACGAGTCCTGCTTGCTGAACTGACAGGGGGCGGGGGTGTGTCGCACAGGGCCGGGAGCCCCCTCCACGTCCAGGCCACCTGTGCACGCCGCTGGGGCCTCCACGCAGGGCGCGTCCCCTGCGTCCCCTCCGGCGGCGGCCGCCGTGGCTCTCGCCGGGGCCATCGGAATGCCCGCCCCGTGGACAGCAAGGCTTCCCGATACATAAATAGTGTCTGTTTCTCAGATCACAATAGCGCACTGTGCTCGTTTGTTCCGCGAGAAGAACGGGCCCTTTATGCGGCTCGGACAGAATAGGAGGCCGAATTCAGCCGTCAGCTGTATAGACAATAAACCGCGATTTTCGTGCGCGGCCCAGCGAGCGGCTGGGCCGTGTCTGCCTGCCCTGAGGGTGATGTCAGAGGCCGCGGGGGGGAGGGCGGTGCTGGCCCCTGAACGGGTGTTTGTGGTGGGGGACAAACGGGGGCTCGGCAGCACCTCTGGGTGACCGTGCACAGCGGTGTGCTCGGCGCCCGATGAAACCGGGGAACCTATACCCCAGCTACAGGGGGACGGTCGTGCAGCCCAGTGTGCAGCTCGGCTGTGACCGCAATGAACATCTCCCGCCCGTAGTGCTGTGGGCTTGCGGGAGGGAGCCCTCCGGGTTATCGGGGGGGCTGGGCGGGGCGGGGAGACTGGAGGAGGGCGGGGGTGCGGGGCTGGGCACGGAAGGTGACGTGGAGAACACGGTTCTCAGGGGTGCTCCTTTGAAGGCTTGTCCCGCCCGTGCGGGCCTGTCTCGTCAGGACCTGGTGTGCCGGCGACAGCACGTTCCCCAGCGGTTCGTTTGGGGCGTTTAGTCATGGTTGGAAATGGCGCGTAACCACTTGGGTCGCTCAGTCTTAATGAGGACCCCTGGACACGAGTTCAAGTCTTCTTGGCGGTGGTCCCCTGCCCTTGGCTCCTCCCACACGAGTCGGACGGCAGCTCTCTGCAGGTCTGATGGCGGGGGTTTGGGATTTTATCGAGGCCCCAATAATAAAAAATTAGACCAAAAAAAAAAGCATGCACTTTTCCGTTCGACTGCGGAAGAACAAAGGCGCCCAGAAAGAGGACCGAGTCCAGGGCCCCTGGGCTGGCAGTGGCCGTGCAGGCTGGCTGGACAGTGAGCGGGGGGCCTTTGCAACTCAGCCCGGAAGGCTGCCCAGGGACGGGACACCGGCCCCCCAGACCCGAGGAACGCCGCGACCACCCAGAGACGCGTGGCCCCAAAGGCTCATTCCGCAGCAAAGCGCCGTTTCTGCGCAGGCCTGAAGCAGAAGCGAAATGCCGACATCGTGCCCTGAGCGTCGGCCTAGAGATTGTCGTCGCCGACTGTTCCAGACCCCAGTTTCCGGAGGCGAACACCGCGTTCGCCGACTGGCTCACTAGCCGTCTTCCGCGACGCCCGGCGCAGCGGGGAAGCCCAGCAGCCCCCCAGCAGCTGCCGCCATGTGGGTTCTGCGCGCACTTCTCGGGGTGAGTGGAGAGGCGGGACCAGGTAGGACACATCGGCTTTCGTGTCCAGTGTGGCGAGAAGACACAGCTGGAAGCACACGTAACAGCCTGCGGCAGGCTTTCCTCTAAACGGCCACGTGCGGCTGCACCCAGAAGCTCTTGTCCCAGCATGGACGGCGAGTTCAAAGGGACACCAGTGTCCACGGCACGACTGGGAAGACGGTGGCTCAGGGGCGCCCTTCAAAGCTCCTGCTGGAATTTCCCACACGGCTCAGTCGGGACTGAGAGAAGCAGGCTGGGCCTCTGGCTCTGGGTCACGCTCCCACAAACTGCCCAGGGCAGGCGGGAGAATTCCGCTCCCCCCACCCCTAGCCTAGAGCCCTAACTTTGGTCTGGGGCGGAAACACCCCGCTTCACTTCCCAGCTGTCTCGGGCCAGCTATTTGACCTCCGTGAGCCGCCCGAGGTGACGCCGGCCTGCAGGAATGCGGCGCGGACCCCGGGGGACTGGGCGAGGCACCGGGTGCAGTTCCGCAGGCCGGCTGGCCGGCCGGCCCTCCGGTTCCCAGACGAACAGCACGTGGACAGCGCGTCCTTCCACCGCGGCCGATCTCCAGGCAGCCCGGCACTTCCTGCAGGACAACGCCGGGGTCTTTGTTCACGAGAGATGGCTGCGCAGGAAACCCAAGTGACTGCACAGGCACTGCCACGTTTTCTGGCGGCCGTTTAAAGATGCACGTGGCTTCGCTGGGACAGACGCAGGAGCGGCCTGCTTCATCTGCTTTCTCCACCCCGGGTCTGCCGTCTTCTCCCGGGTAACGCCTGGTCGGAACGAGAAGAGTTCTTCCCCCTGCTGCGTTTTTACACCCACACCCCCTCCCAGAGGGATGGAAGGAGATGCGGTGAGGAAAAGCAGAAACAGCCGGCCCCCGTGGGAGGCAGGGGTTTCCTGTCTGGGGTGAGTGGGTTGTGTTTGCTTGAAGCCACCTTCCACGTGTCGGTTATCTGGGTGGGACCTTGAGGCCGTGACTCAGGAGTTTCGGAGCCCAGAGCAAGTCACTTAAACTCCAGTTCCTTCCCTGTGACGGTCTCTGCCCCCTGGGGTCGCTGCCAGGACCTTGCGACCCACGCAGGGCGGGGCCCAGGGCTGGAGCCCGGGCGTGGGGACCGGACAGAACTGGCGTGGAAGTCTCTGCCCACCGAGCAGCTGCCACCTGATCTGGGGCAAGTTCTGGAGACCCTACAACTCCAGTCCCTCTCCACACCCTCATCGGGCTCGGGAGTGTCTACCTTGGGGGTTTGCTGTGGCACCCCAGGAAAAACGCACGTGAGGAAAGGACTCCGAGGGAGCCCCATGGGAGAAATGGGAGCATGGGGGGCTGGCGGGGGAGGCCCCGCAAAAGCAGCCAGCCAGGCGCCTGGAGCAGAGGGGTTCTCGCCACACCTGCTAAGGTCCCCCGTGCCTGGCAGGCACCCGTCTTGGCTCCGACATGGGACCAGGTGAGGAAGACATCAGGCCTGGCGGAGGCCCACCTGCCCTGGGAAGTCCCCTCGGCGGGCCCCCCACGGTCTGCTCGCACCTTCTCGTTCCCGTCCCACGGGGAGGACGGCGCACAGTTCTCACGGCCCAGCGACGCCCGCGACGCTTCAGGCCGAGATGCGAAGCTCACACACCCCGGGCAAGGGCGGCATGCCTGGGGAACGGCGTCCTGTAACCTGCAGACGTCTCAAACAAACAGAGAAACCCTCCGACCCCCCGGAGGTTTGCTTGAACGCCATCTGTGGAGAAGCTTCGGTGCCCGCGGCGGCCCTCTCAGAGCACAGCCGTGCAGAGACACCAACCGGAGCCCCTTCCGTCCGTGTCGATGCCCACCGCACCGCTGCTGCCCTCGGCTGCTCCGAGATGCCCGGCCCCGCCCTTTGCCAGCAGAGGCTGGGGAGCTCCAGGGCAGGGTCAGCTGGGAAGTTGGGTGCCTGGGGACACCTGATAGGCTTTCCAACGGAGTCGGAAAACCTCAAATGCTTTTTAAACAGTTCCCTCCACGACAGGATCCCTTTTTAAAAAGAAATGCACCGGTTGACCAAAGTCTGTCCAGTAGGGGACAATTTCGGATACAAACTGAAATGACCAGGTTTACACCACACCGAGAGGGTCCGCACCCACGGTTTGAAGGTTTGGGGCCGAAGACCGCCTGCCCTCGCACAGCCTGCGGGTAGCTCAGCCCACCCCACCCCCCCCCCCGCTGGGAGCCAGAGGTCACTCCGAAGGGCGCAGTCCCCGGGCCCCGCCTTCCCACTCTGGTCCCACGGGGTGGGGGGCCCCCGAAACTCACAGAGCACCAGACAGAAGGGCATCCCTAGGCTCAACCAAGCTCGTTGCTTTTAAAATAAGATATCGGGGGTGATTAAACCTTCTGGCCGTCCTTTGTGCATTTGTTTGCCCTGATAATGAGGTGAAGTCCACCTGTGTCCTGCGGGGGAAGGGCCATTTCGAAAGGGGCGGCGCCACCCCAGTCGACTCCGGTTCTTCGTGATCACGATGCGTTAGTACAAGACAGTCTAAGCACCCTCCCGCCCTGCAGTGATGAGAAACAGCATGCCGGTGAGCTTGGGCTAGCCCCGAGCACTGTCCTGCCGGCAAACACACGTGGGCGCTGAATCCGATTCTGGAAACATCTCGCGTCGTCTTCGCCCCTTTCCCTGGTGTCCCTGTGTGAGCGTGAACTCGGTGCACAGACACCCAGAGCACGGGGCGGGCTCGCTGTCCGAGGGGCCCTGACTAGCGGCGGTGCGCCCCACCCCCCAGGATGAGCACAGACAAGGACGCGAGAGTGGAAAGCAGCGCCCGTGGAATGGAGTCGGCGAGACCGCGCAGCGCGGCCTCCACAGTGAGGAGGGGGTCCGGGACGGCTGCTCCTCACACCCTCGTCCCACTCGGGTCCCGCGCTGGTGGCGTCGGCTCCCGCATGCATGTTACTGGCAGCTAAGATGATGCTCCGTCCCCGGGAAAGGGTGCAGACGGGCGGGCGGCAGAAAACGCCCTTCGCGCACGGCCTCACTCGCATCGCTCAGTGTCAGGGGCGGTTCTCGGTGTCCCCACCGGGAGTGCTTCCAAGCTTTCCTTATCCATCTTCACTTGGATCCCTTATCCCTTTCTGCTTTGCCAAATTCCTGTAAGCTTAAATCTGGGAGAAAGGTTTTGTTCTCTTCCTGTGCTCGGGACGTCTGAAAATGGATCACTCGAGTCACTTTTCTGTTTAGAAAGCATTGAGAAATAGCGCCTCGCCGGCCCGAGGAGCCCGTGGGAAGCCACGCGGCTGACACCCGGCGAGTGCACAGGGCATGCGGTGCTTTGCAGGGTCAGGAACTCTCCCGTGGGAAGGTGCGCCCAGGGTCGCCTGCCGAGAATTAGCAGTGCTCGCATTAGGAGAAGAGGGAATGCAGTGTGTACGCCCCTAGTGAAGACACCTCAGCAGGGACTGGGGCGAGTTCTACCAAAGGGAGAGCCTGGTGGTGCCGGGGCACCTGCTTCTCCTCGTCTCCTCGCTGGCTCCTCCCCCCGCCTCCCCCCCCCCCAGGTGGCCGTCTGCCCTCCCTTCTCCCCCAGTGCCCTGGGTCATCTCCCCCCTCCCACAGCGTCCAGTGACATCCACACACCCCTGCTCCTCAAACTGAACCTCAACTTCCCCGACTCGGAGGATTGTGGGACCGTGTGTATGAAACCGAACGCCTGGTCCCCGGCCCCTCCTGTCCCCTCCTCGTCCTCTCCCCCCGCCCCCGCCCGCCCCAGAGCAGTCATCAGGAATTCCCCGTGCGCTCAGGTCAAAAACCCAGAACCATTCCTGACTCCGTCCTTCAGGGCCCATGTGCAAATCCGTCTCCAAAACCATCCACGTAGACCACAACTCCTTCCTCCTACTCGGGGCCGGTCACCACCTCGCCTAGCTTATCCCCAGCTTACCCACTGCTCCATGGCCAGTGACCCTGCAGACGCATGCCCCGTGGGGTCACTGAGCCCTCCATCGGAGTGGCTTCCGCCTCCCCTCGCTGAGGGCGAACGCCAAATCTCACCGTGGCCCACGTGCTGCACCCACCTTGCGGCCCCTGGTGACCCCTGGCGACCCCTGACCTGCCTCCTGCGCTCTCCCTGCCCCGCAAGGAGCTCGAGGCCCCCAGAGGGCTCAGAGCTGGGTGCTCGCCATTCCTGCTGGCGTCTCCCTGGTCTCCGTGAGACGTCACTGCCTCCCTCCCCTGCTCTCTCCCTCACGGCACCTTTCTGGCCTCGAGACACGGAGGAGTATCTGACGGGACGGCGCTTCTTCTTTCTCGCTGATTCATGGAACTCGGGCTGTGTGGGGGTAGGGGCTGCTCCGTTCACCGCGAGGTCCCCTGAGCCGAGAGGCGCACCCAGTACAGGCGGCACCCCGCAAACAGTCCTAACAGGAGACTGCACGGATGCCCCTGCGTCCAGCCCGACTTAGAAGACACGGGGCTTCCCCGGGCGCCCCACGCCCACGACTCTGCTGCCCGAGGGAAGGGGCAGCACCGCATCGGTCCAGCGTGAGAGTCCTGGAGGTGCTCCGACCGTGGAAAATGGGAGAAGGCTCTGCTGTCGGGCGGGGAGGGGCATCCATCATTCTGTTTAAACCGAGTCAGGGGAAAGTATTTTAAACATCCTCCAAAGCTCCCAGAAACACGGGCCCGTCTGGCTGTGCGGAGACAGACAAATGGCCTCCGTGCGAGCCGTGACCCACGTGTCACTGGGTCCCTCCCTCCCGGGGAACCGCCGGGACAGCACCGATGAGGCCAGCGAGGCTCCGGCCAGCGTGCCGCTCCCTTCCAGACGCCCGTGCATCTGGGTGTGCCCCCAGGGCACTCTGGGCACAGATAGCCCCTGGCATGCACTAAATCCACGTTCGCAGGGAGGCTAAGCGGAAGGAGCCCACGTGTCCCAATGCCACTGGCTGCAGGGCCACCCCAGCACGCCCTGGCTCGGGCTCCTACAGGGGCCCTGGCCCAGCCGCATCACGTCACCTGGAGGCGTGGAGGCCCCGCTCGGACCTGCGGAACCAGAAGCCCCAGGGGGGCCTGTGTCTGGACGAGCTGCCCAGGGCATTCTGAGGTGCGGGGGACCACCGTTCCAAACCAGGGTCTCTGCCCTGGACTTCAGCCCCTCTCGGGGGGCTCGGTGAGGCGGAAAGTCAAGGGTCCCCGAGTGGCGGTCGCCACGGGTCCTGCTTTCAAGCCCGGCAACTCTTGTTTTTCCCGCTGAACCACACGCCTCTCCAGGGAACTTCCCTTCGAGTAGCGTTTGGGAGTAACGGGGGAGTTTCAGCCCCCTCAGCAGGAGGGCAAATACGCTGTCCTCCGTCCAGAGAACGCGGAGTCGGCGTGCCTTTGGAAGACACGGTTTCAACCAGCCAGTACCCTGCCCACGGTCAGAGCCCATCGTCTCTGCTGCAGGTGTGGCCGCAAAAAAATAAAAGGCCGAGAAGTCTCACTGTCTCAAAGAAGCCTTTCCCACTCATCGGCGTGGTTGTCCCCTCCATGCGTGAAACCCAAAACCCGGGCCGCGAATGTTCACAGGGAAAGGGGTCTTCACGGCGAACTGCTCCAAACCCCACCGACCGAGGCGCGCGGGGCCCCGGGCCCGGGCGCACACACAGAGCGCTGCGCTGTCCCCGCAGGAAGAGGCTTGGATCCGCGCCTGTCCTCGCGGCCCCAGGTCGGAGGCCCCGCGGGCCGGTGCAAGCTGCCTACGGCCCCAACTATGTCCTCATTCAGCAGGGCTGTGTGGCGCTCGATTCAGCCAAACGTATAATGGGAGCATTCTAGAACCGGAGCTCTAAATGGCCTTTTTGTCTCCTCCCTCACACATCTGGGGCGGTAAACACTGCATTAACATGCAGCAAGAGAAGCGTCCCATAAAGAGCGGTATTGATGGAAAGGTAAATTTTTAATAACCCTTCAGCGGGATGCATTCAGGAGGTGGGGGTGCGGGGGTGGGGGCGGTGGCATCTGAGCGGGGTCCGAGCCACACGCCGGGGGGGGGGGGACTCTCGGCGCGAAGGAACGCGGTCAGTCCAGAGGGGGCCCACCAGCCACGCGCTCTGAGCTGTGACCACCGCGGCCCCACAGCGGGTGCCTTTGGTGGGTCTTTGTCTGCTGAGGGGGGAGGGGCAGCGACACCCAGCGCGAGCCATTTTTTTGCCTTCGTCCAGAGCCCAACAAAAATGGCCCGAATAATAAAATTGATTGAAGTGCTTTATGGGGAGGAAATACACCGAGTCTCTTCTGGACTCGCTTACACGTCTCATGACGTCGCGGAGGCAGCAAAGGCCACGGGTGGAACGACACCCCAGTGTCTCAGGCCGGGCCCGAGTCCCGACTGAAGGAAGCCTCTCTCTGGAAAGCAACTCAGAATCTACAAAGCAGCCCTGACTGGCGTAGCTCAGTGGATTAAGCGCGGGCTGCGAACCAAAGTGTCGCAGGTTCGATTCCCAGTCAGGGCACATGCCTGGGTTGCAGGCCATGACCCCCAGCAACCACACATTGATGTTAAAAAAAAAAAAAAAAGAATCTACAAAGCAGTTAAAATGCATCCAGCGCTCCTGCTTCTCCAGCAGCAGCGAGAGGGGCCCCCGGGCCCGCCCCACCCGAGGGGTGTCATGGTGGGCCTCAGCAGGGTGATCCGCGTGGCTCTGTGCCGGGGCGGGGGGCTGTGGGTGCCGCTCTCCCTGGGGTCAAACGCTGCACTGGTTTTCCAAGCAGAGCCGTGAACACCACCCGAGGTGCTGGGGCCCATGGGACGCCCTGGGGGTCCCCACAGGGCAGGAAGGGGTCAGCTCTGCCTGTGCAGATGTTCTAGGCTGGCTTGGGACGAGACAGCTCTGACTCCAATCTTAAAAATAACACGCAGTCCCGGGAGGGGTGACCGCTGGCCATGGGGGACAGATGGGGGCTGGGGGTTAGGTGAGGGCCGGGGTGAAGAGGCAGCTCCATCCCCATGGGGCCCTGTTAATACATCCGCTGAGCCTCAGTTTCCCCACTGGAAACATGGGAGGAAAGAATACTTCAGAAAAATCACTTAAAACTGGGCCTGAGACGTGGTCTTTCAATAGACGGCATCCGGAAGGTCTCACTGTACGTACGCTAGGAATACACAACAAGTGGACGTGAACCTACACGCGGAAATCCCAGGCACACGCGTCCCGCGGTGTGTGGCAGATCAGCTCACGATGGCACGCACGGGGCCCGAGCTCCAGGGCTCAGTGTCCCGTCCACGTCGCGTGGACGCTTCATCCCCGGCCACGCGTGGACGGGCCTGTCTGCTTGCGGCTGAAAAAGACCCTGGCACGAAACTACGTCCCCCCCACCCCCAAGTCTCACCCCTGTGCATCCATTCCCAGCGTCACTGCAGAATACCTGCAAGCGCTTACATTTGGCCACGGTGAACACGGGCCCTGCGTCACAAGCCTGTCTCCTCAGCGGTTTATCAGTGACAATGTCCGCTCAGCTCAGCTCAGCACACCCCACACAGACGGGCGGGTGGCCTCCCTTCACCCGCGGGCACGGCACGCCCCCAGCGCCACCGGGCCTCTGCGGCTCCCACGTTCTCACGTCACGTTTCTCAGGGGGCGTCCAGTCCCTCCGGGTCTCTAAAACCTGCTCCCTAGCTGGTGGCTGGACAATCGTGATTTAACCGCCCACGAACGGCAGCCAGAAAGCAGGGTGAGAGGGAGCCAGGTGTGAGCAGTGACGAGGTTTAATTGCGTATTTCCAGCGTCTTTGGAGAGTTGCCATTTCCCCTTCCGAGCTACACGATGCGTCCCCTTCCTCCCTCCGGCGTCCTTGGGGTGGAGGAGGGGACTCAGGCTGGGACTCAGGCTGGGACTCAGGCTGGGACATGGGACGCTCCCTCCTGCAGAAACAGGTGGAGGGTGCAGGTGTGAGACACCCCCCCCCCCCACTGACCTGCACCTTTGGGTGGGGAAGGACACAGGGGGTTCATGGGGCCGAGGCCTGTGCAAACCCCAGTGCCTTTGCCCTAAGGACAGGTCACAGCCACGCTGCTGTGTCACCAGCAGGCCAGGCCTAGTGTGACCTCTGACCTCTGACCTCTCTGGCTGAGGCCGTGCCCCCTGCCACCCACAGGGCCCCTGCCCCAGAGCAGCCCAGAGGAGGCACAAATGACATCAAGGACACAGAGGGACCAGGACGTGGGGCCTAGGGGGGTCACTGGGCACCACGCGCTTGGTTGAGGTCACTACTGACACTCAGGGCCACCAGGTGGTGGGGGCACTGGGGCAGTCAGCACCCCAAGAAGAAAACCTGTAGGTGCCGAGTCCCCCGGTTGGTATCAGGGACCCCAGAGGGCCCGGTGCCCAGGGATTCCCATGTCCCTTTGGCCACACAGACGCCGGCGTGTCTGACGAGGCCCCGTTGGCGAGGTCGGTCAGGCTCACTGGCTCCAGGAACAGGAAGCCCCGGAGCCCCGGGAGCCGGAGGTTTGGGAGCTGGAGGCACCGTGGCCCCGGCACGTTTAAGCCAGGAGCTGCAGACTCACCTGCTGGCCTGGAAGCTTCGGGAAAGGGCCATGACCATCAGAGACAGTACAGCAGGGGCTTCTGCGCAGGGCAGGACGTGGGGCCACGGACCCTCGGAACCCCCCCTCACCCTCCCACTCCCTGAGCGCCGGCGGCGACAGCAGACCTTCCCAGACGCCGGGGACACGGTGGAGACCGGCCCTCCCGGAGGGCAGGGCACCGCGTGGGAGGGCGCCTGCCCCGGCCGCCGCTCCCTGCCCCGCCCCCAGCCGGCCGCTGGTCCAACAGGACGGCCCTCGTGGGGTTCGGGCCGGGTCGGTGCCCCGCACCGGTTCAGGAACGTCCTGTCCCCGTGTCCTTGCCCCCTCTGGCCACACAGGGTCTGGCCCGAGCTGGAGCTCAGGAGGCGGCTTCCAGACTGGGCTCTGCCACCGTGGAGCAGCAGTGCTCTGGGCCTCAGTTTCCCCTTCTGTACAGTGAGGCACGAGGGCCAGCTCTCAATCCCACCTTCCTTCTGAGCGTCAGACTCTGGGGTCCTAGTCAGAGACCACAGAGGCCCGAGACCACCCAGCACATTGCCCCGTGGGCCTTGGAAGGGGCTGAAATAAAGCCACGGCAATCTGGGCCACCCTGCAGGGCAGGGAGCCCATCCCCACGGACGCTGCCGTCCCTGCCTCCCTCGCGGGGCCAAAGTTCTGCCCGGGGAGGGAGTGGGACTCGGTCCAAGGCTGTGCCAGGGCCTGGGAACCCACCACCCCGGGGAGGGCGAAGCCCAGAGCTTCCTGCGCCAGCCCGGGGCCCTCCCGGGCGCCGGGCCCCGGTGCCAATGGCTGCTTTCTCCAGGCCGACAGGGGCCAGGGCTCACATGCTTTCTCATGGCCCTCTCCGCGGGAAGGACACTCGCCGTGGTGGTCACACACAGAAGCCGCTTTGTGCTCGCCGGAGCTGCGCTCTGTTTCCACGGCCCTCCCCCTCCTCCTCCTCCCCGTCCCTCTAACCCTCTGTGGCCGGTGAGCGTACCCCGGGGGCTGCGGCCCGTCACCCCGAGGGGCCCCCCTTCCTCCTCCTCCTTGTCCCTGAGCCTTCCAGCTTCTTTTCTCTCATAAATCTAAAAGAGAGGGGACAGGTTCGGGCCCAGGCCAGGCGAGCCGAGGGCACCTGACGCTAAAGGAATAAGGACACTAGTTCGACCCCGTCACAGATGAGAACCACCCGGGAAGAGGGGCATGTTTCCAGACCGCGGGTCCCCGCTATGGACGACAAGGACCTGTCGCCACAGACCCCTCTGCATTGCCCACGCACGTTCTCGTGGTGTCCACTCACCCACCGGTGCCCTGGCTTTCCCCAGGTGGGCCTGGAAGCCGTGCTCAGAGGGAACACGGACTCTCCAGAGGGCGAAGGGTCGTCAGGCTCCCTTGGCTCACGACGCCCAGGGGCTCGGGACGCGGAGGCAGGCGGAGCAGCAGCGCGGGGCTGGGGCTGCCCGCCCTGCCACGTCCAGCCTGTTTTCCTCTCCTCGTCCTGTGTGTCCGTCCCGGTGGCCCCTTCTCAGGGCCCCCAGGGACCTTCCTTCCGGGGCTTCGAGGTCCACAGTGCAGTGATTAGTCACCACAGGGGAGGGGGCCCCGGAGTGGGAGCGGGTCCGAGAGCCCAGAGAAGGGGGGTGGGCGGGGCGGGCTGGCCTGTGGCTGCGTTGCCCTCTTCCGGGCCATCTGAGCCAGCCCGAGGACGGCCTGCCCAGTGGGGGTAGGGGTGGCACACGGGCCCCTCTGGGTCTGAAGGACAAGACTTCCTCTACCCAAAGGCCGTGCCCAGGACACCCTCCCAGAGGCCTGCCTCCTTCCTCTGACCCCGGGGGCGAGCTGTAGGGCACAGCCGCCTGGTCCGCCCCCACCCCACCTCCACCCCTGCCCTCCCCCAGCGTCAGGACCCTCTGCAGGAGCGCCACACACACAGCGCCGCGCCTGGCCCAGCAGCCTCCGGCCCCGAGGAGCCAGGTGAACACACGTGGCTTCGCTGCGTCTCCAGGATCACGTCCTGCCCACAGATGTCGGGGACTCCTCGCTGAAGGAGGCGCAAGAAGTCCAGCTCCTGGGTTGCATGTCTGTCTCAGTGAGTTCAACACCAGTTATCAAGGAGAGCAATACGAATTAATTTTATATTGTCCCATACCAATGGCCGATAAGTGGCAAAGAAGTCCTCTTTGTCGTCGGTCAAGAAGAGCCACACTGGGACCCTGGCTGGCGTAGCTCAGTGGATTGAGCGTGGGCTGCAAACCAAAGTGTCGCAGGTTCGATTCCCAGTCAGGGCACATGCCTGGGTTGCAGGCCATGACCCCCAGCAACCGCACATTGATGTTTCTCTCTCTCTCTTTCTTCCTCCCTTCCCTCTCTAAAAGTAAATAAATAAAATCTTAAAAAAAGAAGAAGAAGAAGAGCCACACTGAATCACCACGACACACCCACCAGAGTGACAAAACTAAAAGGCTGACAAGACTAGAACCGGGGTACGTGGCTGGTCTGGTTGTGGGGGGTGGGGTGGTAAGATGCTAGCACCTCTTCAGCCACAAGCCACCAAGTCCCCTCCCGGATGTCCACCTCAGAGAAGTGAAAGCGTCGGCCCACGAGCTCTGTTCTCCGCAGCGCAGAACCGGGGTGGCCCGCGCGTCCGTCAGCGGAGCTGCGGGGACAAACACACCGCACGTATCCACCTGCCGCGAGCGCCCCTCCTCGGGGAAGGCGGGGGTGGACGAGAACCCGCCGACTCGGAGAGAACAGGCTGTGACTCCGCGCACGAGAAGCTCCAGAGCAGCAAGACCGACGGCCGTGGATTCCTCTGTGCGGGGCTGGAGGGGATCTGACACGTGTCTTAGAGAGAGATGCGGCTTATACAGGTGTGTGCATTTGTGGAAAAAAAATCACCAAAGGCACATAAAATTGGTGCATTTTGCTGTATATTGTTCGTCTAAAAGAACAACCATAGAAAGTTGGGGAGAAAGAGCTGAGGCCCCTCCTGGAAGCGGTCTGCGAGGAAGACGAGTCCACCAAGGCCCCTGTGCGTCCCTGCAGTGCTGTGCGGCCTGGACGCCACGCCCCACCTCACCCCACCACGCCCCACCTCACCCCACCACGCCCCATCAGAGGACGCAGTGCCGCGATCGAGGACAGGGCTTCTCAGAACCCGGAGTCTCAGGATCCGTGTGGTCCCCAAAGGGCCACAGTGAGGGTGGCTCAGCAGGCCCTGACAGCTGCCACCAGAAAGGACAATTCCTGTCTCAACTACCAGACACTCTCAAGATTTAAAATCCTCAGTGTTGCTCGGAGCACTCAAGGTCATCAGGTGCCCCTTCATCCGGAGCAGGAACCCCCAGCCGCCACCCCCAGACCGGGCAAGGCCTGCCAGGGGTCAACCACGCGCCTCCGGTCTTCTGACGCGGGGCGCTCGGAAGGGCCTGCGTGCTTTCCACCCCAAACCGTTCACGGCGGCCCAAGGGCCGGCGGACACTGGTGGTCCCAGTTTCCAGGCAGCACAGGGAACAGAGCTAAACGACCTCACAAAGAAGCAACAGGGAGTATCACGCGTGTGACAGACCTTGATAAGTCAAGGCCGTAAAAGGACAGTGATGGGTTAGAGGGAACTAAGGCCCATAATGCGTTCACACGAGCCGCTGTGGACCGGTTATCGGTGTGAGCAAACCTCCCATAAAAACACTCGGTTTGCCGCAGACTAGGTATGAGGCGAGAAGAAATTCCGTGAAATAGAAAGGTTCATCGAAGAAAGCAAGTAGGAAAAAGTACGTACGGGTTTGCCTCTCTTTAAGGTTTTGTTCAGGACATACTTGAAGACATTCGCAGCGGTGACCTCGGGTCATATAGAAATGTCAAAGCTACTTCGTTCTCTTCTGCTCATCTCCATTTTCTTTTTTTTTCTGATTTTATGTATTTATTTTTAGAGAGGGAAGGGAGGGAGAGAGAGAGAGAGAGAGAAACATGAATGTGCGGTTGCTGGGGGCCATGGCCTGCAACCCAGGCATGTGCCCTGGCTGGGAATCGAATCTGCGACACTTTGGTTCGCAGCCCGCGGTCAATCCACTGAGCTACGCCAGGGAACTACGCGTGTGACAGACCTTGATAAGTCAAGGCCGTAAAAGGATAGTGATGGGTTAGAGGGAACTAAGGCCCATAATGCCTTCACACGAGCCGCTGTGGACCGGTTATCGGTGTGAGCAAACCTCCCAGACGAGCCAGACGAGCCAGGGCTCGTCTCAATTTTCTAAATTGCTACAATGTGTATGCACCTCATCTGCGAGGGGTCGCACTGTGTCGCCCCCAAATTCAGAGTCAAAGTCCGAACCCTCAGTGACCGAGGGCGTGGCCGTTTGGGGAGCCAGGGTCCCTGCCCAGGGTCAGTCAGTCGGGGTGGGCTCACCCTGGGCAGGCTGGGCCCCAGGCCAGCGCCACCGGTTCCTCTAAGGGGGGACATCTGGACACGGACACACCCGCACGGGAAGAACGCCCTGTGACAAGGAAGGTAGTGACTGGGCCCACCAGAAGCCGGGGGTGGGGGGTCTGGAACAGATCCGCCCTCGCCACGCCCTCCCCCCGCCGCCCCCAGCAGGAGCCAGCCCTGGTGACACCTTGATCTTGAACTTCTAGCCTCCGGAACTGGGAGACCATAGACTGCTAAGGCCCCCAGTTGGTAACACGTTTTGCTGCAGCCTTACCAAGAAATACAACATCTATAACAAATAAGAACTAACTTAAATTTAAAATTTAAACTTCCACCAGGAGGGGCCTGGGTGGGGGGCGCCTGACACACAGGGTGGGAGCCCCCCACGGCGTCAGGGGGTTCTTTCTCCCGGGGCAGTAGTTTCCATTTTGTAAACAGCTTTAATTTCTAGAACATTCTTCCTTCCATTGAGCCGAAAGCTGCCTCCCTGGCCCGGCCACCCATTGATCTCCTGAGTCACTCCCGTGAGTCACCCCGCCCCCTGAGGGCTGCAGAGGAAGGCCGGGCCTCTGGGCAGCCGCGGGCAGCTGCCAGCCCTCCAGCCTCCTCTTCTCCCACCTCGTCCCAGCACCCAGGGCACGGGGTGGGGGCGGGGGAGACGAGCTTCCCCGCCCACCCGTGTGGCCCCAGCGCCCGCCCCCACGAGTCTGTTGTTGTAATAACATGCCTCATCCTTCCAGGCCCCAGCCCTGAGGCTGCGCCCAGAAACCTGAGCCGTCGGCCCCCGTGGATCGAAATAACTTCCCAGAATAACCGCGGCCGGCTCCCCGCGCCCTGCCCTGGACGCCCGGCCGGCTGCCGCTTCCTCCCGCGCGGCCGGGAAGGAGGTTATCATGTCCCACACGCTGAAATTCAATACAGCGGGACAATCGGAGGAAGTGTGGGGCTTTCTCCACGCAAGGGGCGGCACAGAGCCCTGCTTATCAAAGTGACAAGATTTGCTCAGGGGCTGCAAATGGCCAAAGACTTCCTTTCCCCCAGAGAAAGGCCGGGAGGAAGGTCGTGTTCTTCGGCCACCTCCCGGGAGCCCAGCGCCCCATCTGCCGCACTCCAGGCAGGTCCAGTAGGCACAGCCCTGCTCCCCGGGCCTAGACCCAGGGCCCTCCGGGGAGCACCCACCCCTCAGAGGGTGCAAGGGGGAGGGAGGCCGGTGCAGTCCACAGGCACAAGGACGCCGCAGCCCCAGGGCCTCAGACGTGTCCTGTCCAGTCCCTGAGGGGAAGGGGAGAGGGCAGGAAAGGTCAGTAAGGGGCGGGTAGGGAGGGGAAGTATGGGGGGGGATCTAGGGAGGGAGAGGGAGGAAGGGGCAGGAGGGGGGAGAGGGGGCCTCAGCAGCAGCCCCTCTCTGTAAGGGCCCAGCCTGGGAGCCTAAGCCCCACACCCTCCCGATGGTTCTCTCTGCCTCGGCCCCGGCCCCATCCCTACAACCCCACTCCCAAGCCCTCCCTGTGTCTCACCCCTCCCCGCCCCCGCAGGGTAGAAGACACACTCTGGCCAGTGAAGGGGCTCTTCAGCCCCCAGATCCAAGCAGGCCCATGTCCAGGCCCTTGCCCAGGCCCTTGCCCTCCCCTGGAACGCCCTGTCCTCCCCTCTCCCCGGTGTCCCCAGGCAGAGCCTCCCGCCATCCCTGCCGACTCCAGGCCTGTGTCCCCAGGCTCTCTGTGCCTTGTGTCCTGTGTCCTTCCAAGCAGATGCGGTTAACCTTGCGTCCCTCCGTCCTCTGACGGGTGCCCAGAGGAGCAGAGAGCGCCGCCGAGCTGCGGGCGACTGAGGCAGGCGCACCCTAACCACAGCCACCGACAGTGACAACAGCAGAGGGGGCATCCCTTCGACCTGCATCTGCTGACTCGGCCCTGAGCCACTCACCAGTGGCCTCGAGAGAGAGGGGTCATGCACCGGGGCGGGGGGTGGGGGAAACCCCTGTCATGTGGCTCCTGGAGGTGACGTTGGAAGGATGCCTCGGACAGAGGGCCTCGCCCTTCTCCGGCTCTGAAACTGGGGGACTGTCAGGTCTGCGCACCACCCTCTGAGGAAGGGGCTGCCTGGGTGTATGTAGGTGGGGACAGGTTCAGGGAGACTGGCTGGCGAACCGGGGACCACCCCCCTGGTTCCCACGGAGGTGACTCTGGAGCAGCGCGTTCCCTGCCTCCTGGAGGACACACGGCTCAGCCCAGGTGGGTTTCCAGCGGAGAGGGACGGCCGAGGAAGTCGGCCTTTCACGACGTGAGGCCACTGGTGACAGCCTCTGCTCGGGACTAAAGAAGTCCGAAAAGCCCGGAACCCGGCCTGACCTGTGGAGGACAGATGACCGGATCATCTGTCTGACCTGGCAGATGCGCTTGACGCCCTTCCTTCGTGTTCTCAGCAGACTTAAGGAGAAGCCAAGCTGAGTGAGACGGAGCTTCTGAGTCCTTCCCCCGCTCCCGGTCGGTCAGAACTGGCCTGTAAGCTCAGGTCTGCCTGCCCTGCTGCCCCGAGGAGGAGGACTCCCCCCGGGTCTACCCACCAGTGGAGCGGCGCCCAAGCCCCCTGGGTCCTCTCCCGGGCCCGTCTCTCGGGGCAGCACCCGAAGACTCCCACTCGCTCTGCCACTGAGGCCCCATGGTTCTCTCTCCCTGGCCTGGCAGCTCGAGCATTGGCCTTGAGCATGGGAACGGCCAACCCCAGTCAGCCATGCCCTGTGAACACACTCTGCAAATTCCCATGGTTCCTGGACGACACGGAGGCATGGCCAGGGCTTCTCTGAGCTTCAGCATATCGATCAATTAAAAATATCATTGTAGTAGATCAATATCTACTGAAGACCTTCTGCAGAGATCCTTCGCCTTGGGGATGGGGCGCTCAGGTGCAGTTGATCGTCTAGAAGGCTCTTCATGGCCTCATTTACATTCGTCGAATCAGCTACAAGAATAGATCAGAAAAACGCCGTTAAACGTGCCTTAAGAAATAGGCCCCGAGTGGCGTCACATCTCACGCTCAGAGTCAAGTCCATCGGCCAGAGGAGGCAGTGCTGGCCTGGCCTGGAAGGCCGCAGGCGCTTCCCCACGTCCGCTCCGCCTCTGCCCTGTGTATCCCCGGCCAGCGAGGGCACCCTTCCCACGACATGCCGGCCAGCTTCTCCTCAGACCCCCTTGGTCTGGACGGTGACAGAAGTCTCAGAGTCTACACCAATCACCTCCAAGGGGAAGGAGGCCTCGCCTTCCAGGGGGACCGGCTCCAACCCCAGGGGCCTATTGTGACCCGAGAAGCCGCGGACCCCTGCTGGGAGGCCACACGCTTGGCCTGCCTGGGACTCGAGGCCTTCCCAGAGGCCCCCAAAGTCTCTCCAGGGACCCCATGTTTAAGAACCCCGCGGGCCATGGTGTCAGCACTGTGGGCAGGACACAACTCTACCCCAGAGAAACGTGCCTTCGCTTAGGAGGGGACAGCCAGGTGCCTGTCAGTCCCACAGACGCTGACCCTGTGAAGATTCCCATAGCAAGAGTGGAAACAAATTTCGGGCCAGCTCCCGGCTGCCGGGGCGAAGGTGGGGGCGGGCCATCGGGAAGAAGTGGAGAAACGGAGCTGACGGAACGGGTAGGGTTCGGGGAGAGCAGAGGAGGGCAGAGATGCAGCCAGCGGACACCCTGGACCCAGAGGCAGCCCGAGGTTTCCCAGGACGGAAGAGCTGGTTTGCAGCTGCGGTCGCAGCCCAGCGGCCTCTGCGGTGTCTGTGCCGTGTCCTTTGATGACAGCGAGAATTCTGAAAGCAAAGCTTCCAGGCTGGGTCTGCAGCGGAACTGGAGGCCAGAGACAGACAGAGCTTCCCTTCCGGTGCGTGCGCGTGGGGGTCGGCCCCGGGGCTCCGAGACGGCGCTCCCGTCCCCCTCAAGGCTTGGAGGGCTCCTCCCCAGCCGCCACTTCGGCTCGGCCAGTTCCCTCCCGTGTGGGATCCCTGCAGTTACCTGGTACCTCCCTAATTACGTTGTCCTCCCCTGGTTGAAAGCCAGTGATGTGTGAAGCTGTTTTGAGGCATATCAGAGAATAATTTAGCTGATTAAAAAGCAGGAGTTCAGTGTCGCAGGTTTAATTCCCAGTCAGGGCACATGCCTGGGTTGCAGGCCACGGCCCCCAGCAACCGCACATTGATGTTTCTCTCTCTCTCTCTTTCTCCCTCCTTTCCCTCTCTAAAAATAAATAAATAAAATCTTAAAAAAAAAAAAAAGCAGGAGTTCCTATAATGACATGAAAGCAGTAGGGAGCCGAGCGCAAATCGGGAAGAACACGTTACATTTCCGCCAGGAGACACGCACATGCACCCACGCGGTGTTTCCAAACCAGCTCCGGAAACACCCCAAGGAGGTCGGGGCTCACTCGCGTCTTCGCCGAATCCCCGATGTGGACTTTTATACCCTGACATAAGGCATCAAAAAAATCCAAATCTTGAGGAATTATAGATTCGTAACAGGTAATATGGAGAAATGAAGATAATGAGTTGTGTGTATTTTAATATATTTTTTAATAAAACAGCCACAGATAATTCTATCCCAACCCCCTAACCAATAGAAAATAAATTACATTTCCCTATAGCTTCCCTCAATCTCTACCCATATATTATGTAATTTTTTAAATATTGACAATTACTTTAATATAGTGTATCCTTCTTAGACATCATTTTGTGTCTACTGCCTTTCTATGCACACACTGTCGTTTCTGATCACCGCGTAGGATGCAGTAGAGTTAGCGTTCTGCAACAAAGCGACCGTTGCCATATTACAGGACTTTGAAAGCACTTACGATCCTACCTGTATGCACCATCGTAAGTGTTGGGTTTTTAAAAATTTTTTTATTCACTGATTTGAGAGAGGAAAAAAGCATCGACACGTTGCTCTACTTACTCATGCCTTCACTGGGGGACTCTGCTGCGGACGCGGACCGAGGCCCCACCCACAGCCTGGGCGTGTCGGGACCACACTCTCCCCAGCGGATCTGCCGGGCCAGGGCAGGATGGCCTTTTCTTCATTTGAATTATTTCCTTCTCAGGAACAGCATTACAGTGAAGCGATAGTCCAATTAGAGTCGAGGATCCCGGTTCTTTCAAACTTTTTCTTCCAAAATAATCCCATTTGCGCTGCCATCAGGAACCCCCGCGTGTCCCTGATCGGCTGTAGCTGTGCCGGCACCTCTGTGGTGACAATGACATTTGGTATTTGTATTACTTCCTACTTCGTTTTTAGTGGGTTTAGTGGATAAAGCAGAGTTTTTATCTTCCCCCTCTAATATTCACTGAATTCATCCACTGACCTTCATCTCCACTTCTGTAAACAGTGAACTTGACCGTGGCTTAGGGCTTCTTTTAGGCCTGGAGATTTGTGTGTTCTTCACGCTGAATCTCCATCCGTGGTTACACGTGCACTGACTGTGCCCACGCTGCCATTATTCGCCCTTGCTGTCCCTGTGCCAAGCCCTGTACTAATTT
Source organism: Phyllostomus hastatus (assembly GCF_019186645.2). Taxonomy (NCBI): domain Eukaryota; kingdom Metazoa; phylum Chordata; class Mammalia; order Chiroptera; family Phyllostomidae; genus Phyllostomus; species Phyllostomus hastatus. The sequence goes on from NW_025333872.1 coordinate 97,145,285, forward strand.
CATTATGACGACCCTCTGAGGCATCATTGGCCCTGGTTTATACCGGAGAAAATCCCCAGGATTTACTCAAAAATGCAGTCAAGGCTCCACCACGTGCGCATGTTGGCCAGCGCCACAGCGCTAGGCAACGTCGGCCCGCCTCCACGCAGCCCCTCCTGCCCATCGACCGCCCCCAAGTGCGCCGTTTCTTTCCGACGCAGCACCTGCCAATGACCTGGTTTCGTGGCACCGAGGTTTTTAATCCCATGTCGTCCTGTATGTGTCCATATCGGTTCACATTTTGTGTTGACCTGTAACCATGGCTACCACTAAGTCCGCATTTGTTGCTTTTACTCCCAGGGACCGGTCCCGCTCTTATTTTAGAGGGGGGTTTGGACGTCCTAGGCATCGCTTAAACAAGGCTGTCTCCGGGTGTGGACATCTCTCTGTCACACACACGGATTTGATTTAGAGGGATTTTTTTTTCCATCACTGGAGTCCACCCCTCTTCGTTTGACGATCGGCACGAGCCCTCTCGTTGTCCAGGTGGAGAGGGAAAACGAGGCTTTGGCCACTCGGGCTTCGGTCGAGAGAAGTGCACGCGCTGTGAAGATGAGGCGGGTCCCTTGCCGTCTCTCTCTGTCACCTCTGCCCGAGTCGGACTCACCAGCTGAGCCTTCGAGGTTGGGGGTGACACTGTGCTCTGGGCGGGGCGGGCAGCCCCTGCTGTCCCCGCCATTTAGACAGTCAGTTCACAAACCCCTCCTTGGCTCCCATGTCGTGTCTGCTGCTTACCTCTGGTCAAGTTCAGACACGAACCCGGAGCCTTTGGAACCATCTCCTCTGACCCCAAACAGGCCACCGGCGGCCCCCTGGGCACGGCAGCGTCCTGGTGAGCTGCCCAGTCCTGGGCTGGCCCGGCCTCCCTTCAGCTTTCTCCCTCGGCCCCCGGGCTGGTGGCCCCGCCAGCCCCAGTGTGTGAGAACCACAGCCCCGGCCACATCTCCAAGGTGACAGCGGGATTCCTGAGCCACTCCGGCTGTTGCTTTGGGATACAGCCCCTTTGATGTCCCTGTGTGCTGCTGCTGCTGCTGCTGCTTTGTCATTCTGAGCCACTCTGGAGACGGGGGCACTCATCAAAGACTCAGTTCCTGCAATTGTCCCGAACCCAGACATGAGATTCCTGACAGGTGGTTCATTCTCTCCTCTGCTGGGGGAGGCGACAGAGGACACTGTGGCGTCCCCGGGTCCCGCTCAGCCCACAGCACCGCCTCCGCGGCCTCCGGGGCCCAGCACACAGCCGGCAAGCTGTGCTCTCTGCTGGAACTTCCTGGGACACGCACGGAAGCCTGCCTCTGCTCTCGGACACCCCGCTTCCCCAGAGCCCTGGCGTGGGCCAGTCTCCGGCACTCACACCTGCTCTCCCACCTTCTCCGTCCCTTTTATTGCCGCTCGCACCGCGGCGGCCGTCCACCACGGTTGTCTCCGCTGTCACTGTCCGGGGCGCACTTGGGGCTCGAGCTCCGGGCCTTTCGCGTCGTCTGCCCACCTGGTCCCGCAGGCTCCGCTGGCCCGGGGCCAGCCCCGCTGGGGGCCTCGTGCGAACGTTTTCTTCTTTGGCCCGAAGTCTGCACTGTAGCTGTAAGGTCCCCGATACCCCCCCGTCTGCGATAAGAGTCACCTCTGGGTTCGTCGTGATGCCGAATCTGTTTTCAGGAGCAGTGGAACGGGCTGTACCATTTCCGGGGCCACCCTGACACAGGACTGCAGACCGGGGAGGGGGGCAGGGGCAGTGGACAATACAGACACCTAAGTGTCCCTCAGTTCCGGAGGTCCGGGTCTGAAATCGAGGCGAGCCTCCCCACAGCCTGGACAGCAGGGTCTTCTCTGGCCTCCTCCAGCTTCCAAAGGCCCCAGGCATTCCTGGGCTTGCGGCCACATCCCTCCGGTCTCTGCCCGCAAGGTCACGTGGCCACCACTGTCTCTCTCTCTCTCTGTGTCCTTCTCTTTTCATGAGGACCCCAGTCGTAGTGGAGCCAGGCCGCTGCAAGAGCTCACTCAGAGTGCCGCATCTGCAAACACCCTGTCCCCAGTAAGGTCACGCTCCCAGGGGCTGGTGCTCAGGACTTGAATGTTCTTTCTGGGGGACACAGCTGAACCCCTCACACAGCCAAGCCTGTCTGTGGCCCCCTTTCCCATCCTCCCTTGCAGCCCCTCCTTCCCCAGGCTCACTAGACCCCCGTCCCTCCCCATCGCCATGCCGCACCCCTGCCCCATTGGAAACTCCCACGGGGAGGGAAGACCACGCTCAACGGAGTGACACACCGTGATGACACTGTGTGCACCCATGAGGGAGGAATGACAGGCGAGGACTCAGGGGCCCTCGAAGTCATTTCGGGAGGCACGGGCTTGGTCTGCTGTCCCCAGAGCCCCTGCCCGTGCTGGAACCCAGACGAACCCTCTCCCGATGCTCCTCAGTGCCCGGAGTGCAGCCCTCCACTTGAGGGGGGACACATCACCAGGGCGAGCACACCTGCGGTCGGCAAATGCACAGGCTCCCGAGGATGACGGGGGGTGGCTGGAAGGCAGCAGGGGCTCCCGACAGGACCGCCCAGCATGCCCACGTTAGTGGAGGGACCGTGCTGGGGACACTGTCTAGAGGACCCCAGGCCCGAGGACACATAGAAGCCACACACACGGGCCCAGGTTCCATCTCACACCAACAGCCAACAGCATCGATCAGGCCAAGGCAGCCAATTCCTATAAGCCCAGGGGCATCCTTGAAACCCCCGCAAACAGGACCCCCGGCCGCACCCGCCCTGAAAGGTTGACGCAGAAATGAAATGCATCAGCCGTCCCTTGTGTGGACCTGGAGGGATGGACAAACCTCCCCCGCCTCTGAACTGAGCTGCCTTCAACCCTGTCGTTCCCCCGACCCACACGCCCGCCCTGCTCTCTGGCTTCTACAGGAGGAGCAGGAATGGGAACGGTGGAGACCCCCCTTTAGAAAACCAAGGGGCCACACCCCTTTAGGGAGGAGGGGCCCCTTTCCCTCACCTACCTGTAGGCGGAGGCAAGACGAGGCAGCCAGGGCTGGGGCCAGCCTGAGGACTGCTTTGGTCTTTGACCTCTGCCCCCGGCTCAGGGTTAACACACAAGCCTGCTGGTTCTGGCTCTTGGCTCGGGAGGCCGGCGGTTGGAGGGGAAGCTGGGATCGCTCGCAAGTACGCTATTTGGAAAGTATTTATAGTTGGAGGATGTAGTATCTGAGATATTTTGGAGTCAGCCACCTCTTCTAAAATTACACGTATATCCTGTTTTTAAAAATACGCTGCATCAAAATTCAAATCCGAACTGGAGAGAGCCGTTAGTTAGCCAGCAAGTCTGGGGGCCGCCCTGGGTGGTTAATGTTCGGAAAGGGCCCCCCACCCCCGCCCGCACCACGCCCGTCAGGACCAGCTCCTCTGGCACACCTCTAAGGACAGGCAACTCCTAACAACGTGCTGGGACACTAGTGGACGCAATGTGTGTGAACACACATGGACAGTGTGCGTGACACCTGCACGGGAGCCTCTCAGGTGTAAATGGAAATACCCTGGTTTGCTGCACAATCCTTTACTTTTCCTTATTGATCACCCGCCATTTATCCGACATGGAAAGAAACATCAGCTAACTAAAAATAACCCTGTACCTTGGCATTCAGCTCTTGGTGCCGTCTCCTAGACTGGCCACCCGCCCCAGCCCCCAGGGGGCCTGCCCCCAGAGCAGGGAGCGCACACACGTCCCCCTCTGGGCCCCTCCTCCAGGGCAGAGCAAATTCAGCACCTGCAACTGTGACCTCCCCTCCCCAAACCCAGATGGAAAATCGGACCCCCGTGCCTGCTCTGGCCCGGACTTGAGCGTGGAGTTTGGGGACAGGAAGGGGAGCGTACTCCTCCATGCTGACCTATTAGCTCACACGCAGCCGTGGGCTTGGGGCTCACCCCCCCCCATCGCCCGACCCACTTCTGTGGGACGTCAGCCGCCTCCCTCTGCCTCCCCCACTCGGGTAGTCTTGGCAGCCCACCCCCTCCCCAAGGCCCGGCCGGGACCCCGTAAAGAATGCAGTTCTCCTTGTCTCTCTGCAGTGCACGGGGGCTGGGGGATAACCGGTCAGCTACAGCTTCCAGGCCCACTCCCCCTGTGCCCTGCGCTTATCAGGTCCTCCGGGAAGCAGCGGCAGGCGCAGAGGACGGCGCAGAGGACACTTGTTGGGGGGTCAGGCCTGCAAAGGGCGAAGGGGGAGCAGGAGTGGCAGGGAGAGGCTCAGACCGCGATGCAGATCAGACAAAGCCTCGCTGCTCCAGCTCAGGGAGCGGCGACCCACAGGAGGACCAGAGGGGGGACAAATGTCTCACACGCCCCCTGAGTCTGGTCTCCATGGGGGAGCTCAGGAGGAGCGTGGCCTGGGCCAGCGTGAAGGAGCCAGGCTTCCTAAGGAGAGGGGAGCGATCCTACCGGTTTGCCCAAAGCTGCCACAGCCCCCTGTGTTTCAGAGTGTGTGTGTGTGTGTGTGTGTGTGTGTACGTGTATGTGTGTGTGTGTTTGCTGCTTCATTGACGTTCTTTCTAAAAAGGACCACCTCGTCTGTCCCCTGCCCTTGACCGTGAATGGGGCCACAGGCTTATCCAAGATCACTCCCCCCCCGGGGTGTCCAATTATAGGACGCTGTGTGATATCACCGTGTTAACATCCAGCCAGAGCCACTGGTGCCGCAAAGGGACTGAGACATCTGAACAACCTGAAGAATTGGGATCTAGGTAGCTCAGTGACCCTTCGTGCCTTTGCCAGGACTTTCCTCACTGTGCCAGGGCGGCCAGCAACCTACGCGGCACCCCCACCATAATGCAGGTGCACGCGGCCAGGGCGGGTCAGCGAAGCCACGGCCACCTGCAAGCACAGAGAGGACTGCCCCTCCCCCAGCAGACCTGTGGGGCCCCCTGAGTCAGCCTGCCGGCTAACACCACCTTCCCCCCTCCCCCAGGAGTTCTGACGGCCCCAGCCCCCAGGAGGGAGAGGAGCCACCAGGAATCAGCTGAGTGGCCCTTGGCAGCCCCATCGGCATGCTTGGGTCTCAGCAACCTGTTAAACATGTCACACCAAAACATCCCTAAAAATAAGGGCTGATGTCACGAGGCTGCCGGAGCTCGAGGGGGGTGGGGGGCCAGAAACCAAGAGCAACACCCTAGGGTGATTTTCACTCTGAAGTGTCTTTCCCTGGGCACACGGAGAGAGAACCATAGTAAACAAATGGTACCCTTCCCCTCCAGAAACCCCCGGAAATGCTCATGTTCCAGTCAAGAGGACGCAAGAGGAAACATTTGCAAAGTCTGTTCCTTCTGATTTGAACTCAGCACCAGCAGGCCCCTTCTCCTCCTGCACCACACGCTGTCCTCCTCCTCCTGGGGCTCCTCCCCTCCCCCACCCGCTCTGGCCCCCCTGGCGGCCCTCAGCTGTCAGGCCCCTGCGGGTCTGGACCGGCACCAAAGCTGCCCTGGCCCCTCGGCCAGGCACAGGCCAGCCGGCTGTTACCTGCCACACTGTCCTCGCGCTGCCGTCCAATGAGCACCAAGAGCTGAGTGAGCCTGACCTCCAGCCCAGGCCCCAGGGCCAGCAACAGGGGGCGGGCCCAGGAGAGCCCAGCGCCTGGGGAGAAGCTGCCGGCAGGCACAGGCCTGGGGACCCTGGGGCGCCGGCCCCCGGTGCTAATTTTATCTTATGAACCCTAACACACTAGACGCGCACAACACAGCCTGCTGGTTGTGAGCTCGAAAGACCCGTGAGAGATTTTCCCTGAGGACTCGTTACTGTGGTCCTTGGGGGGACTGCTCCCCAACCTGCCTCCCGCCCTGGCTATAAACAGGCCCGAGAGGACCTGGCTGTGCGGGGCGGCCTCGCTCGGGGTCCGGGCTCTGTCCGCACAGACCAGGCCAGGGCTGGGCGGGGAGGAAGAGGACAGACAGTAGGGCAGCCCCGGGAAGGGTGTTTGCTGGCACCTAAAAGGAGCAGGAGCAGGAGCAGGGCAGGGATGGCTCTGCGTCCAGAGGGGGTTCCGCGGTGTGCTCCGGGGCACGCCCCGTCGACGACAGGCCCGTGGAGGTGCCTCCCGGCACCGCCGTCCACTCGGGAAAATTCCATCCCTTAACCCAGCCGTGAGCGCCAGCACCGCCCACCCCACCCGGCGCCCCACCCCCAGGCCTGAGCCGTGCGGGCGGCACTGGCCCGGTGACTCAGAGCGAGTGTCCCGGCCCCGCCCCCTGCCTGTCGGCCGCTCTGCGTGACCTTCCTGAAATATACACGGTCGAGGGAGACTGCTCGGGATATTTTGGGGAGACAGCTGTCTGTGACTCTAGCCGAGGTATGGGCGGCATGGGCGGGGAGGGCCGGGCAGGCGGCTGGAGCCGGTCGAGGCCGGCGGGGGGATGTAGGTGTGAGGTCAAACGGACGGATGAATGAAGGAAAAACGACGGAATTTTCATCTGCTTCGAGGGTGACGTTCGCGTCGCCCTGATCCCACTCAGATGGCTCCCAGGTAGACTCTCAGATGCCGAAGGAGGGGTCCCGCCTCCCCAGGGTTCAGTTATTCAGGCCACAGCGCGGGGTGGCCCGCAGGGACTGCGGGAGCCGGTTCTCAAGCACAGCCCACTGGAGCCACGGCCCAGGCCGAGGTCAGAGGTCAACCTCCGCCCAGGACCGGTCCTCCTGGGCAGGGGGAGGCGGGGCGCCCCCGAGACTGTTTCCACTTTACCTGGGAAAAGGGCAGGGGGTGGGACTTTCCGGTCAGACACGTCTCGGAAAGGCCGCGTACTAAATAAAGTTCTTTCCTGAATTCTATGAAACACATTGACATATTGAAACCTCCAAAATGTTCTGCAACTTAAAAACAATTTTAACCTCACAGTTTCAAATGTATCTGGTAAAAAAAGAACACTTTTTGCCGTGTGTGGCGCACAAAGGAATGCCCCCCGCCCCCCTCCCCAAAGATGTGCGCGTCCTAATCCCCAGAACCGGGACCATGGGCCCCACCTGGCAGACGGGCCCTGCCCCCCGACTAAGAAACTGGAGGTGAGGTCACCTGGGACTGTCCAGGTGGACCGCATCTGTCACCACGGCCTCTGTGAGAGAGAGGCAAGGAGGTCCATGGTGAGAGGTGGCGGGTCCCCAGCGCAGAAGCTGGAGTGACACTTCTGAGGACGGGGGAGGGACCCGCACGCCACGGAGTGTGGGCGCCTGTGCAAGCTGGGGGGGGTCCAAGTCGTGGATTCTCCCCGGAGCCTCCAGAAAGAAGGCAGCCCTGCCTGCACCTTGGTTGTAGGGCCCACTGTTGAGTTCTGACTCCCAGAGGGGGAAGAGCACACACCGGTGTTAATTTTGTGGCCACTGGTTGCAGCGCCAACAAGAAACGAATACACTGAGTGAGTATTAACATCTCATGTTCTTAGAAAGAACTTAGGAAGCTGAGGGCGTGCCTGGTTGGTTGTCAGGCACCAGGAAGCTCCTCCCACAAGCCTCTGGGCAGCCCCTGGGCCACCCAGCCCCGGGGCCTGCTGGGGTCTGGCCTCTGTGCGCAGGGTAGCAGCCGTTGGAGGGGCACACGGTCGGGAGTCGGGATAGGCATCGCCCACTTTTTTGAATGCTGTGACCGCAGAGCAGGGAGGAAGGGGCTGAGTCAGCTAGTGGCTGAGTCAGCTCGAGGCTGCGCAGTGCAAAGCTGTGGAAAGTCTGCGCCCAGGGCAGACACAGCCGGGAGGTTCTGCAGGCGTGGGGGGTGTGGGGTGGGTCTTCAGCAGCTAGGAACACCTGTGCATGACGGCCTGGGGCTTCGCCCCGTTTCTGCCTCACAGCTCATTTTCGAGGCGCAGAGAGATACTTCCCAAGCCCCCCATGGAGTGTCCTGGGGAGAGGCCACACAAAGAAACCCTCAGTGCCTTCAGCTCTAAGGCAGTGTTCGGGGTTAGGAGGCAAAGCGGCTGAGATGCCAGGTAACCAGGCCCTGAGGGTTTCAACATCACAGAAGTTCAGACGGGCTGGGAAAAAAGGTAAAGAAGCATAAAACGTCGCTGCCTACGTTTTGCAAAGGAGAACCGGCCCCAAAGTGAAATTGCCGCACTAGAAGCACAGCTCCAGTTCTTCGCTTTTCACGGGTGCGTTGGGCGTGAAGGCTTCCCTGCGAGAATCCAGGAGCGTTGCTGAAACCCCCAGGCCACTCGCCGTGGCCCGAATGACAGGGCATCGTCCTCCACGGTGTCCCACCCCGGTGGCGCGGTATGTCGTCTGCAGTCTCGCACAACCACTGGCCCATCATCTGCCGGCTGCCCCCCACCTCGCTCCACTGTCTCCTTCAGAACATTCTCCCCGCTCTGCTGGCAGCCAGGTCCCATGCCCTCCAGGGCCGTCCCTGACCCACCACCGGCCAGAAGCAGTCTTTCACTCCCTGGAAGGAGCTGCACCTTCCCGGCGGCCCTTCCTCACGTCGGGTATCAGACTCCCTTATGCCGCCAGTTCCGCGAGGGTCTGTCTCGATCAGGGCTGGTTGCACTGCAGACCCCAGAAGCCCACTCCGCCCAGCTTCATCAGAGAAGGACAGGAGTTATTTTAGGAATGCTGGGCCTTGAGCGTATCCTGCTGAGTGACACAAGATGGAAAAGGACAAGAACCGCATTCCAATCGTATGTGGCACGTAAAACCAAAAGCAACAAACAAACAAACTCGTAGGTAGAGAGGGCAGCACCGTAGTTACCGGAGGAGGGGGGTGGGGCGGGGCGGGGCGGGGTGAGGCGGGTGAAGTGCAAGGCCACGGAAGGAGACTAGACCTGGACCGCGAGCACACAGTGAAGTAAGTATCTAGGGGTCCTATTATCAAGCTGTACACCTCAATGTATACGATGTTGTCGACCCATGTTACTCCGACACATTTCACTTTCTTATGAAAGACCGCTGGCTTATCTCACGAAGCCTAACGCTGGTGTCGCGTGCGGGTTGCCTGGCCAGTTGCCCTCCCGGCCTTCCGGGGGGTGTTAGCCTCCCGGGGGCACAGGGACGCCAAGCGAGTGGCCCAGACGACGACAGCCTCCCAGGGTGGCGGCCAGAGGCCAGAGATCAAGGTGGCGGCAAGGTTGTTCCCGCCGAAGACGTGAGGGGAACCCTGTCCCCGGCCCCTCTGCCAGCTGCTGGTGGCTTCCCGGCCATCTCTGGCTTTCTGAGCTTAGCGCCCCATCCGCCAGACGGGTCCCCACCGCCATCCGCACCGGGCCTTCGTCCCCGCTGTGGGCGGGCTGCGTCCAAGCGTCCTCTCTGCACAGGGTCCCAGCTCTGCTGGACAAAGTTCCCACCCCGACGACCTGGTGTTAACATCTCACCTCCGTAACCAATTAACTGCTTCCCAATGAGGTCCCATTCTCAGGCGCTGGGGGTCAGGGCTTATGTGAATGGGGGGTGGGGACACGATTCCACCCATGATACAGGGTGACCGAGCCCCCATTTTGTCTAGGTGGCATCGGGGCCAGTTAACGCCACTGCCCTGCATGCTCCCCTTTCTCTAAAGACGCCCGTGAGACTCTGTGCTGGCCAAGGAGATGTAAGTAAAACCCACCGGACGGGGCTGTGGGAAAGCTCACGGATCCCACCCCCGCCTGCTTCTCCCCTCCTGAGCACGGCGGCACACGGGAGACAGGGCCGCCGTCTGCCACACGAGGGTACAAGACACACCCGAGCAGAGACCAGGCCTGCCAGCCAGGCGCATGCCCCGACCAGGGGTGGAACCTGGGAGCTTTCGCTTTTCCGAATGATGACACTTGACCCACCGAGCCACGCCAGTCAGGGCGTGGGAAGATCGTTTTGACCGAGGGGCCGTTCCCAGGACCTAGCAAACCTTGCAAATGTCCCAGTGCACTGAGCACCCAGACGTGCCAGCGCCGGCCGGGCACACACACACATGTTGCTGCGTGCTGTCAAACACCCACAGAGTGGACGCAGCGTCTGCGATGTGCTGACTTGGGGAAGGTCACGAGGATTAACCTATTTTCTTTCCCAAGGCCTCACACAAATCAGGACTGGGACTGAGGTCCAACCCGGCTCTGTCTGTGTGTCTGTCTTTCACCCCAGACAGCCCTTCCTTGCATCCAGTTGGCCAGTCAGCGAACTTGACAGCAACCCCTCCGGAAAAGGACATGCGTGTCCCCCTCCGGGGCTGGAGGTCACAGCATTACTTCCAGTTCACAGGGGAAGGCCTCTCTCCGTCTGGCCTCAGCCTTCTGTGGTGTCCCCCTGCATGTCCCCTGCTGACCACCCCATACGACCTGACCCTCCGCAGTCACGTCTGCTACCAAGAGAAGACCCGCCAGGGTGCTTCGGGACGAGCCCTGGAACAGACTCACCAGCGCCACCTCTTTCCTCCTCCCTCTGGGGTGGCCGGATATACACATGGTGCTGAGCCCTGCAGCCCAGGAAAAGGGGGTCCTGCAGTCCAGGAGCTGGGGGCCTCTGTGCCCACCGGCTCCTCTTCCGCCCCCCCCGGTTCCTCAGCCCACCCAAGCAAACCAGCCCACAGAGCGCATCCTCCAGTGTTTGTGTCCACACCTCTGGACCTCAGAACCCAAACCCGTGGCCCGGGGGGCATCTGCACTTGACCTTCCCCAGAAATATCTGCGCTGCAAGAATTTTTACAGATGAAACTGTAAGCGTGTGAGAGTTAATGACATACTATTAAAGCTGCTGCTGTGGCCAAGCCTTGGAAAATCAAGACTTTTTCTAATTAAAATGAACAAATTGCAGTGTGTCCCCCCCCCCGCCCGGCTTCACCCCTCTGCAACACTCTCCGGGTGAAAACGAGGCACTCTCTCGCGTCCCAGGAACGGGTATCAAAGCCCAGGTTAAAAGAGAAACACCAGGAACGTTTTGTAAACTAACTTCCTGACTCTTCCTAAACATCTTCTTCAACAGGGAATTTCAGCCTGTACTTTTTCTCCAGCAGAGCTCAAAGGCGTGGTGTTCGGGTATTCGGGTGCGGGGTGGGCGGCTGGTGGAGGACAGAGCCAAGGATTCAGTCTCCGTCCGTGGTGGGAGACACGGCAGGAGTCAGACCATCTGAAGCGAGGGATGAGCCCAGGTCCTCCTCAAGTCCCGGGGCGCCCAGGGAGCTGGAAGGCCTGGGTCCAGCCCCGCAGCTGCCCGGGGCCTGCCGGGGCACACTGTGCACAGCCCGGCCGTCCCACGCCGTTTGCATAAAAATGTCTGGAATGTGAGGGTGTGAACTATTAACAACTCTCTGTATAATTATTAAGGGGGTTTTTTTTCAGAGTGAAAAAATTGTTGTGGCACTTAAGTAAAGGCTGGGGAGGACATTTCATTCATTTTTTAGTTTCGTTCAGACTGGGGGGATTGGGATGTGTGAGAATGGAGGTCTCTGTGGTGGAGGGTGATGAGCTGAGTTTCGGGCTCTGGCTACAAGGGCTTTAAATAGCCGCCACGATCCACAGCGGGGAGGGGCCCCCGGGGCCCTGGGCAGGCGGCACGGCTGGTTACAGAGCATCATCCCCGTAGCTGGCATGCCGGGTGCGACTGGAGCCCATGCAGGAATCGACCAGCAAATGCCTGAATAAATAGAACAACAAATTGATGTTTCCCTCTCTCTCTCTCTCTCTGTCTCTCTCTCTCTCCCCCTCTCCCCCCCCCCCCGCTTCTTCCTCGATCTCTCCAAAAAGGAATAAATAACAATTTAAAAAAGAGAAGGAGCCTTCTTTCAGACGGAGAAGACTACAGTCGTGATAAAAACTGTAACTATCACTGGCTACACTATACCAGTCCGAGATCTTCCAGGGCACAGGGAGCTTGAAATGAGATTCCCGTCAGTCAGCACTTCTGGAGCGGAGATGCCCCTTTTAAGGAAGTTTCTCCCGGAGATGACTGTGCCCTCAAAAAGTCATGATAAAGAAAACGCGGTGCTTTCTTCCCGCTGGCGCTGTTCCGTGCCGGGGGGACGGGCAGGAAGAGCAGACGGTGCCCCTCGCGCTTCCTCCCTGGGGTCCGGCGGCGAAGGTCTGACTTGCAGGAAGCGTGTGCCCGTCGCAGGCGGTGTTCTCCTGCAGCGACATGCAAGGGCGTGGACGGTGCCCGAGGGGGCCAGCACGCCAGCGAACGCGGGGCCGATGAAAGGAACGCAGCTTGCTAGATTCGATTCCTTTTTTTTTTTTTTTAATTCTTGGGAGGCAGACTTTCATTTCCCCAAAGACCACGTGGAGCTGGCATGCAGCTCCCCGCCTGGCCCGCTCCGGGCAGGAGCTGTGGACAGAACCCGGAGGCGTGGGGCCACCCGTTCAGAAGCACGAGACACTGCACACTCCTTCGGTCCCGGCGGCCTCGTGCGTGGTGGCCCCACGCGCCTGGAAACGCGGCGGGTGGAGGCGTGAGTTAGGGGAGCCAGGTCACAGGGCTAGTGGAACACACGTGTGTGCACCGGCTCACATCTGTGTGTGGTACGTGTGGCCCGTCCTGGGTGACCAGGAATATGAATCATAAACGGCAGTTGGAAGCACTTCAGCTCAACATGCAGCTTTTTAAAAATTTTCCTGCCTGGCTACAAACCTCCGGAGGAAGTGAATCTCCAGTTGCTGATGACCTCATTTCCACCATTTCTCAACGTTGGGAGGAGGCCTACACAGCCAATGGGGGGCGGGGCTCAAGGCGGGGGGCGGGGCTCAAGGCCGTGGGCGGAGCTAGAGGCACCACCACCCCCTGCAGCCAGAGCTTTCTCTCTGCCCCGCCTTGCGCCCCAACTCCACCCCACAGGCCCTCAGCCCCACACGCCTCTCCTTCCTTCACGTGCAGTTGGCAGAGCCATTCCCAGGGGGACCCGGCACAGTGGTCACCAGGCCAGATAATAAAGAGCCCAGGGGGACAGGACCCAGCTGACGTGTGGGGTCCTCGGTTCTGTGTGGAGACCAGACCTGGGACAGTGATCTCGGTTTCCTGTGCTTATGCCATGGAAATTAGTCACCCGACGGAATCAGCAAAACATCCATTACTCATGATGTTCGCCAAACCACAGATAGGTTGGTGTTTTATCCTGACCCAGGGACAGTGATGAATGGCTGTTATTAAATCGATAGATCAATCGGAAGCCAATAAGCCAAGACTTCCAGAGGCTGCCCAAAGCAATATACCACCACGGAGAGCCCGAAGGTCCGCCGGCCCAAGACAGGGAGATAGGAACCGGCACCGCACCGGGACAGCCCGGCACTGAGCAGAGAGCTAAACCCGCAGGCTTTCCTTGCCCTGCTCCTTGCTCATGTCTTCAGGGTCGAAGAGAAGCAGAAGCAGGCCCTGCTCGCCGGTCTGTCTGTTGTGGACACGATGCCCGGGAGGCCACAGATGCGGTGGGACCCTCCAAGAGACAGGCAGCTCCGTAACGCCAAAGCCCTTCCACCGGCAAAGGCCCTCCTGGCGTACTTCCTGCCGCATCCAGTCCTCCTGCAGGCTGTCCTCGTTCTGTGGTTGGTGTTGTCACCATCTTACAAGTGAGAAACCGGAGACCGCTGGGGAGGAAGAGGGTGGCAGGTGGCCCTGCTGGAGGCAGGAGGGAGAATGGCGGAGCTTGTGGGGGTGTGGAGCCCACATTCCCAGCCACTGGAAGGCCCCAGCCAACCGTGCGCAGAGCAGTTCCCCTGCTGTGGCCGCAGAGCAGGGAAGTCTGAGGCTTGCAGCCCTGCGCCTCCCCCATCGCCCCACCTGGTGCCCACCGCCACCCTCCTCGGCTCCTGGCTGGCCGCAAGCAAGGCCTCCCGGAGCTGCTGGCTGATTTTCCGCACGCACATAGCACACTCACACACAGCACACTCACGCAAACATACCACACACATGTATACCACTCTCACAAATGCACACTCACAAACCAACTCACACACACATACACACCCGCCCAGACTCCAGGGCCGTCCCGGGCGGACCTCAGGGCAGGCCGGAGGCAGTTCTGTCCTCGCCTGCCGCCCAGTCCTGACCTTCCGCACAGTGGGCTCCGGCCAGCGGCGGGAGGTTGGGAAAGACCATGGCTCTCTCCTGCGGTCACCCCGGGAGAGAGACAGAGCAAAGAGAGGACACACAGCAGCCACACTGAAATGAGGGGCAGCCCGGGGTCCAGTTCGGGGAAGAGAAGGCGGAGTTCCCTGGGGATCGGGGGAGCGTGGCAAGCGTGAAGGCCGGCGGAGGGTGGAGAGAGAGAGAGAGAGAGGGGAACGCTGCGACCACACTGTAGCGCTTCCTTCCATCTGGAGACGACTCGGGTTTTGAAGTGGGTTTGGGTTTACTGGGCACAAACCAGGCTGGGTGCACTTAAAAGCCTTTTTGGTGGCGTTGCAGAACCCACACATCCGTGTGGATACCGCGTTGGTGCTTCTGCAGCAAGGGGCCCGTGGGGGCCGTGTGTCTCCACCTGCGGTTACTGCAGACCGACTCGGGGAGACTCAGGCTGCTGCGTGAGACCCCGATGAGTCTGCGCCACCGAAGCCACGCAGCGCCAGCCACGGCTCCTGCCAGGGAGGCCCCGGTGCAGGGAACAGTAAACCGAACAAACTAACATGGGGTTTTTCTGGACACTCCTGTGTCCAAGCAGCACTTGGCCAAGGTGCCCGTACAAGGCAATAACTTGTGCAAATAACACTAAACCAAACACTATGTATTTAAATGAAAAAGAAGGTCTTAAAGGACACAGAGCCTGCACCCAAAATGCTTCTGTTCAAGTCAAGCCCAGGAAACAAGAATTGCACAAACGAGAGCGTACACGCACATTTATAGCTGTTCATAAATGTCAAGGAGCCGCTGCAATGGCTGGACCGGCTTGGCGTCCTGCAGGGAATGTGACTCAGGCTCCGTACGGGCGTGTGACGAGGTGTGGGAGGAATGTGGGTCAGTGTCCAGGAGCGAGGCACCCGCCCCAGGCCGCCTGCTGCAGGGGAGGGGCTGGGCGAGAGAGTCCCAACCATGTGCACATGCACAGGTTAGGGGTTGGGGGGGATGCAGAACAGTTAAGTGACACCTCACCTGTGTCTTAGGTGGAAGGAGCCCTTGGGAGGGAGGCTGGGAAGGTCTTAATTAAGACCTTAAGTAAGTTTCCTTTGAAACAAAAAGAGAGACACTGAGGCTTCCAAGAAAAATGGTCCCTTGGCCGGGAGGTTCTGGGGATGCAGGCTGGGGAAGTGGGGGGCATCTGGAAGTTGTGGGGGTTGGAAGCACCCCCCTGCGGGGATGGAGATGGAAAGAGGAGAGGTATAGCATGGATAACCAAGGTCATTACCAGGATGGTAGGCGTGTGATCCCTGAGAAACGGGAAAAAACAGCGCATGAGGGAAAAGCACTGTGGGTCTTGGCTTTGGTTACGGTTCGCTTTAGCTGCCAGTGGAATTCTGGGTAGACGTTTGGGTTCACTCGTAGACCGCGGTGGGAGAGGGCCGGCCCAGGGCCGTCTGACCTGCCGGGAGAGAGGCCGGTCCCTCCGATTCAGGGAGAAGAATGCTGACCGTTGCACTGGTACCAGCCGGCAGAGGTCATGGTCGAAAACCACAGGCCTCTTGTCCCTGTCTGCCGAGCATTATTTTAAATGTTACCTATCTTCCTCGGTTTCATTCTTCAGTAACTGGGGGGAGGACTAATTTCATGCAGAGGGGTGGCAGGGAGAGCACCGTTCCCTCGAGAAGATTCTTCCTCAGCCCCCTCCGCTCTGTCGCAGCCTCTCCGGTTTCCTTGTTTTCAGCTGCTGGACGGTTTTGAGGACTACGGGTTGGTCAGTGCGTAGACTGCCCCCTACTTTTGTTTTTGTTCTTTTCCAAGGTTCTTCTCATGACTGCAGTGAATGGCTTTGGGGGTGGGGGCAACTGCAGGTATAAAGTGCCGTTCTCACCATGTCATAGCAAGGGGACACTCTGTCTACGGCCACGTCGGAGATGACAGGAACCCCGATCCCCTGACCGGCGGCGTGGCGTTGAACCGGTGTGTCCAGCGTTTCTCTGCTCCCCCACCCCACCCCCACCCCCCACACACTCTGTTCTCTGGAAGCAAGTCACTAGGTCCAGCTGCATTCAGGGGCAGACGGTTGGGGTGGGTGGGGGTGTCTGCATAAATTATCTGGGATTCTTCTGTAAGAAACACTTGTCCCTTCCCTTCCGCTAGTGTTTATTGGTATCAATGAGGACCCCTGTGGATGTATTTCACACTTTGAGTTGCGATGCCGATCAGCTCTGGCCGCTGAGAGCGCCTTCCAGTTGGCCCTCGGGTCCCTCCGACCCGCCCCAGCCTTCTGTTACGTGAGCACCTCCTCACCTTTTGCTGTTACGGATGCCCCAGGCTCACCTCATGTTGCCCTGGCCCGCCCGAGAATGAGCTGTTTCTCCAAGGAGGTCTGGACCCTCTCACAGGAGAATCCTCAGCCCTTAGAAGCTGAGCTGTGGGGCCTGGTGCTACTGGAATGTTCCCTGCCTCCAGGCCCACTCAGCAGACAGAGGTAGGAGATACGTCTGTGTCTACCAATGCATAGATGCACACGTCTGTAATTTTCTCTGTGTGCATTTCTCTTCATCTCTGCAAGCCAAACATGAGGTCCTCAGACAACTCTGCCTCCAATCTAGTAGCCACCTCCCCTATGCGTCTCCCACTCCCTCCTCCCAACACTGGTCTGGCTCCCACCATCCCAGTACTTATTTGCACACGTAAACCTACCTCAAAATTGTGGTCCTCGTAACCTTACTGCACGCTTTTATGTATGCTCTTGACGTACAAGGTATTTACGTGTCGAACTTGTGCACCATGAAAGTTTGGAGGAAAGGTAAAGACCCATGAAGGAATCGGGATCTAAAAAGATATCAACAGCCTAGAACAAGGAACCCAAGTAAAAATATGAATGAACAGGATACACAAGAGTTTGGAAATAAGTAAGTGGCGTAACTGGAGGATGACAGAGATCAGACTTTGCAGCAATTCGTGGGAAAGGAGAAAGGGGCGGACGTGTTTGGCTGACCTCAAGCTCAGGCACGGCCATACTAACAAAAAAAGTTGGTACAGAGGGTGGGCCCCAGTGCAAATAGAATACTCCAAGCAAGGTGGGAAAATGCACCCTGGTCAACACGCGGGTCACGCACCAACTCCGCAGGTGCCAGCGGTTATATCCACCCTTCCAAAGAGAGCGCAGGAGAGGGAACAGAGGCGTGTGAGTGGGATGGGATCACACTCCCAAAATACTAGCAGGGATTAGATGTACCCTGTTCTACTCCAGAGGGCAGAGCGAGGGCCTGGAGTCCTGGGGTCCTTCCCAAGCCCATGGGGCTGAACGAGGGTGGGGCAGGCCGCCTACCCCCTGCACACCTCTCTTGGGGGACGATGAACGGCACAGCCAAGGTCCAGGAGGCAGGAGGACAATGCTGGAGGTTGGATCCCAGAGACGCCTCCTGGGAAAAGCTGAAAGGACCATCCGGCTGGGTTGTTGCTGACAACGCTTCTGGTGCAAATTGCAAATAGAATGGGGACCAGCACGCAGGTGGTCAGCATAGGGGAGAGGGAGGACCAGGGTAGGGGCCTGGGACACGGCCCAGGATAAAATGCCTCCTTCTGTCCAGTCCCCGCAGACTGCCTGCGGGCAGGCCAGTCCTTTGGAAGAGCATGGAGCCAAATGTAAGGGAAATAAGAGGAAGGCAGAGTGTGCCTGATCGGAAGGGAACCGCTCTAACAATTAGAGGTGTCTGCAAATAAAACATAACCCTCGCCAGGGGAGGGTTTCATGCAGTGGGTCAGGCCACGTCCGCAGGCGGGGCCGCCAGGGGCAAATGGGTGCAGACACGCGGTGATGAGGCGAGATACACGGGTTCGGGGTGGGAGGGAGACCTGGGCTGCCGGGCTGGGAGGGCACCCGACCAGGGCGAAGAACGCTGGGTTCCCGCGGGAGGGAGCAGTGCTGCTCTGCAGCTCCTGGTGCCTGGGAGGGACGAGCACGTGGGCTTCATGGAGCCCTGGAACCTGCCTGATCTGATGCGGCTTTGGGAGTTAGTTTCTTTCTTTGTGTATACACATAATCTTAAAAAAAAAAAAAAAAAAAGACGCACACACTGAATGAATTGCACCAGGAGGCCAAGCTTTCTCACCTGCCCGAGGCGCACACGCCCCGGGAGAGCTGGGGCGCGCACACACCTGCCCGGCGCCTTGATCTCGGGCCGCAGAGAAAGCCGTGCGGCTGGAGGTGTCCCCGGTCTCCTCCCGCTCTATTATCACTGTTGTGGGTTTTTTTTTAAAGAAAGGATTGTGTTACTTAAAACGAGGCTAAGTAAATGGTGACTTTCCAGGAATGCAACCCAGCCCCTGCTCCAACCGTGGCCAGGGCTTCTGGGACACCTTCCTGAGCCGAAGGACCGTGGGCTGCAGACCACGCGCGTCGGACTTCCCAGCAGGGACACGCGGTTCGGACTGCGGTGAGGACGGAAACGGTGAGAGGATTCGCACCTCACAGATGGAGGAGCCCAAAACGTGGACTCGGGTCCCCTCGGCGCTTCACAAGGTGTGGCCATGAAGTGACCAAAGTGGGTGACAGGTGAGGCCAGAGATGACGTCAGGACGAGCTTAGGAAGGAAGGCAGCCGGACAGAGGCCAGCGCTATTTTGGTTCGCCCATGGAAAGACATCCTGTCGTGGGATATTATGTTCCGTGTGGGCACCTCGGCGCGGGGCGACAAGGTCTCCTAAGGGACGGAAGGGGACGCAGAAAGCCGAGAACGGGCACCGGGGCTCCGAGGCGAGTGGGGGTGGCCCGGCGCCCGGCGCCTCCCAGGCTCTCGGGGCCCGTCAGTGGGATGGACAACTCAAAACTAACGGAGGGACGGAGGGGGTAGGCAGGTGAGGGAATGTTCAATTTGTAAAATGTGAATAAACAAGTATCTGTCCCAGGTGAGACTAACCCGTCTGACATCGATATTTGCATATGTGCCCATTGGCAAGCCGTTTGTGGGCAGGTGTGGGCCTGAACCGGGAGTCCGAGCCAACAGGTTGTAGATACAAGTAGAGGTGTGCAGGCTCACAAACAGGGCGTGCACGTGGCTGGCAGGGAACCGTGAGACTGTTTCCCAAAAGCATCGGAGGCGCCCCAGAGTACAATCAAACACCGCCCTGGGGCCACCCCCAGGTCCACCTCGTGGAAGTCCGTCTTCTCGAAGAAGGGTGCAGGGGGCTGGGCCGGGGCCCTCTCCGGGGTCCCCTCCGGGTGTCTGCGGGCCTGTGTTCTTACCTGACAGTGCGTATCTCAGCAGCACACCCAGGCCTGTGAGAGAGGGGCTGACGGCGACCTCAGAGGTCACACCAGACCCCTCGACTGGGGGGTTTGGGGAAGACCGTGGGAATCATTTTAGAATGAAAGAAAAAGCATGGGTTTGGGACTGGTTGCCCATTCTGTTAGTCTGCCCAGAGACTTCCTGAGCTTCTAATATGGACCCAACGCCGAACTGATAAAGGAGTTGACTAAGAAAAGGCATGTCCTTTTAAAACTCAAATCATAATATACAGGGGAGAGAGAAAACAAAAAAAAGTATTACAAAAATCATCAGCTTTAATAAATGTCAAAATAACAAAACAATGAAATATTTTAAAACAAGAAAATAACAAAACAATCAAGAGATGTATGGAAGTGATTTGCAAATAAGATAAATGGTGGTTGGACATTGGGGGATGACCGTGGTGAGTTCAAACACAGACGAAGGCTTTGTCGCTTGGGAAGAACTCGGGGAGGCCGAGGGTGGAGGCGGACCTTGGTCGAGCTCCGTGCAGGACCAGACCTGCTGTGTGGCATCCCCTCCATCCTTGACCATCCTGAGAGCCGAGGGGAGGGCTACTTTTAGTGGGCAGATGAGGAGACTGTGTCTCAGAGAAGTGAGCCCGCTTGCCGGAGTTCTCGCAGCTGGGCAGTGGAGGGGTGGGGATTCGAACACAAGTTGGCCTCTGGGTGCACCCTCTTCCCACTGATCTCCATGGCCAGGTGATCGGGGAAACCGATTTTCAAATGCGTTGGCTGTGGGTAGGAGCAAATGGGAACTTGTGAGCTCAGACCGTGGAAAGATTTCCAAGTTCAAAGGCAACACCTCCGCGGGGCGCTCTGTGGGTGGATTGCCCTGAATTTCAGAGTTTGCCTCTCTCTTTCTCACAGTTCTCTCCTCCTGCAGTGTCCCCAGGTGAGACCAGCCTTCGCAGTCAGAGAGAGCCCGGTGTGGGGAACGGTGGGTGCTCCTGTCACCCCGAGCACTGTGCCGTGTGTCACCCCAGAGGCAGAGAGCTCGCCTCGTCACCCTGGACCCCATCTGCCCTCCTTTCCAAAGATCTGGCCTAGAGACAACATGTAATAGAGGTTCGCTTTCCATTTGCAAATCTCCTTTTCTTCGTCAGTTTGGAACCAAACACATTGCCAGGCTCACGGATGGACTGCCTGAGTGGGAGTCCCTCCCACGGGGAGAGAAAAACCCATACTGCTGGCAGGAGCTCTTTTCCCCTCTCCGGTTCCGTGCTGCTTTCTATCGTCTTTCCCCCTGGGGAGCTGGGCTCCGTGGACGATTAATCCCAGAGAGGAACGTTCTCTCTTCGCCAAGTGGGAATGGGCTGCAAGCGGAAATGTAAACCGAAGTCGATTCTCAATGCGAATGTCATGTTTAAGAGCCTTCAAGATGCCGATAACACCAAATAAGGTTTCTCCATGGAGGTATCAAGGTCTGGAGGTGAAACAGGGCCCCAGATGCTGCTCTTCGTTATCATCACGGTTCCCAGGGTGCTGCTGTGCTTTGGCCCTCAGGCCTTCCTGACATCCTCTCTCACGGGCTAGAGGCCCGGCCTGGGGGCAGGCCTGACTTGCAGGCTGGACTACCCGAGCAGCACGAGGTGGGACAAGCCACTGAGCTTCTACGTGCCTGCCTTCCAGCTCTACAATCTGGAAATTCCATGACTCATACCTCAGACACTTGGCTGCGACGCTGTATCTATGGCATTCTGCATAAAGTGTGAACACAGGTCATTCAATGTCTCATTAATTATATGTCAAATGAATGACAGACAGGGCTCTGAAACATTTTTTTGAAGTTTTACTTACTGATGTGAGAGAGAGAGGAAAAGGGGGAGGTAGAGAGAGACATAGATTTGCTGCTCTACTTATTTGTGCGTTCATCGGTTGAATCTTGTATGTGCTCTGACCGGGGATTGAACCCGGAACCTCGGCATATGGGGACGATGCCCTAACCAACTGGGCTATCCGGCCAGGGCCTCGAAACATTTTTCTGCAAACTTTGAACAATCAAACGTAAAGTTTAGCCATGAAAAACTGAAGACTTTGATTTCCAGTCACTGAACAAGTTGAAAAATCTCAGTAAGAGACATTTGAACATTTGAAGTATCATCGTGTGGTAGTAATGACCTCTCATGCATATTTTATGCACTTAGATTTATAATAACCACTCGAAAGACTAGTTACCACCGCCCCCAGGCACACAGCTATGTGAAGTGGGACAAAATATTCCAAGTTCAAAGGTCCCAATATGTAAAATACAAAAGCGCTGGAGTGTCTTCCACGAGTAGAAAGCACCTTGGTGATTACTGACTCACGGAGCATGTGGACACGCAACTCCCCCTGGAGAGTGGTCGAAGGGCTGCCTGCCCTTGAACTCAGAATCCTCTCGGAGAAACGCTGCCCGCCTCGCTGGAGGGCCTGCCGTCAGTCTGGGGAGAGACAGCTAATGTTTGGAGACGCAGAACGCTGGTTGGCCATCGCTATTTACCAAAGAATTCCAAACAGCCTCCACAGCCAGGGCTGCTTTGCAAAATCCCTTTGTTATGTTACTCAGTGTCATTCAGAACCCTCTCAAAGTAAAATCATGTGGCCCCATTTCCTCAGGAAGCTAATTACTTTATTTCATTGTATGAGACACAATGCTACTTTTGTTGTTAATTAATATGCTAAAATTAGGTTAAACCATTCCAAACACGTGAAACTGAATTTAGTACTGTCAAATATATATATTTTAAAACTGATTAGAAATAACTGTCTTCAGTGTCTTTTCTTTTTCCAATTGAGCGCAAATTTCCCTCCTATGAAATTTCATTTCTTCCTGCTGTTCTGAATGACATAACGCCACTAATTTTCCAAAGGGAGGGGAACACAATAATAATGGGAACTTCAGTGAACATTTCAAAACTTGGATATTTAATAATTGAGAAAAAAAAGAAAACACACAAAAAAGAGAACGAATCATCTATGGATTTTAGAACCAAAATAAATGAAACAAAGAGAAGAATGCTTTATTTGTAGACTAATTCCAGGCAGTGACGTTTTTTAAAATTTTCTTTCTCCTCCTCTTCCCACCGACAGAAGTGCAGGTGTAACCAGAAACCCAGAAATTTCTCCCCTTGACTTTGTGGGAGAGAAAGCCGGTGCGACAGCTTCACTGGACGGTGGGGCGCAGGGACCTCTCCCCTCGGCTGCTCTGATGAAATCGCGGCCTGTGCACCTGCCGCCGCGCACTGTTAATTACTTTCCTATTTATCTAGGAGGCCTGCAAGGGGAAAGCAATCTATTGCCCCGCAATTGTTTGACTCGGGTGCTAAGTTTGTGACATTCCGATCCGGTGAGGTTTATCTCAACGCCTTGATGAGTTAACACCCCGTCCCTGAGAGACAGACAGCCAGGGTGGGTTTTGTTTGTTTGTTTGTTTGTTTGTTTGAATCTCTGCAAAAGGTTAATAGTTCTTTTAAGTCAGAGAACGGATACAGGGCACTCCTGTTGTCAGCTTCTGTCTCCCTGAAAAATAAATAACAGGGAGGGTGAGTGGACTCGGCCCGGAAGGCGTGCTCACGCCATGTCTCCTAGCCGTGAATGGAAGAGTGGGTTCTCCGCTGGGCAGGGACTGGGCCCAGCGCCCACGACGTGCTGTGTCCCTCTGCACCCAGTTTCCCCCAGGCCAGCGTGTGAATTACGGCCCCATTACCAGGGGCCCGACCTTCCTTCAGCACACACCAGGGTCGTGGGGTGGTCGGTTAAGAGGAAAACAGGCAGAGATAAGACTTACCTTTGCAGCCGGCTTTGGGCCGTCCGGGAGCCAGGGGAGCAGCAGCTTCTGTGGGTTTCCAGCTGCACGGCAACCACTTAAGGCGGGGCGGGGGGGGGGGGGGGAATGGAGGAATCAAAGAACAACCCAGGCTTCGCGCCCACGGAGCGAGGTCCTTCACGTGTGGGGCCCTCCTCACGTGAGAGTAGAAGACACTCGTTCGTTTCCTCTCCCGTGTGCGCTCTGTCCTTGTTCTTGTTCTCAGTGAGGCTGCAGACCGCGGGGCCTCCCCTGGGGTGTGAAACTCACCTGCAGGAAGAGGCCCCGCACACAGGCAGGGCGGCGGCACACGAGCCGGCTTCCTGCTTCCGACTTTCGGGGGGATGGGGTGAGGGGGGGCGCCTGCTTCCCTTACCCAGGGCATCGCTGGAGGGCTGGGTGACTGTGCGGGACCCGGGACCCCCTGTGCTGGACGGCTGAATCAGGCTCAGGTCTGGAACCGTGAGCTGGGGCCTGACTTGAGGACCAGGCGTCCCAGCTGCTCCCACCCCAGCCGGCCCCAGGCTGCGGCCTAGGTGCATCCCCTTCCCTACGCCAACGGGTCAGCGCTCCAGCCTCCAAGCCCAGTGGCCACCCTTCCCATCGGGTCACAGCCACTTTCTCCGGACCCCAGGTCTGCATTTCCTTTAACCTTTCACTCCTTCGAGAGGCATTTCCTGTGTCACCAGCGCCCCACAGGTGACACCCTGGGCCCCAGTCCCTCGGCACTTGGGAAGACCTGCCCCACCACCCTTACCAGTTCGGATTTGCTCTGAAAACAGGAGTCCCGTGTCCTACAAGACAGGGGCCTGGGCAACAGCCTGTAGCCCCAGAGAGGGGACAAGGACCCCAAAGCATCGTTCTCCATCTGGGCCTGGGCCCCACCGACACCAAACTGGAAGCCCCGGGGCCAGTCCTCGGTGGACCTGCTTCCCTGTCCTTCCTCACCCTTCCTCATCCTTCCTGTAGGGCCCCATCCCCCTGGCCGCCACCTCCCAGACCGGTCTTTGCTCCCGGATACGGAGCTGGCCCCTGACCCACAGGCCCTGCGACCAAGTCTGTTTCCCCAGCACCCAGCACCCTCCTCTGCGAGAGGAGAGCACCGAGCACCCTCCCAGACCACCTCCCCTCAGGCCGACTCCCTCCCTACCCGTCTCCACTCTCTTCCCCTCCCCCGTGCGCCTGTGTATATGCACCTCATCGCGGGGGTGTTACGTCTGCCAGGACAGGGATTCCACGGGCTCTCTTTCCCTCTCCCGGCGGGAGAGTCAATTATGCATCAGAGTCTATTAATCTCGCGAGCAGTTATGGGGCTGAAGAGGCTGCATCGAACAGCTGAGGCTGTGCGGGAGCCGGGGCGCCGCAGCCATTGCTGTAATGAACTTCCCTGATGTATAATCGTGTCTCTGGGTGACCGGCCCCGTTCTCTCGGTCGGAGGGATCGCAAACGACGTGTAGGGTATCTTTATGTGTGCACAGCAGCCTGCCCAAGCGTGTGCCTGTGATTGACCGTCCCCTGGTCCCGCGAGGCGGGAGCTCCGATCCACAGCCCGATGGCAGGTCTCTGGGCGTCATCCCTGAGCTGGCACACCCTCGGGCTGGAAGCCACCTCCTCCCCCTCTGGCCCTCCACTCAGCGACAGGGACAGGGAGCGAGGACCGCCAGCCAGCAAGAGCAAGAGGGATGGGCTGCTGGCCCCTTCTATTAAGACCTGCTTGTTTGTCTTTTAAATTTGGTCTCGGCAGCATAAAAAAGGGGAATTTATCTTTCTCCCCAGATGCAACAAACAGATGCTGGGGACCAGAGACCTTGCCTAGTCAATAAAAGATAAGTTATAAAAGCTATAAAACTGCGGAAAGAAATCGGGATTTCAGCAAACTCCAGAGCTTTCTCCGGGCTGCCCCTGTGGTCGACTGTGAGGCCGGTGGGGGGGGGCGGCGGGGGGCCGGTCGTGCGTCCACTCCCTCCATTACCGGAGCGCCACGTGGGTGTGGCCGGAACAGGGACGGAGGTGGAACGGGCAGGCGAGGGGTGACGCCGACGCCGGCGAGGCAGAGAAGGGTGCCCATCCGAAGACGAAGCTGTCATGGCCAGTTACCCTGGGACTCTTTGTAAAGACCTCGGAGGCGACGGGTTCTTTAGGTTTTAGTGTGCACCTTCCGAGTGATTTTGTAAGCTGTGTAGATGATGCTCCTTTTTTACACTCTACACCATCTGATTGCACGGACCACCCTCCAGGAGCGGGGAATGCAAGCGCCGCATCCAGGCCACGTTCTCCGCATCTGGGTGAAAGCCAGCGTCGCCGCACGGAGAACATGTGGCCCAGACCGCAGCGGGGGGTCGGTCACCTGTCTGTCATTTGGCGCTTGGGAAGCACCAAGGCCATCCCCATTTTAAGTGACCCCTTTTTCAGAGTCACCCTTCGGAATAAAAACGTTTGGAAACCTGAGACAGTGCGGTGGTCAGAGCTGGAGGTCTATCTATCTGCCTTGGATCTAATCCCAGGACCACCAGGATGCGAATCTGAGAATTAAACGCGCACGGCCTCAACTTCCCCACCTGTAAAACGGGAGCGCGGAGACGCAGCTTGCAGCACGGTGCTCAGGGGTGGCAGTGGGGGTGCCACCCCTGCCACCCAGCAGGACCCGAGACGACGCTCCCAGGGCAGCCGCTGCTGCCGTGGCTGCTCTAATGCTGCCGCCTTTGCCACTGCAGTGGTACCTGGGTCCTCGTCGTTAGTTCGTTCCGGAACTTGTGAACTTGGGACGAGAGCCCAAATCCCCCAGTCCTGAGCAGAGGGCCGGGTGCTGAAACACTTTTTTTTCCTAGTCCACACTCGAGGGGGGCAGGGCTTGACGTGTTCTGCAGCCGACGAGGACTGAGGTACAGCTGTGATCAAATCTGGGCTATCCCTTTGGCTAAGTCGTTTTTCAGGCTGGTGTCAGGTGGCGTGCTGGTGCTGCGACTGTGCCGACGGCTGAGCTCCGCCGGGGCCTTGGGTGAGAGGAGAGCTGTGACACCTCTCGGGGGAGGGGTCACCAGGATGCGCCAGCCTAGACCGGCAGACCGTCCCTTCACTCAACGTTTCTCCGCCTCCTTTTCTGGGTCAGATATGGTGCTAGGTGCTCAGGATTTAACACTATGGGTTTGGAGGTGTAAGGCCTTGACCTCTAGGAGTTCTCAGTCTGGTTGCTGGGGGTGGGGAGAAGACACACAGACAGTGGTGCCAAGTGGGGTATAAACCCGTAAGGCCCCGGGGCCAATCAGGAGAGTTCATGCCGCCCTGCCAGGGCCGCCAGGGCCGCCGTGGAAGGCAGGCTCCGCAGCAGAGAGGGCGCTGGAGCGGCGGTCTGAGAGAGGGCTGCTTGCCAGGCAGACCCTTAAAGAAGCAGTTGTGGACCAGGGGACCTTGGGTGATGTCTGGAGACATTTTTGATTGTCCCAACTTGGGGCTGCTGCAGGCCTCTGGTGGAATGTGCCACCCCAATGTATGGGTGCCCCCCCCCAACAAGGAGGCACCCAGTGGTCCACAGTGCCCAGGTGGAGCCACCCTGAGCTGGAGCCACCCCGTGAGCCAGCACAGGGAGGGCAGGAGGGCGCACAGTATGTCTGAAAGAGGCCAGGAGCCTGGAGCCCTCAGCGCAGGGGTGGGGGGTCTGGGTGTGCAGGGAGGGGGCAGATCGCGAAGGACCTCGCCGGCCATCACAAGCTCAGGGGCGGTTCTCTCCTGTGCTCCTTAGACATCCCCCGAAATAGCCACAGCGCGAGAGGAAGCTCAACTTAGTACCGAGTCGTGGGTAACCGTTGCCCAAAAGGCCCTACAGTGTCTGTGTCCTCCTAAAAAATCAGGTACGTGTGGCTTCTTTTCCTGATGAAAATGAACGACAGCGATGCCGCCCGTCTTCCTAGCGGCCGAGAGTCGGTCCCCAAGGAGGATGGGCCCTTGGGTGCTCTGCAGAATGGGAGCTGCGGCAGGCAGGGCCTGGGGAGGTTTGAACGAGGGGTGACTGGGGCGCATGCCTGGGTGGGAGACCTCCTGTCCCATGGGGCGACACAGCCCACAGCTCCAAAGGATGCGTTCACCGTGTGGTGCCATTTTGAGCCAAAGTCACAGCTGGTTTTGAGGTGTCCGCCAGCAGCGGAGGAGCAGAGGCCCCCGGGAGGAAGCACACTGGACAGAGAGACACCTGGAGCCCGGACAGACTCTGGCACCACCACTGATTAGCTGTGTGACCCAAAGAAAGTGACGTCACCTCCCTGGGCCCAGGGGACAGGAGCAGCCCAGGTGAGAAAGGCTCCGGGTTTCCCGGCTCACACCCTCCCGAGGGCAGGCCTCCCGGCCCTGCCCAGCAGTCACACGGTGGGTGGCGTGACCCGGGAGCGCCCTGATCCCTCTGGCTGGCCCTTGTGCGCCAAACAGTTGCAGGCTTGGCCTGGGGGGAGGGAGGCTGGAATTTAGCAGCAGTAACTTTGATTTCCCACCCTCATAACTTCATTCCTGTGCGTGTCAGGAGCCCTTCGGCCCTCAAGAGGCCCTTGTTATTGCATGAACCTCCCGACTCCCTTTTCGGCTGACCTCCGACCCCTCCGCCCTGCATTCCCGGGAGGGAGACGTGGGGCGCAGGAGAGAGAGGCCGGCTTGCGCCTGAGTGTGAGCAGCCGCGGCGCCTCCTCCAGCGAGCTGACCTGTTTGCTGAGGGAAGGCACTCGCCCTCTGGAATGGCAGGCATTTTACAAAACGGGGAGTGGACCTTGGGGGTCTGCCTGAGGGTCCTGAGTGGCACCTGACGGGCCAGGAGAGTCCAGCAAGGACACCCTGCTGTGCCCTGGACTGGGCAGGTGGCCACAGGCACCACCACGTCCCCTTCGTTGTCCCTGCAGTCGTGAGTGACTGACTCTCCCTCCTCCAGCCCGAGCCCACCTGCAGACTGAGAGGTGGCCGTCGGTGGCCTCCACACGGCTCCCCTTTTCATGGTTGCGGGAGGCGGGCCGTGGCCCGGGGCTGGTGCCTCGGTGGAAAGTGGGGACGGTAACCACTCAGACAGCCAAGGGCTCCAGGCCCTGAAGTGGAACGAGGTCGGCCCGCGGGCAGCCTGGGGTGACGCTCCTGAGTGACTGATACGGATGAAAAATGGCCCAGAGCTCAGAGCCGTCCCCTTGCGGGGAGGAAGCCAGAGAGCAGGGTGGGGGAGGCGAGGTGGGGCCCAGGAGGGGACCGTGAGCCCTGCAGGGGGTGCCTGGGGCTCACCAGCACGGCCCCATGTGGCTCGGAGACGGACTGGCCCTGGGGGGACCATTCTTCCATCCTTCCCTTACCGTAGTTCTTCATTAAGAGACACACAGTCCTGCCACAGGGCATGTCCCGGGGCGGGCGCGTGACGTGAGTGTGGCCATGGGTCACACAAGTGCACGAGCTCCTCCATGTCACCCTTCTCCCGTGGGATCTGTCAGTCGGTCGGTTGGTCGGTCCGTCCCACAGCCCCCACCTCCGAGGCCCCCCACTGAGCAGCCCCAGCGCCCGCCGGCGCACGCAGGCAGGGCCGGAGCCCTGGTCCCCCCGCGAGCCGGAGGCCACGCAGAACCTGCCTCCAGCGCAGGGCCCCAGCTGGACCGGCGTATCAGCGGACATTTAAATCATTTTTGAGCATTAAAAACAGATTTGTCATATATGAAATATTCATAAACTGGCCCGATTCACATTTCTATCCACTGATGCAGAGAAATCATGCGTCTCGGCGATCCAAGTCAAGGATACCATAAAAAAAGACGGTTTTTTTGTTTTGAGAGCTGTCCTGGCTAAGACATCAGACCCCGTGTCATCTCCGTGGCCCATTACTTCCCCGGCCCCCAAGAACGAGAGGACGAGGCCCACCACCGCCCCGTGGCCCCCTCAGCTCACCCAGTCTCCAGGGCGGGACTGAGCGGCCCCTCTGTGCGGGTTCGGGGGGGACTCAGAGGCCCCAACATTGAGTCTGGGTCCCGAAACCCGTCCTCAGGTCCCTGTCCCACCCGTCAGGCCTGGGGTCCGGGGGCCCGGGGGTGGCCCTCGGGTTGGCACGCCCTCCCAGGCAGCAGGGCCTGTGCGCTGCGCTGGGCGCCTTCTCACCCGCCCACAGCCTGCCAGGAGGCACCGCTGTCCCCGCGTTCAGAGGACAATAGGCTGGCACGGAGTGGGCGAGAACTTGCCGAGTCAGCCATGCCAGAGCCACGTTCAAGCCCCGGCAGCCTGGCCCTGAAGCTCACATTCCGAACCGCCAGGCGGAGGGGCCTGGAGTGCGGTCTGGGCCCAGCAGGATACCGAGGCCCTTTCCCGGGGTGTCCGAGGTCAGGACCAGTGCTACAGTAACACCGAAACACCACCACACACGTCACTGACCCGCTCCCTCCCTCCTGGACACTTGCAGCGCGGCCTCCCGGCCACTCCAGAGACGCCGCGGCTCTGACGACGGAAGGTGTGCCGGTCTGAGTCTCGGGTTTGCTTCCTAGTAAGGTCAGTACTGACAGAGAACACCCCCCTCCCCAGGTCTCTCTGGGACTCTCGGTAATTTTAAGAGTATAAACTAAACAGGTCCTTTGCCTAGCCACTATGTCATACACCACCTGAAACTAATACAAAATATAACGCTGAATGTGAACGGCAATTGAAAATAAAACTTAAAAAATAAAAGAGTGCACAGATGTTCTAAGACAGAAAGGTGAGACCTGCCGCTATGTGCCAGGCCACGCCCACCCCCATCTGCAGTTGGCCCCTGCCCCCCCTCCACCGTGGGCCACCTCCCCGCTGGCCCCTGCCTGCCCGTCACAGACCCCATCGGGGTGACTTCTCCAGCTCACAGCCGCCAGGCCCACTCCACAGCTGATTAGTCTCAGCCTTGATTGGGGCTAAATGCTCCTCGGGAACCTGACACTTGAAGGTGGACGCCATCAGTGCAGCAGGGAGTCCATGACCGAGCTCCAAAACCTGCCAGCACTCCAAGACAGAGTCCACTCCGGGGTCTGCACGGGGTC
Organism: Phyllostomus hastatus; assembly: GCF_019186645.2. Classification (NCBI taxonomy): domain Eukaryota; kingdom Metazoa; phylum Chordata; class Mammalia; order Chiroptera; family Phyllostomidae; genus Phyllostomus; species Phyllostomus hastatus. Next base: position 97,175,391 of record NW_025333872.1, read on the forward strand.
CTGAGGGGGGTTGTTCAGTGCTCCCGTGAACTGCCGGAGTGACCCCAGTGACCGCCAAACATCCCCTTGTCCCTGAAGGTGGCATGGGAGGACAGAAGCTTAACTAACAGGAAAAGATGGAATGTAGCTTCCTGGACTCCCACCGCCTCTGCTCATCACAGGGTCCTCATTTCCCTCTGGGCCGCCCCACCTGGCTGAGGGCGGGTCTGCTGGGGGCGGGGGGGCGGCCTGCCAGCTGCAGCAGCTGCTGGGGTGCAGGGCAGGCTCCCTCCAGGTGGTCCCGCCCCTCCTCTGCCTGAGGCCGGACTGCTGGAGTACCCTTATCTTATCTTTGGACTCAAATATCTCTGGGCTCAAATCTGCCCTGAGGGACCTGGGCGCCTCTCTCCCCTGACAAGCCAGATGGACTGCCACAAAGTCCTCTCCTAGAAATAAACCAACAGCTCAGTAGGAAGAAAGGGTTTCCATGAAAGAAAGCTAATGAGCATTAAATGTGACATCACAGGGAAGAGGCCTGGGCCTCCTGTTCCACGTTCCACGGTGGGCATCGTCCCCGTGACTGACGCCGCAGAGTGTGTAGAACTGCCCCCCCCACCCCACCCCCTGCCAGCAGATGTGTCCCTGTCCTTGTCCCACTTGGAAAAAAGGCCTTTGCAGATGTAATTAAATCAAAGATCTTGAGATGAGGTGGTCCCAGACTATGCAGATGGGCTCTGAATCCAATGACCGAGAGGAGGAGAGAGGGCTGCGGGACGACGGGGGCGGGGGACGGGGTGACCAGCCCAGCCCAGGGACCCCTGCAGCCCCCAGAAGGCATCTCCCCTGGAGCCTCCGAAGGAAGGGCCCCAAGCGGTTGCTGATAGCTCTTCCCAACCCAGGCAGCCACCTGATTGCTTATCAGCGTCTTTTCCGTCTCTTCACGTCTCCGCGACCCAGCTCCCCACCCCTGGCAGGCAGCAGAGTCAGCCACCGGCCCCATCATATCAGTCCCAACTTCCTGACCGGCCTGCCTCCAGCCCAAGTCACCCCAAATTCCAACTCCAAACCCATGGGGGAGAGAGACTGACTGGGAGGGACCGCTGGCCGACCCAGCGGGCAGAGCCGTGTCAGACGGGCGTGGCTGGCGCGGCCCACGGGCAGGGCGAGAGTGGGCCGCTGGAGACAGAGTCCCTGGGCGTGCACCACGTAATTAAGGCACCCAGGAGGGCCCCGCCCGTGATGCCACTTCGCCTACAGACGGTGCAGCCCTTGCAGCAAAGGGTGGCGTCTCAGACACCCCGTTAGTGGAGGCTAACCCCATGCGCTCTCCACTTGACCTCGCACAGGGGGACCCTTCACCCTCTACTCCCCAACTTTTCAGTTGGCCCCTTCTGGGTCTGACCATAAAAATTATCATTAAAGAAGCAACCCTTGGCTGGCTTGACTCTCCCACCCTGGGCGCTTCCAGCCCCCACCCCCACCCAGGTTGGGCTGAGCACCTTTCAGGAAGAGTCTCTACTGCATGTTTGCTAGCATGCTCGCCCTCCTGTCCTACCCCCAGGTCCTCCTCGCCTTTGTCCCTTCAGACGCAGGGCACACGGGGGAGGCGCCACGGCCTGAGCCCCCCGCACACCTCCCACATCCCAGGAGGGTTGCGTTCCAGGATGACTTCCCATATCCCTCCCTGGGCACAGGAAGGAGGTCCATCCTTGGGGTCCTGTCCTAGCCACCCACAGGTGGACGTGACCCTGGGTCAGTGACCTCCGGGTCAGTGACATGCCCCTTCCCTGGTGCCCGGGAACCCGGAGAGAGAAAGTGGTCTGTGGCTCTGTGCACAGGCGAGTGTGTGTAGCCGACCACGCAGCACAAGGGTTGAACCAGCTTCCCGAGGAAGGCAAACACATAAGCGGGGAGAGTGGGGAGAGCTGCGCCTGGGGCGGCGCAGGCAGGACCCTTGAGTTTGCACCCCGTGCCGGGGCCCGTGTCGTGGTCGGCTGCCCCTGCAGGATGGGGCTGGGGAGGGCCCCCCGGGCCCGGGGCAGGGTACCCGGCCGGGTCCGAAAGAAATAGCCATGAACCCCAGGCTTAGTCCTGGTTGGATGAGGATAAATAACATTAACATTCAGAACTTTGTTTTAAATGGGTTGTTAATTGCTGTTGATCTTTAAATATTTGAGTTTATTAATTTCTCCCTCACCCCTGAATTATATTTCAGCAACATTCCTGTTATGAGTCTATTAAATCAGACATCTCCAGAAAAGTAGCATTTATTTATAACTCCGAGATATGCACACCTAATTAAGACAGCGTTCCCCTGCATATTTCACGGGAGGTGAGCGTGGCCCACGGTTTCTGTCCCTCGGTTCCAACGGGCCTTCCGGGGCGCTGGGAAGCTCTGACCAGAACTGCGCGGGAAGGCACCCTGTGTCTTTCTGAGCGGTGATTTCCCAAGAACCTTCACCCTGAGAGACGTAGCTGTTCCTAGACACTGCAAAGCCCCCTCTTAAAGAATCCCAGAGGGCCGCCCCCTGCAAACAAGGGATTTGGAAATCGGCTGCATTCCAGACTGCGTCTGGGTCACTACACTCACGCCACTGGCCGGCACTGGGAGGCCACCGACCGCAAGCTCTGCATGAACGTCCGTGGCCTTCCTCCGGTCATCCCTGCGGCAGACCCATTTGACAGAAGAGCAAAACTGAGGCTTCAGAAGATGAAGTCTTCTGCCCGAGAGGCAGAGCCAGGAGGACGCAAACGGAATCCAGGCCTTGTCCACTGCACCTCCCTTCACTGCCCAGAACAGGTAATCCGTTCTAGAATATTCCCAACCAAGTTGCTGTCACCCCTTCCCCCTGCCAGGTGGTGAAAATTTGTTCTTGGGAGCAAAAAAAAAAAAATCACACTTTTTAAAAACATATCAAGCACAGCTTCACACACCAGAGCATACACAGGTGAGCAGACCCGTGGCCCTAACCCTCCCCGGGAGAGGGCGGTCAGGAAAGCCGTCTGAAGAGGCACCTTTGGAGGATGGAGATGAAAAGGCTGAGAAACGCTGTTTCAGGACAACGGCAGTCACGTGACGCCCACACAGCACCCCCCCCCCATCCTTGTGCATCACCGTCCTGCATCCCCATCTCTCCCGCGGTCTTACTTTGACAACTCAGGTACCACGGGCGTGAACTAACAGCCGCTATCGTGGCAGGGCACAGCACAGGGCGGCGTGCAGATCCCGTCGGCGGCTGCGATAAGTTTTCTATCTGATGAACTGCGAGTCCCCCCTGGCAAAGCCATTCCAACTGCTGCAAATGGTCCCCTGATGCTTTCATTTGTTTCTGTTTGGGGCCTTCCTTAGCCCGAGATTCTTAATTCTTCTTGCTATGGTTTTGTGCAGGAAGGTGGTGGAGAATGCTGGAGTTTAAGTCGTATCAGAAAAACTCAGGGTGAACCATGATTTTATTCTTCTCAGGTCATTAGTCCTTGGGCAAGAGAGTTAGTCTAAAAGAGTCTCTGTTTTCTCACCGGGAAGCCCAGACTTTTACTGCACGTCAAGTATTTTTATACATGTTTCACCCTAGACTCACCAATGTGGTAGTCATCGGTCCCATGTGGCTCTTTAGAATTAAATGCATTAATATTAAATCAAATTTAACATTTAGCTCTTGAGCCGCTGTCGCCATATTTCAAGTGCTCCGTAACCGTATGTGGTCCCAGCCGGGTAATGTGGATAACGAACACTTCCATCCTCGCGGAGAATTCCACCGCGCGGCCCTGCTCTGAGGACAGGAACGCCAAGAAGACGGAGGCCTTGTCGGTGAAGGGATGGTTCCTTTCCACTGGGCACATCTGCCGTGAAAACCAGCTTTGTGCTGGCCCTGTTCTGAGCACAGGGCGTGAGCTGGGATCAAACCAAAGTTCCTGCACTTCTGGAGCGTGGCTGTGGTTTCAGGGCAGGGTTCTGTGACTTCCCACTGAAGGGGCAACTGAGGGCGTGAGAACGTTCGTACGGAGTCAGAGCAACGTGGCCATCCGAGCTGAGTGACATGGGTACGTTCACTTATTCTCTCGGAGAGACTTTGTTTCTTCACCTGTGAAATGGGTATGATCTTCATAGGGCTGTTTTGAAGGTTAAATGAAGGAATGGATGTAAACAGTTTAACAGAATGTCTGCAATAGTAGGTGCTCAATAAGCTGCTGCTCTCCTAATTAAGACAAAAGTCAGTCGGTCCCCCTAATTGCTAGCTTGTTCACACAACAGAATAGTTCCCCTGCTGTCTGGGATTTATTGGTTTGTTATTAAGGCTCTAACTCAGGCTATTCCTGGAGGTCACCTGGTAAAACGACACCGGAGCCATTCTTGAAGTGAGCGAAGTCCTTGCTCACCGAGTAACCTTAGCATTCTTGCTGGCATTGGTTGCTGTAGTTACCGAACGTTGGAGCTTGAAGAGAAGTTGGAGAAGACAGGACTGAACTCACCTGTCGTAAAGGCAGGTCAGGCACCGTGTGCGCAGCATTGCAGCAGACGTCCGGGGCTCCTTGTCTCTGCGGCCGCTGCTCCCCCTCTGAAAACAATCACAGTGGGCCCTGGCTGGTGTAGCTCAGTGCATTGAGCGCGGGCTGCGCGAACCAAAGTGTCGCAGGTTCGATTCCCAGTCAGGGCACATGCCTGGGTTGCAGGCCACGGCCCCCAGCAACTGCACATTGAAGTTTCTCTCTCTCTCTCTCCCTCCCTTCCCTCTCTAAAAATAAATAAATAAAATCTTTAAAAAATTAAAAACAATCACAGCGGACTCTTGATCTCCCGTCAGGTGAACACATCTTCCTCATCTCCAGACACTGCAGTGAATGGTCATTCTCAGCAGAGGGGCCCCTGAAGCTCAGCTCCTCGTGGCTGTGTCTGCGGTGTTTGTGGTTCCGCCCCGTGGCAGCCACAGTGACCGTGGCCGAGGGACCACATGGTCTCCCCTTGTTTTAAGTGCCGCTACCTCCTCACCACCTCGTGGTCTGTCCCCAAAATGATCAGCCTGGAAGGAAGACACTTTTCCCCACATGTCTGTTTCTTCCTGACCACGCAGCCTGTCACCTGGCAGGACACGTGCCGGGGTGAATCCTCCTCTCTGTCGTGGACAGGAAGACTCGCGTGCTGCCAGCCACGTTTACTGGCACATGATTGATGATGAAAAGAGAGTTACGTCAGCAGAAATCGTACACATGAATCTTGGGATGTGCCGGGAAATCACGTTTTCCACTCTGGAGCTGCCTTTTGGGATGTTGGTTTTAAGTTCATTATTAAGAAACAGAAGACTCAGAAAGATGCTTTGGACACCCTGCTTTCCTGCCCAACAGACTCAGGCAGAGAAACCTGCTCCAGGAAGGGAGTCGTGGGGTGCGGCCTTCGCCCACTCTGAATTTGGGGTGGTCGGCAGGGGGGCTTCGGGCAGGGGCCTGTTCACCCAGCACCCCGGGTGCCCTGGTTTCCCAGCGGCCCAGCAGGGCTCCGCCCGCCCTGTGTGCGCCGCTCTCCCTCCGCTACCCGTGCATCGCCCACTCTCAGTTCTGAGATCTAGGGCCCCAACCGCCCCCTTTTTTTCTCCTTTCTCCGTTCTCCTGTCTCCTATTCCAACATTGCCTCGCTGTCTTTGGAATTTTCATGCTTATGAGAATTCCCCCATGCATGTGTATTAAAATTTTTATTCTCTCCTATTAATCTGCCTCTGTTAATTTGATTATAAGCCCCACTAGAAGAACTTAGAAGGTAGGAAGAAAAGTAGTAACTTTTTTTTAGCCTCCATAGATACAAAGAAGGGCATACAGTCCTCAGCTGGATTTAAACTTTCCTACCAGAGAAAATGAGAGGTTTCACAAAAGTGATCGATTTCACAGTATGGGCAGTGAGGTTGTGAATAAAGATGGCTTCTTAATTTAAAAAAAGAGGGGGGCGTTTTTTGTTTGTTTGTTTGTTTTCTTATCCTCCAGAGTCCTGAACTGTAACATTCCCGTTGGAAAGCCCAGAGGACGGAAATTACAGCCGATCCTGGACCGTTCCTGGGCCGAACCTGGGGGGTTCCCAGCTCCTGCCCGCAAGGGGAGCCTCCATCCAGGTACCCAGTTCAGGTGCTGAGGAAAGGGAGCTCCTTCCCTCTCCGCCCTCCCTCCTCTCCAGCAGTGGGAGAGGGGGAGGGGAGGAGGAGCAAAGAGAGGTCCCTCCCCCTGAACTTGTGCACAAGGGGATGATGCATCAGCCTTCCAAACCCTAACTACCTAGAGAGAATAACCCCCTCACCAAACGCTTGGGATTACTAATGCGTGCGAACTCCAAATAGTTACATGTGTCCTACTTTTTTTTTTTTTTTCTGTCCGGAATGTTTTCCTGAAGAATTCAACGATTTCACGTCTGAGTAACAGGACCCATCTAGTTTTGCCTCTGCAGGAGACAAGTAGAGAGTTACAGGTCAGCAGCACTGCGGAAGAGATTACACTCGGGTTCTGAAAAGACGCTTTTAAGGAGCTCGGGATCACTTTTACGGCGTGATTGAACGGGCAGCACGGAGCCCGGCCTTGCAGCTGGACGCTGATTTAGTCATCCCGAAGCGCTCACACTTCCTCTGGAATCTGATGGCGTGGAGCGCCACAGAAATGTCCCTGCAGGAAGAGGAGAGAAGAGGAGGAAGTGTGTGAATAGTGAGATAAAGTTCAAACCTGTCACCAAACGGCATCCCGCCTCCCTGCACAAAGGCCCCGGGCCGGAAACCACACACGCGCTGGCAGACCCGGCGTCCCGTCCGGCGGCGGCCTGAGCACCCCGCGCTGCCAGGGCTTTTCCCTACAGGCCCCTCCCGGGCTCTGCACGTTCTGCCGGACGACAGATGTGGGGCCTGAGTTCTATTTGCATAGAGGTAATGCGATTACGCCTGGAATGGGCTCTGCTGGTGGCGTGGCTTGTTTGGGGTTAGAATAACGGAAGAGTAGGATTCCTCGCCCATCTGGGAGGAGCTTTAGATCAGAGTTCACTTGGGGGATCCCCCGGAGCAGATGGACGGACCCGGTAAGAGAGCAGGCAGGCTTCTGCCTCTGGAGTCTGCAGCCCCGGAGCCCTCCCGACCCGCCGGCCTGCCCGCGGAGCCGCCTCGCCGGCCTCGCTGACCTTGACGGTGGGTCTGTCGCACTTCCTCCCTCGCCCCAGTCCTTGGCTTGCTCTGTGGCTCAGCACCACTCATTCCGGCTCCGTAACTCAGCTCCCAGTTTTCCAATAGCTGCTTTAATTTATGACAGGGTTTGGACACACTCCCTGGCCATGACCTTGGCCATCGCCCCAGAATATCATTTTCAGCATTTATATCCTCTAGATGCTGCTGCACTGCAACCGTGGCCAGGAGGTGCTCTGCCCTGTCGCGGCCCCACATCCCGGACCAGAGGGACGAAGGCCAGGGCAGGCCTCTTCCAGCCCCTCCCCAGCTGCCGTCTGGTGAGAGGCCCACGGGGACTGGGGCAGAGAGGCGAGGCCGGCTCGGCCTGCCTGCTGCGCCTCCTACTTTTCCAAGGAGGTGCCAGGCATGTGGGGCAGCTCCGAAGGTCGCCGTGCTCCTCCCGCAAGGAAGTTGGCGGGCACTCAGGTTGTACCTTTGGAGACAGAACGTGCGCGTGTAGTAACTCGAGGAGACGGACAAAGCTGTGCCTGAGACGTGCCGCTGGGTACGCCCAGCTCCTGCGCGCACCCAAGTTGAGAAGCACTCCCAAGGGGAGAGGCCGGCAAAGCAGGGGTCTAGAGCAGTACATTCAACCCGGTGCTGAGGGGCAGGATGGGCACCTCCCACGGATGGGCGGGGAGACACGCACTCCAGGTAGACAGGACCCGCGCGAGCCAATGCGGAGACGTAACTGGACTCTGGGATGTCGGCGCCCCATCGCGAGGCCAAAAGTAACTCCATGCAATGGGCACAGCTGTGGCCAAACAGAACAGGTCCCACGGCAGACAAGAGTCACCCCCGAGAACACGGCCCAAGATGGCAAAAGCTCGGCAAATAGACCTGCAAGGGATAAGTGGACCGTTTAAACCAATGTAGTATTGGAGAATCCGCATGGGTGCTATTCTCCTGCCGTTTCTTCAGGTGGGCCTCTAAAACACCGTCTTCTATGTGCGCATTATAAATAATGTATTTTGTAATTTACATTTTTCTAATTGAAAAAATGGCCGCAATAGCCCCAAGTAAATTGCATGCATGATTTAATAGCAGCTGAATAAAATTTTAACTATGGAAAAAAAAATAAAACCCCTCTGAAATAGTGCTGTTTCCTAACAAAACAGATTTGGAGAGTGGCTTAATCCTTGATTCTGTGCTTTTACAAGATTATAAACTGGGTTCATTTAGGCGGTGACCAACAGGCAGGCAGAGAACAAGAGTAGCTCAGTCTGCCTCTCGCTGCAATAGCTCTTCAGACTTTCAAGGCACCTTAATACCCAGGCTGCAGACTGTCCCTCATGTCAATCTTAGAAGACGGGAGGGATTTTTTTTAAATCCTCACCTAAGAATATGTTTATTGAGTTGAGAGAGAAAGAGAGAGAGAAACATTGATGAGTTGCCTCCTGTACATGCCCCAACCAGGGATCAAACCTGCAATCTAGGTTTCTGTCCAGCATCGAACCCTCAACCTTTTGGTGCCTGGCATGACATTCCAACCAGACGAGCCACCTGGCCAGGGAACAGGAGGGGGTTTGTCGGTCCCACCTGACAGGTGCCCTGCAGTGGCAGAAAGGCCCCAGCTGGGCTAGCCTTCTGCGACTCTGTGTGAGCACTTACCGCTTTGCCTGCCTCAGACCCTGGCCGGACTGTGGGGGCGCCACCACCTCTCTCCTTGGGAAAACCGCTTCTCCCTCACTCCAGCCCCCTCTGCTTCAAGCTGGGGCTACCAGTGACCCCCATCCAGGGCCCCCAACCCGATCGGAGCCAACTAAAGGCTTTTCCCAAGACTCTGCACCCAGGTTCAGGCTGGAGGGGCGTGGAGGTGGGCAGCTTTCATCAAAGTTTCCTTCTTGGAGCGAACTTCTGGGAGGCGGGGCTGGTGACTGTGCGACCAGCCGCAGGGAGGACGTTTGAGGAAATAAAAACAACGTGCGGTGAGAAGACGACTCAGCATTCAAAGTTCTGGGTCCAGTGCGGTTTGAAGCGCAGTTGCTTCTTTGCCATGGTTACTAGAGACTTTCAATAAACACTTTTTTTTTTTTGCTTTATTTCCACTTGAGGTTATGTTCCTTAAAAATCCAAAGGAGTCATAGCTAATGCTACACTTCTATCTCCATGAACCCCTTATAATCTGCTCCTACACGTGAAGAAATAAGGTTCTGGGAAGTTGAATAATTTGGGTTGAATAACCCAAGTCTTATATTGAGTTATTGGCACAATAATGCCATTCACCAGTACATATCACCAGGACACTGTGTGTATAATTCATAGAGTTTCGCATGCCCTATCTCCTTTGATGCTACGACATGCCTTTGAAACAGATTGGACAGGCACCTAGCCCTACTTTCAGGTGACAAAACGAGTTCAGACACAGTAGGTGACTTCTGGGGATGGGACAGGCCCATGTGCACATGAAGATCATTTCAATGAACAATGAACCGAATTCAGTGATATAACTGCTCGCTTAGGATTATTTTTAATAAGTGCTTTAACATAGCGTTGCTCATAATGATTTATGCTGTTATTTCCTGCCACCTGACTTTTCTATAGTTCAACCTGGGATAAAATATTTTTCATCATCTTGGGACCTGATAAAATATCAATAAGCTTGTACTGTGTATCTCTTGGGGTGTTTTGTTTTATTTATTTTTTTTGCTGCAATGAGCTTTCCTGTTTCCACCTGGTCCAGGGCCTGGGAGAGGCGCAGGCTGGTCGAAAGGCTGCCTGGTGGCTGCAGGGAGAGGCTCAGGCAGGAGCCGGACCCCAGGGGTGCAGAGGGGCCCCTTGAAGGCCTCTGGCTCCTCGGGATCCTGGTTGTGCTTGAGGGGGAGCCTCTCGAAGGGACATCCGCCCAGCCCGGCCAGGGGGCCGCCAGCCCACAGAGGTGAGCCAGGTGTTGCCCGTCTTCTTGATGCGGTTCACCTGCTCACCCAGGACTCGGCTCTCCAGGAAGTCACGGAGCCAAGGGGCCGGGGTGGGGGGCAGAACCGGGGTCTGCAGGTCCACGGGACCTGGGTCAGGTTCTTCTCCAGGGCCAGGGCGGCTTCCCTGGTGTCCTGAGTGTCACCCCCTCATCTGGGACAGCTTCCGCATGTCCTGGAAGAGGGTGCGGCCACCATGCTAGTTTTGCAGCTTTGAGAGACGCCCAGTGCCCTTGGCGTCTCCTCGGCCACCTCGGGGAAGAAGAGGCCCAGGCCCTCCGGAGACGCAGCGTCACAGTGGAAACAGAAGCCCAGGGGAGGTGAGTGTGAGGGGCTGCAGGTGCAGGCCGGCCGGGGGTTGACGGGGCCTCCACCTCGGTGGGCTCACTCTGATGAATCTGGGAGCCCGTGCTTGTCCGGCCAGGAGGAGTTAAGGCCCAAACCTGGTGCTGGCTGGTCTCGGAGGCTGGGGGCGGTGAGGGGGCCCCGAAGGTGGTGACTGGGAAGGAGGCTGGAGGGCGGTCGGAGGCTGGAAGAAGGGGCGTCCCTGGGTCTGTGCTGACGCAGGAGACGGATCGCGGGGACTGCTGGGGACGCTGTCTCTCCTGGTTCTGTTACCTAATGAAATGTGAAAAAGCAGATGACACAAGGAAAGCAAAAGGTTACTAATTCAGAGATTAACTTTGGAAAAGTTCTGAAATTAGATCATGTAATTAGTTCACAATTTAGAAGCTTTTGGTGGAATTAGATTTGTGCAAACAAATTCCATTCACATAGTTTAGGAAGACTGAATGATTTTATAGATGAATTATGCTTAAAACTGAGGATTACATAAGTCTTATTCCACATTTTCTCCCTCGTGTCAACTGGTTTTAACAATACAGAAACCCCAGGAACAGGCACTAAATTGTTCTGGAACAATCCATGGCAGACTCTGCAGTGGTGGGAAGATGGCCGCGACAAAGCCCCATTACAGCAACTCTTCAGAAAGGTCACACGCATTCCTCCCCAGCGCGCGGCCAGGGCTGGTAGGCTCCAGATCGGAGCTGCTGTGCTTTCGTGTCTTTGTGCAATTCTGTACAGGGGTGAAATCCGTCCTCGGTTGGGCTGGAGCACTGGTTTGTGCATTGTATTTTTATTGTTGTTGCTTCCGGCAATCCAACAGACAAAAGAGTCAAAGGTGAAGCTGCTGTCCTTGCAGGCACCAGGGAAGGACCTGAGAGACTGGGGCGCTTTGATAGCCCCTGGCCCAGGCGACCTCCGTGCGTCTTTCTCGCTGGGTGCGTGCATCTCTAAATATTAGCTGCATTGAACCATAGGCTGAAACATAGACGACAGTAGTTTGCTTGCAACTTAAAACATCACCCAGTGGGAATTTTTCTTTGTAGATATTGTAACTCGATACCTAACCAATATTTTTAAAAAAACATGCAATTAAGTCAACTCATCAAATAGTAAAAAGAAAATGTTTGCATTTTTCCCCGCTGCTGCATTGCCTGGTTGTTTGTCTACATAAACAAAACAAGACGAGTATTTGATTGTGCAAATACTTCTTGGACAAATGCTCCCTACTTGCAAACCGGTTGTGCTCGGACACGCCAGCACACGCACCCACTGTCAGGGACTGGGGAAGACAGGTCAGGGAAGTTCTGGATTGGGTGTTTAGCCAGAAAAGCTTGCAACTCAATCCGGATTCAGGCTCAGCTGTGAAACAAACGCGTGTCTCCGGGTAGGGCTATGGCCGGGCGAGGCTGGAAAGACACCCCGAGGGGTGACCGCAGCCCGGCGTTTCCCGGAGAACGAATGGCCAGGGGCTCAGCTGCCGGATCGTGCCGTGTTTGCGAACTCAGGGCAAACATGCCGGAACGGGCAGCGATTTCACACTCGGCAATGAGTTGGGTGAAGGCTGCACACATCAAATATTTGAAGACGCTGGAGAAACAAGAAATAATACCGTGAGCTAAACCCTTGTGAAAAAGGAGCCTGAGTACAAAACTGTCATTTTTAATATTTCGGTTCTGAGTTAGCACTCCATACAGATATTTTTGTTTACTCCTTGCTGTTTCAATACAAGCTCAGATCAGCTCTGGCCGGAGAAAAGATGCTGCCCCGCCACGCCTGTCTGTTTGCACGGGCTCCACGGTCATGGCCGGGCTGGGAGAGGCAGGAGTTGGATTAAAGGGGACCCCCAAGGTTTTGAGGGCGGAGATGCTGTTTCACTGCTGCCTACATTTCGTGTCTATTTAGTGATATTTTCTTTTTCTTTTTTTAATTGTTCAGTTACCATTGTCCCACCTTTTTCCCCATTGCGCTCCCCTGCCCCGCCTCGACCCCCCGACACACAGTGAAACCCCACCCCACTGGCCGTGCCCGTGAGCCCTCTGTTCATGCTCCTTGATGTGCCCCTCCCCCTTTCTTCCCCGTTACCCCACCCCCCTCACCCCTCTGGTCACTGTCAGCTCTTTATTTCCATGTCTCTGGTTCTATTTTGCTGGTTTGTTTTGTGGATTCGATTCTGCTTACAGGTGAGGTCATTTGGTATTTGTCTTAGGAGGAACCATACACCACTTTCAGAAATACATACATTGGAGTTAATGAGAACTTTCCAATTTGGTCTGCTCGTGTCAGAACGCGACCGCTTCACGGGCGTGTCGCCAGTTTTGTCTTGGTGTCGGGGAAGGCGCTGTTGCAGGGGGTCTGCGTGTAGGTTTTCCGCATGTGCCTGGAAGGCACCAACGGGGTTTGCTGACCGGCGCCGAACTTTCTTTCTTAACAGGTTTTATTGCTGACTTCACATTGCATAAGCAATTATTTTTATTATAGAACATATAGCTCTGCCACTATAATAAACATTTTCTTCTAAGTTATCCATATCAGAAATCATAATATTGCTATATCTTTGTCCCTCTATGATTACCTATACAAAATACATTTCCAGGATTGAAATGAAAGCCCAAAGAAACACAAACTTCTAAGTCTTTAGATATGTATGATCAAATTGCCTTGCAGAAATGTATTGATTTACAGTGCTGTCAGCAGTGGATGAGGGTGTCTGTTTCCTTGCTTTAAGAGCGGGGTATGTCATTAACACGTATGTTTCAATTTTGTAGGTAAAAAATTAGTTTCTATTTTCGGGGACAAACTTCGACAAGATACGGAGTTAGTCTTCAGCTTTCTTGACCTTGCTAGATGCCTCTTTCATGTCTCGTTTCCATGCAACCACAAAAATGTGTCTCAGTTTCCCAGGGAGTACATTCCAGTATGGTTCCCTATTGTTGCAAGGGCCTGAACTTCTGCTCCTTTAGTGTAGTCTGTGTTTTCTACAGACTTTTATCCCCTCTGCTAGAGTGAACCCACTGCAATGGCGTCAGTCAGAACGTGACAATGAAGGCATCCTCCCCCAGTACATACATGCTCTTGAAAGACGTAGCTCCTAGGAGCTTTAAGAAGTAAGGCATATTGGTGAGGAAAATGAAGGGAAATCTTCCTTGAAGACCCTCACCTTACTCTGTGTAGGTCATGGCTTGTAGTGTGGTGTCACACATGGCCAACCCTCCTGCTGACAGCCGAGTGTCACGGGGGGAATGCCCGTCTCGCCTGCACCTGGCCACGAGGCCCGGCAGCCTCAGAGTGACTGCGGCACACGGCTCACAGCGCCCATTGGTGTGACGCATGGGGCGGACGCTGGGCGGGAGCAGTGCACCGGGGGAACTGTTCTGTTCATGGACCTTCACTGATGCACAGGTTGATGACAACACGGACGTGTGTGTTTAATTTTTTGATCAAAGCCGTGCAACATTCATTTACAACCATTTACCGACTACTCACACTGATTCTCCAACGTTCGTACAAAACGCCCTTCTGAAATACATCCCAAGCAATATTTTTTTCCCCTAGGGGAATTTGGAACAACTTTGTGAACTCTTCACTAAATTTTTCTTTGAAACTTAGATACAGTTTCTTTCGACTTAGATCTAGCCAAGTGCCTGTTCACTCAAGCAAGTAAGTAATAAATGGCTACAGAATAATGCTGAGCTAATACAATTCTTTGTCAGGGCAGTGGATGAAAGACTTAAAAATTTCCGGGTGAACGTTTTATCTTGGTTCGTGCTGATGAAACTGACTTCAAGACGCTCTGTTGGTAAGCGAGGAATATGTAATGTTTAGATTTTAACAATGGTTCCATAAAGAGGCTTGGGTCCATTAGGACCTGAACTTCACACAACTGAGAATCAAGTAAACGGGTCTGGAGGGCGAATAGGAGAGTGTGTTCTGTATTGTCCACTAATGTGGAAAAGCAAATACTGCAGTAACAATCGACAACTTATTTCCAGCTGGTCACACGTGTGGAGGAAAGTCTCTGGTGTCTGGAGAGGAGCCGGAGGCCTCCTTCCCGCTGAGCATGGGAAAGGGGTCGCACGCCACAGCTGATCTGCTCAGCGGGGGCCCGCGTGGAGGCCTCGCAAACTCGGAGACCTGCAGGGACCACGCGGGACGCTCGGACATGAAAACGTCCTCGCGAGAAGCACCTCGTGGCGGGCAGTCAGGTCCCCCGCCTGCGGCTCCTTGGACAGAGGTCAGTCTCCACCCACAGTCAGCCCGTCTCCGGCCCGTGTGCCTCTGAGGCCGCAGACCCCTCCGGGGTGCCTCTCACCGGAGCAGAGACCACCCGATCCTGAGTTGTTTCCTCACTCCCGGCACGCCGGGAGTGTGTGCTGTGCATGTCAACAACTGTCCTGTACACGCCTGTGTAAAAGAAGTGTCCGTCCCTTTTCCCTTTCCTCCAGTCCCAGTGATGTCCCGCTCAGCTTTCCTCCGCCCCCCTGACCTTCACTAGCGGGGCTCACGTAACCCCTTAGGTCGCCTCCTCTGGTTGCCCTGTGTGAAACCAGCTGTACAGCCGCCGTTCGTAGGAGCGCTTTCTCAAACCCTTGCTATTGTGCTTCTTGGCAAACTGTGGTCAGTTTGGCTCAGCAGAACTTGACTTGCAAAAGTTCTCTACAGGTTTAGATGTTCCTTGCGTGGACACTGCCTTCCCCACTGTCAGCCAGGGCAGCACTTTGGGCTGGGTGGGGTCTGAGGCAAGGCTCCTCCATCTTTTCATCCCCTCTGAAGGTGAGGCCAGAGCCCATCTCGGTGTGTCTTCAATCCGGCGAGAACCTGAAAAAGATACAAACGCCACCTTCATCTCTTTGTATAGCGTGAGGTTACAAGGAAAACAAATACCGGGTGAGGGGTGATATTGTTAAGTATGCTCTTCAACCTACTATCCTGCACAAACATTAAAGAGACGTCCAGAGCCACCTCCGCTTTCTTCCTGGGCAGCGCTCTGCCCAGGGCCGACTGCCCGGGCACCGTGTTCACCGGGAACAGAATGGGAAGGGGGTAGGGAGCTGCTTAGAGGCTGGAAAGATGACTCTTTCCGAGGAACAATACTAAGGCCATTATTATGTCTGCATTTCACTTCTAGTGTGCAAATACATTGTTCTGTCTTTTAAAATATCATGAAGATGACCTTTGATTAAAGATGACCCACAGTCTCGGCCACAGTAGATCTATAATCGCACACAACATATTTGGGGGGGAAATGCGCTTTTTAGCTAGCCTCGTGAAAACGGTACCTGCGTGGCACTGAAAAGACGGAGGAAAAAGGACACGATGACAAGAAAACGCAGGCCACCGCTGCGTGGATTCAAACCTAAGTCATCTGGACTGAAGATGACTTAGTGTAGAGAGCAGGGCTGAAAAGGAAATGTGGGTTTCTTTGTTTCCTAATAAACTCTGTCCTTGATTTTCCCCGTGGTCACCGGGAGAGCCCGGCCCGGCCAGTTCTCATTCGTCCTTCTCCATGTTTTATTTCTCATCTGTACCGACTTGAACAACAGTTACATTTGCAACTCCAGAAAGCAAAGATGAAACTTTGTTCTTGCTTTTTTTTGTGTGGAGCTGTACAATTTATTTCTCTCCTGGCAACAGATTTTAAATCTCTCTTCCTCCCCCTCTCCCTTTTCTTCCTTTTCATGGGAACTGTTTGGTGAGTGCCACAAAGCTCTGTGTGTGTGTGTGTGTGTGTGTGTGTGTGTGCGCGCGCGTTTCCCCTCTGCCTGGTTTCTGTGTCGGTGTGTGCAGGCACGCATTCATTAACGTAATTCCTCCACCTCCAACAAGGGCGCATCGTAAACCGGGGAGAAAAAAACCTCATAAATATTTAGATGCTCCTTCTACCTTCCAAACTGGGGTGAAAAAGCCTATTTAGTGAGGACTTGCTCCGGGTTAATCTGCATGTGAATCAAGAAGGGGACAAAAGCATGAAAAGGTGCTGGAAACTCGAATACAAACCCTGTGGTCTCCAGGGGGCCATTTATCTTGTTCTCCCCAGTCCCAGGGCGGGCTTGGCTGTTTTCTGCGCATGAGCAAAGGGAGCGGTTTCCCAAAGACCGCTGGCAAAGCTTGCGTGTGCTTTGTTCCGGCTTACAAGTTTTTAAAGGAACAAAATTGCTCTTCACTTTATATCCGACTGACTTCTTCATTCTTGGGAGTTGCTGCTGTCCTTGTGGAGAGCACCTATCGTCAGCGATACGTGCAGATACATATACACGACAGGAAGTAGGAGCAAGACTTTTTCTGTTGTGACAAAATGTGCATCAAACTGGCCATTTCAACCATGTTTAAGTGTACAGTTCAGCGGCATTAACTTCATTCACCAGGCTGCGTAACCCTCGCCGCTGTCTCTAGAACTTTCTCATCATCCTGAACAGAAGTTCTGTCCACACGAAACAATAACTCCTGGCTCTCCCACCCCCAGCACGCACTCGAGTTTGTTAAAACTCCATTCCTGAAGGCTCTCCATGGAGTCAGAACTGCTGGCACTTGATTCTGGAGGGTTTGGGCGGGGGTGGGGGAGTTTGCAGAGCAAGGCCCGGTAACCAAGGGCAGAGATAAAAAAAAAAAATAAGTTTAAGTCAGAACAGTCTATTCTCCTCAGAGTGATTTCACCGAGCGCATGAACGGGGAGCCTGGAAATGGACATGGGAAAGGACACCCTGCGTGTCACATGGCCGGCCTGGCTTTCACCAGAACAAAAGAAAACGACAAAAACTTTAGCAGCATTTTAACACCGTCCATTTTCGTAAGAAACTGGTTGAAGGAAGCATTTTAAAATAAAATTCAAAGATCAAAGCCTTGTAATTCTGGTATTATTTGAGACACAACAAGTGGCTATTTTACAGACCATTCCCACCGAGCGGGGGGATTCTGTACTTGACCGAAAGACGGAAGTGAAGTCTGGGAGGATACCCTGAAAAACTGCAAAACTTAACGTCTGTTGTCACCTCCCACGTTGCAGACCTCTGGGGCTGCAAACTGCGTTGCTTTAAGTGAAGAGGCATGCCGAAGAATTATCGGTGATCAAGTCCCACTACACAACAACACGAGATGGAGGGAACTTGGAATCCCCATCCCGGAATCCATTGTTACTTGAAGAAATCTTTAAGTTCAGTGCGTTGGAACGGGGGAAACTTTCCTCTTACCCATTTAGTTTTTCTGGCTGGTTGAATAATTTAAGCAACATACAGCCGACGAACAGGAGAAAATCAGATTATAATACATGTGCATGGGGAATTCACACAAGCGTGAAAATTCCAAAGACAGTGTGGTGAAGTTGGGTATGTGTGACATTTCGGAGGAAGGAGGAAAGGAGGCGGGGGAGTGGGAGTGGGTGGCTCACGGGGCGCAGAGGGAGAACAGCACATGCAGGGTGGGTGGAGCCCCGCTGGGCCGCTGGGAAACCAGGGCACCCGGGGTGCCTGGTCCAGATGCGTGGGGGCTCCCTGACTGATGCTGCAGGGGGCCCTGCCCCCAGGCTCCCTTCCTGAGGCCGGTCTTTCCTCGGAAACTCTTTAAGGAAAAGGGGAAGTGAAAAAACTCTTCCTCAGTTTGTTGGGCTTTCATTGGCTTCAGTTTGAAATAATCTGCCTGTCGGGGGCACGTTCAAGGGACACTCACTCCCAACCTCCACAAGTGCAACTAAAAAAAAACAATTGTGGGTCGTCCTACCTGGTTTGTTTTGATGGGGTCTTCACAGCACAGCCAGCCAGGTCCCCCTAAGTGAGCATTATCAGCTGAGACCACACGCGAGTGACTGATACTGTTCTTCCATCCGTGCAAGTCACGTCCGTTGCTGTCACTGTTTGTTTAAGGGATTTCAACTTTTTATATAAAGTGAAGATGGGATTGTCAAGACGGCTTTCAGGGCCCGGGCTGGGGGATCACAGCGTGTGAGGAGCCAGAGGCCCAAGGGACAGGGGGAGGGGGACAGGCTGGAGGACTGGCGACTTGCAGTTCCAGATAAAGGGAAAACTAGCTCGGATTAGCTGAAGCAAGAAGGAGGTTCCCTGACCGAGGAGACTGGGAAAGAGGAATCAGACAGGAGCCAACGCGGGAGCTCCGATGATGTGGGGAAGGTCCCTCCTCCGTGTGGAAAGTTCTCTCCAGCAGTAACTAGCACCATGGCCACTGTGTCCTTAAGACATCTTCATTTTCCAACACCGGCGAGCCCACCCAAAGAGAGCCCCCGTGGTGCTGGAGGGCCGGTGGGAGCAGGAGCAAGGATGGAGGAGCCTGCCCAGGCGAGGCGAGGCCAGGTGGTGTCTGGGCGGGCCGGGGCCCATGCTCAGGCCTGCAGGTGGGGCAGAGGGGGAGGCCACACCAAAGCCACACTAGGCCTCCCGTGAAACAGGAGAGATTTTACGGAAAGGAGGACGAGGAAGGGGAGATGAGCTGGGCAGACAGCTGTCGCGCCAACAGTTCACTGCAAACCTGACCCTTCCTTGAGCTCGTGTACGTAGGTCCTGTGGATCAGGGCGGCCGGCCGGCCGGCTAGCCGAGGCACACCAGTGCGAACACCATGGGAGTGTGTCTCTCAGTTAAGTGGAAGCAGAGGTGAGGAGGTCTGTGGGCAGTCCTTGCTGCGGGGGCCGCATCCTCAGCAGGTCTCCGTCCTGCGGGCCCCAACGGCACAGACGCTGCCGGGGGGGTGGGGGGGCAGGCCACTCCGGGCCAGGCCTGGGAGGGGGGCCCAGCACTTCAGTTCATATTCCGCCGATGAGAGTTCAGTCCCGTGGTCACACCTAACTTCAAGAGAGCTAGGAAATTCAGATAAGCTGTGTGCCCGGGAAGAAGAGGAAGTACATTCTGGTGAACCGCTATCAAGCGTTGCCCTGTCAGTCCCCAGCATTCTGCAAATGGGCAGAGAACTAGAAGCGTCTGCAGTGGCAGGCTAGCGACAGTTGCTGAGTCTGGGCCGTGCGCCGGCCGGGGCCCAGGGCTTCTCTCTCAGCTCACATCATGCTCTTGCCCACCTGGGAGGTGGGACGAACATGCTCACAAGAAGACAAAGACACAGGGGCACAGAGAGGTTCCTTAACTTGCCCAAAGTTGCAAAACTGGAAATCGTTGGAGCGAGGATTCGATACAAGACAACCTGACCACGCAGGGCTGTCGGGGGCCCTAAGGGAGATACAATGTCTGCAAAGGCCTAGGCTGTGTCCAGCACATGGGCATCGTGTGAGCACCGCGCCTCAGCGGAGCCCCGCCGGGAGGCTGGGGGTGGGTGGGAGTCCACAGAGACAGCCTCCCCCCGGCAGGCTCTTCCCTACTGGGCCCGAGGGGCCACTGCGGAGCCTGGATCCGTTCGCTACGTTAGAGCAACTGCTGAACCGCCCGCAGTCACGCGGGGCAGGCCCAGCCGTGACCGCCAGCCACACAGGTTACCTTCATGCGTGGGGACACGTTTCCAGGAAGATCTGCACTCCGTTCCATGTGCTTGTCCTCGGGTGGGGGCGGGGGGTGGGCAGCTGCTCCTTGCTCAACACTCTTCAGGGGCTTAAAGCACATTTCCATCGCTTTGTCATTTCGGGTTGACTTGCCTTCTTTGCCAGAGACAATTTCTCCCTTTGTACCGCCTGTGCCCCAGCTCATGCATGACACAGAGGGCCCATCCAAAAGCGGTCGGGGGCGTTAATGATAGTAATGGCCAGTACCTCATGGGCGATCGCTATACAGCATTCCAGGCCTGCTAAGGGCTTCATAACCATTGCTCCGGCTCATCCGCGCAGTACGCGGCCAAGCGGGCATCCGTGTCCCCACCGCGCAGCGGAGACGACTGAGGAACGCTGAGATCAGCTGTCCGCCCAGCGTCACCGCAGCGCCAGAGCTTCTTGTCGTTGTGTCACCTCGCTGGGCCGGCTTTCATTCAGTGACAAGGACACCCACAGCCTGGATTTGGGGAGCAGCAACTGCTCGGTGAGGGCGGAATGGCTGGGTGGGGATGTGTAGGGCGCGGGAGGAGGGGCAGTCAGATCCCTGCGCCCTCAAGCGAGGTGCTCCATTAGGGGCCGTGGAAGCAAGGTGAAGGTCAGAACAAGTAGCCTGAAACCCAAGGGAGGAGCCTGGAAGGGGAAGGGGAAGGGGTTCCTTTGTCCAAGGGTCAGAGTTTGGGCCCGGAGCCTTCTCCAGGAGCTAGGGCAGCGCGCCCCAGGGACAGAGACGGTGCCCAAGGTCCTGTCGCTCTGGAAAGTTGAGCGAGGGCGGTTGGGAAGTATCTGCGGTGGCTGACTGCTTCCACGGGCATGTCGAGGAGGGGACCCTGCTGGGTTTCTCTGCAGTGCTTCCCCAACCTTGGAACCTCCCCAGTGTCCGTCATTTTCAAAACTCCGGCCCTTCCCTCACTAAAACCCTCTGGCCTCGTTGTGACTTGTGTTTGGTTCGGAGGCGGAGGGATGAGGGCACGCAGGCCCCGTGTGTCAGAGACACAGTGGGAGGGGCAGGAAAGGAGAAGTGGGCAGCGAGGGGCCGGGGCTGGCACCGGCGGGTGCGGGGGGGGGGCGGGGGGGAGGGGTGGCACCGCTTGTGGACACTTGCAGAACTTAACTCTCAGGCCCGAGAAGGATGTGCATCAGGCAGAACTTTAGGCCAGCATGCGGGGAGAGCCAGAGCACGCACTTACCTCTTTATTACAAGCACGGTTTGAATTCATTTAGGAAGGGATGACTTCAAGCTTGGCAAATCTCCTCTGCGAGAATCCGGGCATCGGAGACGCTGGACAGCTGAAATCACTCGAGGCTTGCCATGGCGGAGGGTGAACCACGGCTCCTGACCTGGGTGGTGGAAACTGCTGGTCCTCCGGAGCTGCCCCGGCTGCTGTGCGGCTGAGGCCCAGACAGAACAAGCTGGGAGGTTTCAGGGGCATCGAGATTTCTCTCCCCAGACCTGACGCCTCCTCTGGACTCTTAAAGAGGGGAAAAGAGACAGTGAATGTTGCTAGTTTTGTGAAGCTGACCACTCATTTAATTCAGTTCTAACAAGAAGGTACATAAATGGCAGGTCCTGGGGCTCTTTTCTTTTTTCCTTCTCTGAAATGCTTTCTAATATTTTCCTGTGGTTAACATTTTACCGACACCAGGATCTTTCCTTCCACCATACAGAGCTTATCTTGCAAACAATCTCCAACAGGGCACAGGGCCTTAAAGCCTTCTGGGGCGGGAACCTGCACTTCAGGGTGTGCAGGGCGACAGCAGCCGTGTTAACACAGTGGGGCGGACACACACACACACACACACACACGAGCTACACCCCGAGCTAGCTGGCCAAGAAGGGGATTTTTCTGTGTAGGGCCTGCAACATAACACTGCTCTTAGGCTCGCTTCCTACAGCAAGCGTGTCCTCCGGGAACGTTTTTTCCGTGTTTTCTTTTCTTCCTCCCACGGATCCCCCTTCACTTCCTTTGGAGAGGGGCGTCATTAAGGATCGCCATGCAGAGTTGAGACGACTGGATGCCGTGCCAATGGAGGGTTTGCAAGTGTTGAGGATTTTTTTTATAAAGCCGTGTTCGAGCGCCAGCAAAGGCTGCAGCCGGAAAGCGCAATGCTATACGTGAGGAGCAAGGCTATGGATGGACACATCGTGGTGTCGATGTGCACACACACTGTTAGGAATAAAAAATGCTACCGCGTCATGCCAGCAAGTTTCAAGATTAAAGGAACTCAAGGCGCCTCTGCGACTGTGCAGAGAGGCTGCTGGGCTGGTAGGAAATGACCCTTGACCAAGATGACAGAGAAAATGGGAAAAGGCAGAGGCAGAGAGGAGAGCTGTTGAACTTGAGACTGGCTGGGGGAGGGGAAGCCCCGGGAGAGCGCGCTATGCCCTGAGCTCAGGCTGGTGTGGTTCACATGACAGCTCAATGACATGACCAAGGTTTTGCCTTGGGGAAAATCCGGCATAAAAATAGGTGACTTACTTTTTTTTTTTTTTGCTGTGATCTATAACATTACCCTCGCTTAGTGCATGACTGTTGTGTACGTGTTACGTATGTGTTATAATAAGCCATTTCTATACAAGTAGATATTGAGAAGAAAATTTTTATCCAAATTTCCCTGGTCAGGAATTCAGACTGAGTCATCCCCCCAGGAGTCTAGTGATAACAGGAGGCCTTCTTTGCAATGAGAAAACACGTGATGCAAATATAAATTCCGTTCACCATCACTGCTGTGGCAGGGTATGTGATTCACCGTGCGGCCAGACTCATAATTGCAAAATGGTTTATGACAGAGGTTCTTTTTCCCTTTCAGCTACCTTGGTTTCACTGTGCATCCCTGCCTTCATCTGGAAGCCTCGAAAGCCAGGCAGAGAAAGTGTTGGCTCCGGGGGCACGTTTTTGGAGGCTGCACGTGTGGCCTGGCGGCTGGGTGCTGGTGGCAGATGCTGGGCACCAGACACCGGGGGCTCGGAGCTCTAGTTTGGCTGAAGACCTAGGCCTCCTGGGAGCTTACCTGGAGCAGTCACGTCTGCTTCAGGGCCGGCCCGGGGGACCCAGGGCTGTCAACTGTCTTCTCTGCTTCATGTGTGACCCGTGGAACCGACCTGCAGAAGCCACTCGAGAGAGAGTGTGCAACTGTCTCCTCCCAGACTACTTTCCGATGTTAAACTCCTCAAAGCGTGACTTGTTTTTCCCCATGGAATCTGATTTTTTAAATGGTGGGGAGGTGGGGGCTCACCGTTTTGCTTGCCAGCTGTCTGTGGCCATGTAGAAAGCACAGTGTGGCTGAGCAGGTTTGCCCACCTGCCCCTGCCAGGCACTGCAGGAAGCCCCTGACTGGGCCTGATGCAGCCGGCAGGTGCTGGGACGCCCTGCCGTACACCCTGCATCGGCTCCCTACCGTCAGTGTCAGCTAGGACACGACATTGGACTCGGTGCAGGTGTCCCGGGAGCTGCTGCAAGTCCGGGAGGGCAGGTGCCTGTCTACCCTGGTCCCGGACCTTCTGGAAGATGTCATCTCCCCAGGACCTTACGTTAATTGCCAGCTTGGGTGCTACAGGGCAGGGATGTGGGGGGGGGGGGCGGTCTCTCCTTTGCCACACCCGCCCCACAGCTACAGAGCTGTTTCTGCCGTCTAGCAGCTGGGCACTGGGCACCGCAGATGGACCGTCACTGCCGCAGACAGGACAGCGAGCCTGGGGCCCAGGCTCCTCTTCCTCGGGTTGTTTGTCCTCTACTTCCCAGTGTCAGCAGTCCTGGGAACAGGAAATGGTTTGTGCAATAGGAAGCGGAGGAAGCTGATGACTAGCTACTTTTCAGCCTTGTGGATACATTTTCAGTTCAGTTTAAAGATATTTATACCCAGTCTAAAATCAGGTGCATTGGTAAGCATGAGCTGTATCCAGGCCTTACTCTCTCTGGCGTTTAAACCAGTGCCGTGCACAGAATGCTTCCTGTGCCGGAGGTTTTGGGGGCCCTTCCTGCTAACATACCCACGTCGCCTGGTGACATCCTTAGGTGACGCTACCCTTTCACAGGTGAGAAGAGAGAGGCGTAGGTAGTTAAAGGGCACGACCAAGGTGTGAACCCGGGGCGTCCGAGGCTGCTGCCCCAGACCCCTGTGCCCAGCTGCCTCCTCCCAGGACCAGCCAACTCTTGTGCAAGTGTTTGGTCTCTCTCACCGTCGGGGTGTAAAGGCAGCCCGTCGGCATCGCCTGTGACGACGGCATTTCTGCGGCGTGGCAGGGCAGGTTATGCGGTGGGGCCGGGACAGCCTTACCTCACAGGGCAGGAGGGGTGCTAGCTGGACGCCGGCTGTCCGAGCCTCCTCCCCACACTGGGCTCCGTGCTCAGCGGCCTGACACCCAGACAGCCGCGTGCTGCTGTCCCCACTTGGCGTGTGCTCCCTACACAGTGACCAGGCCTGGCCGGGGCTGGCGGGGCTGTCTGATTAAGTGAAAGTGTGCCGGCGCGAAATCAGGCGCTGGGCCGGCTGACATGTTGAAACCTGGTCAGCTGAGGGAGAGGAGAAGGTCAAGTCTGGCTATGGGTCCCCGGGGGCCGAGGAAGCTGGCGCAGAGAAGGGCCGGCGGCCTCCGCCCAGGCGCGCCGGGCAGCTGGAGAGGGAGCTGGTCCTGGAGAGGGAGCTGACGGGACCGTTTATAGGCCTGTCTTTGGCCTCTGTGACCCCCAAGGCTTCTTGCTCTTCTTTCATTTCACAACTTAACACTCGAGTGTTTCTGACTTCCTCCGCACGGTCTTGCTGCTCCTTTAAAGCCTCACCTGGACGGAGACAGGATCCCGGCACCGGGAGGGCGCGTCCCGTGGCCTGTCGCCTGTCCCGGCTTGGGCCTGCGACTGCCCGCCATGCCCTAATTCCGGGCGGCCCGCGCACAGGACTGTTAAACAGACAGTGCTCCTCCCACTCGTTTCAGAACTTACAAACCAAAGCAGTTGGTCATTTTACTGCTGCATCTTATTTGCAGCTAAAAACATGATCCTTACTACCAGAGAATACTGAGAACAAGAGTGTCATTACTGCCAGTTCATCAAGTTGGCGGCCCTCGGCGATGGGCTGGGGCAGGAGAACCAGGAGCCAGTCCACGCTGGCCTCCCCTGGCCTCCCAGAGGTGGCCCGCGGAGCCCAGCCCAGTCATGGGACCGCTGCAGGGGGCCGGGGAGGGGGGGGAGAGGGCGGGGCCGAGGACTGACGTGGTGTGAAGCAGAACGAGTCCGGCGCCGGGAGGATGCTGAACCGTGCGTCAGCTCTGGCAACGACCTGCTTCTGAAAACATCATTCGGTGCAAAATAGAAAGTAAAACTGGAGACTTTGGTATTTCACTGTAAACTGGGGAGACGACGTGACTTGCAGAAATCTCCCTTCTGAATTTGGCTAGGTGCCCAAAGAACCTATGCATATTTTAGAGAAAAAAATAATTTCAGTTGCAATTAGAAAAAACAGTCAACTCTGTCATGTTTAATAGACAGGAAGATAGGACGTAAACAACTTCCTAAATATGTAGATAAACTGACAGCAACAGAGGTGATATTCAAACTGTTTTTACGGTTGGTAGGGCCGAGGGTCAGGGGTCTGGGGGGTTGAGGGAAGGGCTGGGCAGGGCGGGTAAGCGTGGTCACCGCTCTGAGTGATGGGGAGATGCTCCAGAATTTAAACACTGATAAAGCTGTGCTGGTGTGCCCTGGCTGAACAGCTTCAAGAATAATCGCTTTTCACCTTAAATCCAAATACGGAATAACGGGGTTCTGATCAAATGCCGTTGCTACGCAAGCCCCTTCGATATTTAAACAAGAGGTCCTCACTTGCAGACCTGCTGGAGGCGCGGCAGCCCCCAGGTGCTCGGCCCCGGCGCCCGGCCGGCAGGTTGTCTGTGGAGTGAGACGCATCTGGCATTCCGGGCCCCTTCCCAGGGACCACGGAATCACAGTGCAGAACCGTCCCCACAGCGACAGCCACCGAGGCCCCTCCTGCCGCTCTGTGTCCCTGGGTCAGAAGGCAAGGATTTCCAGAGGCTACTGTTTATTCAGATCAGTATTCTGGGCCGAGAGCAGCTTGCACAGCTTGCCCTTCCTGGGGCCCAAGTATGTCTGTGTGTTTTTTTTTTTTCTTTCTTTTTTGCAAACAAGTAATTATTGAAAGTAGACCTCTTGTAAAGCATTTTTAAAATAAGAGCAGACAGGAAGGCAGAGCCCTGGCTTCTACCGTCCAGGGATTTGCGTGTTCTCTTGGGCGTGGGTTTCTCCACCAGGAGCTCTGGATGCGACTTTTCAGTGCTCTACTTTTTATTAAGTTGCGATATGTTTCAAAAAAAGGATTTGGTTTAATCCTTTGGAAATTATAAAAATGTAACATTTGCACTCAAATGTATTGTCCAAGGGAAACAAAAATCCATAAATAATTTTTTTATTTCAATGAGGAATGCAACATTGAACACTGACGATTTTAGAATACATTTCTTATCGCCATTACGTGACCACACATATGTACACAGGGTTATCTTAGGCACAGAAATTAAATTACTACAAAGTCAACTTGCTGATATGGACGAGCACATCTTATTCAGAATCACAGAACTCAGAAAGACTTCCAAGATCACTAGGTTCAAATCTCAGAGACACTGAGTGATTTACTCTGAGTCACACAGCTCATTAGGATAGGCTAATACGGCCTTTTTATACCCAGCACAGTAACCTCTTCCTATGTGACGCCAGCAGTATTTCCGTGAGCTAATAGAGCTTACTGCTTGAAAAGATTCAACACCCTCATTGGTTAGAACGCTGAAAAAAAGACTCAAAGAGAACAGTATTTTAGTCACTCAAAGACGTAGCTCTTGGGGTACACAGAGTTAACGGACAGAAGGGCCAGCATCGCGCTGTAAATCACTCAGGATTTGGGAGGTCTGGCTCGAATCTGGTCCCCGCCATTCACTGGCTGTGTCACGGGAGCCACACCCCTTGGTTAACCCTCTGAGCCTCGGCTTCTTGTCCATAAATGGGGGTCACAATGAACTCAGTGCGGCCAGGCACTCAGCTCACAACTGAGGAGCCTCCCAGCTGGTAGGGACTCCAAAGTGTTGGCCCTCTTTCTGTCTCCCTGGTTCCCCTTGGAGCTCTGTTTAGAAAGCAAGACTATACAGAAATTACTGGAAAAATGCAACATTAAGGTGTAAGTTGAATTTTAGTAAAGGGTAATGGCATTTGATGAAATGTCTAGGGCACAAATAGATACTTCCCTTGCTCCTAAAATGTTTTCTGACCTTAGTTATTTAAAACTAACACATACATTATTAACATTTTTAATATGTTAAAAAAGCAAATCACAGATTCATCCTAAAGGGAAAACACAACAAATCAACCCAACCCAGGGGAACACTATGGAAATTGTTTTGCAATCATTAAATTCTGAATCCGCCTGAAAGTTGATCAAAACAAAAATGCATTTTTAATTCTCTCGTGTTCCTATATATAACAGACAATGATTTTTAAGTCCAAGTTTCTGTTTAAATGTGGAATGAAGATTGGATTACATGGCACAAGGGCCTGCCTCTGGGCTGAGAAGCTTTTTACCTCTAAAGTTTCCTTTGGGGTCAAATGAGTGGAAACCTGACCCGGCCAGTTAATAGCTAACTGCCGTGCAGTGGTTTAAGCTAAATGTGAGTGTTACATCTGCAAACGTGTCCGTGGTTTGGAAAGGCGGCCCGACTGGTATTGCCACGGAGAGCAGTGCCTTTCACTCGACCAGTGTTGCGTTAGCCCCATCAGATACAAATGTACCTCACCGAACAGAATTCATGTTACTGTTTTATTGATTAATTTCCTTGCGTTAAACAAAATCCTACGTCTCCTGTCTATGAACACTTCAGCTTGACATTCGAGAACGACCGAAATCTGGCACCTACTAGTCTCGTGGGAAACTCCCACCGGAGAGCCTGGCACGCGGCCACCGCCACGTGTCCGTCAAGGTCTACAATCTGCACTCGCGCTGCTGCTTCCAGGCCCAGGGCCGCCCCCCACCCCCCAGCTGCCCCGTGTGGCCCCCTGAGCGGCCCCGCGAGGCTCCTGGCCTGGAAGGCGGTGCCCCTCCCCACGCAGACAGCGCTCTGTCTCCAGCGTTCACTTTCCCCGGCTACCTCTCCTTCCATGTGCCACGTTACTGTTACCACCTGGCTCAGCCCGGAGCGCCTCGGGGTTAGCGACAGGGACTGGTATGTGTTGATGAAGATGTTCACACTTACAACGTGTCATTTCCACCTTTTAAACAGACCTGATCAGCCCTCTCACAATTTAAAAGAAGTCTCAACAAATCCATTAACACGATAAACAAAGATTTACTTTACAAAGAAACAGGGAATGCCCATTCCCTTTTAGAAAAATTCAAGGGTTAACATTTTTAGAAAGAACATTTGGGACCAAAAGCCATCAAACATTGATTCTTAAGTCCAAGGAACATTTTTGTTCCTGCAAGAACATGATGTAGTATAAGAATGCTTGGGATACTGCAATTTTTTACATTTTAAATGTCCAGAATAGCCATAAGCAAATAAAATCAAATTTAAGACAACGTGTGGTTAATTACTGATATTAGCTATGGAACCATTTTTAGGGTCAACATATCAGAGATTTTTCGTGAGCAAAGTCACAGGGATCTTCGACGAGAGGCTCACCCACACACACTCCTTGTGCGCAGGGCCACCTGCCAAGGTCATGTGACATATCTGCACTAATGTCCTTGGTCTTCCCACAGTCATTTTTAGATGTTTAAGCTTCTTGAAGACAAGAGATGTATCCCAAGAATTTCTGCATTCTCACTGCACTGACAGGCAGGCTGGGAAGTGGTGTGCTGTGGACCTCCAATGCCCAAGGCGGAGCGTGACACAGAAAGGGCAGGGGATTGTCTGTGCTGCGCTTGTCTCCAAGGGGAGGCGTCCGGCCCTCATGCCCACCTCCAATGTCCACTGTACGAATTAAATGAAGTAACGTAGGGAAGGGTTTTGTACCGTTCCCAGTGCATAACAAGTGCTTAATACCCTTTCTGAACATATTTTTCATGAGTACCCACACATACCACACGCTGTTCTAGGAGCCGGGAATTTCCAAACAGAACAAAATAAAGTCCTTGCTCTCGTGGAGCTTACGGGGAGGGGGATGTGACAAGCTTACCATAGACAGGCTGTGTCAGGAGGAAACAAGTGCTGTGAGGAGAATGAAAAGGAGGGTCAGCAGACAACAGCAAGGACGTATGTGTGCACTTCTGCACGGCGTGGACTTCCGGTGGCAAAGCACCTGGAGGCGGGCTCGCGGGCACGCAGGGAGAGCACTGCAAGGAGAGAAGCACAAAGTGCCAAGTCCAGCTGAGGAAGGGTTTTTCACTCCCTCTTTGCCCCGGAGATTTTCAGTAGAAAGAGCTGCTTGAGGAAGGGAACCTTGGGGCAAACTCCCCTTAAACATTTTCAGCCTCCTATTAGTCAGGAAGCCTCCAAGCATCTGTACTCAACACCCTGAGTCCCACTGCTTGGTCTATTTAAGGATGGGGGAGGGGATTCCAGGGCCTACAGACCACTGTGACAGGGGGAGATGGACAGAAGGTCAGCAAGGCAGCAGGGGTCAGAGCATCTGGGGCTACAGGCTTTGGTAAGACCTTCATTTTTTTTTTAAATTGGAAATGGATAATGAAAGAACTGTGAGCAGAGGTGATGTGATCAGTCTGTATTTGAACAGGTAATGCCTAGTAACTCTTAGCAAACGCTGCAACTATAAGGGATTTAATACACGGGAAATGACTACTGCCTAACATGGTTCTTTAATTCTGACCTGGTTGGCTTAGTGAAGAGCTGCGTGAGCTATGATGTTCCAGTTCCTACGGGTCAAAAATGGTCAAACGTGGTCACGAGGTTTAATGTGATTTACTGACTAGGGCCAGTAGATGGGTCAAGAACAAGGGCTTTGAATAAAGTGTAAGTGGGTTTGCATCCCAGATGCAGTGCTCATGAGCTGTGGTCTTGGGCCAGTCACTTAACCTCCTTCCCCTTGGGTTTCCTGGGATGTAAAATGGGGATACAGCACAACCCAAGCCGGAAAGTTGAACTGAAGATTAAATGAGTTATATATGTAAAGCACTTATACATGTAACACCTTTAAAAACAGTGCTTGGGGGATTAATACAGAAGTGAACCAATGAAAAAGGGGGATTGAATCTTTTACATTAGCATATCAAATAAGTAATTTACTACCTAAACCCTTTAAAACTACTTACCATTTTGCTAAACACCGAAAAAGCATTTTAATGTTTACAGATTCTGTCAAATTATTATTCCTTATATTTATACAATTCATCCTTTAAATAGGTAATGAGTACATGAATATTCTATGGCTCTTAACAGTGATGGATATCAGACAACTTAAATTTGGGGGTTAAATGTTTTTAACTTGGCCTGCCAAGGCAATTCCATTTCCTTGATCAAAGTAGCTTAATTTTGAAAATGAACTCACTGTGTTCTTCAAATGAACAGGCAAGAAATTACTTTTTTTTTTGTATTTGTTTGAAACTTACTTAGTAGCTTCAATGCAACTCAGTCTTAAAAACTGTTGCTAAGAATTTGTTTGAAGCAAGTTCACAGTTCAAACACAGTAGACACGGTTAAGAAAAATCTCAGGCACTTGTAACTCTCACAATGGTCAGTGACAGTAAATGATTTTTGTCTCAATTATATGAATTGCACACGTCATAAAGAGCTTGCAATAAAATGCAGATTTAGTGATTGGTAACATTCCAAAGACAACTAACTATACTGCTGCAGCTCAGAAAATTCTTTCCCAGACTAACCTAAAAATCTGAAATCCATCATTGTGCTTGGCAAACCCTCGTGCCCATCGTATGGTTATTGCTGCAATTTGCAAATAGAAATGTTGACTCTCGCTCTTCAACAGGGCACATGCTCTTTATTTCTTTACTGCGGCTGCATCTTATTTCTGGATGCCGATGCCATCACGAAGCAGAACCCTGCGAACGCCATTCACAGACTCAGAATTTCGTGCACCGCGCTGCCTGCTCCGGACCGCGGCTGGATCTCGGAATAACGGGCTGCGGCAACAAAGCACACCCTGTCCCCAGGGGCGCGCCAGCCGCGGGAGAGACCACCGCACCGAGAGCGGCGACGCCGTCGGGGAGACAAGGCGCGCCCACGCGGGACCCGCCACTCCTCAGGCTCCTTCCCACCGCGAGGCTCTGGGAACCGAAGGAGACCGCAGGGATGCGGGATGGGGGAACGAGGGGCGGAGAGAGGGTCGGGCGGTCCCACCAACGACCTAGCTGCAGTCGGGGCCCGCCGTGGTCAAGTCCTGCGAAGGCGAAAAGGGGCCGCACAAAAGATACAGCGAGGGCCTCGGAGCTCAGACCTCTCGGCTTCCCGTCCCCGCCCTTCGGGGTCCGTCGGGCCCCACAGACCGAGGCGCGGTTCTCGCAAAAAGGCCCGCACACCTCCCCCTCCCTCGTCCTCCTTGTGCGCACCCTCCCCGGCCCCGCCCGCCCGCCCCTGCCCCACGCAGGCGCACGCCAGGCCCCTCAAATCCCCCCACCGCACGCTGGGCCCGGGCGGGGGCGGGGCGACCCTCGGAAGGGGCGTGGCTGTCGGCCCAGGCGCGCGCACGCGCTCTCGCACCTTACGGCTACGTGTCGGACCACGTGACGCCCACCGCGAAAGTCCCCTGTGAAGCAACAGGACGTTAAAAAAAAATAATTTTTTTTGGTGGCAGGGAGGGCGACGAGAGCTTTTTAAAGAACTGTAGTAACGAGAGGGGAGAATGGGGCCGGGCGGCGGCTAGAGCAGTCCCGGCGCTCCGCGGCGCGTCCCGCTGGGAGTCCTTGTCACCTCCTGCCACAGCCCGCCGGCCCCCGGCCCCCGCCCCCGTCGACAGCACCGCCGCCGCCGCCGCCAGCCGCCCCACACCGGCCCCTCCCTCCGCCCGCGTCCGCCCCGGGGTGGCGACCCCGGCCCGGAGCCCCGGCCGCGCTCGCCGCGCACCGCCCGGGGCCGGCGCCCACCCTGCGGGAGGGAGAGGCGCGGCCGCGGCCCGGGGCGGGGGGCGGAGCGTGCCGCCCGCCCCGCTAACGGCCGCCCTGCGCGGCCCCGCCCGCCGCCCGCCCCCGGCCCTCCCCGCCCGCCGCCCCTCCCCCGCCGCCGCCGCTGGCAGCGCCGCCTGAACTGAGGCGAACTCCGCCGCCAAGTGAGTGAGGAGGAGGAGGCGGCGGCGAGGAGGAGGAGGAAGAGGAGGAGCGGAGTCAGAGCGCGGCGGCGGCGGCGGCAGCGGCAGCGGCAGAGGCGGCCGCGGCGGGGACCATCCCAGAGAGACCCCGAGCCCGCGGCGCAGGCGGCGGCGGCGGCGGCTGAGCGGGCGCGACCGGCGGAGAGAGCGATCGAGCGAGAGGCGGTTCGGCTCCTCCTCGTCCGGCGCCCAGCGGCCCGCGCTCGCACTCGGCCCGCGGAGACCCGCCTCCCCCGCCGGCCTCGAGAGGGACGCGCCGAGCCGGCGGCCGCGGAGCCGCGGCGGAAAGTGCCTGCGGGGGCGGGGAGGGCGCGCGGTCCGGCCGCCCGGCGCGGGAGCGAAGCGGAGCGGGACGCCGAGTCCCGAGCGGCCGGCAGCCGGGGCTCCCCGCCCCTCCCTCCCTCTCCGGCGGCGGCGGCGGCGGCGGCGGCGGGCGGAGTGAGCTGCGGAGCCTGGAATATGGTCGGGGAAATGGAAACGAAGGAGAAGCCGAAGCCCACCCCAGATTACCTGATGCAGCTGATGAACGACAAGAAGCTCATGAGCAGCCTGCCCAACTTCTGCGGGATCTTCAACCACCTAGAGCGGCTGCTGGACGAAGGTGAGTCGCCGCCCCGGCCCCCGCGGCCCGCTCCCGGGACCCGACGCCCGCCGGCGCGCGGGGAGGGCGGGGAGGTCGCGGCCCGCGGGGACCGGGAGGCCGGGGCGGGGCGCGGGGAGAGGGCGCGGAGACGGGCTCGCGGGGCGCCGCGGGCGGGCGGGACGCGCCCCGCACCCGGGACCCGGGACCCGGGACCCGGGACCCCGCACCTCGCGCCGCCCGGGCGGGTGCGCTGGCGAGGCTGCAGGGTGAGCTCCGCGGGCCTCCCCGGAGGAGCCCGGCCCGCGCCCCGGGCGCCTGAAGGACACCGGCGCGGGCCGCTCTCGGGGGGCTCCCCCGGGGAGGCGGGAGGGCCCCCCGCGCGGGTCCGGGGGCTGTGCTTTGTGGGAGTTGGTGGAGCTCGGGCACACTCGAGGGGAGCCGCGTGGGGCGGCCCACTTGGAGGGGTTCCACCGGAGAGCGAAAGTAACGCGGCCGTGGCCGAAGGCGAGCACAACATGACAGCGGAAAGCACTTTGTGTCCTTTTGTTTGGGGAAGCGAGAACTGTTTGGGAGCCTAACTTCCCGGGGGGGGGCGGGGGGCGAGCGCGAAATACCGCGAGGCCGGCGCCGCGCGCGGCCCGACTTCTGGGAACTTCGGCGGAGGGCTGCCCGGACGCCGCCGCCGCCGCCGCGGCCGCCCGGGGGCCCGGGCGCTCGGCCGAGCGGCCCGCCCGGCGGGCAGCTGTGGGCGCGCAGCGCGGCGAGATCGGCCGGCGGCCGGCCCGCCCGGGGTTCGGCCGAGTCCCGGGGCAGCGGCCCGGCGCCGTCCTCGCGGGCGGCGGGGAACGCCGCGGGCGCCGCGGGGGCCGGAGGACCGGCCGGAGTCGGCTGTGAACGCGGAGCGGCCGGGGTTCTCTTTCCGTCCGGCGGCGGCGGAGGACCGTTCCGATCAAACGGGAAAGTGTGTGTTTTAGAGGCGAACAGTGCACTTTAGGTTTTTCACAAGAATGTGGACGGGGGAGCCGGGCAAAAGAAACCCGAGGCTTGGGAGAGCTGGAATGTCACTGAGGAACAAAAGACCGGAAGCGTTCCAGTGGCGAGAGGTGGTTCGAGAAGACTCCCGGGAGCCGTGCGGTCGGCAAAGTCGCAGAAACAATTTCAGAAGTGCAGAGCCGGTCCTGCCGAGCTCGGTCTCCGCCCGCGGCGACGACCGCAGCCGCGACCGCCCCGGAACGGGCTCCCGGCTGCTGTTGGGCGGCCGGGCCGCCGGCCGCGCCCGGCGACACCCGAGCTGCCCCTTTAAGGGGGTTCTGCCGCTCCTGTTTGTGTTGGCCTTTGAAAGATTGTGGAGGCACAAAACTTTCTGGAATGTCAAAAAAAAAAAAAAAAAATGCTGGAACTCTTGAGCCGGGCATTTCCAAATGTGAGCGCTAAGGGGCGCCAGTTATTGTTTTTAAAATAGAAACGTTTGGAGCAAAATGTGTAACGTACCAAGTAGCCTCACCTGTATTAAATTTAGTTGAAACTTAAATCATAGAGCATTTCATCTGTCATTTCGTGTCCATACATGTATTTACAAACATTGAAAGTATTTTCTTTAAAATTTGGGACAATTTTATCACATTTAAGAAGGTGCTGTTATTTTCTACTGGGTATATTTCGGTGAAGAGTTTTAGTAGTATTAGTAAAAATTTGGGTTTTTTTCCCCCTTTAAGAACAGCTGTTTAGAAGGAATCCTTTATACTGAAAATAGGTCATGACGACATTTAGGATTAGAGTTAAAATGCGTTCTTTGAATTAAAACGTTGAATTCAATCAAATGGCATGAGAGAAACACAAGTTTGGAAATATTTTCATCTTATGCATATTATTTTTAAAAAGTAAATTTAAGTTTTTCTTATCGGTTCTAAAATGCTGTTATACTACGTTGATTTAAAATCTCTAAATGATAATTTGGTGTTGGTTCTCTGTTAGAAAGTTTTTAACCTTTAGCTTCGATCATTTTAATTTTCCAAATCTAGAATTCCAATTATGTCATTATCTCTAACAAACGTTTGTTTATTTCTCTGTGGTTTAAGTGCAGGGGGAAAGCTAGTTGAGGGTGATACATTCTAAATAGTGTATACACACACACACACACACATCTTAATGTTTTTTATTTCATTAGTGTTAGTCTACCCTGTTTTAGCTTTTTCAACTACCCAGCATAAAGAGGGCTTCTGTACGGTAGCCAGGATCTTTAAAATGGACAGCATAAAATGACTAGGAAGTTCGATATTTTTTTTTAATCAGTACAAACAGGCAGGAAAAGGGGCTGTTCCTTCGTGTGGGATAAGCTGCTTCCTGTAATTGTTAGCCTTATTATAAACTTAATTTGACTGAAGAAAAAAATTGGTTTCTGAAGTACATCATTTTGTTTTTCTGTGCCAGATTATTTAATTCTGAAATTTGGCAAGTTGTGCTCTGCCCCTTTGTGGCTTGTCATTGTCCAAAACAAATTAATCATCACTTCTGTGGCTAGGAATTACATTTTCCTTTGTCCATAGGATTTACTGAAAAATTCTTTTTATATTTAGATAAAACTGTAAATGTTAGTGACTTTTTTAATCAAGTTAAGATACTGTACTTAGTTGCAGTGGATGTATTTATTGATAACTATTTAACCAAATGATGGTTAGTTATGGTTTAGTCATGATAACCAAAATTTCTATTAACAGAAATTTTGAGTGTATTGTATTCTTGAAATTCTGTTTTAAAATATTTTTCAAGAGTTAGTGTAAAAATTTTTGCTTGTCAGTTTGAGAATTTTTATTTGGCTAGTTACAAATTTGAGATTTAGCTGTTCTAGATTTTCTTAGTCTGTAATGCCTGAATGCTTTAGATGAGTATTTTAATGCCATTTCAGGTTAACCTTTAGCCTGCATTTTGACTGTGGACTGACTGACTTTTGTGGGGGTGGGTAGAGGGAGGCGGAATGGTTGTTAGACTTTCCTCCCGCTGAACGTCAACCTGGAGGTTTTCCAAAGTTGTTAGTACATTCTAGGTTGGAACAGTCGGTATAAAGGATGTAACTTCCATGGATAATACCGATACTTGAGAATCTTTCATTGAAGATAGAGGTGATTGAAGATAAAACCAAAGTCTTACAGCCTTAAACTGCTTTCTTTAGGCAGAAGTTTTCAATTGAACTTTGGAATCATGCATAGGAAAGAGTAGTTATAAGGTTTCTTTTTTTTAAACCTGTGTCATGAAAAGGAAACCTAAGCAACAATAGTACTCGAATGAAAACACTGTTTTTATGAAGTATTGCAATTTAGAATTGAGAAGAATTTTTTTGAAAAAAATGCAATCAATTTGACTTGAAAATCCAAAATAAAGGAAAATGGAAAGGTAGAGATTTTAAAATCAGATTTTGAGTTTTTATTTTTTAGGCAGAGAGGAGGCTAAAACTGATGATAATGAAAATTAACAGATGCATAGTATGGTTTATGAAGAAGGCCAGCCCAGATCTTTTTATTGTGAATATCTGAAAAATTAGTGTGTGGCTTAGCATAAGTGAGCAAATATGTCACATTAGATTCTGCATTACTGGTTTGAAAAACGCATTTGAATTTTCTCCTGGCCTTTTTTTGGTGGGAGATAATATATTTTCTTTTTGACCTCAATTTACTCTGCTGTTCCTTAAAAATGGGGGGGGGGGGGATATTTTAAATTAAAACCCGCTTTGCTAGTTAACATTTTTCCGAGTTGATGTTTATTTCCACTTACTGCACATTCATTGTTGACTGTATTCTAATACTTCAGTTTTCTAATCCTTCAAAAATTATTTTTTGAGAAATCTTGCTTGTCTGCAATTACCGGGAGTTTGAAAATTAAGTGGCTGTTTGTTAGTATTGAGAGGCTTCTCGCTATATACATTTATTACAATTTTAGGGTTTTCTTTCCTGAAAGACTGCTGACAATAATCGATATCTGTGATAAGTAGCTTTTACCTAAGTTAAAACAATTAATCTTTGTGTATTTTTTTTAACGTGTTTTTTAGGAGCAAAGATTTTTCATTTATGCACAAGCCTTTGAGTTAGTAGTAGTAAGAAGGAAGCCAGTATTCACAACTGGTGGTTCTTTCCATTATCCTTGTCGCTCCTCGCCCAGGAGGGGTCCCAGTGGCACACGGTAACAATGGAAATAGTCTGGATCTTAGGTCAGTTACTCAGCATTCACTCTGTACTTCTGAAGCTTAATTTCCCCACAGTCAGCGTACATATTTAGATACTAGGAGGTAGAAGGTGACTCCTTTTTCTTCACTTTCTCCAGTTTGTATGTTTTGTAGTAAAAACTGTACTCCCAAGGATGTAATGCAATTGAGTTTCTAGAGATAGGTCTCTTTGCTAATAGCGTTTGCTAGTGTGTTTGGTATGAGCACCTTTTCTTAAATGGCTTTGAGGATACCAGTGAAAACAAGGTACCTTGACTATTTAAATGTTTTTTGTTTTTTTTTTCCACATATATTTCTGTTGTTAGCTGCTCATGAGGCCACTGTCCTGGAGCTGATTGAAGTGCACCATTTTCCCTAAGAACAAAAGGTTTTGGTGTGCTTTTTAAGGGAAATAGATTGCTGCAACCAAAGATCCGAGGGGGCTGACCCCCACCCCTCTGTTTGACCTTGTCTGTATGGGGCATGATTCAGATACTACTTTTCTTT
This sequence comes from Phyllostomus hastatus, assembly GCF_019186645.2. NCBI lineage: Eukaryota > Metazoa > Chordata > Mammalia > Chiroptera > Phyllostomidae > Phyllostomus > Phyllostomus hastatus. Next base: position 97,212,844 of record NW_025333872.1, read on the forward strand.
GAGGACAGCTTACTTAGATATGTAAGGTTTTGGTTTTGCTTTGTGTTTTGGCTTTTTTTTTGTTTGTTTGTTTGCTTTAAAGAATTATACCAGTTTGATCATAGGGGCAGCTTTTTATAATCTGACTGGAATGGGACTACATTTTAACATACTTGAAAAGTTCCATGTAGTTAATACAATTTCTTTGACTTATGGTGTACCTACAAGTAAACTTTACTTTCTCTGTTGGAGATGGAAAATGCTACGTCTTGTTTGTTGATAACTTAAAAACAGCCCACTGAGCAACTTTCTGCTGTCCGTGCGCTAGCGATGGGAAGGTGCCCAGGATCTGTTTGAGGGCCAGTGGATGAGGGTGGTGCGTGGGCCCGTGTCGTGACGTCATAGATGGAACTGCGTGCCAATATTTTATTTACGTGATTGACAGGATGTAGTTCCTTGGACCCATCTTTTTTGACATTAAGACAGTTCAGTGTGAATTTAAAGTGCAGTAGAGTATTTTTCCTTACTGAGAACTTTTAGGGAATGCTTATACCTCTTTTAAAAATTAACATTTCAGTTTTGCGGCCCAAAGTAGCTACATTGTTGGATGTCTGAGCAAGATTTTTGTGCTTTATTTTCATTTATCAGACAGCAAAAATAGCATCAAACTTTTCATAGTGAGTACAGTTTGTTTTGTTAGTTTTATTAAATTTGACTGGGGGGAGCTAAAATAATAATAATACTGTTCCTCTCACCTTCTGAATTCTAGCTGGGCTCATAATCAAACTAAGGGACAGATTACCAGGAGAAAATCAGATTTTTAATACATACTCAGGGAATTCCCATAAGTATGAAAATTCCAACAACAGCGCGGCAGCATCGTGATACATACTTGGAATTGGGAGACACTTTGGACAAAGGAGAAAAGGAGGGGGCGGTTGGGGTCTTAGATTTCAGGCGGGAGAGTAGGTGGCTCACAGGTAGCGGAGGGAGAGCTACGCACACAGGGCGGGCGGAGCCCTGCTGGCCCCGGGGTGTCCAGAGAACAGGCCCCTGCCGCCCACCCTGAACTCAGTGCAGGCGAAGGCCGCACCCTACGGACTCCCTTCCTGGAGCGGGTTTCTCTGTCTGAGTCTCTTGCGCCCAGGAGGCTGTGGAGTGTTGTGTTCCCCAAGGCAGCCGCGGGATGACAAAACTGTGATTCCCTTCGGCTGTAAATACAACCCAGGTCTGCACTGGGTATTGCTGTCTGTGTGGTCATCACGCTTAACACTGTTGTTGTATGTCTGTCTGCCCTGTTAGGATTAGTCTCTTGAGGGTGCCCACGTCATAACATGGCATGTGTACGCTGTGAGATATTGTTGAACTAATAAATAGGTTGACACTTTGTATTCTTTATTTGGTTTCTAGTTTCTCCAAAGTACTGGATTAAGCAAGGTGTATAACAATTGGTGATGGTTTCGGGCAATTATGAAAAGTACATTTTTCCCTTAAAAATGGTATTTTTAGAAACTTACACTATTATTTGCAGTGCTTGCCCTCAAGGAGCTTAATCTTAATTTTACTTTTAGTACCACTGGTGTGAGTAAGAACTAGATAAATCACTTAAGCAGTAGTGTCTAGCCAGTCCTCATCCAGAGTGTGGCGTTCTTCAGCAGGGGAGAGCTCTCGGTGCCCATCACAGCTCTTGAAAGTGTGGGTGTTGATGGAGTCACGCAGGTGAGCCTTCCCCCGGCCACCTGCTCGCGAGTGCCAGCGTCCAGCCAGCACGGAGGTCTGCCGCTCTGTGCGCTGCACGGTAGATGGGAAGGGTGCTTGTCTCTGAGCACTGCTGTGGTGTGTGTTCAGAGCAAAAAAGAATATTTGAATGGTTTTAGTTAGAAGAAAGCCAAGTATAAACTTATGTGGCAGTTATGGTGATTTAACACAAAGAGCAATTTTTTTAAACACAGGTGTTTCAAGCTAATTCAAAACAGTGCCATTACTTAGAAAATAAATTGAAATTTTCAGTTAACTGAAACTTAACCCTCTGGAAAGGAGTCTGCGTTTCTGCTTTAGTCTTCACAGTGTTTTAAAATAAATGTCATGAGCTTTTAACAATATAGCTTGCACTAGATAAGTGATTTGTCCAGAATTCTTATAGTTAACAAGCAAATGTTGGTACTTAATGTTCTTATGGTATTTTCAGTTTCCTGAAGCAGAAGTTCTAGTTTGAAAATCCAGCAATCCTATTAAATCTTAAAATAAACAAAATTTTGTTCGTGATTGTAATGTTGCCTCATATATTGATTCTAACCTATACATTAAATTAAATTTTGAGGTTGCTGAATTGAATCAGTTTTCTGTAACATTTCTATCACATTATTTACAATAAAGCAGAATTTGTTAGTTTGGATGCTTCTGAAGCGTGTTGAGGAGTCAGAAAAACAACAAAATGCAAAAGTGGACCCATGTTATGTGGCCGTTGTAATAAGGAAAGGGTGCGTGTGAGCATATACATGTGTGCAAGCACGCATGTGTGTGAAGGGAGACATGCGGTGGGTGTGCAGTCTAGCTGGCCTTGAGATCCTTGGGAGTGGGTGCAGGGGGAGGTGAAGTTTCCAAACAGGGTAGGTTTTGGAGGTGAAGAATTCTTTATGGCCGAGGACTGGAATGATTATGTACCAGCAGTGGAAAAGGGAGAGAGTCTGTCCTGCTTCTGGATTAAGTGCAGGACGGGTTGTGGTAAGGCCATGATCCGGCTCAGTTGCAAATTATCAGGGAAACCCTTGGCTTTTGGGCTAACTTAACAGATAAAAATTATAGGGAAGTTGACAAAAATATGTAATACACAAATAGTGACTACATTTAAGAGAAGTAGGAAAACACATGGTGGAAATCAAGCTTAGATATTTTTTATATGAAACCTCTTTTCATGACCTTAATGTCATACCTAATATCTTGTTGTCTCAAAAGTGTTGTACAAAGAGTAGTTGAAGAGAGGTATATATGAAAAAACTAAATAAGTACAAAAGATATCTTTTTAAAATGTAAGGAAAATTAAAGTAATATCAGCTCATGGAATTTCAGAGCTGCAGGGTATCGAGAGAGTCTAGGGATGTTATCCTCATTTCACAGATACCGAGACTGAGGTCTAGGGAGGTTGTGGCTTATCCAGATCACAAGACGAGATAGTATCAGAGCTCAGTTATATCTTCTGATCCGTTCTGTGACTCTGCCTGCCACTCTGTAAGTGAAACTGGGGAGGAAAATCCCAGAGGAGTTCCACGTGCTAAAAACTGCTGTGATCTGAGCTTGTGAACGTGCAATTGGGGGTTTTATTAATTGTACGCTATGTAGGGCTTGCGCAAATGCTGGTCAAAGTCTTGGATTAGAATTTCTAAGTGGTATATCTTTATGATAGTTAAGAGGGTAGAAGTGAGAAAGTAAAGGTATTTTTATGAAGGCAGGGAGCTACCAAAAGCTGGAATTATCTTCTGGAGGGCAGGCCCCTTGTACTACAGACTTACCCCGCTAGGTGAGCGTTCTAGGAACCCATGTGTAGCAGAGGACCAGCTGGTGTTGTTGTGAGAGGCTGTGTTTGGCTTCAGTGAATTTTTTTTGAGGACCCTTTCAATGTGTTTGCCCATTTCATGATGGGTGATTTACAAGCTCACCTGCCCACATCATGCCGGAGTGTTCAGCAGTCTTTGACTAAAAACAGCATGACGCCCCCGCCCCGCCCCGCCCCGCCCCATGCCCTAACCTGTCACGGATCTCGCCCTAGCTGGTGTTTTTTTTTTTTCATTTCCCCGGATGAAAAAAGACCTCAAAGGGAAATATTTTGCCGACATGGCAGAAGCACTAAAAGGCATCAAAATCGAGGAGTTCAAAAACTGTTTTGAGCAGTGGAAAAAACCTCGTGATAGGTGTATTGCATGAAATGGAGAGTACTTTGAAGGTGACTGAAGTTTAAACAGAATAAATACACCATTTTTTATAAATTGATTCTGTTTTTTTGGGCCCCTCCTCACAGAGGATGTCAAATCATTCGCTTAAAGTTCTTAGTAACCAAAGGATAGAGCTTTTGCTCTTTAAATAATATGGTACGAATAAGTCTAGCATGCATTTAGCATTGTTGCTGTTGTTATTACTACAATAACTATTTAATTAACTACACAAGGGGAAAGGTAACATTCTGACTGGAAAATTTAATGTGGAGGTTTAACACTGATTGCTAGAGGCGATGCAAGTCAGGGATTTGTGTTTGCATCAGCTTAGATGAGTATGGGTGGCAGTTGCCCAGTGGTTTTATCAGGTGGCAGCTCTGAAGAGCGACGGCTGGGAGGTGGGTGATGCGGAGTTGAGTGGAAGTAGGAGCTGCCCTGAGTAGCCAGTGCATCCCACTCCTCATGCCCACATCTGGAACATGGACCTCTTCTCTCAAGCATTACATATTCAAAACAATTAAATATAAATTACAGTTCTTTGCGTGCTATATGACAGTAATTGTATCCCTCTGTTAGAATTGGTGCCCATGATGTCAGGGGAATAAAACTTGTAAGAAATGAAAATGTCTGTACCTAATCCCGTACTGTTGTGATTGCTACCACTACTGTTGCAGCGATGCTCACGTCGTGACGCCAGGTACTCAGGTGTCAGTTTGGAGGGTGTGTACATGTGTGCCAGCAGAAGATGGAGATGCGTTCTAGATGCGTTCTGTTTCTGTTCACGTGCTGATGAGGCCGTGTTTCGAAGTGGTAAGAGTTCTTTGGCTAGTAGACCTGGGATCTAATCATGACTTTGCAGTTAGCTAATTAGTTCGGTTATCTTGGATGGCAGATCTGAGCTCTGCGACTGCCACGCCAACCTCAAATCAGAGCACTCAGACGTTGGAGGACTACATGCAGAAAAGTTTCTCAGACTCGAAGGTAGTGTCATCTAACTTTGTCAGTAATTTTATGTTGTTTTTGATAGGACTGACCATCAGACAAACAAAGCCGCTTATGGAGAATGGAGAAGAAAAAAAGAGGAAGGTTATTTATCCGTATGTGTAGGAGAATCGCTCACTACAGGCATTTTGATAGTTCAGAAATCACTTTGAGCTAAAGTTTCTGGGAAGGCTGTTCTGAGAAGTGGAACCCGAGTTGGTATTAATGCTTAGTAGGATTTAATGAGGTAATGGGAGGGTGAGGACGTTCTAGGACAAGGGAAAGTGTAGCAGTGTCAAGACAGTGGTGATGGGAAACGGAAAAACCTTTCAGGAACTGTGGGTAGATTTAAGTTTGTTGGATGGCGAGTGCACGTGGGGAAGCAGCGAGAGTTAAGAGTAGGGCTGGGAAACTGGGGTAGGGTTGTGCTGTCATGGGCCCTGAGTGCCGGGGTGGATGGTTCGCATGTTCTTCCGAGTGTGGGAAGGAGCCGCCGGAGGCTGGGCTGTGTCCGGGTGCTGCGGCGACCCGGGGAGCGCGCCAGCCAGAGTGCGGGCCTGCCTGCGCCAGCACGGACTGCCGGGCTCCTGGAGGCAGACGCTGGGCGCGGTGTGGAGACTAAGACAGAGTAATGTTTAACAAAAATATATTCATATTTTGAGCTTTCTGTATTTTAGGTTTAAACTCTTTACAGTTTTTTACAGAAACGTGTTTTAACTAAAAATAAACACGTTTTTTTCTTGCCCACAAGGGACTGTGTTCGTCCTGTGTCACTGAGAACATGTGGGGCTCGTTTGTTCAGCTGTCAGCTCAGTTTTTGGTTACTTAGAATTGAGCTTTTATTTCTCTGCATTAGGGAGACTTGAAGAAACTCTTGGTTTCTGATTTTACGAATTCTTAAATTAGTTTGACTTGGAGAAAATTTTGTCCTAACCTCACTTATCTATTGTGAAATCTGTGTGTTATAAAGTACAATGTGGACTTCTTGAGAACTTTATACTACATTATATACTGTACTCATAATCCATTTTTCTTACTTGAATTATATTTACTTTTGTTAGTTATTTTAAGTAAATTAGAAATATCTTGACATTCCATCTCTAAATGTTTATATATCTTTAAAGACTAACATTTTCTTACATAGTAACATCACAACACAAAATGGATTAATCCTACGTGTGGGGTAGTAACGAGGTGATGTTCAGATTTATGTAGTTGCCCCTATAGTGTAACTCTCTTGTCCCGGCCAGAATCTGGCTCAGAACCACTCACTGAATCTGGTTTTTAAGACTTTAAATCTAGAACCATACCTCTCTCTCTCATCGATATTGACACAACTTCCTCGTCATTGGACTTGTTTCTTTATGCTCTGTGTATTCCAGTACTTGGGAAGTTAGGTCTAAAGGAACGAATAGGTTCTGGTATTGCATCATAGGTGATACACTGTAAAGTTAGATATTCTTTAAAGGGTAAAGCTTTCTTTCACCAGCAGGGAACATATTGCTAGCCTGAAATAATTTCCTAGTGGAAAAGCCAGATAGATGCTTATTCTTACTAATTGTTGGTTGGTTTGCTAGCTGCCTCAAATGGTGACTAATGAATTTTTTCTTTCTCTTTCATGATCATCATTATGGGCTTCATGGATTTTCATAGACTTACTGTATTTAAGTCAACTATGGTTATTCTTTTTGATTTAAAATGGCAGAACTTTGGCCAACAGTAGTCTAACTGGCTTCTGTGTCTTTGAAATCTTTACTCTCTGAAACAGCTGGATGTCCCAAACTCATCTTGTATCTTCTCTGCCTCACAGCTAGAATTGGCCAACGTGTTTCTGGCTGTCAGGGTGAGGTTACTTCTAGGCATTTTCTGTGGACAGTGCTAGACAGTATCAATTTTAAAATTCATGAACTCATGTTTCTATTTTCAATTCAATTTTAACATATTTTATACTATAATCATATCTTTTTTTCTGCTAATAGCCAAAATAATATGATTTCTGACAGTGACAGTATTACTTATTTGGTTTACCCCACAATATAAAGAAAATGCTTGCATAATAATATTACTAATAACAGTAAAAATACTGAATATGTTTTAACTTTTAAAAATGCATTTTAGACACATTACAAATTACAGATATGGCCAGTGACTTCTTGTTCTTCTAATTTGGTAACAGTTTTTTTTCTTTTTTTGCCCTTTATCTATAGTAAGTATTTATTTTTTACCAAATTTTGTTATTGGCCTTATGATAATGTCACTTATTGGCTAAATTCTTTTGTTGTTATACTGACTGCTTTTACCCCATGTCTAGCAGAAATTAGAAGAAATACATAAAGGTGGCTAATTTATAAGAATTCGGTCTGTTTAGACTAGTGCTTTATATTTTAAGCATGAAGGGTAGAAGAAGAAAACAGGCAAATTGTTTTAATTAATGAATTCTTCTGAAGAATATTGGTAGAAAAATAATTATAGCTGTTAAAGCTTTTAAAGTTCAATGAGGTAAGAGAAAATCTTTAGGTAGAAATTAAGTACTAGAATTTTATTTCTAGGTAGTTGCAAAATCTCTATTACAAAGTTTTTGTCCTTAAGAACTTTTGATAGTAAGGAAGTTATGTTCCAGCAGATGGAGATATTAGTACACAAAAGACAGTGTTTAGTGATTAAAATGTGTTGAGAAATAACCCTTTTGCTAGAATAGGAATTTTTTTCTCTTTTAAACTATAAGAGAAGAGTTGATTAGGAATATGACTAATGGCTGTTACTTACTTTCGTATTTGGGGTGGCATGTAAGTCAGTTGTGATAGGTCTTTAAAGAACTTGTGTTTTTAAGAGACCACATGTTAGTATGTTGACTATATAACATATAACTGGTTTAGGACATCAAATTGATTACAGCATTTTTTTCTGAAATATTTTTTCTGTCTTTACGCTAAGTTTGAGGGTTTTGTTTGTTTTGGCAGGGACTGAGTCTAGTATGTTTAAAGGTCTTCTATTTGTGTATTATCTCTGCATTTCTAAAGTCTTAAACCAGATGGTTGATTTCTAATAATGCAAGTCAAACAAAAATGTGTGCCATAGTTTAGTCATTATATGTTATCTGAAGAGTGAGTAAGCTCTTTTGGGGATTATAGTTTTATTATAGTAATAAAATATTATCAGCAGTAAAAAGGTAATCTTATCTCTCTTTATCATAGTTTATAGCATCCCTTGTCAGTTTTGTTTTAGTTAAGTAAATACTATATAATTTGCTTCAAAATATGTCATACAGAGTTGTTGGAAAAATTGCTTACTGAAGTTCCTTCCTAGATATGATCTGGAAGTATGTGTTTTTGTTAATAACACATTTAAATTATATTTTTCTAGTTAAGCTTTTTAAATTGGAAGTCAGTTGTTAAATGCCCCTTTTCTTTCAATTACTTGGAATTGAACTCAGATGTGGGAGAAGAATATACAAGGTCTGTCCAGAAGGTATCCAGCCACGCAGTATGAAAAGTAGAGACATTTATTGAAGAAGGTAGAAGATGCAAGAAACATTGTTTATAGGACAGTGACGCCTCAGCCCCCTTCAAAGTATTGGGACCCTACATAGTTCTCCCAATAGCCATCAGCTGCCCGGTCATATTTTCCTGAAACTCGTCGATGTTGTGAAATTTTTTTCCCTTCAAAGATGATTTCAGTTTTGGGAAAAGCCAGAAGTCACAGGGCACCAAATCTGGGCTGTAGGGCAGCTCAGTCACCTGGGTCATTTGCTGTTTTGCCAAAGTACTCTGCACAAGATGTGATGCGTGAGCCGGCACATTGTGGTGATGAAGCTGCCAATCACCAGTTTCCCATAGCTACGGCCTTCTAAGTCATACGAATAGTTTCTATGGAGGAATGTTCAAGCTTAACACAAAATTGGACGCAGATTTGTTGCTCTACTCGCTCAGTCATTTTGAATGTGACAGCCACACAGTACACATGCACACTCAGCAGCGTCTACCACCCCCGCTGCCTAGTATAGTGAAGTCATCATTCTTCAGGCATGTGCTTTCCAGTCCACTCTCCTTGACTGCCAGGTTGCATTGATGTTGCACAAACCATTCTTGTTAAGTTAACAATGGCTGGACTTTTTCCAGACAGACCTCTAATACTAGTGTGTCCTTTTTGCTTATCCGTAGAGGACCAGGGATGAAGAGATTTCTGTGATTCCTTTGCAGGACTGTGCCCTCTCCACCAGTTCATTTTCTTTTTTGTTGTTAACTAAAATGCAGAAAGTTGAAGATGCAAACATTTTCTTTTAAAAAACGTTTTTTAAAATTGTTCTATTACAGTTGTCCCCATTTCCTCCCATTGCTCCCCCTGCCACCCCCATATTCTATCCTCCCTCTCCCGCTTGTCCTTGTCCCTGGGTCCTTTATACATACTCCTTGACCCTTCCCCTCCTTTCCCTGTTATGCCCCTCCTCCTTCCCCTCTGGTCACTGTCAGATTGTTCTTTATTTCCATGTCTCTGGTTCTGTTTTGTTTGCTTGCTTATTTTGTTGATTAGGTTCCCCTTCCTTATAGGTGAGATCCTATGGTATTTGTCTTTCACCGCCATAATACTTGCCATCCATGCTGTCGTGAAGGGTAGGAGCTCCTTTCTCTCTGCTGCGCAGTATTCCATTGTGTAAATGTACCACAGTTTTTTGATCCACTTGTTGACTAATGGGCACTTCGGCTGTTTCCAGCACTTGGCTATTGTAAATTGTGCTGCTATGAACATTGGGGTGCGCAGGTTCTTTTGAATTGGTGTTTCAGGGTTCTTAAGGTACAATCCCAGCAGTGGAATCGCTGGGTCAAAAGGCAGTTCTGGTTTTAGTTTCTTGAGGAAATTCCAAACTGTTTTCCACAGTGGCTGCACCAGTCTGCATTCCCGCCAGTAGTGTTCTAGGGTTCCCTTTTCTCCACAACCTCGCCAGCACTTGTTGTTTTGTTTATGTGATGGTCATTCTCACCAGTTTGAAGTGGTATCTCATTGTGGTTTTACTTTGCATTAAAGATGTAAACATTTTCAATTCATCTTTGGCAGTAGCATGATTTGTGGTCTCTGAATCCTGGGAAAGGTGATGGTGAGAGCGGAGAAGTGTATCATATTATCTTTGAACTTTAATGTGGATTACTTTTTTTTTTTCAGGGATTATTAGGAAAGGCCCATTTTGTGTATATATTTTTTAAGGTTGTTTCTTACAGTTGTTTGAGAGTTTACGAGAAGTTTAAATTCTTTCTAGAAATCATTTAAAATAAGTTGTAATAAAGAGGTATGCACATTTATTTTATTTTCTTAAGTATTCTTCTTGGAAAAATGCCAAAATATATCAGTTGAAAAATGAAAATCACCTGTAATTCGGTGATAATCACTCTTTACATTTTGGTGAATTTTTTCCTAGTTGATTTTCCTTTCCTCTACTTATGGATAACAAAGTTTGGATTCTGTTGTACTACTATCTTTGTGTTTGTTTGTTTTTTTTAATAAATTACATTATGAACATTTTCCCCTGCCATTCCCTATTGTTTGACAATATAGTTTTTGTGATAACATAGTTTATCTTACAGAGTTATAATTTGCTTAACTGTTCTCTGTTGGACATGTCACTTTGCTTTCTGGAAGCTTGTATGATAAGAAATGGTTTCAGAACTTTATTACTCACTGTTGACAAAGCCTTCAGTTACTAAGTATCATAACTAGGCCCTGTGAATACCAAGTTCTTTTACTTTTGTAGTGCAGTTAATTGTGTATCAGCATTCTGTGCTGCATTCCAGTAGGGTGATTACTATTATGTGACATGCAATTTTTGAGTAATGTTTATTGCATACTTCACATTAGTTTTCTATGACTTAGCATACTTACTTGAAATTTCTTATACTGTTTGCAAATGTTTGAATACATGCTGTGAAATACAACAAAGCTTCAGACTCACTTCCCACTTTTGAGTTGTCTGAGTGGTGGATAGTACACAAAGAAAAGTAATATAAGTAATGTAAACATACCCAGAGAGGGCTGAAGACTGGTTCTAGAGATCACTTTAGGCTGGAGAGGTTATGGAATGTTTCAGGAAAGGTAAAATTTCACCTGGCTCTTAAAGGGGGTAGATGGGATGGGATCCAAGAGGAGAAAAGTTAAGGGAATCGTGTTCTGGACATGGGGAACAGTACCTTTCAGTGTGAGTACATTTCAGGTAGGAGAAGGAAATTCTCTGCTGTAGAAAGCTTTAAGTGCCTGGCTGTTCTATTGATAACGGGAGAGTCATTTATATCTTTCTTTCAGTTTTCCCATTTTTAACCTGCCTCCCTGTTTCTGTTTAGTCCATATAAATGTGACAGACTGTTATGCTTACTATTTTCAGATATTTTTCTTGACTCCCCAACCCCCTGTATTTTGCTACTTAATTTCTATTTTAACTATTGAAAAAAATCTCTGTACTTACTCTGGCTCTCTATTCTGTTTCACTAGTACAGCTGGATTTACTCAATTCTCTATGACGCCGTTTATTTTAGTTCTTTCCTGCACGTGTATCTGGTGGTGTGTTGGTTTTAGGTGTATGGAAGAAGAGGGACATCTGCATTAGTGAGTGAGTTGCTGCATGTCTTGGTCAGTGGGGTCTGGCATGCATGGTCTAGCCCTGTGCCTGCCTGTCATCATCCTCTCTTTCTACTTTGCTCTAATGGCTTGAAAGACGGCAGTTTGCTGGGAGGGATTGAAGATTGGCTACTTTAACTCTTGAGTTGAGGGAGGCCTTAGGGACATGTTTGCAAACTGCTCCATGCAATCACTGTTGGCCCCTAGGTGGTCTGAGAACAGAAGGGTTCTGTAGCCCAAGTGCTGCAATTGCCTTTTGTGAAATCAACGTGTGTTGACAGGTTAAATATCTAGGAAGAGCTAACTCGGTTTAACTGAGCTCCTTCTGAAATTATTTGGTAAAGGAATGCCTTTTTCCTTTTCTTTTTGGAGCTAGTGGGCTGAGGAAACACTGTGGGAAATGTTAGAAAGGATTATGAAGAGCTGTGGCTCCTAGGGGCAGGGAGGGGTTAAGTGATTATTTGAGAATTTTAGTTTTGGCAGAGAATGCTGGTTCAAGTCACATCAAAGTATCCCTTTAAAAAGTAATAACATTTCATTTAGATTGGGTTTATTTCAAATTTCATCTGAAAGGAAGCAAGAAAAAGTGCCCTTTTTGGTTTTAATTATATAATAGTTGGGGCAAATGGTTACAGTAGTAAATTTTGTTTAATTCAATGTGTTTATTATTTACATAAAAATTGGAACTTGCTGTTTTAAAATGTAATTCACTAAAGAAAATTTATGTAGAATCCAAACACCTTAAACATCAAATTGAAACATACTTTAAAATACATATGGATAGGAAAATATGTTCATGTTCTAACATATGATTGGCTTAAGCCTAAATTTTTTAAACTAGGGAATAGTAAGGTGAAGAGGAATTATCAAATTTTGAAAAGGAAAATATTTACATTTGTTAGATTGCAGTAGTCGATAGCTGTTACTTAGTCATGTAATAAAATTATGTTTTGACATTTAGTTTGCAGCAGCCTTTAAAAAGCAGGAAGTACAGGGTAGATGGTAGAGGAGCATTTGACCTGAAAGACCCAAGGGATTCTTACCAAAAATTTTGTTATTGTTCAAGGAAAAAAACCTTATAATTCTGAGATTTTACATCTGGTATGGACGCTGGAGATCACAGTTCCCTCCTTTCTTTGTATGTGTAAATGCAGTTTATTTGCAAAGCCCCGGGGCAGTTTTCTGGGGTGGAAACAGCCCGTCTCAGGAATGGGGGCTCCTTTGGCTCTGGTGACAGAGGTAAATCTGAATGTGATGGAGTCCTAGCTGCCCAGAGCACCTTTGGGCCTGACCCCTTCTCTGGAGGGTTATGTTGTGACTGATAGTTTGTGAGATGTGGCCACCTTGTGATGTGAGTAGTCCTCACTATTTAAATTTTACTTAACTGCTTGAAATATCTAGCCACGGTATTCTTACCTTTTATTCCAAATCAAAAAAACTGTCTAATGCGAAGAGTGATATTATCACTAAACTGATGGAAGTCAAAGACAAAGGGCTCTCCCCCAGGCCATGGGGCGCTCCATTAACACTTCCCAGCAGGCTGGGGCTAGGTCCAGGGACAGCTCAGTGTCCTTCACATCAGAACTCTCACGCCCACATTCTCCACCACAAATACTCGACAGCCCTTTTGTTAGCGGGAACTGTTCGCTTCCCTCCTCACTGCCCCGCTTCCTTGTCGATCCGGGTCATTTGCCAGTAATGTGATAAAAGACTAAGAAAAAGATAGGCAAAGGGAAAAGCCACTTGTCTCCTAAATACCCCGTTTGTTAGATCCTCTTTGGTAGACCAGCGCGGGTGTTGGTGTGCCCTGCAGGTTGTAGACCCCCGGCTGCTGTCGGCTTACCTAAATTGCGAAGGGCGGTTGAACTGGGGGGGCGGGGGGGGGGTGCTCGGCTGTTCTTTTGTAAATCGTGAATAAAAGGAAATATGACAAGGAGCAGATAGTGGAGGGATAAATGGATCCTGTAAGAGAAAGACAGTCATTAGCAAAGATGAAAGTAAGGTCTGAGTTAGAATATCCTAGGTTTGTTTTTAGGTGATAGGAAAATTTCTTTTACGTGGTGGTAAGATGTATGAGACTGTGATTTTTCGCATTTCAGTATTACTCAAGGACTAACAAACGCCTTTGATTTTCTATCGAAATATATTAGTTGAACATAATAGGTTATGCCAGAACAGCATTTTAATTTTGTTACATGGTAACACCATGTTACCATGTCTTAGCTTGTTCAAATTTGAATAGTAGATTTTTAGTTAGCTTATTTATTGATATTTAAAGGCAGATAGCTTAGAGCCTGAGAAGAGGGAAAGAGTAAAAGTATTGGAACAAGTAGTGATCATTAAGAGGATTCTGGTAGTGTAAGTCTTTGATTTTGAGAATCAAGAGAGTCTTGGACAATATTACTTATTGAATAATAAGGATGTGTATCCTGAAGTATAAATACGGACTAGAAAAATGGTATAAATATGAACCAGAAAAGGTATGTATCTTATGTTTTTAAAATGCTGTCTATGAAGAGATATATATTATGTACAAAGACATATAGTTATATAATTAAATAGCTGAAAGTGGAAGTTTCATGAAATAATATTCGTATTACCTATGATGTAATCTAATATTTTCTTCCATTTAAAAATGCTGGTTGTGACTAATATTACAGATTTAATGGGTTGTAACCTATGTGGTTTTATCAAAACTGATGTTGATCCTGCTGTACTTTAGGTTTCAACAAGCGTTATTTAGAAATCGAGCACTTTGCCAGGTGCTGGGGCACAGAGATGAGCAGATTTGGTTCCATCCTTCAGGAGCCATGCGGTGTTTCGGAGAGAGATGAGGTCGGAAGCTGTCTGGTGCTTCAGCTGCTGGGACGGGCACGCGCGAGAGGCACCGCCAGAGAGGCACTCGCAGGGCGCGGTGGGAGGGACCACTGGTCCCCCTGCAGGGAGAGGAACACTCCTAGGTTCACGCGTTACGTTGCATAATCTGATCACTTCTCTGACTACAGGCTTTGCTAAATGAGAAATTTAGTTCTGGTCCCCCCCCCCCCACCCCGTAAATTCTAAAATGAATGCTATCAAGTTTACTTAAACATAGGAGGTTTTTGAACTTTTAGCATGTAGGCCAAGTTTATACAAGTAAATGTTGTATAGATAATCTTCAATAAACCTACATCTCACAACTGAGTTATTTCATTATCCTACATAGGTCATGGTGGCTAGCTTTAATGCTGTTTATTTGGGAAGTATTTATTTTCTTTTTTCTTTCCTCTGAACCTTATGCAGTGTAACACGTTGGGACTTCCTAAGAAGGTAAAGTAAGGAAGAAGTGTTACATAAATACAAACATACTTTATGATTATTTACCTTTTACCATTGTCTGTTTGCCCTGATAGTGAAAGATAAGCTACAAAACAAACCATGAACTTTTAAATAATGGAATGAAAGATAATTATCCAACACTTGGAAATTATTTTGTCATCTTAATTAAAATTTGGAAATATTCTGTATGTTGACATCTTTTATCTTGTGGTTAGTTCGTTCATTCACAATAAAACTCAGTACAAAAATCAGGAGTTTGGTTGCATTTTCTCAAGAAGAAAACCACCTTGAAGCATGGCATTTCTGTAGAATTCAGTGTCTGCGGGCTACAGAGTTGCTGCAGGTTTCCTGTGAGTGATATAGGCTACTATATCAGGGTGAGGAAGCTAATGTCTGAGTGGATGTGGTGGTTGCCCTGGAATGATTTTGCCGTTAGCAATGAAAAATGTTTTCCTTATAGTTCTTGTGCAGCAGGCCATGGAGTAAAGCACATTTTTATAATAAAGGTGATGAATTTAATCGCAAACTGGCAGCCAAATGGAAATTGCAGACCTTGATACTGGGAGAAAATTGCCTATAAAGCAACTCTTGAGAGAAGAGGCTTTAAATTTACCCACCCGTTTAGACACTGAGGAGCAGAACACAGGAATCACAGGATCTTTGGCTTGGCCTGCTTAGTTCAGATGAATGACACTTGAATGTTCTGTTTAGGAGCTAGAGGTAGTTTAAAGTTGTTTATGGTTTGCATGTAAAGCATTTAATGCATACATTTTTGTGTTTTATTAAATATCTAAAATATTGCTGCCTTTTTATATTTCAGCACATGATTTGCCTAAAGAATTGAGATCCATTTAATACATTTATGGTCACATGCTGTGTAGTTCATACCTCTGCCATGTATGTCATGGACCACAATCTTAAAGGATGCAACATACACTGGGTTTGTAAGTAATAGTCAGTTGATAGAAGGTCTGTGAAACCATCAGTCTTCACTGTTTCACATTGTATCTAAACAATTTATAAAATGTAGACACAGAATGGTAGAATTTCTATTATGGGAAATCTGGACTTCGTTACTTTTAAGTCTAACTGACAATTAAGTCTAACTGACAGGAGCCTGTCGACTCTTATGAATAACCTAACCCTTGACCTAATGTGTACAGTATTTAGAGTATTTAACTCTGAATCTTGATCTATCGTAGCATGTATTTTGAAGTGCACTTTCCCCCAGTGATACACATGCTTGTTAACAGACGTCAGGGTTTAGAGACATCGTTTGTGAGACCTGTCTGAGGATGCTGTTCAGAATGTGAAAGTGCTACTGTAAAACATACAAATGATATTTCTTGGTACACTTATTGAAACGACTGGGTTCTAAGGGAAATGAAGGGTTATTTCTAGGAGGTTATTAGGTTTTGCTTGGATACGCAACCATGATGTGATAAACGATCTTCCGAGCAGCAGAGCACGTTACACAGGAAGAGTGTAGTACTAAGTCTGTGTTCTTAAGTGTAGGATTATAGGGGTGTTTAGTTTTAAAGTAAATTGGGAATTTATTATTTGGTGGCTGAGAAAGAACAGAAGGAAGAAAAACGTTTTTCAAATTCTCTGTATTTCGGAAATAATTTATTGAGGTTGTGCATGAGACTGCAGGTATGAAAACTAAGAAGAAATAGGAGTATTATTTTTTTTGTTAAACTACTATATTTTGCCATGTATAATATTTACTTTTTTGCCCAAATTTTTGAGGAAAAAATAAGGATGTGCATTATACATAGGTATAATGAATATATACCATGGGTATAATAATCGTATTTTGCCATGTGTAATGTGCACAAAATGTGGATTTGCATTATACATGGGAGCACATTATCCACAGCAAAATATGGTGTGTACCAGTAATTGTATCTTTGTCATTAAAAGTAATTTCATTTAAATTACTTTTAAGTGCTAGATTGGTCATAGTATAGCCATAGGAGAAGTAAGCTTAACACCTGATGTTTAAGATGAATTAGAATGTTAGTCATCTCTGAAATTTTCAAAGTTTAAAATAAATCAACTCCTCTATTCCCTTACCAGGGATTAGTTGCTTGGTCATTTTGTTTATTTGACTTGTGTGAGCTGTGGAAAGTTAACCAATTCAGAAATAGAATCCAGAGATAAATATTCTTTATGCTAACTAAGCCTTTGTGAGAGAAATAAAGTATACTTAAATCTTAATTGCAGTGCTCCTCATTCAGTAAATTAGAATGTGGAAAACCTTATTTTCAATTTCAGAAAAAATAGTTTCATGTATTTTAACACATATAATAAAGCAAGAATAAGGTATATGGAATATACATAAATATGAACATATATAATCTATTAATCTTAATGTTAATATATTTCCTATAACAAATAGTATTATGTATGTATTGCACATATTAATGACATAAGTATTGCATTTGTGTGTGTATACACATGCATGTATGTAATACTTCATTGAAACTTTGCTACTTTTTTGTAGCAGGCCAAGTATAGTTGTTTATAAACTGACACTAAACTAAATTCAGTTCCTATAGATGCAGCTGGTGGTTTACTTTTTAAAGGGGGCTTTTTTCCTTTTTATTATTTTTTTTAGTGATATGCTTAAATTCACATCCAAATCTATTACTCTGTTGAAAGTAGCTACAGTTGAGTTCAAGATTGTTTATGCCAGAGTCTGAAACACCTGACGTATCTAAGCTTTTGAGTTGTTCTGGAAGGGTTTTAAAATCATGTTTGAACAGTCACATCGCTGAAGTAGCTCAAGTTTACAGGACTGGCAGAGTGGAACAAAGCAGTGGGAATGTTCACGGTAATCGTGCAGTTTGAAGGTGACAGTGAAAGATGTGATCCTTTCTGGTATTTTTGTGTAGATAACTGTCCTGAGGTATTGAATTGTAGTTATGCAAATATACACTATAAGCCAGAATATTCTCCCCAACTTTCTTCCCCGAAGTTACTCATTTGAGGCTAAAAATTAAACTCTAGGAAAGCGGTTAAACCAAAACAGGTCACATCCTGGAGCCAAAAGCTCTTCCCATTTTTAAATAATGTGTCGTGTGGAGTGCTATAGAGAATATTTGCCTCGGGTGTTTAAGAGTCATTTTTAATAAGCAGAATGCACTGTGGGGTTTACATTTGAGTAGTTTGTAAGGTTTTCTTAATTGAATATTTGAAGAGGAACTTTATAAAAATTTGTTGGAAAAATTAAGCTGTATCTTTGTTACATCTACCTCCACTTTGCTACTTATGACAAATTTATGTTTGCAAACAGTGGTTATTTGTGGGTATCCTTTCTAAGTATCTTTTATGCTTATAGATTCTGAGAAAGGAATAATTAAAAATTTTAGGTAGCTAATATTCATCAGATCAACAGATAGTATCTTTTAGACATATTTGTCAGGATACAGAGTTTTCAGACTACATCATTTTACATCACAATCATCGTTGATGATAGGGACACACCTATGTATATGTATCAGATATATATATGTATATATATATATTCATTATCTTAATTGAATCTTGACAGCAATCCTGTGTGAGCTAGAAACAAATCTATTTTCTAGACGAAGAAATGGAAGCAGACCAAGGTACTACAGATAGTTTTTTTCCTTTCAAAAACTGCACTTCAGCACTTTGTTTCTCTGTTCCTCGTCACAGATCAGCCAGCTAGTTAGCAGCTTTTAAAATTTCCTTAGAGGTGAAATTTTACCTGATATGTACTGATCATTTAGGTTAGTTGTGGACAGAGACAAAGGAGAGTCAGTTTTTCTCTTGTCTTGAGTCGCCCTCTTCTGTGTGTACGTTACATTCAATTATCTTCACAGCTTTGAGGAAGGTGGTGGTCTGTGGACTGTTAGTACCTTGCTTGACTTAAAGGGTCCACTTTTCACATGAGAAAAGACATATACACTGTGCGGGACGTATGGTAGGCTTCTTTCAAAGCTTGCTCATGTAATACTGACCACCTGAAAGTGGGTTAACTTTTTGATGTTTTTATTCTGATGTACCTCTTACAAAGGTTACTACTACTGCCTCGGGTGGCTGCGAATTGGGCTGGTTTCAAGAGATTCATGGTCTCTTACACAGTTGCCTGCTTTTGAACAAAGTGTGTGCTGTAGGACTCTGATGAACAGTGTATTCTTCTGTTGCCTGTGAAACGACCTAACTGCAGGTTGTAAAGCGTGCTGTACTCAGTCTTCCTAAGCATGCTTGATTTTTAAACTGCTGTTCGGGAGAGAGTCCTCTCTTAATGACAAGATTTCACTCATTTTCCAGTGTGATGGTGGTGGTGGAATGTTGTTTGAAATAAGACTATTTTTTAGATTTTGGTTTAAGTCCTTAATATTCTCCTTGTTCCTGTCAATGCAGGCCTTGGTGAAGACAGAACTTTGTTTTTAGAAATTACATTCATTATGAATTTTCTAAGGGAAAAATACACATTGGTTTCAAGGAACAATTTTCTAATTTGAATGGTAATGTGTCTATCTTTAACCCTCAATGTGGCTGCTCTAAAATCCACAACTCTTCATTGGCCTGTGTTTTTGAGAAGTTTTTGAGTACATGAAGTACCTTGAGCAAGAAAAACAGAACCATTTGCCTGGATAATCAGAGGCATTGCTAAACATATCAGTCTAATACAGAGATGAGATTAGGAGTCTGAAGATTAAGGTTTGGGGGAAAAATCCTTGAGGGGGACAGCTGCGTATATTTTATTTTTTTAAGTGTCAGATCCGTCAACATTACATGTCATCAGAGTGAAAAGCATACATCCATGGTTTTGCCACTTTAATTCTTCTTTCCTTCAAAATAATTAAAGTGAGGGTTTACATATCTAGAATATAGTTTTCCCTAGCTTGGTCTTTCCTGCTATAGAACCAGATGAAACCACAGAACTTTGTCATTCCTTCTCTTTAAAAATTGCTTTGCGTACTGTTCGGGTTCTGGCGTTCACATCCCAGGACACGCCGCCTCATCTGTCAGTCCCCTCCAGCCCCTAGTCTGTTCACGCGGGAGCCACCTCCTACTGCTGGCTCCCGCCTCACGCCCTGGGGAGACAGAACAGAATAGCAGCAGACTCTTAGGTGCCAAACAGTTTGTGACTGTTTGTTATTCAGGGAAATACTCTTTTTTCCTACCAGGCTCAGGTGTTTAGGTATAGAGCGCAGAAACATAGACCGTGGGAAACTGCAGTGACTTGTTGGAGGGCCGCAGCACGTTCCTGGTGGGTCTTAAATGCGAGTCTCAACTGACGGGCCTTGTAGGTTTGCTTTACGTTATACTCTTTCCTTTATTCGTGTGTGTGTGTGTGTGTGTGTAGACCCTTCTCTTTCTCCTTCTGTCTATCCATATCTTCAGTTTCTACCCGCTTCCTCATCTTTTTCCGATTCTCTTTTACGGCTGCTATCATTTCGGCTGCCACTGCTTTTCTCCGTGCCGGGACCACTTCTCGAGCAGTGTGGTGTGAGTGCAGGAACGCGACTCTTGGGGCCGGGCCTGCCTTGGGTCTTGACTCACAAGGTACGTGATCTTTGGGCAAGTGCTTAATCCTCCAATCTCAGTTTCCTAACTGGAAAGTGGAGATGAGAATAGTACTTACCTGTGAGCAAATCCACCTAACCGACTGGAACGATAAAGTGCTGACTTCCAAGGCAGACTTTGAAGAGAGACTTACCCCACTGGGAAGGGTGTCAGACCTGGTTACTCTAAAATTCTGGTTAAGAACTGCTCCTCCCAACTACTTGCGTGCTGCTGGCACACCACCAGTCTGTCAGTTTTTGCTTTCCTAAAGCAGGGTGCCGTGGCATTTAAATCAGCCCTGGGGAAGGTCCAGATAATAGGAGAAATGGAGATGGAGTCACAGGGAGCTGGATAATTCGTTTACGGAGGAGAACTAATTTTACACTGTGTCCTGTAGCAGTGCGTCCTCGCGCGGCTGTCTGGTCAGCTGGGTTTCTCCAGAAGGCTTTGTCGCCCGTGTCCCCACTCCAGGACACCCGGCCTCGAGCAGGAATGGGAAGTCTGGAGGCAGCAGGAGCCCTTCTGTGTGCTGTTGGAGAACCCAGTTTTCCCTGAATAATTACTTCTGACATGTCTGTCTCCTGCCATACAGACCACATGACCATGAAACCCAACATATTACTTTTAATATTTTCATGTTTCCTTAGATTTTGTTACAGGATAATAGTGAGGAATCGAAATTCCATAAAAATTAGAATTAATGTAACCTCACCGTAGGAAGTCAGGTGAGAGGTGGTGCTCTGAGGCCATACCTGAGCACTGCGCTTCGGCTGGTCCTTCTGCTCGCTTAGCTTCTGGCGGAGCAGGGGCCGTGTCTGGTTCCGCACAGGACTGCCTCCTCGGGGCCTCGGTCGGTGCCTTGTTCACAGGACACACGCGGTACAGGTGCGCTGGATGCATATAAGGAAAACCATTATATTATATGTACCAGAGATTATGGACAGTTTTTTAAAAAGCTCAGATCATACTTTATTCAGGCCAGTTTATTTTATAACAGTTAGTACTTTTAGGAAATAAAATAAAACTTAGTATTAAACTTTTTACTATATGTGCTTTGAATAAAATGTTGAACTGTGCAGACTGTAAATATAGAGGCTATGAAAAGCCTTGAAAAATGAATCATTACATCATTACATCCCTTTTGGTGCTATCCTGGTAGGGGCATCCTTTTCCTTAGGGGGGTGTGTGTGTGTGTGTGTGTGTGTGTGTGTGTGTGTGAAAGCTGAGACCATTCATATTGAGATGTTTATGCATTTTATCTTCTCACTTGATCTACAATACATTAGAGCAGGGGTCCCCAGCCTCAGGGCCACTGATAGGTGGTGAGTTTGATGTAAAGCACGTGAACCTTCCTGAAATCGTCCTCCCTACCCCCTGGCCTGTGGAAAAACTGTCTTCCATGAAACAGGTCCCTGGTGCCAAAAAGATTGAAGACCAATGCACTAGAGAGTTTGAGGTTGATATGTTTTCAGTTCCAGTCACTTTGACATCTGGGGTTACTGGAGTGTTGCTCTTTTTTTTTTTTTTTAAGTAAAAGTGTGATTTTCTTTAAACTTGGACCTTGCTATATATAAAGGACCTTTTGGAATATTGGGTATAGTAGATTGTCTACTGACATGCATTTGCTTTTGTTCGTGAAATTAAGGTTGTACTCATGTAGTGCATGATTACAATCTTGGGTTTTCCTCTATTGAGCTTAGGTGGAATTTGGATACGATTGGAAGGGATAATGAAAAAAATCAAAGAAACTGATTAGTCAGGGTAACCCCCTCACCCCCCACTACGTAGACATAATTCCTTCAAAAGTTTTGAGAGTTAGGTTTCATTTTCATTCTGATTTGCCAGAACCTCTGCAAAGCCCCGAGGGAGCTGGGGCTCGAAGAGGATCAAGTGCACAGTGAGAGAGGGGTCCCTTCCCCTTGCGCACGGACAGACGTGCAGACGTGCAGAGCCGTGGCTGTGCTAGGCTTCAGTGCTTCCAAAGGGTAGCAGTAGTCCAGTACCTTTTGGGAGTGTGTGGTTCCAACAGGAGTGGGGTTGACGGTATGTGGTTCTCAGTCAGTCGTGAGACACGTGCAGCTGTTTCTCACGGGGCCTTGACACAGACGGGCTGCAGTCGCGGGGCCTCGGAGGAAAAGCGAGGCGCACAGACCCTAACTGGTAGAACTGCCGAGCAGGGAGAAACCGTGAGTGGGATCTGGTCTGACCTCATTTTACAGGAGAAGCTGAGACCCACAAGGCTAGGTTCAAAGCCACACATCTAATTCTTGCAGGGAACCAGGAGTAAAATCTAGGTTGTATAAACAGAAGGCCAGTCCTTTTTCCCACCTACATGCAGTTACTAGGTTTGCTTTCTACAGAAAGAAGTCATTGTTGATGAATTGTAGATTTTCCTTGTGTTGTTAGGGTGGGCTTAAAGTACAAGGGGTTTTTAAGCAATACATGTTAAAGAAAATTAAATATTTTTTTAATTATTTTGAAATAGAGACTATGATTTTTTGTTCCACTTATTTTTTAAAAAATTTTTATTGTATTTTTTATTACCATTTAGTCCCTTTATATACTTCTCCCCCCACAATCTCCATGCTGGTGTCCACATCCATGAGCCCTTGTCTGTTTTGCTCACTCTCCCACCCCCTAACTCCCCTCCACCATAGCTGTAGTCCTGCTCCCCATCTGAGTCTGTCCCCATTTTCCCTGTTGGTTCAGTTCGTTAATTAGACTCTACGTATGAATGAAATGATAGGTATTTGTCTTTTTCTGACTGGCTTGTTTTACTTAGCATAACGTTCTCCAAGTCCATCCATGCTGTCGCAAAGGTTGAAACTTTTTTTGTATAGCCGAGTAGTATTCCACTGTGTGAATGTACCGTACTTGTTTTACCCACTCATCTACTGATGGGCACTTGGGCTGCTCCCGTGTCTTGGTGATTGTAGATAACGCTGCAGTGAACATAGGGGTGCTCATGTTCTTTTGAATTAGTGTTTTGTGTTCCTTTGGATATATTTATTCTCAGAAGTATGATAACTGGGTTAAAAGGCAGATCCATTTTTCATTTTTTGAGGTATCTCCATACTGCTTTCCACAGTGGCTGCATCAGTCTGCATTCCCACTAACAGTGCAAAAGGGTTATAAAAGCATCCTTTCTCCACATCCTCTCCAGCACTTGTTGTTTGTTGATTTATTGATGATAGCACTTGTCACAGATGTGAGATTGTATCTCATTGTGGCTTTAATGTGCATTTCTCTGATGATGAGTGACATTGAGCATTTTTTCGTCTGCCTGTTGGCCATCTGTATGTCCTCTTTGGAGAAGTGTCTATTCAGGTCCTTTGCCAATTTTTTGATTGGGTGTTTTTTTTTTTTTTCGTGTTGAGTTTTGTAAGTTCTTTATCAACTTTGGGTATTAACCCTTTATCAGATGTATCAGTGAATATGCTCTCCCATTCTGTGGGTTGTCTTTTTATTTTGTTGATAATTTCCTTTGCTGTGCAAAAACTATTTAGTTTGATACAGTCCCATTTGTTTATTTTTCCTTCTGTTTCCCTTGCCTGGGGAGATATATCTGAGAAAATACTGTTATGAGCTGTGTCTGAGATTTTGCTGCCTATGTTTTCTTCTAGGGTTTTCATGGTTTCAGGTCTAACATTTAAGTCTTTGATCCATTTTCAATTTGTTCTTGTGTGTGGTATAAGAAGGTGGGCTAAGGAAATGGTCCAGTTTCATGTTTCTAGTCTAATTTTCCCAGCATCTTTTATTGAATAAACTATCTTTAGCCAATTGTATGTGCTTGCTTTCTCTGTCAAATATTAGTTGACTATGAAGGCGTGGGTTTATTTTTAGACTGTTCTATTCCATTGATCTATGTGTCTGTGTTTATGCGAGTACCAGGCTGTTTTGATTATTATGGCTTTATAGGATAGTTTGATATTAGGTAGCGTGATTCCTCCAACTTCCTTGTTCTTTCTCAGGATTGCTGTTGCTGGGTGGGGCCTTTTGTGGTTCCATATAAATTTTTGAAATATTTGTTCTAGTTTTGTGAAATACCTCATTGGAATCTTGATAGGAATTTCAACATAGTGCTGGAAGTCCTACCACAGCAGTCAGCCAGGAAGAAGAAATAAAAGGCATCCAGGTTGGAAAGGAAGAAGTAAAACTGCCTTTATTTGTAGATGACATGATACTGTATATACAGAATCCCAGGGATCCTCCAAGAAACTACTAGGACTGATGAATGAATTCAGCGCAGTAGCAGGACACAAAATTAATATCTAGAAATCAGCTGGCATATTTATATTCCAATAACAAACTGACAGAGGAAGATTTTTTAAAAATCCCATTTACAATTGCTTCAAAAAGAATAACATGTCTTAGGAATACATCTAACCAAAGAGGTAAAAGACCTGAACCATAAAAAATGAAGGAAAATAAAGAAAGACCTGTACTAGGAAAATTACAAGATACCGAAGAAGGAAATCGAAGAAGATAAAATAAGTGGAAGCACATACCGTGTGCGAGGATAGGAAGAATTAACATCATTAAAATGTCCTTACTACTCAAAGCAGTCTATAGAGATTATTTTGAATGCTTTCACTGAGCAGGATTTTTGTTGTTCTCAAAAACTGGAAAAGACATTTGCATGCCCTTCATTCTCTCCCACTACCCCACCGCCAATGAAATCCCTCAGCAAATCAAAGCAAAAGCTTTTTTAAAAAACTTTTTATTTTCAAATAAATTTAGGCTTGATAAAAAATAGGATGAAGCCATTTCAGAGATTAATAATAACTCATAACAACAGTACTACAGTTACAGGAACCAGGAAATTAACATTGATACAATATTATTAACTAATTGGTGATATCTGTAGTTTCTTCCAGTGTGTGACAGTGTCACATTCTTTCATGGCACTTTTATGGACACATTTGAGGATTACTGGTGTGTTATTTTGTAGAATATTCTTCAATTTGGGTTTGATGTTTTCAAATGATTAAATTGAGGTTAAGCATTTTTGGCAAGGAGATGGCAGAAGTACTGGCTGCCATTTGTTCTCAGTGCACCACATTAGGGGTTAATCGTTTTTGGTAGCATTAACTTTGGTCACTTGGGTAAGGTGTTATCTGCCAGTTTTCTTCACTGTACAGTCTTTCTTTTTCCTATGTAATTAATAAATATCTTGTGGGGAGATTCTCTGAAACTGCACAGATAATCCTATTCTCATACTTTTTGTTCACTAACTGTAGCATCTATTGAATGGTTCTCGCCTGCAGTTATTATTACTGTGGTTTTCTATTGTCCATTTTTCTATATCCATCTTTTTTTGTATATTTATTAATTGGAAATTTTTAAGGATGATCTGTCTTTTCTCTCCTGTGTACTTATTTTATTCAATTTATGTCATTTTGGTGGCATGGATTATAATCCACAACCATTATTATCAAGTTATAGGTAAGAACTTCTAATAAAATTATTTTTGAAATTTTAATATATTGAGATGATTACAAATTCAAATGCTTATAAGTTTATGGTGAAAAAAATCTCTTTCACCTCTGTATTCTGGGTACCCACTTCCATTGCAATGAGTTTATTTATATTTATCCAGAAATATTGAAAGAGTTGAGAAAAGAATTTTTAGTAAAAATTGCTAGATTCTCAAGTATTTTTACCTGGATTCTGATGATACCTACTGATTTATTGTTGTATCTTAAGATACTTTTGACAAATGTTTCTTAGTCTTCAGATTTAAGTTTAAATTTTCATACAGTGTATATTATATAGAAATAAGGACTGGTTTCTCCTGAGAATTTGAAAGAACTAAATGCCTAAAAAGCAAAGTTTTTATTCAATAATACCTGATATTTAGCTTATCTAACAGAGTTCAAAAGTAACTAACCTCCAGACAATTTAATTTAAATGATAAAAGATACATATTCCAATTACAAGGGTTTTATTCACTTTTTAAAAAACCCTTTCCATCACTCTGTTCTTTCTAATAGCCCCCTTTGCCTTCTGTGTGTACCAGCAGTGCCCATGTGCTCATGCAGGGAGCTGGGAGTAAAAGAAGGCTGCAAAAACGGGCGTTTTGGGGATCACCAAGAAATTGAACTTAACTGGACTACACTTAATATAGCTAGTAGTAAACCAAAACTTGGTTTGTTTCATTTTCTTCATTTACATTCTTTAATTGCTGTCTCTTAAAGTGAATTTTAAGATTCTTAGGAAGTCCTCTATGAAACTGTAAATAAAAGTTGGTTGGACTTACTATGTCCTTGGACCAATTGTTTTAATCTCTGAGCATTATTATTACTATTATCACTGTTGCCATCACTGTTGCTATCATTATTATTATTATTTTGCACAATAGTTATTCTACCTCAGGTTCTGATGAGAATCGGGTGATCATTCATACAAATTATTTTAGCATGGTAGAAGTTCTCATATATTAAAAAATAATTAGATAGGTCTTTGTGAGTTTTTTTAAGAATTGGGAGTCACTGACTCAATCCTACTATAATTTTGTATAGAGAATCCAATAATGCATTTGTAACATTAATGCAACATTTGACTTAAAGTACTTTCTACTTTCCTAATGGGAATGTCTTTATTTTCTAAGTGAAAACTGTAAAATATTCATGTAGTAATGTGAAAGCTAAATGGTCTGTATGAGTCCGTCTCCCAGAGATGACTACTGTTAATGGTGGTTATATCTCTACAGTTGACGTGTAAGGTATGTTAGTTTAAGGTGTACGACGAAACGATTGGACATTCATACACCTTACAAAGGGATCGCCCTGGCGAGCCTAGTGCCCGTCCGACGTCATGCATGGCGCTTACGCTGGAGTTGACTGTGTTCCCTGTGCTTTGTACCCTGGCCGCTGTTCGGCGGTTTGTACTTAACCTCTTCACCTCCCCCTGTCCCCCCAAGTCTGGGAGCCATCTATTTGTGCTCTGTGCATTTGTTTCTGTTTGCCTGTGTTTATTTTGTTTTTCAGGTTCCATATGTAAATCTTAGGGTTTTTGTCTTTCCCTGTCTGACTGACTTCACTCAGCACAATACCCTCTAGGCCCCTCCGTACCCGGTCATGAACTGCTAGATCATATGGTAGTTCTAGTTTTAGGTTTTGAGGTATAATATCTTTTTTTTTTTTTTACTTTAATGTGTCTATCTAAAAGTACACATACTTAGTATAAATTGGGTTATATAATAGACATTTTTTTCTGTAACTCTTGAAAGAGCTTTGCAGGAAAGTGCAGCTATTGTTAAATACCTTATAAGATACAAAACAGCTGCTGAGAACAGTCATGGAAATAGGATGTATACATTTTCATGAGATTTGGCTGTTTCATATTTCTTACGAGAGGTGTATCAACAGTTTTGCACAGTTGTTAGTTTTGGCAATTTAAAGGAGAGCTATGATAAATTTAATTTTGTAGTTTTTCTTTTTGTGCTCATAGCTCTGAAGTACAAATACTGTTTAACCTAAAAAATAAGGTCCCATCTATAGAATTATTGATAGCTTGCTTTTTTTTCCTTGTCATTTTCAAAGCAGTTTCCTCACAATTAAATCAGATTTATGCTATTTTGGTTGTTTGAGTAAACAAAACATATTCTACTAACTAGTGCATATTGTTTAGTAACCTGCTTTTTAAAGCATTTGCTGTTCTGTACCTTGTAAATGTGGCTTTTTAAAATGAGCACAGTGAAGTTATATTATTCCATGGGTTTTGCTATGCTCAAAATATCTTTAAAACTTTCCCAGTATTTAGTAAACCCTGAATTACAGGTTTCTGTTAGCAGAAGAGAGCTGTATTGCCCAGGGTACATGACAGCCACCTCTATGTAGTGGCAGTTCTTCAGTTGTAAATACACCCCTAATATTGTTTTAATATTTAATGATTACCATGTAAGTAGACACTAATGATTTGCCATGTAAGACCTAAACTCACTGAAAGCCTTTTTTGCTGTCTGTGAGTGTGCTGGGTCCGTGTCCGTGCTGTCTGTGCGAGTGTGCTGGGCCAGGGTCCGTGCTGTCTGCGAGTGTGCTGGGCCAGGGTCCGTGCTGTCTGTGCGAGTGTGCTGGGCCAGGGTCCGTGCTGTCTGTGCGAGTGTGCTGGGCCAGGGTCCGTGCTGTCTGCGAGTGTGCTGGGCCAGGGTCCGTGCTGTCTGTGCGAGTGTGCTGGGCCAGGGTCCGTGCTGTCTGTGCGAGTGTGCTGGGCCAGGGTCCGTGCTGTCTGTGCGAGTGTGCTGGGCCAGGGTCCGTGCTGTCTGTGCGAGTGTGCTGGGCCAGGGTCCGTGCTGTCTGTGCGAGTGTGCTGGGCCAGGGTCCGTGCTGTCTGTGCGAGTGTGCTGGGCCAGGGTCCGTGCTGTCTGTGCGAGTGTGCTGGGCCAGGGTCCGTGCTGTCTGTGCGAGTGTGCTGGGCCAGGGTCCGTGCTGTCTGTGCGAGTGTGCTGGGCCAGGGTCCGTGCTGTCTGTGCGAGTGTGCTGGGCCAGGGTCCGTGCTGTCTGTGCGAGTGTGCTGGGCCAGGGTCCGTGCTGTCTGTGCGAGTGTGCGGGGCCAGGGTCCAGCCTGAGACCGGTTGTGGTGGTGAGGGAGCGCAGAGCTCACTTGAGTTTTGACGTAAAGGTGAGAGCTCTCATTTTAACTTCACCCGTGACATTTACATTGCGTGTATCAGAACATGTTTTTATAAATGATTGCCTCTTATTTTACTGCATAAATTAATGGGAAATGTGAAATTTAAAAATGAGGCAATAATGGTCACTTGATACTACAACTTTTTTAGCTCCAGGTGTATTACAAGGATAAAGTAATTTTTTGGTGGGTTTAAGTGTAAGGCAAAAAGAAAACAGATATGATGTCCGAATATAATGCTTATTAACATCGGAATAGCTAGTTGAGCAATTAGAATTAGCTACCATAACATTGAGTACAGAATGTGTCTTGTATAACATTTTTTCAGTGTTTTAAACAGTCATCTTTTAATTTGGATTGTTATAAATCCTCAAAATAATAACTTCTATGTATTTTACTGGTATCTCATTGATACTTTTTGTTTACTACCGAGCTAGTAAATATTTTCCTAATTTTTGTTTTCTTGGTTTAAATTTGTTGAAAAAATTCTAAGCCAGAAAGTGAAATAGGGCTATATTTTATTCTTTTATCTGGTCTTCCAACATGGCAGTATTGAATTTATACAGTGTTTATCTATCTTGGTAAGTGACTGCTTAACTTTATAACTTAGGTTACTCACCTTCTATTTTTCTCTTCTGTATTATTTATGCTGTCTTGAATTCTGACATTTAACTTTTCCCATAGAGTGATTCATCTGTTAGTTAATCCAATAGCTTAGGTTTTAAAAGAATATGCAAAATTTTAAAGTGGCCAAGGGTGGCAAAGGGATGCATGTAGAGTTACTCGGATGTAGTAAGAGTGGTGGTGATTGGAGGAGCCAACTAGCAGAAATGGGCTGAGGCTCATGAAATAGAAGAGTGATTTTAAAACAAAGCTTTTACTTAAATTCATTGAAATAAGGGCGAGAGAAAAGGCTTAAGGCAGATGATGTATATTAACAGGTCACATAAAACAGAACTATGTGGCGACTATTTTTTCTCCTAAATTGTAAATAGGAGCACAATTACTGACATATAATTGAGCTTTAGTTTGGAACAGGAAAAAAATAAATCAAGATAATTAAAGCAGAAGAATGTGAGGAAGACAGTAAGTAGCATAAGTGAAACAAGTTTTTACTCCTAAACAAAAATAGTTTCCAGGACAGTGAGGTTTGAAAAAGCATGATCACTGAGTATCAGTTCAAGAAAACATGGAAAAATGAGAGGAGCCTGAATGATGGAAAGTTGACTGCTCCCCTGACTGAAAAATTTCTGTTCTGAACTTGGTGGCGCAACCTGTAGGTTCCCAAACAGATGATTTCCCGTGGAAACTGACAGATCCAGAGGGAGGTTCAGGTCCTCCTGCAGCTCGAGGTTTCATCAGACAGCTGATGAGGTGTGTCTGCAGCTGCAGTTAGTTGGATCTTTGACTCATTGAATAGTCATCCGTAAAAAATGTCAACTGATAGATTAACGAAAATAGTCCACACACACAAGATTTAAATTGTCTCGGTTGTGGCTGTGTCAGTGGTGGAGGCTTGTTTGGGTACCACCAGCGCGTCAGCAGACCGATGTGCTCACCCAAGAAGTGAAGGGGTTTCTGAACACGGGGCGGGGGGCGGAGTGCTTGGGCCTGGGGGTCAGCATCCGCAAGGGCACACTCCCTGGCTGCCGGGGAAGGATGTGCACACGGCGTGGGACTTTCCATATTAAAGGGGGACACTGTGCATTTACAGAGGAGGACGCCTAGATGTCCCAGCGCTCTTCAAGTCTTCCGAGTGCTGCCATCTGAAAGGCGCTGATGACGGGTGAGCTCTGGAGTGCTGAGCCGTGGGGCAGTGTGAGAAATTTTAGGGGTGATTTTGCTCAGTAAAGTAAATTTGTAACATCTATGAACCTCAGAGATGTCTGAAGCAAATGGTCTTGATCTTGGGGATATTTTTGAGTTAGTGTAGTAGTAATTTTTGTACTAGGAGATTAAACAAATGATTCTCAGCTTTCAGTTTCCTGAGCTGCCGCTGTCGGTTGATGAAGGCAGCGTGCAGATGAGGGGACATTGGAACGTTACCGAGTTGTGTTTGATACAACAAAAGAATATATGAGACACACTAGTCATGCAGCGTTCTTGTGTTTCATAAGTGAACACCTGTGAATCCACTACCTGCAAAGGAACTAGAGTGTCACCCACTCCCAGGACACGTTTTTGTTTTTTTTTGTGTGTGTGTGTGTGTTTTTTTTTTTCTGTAATTGTATCACTTGATACCACCATTAACCAAAGCTCTGATTGCCAGGACTCCAGAGTTTGGAGACAGAACTTTAACCATGAGCGAAAATAAATGGAGTTTTGCATGCTGAGGTTGGAAACCAGTGGATTCCATTGACTCACTCAGTAAGCAACCTCTAATTATATGAGGCACAGGCACATACAAGTTAAGCAAGAAGCGTGTCTAAAATCACACAAGCAGTTACTGTTAGAACGGGAGTCAAAACTTGTTCTAACTTGAGTGTTGTAAAATAACATGCCAAGAAGTACTAATGATTTCCTGGCTAGAAAGTTGCTCTTAATAAAGGGTAGTACTCATACTCAGCCGGTTAGATCGACAATGAGTTAGACTGTAAATCTCTTGAGAACTAGAACTTTGTTATCTTTTTTTCCTATATGTGCTGTTTTGTATATAATTTGTGTTCTGTTATATTGAGTGAGATAATCATAGAGACTAAAAGAAACATGGTAGAAATACTTTTTTATTTTAAGAAAAAGTACAATTTATCATTTTATTTTTTTAGGTATTTTTTATTGATTATGTCATTACAGTTTTCCCAATTTTCCCCCCTTTATCCCCCCTCCGTCCAGCATCCCTCCCCTTTAGTTCATGTCCATGGGTTATACATGTAAGTTCTTTGAGTTCTCTGTTTCCTATACCATTTTTTATCTCTCCCTGTCTATTGTATGCCTACTAATTATGCTTCTTCCCTGTACCTTTTCACCACTATTCCTTCCCCCTCTCCACGTGATGTCCATTTCTCTGATTCTGTTCTCGTTCTAGTTATTTGCTTAGTTTTTGTTTTTGTTTTTGTTTTTAGGTTCAGTTGATAGCTGTGAGTTTGTTGTCATTTTACCGTTCATAGTTTTGTTCTTCAATTTCTTAGATAAGTTCCTTTAACATTTCATATAATATAGGGGCTTGGTGATGACGAACTCCTTTAACTTGACCTTATCTGGGAAGCACTTTATCCGCCCTTCCATTCTAAATGATAGCTTTGCTGGGTAGAGTTGTCTTGGATGGAGGTCCTTGCCTGTCATGACTTCAAATACTCCTTTCCAGCCCCTTTTTGCCTATAAGTTTTCTTTTGAGAAATCAGCTGATAGTCTTATGGAAATTCCTTTGTAGGTAACTGTCTCCGTTTCCCTTGCTGTTTTTAAGATTCTCTCCTTATCTTTAATTTTGTATAATGTAATTATGATGTGCCTTGGTGTGTTCCTTTTTGAATCCAACTTCTTTGGAACTCTGTGGGCTTCCTGGACTTCCTGGAAGTCTATTTCCTTCGCCAGATTGGGAAAATTTTCCTTCATTATCTGTTCAAATAAGTTCTCAAATTCTTGCTGTTGTTCGTCTCCTTCTGGCACCCCTATGATTCAGATTTTGGAACATTTCAGGTTGTCCCAGAGGTTCCTAAGTCTCTCTTCACTTTTTTGAATTCTTGTTTCTTCATTCAGTTCTGGTTGGATGTTTATATTTCCCTTTTGTTCCAAATTGTTGCTTTGAGTCTTGGTTTCCTTCCTGTCACTGTTGGTTCCCTGAATATTTAGCTTTATTTCATTTTGGGTATCTTTCATTTGTTTTTTCATTTTTCGACCAAGTTCAATCAGTCCTGTGAGCATTTTGATTACCAGGGCTTTACATTCTCCATCAGTGAAGTTGGCTATCTCCTTTTCGTTGAGCTCTCTTTCTGAGGTTTTGCTCTGTTCTTTCATGTGGGCCGTGTTTCCCGGTCTCGGTGCACCTGTTAGGTTGTAAGGGGGCGGGGCCTCAGGGACTCACCAGGGAGGGACAACCCTCCTGGCTGCGCTGTGGGGAAGGGGCTGGAGGGGGAGCACTGCAGCTCGCCGGCTCGGCTCCAGCCCACCTTCCAAGGAACTCCCGTGGGAGACTGGGAGTTTCTCCCACCGCGTCCACCACCTGGCCCTCTGTCGGCTCCGAGCCTCAGTTTCTCCTTCAGCCAGCCCCGCCCGCGTGGTCTAGATCGGTGGTTGTCCTCCTTTTGGTTGTGCGAAGGTTTTGACCTTCACCTCCATCTTGGCTGGAACTCGAATTTATAATTTTATTGTTTGTGCTTCTGCTTTACACAACTCCCCATCATTAGAAAACAATCTCAGAGTTTCTTTACTCTTGACTTCTTTCTTGACCCTAATACCTGCAGTCGTTGATAACCGCCGCTCTTGTGCTGCAGCCGTCTCTCCATCCCCACTGTCCCTCTGTCTCTGTTCTCTGTCCTGCTACATGCCTCTTATGTTAGACCAAGTTGTTTGAGAACTGGAATCATGAGTTAACTAACTCGAATGTCCTAGAACCTAGCTCATTCCTCCTTTCATTCCCCCACCCATCTACCCAATCCACTGAGTATTAATTGCTGACCTACTGTGTTCAGGCAGGATTCTAGAAGCTGGGAAGACAAAGGGTGATAGCTTCTCGTGGAGCTTTCAGCAGTTAATCAGTCACACAGATGTTTATAGAAATATAACTTAAGTTGTAAATACACTTTCTATTATGTCACCTAATTGGCTACAAGAAGGTTATTGGTTTTATTTTTTTTTATTTTTAAAGATTTTATTTATTTTCAGGGAGGGGAGAGAGAGAGAAAGAGAAAGAAAGAAAGAAAGATCAATGTGCGGTTGCCGGGGGTTATGGCCTGCAACCCAGGAATGTACCCTAGCTGGGAATCGAACCTGGGACACTGGTTCCCAGCCCGCGCTCAATCCACTGAGCTACACCAGCCAGGGCGGTTATTGGTTTTTATATATTTATGTTTTTTTAAATCGAGGCATCTGGATTGTCTCATTTATAATTGATTCTCTTGGTTTTTCTAAGTTTGATAAAATTGTTTACCTGGAAAATCATTCCCTTGTCTCAAACAGTTACATTATTTTGATTACTTATAGATTTTAAATATTGAACTACTCTTGCATTTATAGTATAAATTCCACTTTGTTTTGGTGCATTATTTTTTTTTATTTTTAAAGATTTTATTTACTTTCAGAGAGGGAAGGGAGGGAGAAAGAGAGAGAGAGAAACATCAGTGTGCAGTTGCTGGGAGCCATGGCCTGCAACCCAGGCATGTGCCCTGACTGCGAATTGAACCTGCGATGCTTTGGTTGGCAGTCCACGCTCAATCCACTGAGCTACGCCAGCCAGGGCTTGTTTTGGTGCATTAGTCTTTTAATATGCTGGAGGAGCCTCTTAATTTAGGGTGTTTGCATCTGTATTTCTAAGCAAATTTTATCTGTAATTCCCTTTTATGATATTGTCAGGTTTCTCTATCAGCATTTATCAACTTCACAACCAGAATTGGTCAGTTTGAAGGTTTAAATGTAATAAACTAATACAAAATGTGTTTTTATATGGAGAATGGGACTAAAGGATGTGTGTAATTTTATTTAGGTTAACTTTTTCTAATTCCCTTCAGTTAATTATTTGCTATAATGACATAAGTAATCATTTGCATTTAAATTACTACTGGGTTGTTGAAAACTTGATTTGAGAATTACAGTCACATGCTAATTTAGGAAAAACATGATTTAATACTGGACATCTTTAGGAGAGATTTCATCATGAAACTGGAAGTATAAAAAAATAAAGAATTGAGGTCTTGTTCCTATAATGTATTACAGTTCAATCCAAGATACCATTTTTGAAATTTTTTCAAAATTTCATTTTCTTTCAGAACTAAACATTGGTTTAGCTTTGACAAGCATGTTGTATTTTGAGAGAAAATTGTTAAAAATATTGGCATCACAGAAGCGGAAAATGTATTAGAGTGTAGTGTTTCCACTGATTAAGACTATATAACTAAGAACAGCTTTTATAATGCCTTTTTGCTGTGCTAGATTTTACTTAACTAAAAGTGATTAAAAACAATTCAAGTGTGCATTCATATTTGATATTTCCTTAATAACAGTGATTGAAATTCCATGTTTATAAAGCATACAAAATACATTTAAAAAAAACTTTATTTTTAAATACTAATGGACACAAACCTTTTCCTCCAAGGAGAATGTAATCTACAGAATGGAGAGATGGTTACAAAAATGTTGTAATTTTTTTTTTTTTGGAAAAATTTTAAATTTCTAAACTGATTTTAGAGAGAGAAGGGGCAGGTGGGAAGAGAAAATCATTGGTTTGTTGTTTCACTTACTTATGCATTCGCGGCGGATTCGTGGGTGTGCCCCGATAGGAGTGGAACCGCGACTGTGGTGTGTTGGGAGGCACTGGAACCAACTGAGCAGCCCTGCAGGCTGCCCGGCTCATTCAGTAGCAACAACCCCTCTGTTCCAGTGCTCAGGAGCCTGTCCTCGAGCACTCTGTGGGAGCTTAAGGGATTCTTGAAAGAGTTCATTAATTTTTTGAACAGGGTTCGATTCATTAAAATAGATTTCTTATACTTTCTTTTAAGGAAGTATACTTATACCTGGGATGTCATAATAGTTTTTTTTTTTTTAAAGGTAATTGGCTAGGTATCTCTCTATTTTTTATATTTCACTCAGTAACCCAATGTAGTTTAATTTTCTTTGCCATCTTTTCTTTAAAATGTCTGATCCTCAGTGTTCTAGTGGTCAAATTCAAGGTACCTTGCTGTTTACCTTACCATACCTTTGTGATACTTGACACTTCCGATTACCCTGTCCTTGTTCCTGTCATTTCTTAGCTGCTTTGACGACTCTTCCCATTTCCGTCTACCTCCATTCCTCAGCTTGGATCTTCTTTTTCTCACCCCTTAAATGTTGGTTTTCCTAAGGCTCATCCCATCCTGCCTTCTCCCCACACCCTTTCTAACATGCCTTTTCTATTCCTAAAGCTTTAGTCACTAAATTGGAGTATCAGACTCAGACTTCTGCTGAACTAACAACCTATTTATCTGAAGTAGAAGAGAGCCTTTGGTGTTAAGTTTTGTTTGATAGGCGTTCTTGTGGTCGTGACTTGACTAAAGCTGTCGTTTGGAGTTCCTGGCCTCGTTTATGCATGGAGGAATTAGATAAAATAACATCTACCTAATGTGCCATAGTGGATGAGAACTTGGGCTCTGAGGTTAGTTTTAATAAAATACATTACTTGGTGTATAAATTTAATTTCTGGCAGAAATTAATGAAGCTACAGTCCTGTTAGAGTTATCCGGAGAATGATAGACAAGGTCAGCAATTCTTGACTTCTTTGAGTTTCAACACTTTGCCAACAAAGTTCGCCCCTCGCCCCTCTTTCTCCCCCCTCGGACCAGCAAGAGCATTTTTGTCTCAGACGTGTAACACTCTCGCCCCCCCCCCCCCCCCCACAGAAATCAGCAGAGTGCGGAAAGACATGTACAACGACACGCTGAACGGCAGCACGGAGAAGAGGAGCGCCGAGCTGCCCGACGCCGCGGGGCCGGTGGTCCAGCTGCAGGAGAAGCTCTACGTGCCTGTGAAGGAGTACCCGGACGTAAGTGTGCGCGCGGCTCCGTCTGCGCTTTCCCGCCTCACGTGCCCGGGGGCGGGGCGGGGGGGTGCTGCCAGTGAACACCCCGACACGGCAGCCGCCTTAGAACGAGTTTCATGAGAGGGCTAGAGGTATGAATCATTAGGTGTGGATAACTTAAACATTTTAAATATGTTTTCATTTGAATGCTGCTGTGTCCCTTTTGGCAATGCACAGGGTAAAGACTCAGTTTCAGATTTCAGATCAAGGCAAGAATTATGTAAAGAGCATTGGCCTGAGCGTTCCAGAGCTTTGCGCAGAACTCCCAGCTCAACTTCGGACTGACCTCAAAGAAGCCTTGGCCTGGGCCATGTTGTCTTTTCCGTGAAATGAGAGTTTGGACTAGGACAGCTAAGGTTTCTTTCAGCTCTAAAATTTCTATGATAACCACTGTTTATAACCTGTTTTTTGTTTTTCTTAATCCCTTGCACAACTCTTCTGTGTAAACATTTTGTTGCAAATAGCCTCCTTGTCCTATACCAGTTAATTTACAAATAGCTCCAAGCCTGCTTTTGTTACAAAGCCCTACTTGCCGCGGTCCTTTTCTCTGACCTCACTGTAAATGGGTTTCCCTCTTCCTCAATCCTCGCTGCACTCACACTGGCTCTGAGAACAGGTTGGGCCAGTTTCTAGCCTGAGGCCCTTTCTGTTAGCTGTGCACTGATCTCCGCTGCTGGCTGCTGCTTGTTGTTAAGGTTTTAGCTTAAATGTCACTTCAGAGAGGCCTCCCCTGGCCATTTAATCTAAAAGCAATCTTGTTAGTCATTGTTTCACATTAAGTGTCTTTATTTCTCTCCAATAGCATTTATTATCTGACATTTTTTCTTGCTTATTTTTTCTGTCTCCCCAGCAAGGTCTTTAAAGGTACTTAAGAACCTGTTTTGTTATTGATTGCTGTGTTGCAGATGTGCATGACATTAGACATGATAGGCAGCCACTCCCTGTTGAATAATTAAAGGCAAATTGGTGGCTTTTCATTAAGTTTCAGAGGACTTTTCTGAAAGCAAGCACAAGAAAGAGCTGGTGTTGTGTGGTCAAATATGGGATGTGTACTCTTAAAATTCAATGATTTTATGGACAGTATACTAATCTAGAGAAGGGAAATAAATGTCTTAAGGTAGATTGATGGAAAAAAGTTTCGATATTTCACAAATTGTATTTCCAGTATAATTTTCTACAAATCTAATGCATTTACTGTTTTGTTTTGTTGTTTTTTTAGTGCTTCGGTTGTAAGTATACAAAAATAGTTGATAGCATAGACAAAGAGAGAATCTGTTGGAAGAGCATTGGGCCCAGTAAAAAGGACTAAAGGTGGCAGTCAGGCCACCGTGAGAACCCCAGTAGGAGTTCGGACCTTCTGTGCTGAAAGCCTTGCTTTCAGTGTGCCTTCGAGTTAGCGCCCCCCACACTTTGTCTGGACTTAAGATTCTTCGGAGGGAGAACGTGTTTTGGACCAGTCTGCCATGACTAGGGACGTGCTGTGATCGCACTTACATGACCTAACCGTGACCACTGTGGGCCTGCCCCTGGGTATTGGGGTGGCTCCTAAACACGGGCGTTGTGATTTGGGCAGCTCTGTCAACTGCAGGCTGCTGTTCTGGTGCTTCAGTGTCTCCTGAAGTATGTCAGCCTTCTCAGCCAAACTCGAAAAGATAAAGTGTCAGCCTTAGCCATTAACGTGGAATACTTTTAAGACCTTGTTAGAACTATAACCTTGATCCAGCTGGTCCTCATTCTTCTTTGAAAGAAAAAAAGGCATAGCATTGTCTAGATCCGCGGTTCTTAAAATGTGGTCCCAGGACCATGGCATCCACAACCTGCTGGGAACCTCTGAATGTGCAAGCCCCGCCCAGGGTGGCTGAGTCAGCAGCCTGCCTTCCCCACCCTGTAAATCGGCCCTTGTCACCTTCTTCGTCTCGAGGCACACACAAGCTAGTCCCTAAAATTCTGTGGCACACCAAAAAAATTTTTTTTGCTGATCTGACAAAAATATAGGTGTGATTTTGATTCATTCACACTGGGTGGCTATTGTTATGGAGACCATTGTCATTTTTTAAATTTGACGATCCGAGGGGAAAGAGTCAGTGCCCTGGACTGAATAGTCAGGTTTTGCATGCTTTGCAGTTTCTTGGGGCACCAGCATGCTGTGGCATACCGGGCGGAAATTGCTGCTGCAGGTGGTTCTGATGCATGCAAGGGTGAGAGACACTGCTCTCACTTGATACGTCAGAACGAGCTGGCAGACAGGTGATGCGTGGGGTCCTTTTGCCAGGCTCTGCTCCAAGAGGCAGGTGGAGTGTGAACTAATAAAGCCTCGCTTTTGTGAAGCAGATATTGCAGAGACAGAGACAGACGATAACAAGTGAGTGTTTACCTGTATTTTGCCATGTATGATGCATACCATTTTGCCCAAAATTTTGAAGGAAAGATAAGGATGCTCATTAGACATGAGTAGTACTAACTTGTTACTGGTATACAAAATTTCTTGTACCTTGTATCTGTATCTTGTGTTTTGTAATTATTTGTTACCTAAAATTTGCACCATAACATATTAAAAAACGCTAAAATTCCTTTTATAATAGGGAAAATACCTAAATATAAACAAAATATTAAATTAAAAAATTAAATTGAAATACTCTTTTCCTGAATGTTTGGGTCAAAAACGTGGGAGCACATTATATATGGCAAAATACAGTTCTTTGGGTGCAGTCAGTGCTATGGAGAGAAGTACAGTGGGGTAAGCACACACATGGTGACCGCGTTTGCAGCCTGGAGATCTGGATCTGTTTTAAAGTGCAGGGAATGCGGAGGCCCGAATGGAGTGGTGGGGAGGAGAACGTCCCCGCAGAGGGCACAGCAGGGGCAGCGACACTGTGGCGGCGGCGTGCTTGGGGGGAGGGCTTGGGGAGGGCGGGAGAGGATGCAGAGAGGCCGGCGTATTAGGTAGGGCGGCGGGCCGCGGGATTTCACGGGACTGGTCTGAGAGAAGCAGGGAGCCACCGGATGTTTCAAGCCAAGGGGTGACATGCGCTTACCTGGGTTTTCATAGCTTCCTTCTGGCTGCTGTGTGGAGACAGACCATTGGGAGACAGTCACAGCAGGGGGACCAGGTCGGGAACAGGGGAGGGAACGTGAACGAGAGGACGTAGAAGTGCGTGAACCTTACAGAGATGGTCCACTGAGAGCCAGTAGGGTTTGCTGATTGGATGGTGGGGTGTGAGGGAAAGGCGTGAACAGCTCGGAGGTTGTCATGAGTAGGGGTTATGCAGTCCCCATGTCCAGGGCCAGGGGAGACGGGGAGGAGCAGGCGAGGGAGGTGGGGATTCCGCAGTTCTGATCTAGAGGTGCCGAGGTCAAGTCAGACGTCCAGGGACGGGCGTGTGAAATAGGCGAGGTCGGCGTGCGAGTTGTAGACGACTCCTGGCTCTCCGGAATGTCTATTTTGACAAAGCTATTTAAATGAGAAATTTAGTTGTAATTCCTCAGAGACAAGAAATTAATATAAAACCATTTTGGTCTTCCAGATAATGTTTTTAATACTTTGATTTTGAATTTGTCAAAAGAATTGAGGTTTGGCAAAAATGGGATCTGCACATAGTTTTTGAGTTTTCTTTGAGGTTATTAATACATGGCAAGTGAGTTGTACTGTTTTGTGGTTTGTATTAGGGACTTTATCTCATCTTTTCAAAAATTAACTAATATCAAACAAATAAAACAAGGGAGTCTGAGTCAGATTTTGGTGTCATAGGAAAAGATTTCTTTCAGAATTAAGAATTAGATACTGGCCAGAATAAAACAAATATTGTCTTCATACTGTTGCTTTTTTCCCACCTAGCATATCTTTGAGGTCATTACATGCACACCCTTCCCTTCTGTACATAAGCTTGACTTTGTAAAAGTGTTCATCCCATTCGACTTAAAAATGCTGCTGTTACACAGTGTCACAGGGACAGTATAGCATAGTGGACAAAAGTGCGGGCCCAGACCCACACCCCTGACTGGCTCTGTTTGTTTTCTGCCTTCAGGAGAACTACCTGTCATTTCTGGTCCTCAGTTTCCTCATCTCTGGAGTGGACATAGTAATAGGGTGATTGCCCTTACACAGGGTTCTGAGCAGTTATACATGATTTATAAATGAGTTTATGCCTGTTAAGCAGTTGGGAAATGCCTTTATGCTATTTAAGTATTACGAGAATGTACACTCCATGAGGGTGAGGATTTTGTCTATTTTCATATTCCTACTTACCCATCTGGTAAATGTTAGATGGATGATAAATATTAGTTGTGCTTTTCTGTGTGAAAGGTTCATTCTTTCAGATACTGTTAAACTTTCAAAAAAAATTTTGCATCTGCACATAGCAGCTTACTTACAGAAGTGTTCATTTGGAGCTGTTGCTTTGGGCGTGGCCATGCATAGGTCTGGGGTGATGGGAGAAGAAAGTCTTAGATTCAGTGTTCCAGAAAGGAGGTAATACTCTATAATGGCCTTCACCATGGTTTTGAATCAGTGGCTTGATGTTGGAATGAGAACGTTGTATCAGTAGCCTCTTGAAAAGGTACTCTGCTGCACCAGGCACATCCTGGGAGTGGGGCATTAATCTGGTTGGGAAAACTCATCATAGTGGAACCAGTAGTGGGTTTTTGAGCCTTACTGGCCTAGATTTTGATTTCTGGCTTATCCCTTCACTGGCGGTATTTCTCAACAGGTGTCACCATAACGCTCTATAATAGGCTATCCTGAAACTCAGTGTCTTAAAATAACACACACTGATGCCTGTGCTCTTGAGTCTGCACTGGATGTAGGCTAAGGTTCTGCTGATTGGGCTGAGGTGAGGTCATCTAGGCCTTGATCTAGGCCGGCTGCCGGTGGGTGTTCCTGCTGGCCGCAGCCCAAAGGGGCAGCAGCTACTTGGAGCTCCTGCTTTCCCGGCAGGTCACTGGAGCGCCAGAGCCAGCCAGACTGCTTACACAGTGTAAGGCCTCCGTTCCTGTCCCATCCATTAACGTTTTATCGGCTCAGCAGTGGTCAGCTGGAAAGGTTTTTGCCCCTCTGGGACACTTGGCGATATCTGGAGATATTTTGTTTGGCAACACTTGGAGAGGTTACTAGGTGGCATCCTGTGCTGAACACCCTACAATGCACAGGACAGCCTTCTAGAACACAGAATTACTCTGCCCCAAATGTCAGTGGGGCCGAGGTGGAGCAACCACATTATTCAGTCACTCTGTTCTCAGCGAGGAGACGGGGATAAATATTTCCTGAAAATCATCGAGACTTTCCCATTGGCTTTGAGCACATGTTCAATTTTTAGAACCTGTTTTCTTGTCTATGAAATTATAAGGTGTATCTCCGAGTTGTTGGGAGGAATAGAGGTGACAAGTGTATGGCATCTGGTAGAGCGCTTGGCATGGTTCCTGTGACTGTGAATAAGGAAAGACGTCCTGCCCTCGAAGGGGCCCCCAGTCTTTAGAGGGAAAAGAAATGGTGTCACATTAAGTCATTTAATACTACTTAAACTTATCATACATTCATAAAGTGACGGGCATGAGTGAAGATGAAAACTAGGCCATCCAGCTGGCATTTTGGCCCCTTTCGTTATTAAGGACTTACTTGAATCTGTGGAGAGTGGATAGGCAGCGTGTGAATGGATTTAACTCTGGTTGGTATCAGTAAACGACATTATGTTTCAGTAAGTTAGCACTAATTCTGTCATCAAATCTGCTGCCTGGTTATCAATTTTGAGTTATTGAGAAGTTGTTTTATAGGATTGACCAGACTCACGGTAGATGAGTTTCAGATGTGGCCAGGTCTAGCTTTTAGAAAGGGCCTAAGTTGCTCTGGGCAGATGAGATTGCTGAGCTGTGCGTGTGCTTGGGATGTGCGGTGATGCAGTTGCCGCGAGACTCCCCCCAGAGATTGTATGCGAAGACAGGCCTGTCCTTCTGATGTTTGTACACGGGTTTAATGGGTGATCACAGCCCTGGAGGTGTGTGTTCGGCCTAGGCCCTCAGCGAGACGCACATCACCACAGGTTTGCGAGTTGGACGAGGGCCCTTCCAGGTATTTTCTCAAGCTTGTAGGATCCCAGCCTGGAAACAACAACAACAATGTAGATTTATAATGTTATTCACAGTACTCTCTATTGTCTCATAATAATATTCGTTGTTAATGGTAGAGCATGAGTTTAGAGCTTCCTTTTACTTAATTTTCCTGGGTTTGCAGAGAAAATTTGGTAGTCATAGCTGCTGAATTAGCATATCGTTATTGGTGGTTTTCTTCTAGTTCTTAAGATTGTCGCCTGCAGAGTGGCTGTTGATCTGGCGTGAGTTTTTGAAAGTTG
The DNA here is from genome assembly GCF_019186645.2 of Phyllostomus hastatus. Taxonomy (NCBI): domain Eukaryota; kingdom Metazoa; phylum Chordata; class Mammalia; order Chiroptera; family Phyllostomidae; genus Phyllostomus; species Phyllostomus hastatus. The sequence goes on from NW_025333872.1 coordinate 97,255,875, forward strand.
TGAGAAGAGATGGTCAGGGCAGTCATCTTTTCGTAGGCTTCTTTACATTTGTTAAATCCTCACCTGAGGATATGGTTATTGATTTTAGAGAGAGAAGGAGGAGACAGACAGACAGACAGACAGACAGACAGACAGAGACAGTGTGAGAGGGGAACATCAACTGATTCCCTCCTGTATGCTCCCCGACTGGGGATTGAACCCGTGACCTAGATATGTGCCTTGAGCAGGGTTCAGACCCACAGCCTTTTGGCGTATGGGATGACAGCCCAGCCAAGCCACCAGGCCGGGGGTTTCTTTAGGTTTTTGTTCCTTTGACTGTTGTGGCTTTCTTGCTGTGTTGAAGGAATTGTTGAGAGTTTTGATGTAAATAGCTTGCACCTTATTTATCCTGAGAAACAAATGGATGTTGAATCCAAATTTAATGAACTTCAAGGTCTCCCTTTTTAATACTTAGGTTAAACCTTACCTTTTGCCTGGATATGTTAAATTATGAGTGAAAGTACAATATTTTAAAAGTAGGGTTTACACATCTCTACTTTGATACTATATAAAGAAAATTATTAAACAAATTTTTGGTTTTAAGAAGGTTAATATATGTTTTTGAGTAGAGTTAGAAGTGTCTCAGATTACATATTAACCCATTGAAGTTTTTAATTTAGTAGTATGAATTGATGATATAAAGCATGTCCTTAAGTTTCAGGTAGAGAAACTGTTATTGTTGACTTAGAGTTTTAAACATATCAATTTAGTAAAGGTTAATTTCATGACTTTTGGGTTTTTGATTTTGAAGTTTACTTTTTATTTCACTCCGCAAGAGTGTATTGAGGGCCTGCTGAATACCAAATATTTAATAGGCTCTTTATAGTCTGAGAAACACTGAATGTCTTCGGATATTAATGAACTTATTCCAAAAAGGGCTTCAAGAGAGCCTGAAAACAATACATTTGTTTAACTCATGTTTGTTTCAAGGTCTAACAATTTTAAGAATAGTAAGCCTTCCCACAGTCTTAAAATGCTAATGCTTTCCTTTTTAAGGAGTATGTTTTAGTATTTAAAAAGATACTCTTCAGAAGAATGAATCAGAAGATGGAGTTAGTTTTCAGGGAAAAATTACTGCATGAAAGCAAATGTAGTCAGCCTCAACTGAGACACAGTTTCATCTGTGGTTTCTCTTACCCAAGAAGTGTGAGATCCGCTCTATTAAAATTTGTTGCAAAAGACTTATAAATCAGTAAGATACCTAGTTACAGGTATCTAACATCCATATCTCCAAGATTCTCACTGGTAATGTAATACAGACATTGGAGAGCAACCTGCTTCTTGGTGCGATCCGTGGTTTGGAAACCCGAGGTGTGTGAGCTCCCAGAGGAAAGGGTGAGGTGCTGCACCACCTGTGGCCTGTCTCGAGAGAGCCGTGTTCTCTGGAACTGAGCAAAGTAGCGGAAGCTCCCTGCCCTTGACCCTCCTCCCTCCAAAACCAGCGATTGCAGTGGGCTGTGGAAGAGGGGGCGGTTAGATCACCCCAAGGTGACCACCCATCTGAGTGCCTGCTTATAGTAGGTGACCTACATTTATTTTGCGAACGTAGGGACTCGGTCATTTTTGCCTTGTTTTGGTTTGAAGACAGACATCAGGAGGTCAGATTCGATTAAAATTAGTGTCGAAAACACACCACTGTCAGACTGAATTAAAACTTTTGGAACAGTGTATGAGGCAGATAATATTTATGCAGCAAAACTTAAGAAATCAATTTCATAGAGCTTAGAAAGTATTTAATGAATGGTCAGAACTACATATGTGTATTTCATCTCCTTGACTTACCTTCAGGGTCTGAGGTGACACTTGTAAGCTCAATTTTGAGTCAAATAATTATATTTTATTTCTCTTTGTCTTTTTTGAAGTTATATCTATTTGTCATTGAAATATGAAGATAAAGACATAATCACATAAAGATTTTCATTCATATAAATAGTTCAGTTAAGTTAAAAAGGATGTATATGGTGATGATTAAGACAGTAATCCCAGTCAGTAAAGACAGGTGAAAATACAAGGTCTGTCCAGAAGGTATCCAGACATGAACTAGGAAAAATAGAGACAATTATTAAAGATACAAGATACAAGAAACATTATCCATAGGATGATGACACCTTGGGCCCTCACACAATTCTTCCAACCACTATCAGCTGCCCCATCATTATTTTTCTGAATTTCATCAAAGGTTTGAAATCTCTTCCCTTTTTAAAGGTGATTTTAGTTTTGGGGAAAGCTGGAAGTCCTAAGGCCCCAAATCTGGGCTGTAGTGGGGCTGAATCATGTGGGTGATTGGATGTTTCACCAAAAAACTCTGTATGAGAAGATGCGTAAGTGGGCACATTGTTGTGATAAAGCTGCCAGTCACCAGCTGCTCACAGCTGTGGCCTTTGGAATCATCCGAATAGTTTCCATAGAGGAATGTTCGAGCTTAACACAAAATTAGATGCAGAATTGTTGCTCTAGTCACTGTCATTTTGAATGTGACAGCCACACAGTGCACATGCTCACTCAGCAGCATCTACTGCCCCCGCTGACTAGTACAGTGAAGTCGTAATCATTCACACATGTGCATTCCAGTCCGCTCTCCTTGGCTGCCAGGTTACAGCAATGTCGCACAAACTGTTCTCCTTATACTAACAATGGTTAGACTTTTTCTGGACAGACCTCGTATTGAGAAGGTAAAGTATGGACATGTAAAAGTAGTATGATGATATGTTTTGGGATATAGGTGAAGAAATTCTAAAAACAATAAACTTGAATCTGAAGAGAGTTTTTATAAACGCTACTGAACATTTTGAATGAGCAACAAGAATGAGAAAACTAAATGTGAGTTTCACATTTGGTTTTATGAGTTTTGGTTTGATCAGAGTACATATTTGAGGTCTTTAGGAGAGAGGCATTATACTGTGCTGATTGATCGAGGTGTCCTAAGATTCGGACTACTTTTGTGATCTCTCATGTACCGAATATAAGTGATGATGGTAACTGCCTTTCAGTATTACCCTCATTAAGTAACTATTGCGTATAAAGTGGCCAAGCATTGGAAGCTGGCTCATCCTGGACCCTCATTAATAAAACATGCTTCCACATACTCAACATCTAAGAAATGTGGGGTGACATGGTCTTTGCACTCATGACATTTGTATGTTGAAATGGAAAGTGGAAATAATAGTTTTGTTTTTATGACATCTGTTATTTGTAATTCTGAGATTAGTCAGTCAGGCTTACCATTTGAGCAATTTCTGAAATGTAGGAGAGTTCTTAGGCTGCATGTAACTTAATTAGTGATTGCATATTTTGCTGTGGGGGTGAAAAAAATCACTGTGATTTCTGTGAACACTTTTAAATTGTATCGTTCAACAATTTGAATAAGTATTAGTTTTTTCTGTGTGCTGTTTATTGTTTGAGGCACTGTGGAGGAAGGAAACGAGACCAGGTGCTGGTTCCTAACTTGGGAAATCACCTGCAAGGGACATGCAGATGGTTGCGTGCACCGTGTGATAAGGACTCTATGTGAGGGTGGTTACAAAGCACTCCGAGGTGGCCACTTCGGAGGAGGAAAAAAATCAGCTGTGGAGGAATCAAAGAATACGCAAGGAAATCACAGAGGAAACGTTTGAACTCAGTATTGTGTGATGAGGAAGAGTTGACATGGTTGGTGGGAGGAAGGACCCAGGAAGGTGTTCCAGGGAAGATTTAAAAGTATCTGATGCTTTTAGAGAACAGTGATTGCTCACGCGTCTGAACAGAAGGGCGACGGCAAAACTGAAGTTTGGAAACGTCGTCGGGATTTTGTGAAGGGGCTGTGTGATGCGAGTTTGTGCTCCGCACTGCCGAATACATTGTCGTATTCTTGTGCCCCAAAACTCCTGTTGGCTTTCATTGCCTCATATTTTTATTTTAATTGGCTAAAAAATTATTTTCCCAAGCACTTGTTATCTAGCTTCTAGGAGGATAATTATCTATCTCACTCACCTGGTTATTTTTTAATGGTTTTAGACTTTTCCCCAATTACCTTACTTTGCATGTATAAAGCTCACTTTTTTTGCCCAAATTTTTGAGGGGAAAAGAAGGATGCACATTACGCACAGGTGTGATGATCACACACCCCGGGCTAACAAAGGGTCTAATAAACCTGCGTGCAGTGCGCGCGAAAACGCTGATGTGCACTCTGCACAGGACGCGTTGCACACGCCACGTGCGGCGTGCCCGAGCTCAGAAGGCGGTCTGTCGTACTCTGGGGTGTCCAGACTCACACACCACAGCTGTTACATTTTGGCTATTCCTGATTGTCATCCCCCCTCCTTAAGCTGCTGGTGTGCGTGCCGTTTCTTACATACGCTGTGCCACCAACAGAAGGTGTGTATAAAAGGCACATATGTGAAAAGTTTTGAAAAACGATTTCTATAGTAATTACTATGTAGCGTAAGGAGACATTTGGTTGCTTATCCACAATAATAAGAAGATACAAAAGGGATAAGACATTTGTTTTCCCCCAAAACAAGATAGTTTGATGTATTTGTTCTGCTATTTTTAATGAAAAATAGTTGTACAGTAAGTTCTCACTCAGTGTCATCCATAGGTTCTGTGATTGTAGGCAAGACGAGGTATAGCGAAACCAATTTCTGCCATGGGTTAGCTGGTGCAAGGAAGTGTGGAGTCCGTAGGGCAACTCCTTGGTGTCGCAGAGAAACGACGTCGGGTGAGACGGGGTGATTCCAGGCCCGCTGTGCCGCTGGGCGGTCACCGCTCTGCTCTCACCTTACTCGCGTGCACAGGCTGGGCTCGCCCTAGGTGGCTCCTTCCTTTTCTCCTTTCGTCATTTGCTCAGTAAATGGCTTCATTTGACAAATACACTCAGGTGTGTGTCATACCTGTTATGTTACCGATGTGATACTAATGTAAGGTGTCACTTTAAAAATGCTAGACACAGATTTTAAAACACCATCAATCTGTGTAAAGAGTAACCCCAAGAAGTGCATGTTTAAAAAAAATCCAAAATTTTAAGCAGAAATTACTCTTTCCTATTTCTTAAAAGTGTTCCACTGACAATAGTTACCTGTTTTGATAGTGTGTCACAGGAGGTTTTATCTTTAGTTGTATGTATGTTAAAAAGCTAATGGAAGGGTTTGCCGTAATGCTTTATATATTGTCATTGGTAGGAGTCTGTCATTTCTGTTTATAACGAAGTGAGCAGCAACGAATAGCCTTAGACATAATTGTTGTTAACCTCTTAGAAAAGAACCTGCCACTTCGCATAAATATAGTCGGTGAGCCATGGAGAAGGTCTGTACTTAAACAGTAGGGTTAATGAATGTCTTTTTTCTTTATTTTGGTCTTTAAAGTCGCAGTTAGCTCAGGCTGTTTGAAATGATTTTCTTTGAATGTGTTGAGACATTGTTTTAATTGAATGAAGCTGCAGAACTAGCATGATAAATCAACACAGAATGAATTTTAATGCAAGGCATACAATATTAACTTGGAAATTGGTTGCAGTAGACAAAGCAGCTGCTATGATTAATTTTTTTTCATTCTGCACTTACGACATTCTGAGAAGGATGACCTTGACAGTCTCAACTGTATTGGAGTCCCAGTGGTAGGCCCTGTGAACACCCTTGAGCTGGAGTTTTTGGTTGGGTAATAGAGATTGGTTCATTTTTAAGGTTACAAAAATGTTGTGTTACAGAATTAATATATTGGTTTTGAGTGGTTTTAAAACATTTCTTATTAATAAATAATCACTGTGAGGATTATTGAGCTGTGGGAAGTCTTTTTCTATGTAATTTTAATGCTGTGGTTCCGCAGAAGAGGTTGAATGTCTGAAAAGAATAAAATGTGCCAAAGAGTGTCTTCCAAGTGTATACATGTTACGAAGTGTAGGCCAGCCAGTTTGGTAGAAGGTTCAAGTCAAAAATAAGTAGTTTTTTGAAGCACAGAAGTACCTGTGTACTTAATGCAGTTCTGCAGACATCCTCAGCCGTGAGTGCGATACACAACGTGTGCACAGGGTGTGCCGTGCTGGCACAGCATGGGCCTGGACAGAGTGTGGTGACCAAGGTGTGGCCAGCACGGTGGGGTGTGTTACAGGCAGTCGGGGTAACACACGGAGGACAGGGGCTTTACAGAGTTCGTGAGAACAGGGGATTTCTCCTCTTTCTCCTCTTTTGTTTTGATCTCTAGTGTCTGTTTTGCTCCTTATCACACAGCAGACCTTATATAAATGTTTTATTGAGTCGAATTTGAAAATGGAAGGCCTTTCTCTATTCAGCTGAAAAAGACCCAAAGTAAGTACAGTGAGTGAGGAACAGACGTCTAGATCCTTGTCTCTGTCTCAGCTGTTTTGAGGGGCGGAGCGGGAGGGAAGTTGTGTAGAATCTGTGACTGTATAGAAAGGTGAAGTTATAATAGTAAGTTGCAGAAAAGTAGGAAGAGCTTGCTGTAAGTGAACATAGGGACAGGCCTGTTGATAAACTTTCTGTGAGATGTGTATTTTCTCTCTTTCTCCCACCCTTGTTCTAATGTATTTTACTTTATGCTGCCTGAAGTTATGTCAGTTCTTGATCTGTGTCTGCTAAAAGGCAGCCACTTAAAAAGGCCATGGGTCCCCTTGCTGGTGGCTCCTTTGGTTGGTTGGATCATCGTCCTGTACATCGAAAGGTTGTGGTCAGGGCGTATACAGGAGATAATCAGTCAGTGTTGCCCCACTTCTTCTCTCTCTAAAACCAATAAAAACATATCCATGGGTGAGGATTAAAAAAGATGCCATGGACTTTTTTCTGTTTAAGGACTAATAGGGTAATTCAGACTATCTGAGCAATTCTAGTAAAATTAAACAAAACAGGAAGAAACATCTGCTTGAATGCAGCAGAGATGCAGTAATACCGGGCAGAATGCTAGCTCCAGATACTGAGGAGGGCAGAGGATGATCCAGAATGGACGCCTGGCTTTGGAGAGCTGCTTTTCCTCTGGGTGTGTCTGCTGAATCTGGAGAGGACAGCTGGGAGGCTGACCTTTGGGGGCAGAGTCTGAGTCTGTGACCCATCTGCATGGCGCCTTCACACCTCCAGTCGTAGCTGTGGTTGCGGCGGCGGGTCGGCCTCGAGTTTTCTCGGCCTCTGAAAGTGAAGTTGTTGTTGGTGATCTTGGGTTGCTAGTAGCAGTAAGCACCTGGCAGAGAGATGATATATATATCCTCTCTGGAGGAAGGTCATGTCACTTTAGGCCCTGTGTTACTTCTGTCAGCTGTTTTGCATGCACAGTGTCTAGCCGACACTAAGAAATAACCAAACACATAAGAAGGTAAGGTGACATTAACACACACGAAGAAAGGACGGGGCAGCAGAAAGAGATCCACAGGGACTGCTGACAGTCTTTACATACTAGATGTGAGGCAGAAGACAAATTGGACAGCCATGGCAGAAATGGACACTCCCAAAGGAATATTAAACGGAAACATTCCTGAACTGGAATAAACATGTTTAACAGAAGGTTAGAGCCATTTGGGGAGAGCATCAGAGAACTGGAAGACAGAGCAGAAGAAATGACTCAGCCGTGAGAGTCGGCAGGAAGGAGCAAGTGGGAGGAAGTGTGAATTGCTGGAGGGACACGGTCAGAGCATCTCATGTGTGTCGTGGGAGGGTTAGCAGAAGAGAGAGGGGCCAGGAGTGGGGTGGGGGGAGATTGTGGTTGAGAACCTCCAAACCAAAGAAATACAGTCACAGATTCATGAAATTCTGAGCCATCAAGTGAAAACCATCCCTAACCCTATTATAGTAAAACTGCTCAAAACTGATGGTAATGAGAAAACCTTAAAAGTAGCAAAAAGAAGATGGTTACCTTCGCAGGAGTAGCAGTGAAAGTGGGTGACAGAGTGGCTTAGGTTGGGTATCAAGCACAATATGCTGAGCAGTGGACAGGGGTGAGGGGTTTTATTGGAATATGTAGAGGTGGTTCGGGCAACTTTCAGAATTTGGGGTCTTCTGGAACTAGATCAAGTGGTTATAGGCTCAGAGTTGCAACTGAGGGTGGAAAAAGTTGTATCAAAGTTGGCTAGCAGCTGAGTGAGGTGCGGGGTAAGAGCCACTGAGCAGAGGGTTGAAGAAGTGCCCCAGCTCCTCCAGCCCTGACAGCATGTGACTTTCACGCGGTGACGGCCCAGCAGAGGGCCAGATGCAGGGAAAAAATAGGAAGCTGTGCACATGAGAAGCATTTCCTATGGGTTTTTGTGGAAGTGATGATAAGCACTCACTTTGGCCTTTCATGCAGAGGACATGTGAATGAGGAACATTTACTTTTCAATGTTGAGTTATTCAGTTCTTTACCTTAGCATTTCATCCTCCCCCTCCCCCAAATAAACTTCTGTATATGAATGATAGAAGTTTCTGTTAAGGGATGCTACTTCTTTATTTATGCAGTTACTTTTATCACTGTCTTATTCATGGAAAGAAGTAAACTTCCTTCCAAAAATAGTAGTATAAGTTAAAGGTAGGATGGAAAAAAGAAAATAGGGAATCAGACGTAAAATTTTGCAAGGAATGTGATGAAAAAGGATACTTTTAATTTAAGACTTAAACATTTAGTACAGGGTGGAATCCAAATTTGGCCACCAGAGTTGAGTTCTGATAGGCCACCTAAAAATACAGTCTCTGAACATTTGCATTCGAGAAAGTATAACTTTGCTTATTAGGTAAATAACAGCATTTTTCCCTGAGGATTTCAGTTAAAAAAGAAGAAAAGCAATTACTGTTTAACACAATGAACAGTTCCCTGACGACCATCATTACAGAATTTTTGGAAGACATTTTCATTCTTGGGTAGCATCCAAAATTCTGCATGTGCTTTGGTTTATATTCCACGTTGATGGACAGTACCGGGTAGTACCCTTTCAGGTAGATGGTATTGTCCCTAACTTATAGTTTGTATTAATACATACGAAAATTTTTGTGCTGGAAAACGAGCTGTTGTACCTACATCCCTCAACTCGGAAGGAAATTCATAAGGACTCTTTAATGGTATTTCAGCTGAGTAGTAAAAAGTAATTTGAGAAAGTAAAGATATGTTTTTAAATAATTTAACAGCTATAAATTCAAGAAAATAATGTATGGTGACTTTTTTTCCAGTTTAATTTTGTTGGGAGAATCCTTGGACCTAGAGGACTTACAGCTAAACAGCTTGAAGCAGAAACGGGATGTAAAATAATGGTCCGAGGCAAAGGCTCGATGAGGGATAAAAAGAAGGTAAGTTCTTGAAAACAGAGGCAATTCTTTATGTGAGTAATTTAATTAAACTTTTGTATTCTAATGAAGTATTCAGATTTTTTGTGTAAAGCACTGCACATTATTTCATGTCGGAGACTTGAACGCTTTAAAGGTGTCAACATGATGTTGCCCTGCTAATTAATATTTTTCACTTAGCCAGCTGAAGTGCCACTTGATCCATCATGTTAACCTTGGTTTTCACAATCAGAAGCTTCCAATTTGGGGATTAGTGAGACTGTCGTGTGTATAAAAATACGTAATTAGAGGTTTGGGAGATCCAAGGTGTTTCTCTTGAGATGCAGATGAGAACAGTCACCCAGCCTCATTTTTGGTTTCACCAGCTCTTTGTGTTGATCGTAAGTTTTATAGACATTTTACTTTAAAGCATATTGTTTCTGTTTGTTCTTTTCTCCTACTTGTTCTTGTTTTACCATTTTAATTAATAAAGACCCAGCTCTGTACTTATAATTTGTTTTTAGGAAGCTTTTATTTGCCTAGTCTAGTTTCCTTTTATATAGCAATACTATGAGGCAGAATATCTTTGTGTAAAAAACATTTTGACTTATTTTTTTAAAAAATCCTAGATTATGTTGCCAAAGATTAAACTTATTGTGAGGAGGCATTTTTGTTGTTGTTGTTGTTGTTGTTGTTGGCTTGTTTTTTTGTTGTTTGTTGAATGCTTTGCCTGGCAAGGACTCTCAGGTGGTAGCCCTGGGGTCAGCTTGTGTTTGCGCATGTGCACGGAGCTTCTCGGCGACGCGGACCTGCAGTCTGTCCTGGCCGCGCCAGCGCCCCGCCTCCTGCTGCCGAAGCTCTCCCATAAGCTGACTGCATTGCCATCACTTTTTTCTCCCTACAGACAAATAATGAGTCAGTAGCTAAAAAGTCCTCATTGGTGTAATTTTTTAAATGTTACTGTAACTTGATCTTGTCATCTGAGTTTAAAGATGAGACAGCATGTGAGTTCCCCTTTAGTATATTTAGATACTGTATTAAAACTATTTTTGTTAGGATCTTAACTGTTAAGACTCTAGATTCTCAGTCAGCTGGGTGATAATCTTGAATGTACTGTCTGTCATTCACTATGGGTTCCCACATTTCTGCTTACGGTTGCATTGTCATTGAGTAGTGCTGCTTTCAGAACCTGGGGACAAGGAGGTGAAATCTTGACAACTGAAGGATAAATAAACCTTCACCAAAAGATGAGTGTGTCCATCCGTTTAAAAGGTTAGTCTTAGCATCAGTGAACAGCACATGCTTTGTCCTCTCGTCGCCTTCTGTTCATTCTGCAGTAACGGCTTCCCCTTCCTTCACTCCTGCCTGACAGACACCATGGCTGAGAGCTGGCAGTATGGAGTAAGGCAGGGCAAAGTCTGTTTTCCATTAGCAGGAGAACAGAGTGGTTAGGAGAGTGAGCTCTGCAGCCAGATTGCTTCAGTTTGAATCTTGATTCTTTCACTTAGCAGCTTTGTGACCTTGGACAAGTTATTTAATCTCTTTGTGGTATATACGAAGTCTGTCTGGAAAAAGTCCAGCCATTCTTAATATAGTGAGAATGGTTTGTGTGACATCAATGTAACCTGGCAACCAAGGAGAGTGGACTGGAATGCGCATGTGTGAACAATGACATCTTCACTGTACTAGTCAGTGGGGGCAGTAGATGCTGTTGAGTGAGCGTGTGCACTGTGTGACTGTCATATTCAAAATGACAGTGATTAGCACACTGGATCTGCATCAGATTTTGCCTTCAACTTGAACAGAGATTCCACAGAGGAATCTGTGGAAACTACTCAGATGATTCAGAAGGCCACAGCTGTGGGCAGCTGGTGAATGGCAGCACGACAGTGCACCTGCTCATGCATCGCTTCTCATGCAGAGGTTTTTGGTTTTCTTTTGTTGTTGTTGTTGTTTGTTTTTTTTTTTTGTTTGTTTTGAGAAACATCAAATTGCCCAGGTGACTCAGCCCCACTACAGCCTAGATTTGGCACCTTACAACTTCTACCTTTTCCCCAAAACTAAATCACTTTTGAAAAGGGAAGAGATTTCAGACCTTTGGTGAGATTCAGAAAAATAATGATGGGGCAGCTGATGGTGGTTGGGTGAATTGTGTGAGGTCAAGGTGTCTGCTTTGAAGGGGACTGAGGTGTCATTGTCCTATTTACAATGTTTCTTCTACTTTTTATCTTCTTCAATAAATATCTCTCTCATAGTACCTGGCTGGATACTTTCTGCACAGACCTCGTATATGAAATGGTACTTGTAATGTTGCTTATCTGTTACGGTGCTTGTGAGTATTAAATTAATCCTAAAATACTTAGGATAGTGTTTTGTCATACAGTAAACGATTAATATTAATGTTCTTAACAAATTTTATCTTAACATTGTTTGATGGTACATTTTATGTTTAAACTCCCGGGTGTATAATAGGAATTCTACAGATTTTTTTTTTTTTTTTTTTAGATTTTATTCATTTAGTTTTTAGAGAGAAGAGGGAGGGAGAAGGAGAGGGAGAGAAACATCAGTGTGTGGTTCCTCTTGCACGCCCCCTACTGGGGACCTGGCCCACAACCCAGGCCTGTGCCCTGACTGGGAATCCAACCAGCTACCCTTTGGTTCTCAGGCCTTTACTCAGTCTAGTGATCCACACCAGCCAGGGTGGAATTCTACAGATTTTTAAGCTTGGAAATAAATGACAGTACTTATTTTGTCACCTTTGAATATCCTGTATTCTCATGACTTTTCTGTTCTCCTTCTCTGGTTGTGGGTGTGTTCATATTCTGTCTTGTCTTAATCACATGTATAAGTAGTTCACACATTTTATTTGTTTTTTATGTCTACTGTTGTTTATTAAAATTTTAAAAAGCTTGCCCTGGCTGGCGTAGCTCAGTGGATTGAGCGCGGGCTGCGAACCAAAGTGTCCCAGGTTCGATTCCCGGTCCGGGCATATGCCTGGGTTGCAGGCCATGACCCCCAGCAACTGCACATGGATGTTTCTCTCTCTCTCTCTCTTTCTCCCTCCGGTCCCTCTCTAAAAATAAATAAATAAAATCTTTAAAAAAAAAAGCTTACAGAATATACATGCAAGAAAATGATATTACAATGATACTGAAAAATTGGCTAAGATTACATTTTTAGTTTTATTTAAAGCTACAAATGAACACAACTTGGACATATTAATTGGAATAGCTACCATGTGTTTTATGTTATGGTATGTGGGTTCTGTGGAGAGTTTATAGATTTATAATACCAGGAATATCTTCTGTAATACTAATTTAAATCTATTACACATAATAAATTAACCAAATCACCTTGGGTTATGCTATAGTTTATTTAATGAGCTCTTAAAAATGTTAATAAAAGTAAAGTCAAAATGGAAAGTACTACCATTTCTTGGTGGCTGTTATTTTGAGAAAGACCATGACAAACAGATGGAGACAAGAAGAGGTATTGATGTAAATAGGAAGCCTGGTTGAGGTGTATTTCTGGTGTTTCAAAGGAAAATCCATTTGACTTGAAGCTTTTCTGCAGAGGTGTCCATTTAGGTCAAAGAGTAGAAAGCTAGAAAATAAAGCTTAATTTACTGATTGCCCTAAAATACTGTGATGGAAATGGTGCTTGCTGGTCTGTATTCATCAGCTAGACTGGCAAAATCAGTGAGGGCAGACAGGCTGTGCCCGCTTTGTGGAGCGTTTCCCTGGTGGTGGAGGAATACCTGGCATACGGTAGGACCTGGAAAAGTACCTGGGAAGGGAGCACATACTTCATGAAAGGCATAGATGCCCCTCCCTCCCTGACCTCCAGACCCCTATAAAGGATTTTGTAAATAGAGAAAACTATAAAACCTATGGGCTTTTAATCCTTTGGGGACGATAAGGCAGTACCGTATTATTCTGAGCTGTTTGAAATAGTGGAGTGACTATGCCACTTCCATTTTCATTCTTTTGGATTGATACTGCTTTAGCGTTATTGATGGGCATAAGAGCACTGATTTTGAATGCAATGGAACCGAAGAGTCGGAACTGCAGCGAGACTTCATGACAGACTTGGAGGTGTCTGTCTCCAGGCCAGCGTGTGGCGGTGCTTTTCTGTAGCTGACCACCCGTACCTCGGTCTCCGATAGTGACAGGGCCTCTGCCTGTGGAAACGGGTTTTGTGTGGGTCGTCCTTTTGGTCTGTAGTGAACTTTGTATTATGTAGTATTCTAAGTATTCTAAGTATGTATAATGTATTTACATACATGTAATTATTGTGAGTTTAGTTATTTCCACTTTGTAGATGAGGAAACTGAGGTTCAGGGAGGGTGCCTAATTTGCCGAAGTTCAGGTGCTAAAAAATAGTTAAAATTTGAACATAGAGCCTGTACTCTATTCTATGGCGTACTGTCTTCTAGTTACAAGCCATTTATAAGAGTGGTATCAACTTCAGAAATATTAGAAGACCCTGAATATTGAGTATTCTAAGCTTTATGAAGTCAATAGGATTTCTCCAAGCTTTTTGTTCATTCTCTAAATAATATATTTTGAAATTTTTATAAGCATTACTGTTTTGGTTTTCGTAAATCCTTCCTTTAGACAAGATTTTATCCCTTGTTTTCTGATGGGAAACCATATACTCGCGCAGATGAGAAATGCTAGAGAAGCCCTGGCTGGTGTGGCTCGGTGGACTGAGTGTCAGCCTGCGAACCAAAGGGTCGCTGGTTCGATTCCCGGTCAGGGCACAGGCCTGGGTTGCAGGCAAGGTTCCCAGTGGGGGGCATGTGAGAGGCAACCACACATTGATGTTTCTCTCCCTCTCTTTCTTCCTCCCCTTCTCTCTGGAAATAGATAAATGAAATCTTAAAAGAAAAGAGATGCTAGAGAAGTAATTTCGGGAAAAGAAAGTGATTATTTGTAGTTTCTTAATTGAGGTGATAGGGCTGTAGGGGCTGCATGAAGGGCTGTGGGAAAAACGTCTATGCTAGAAGGCATGGTCCACCCTCAAAAAAGCACAGGGGCAGCCAGCTAGTGTCCAGTGTATCAGATGAAAACATGGCAGTCATTAAAACGGAAGAGTGTTTTGTGCATACTTAGATACTTGGTAAATTATTGCGGAGTTGGAGTTATTATCAAAGTGGCAGGTGAAGCCCACCTTTGGGGAGCTGTGTGAACGGTTTTGTAGGGAACACTCTTTGGAGATGTGTCTTACCACCCCCCTTAGCTCTTTTCCGAGACCTCCCCTGTCATAAGCGGGCTGGGGCTCAGTGGCCCCGCTGGCGAGTCTGCCCCACGCTGCTGGCCCCAGATGTGGAGGGGGGGAATGTGGACCGTGGACTAAAGCCAGTTCAGTTAAGTGTTGCATCTTCTGGAAATTTCCAGTGAGACGCAGCAATTCTAGTTAGAGTTCTTTGCTGGAAACGGAGGAATGCGCACCGAGAGGATCCGATGGCCGTTCTGGAGCCGCTGGTGACATGGGCCGATGGTGTCGGCCGCGTTCTCCGTGCGTGTGATGTCTCACTCGGCCGTGCGGCAACCGCAGAAGGGAGTTCTGCTCTTACTGTTGGGAGGCTTGAAGAGATGAGTGATTTATCCAGTCCCTTGTTTCTCAGTAGTGACTGCGTGAAATGCAGACGTGTATCGCAGGCACTCAAATTCAGCTGTACAGATTGTTCTCATGAGAAAATGGGCTCTGAATTTGAAATCAGATATGTCTTTAATAAAGTTTTAAATCAATTTTTAGCTTTACCTTTGTTTCCCAGATATATTTGACCATAGGCTTTCCTTTTTAAGAGATGTTTCTGTAACTTTTTGAGAAACTACAGTTTTGTGGAATATGATTTATGAAATGTTATTAGAGAAGGCATATTGTGTCATTGTAAACATAGGTAGAATTTCATAACATTTTTTACATGCTACTTTTCATATACATTACATATTTTCTTGAATATCTCATAGCTTATTTCTTACAGTTAATATGTATTTTAATATGTGATATTTTTATAAAAGTTTGCAAGTACAGATGGCCTGAAAAAGATATTAAACATCCCTGCTTCTCTCTCTCTAGATGCTCTCTTGCTGGCAGCTTGCTGTGTCTGCTTGTAGAGTTTCCTCATGTGGTTATGTGCGTGTCCACATGTGTTGTGTGGAATGTGGGTCACATTATACATGATGCTTTATAATTAGTGTTTTCTCCTGCAGCTCTGCATTCTGTCTTGTGTCAATTGACCAAATAATTGAGCTTTATAAGGCTAAAGGCTTTTTCAAGGCAGTGTAGATAGCCATGTGCAATAATGTATTTGATTTGGGGAGTGGCTGATACTTTTGTTTTAATGAAAGATGTTAACTGTTGTCTCGACACTTTGAAAGACATCAAATTAATACAAGTGTTCGGTGGGTCCACAGAAGCGGCTATGATCACTGCGACATAACGTTGTGTACAAACATGTCACCAAACAGCCTGTGTTCTTGATCTTTTTGAATACTTGGCTTTTTCACAATCTTTAGCATAGGTACAGTTTATTTTAGAATAACTTTCTTCATGGTGAATTTTAAGCTGTATTTATTAGTCACCCAGTGTCAGCCTCGCCTGTCTCCTTCCATGTGTGCCTTCACTCCTCTGTCCCCCGGATGGTTTGGGGAGCCAGTTCCAGACACAGTTTCATCTGTAAATATTTTATTAGTTGTTTCTGAAGTAGAGAGCCTCTTTGCTATTGTTTTTTGTTTGTTTCTTTTTGCTTTTTAATCCTCACCCAAGGACATGCTCACTGACCTCAGAGAGAAGGGAAGGGTGGGAGAGAAGCATCAGCGTCAGAGACACACATCTGTCTGTTGCCTCTTGCATGCACCCTGATGGGGGGCCGATCACATGTGCCCACACACGTGCCCTGACTAGGAATCATGCCTGCGACTTTCAGGTTTCTGGGACGACGCGCCAGCCAACCGAGCCGTCCTGGCCAAGGCATGTTTGCTTTTACTCACAGAGTTTTCTTCGCATCATCAGATGCCTTGTCGGCACTCACTTCCCTCTTGTCTGGTGCATGTGCTCTTGCAAACGTCGGTTTGAACGGCACCCAGTTGAGGGCCGTGCACGCAGCAGTGTATCTATGTCCCCCGATCGGTAGAGCTCTCCACGTCCTCCTCCCCTTGGTTCCATTCCTCCTTGCAGCTCATTTGCGAAGGCGCTGAGCCGCTTGTCTTGACGCGTTCCTGTGCATGTCGCTGATGGCATTTTCATGGTGGTGTCTAATACTCTGTTCCCTGTATTTCTTATGAATTGGTAGCAAGAAAGTTTTAATCACATTTGAGCTCTTGCCCTTCGTTCCTCATTTCCTTTCTTCTTTTTGAAAGAATATTTCACAAGTAGTCTTTGTGGTGGCACATAAAATCTGGTTTCCTCTCTCTGATTTTAGCAATCATTGTTGACGGTTTCCTAGGTTCTTTATTTCAGTAGGAGTTGCAAAATAGCTATATCCTAGTTCCTTCATTAGTATTGGCCAGATTTACTTTTACAGCAAAGCTGAATAAATGCTCAGTTTTTTATTCACTAGTTTTAAAGTAATGAGTTGGTTCCTAGTGGTCCTCCAAAGGTGAAGAAGTAGTGTGTGTTTTGTTTTCTTTTGAGTATCATTGTGAATGCATTTAAACAGTTTTGATGTGTTTTAGTTCTTCGCAGTAAGTGTTTTTAACTAATTATGTTGTTTGGCCTGTGGGTACCTCTTCAAGTTCACCTCTAAGTCCTTTCGACACAATCGCAGTAGTTGTAGCTAGTAGTTTTGCTTTCTGGTGTGATAGGCTAGTCTTGGCTCATCTTTTAAGATTTCTTCCCCAGACTTGGAATCAGCCATTTCTTTAAGGAGCTCTAGTTACTGTTAGTGGAAAAAATAGTGTTAGTATTTAGAGATTGCATTATGGGGTCTAGTGATGCTCATTACTTTGTAGTCCTTTTCATCACAGAGCTAGGAGATACACACACACACACACACACACACACACACACCCCTGATACAGTTCTGCAAGTTCATTCTTATTAAAAAATCAAGACTACAGTGTTTTGTTTAATTGAACTTGTATCTGTATTTTCTTTTGCACTGAAAATTCTGGTTCCTAATGTCACAAAATAACCAACTTACTTTATTCTAAAATATGCAAAACATCTCAGAATTACAATACAGACACTACAGCCAACAGTATTTATCAGTGAAAACAACTTTTCTGCATTTTTTTGTTTTTAGGGTATATTTCACTTGAGATACAAATTACTATGTTTTCCACAATAGTTACTTGGTGTACAAGTTATGCCATCATATAGATCCACTGTTAAGCTCATTTGTTGTTGTTGCTGATTTTCTAGTCTTAAGAATTGCTTAAATTATTTTTCTGTTACTTGTAAAATATTTACATAGTTCCAAAGTCAAATGTACAATTTTCAGAGAAGTCTGCCTTTTATCCCTCCTTCCTTTATCTATTTTCCTCTTTGCCATTTGTGTAAATTTTTAATATAGTTTTTGATTTAGCCTTCCATTTCTATTTTTGACATAAAAGTTATGGAAGTATGACAGTTGGGTGTTTTGTATGTGTATAATTTCTCAGTCCTTCCATAGATTGTTATATACTCTACACTTTTCTACACCTTGCTAAATAAGTGTGTGTTTTTTACTTCATGGCATATCATTGAGATCGCTTAATTGGGAGTCTATAGAGACAGTCTTAATCCTTTTAATAACTTCACCATATGCCATTGTGTGGCTGTACCATGAATTGCTCCAGCATCCCCCTATGAATGAATATTTGGGTTGAGTTAGGCTTTTGTTGTTAAACGTAGGCAGAGTGTTGCATTCAGTAGCTTTCATACATCTTTACAAGTATTTGCTAGTTTACCTATTGGTTAGGGCTCTAAAAGTGGTATTACAATATATAATTTTGCTAGCTTGTACTAAATTTCTCTTTCTAGGGGTTCTGATTTTGCATTACCATGAGCAGTGTATGAGACTACCAATTTCCTAACAGATTCACCAACAGATTTAAACTTTTATATTTTATGGAGGAGACCAAACAGCTATTCAAAGTACCCTTCATTTTTTAAAAAAAAAGTGTTGTTTTTTTTTTTTCACGATTTTATTTATTTATTTTAGAGAGGTGAAGCAAGGAGGAGAGGGAGAGAAACATCAGTGTGTGGTTGCCTGCTCACCCCCACCAGGGACCTGGCCCACAACCCAGGCCTGTGCCCTAGACTGGGAATCAAACCAGTGACCCCTCGGTTCACAGGTCGACACTCAATCCACTGAGCCACACCAGCCTGGGCTATTTTTTGAAGTTTTTAAAATAACATTTATTTTTTAAAAGTTAACATGTGCACATAATAGGGAACTGAAAAACACTAGAAGTGAAGAACAAAGTCATCCTAAAAGCACTTTTAAAGAACCTGTCTCATGAGTGTGTATCTGCGTGTCTGTGCTTTAAAATAGTCATTGCTCTTGTGAACACTGCAGTCATCTCTGGTTTCCCGGTCAGTCAGATGTTCATTTGCAGTGTATTGGCTGTTTTCCCATCAAGCCCATTGATAAGTAATCGTTAGACATAGTTGAAACGGTATTATTGTAACTAGGCTTAAAGTACATTATAACTGTAATAAATTCCTGATTGGGCCTAAGAAACTAATGACTATTTAAAATGTTTTCAAGAGGAAAACTACTGTGATTTTCTGTTAGGTTACATAGCTTTTTTTCAGCTAGGATTCCTCATATGAAACGCAGAACTTAGAAATTCTGCAGTTTTTCTGAGAGTGGTTCATACTGAGTATCATTATATGTGTGTAGGAGTGAAGTTATTTGTATATAATTTTTGCTTTGTGCCAGTCAATGAGACGATTCTCTTGTGGAATCCTCAGGTTTTCCCTCCACTTTATATCCCTGCCTCAGGTCCCTCCTTTTCCTGGCATTGGTGTCTAGGACTCAGTGCATTGGAAAGGAGGAACAGATTCTTAATGCTAATCTTGTAAATTGCATACTCTCAGGAATCTGATTGAATAGTAGTAGTCATGAAAACAGATCAATTGCTTTAGAAGAGTGATTATGAAAATGACAGCATTGTATAATCTGGTTTGGAACGACCCTTATTAAAGCCATGGAGTCTAACACCCTTGTGATATTTATGTAAGTTCCTGCACTGCAAGTAGTCGTTACTCAGTTTTTATTACCTCCTGTGGTGGGTAATACCTTCTTAGGCAGCAGTTTTTGAATGCACCTTCAAGGAGCTTTTACTCCTGGGAGACTGATGTATTGACAGTGAACTGATACACCATGAGATAAATGCTGCAAGATGTTAACACATTGTGCTATGGGATGTCCAGGAAGGAGTGATTCTTTGCTGTTGAGGGTTTCCAGGAAAGCTAGAGAGAAGCTGGACTGGAGTAGGAACTCACAAGGCAGGTGAGTGGGATGCTATTCTAGATGCTCCAAATGATCCACTAGCATCTGTCGTCTCACGTGGCCTGTTGCCATGGAGTGATGAGGTGCGGTAGGCAGGTGTGGGTGTTGGAAGACAAGGCTCGGTCTGAAATACAGGGCCTTCCTTCAATACTACGTTCGAAGGGTTTTTATTTTGAGACCAGTGTATTGGCACCCATATGTTTTTAAGGTAAGAAGTGTGGTGTGTCCGCTGTTTTAAAAAGGTAGTGTGGCCGCGGGAGGGACGAGTGCTGGGGAGGAGAGGCTCGGACCACAGACGGATGACCAGGTCTCAGATGGCCATGCTTGGAAAGTTCTTCCTGGCGGGGAGATAGAATCTGTACCTTCGAAACTTAAATCCTTTGATCTTAATTCTACTTTGAATTCAAAACAAATATATTCACTGAAACCATAGAGCCTTTGACAAAGGCTCTTTTCATATTTGATTACAGTACTTATGTCTTAAAAATACCCTCCTCTAGCTATGAACTAATTCCCAAGTAACTCCAGACTTTCTTTTTTAATGTAATGGGACATGGCATTGCATTCAGCCTCAAATGATTGCTCTTTTTTTTTTTTTTTTTTTTTTTAGTGGAAGGCCTGCCTTTCTGGAAAAGTTTAAATCGGTGTTTTTAAAATAATCTGCAATAAAAAACCATTACAAAAAATTTAGTCATAGACCAGTCCCTCAGAGAAGCAGCATTTTTAAAAGATACAATTTTTTTTTTTTAGATTTTATTTGTTTATTTTTAGAAAGGGAAGGGAGGGAGAAAGAGAGAGAGAGAAACATCAATGTGTGGTTGCTGGGGGCCATGGCCTGCAACCCAGGCATGTGCCCTGACTGGGAATCGAACCTGCGATGCCTGGTTTGCAGCCCGCGCTCAATCCACTGAGCCATGCCAGCGCGGGCCTAAAAGATACAAATTGAATCCTGTTGAAGACTTTTTATGTCACAGGCAGCATTATCCAGTCAGAGCCTTGTGAAAGTTTCTTGCACACTGGATTTGCGAGCCTACAGCTGCTGTTCCGGGCGGCACCGGACCCTGGTGGGGACACCGGCCTGTGAGGTGCTCTGCTTCTTCCTCAAAACCCCTAGCCTAGCTGCATGGTGCCCCCCCTCTGCTGGCATCCACTTCTCCCTCCCTCGTGCCTGCTGTGGGTGAGTTTTTTGTTTAAAATAAAATGTGTTTTGGAATGTTGAGTTTGCTTGTCCTGTTTTTGGGTAAATGTTCATTATGGTCTCAAGTGACTTGACTTAGCCTTGTTTCCAAATACAAGAGTATAAAGCAGTGCAATAAAAATTCAGTGTTTAGTTCAGATTGGGTAGTACTTCCACACACCTACAGTGGAGCCACTGCTCTGCCTGCTTTGGTTAACGAAGACGTATAGGGTTTGAAACAGAAATGCTGCTTTTGTGTGTTTTACAGCACAGTTATTAAAATTTGTGAGGCACTCTTTGAGGGGTAGAAAGATGGATCCCATGAAAATAAACCTTTGTTTTCATTAGTAAAGGAACACTTAAAGTAACCTGTAAAACTTAAGCTAATTACTCCGCCATAGATCTAATACCAAGAAGAGTTAATTGCCCGTGTCTGATGAAATGAGACATGAGTTTCAGTGAAAAGGGAGAGTCCATTTTATCACTAGATGCTGTTAATGAGCCTTTTAAAATTAAGACTTGATTGGATTGCAGTCAGTTAAGGAATATTTGAGCACCTTGTAGTTGTGTTGTATATAACATTTTCTTTTTAGGGGGTTCAATTCTCTGTTGACAGAATTAGTAGTGGAGTGTTGCTGAATTGTATCATTATGCTTCATCAGCTGATTTAACAAGGAACTGTGATAGGAGAATTTTCAGTCATATTAATGATAAATTATTAGGTTGTTTTATGAACCTAGTGACCCATCCTGTTCTATGCAGTTTATTTTTCTGTTTACTCCTTTGGTTATGAAAGATCACTATTTAAAGATAATTACGTGATTGTTCTTTTTATTTTAAAACATGTTTAATTTTTGTTTTAAATCATGTGTAATTGTTAATGCTTTTGAAGATGTGGGTAATGCTTTTTTTTTTTTTTTAAGTCACAAGTTGTACTAAGGCCAGGATGGGTTCATAGCCTGTGGGTCTAAAAAAATTAAAAAGGTGACTGTCACATTATTAAAGTGATTTATTTTGTGAATTATTTGATATGTAGAAAGGAGTAAATAGAAATCATGGTAGATAGTTAGGAATGTTTTATAAAGGTCTTCATAAGTTTCTTAAAGTTTTTGTCAAATTCAAATCCCTGTGTTCTAAATATACAAAACTAATAACTTCACATAGAAAATACTATTTTTAAGAATTTAATGTAAAGGAAATTTTGTATAATATCACCTTTGTAAATAAGATAACTTCTCAGTAGTGACTTGTATTTATTTAAATTATAGGAATTGAATAATAAGAAACGAGTAATTGGAAAAAAAGGTGCGCGAAGATGTGTAATTTGATCAAGCAGTTACAGCAACAGTGTTTTAAAATGTTCAAAATTTAAAAGGGGTCACAACTCTAAAAGAAGTCACAAGTAATGAAAACATGATATTTTGCGAAATCAAATATTTTCTTATGAAAGCCTTTCGTGTTTAGTATAAAACAGGCAGTATTGGTATTTGTTTTAAATAACCTTTCCCATTTGGAGGTGTTATTTGTTGATATGTATTTGAAGATACTAAACTTTTGTGACCTGATTTATTTTACTTAAAAATGTTTTATCTTTGGCCACAAAAACTCATTTATACCTTTAAAATTATTTTACTATAAAAAATGTAAAGAAATCTGCACATATATCATTATTAGGATAAATTTATATAATTTGTTCATTAGAAAATATATTACCAAAATTGCCAGTTAAAGCCACTCTTAAGAATTATAAGCCCTCCCAGCAAGAAATGCAAATGTTTATGTGAAGCATCTCTAAAATTGTGGATATCACTTTTTTAAGGGGACAAACGTACACCTTTTTGCATGTTTTTGGTTAGCAAGGTTAAATCTGTTAATATGCATTTGGATATTAGTGCTCATTTTGTATTGCTTGGCTTGCCGCTTCTGCCACCCCAGACCTCTGCTTCTGTCTTTTCTTTTATCGTTCTTGGGAAAATAAGAAAATATGCCTTAGAAAAGTTGTAAGGGTACTACAATGAATTCCTGCATGCCCTGCGTCTAGATTTGCCACTGTAAAAGACATGCGCATCTGTGCGTGCTTGTTTCTTCTTTCTCTCTCCGCTTATGTGTGCATGTGCACACTTACACACACAGTTAAGGCCTGTCACTTGCTGATTTCCTACTTGCAAATTCACGTGCTTGATAAAATTCATTAGTGATCACTAAAGTAATCTTACGATTTGGGTGGCTTACGATTTCTCAGTCATTTCTGGACATGTGTAGATGAGCAGAGTGATGGGAGCCACGACACTGTGGTTCTCAGCCGAGGGCAGATCAGGTGACCTCAGTCGTCTTGTTGTAGTCATACTGTGGAGGATTTTCTCTTTCATTGTCTGTATAGTGCTATGTTATTTGCATATTTGTGCGTTTTGTTGGTGATTCTGGTGTCAGAATGCTCCCTCCCCCCCAGCAAGAAGCATAGTGCTGGGAGTGTTTCTGAGCATAAGAAGGTCGCAGTGCATGTGTTAGAGAAGCTTCTTCCTTCAAGAATGAGTCACAGTGCGGTTGGCTGTGAGGTCAGTGTTAATCAACAGTATAGATTAAATAAGGTGTCTTTAAACATACACACACAAAATAGGGTTTATTGATTGGTGGATGAAAATGCTGTGACCAGGGGCTCGCAGGAGCAAAACCCTGTGTTTCGGTGTTCTCTGATTCAGTGGTGGCCGGGCTGCATTGACATTGATTGATGAGAGCTGGTGTGCGTGTGTGTAAAATAGTTCTGTCTCAGAACCCGGGCTGGACCCCACACTGCAGCTCCTCGGCTTTTCATTGTCTGTTATGATGCGGGTTTCTCTTACTGTCTCAGGCTGTCATTTTGGCAAGAATATTTTTCAAAAGTGAAGTTTTGTCCTCAGCACCTCACATGAGCAGTTATCTTACTGTGTCCCATTTTTGAGGGTAACTTCAATCATTTGGGTAAAATGGTGTCAATCATATTTTTTCACTGTAGACTTCCTTCTTCCTCCACTTTTAAATTAATGGCTGAGGAGGATAATTTGAAACTTTGTAAATATCTCATTCCCAACAACATTTGCCCAGTGGTTTTAGCTTTGATTAATGACTCCTGCTCAAACCCTTATTACTCTGATACAGTGTTTGTATCATTGTTACTTTTCTACTTCTGTCACTCCCTTTGATTACATTGATTAGTTGACATGCCATTGTAATGAAGATGTTGCCTGTCATTTCTGACAGATTAAGATCTCCTTCTCTATCTATCACATCTGCCTCTCCTGCCACTGCCCTCGAGGACTTCAGAATTCACATCTCCCAACTGGAATCAGTCCTGGATTCCACGTGCCCACTCACCATCCCGACTCGGCGGAATGGCAGGGGCACGGGGGGACGGGTGCTCAGGTGGTGGTGTCCAGACTGCGGCACACCGGGCACTTCCTGCGGTTCAGGTGCTGCTGCTTCTGCCCTTCCACGTGGACCGACACCCCAGTCCTCAGCCCTGGGAGGTGGCTGCCGCTGCTGCGGGTGCCGTTCTGCGTTTATCCGTGAGGAAAGGGCGGCGTGGGTCAGTGTTAACTGCCCTCTCTGGCCTGGCTTGTGAGCTGCGTAGTAAGACTTGAACCTGTCCTAGCTTGAGTGTGTGAGTTGAATCTCATACATACATATATTTATATTCACTGAGATGTATGATTTATTTTGGACCAATTTTCAGTAGTAGACGGAAATGTGATAGACTGGTGATAAGCAAAACCTAATCTGGACACAGCACGTGAGTTTTAATGGAAGCAAAGATTCAAATACTGCCACTGACTCATCATTTTTGTGGAATTTGCCTTTGAAATGATTAGATGAAAAAGAAAAACATATTATCAAGCTGGCATCGAAGACCAGGTTCCATTGTGACATTAAGTGCCAACCAGGCTTGATGAGAAGTCTTCAAAGCAGGAAGCAGTGAGAGTAGCATCACGACGCCCAAGCATGTGCTCTGATTCCATCACCGCCACCAACAGTGGACCTTTAATTTAACCCTCAGTGACAAGTAGTACAACCAGGCCCACTGTCTGCTTTGTATGGTGTTGTTTTCCAGTGTCTTCCATGTTGCCTGTCCTGTCTCACCACCTCCTCGGAGATCAGACGGTTCTTACTGTCCGTTACACATCTTATTCACATGCTTTTTTCCCCTCAGAATACACGTTCCTCCACCTTTCAAAGTTGAATAATTCAGTAAGTTGTTAAATTTTCCTGCTCTGGGTAGGACAGAAAACTGGGAGGTTCCTGTTCTCATGGAGCTTGTTAACTTAGAGGAAGACAGAAAATGCACAGGCGAAGAACCGGACAGCACGATGTTTGTTAGATAAGGATGAGTGCCGCGAGAAGAGGAGAACAACACTGGGCGGTAGAGTAGCACGAGGTGCTCAGTGAAGACTGCTTCTGACAAGGGCGGCCCAAGGAGATGTCTGAGGAGGTGCAGGGGACCTGTGGCAGGAGCAGCCCGGGGAGGCCTGGGGGCGCTGCTCCGGGCGGGGTGGGAGCAGGTGCACAGGCCCCCAGACACACAGATGGGAGTGAGACCCCGTGATCCCAGGAGGGAGGGGCCTCGGGGGCTGGAAGGGGGCAGGAATGCTTGGGGGGGGTGCGGCCTGTCTAGACCCTTTCTGTAGGCCTGGAAAGGAGTCTGCTGGTATTGGAAGAGCATGTGGAAGGCAGTGGAGGGTTTTAAGTCGGAGTGGCATGATCTGATGTTTTCTAAAAGAATTGTCTCTGGACAAGTAGAGGCTGTGAACGGGTGTGTGGAACAGGTGTGTGGGATGTGGGCAAGGGTCGGAGCGATGGCACTTGTGAGGAGGCGCTTGCTGTCACAGCGAGGGAGACGGTGGTGCGGGGTGGGCCGCTTTCTCCGGGCTCTTGTGCTTTGGGCGCCGGCAGAGGACTCGGCTCAGCCACCCGCCCACCTTCCCTGAACCTGCAGAGCACTTGTTCACTAGGTAGCATTTCAGTCTTTAGTAATACTGTTTGTCTCTGTTTCCCTACCCAGGCTGTCCTCTCCAGGAGCAGCGCCTTATATTTCTGATTTCCTCAGTGAAGTGTGGACATAATTGGTGCCCGTTAAAAACTGTTTTTTTCTTCCCACAGCCAGTTTCTTGAGTTTTCTGAAGTACAGGAGCATCAAATAGAGAATGCAGAACACTTGAAAAACTCACTTACATATAAACAACTGATACATGACTTAAATTACAAAATAAAGGAAAAAGAAAGGCAGCAGGTGCTTTTTAAGGTAAATTGAAGTTGAAATTTAAAACCTAAAAGTAAGATTAGTTGCCAGGGTGCAGAGACAAGTAAGTACGTGAGTGCATTTCACAGGAACACCAGTGGCCATGATGGTTTTTCAAGTCACACCCACAGACATACGTAACAATTTTGATCGCCTTGAGGTCCACATGTTTTTACCTGTCTCCCATCCGGAACATGCTTGATTCTTCATGCTAATGCCTGTGAATAGCTTATAAAGCAAACCCATAAAGTAAGATGAAAAAAGTTTCTCTACAAATGGTTGGAATATTTAGGAATATTTGGCACCATTTTATATTATGTTAATAGGTTTTATTTAATAGTAAGTTTTAAATTATATATTTTAAAAAATTAAACAGACTTTTCAGCAAGTCTGGAAGTAACCCTGAACAGGATGAATTAGGGTGTGTGCTTTCCATTGGCCATTTACCCTGCCTCCCCATCCTGCACTCCTGTGCTAGGTCGGCAAGGGAGATTTATTCCAAGGATGCCTTCCGAATGTTTTAACATTTAAAAAAAACCCAAGGCATTTGAGGCAGAGATGTTTTTTTAGACAATAGTTGTTTAATGAGCTGCTTGTATATACAAGAGAAGAGAATGGGCCTGATTGCTCCCAATCTGATGTGTGAACAAGTCTTTTTCCGGATCTTACGCATTTGCTATCTAATTGCTATGTAATCAAAACTAAGTGAACTGTAACTACTTGAAACTCTAAAATGAAAGGCAATCATCTGTACTGGGAGGAGGGAAACCCCTTCACATGGAAGCTAGCCTGAATATTAGCATTATAGTCTTCTTGTGTTTAATTATAGGTGTCTGACTGAGCAGCAAATGCATGCTTGTGTAATAAGGAGGTGAATGCGACCCTGCGACACCCACTCGGAGAAGTGAGCATTCGCTGTGTATTTTGGTGATAAGGGATTGTGCCGAATGGTGGTTAATTACCTGCTTTGTTTGATACGGAAAGTAGTGGTTCCACACTTTTCTTCCTACCAGTGACAGCCCTCAATTACAACGTGTATTAGGCAGCTATAATGCCTTTGTTTATCTGTTGGGAAGACATAAGGTGAAGAAAATTAACTTGACTTTTTCCTGCTGTTTGTTGGCACCTTTGTTTTTGGTAACTCTTTTGAGAATAGAAAACTACTCTGAGATGTGCTTTTAAGACTTAAAATTTCATTATTTCTTGCTGTCTCATGAAAGAGTTATTAACTTAAAAGAGATATTATTATTATTAATGTTCTTAAATGCCCTTTTTGAAGTTTTGTACCTACTAATTACTGGAGTTTCAGGCTAGTTAAATCTCTTTTTTATTCTTTGGAACTTTTGTATCTAACAGAAGCTTAAAATTCTGGGGGTTATTTTTGTTTGTTTTCTTTTTTTTTTTAAGTTTTCTTATTGTAAAATCAGTAAAGTGCCTGTTTGTTTGGTATCATTCACCTTCCTGATTTGGGTTTCTAATCTATGTGATTTTGGTGATTAAATAATGACTAATGAATGCTTTAGGGAGATGACAGGTGATGCGTGTCAAGGGTAGATACCTGCTTGGTATCTAGCTTTGGTTTGATGCTGCCCTACTTGGTGACAATTCTTTGTCTGTCTTTATAATGATTGGCTTTTAAAAATGTATTTATAAATATTTTACCGTAAACTGGATGTTTTCCTGTGCTCTGCCTGCTGTCAGCTCTCAGCCAGTGCATACTAGTACGTGTGGTGCAAAACACTGCACACTCACTTCCCAGCGAGCACAGTGCATCGCGTGGCAGCACTCCAGCCTGCGAACTGTTTTGCGTCGTGTGGGGAGTACTCAGTTCCGATCTCTCTGCCATTTGTTTTTTTGTTCTTGTGGTCGGTATTGACCTGCAATACATGCCATTAAAAGATGTGTAGACTATAGTTTTGGATAGTGTACTGAATGAGAAATGAGTTTCAAGGAGCGTTCTGGATATCTCCAGGAAGAACAAAAGGCCCGCTGTCAGCAGGATGGCCTAGGGGGACTGACCAAAGATACCTGGAAGACAGGGTTTGGAAAGTACTGAATCCTCACGTTTTAGTTAAGATGGGAGAGGTAGAGAAACATGTTTAGTGTTTCAGTAAAACTTAGAAGCAGTATCCATTGCTATCACAGTTAGCCTACATAGAATTTAGGGGTCAGAGAAGACTTATTGTATTAAGAATATCAAACATCTAAGCTTCGAAAATTGTAAAGAAAATAATTTTTGCAGACATTCCCAAAATATTTTATTTATTATTAAGGTATGGAAGTAGGGTAGACATTATCGGTATGTGGAAATTTCTTCCTAAGTTTTATTTTGGAAATACAATGTTAAGTTGGGAATATTTAATGGAATACTAATCTTTGAATTTTTTGGAGGCAGTTGGAAAATACGTCTGTAAATTACTCAGCTTAAATACATAAATCTAAAGTTTTTTTTGATCATTTAAACTGAGACACAAGAGCAGGTTCAGCCTGGGACCAGAGTTAAAACAAACTACTCAGGACTGGACAATGCAAAATGTTAAGCGCTTAGGTGAAGCTTTATGATTTCTTTAAGAACTCCTGGTATTTGTGCCCTCTTAAAGTTTTTCTGCATGAAATGGAAGTCCACTGTATTTTCAACTTAGTAGATAAAAATAATTGTTCTGTTTAGGGTGAACTTTGGAACATTGTAATTGTCATTTTAAATGTAACTTCTGCACAACAGTTCACTTGTTTTTCCTCTCCTTTTAAAATTCTTATTATTTCTGAATACAAACACTCTCCAGCTTCATTTTAAAACCTCTGCTTATTCTTCTTGGCCTTCTGAAAATGCTGTCTTCTCATAATTTAAGAAAAAGATTTATATTTTAATAAATTAGTAATTGAGAAAAAGTTAGCACAGAGGATTTAGTTTCTCTTGTGAGGTTTTCCTAATTGTCTTGACTTGAAGCAATATTTTATGAAACTATGTAATTGAGGTATCGATCAGTAAAATCTGAGTGTATTAGAGTTTTATGGTTAAAGAAAAACCCTAAACCTTTGGAAGGACAAAGTTTCTGATGCCTAATCTATGCTTTGGATTCTGTTAGGCTCTTTGAAATCCTTTTGTAAGTCTTAGACAATGTATTAAGACTAAGTTAGTTGTTTCCCACTCCACTGATCCCATACATGCTCAGATTTCCATAAAAGCACTTAGCATATTTTTCGGTTTATCGCACAGTTCTTTTAAGAGTGGTGCCTTAGTCTTAATGATCTCTGCAGCGTGCACAATGCCTGGCACATCGCAGACGCTCAGGAATGCCTAATGTGACCCTGAGTGTCTTGTGTTTGAGTTAACCACTGGAGCTCTTCACATCTGCTGAATTAACGGTCTGTTTACACTAAGAAAGGACTGAAATAGAAGACTCACTCAGTTCTGGAATGACTAAGGGCCAGAGGGTCAGGAAATTGACTCTGAGCATGGGTAATGGGTATTGGAGCCAGTTTCACAGATACAACTGGACTTGGGGGTGGGCTGTGCCACTATAAATAGAGGCTAAAAACTATGATTACCAACCAGGAAACGTTTTTGGTGGCAGGAGGAGGGAGAGCGAGTATTGTAACTAGACTCAGGGCTGCCGGGCTACCTCTGCTTTGAATACGGAATCACTGCTCTCCCTCTGGAAAAATGAGCTTTGAAATAAGAACGTGAGGCCTTCCGTTCCCAGTGATGGGTGAGTAAAATCACTGTCAGACTGACTGGCCTGCAGAAAGCAACTCTAAAATGCGTATGTAATACAAGGCCCGGCCACTGGGCAGTGAACACAGGCAGAGCTGGGGTGGAGCTGAGGAGTTTACACTTACTCCCCTGGCTTTTGGTCTGGGCTCGTGCACGGCAGCTGGCGCTGAGTCCTATGTACCGTAGAAGATACAGAATGGGGTGCTTTATTTTATTGCCACAGGTTGGTAATCACCACTGTTAGTATGATACCACCAAAAAAGGATCCGTATTCTTTATAGATGCAGAAATTCTTAATAAAATTTTAGCAGATTGAATCCAATGACATATAAAAAGGGTACTACATTAATACCAAATAAGGTATATCTTGGCAATGTAAGGTTATTTTGACATCTGGGAATTAATTGATATAATTCATTATATCAATAGAATAAAGGTTTAAAAATGTATGATTATTTCAATAGATGCATAAGAAAGTATTGGACAAAATTTAATACACTTTCATATTAAAACAAACCTGAAAACTGAGAATAGAAAGAAACTTGATCAATTTGATGAAGTCTGTATGTGAAAATTCCTAAAAAGTCCTTTGTCACTTAATGACGGGGTTAGATTCTGGGAAATGCATCTCCAAGTGGTTTTGTTGACGCAGACCATCCCGGACTGTACTCTCACAAACCTGGGTGGTCTGGCCTACTTCACGTGGAGGCGAAATGGCATACCACTGTCCTACGTGCAGCCCGCCCTTGACCGAAAGAAACAGCGTTGTGCAGCACAAGACTGTAGTAACATCATACTCAGCAGTGAAAAGCTCAATGCATTTTTCCTAAAATCACAATCAAGCCAAGGATATATGCAGTCACCATTTTTATTCCAGTTTGCACTCAAGGTCTTAGCGTGTGAGATAAGACAAGAAAAAGAAATAAATGTGCATACATATTAGAGAGGAAGAAGTAAAAGTCTCTTTTCAGGTATCCCTGATTGTTTACGTAGAAAATTCTGAGAGGGCTAAGTGAAAAAGGTAAAGGGATTAAGAAAACACAAATAAACCAACAAACCTCACTGACACAGACCCATAGTATGGTAAATACCAGAAAGAAAAAGGGCTGGGGGAGGTGGAAGAGGGTACAGAGGGGATAAATGGTGATGGAGCAAAAAAAAAAAAGCTTTAAAAAGAGAGATAAGCAGAACTAAATTTGATGTCATTAATTGTAGCACTGTTATTTTATGTGTCACCAAGGGGAAAAAGCAGCAAAATGAACAAAAAGCTTAGTGTTCACATAGAATTTGTAATTATATGTAGACTGACTTTTATCTTTGTGACACATTTTAAAAGGCAAATGTAAGTGAAATGAGTAAATTTCTAAAGCCGTCTCAGAGTTTTTTGTCGCATCTTTATTCAGTCGTGCTTTTCACGCCCCCGAGCCAGTAGTCCCTGGGTGTGGGCAGGGTGATGGCGCAGCATTTTTGAGAAGTGCTCCGTTATGCTTCCCTGGAGTGTCTCCTCCCTTAGCCATTGCAGGTCTTAATACGCATTGTCGTCAGGTGCAGTAAAAGGTCTGACTTAGCCCACTGGTAAGCAAACGTTGTTAACTTGCCACCAGTGTGTAAGGATGCTGGTGAAAGACCTGGGACTGTGGTTCTGAGACCAGCCCTGCTTGTTCGCAGCATGAGCAGGAGCAGAACGACTGCGTGTTGTTGCGGAGTCCCTGGGCCTCGGTCCCCAGCTCACCAACACTTGCACTGAGCTGCAGTGCTGTGGACACCTGGGCTGAGGTCCCAGCGCTTATGGACAAGCAGCAGGCAACGGTCAGCGCCCACAGGGGGACCTGCTGAGTGACCTGTGTGACCGACTGCAGAGACTGCTCTGATTGAGGAGATGGACCCTGGGGGAGGACCTTGGGGGACGTGCAGGCCAGTGGGCTAGGCAGGGGTGGCCGTGTGCTGCCGCTGCCTCGCTTACAGCATCAAGATGGCACACCAGGTCGCAGGGATAGGAACTTATTTTTTTAAGTGTCTTAGAGCAGGCAGCATCCTATAAGAAAATATTAAGAATGGAAATGAGGGCCAAGTTAGAAATACTAGATCTTTTAAATCATAGAAAATGCAGCCTACATCTTAAAATATTAAAGATACTGTTTGTGAATGAGTCTCTATGGTCAATAAAATCTAATAAGAAATTTCCCTTATTAGAAAACACAACTTTCTACAGGTAGAAGTGAATTGATTTCAGAGTTCTTAAGATAGTAAAACTTTCTATTAGTAATTGGAACAATTCTAAAGGAAAAGGAAAAGACATTGGAGGAGGGTTGGAGTGCATTTAATTTCTATAATTTTACTAATTGTTTATATTAGTGAGGGTCAACTATTAGATCAATGGGATTAAACTAAGAGTGATTTTAGTATAACAAATAATGTGTGTGTTGTGGAAAGAAGGGATATACGTGGTGGAATGACAAATGAGATGTGACTTACTCACTGATGTTAGGATAGTTGGGTTTGCATATGCACAAAGAAGTTCTGGGTGAATTAAACACCTAAAAGTGCAGAGCAAAAAGTTTAACCATTAGGAGAAACTGTAGGAGAATGTATTTGTGACTTCAGGGTAAGTAAGGATTACTTAGTAGAAAACTCATAAAGATGGATAGATATGGCTATACTGGCAAAAAAAAACTTATTACACAGAAGACATCGTAAATTACTAAGTGGCAAACTACACAAAGTGTTTGCATTCAGAACACATAAAGAATTTATTCAAAAATATAAACAGGGTCTCACATCCAGGAGTGACTCGGCAACGGCAGACCGGCAGGCCAGAACGAGCGGTGAGCACAGGCAAGGTGCTCGGCTCACTGACACTCAGGGGAAGGCGCGTTCCAGGGAGAGGGGTGGGCCGTGCGACACCCACAGAGCTGTCAGAAGTGCAGATGCTGCCAAAGTTAGGGCGTGGGGAAAATGAGGTCCTGTGCACTGCGGCTGGAGTGTAAATGGGTAAAGCCGCCTGGGAAAGCAATTTGGCAGTCTATTTAATAGTGAATTTTAAAAACAGATTTATCTATGTGAATTCTACTATTTGTCAGTTTCATAAGACACATGTTTTAGAAGATGGTCATGAGCAGGTTCACTGAAGCATTGTTTAATAAAAATTTTGAAACAGCATAAATGGCCATTTTGGGGGAGATGGAATTCTGGTTTTGTCGTGTAAGAGAATATTATGTGGTAAACAAAAGGAATAAACTTTATTCTGTACACTTGATTCACGTGTGCCCCATGTTGAAATTGTGATGTTTTATTTCATCACAATTCCCACGGCCCAGGTTTACTGTCGTAGGTATTTTCTGGGCTGGGCCGTGTTAAAATGCACGGATGCGCCCTTCACACACAGAGCGCTGGTGAAGTAGAGCCTTGCCACGCGACGATTCGCTGACGGGTCACGCCATGTACGAGATGCAGTTTCAGGAGATTTTAGTATTGAACTATTAAGCACTTTAAACATCGAACACTTGACTAGGGGGTGGCATCGGTAAATAGCTGGTGTTTTCTCTTTTAAAGTACAAAGTTAGACCATCATTTGATAGTTAATAAGTGACCAAAGCTTTTTGCTAATTTTCTTTTTCATGTCTTTCCCTTCTGTGGGATGTAATCTGTTCATTTATCTAGGAAACCATTTTCAAAGACTGTCCTCTCCTGATTACATAGTAAAAAACTAAATGTAATTGTATTCTGGAACACTGAAGTGAAAATGCAATTAATATCTTTCTGTGGGTTATTAGTATCTGTCCTTAAGAGTGCAGACTAATTTAAAAATATGTGCACACACGTACAGCAGTCATATGACGGGGACCCCCCAAAAACGGAATTCTCTTCTGGGGGCAGGCCCCTGTAGCACAGGCTTCACCACGCCGGGCGAGCGCTTTAGGAACCCATCTGCACCAGAGGACCAGCTGGTGTCGTTGTGAGAGCCAGTTTTGGCTTCAGCGATTTTTCTTGGGCTTGTTTAGACTCGGTGCATTTGCCCATTTCTTGACATGTGGTTCACGAGCATGCCTGCCCGCACCACACTGAGCGTTCTGCAGCTTTTGACCAGAAACGGTCTGACCCCCATGCCCCACCTCCTTATTCACCCAGTCTCGCTCTGAGTGACTTCTTTTGTTTCCCTGCATGAAAAGGGTCCTCCAGAGGAAACGTTTTGCCCATGTAAAAAGGTGAAGCAAACGGCAGAAGCACTGGAAGGCACCAAAACCGATGCGTTCAAAACCCGTTCAGAGCAGTGGAGAAACGCCTCCTCCATGGGCGTGCCGCGTGGAGTGGAGATGCTTCGAAGGTGGCCCGGGTGTAAAACATGAAAGAATAAATGCACGACTTTTTACAAATTCCGTTTTTTTGCGGGAGGTCCCTCTTGTAAATACATTCTACTCAGTGTCCATCTTTTTCTTGCAACTCAGTACTATGGAGGGTCTCCTGGGCAAAACAGAAAATTTCTAAAAATGATTAAATTATTTGTTGTATCTAGTCAAATTTGGGGGTTTACAGTCTTTCAGTATGCCTTTGTGGTCTTGATTTATTTCAAGAAAATATTTTCCCATCTTAACTACTTTCTGTCATGTTTATTAAGTGAGGATTGGTGTAACATATTTATTAAAGAAATTTTTTTCAGCATCCAAATGAATACTTATTATCAATGTGGATTTGGTCCAAATTGCTTAACATTGTGGAATAGATTTCAATTTATTTACCCTAGAAAGACTCCTAGACTCCTGCGTGACCACTTCAGAACACGTGTTGACAAAGTCAGGTCCTTGCTTTCATGACATGGGCTATGACTGTGGCTTTAGTCACTTACTGGGAGACTTTAAATTTATTTATAATTATCGTGGCGGTAAAACATGAGTGGAGAAGATGTAAGTAAGAGTTCAACCAGAGGAGCAGCAGGAGACACACACGAGGACTCCCGGCGGGGCCCTGGGCCTGCACGGCGGGGTCTGCACCTGCCCGGGGCCCGGGGCAGGCGGTCAGGACGAAGGTCCAGGGGGAGGGAACAGCAGCTGCGGACCCCCTGGCATTCGCAGTAGTTTGAGTGCAGCGAAAGCCTGGTCCCCCGTGAAAGGCTTCACTCTGAGTGAGCCAGGCCCACCCAGGATGCCCTCCCCTTACGATCGAAGGCAACTGGTCAGTGACTTCAGTTACACCTACAAAATTTTAATTGCAGCGCCCAATTGGTGTTTGATTGGGTCGCTGAGAGAAGGCTGTGTGTACCCTGCCACGTGACCGCCGCCTGCCTTTCGCCCTCCCGCTCTTCAGCGCAGAGCGCCTGGCTGCTCCCTGACCTGCACACACACACTGGGGTGCGGGTCTGGCCCTGTGTGGGTCCTCGCCGCTCGCTGACCTGCACACACACACTGGGGTGTGGGTCTGGCCCTGAGTGGGTCCTCGCCGCTCGCTGACCTGCACACACACTGGGGTGCGGGTCTGACTCTGTGTGGGTCCCGTCAGCCTAGGTTGACACGCCCAGATGAGTCATCTTTCTTGCTAAGTAGTGGCTCCCTTTGTTTTGGTTATTGCTGTCAAAGGGTTTTGTATTTCTTTGAAACGGGATATACATTTAGGTGTTGTTATCTTAACATTAAAGTTAAATTTGTATATGTAGATGGTTTACATTTTATAGTTGCATACTTTGACAGTTAGGCTTTAATTTATTGTGACGTACTTTCTACTAACTATTTAAAAACCAGTTCTTTCAGCACGGAAAAATCAGAATAAAACATTATTTTTCAAAGACAAGTTAATTATGTTTAAAATTTGTTTAAAGATTTTTTATTTATTTTATTTTTAGACAGTGAAGAAGGAAGGGAGAAAGAGAGGGAGAGAAACATCAGTGTGTGGTCGCCTCTCATGTGCCCCTCACTGGGGACCTGGCCTGCAGCCCAGGCCTGTGCCCTGACTGGGAATCGAACCAGCGACCCTTTGGCTCGAAGGCTGGCACTCAGCCCACTGAACCACAACAGCCAAGACTATTTATAAATTCTTTGTGTGTGTGTGTGAGTGTGTGTGAATGGCAGTTTTGTGTTTTTGGCCAGATCCTGTGGGGTGAGCCTAGGAAGGCCCCAGTAATTCACCTGTCTCCAGCTTTTCCAGATGCAATAGGTATTTACAGAGGCTTGCATATTTTGTAATGGCTGCATGAATTTATTTAGCATTTCTTATTCTTGTTAGACTAGCTTGAAAGTAGTCATCAGACCTGCTGTTCACTGTGAGCATTTATTGGCACGTGTTCTTCTCTACAGATAAAATTAGAGGGCTTAATTTGGTATAGAGATACTATTCATTGATCGTGTTATTCTCTCCCATTACTCAAGAGATTCTTTTGATTTCACTAAAGAAACATCTGAGTATGAAGGATATTGTAAAAAGTGTCAGGCTGGAATCCTAGCTTTAAAGAGCGTATAGTAGAAATGAAAAGATGAGATTTATGACCATATAGAGTTACCCTATAAAAATGTGTAATTAATGAGAATCAAGTGAATTTAGAGCGATAGAGAAATTCAGGAAGAAAGAGCTCTTGAGACAGCTTGGCGAAAAGGGCCTGAGAGATGGCAGGTCTCACGTGGGCCTGAGGGAGGGCAGGTCCAGCCAGGGCGCTGCCCTTGCATCACGCGGTGTGGGGAGGGCGTGGGAGAGTCAGGTTGGCTTTCAGTGTCCGGGTCCTTGGCTCAGCGGTCGGAGGACTTGAGACAAGTCACTTCCTCTGTCTAAATCGTTTCATCTGTAAAACAAGGTAGTGATATCTGCCATTGCAGGCTACTAACTACTGGAGGATTATCTTCAGGTTTTTTTGTATTTATTGTTTTAGAATACAGGCGGTTGGTAGATCTCAGGTATTGTATTTGCGGTCATTTTCAGAAAGATATTTTCTCCACTTATGATTACTATTAAGATTTGTATTGAACCTCATCCTCAAAATTAAGCACATTAATTGTTAATGGTAGCTTAATTTATACGCATTATAATAATTTCATATGGTTGTCATGAAGTTTGTTTTATGCTTCAGAAAATGGTATTCATTGCATTCACATTTCATTTAGATGTTGAATAGCTTTTGTGACATCTGTTTTTTCGTTAATTAAGAGGAAGTGGAGCAAGGTTATTCTGAGAGCACGGACTCGGGTGTTCTCTCCACTCTGGTCTGTTGCGCTGGGCGACATGCTTTAATCGCTGGAGGCCGAGTGACGCCCTGTCCTGGGCGCTGGAAGCATTACCTTGGTCCCTGTGGGAACACTTTTAGAGCTGTTGTCAGGACCTCGAAGGAAATGACAACTTCCCGATCACACAGTTGAATGGATGTCAGTTGACAACAGGGAGAGGAACTTAAAAGAATTTCACTCTACTTCAGTATCTCCGAGCCCGAACATGCTTTAAATGATTTCTAACAAACAAAACAAAACATGGGTTCTGTGAACCCATTTTTACTTTTCTATTCTGCTGAGAGAGTACTTTTTTTCTTGGCTGATCCAGTTGAGGTTTCAGGTAGTTAGAGTAAAATGTAAAAATAACACTAAATGGTTAACATTTAATTTGAGCATCAGTTATAACATTAGATAATGTAAACAACATATGAAGTGACGACTTGCAGACGTAAGTCATTAGTGTAAGTGTTAGTAAACAGGAATTTTTTAAAAAGCATTTTTAGAGACATTATAAATGTTGAATGCATCACTAATTTATTAACGAACATTAGTGCAATAATCTGTATTTATCTATTAAAACCCCTACGGAGTAGGGAGAAAGGTAAGAGGCCGTTCTGAAAGGTGCCCCGTCTTAGACTGCCCGCCCAGCCGGGAGCAGTGCGGGCGTGTGACGTGGTGCTCTGTGTGTCGGTGCTTCCTCATTCTCAGGCTGCACGGCAACCCGTTCGGGTCGTGCCGGAAACATCCCTGAAGAATAACTCTTAAGTGTTTTCGATTTATTAGCATTTTTTAACGTGCTTAGCAGTCTCAACTCTGGGTTGGTTGTGTTTCAGAGGTATCCACAAGAGGTGAAAGTAGTTTAGCGTCTTTATGAGAAAAGGAAAATTGCATTATATAATATTCTGTGCTGCATTAGCTACATCACCTTTATGATTGTATTTTGCGTATCAAATTACAGTGAAAGGTTATAAGAAAGTTACCACTTTCGCTAATAGTCATGCGTTGCTTAACAACAGGGACTCTTTTCGAGAAACGTGTCTTTAGGCGATTCCTCGTGCGGACATCGTGGCATGCGCTTGCCTGCGCCTGGGCTGCAGGACGCAGCTGCTGCTCCTCAGCCCGAGCCTGAGTGGCAGGACACCGAGCTGAAGGCCACAGGCATTTGTAACATGATGGGAAGTACTTTTTGTGTGTCTGCACACAGGGAAAGCACAGTAAAAATACAGTGTAACAGGTGGCGCCTCCCGCGAAGGCAGCTTGCTGGAGCTGGCCCCGGGTGAGCCAGTGCGCGGGCGGCGAGTGAGTGAAAGAGCCTCGGGCCTTACCGGCCACGGGCTGTGGCTTGATAAACACTGAAAGCTGAGGCGACACGAAAGTCATTAAAAAATATTTTCAACAGTAAATGAACCTTAGCTTATCGTAATTTTTATGCTTTATATATCTTTATACACCTTTTCCCTATTTTTAAAATTATTTATGTATTTATATATACTTTAAAACTCTGGTTAAAAACTAAAGACAGACGCACACATTAGCCTAGTTGTACACAGGGTCAAGCACATCAGTGTCACTGTCTGTGTCTCCATGTCTTGTCCCATTGGAAGGGCTTCCGGGGCTGTAAACCCATTCAGCTGTCATCTCCTGTGACAGACAGCCGCCTTCTGCGGTCCCTCCTCGAGGACCTGCCTGAGGCCCTGCTTGAGGAAGTGTCTGGTTTTGTTGTTGTTGTTGTTGTTGTTTGTTTTTTTTCCCCCCAGAAATAGGTCCCTGGTGGTTTGCTTGGTTTGTTTCTGTTTTTCATTATAGATTTGCTCATAAGCAGATAATGCACAATAAACATTCCTCTCTGTTAATGAAAATCTTTTGGTGTTGGGGTTCGTGTTTTTGAAATAGTTAAGGAGCTTGTTGAGGTCTACAGAAGCTTATGCTAAATAAAGCACAGGCGGCAAACACGGGGCCCAAGGGCTGAATCCGGCCCTCTCCCTTGTTTTATCCGGCCCGGCACCTTGTTTCTACCCAGGACCAGGCAGTGCCAAGCTCTTGCTTAACTGTTAGGGAGTAGTTACATTTGTGCAGGCCTAAAATTACTTTCATCCCTTTGAAGGCAACCTTGAGGCTGATGTGGCCCCTGGTGAAAGTGAGTTTGACACCCCTGTGCCAAACCCTTCATTGTGAATTTTTGGGGAGTTTTTTTCTTCAGCATTTTTTGCCTTGCCTCTTCTTTATCGTGTGTGCCTGTTCCACTTTCCCAGCTCTCAACATCAGTTCTCCGGGAACCACCTGCGCGAGCTTCTCAGCGCCGCCCTCCTCCGAGCAGGTTAAACGTCGTGGTCTTGTTGAGTTTTGCAGTCTTTGCACTATGACGAGAAGATAGCTGTGATGTACTAGGTGATAAGATGATAATGGAGTGAAAAATTCCTATGGGACTACAGTCATTTAGATGCTTCATTGTGGACCTAAAAGTCCTTGTGCAGCACATAGCTGTATTTTGTTAGCCAAATTATAGTAAGAGATTTGGAAGAAAAGTCTTGGGCTTTTTAGGGTTTTAGATGATGGAAGCAGTGTAAGATGGGGGAAATGTATGCCTGCAGGACCTGGACTCACCTAGTTCTTACCAAGTAGAGTTGTCCTCACTGTTTATCCACTGAGAAGTACAGGTATGTTAAGTATCTTTACACTTTGCAATTGTCGGGTTGTCCAAAAAGTCTGTTTCGTTTTCTCCATAAAAGAAAAGACACACTTTTCATTTTCACTAGTAACTTTATTGATATGGATATTTTGAGTATGTCAGTTACCTCCCACATGGTATAACATTAATTGTTCTCAGTTAGTGTCTTGGTTTGATCCCTCTCAACTTCAGCTGGTCTACCCAACCACAGAGCATCGTCCAGTAAGAAATCTCCAGCATGAAACTTCACAAACCACTTTTGACACATTTGATCAGTCACAGCACCTTCTCCATACACTGCACAAATCTTTTGTTCCGTTTCAGTTGTGTTTTTATCTTTCTTGAAACAATAAAACATAACGTCCTGGAAAAGGTGCATATTTCCTTCCATCTTCAATGTTAAAATGGCTA
The DNA here is from genome assembly GCF_019186645.2 of Phyllostomus hastatus. NCBI lineage: Eukaryota > Metazoa > Chordata > Mammalia > Chiroptera > Phyllostomidae > Phyllostomus > Phyllostomus hastatus. The sequence continues at coordinate 97,295,991 of NW_025333872.1, forward strand.
CACAAAAATTGACCAGTTTTGAGTTTTTTAAATGCACACTGATATGGCAGCTGTCGCAATACAATCTGACAAAATTGTTCTGAATGAATTTAAAGATAGCTAAGCACCACTAGAGCCATCTTATGGAGAAACTAAACAAACTTTTTGGCCCACCCAATATTAGGAAGAGAAAGAAATCTGCTTATAATCTATTAATCATTTGGACAATCCAGTATTATATTTTTGGTCACCATCAGACATGTCCTCCAAATTATTAGCCAAGAATGCAGAGGTATGTTATTCATAGGAAGTGTATTTGCTGTGTGCTGGTTGTGCATTGCACCTATCTATATGACTTGTAAAAACAAACAAACAAACAAAAAAAAACAGACGCTTCTGACCCATCCCTGTGATAATGTCCGGTGGGGCCTGGATGCCTATCTAAATATTTTTCCAGTTGAAATCGGATAATCTTAGAAGACTTAAATATGCCAGGTAATCTTAAATGTTACAAATACTTTAGGTAATAAACATGAAAAGACTAACCATGAGTTTGATTTATTTTTATCAGTCTCATCTTAATTTTATAACTTTCCAAAGTCGAGAGACACTACCAAAAATTGTTACAGCCCAGGTCATTTGAGGTGGGCAGTTGCACTTTTTATTTTTAAAAAATACTGTATTTTTTTTTACATTACCTTTTAGTCTCCATATACCCCCCTACCCTCAGCAGTCACTACGTGGTTGTCTGTGTCCATGAGTCCTTTTTGCTTTTTGCTCGGACCCTCCATCCCTAACCTCCCCGTAGCTGTCGTTTTCCTCTCTCCGAGTCTGCTTCTGTTTGGGATGTTAGTTCAGTCTGTTCACTAGATTGCACATGTGAGTGAAATTACATATTTATCTTTCTCTGACTGGCTTATTTCACTTATAATAATGTTTTCCAGGTCCATCCTTTTACCAAAGGGTAAAATTATCTTTTTTTACTGCCAAGTAGTATTTCACTTTGTGAATATCCCATAGTTGTTTTAGCCATTCCTCTGCTGATGGACGCTTGGGCTGCTCCCATATCTTGGAGGTTGTAAATAACGCTGCAGTGAACAGAGGGCTGCTCATGTTCTTTTGAATTAGTGTTTTGTGTTCCTTTGGATATATTCCCAGAAGTGGGATCGCTGGGTTGAAAGGCAGATGCATTTTCAGTTTTTGAGGTATCTCCACACTGCTTTCCCCAGTGCCTACACCAGTCTGCATTCCCACCCACAGTGCAAAAGGGTTCCCTTTCTCCCCATCCTCTCCAGCACTTGTTGTTTGTTGATTTTATTGATGATAGCACTTGTCACAGATGTGAGGTTGTATCTCATTGTGGTTTTAATGTGCATTTCTCTGATGATGAGTGACATTGAGCGTTTTTTCATCTGCCTGTTGGCCATCTGTGTGTCCTCTTTGGAGAAGTGTCTGTTCAGGTCCTTTGCCGATTTTTTTATTGGGATTTTTTTTTGGCGTTGAGTTTTATAAGTTCTTTATCAATTTTGGATATTAACCCTTTATCAGATGTATTAGTGAATATGTTCTCCCATTCTGTGGGTTGTCTTTTTATTTTGTTGATGATTTCCTTTGCTGTGCAAAAACTTTTTAGCTTGATACAGTCCCATTTGTTTATTTTTCCTTCTGTTTCCCTTGCCTAGGGAGATATATCTGAGAAAATACTGTTATGAGCTGTGTCCGAGATTTTGCTGCCTATGTTTTCTTCTACAGTTTTTATGGTTTCAGTTCTAACATTTAAGTCTTTGATCCATTTTGAATTTGTTCTTGTGTGTGGTATAAGAAGGTGGTCCAGTTTCATGTTTCTAGTCCAATTTTCCCAACACCTTTTATTGAATAAACTGTCTTTAGCCCATTGTATGTGCTTACTTTCTCTGTCAAATATTAATTGACTATAAAGGCGTGGGTCTATTTTTAGACTGTCTGTTCTATTCCGTTGATCTATGTGTCTGTGTTTATGCCAGTACCAGGCTGTTTTGATTATTATGGCTTTATAGGATAGTTTGATATTAGGTAGCATGATTCCTCCAACTTCCTTGTTCTTTCTCAGGGTTGCTGTTGCTAGGTGGGGCCTTTTGTGGTTCCATATAAATTTTTGAAATGTTTGTTCTAGTTCTGTGAAATATGTCATTGGAATCTTGATAGGAATTGCATTGAATCTATAGATTGCTTTGGGTAACATGGACATTTTAATGATATTAATTCTTCTATCCTTGAATATGGTATGTGCTTCCACTTACTGTAACTTTAGTTTCTTTCTTTGGTGTCTTATAATTTTCCAAGTATTGGTCCTTTGCATCCTTGGTTAGGTTTATTCCTAGGTATCTTATTCTTCTTGAAGCAATTGTGAATGGGATTGTTTTCTTGATTTTCCTTTGTGTTAGTTCATTATTGGCACATGAAAATGCATCTGATTTCTGGATATTAATTTTGTATCCTACTTTGCTGAATTCATTTATCAGTTCTAGTAGTTTCTTGGAGTCTTTGGTGTTCTCTATGTACAATATCATGTCATTTGCAGACAAATGACAGTTTTGCTTGTTCCTTTCCAATTTGGATGCCTTTTATTTCTTCTTCTTGTCTGATTGCTGGGGTAAGAACTTCTGGTACTGTGTTGAATAAGAGAGATGAAAGCAGATAGCGCTGTCTTGTTCCCGATACCAAGCAGAACACTTGTGGTTGCCATGTATGGCTTTTATTTTATTTAGGTATGATTCCTCCGTTCCCACTCCGCTGGAATTTCTGTCATAAATGTGTGCTGGATTTCATCAGATGGGTGCTAGATTTTCCTGCATCTATTGATACGGTCATGTGGTTTTTATCCTTCATTTTGTTTATATGGTGAATGTCATTTACTGATTTGCGAATGTTGTACCAACCTTGCATTCCTGGAATAAATCCCACTTGATCATGGCGTATGATAATTTTGATGCATTGCTGTATTCGGTTTGCTAACATTTTATTGCGGATTATACCATCTGTGTTCATCAGGGATATTGGCCTAAAATTTTCTTTCTTTGTCGTTTCTATATCTGGTTTTGGAATTAGGACAATGCTGGCCTCATAAATGAGTTTGGGAGCCTTCCCTCCTCTTGAATTTTATGAAATGGTCTGAGAAGCAGAGGTGTTAGTTCTTGAAATGTTTGGTAAAATTGCCCTGTGAAGCCATCTGGTCCAGGGCTTTTGTTTGTTAGGAGTTTTTTTGATTACTGCTTCAATTTCACTAGTGTAATCTGTCTATTCAGATTCTCTGGTTCTTCCTGATTTATTTTTGGAAGATTGTATGCTTTCTAGGAATGTATCCATTTTGTCCAGGTTGTTCAGTTTGTTGGCAAATGGTTCAGAATATTTTCTTACATTACTTTGTATTTCTTTGGTATCGGCTGTTATTTCATTTCTGATTTTATGTGGCCTTTTCTCTCTCTTTTTGATGAGTCTGGTTAAAGGTTTATCAGTCTTGTTTATCGTTTCAAAGAACCAGCTTTGGATTCATTGATTTTTTTGTATTCTGTTTTTAAGACTCCATTTCATTTATTTCTGTTCTGATCTTTATCATTTCCTTCCTTCTACTCACTTTGGGCTTTGTTGTTCTTTTTCGTGTTCCTTTAAGTGTGATGCTAGATTGTTTGAGCTTTTTTCTTGTTTTTTTGAGATAGGCCTCTAATGCTATGAACTTTCCTCTTAAGATTACTTCCCCAGTGTCCCACAGATTTTGGATTGCTGTATCCTCATTCTCATTTGTTTTAAGGTATCTTTTGATTTCTTCCTTGATTTCATTGACCTGTTCATTGTTTAATAACATTTTATTTAGTTTCCATGTCTTTGTGTGCTTTTCAGTGTTGTTCTTGTGATTGATCTCCAGTTTCATAGCATTGTGGTCAGAGAAGATGTTTGATGTCATTTCAATGAGACTTATTTTGTGTCCCAACATATGGTCTATCCTAGAAAATGTCCTATGTGCACTTGAAAAATGTGTATATTCTGCTGTGGAATGAAATGTTCTGAAGATAGCAATTAAGCCCATTTGGTCTAGTGTGTCATCTAGGACCGCTGTCTCCTTGTTGATCTGCCTGGAAGATCTATCCACTGAAGTCAGTGGGTGTTAAAGTCCCTGACTGTGACTGTTTCTGTCCATCTGGACCCTTTATGTCCATCAAGATTTGCATTGCGTACGTAGGTGCTCCTGTGTTGGGTGTGTAAATGTTTACTAGGGTTATATCCTCATTGGGTTGTTCCCTTTGTCACTGTGTAGTGTCCTTCTTTGTCTCTTACTGTAGCCTTGGTTTTACAGTCTGTTTGCTAGGTATAAGTACTTCTACCCCAGCCTTTCTTTCTTTTCCATTTGCATGAAATATGTTTTTCTAGTACTTGACTTTGAGTCTGTGTGTATCTTTCCCTCTGAGATGGGTCTCTTGGAGACGACATACATATGGGTCTTGTTTTCTTGTCCATTCAGCTCCCTTATATCTTCTGGCTGGAGCATTTCAGCCATTTACATTTACGGTGACATTGAAGACATGTATGTAGTGCCGTTTCATTGTTGGACGGTTTTCCCATGTTTGTTTGTTTTCTTCTTAAAGCAAGCCCTTTAACATTTGATGCAGTACTGGCTTGGTGTTAACAATCTTCTTTAGCTGTTTCTTGTCTAGGCTCCATATTTCTCCTTCAATTTTAAGTGATAGCCTTGCTGGGTAAAGTAGCCGTGGTTGTAGGTCCTTGCTTTTCATCACCTGAATATTTCATGCCACTCCCTTCTGGCCTGAAATGTTTCTGATGAGAAATCAGATGACAGTCTGATTGGTGCTCCCTTGTAGGTAACCACTTGCTTTTCTGTTTTTAGGATTCTCTCCTTGTTTTTAAGCCTTGTCTTTGTAATTATGATGTGTCTCACTGTAGGGCTTTTTGGATCCAACTTGTTTGGGACTGTCTGAGCTTCCGGAACTTGTATGTGTTTTCCCTTCACCACATTATGGAAGTTTTCGGTCATTATTTTTTCAAGTAGGTTCTCAACCCCTTGCTCACTTTCTTCTCCTGGCATTCCCACGATGCAGCTGTCGTTCCACTTCGTGTCCGAAATGTTTTTTAAGCTCTCCTCATTGTTTCGGATTCTTTTTTCTTGTTGCTGCCCTGCCTGGGGGTGTGTGCCTACCTTGCCTTCCAAGTGACTGATGTGAACCTCTGCTTCATCTGACCTGCCGTGTATTCCTCCCAGTGTATGATTTGTCTCGGATATTGCATTCTTTATTTCTAACCGGTCCCTTTTTATGGTTTTGTGTCTTTTTTCATGCTTTTGAGTATCCTTATAATCATTACTCTAAACTCTCTAACTGATAAATTGCTTGTCTCCATTTCATCTAGTTCTTCTGGAGAATTCTCCTGTTCTTTCATATGGGGTCTGTTTCTTTGTCTTCCCATTTTGGCTTCCTCTTTGTATTTTCTGCCATAGTTGTTAAACTAATTAGCAATCAAGCCAATCAGTTGCTAAACTAATCAAGCTGTGATCAGCAGCTGAGCTTAAGCACCACGGGGCAGGGCAGAGGAATTCCTGCAGGTGGGGCTCTTGCTTCCTCTCGGGCTGAGGCCATTTGGAGAGAGTTCTCTGCCTGAGAAAGATGGCTCCTGCGGTGTAGGGGCAGCAGCACATGACTCCGCCCGGGGATCCTGTTGCTCCTCCTTCAGCTCTCTCCTCAGGTCCACCGACCCCAGGCTCTCCTGAAGCATCTCAAGCCCTCTCTGCCCTCCCTCCACCGGAGCCCAGGGTAACTGGCTACAAGCAAAACTTTGTGTGTTAGCCCCTTAAGGGGCTCTCTGCATCTCCAGCCGTCGGCCTCTGGCAGACACAGCTGTTGGTTATCTGCGTTCCTTCCTGGCTCTGGTGCTGTAGGCTTAGGAGCCCAGCTTGGGGTTTAGACCCCACACCTCTCAGGGGGGACCCCTTAGAAGACCTAGGAGAGGTCTTCCTTTTAAGCGGGGGTGTAGGAGTGGCATGTTAAAGTGTGAGGTATTGTGAACCAGTCACTGTCTTAAAACCCTTTCTTCCGTTCATTCCTTGCAACCCTCAAGCCTTCACAAATGAGGGAATACATTCCCTGAGGATAGTTACTGTACTAACCTAGACCCGTCAGGTGTAGTACACGCTTGCGTGCCGTAGTGAATTTCGATGCCTCACTCATTTTAACTAAAAATAAATATTCTGTCACTACTTATTTCAGCTGCCAGCCTGTAAGTTCTTTGGGGGCTTGTCTGCCCGTTACCTGCCACTTGTCTTGTTTACTAGCAAAGCGCCTTCTGTGGAGTAGGAGTCAGTTGGTTGAATGAATGAATGAGCATGTGAAGAGTTGCTCAGTGCTGCGGAGACAGCGGGACCGAGGCACTGAAGTAAGGCCGGCGTTGGAGTCTGTGTCCTCTCCCCACTACTTTATACGTGTCCTGTCCCCTCTGGAGGACAGTGAGCGAGGAGAGACCGTCTCGTTTGCTGCCTTCCTGTGTGACCAGTGCGTTTTATTTGCGCTCTGTTCTGTAATGAGCAAATGATGATTTAGGATTTGGAGCAAACGCAACACTCCGGTTATCAATAAATGTGAATAATTGATAGGTGCTTAAACCGCATGGAATGTAAAGCAGTTATAAACCACACGCTTTCTTGTCCTTACCAAATATAGCGCTCCTCCTCCCAGACTCCCTCACAGAGATGCAGTGCCTAAATCAGCAGTCATAAATTAAAGTCATTGTTCTACAAAATTACAGGGTTTTTAATGCTGTTTGTCACTGGTGGGTTCAAGATTACGTGAAGGCAGCTGTGAATTAATATTTGGGCAGCGTGAATGCTATAAATATTCATGGTGGCATCGGACTGAACAGGACATTGCCAGCTAACAGCTACAGATGCAGGAGCTGCCTTGCCTTCTGTCTGACTGACCGTGTGCTGTCGCTGTCGCTGGCCGTGCGACGTCAGGGCCGCAGGCACACTGGCCGTGGGTCTGCAGGGCGCGCCTCGCTCTGCTTGGGGTTGTAGTTCGTTCATCTGACTCAGGTCTTTGTCTTGTGTGTTTCCATTTTGATTTTGCGGGAAGCAGGTAAAATAGTTTTGATATTGCCTGATTGCTTTTTTTAAAAAATAGATCTTGCGCTGAATTTTTCAGGTATTTAATTTTTCCCCCTATTCCACATAGGAAATACACAAGTAAAATGCAGGAGAAGACAACATATGGCTTAGGAGCTTAGTAATCATGTACCCAGTATATTTTATTTACTTGTTATTTTCAACTTATAATGTAGAAATTCAACCCCAGATGTTTCTTTTAGTGCATACTTACTATATAAAAAACATTGTGTTGGATGTTAGGTAAATTGTTTCTAACATATAAGGAGAGTAGTGTTTAGCATGTGTTGAGTGAAGAAAATGCATAATGATTTTAAAAAGCTGTGAATTGATTATGGTAACATGTATAGATCTTGATAAACTAATACGACATTTATGCGTGGCATGTTATTTCATTTATAAAATATGTGTACGTATAAAATAAGACAAGAACACAAATACTCAAGAAGCCCTAATGAAAACATCAAAAGAAGTGCAAGTTCAGATCTGTGTGGGGTCAAAGCAGAGAGAAGTAAATACGAAGCTATTGGTTCTGTACCAGGCTCCTTTTTAGACATTTTTTAAAAGCACCGTGCGCAAGTAGGAGAAAGGTGTGGAGGAACCATCTTGCTCTGTGGATGCTTACTGCTCTGTGGGCCGGGGGCAGAGACCCTGGCGCAGCATGAGGTGTAAGGCTCCTGCACAAGGGAAGTGGGGGAGTGAAATCTGACGGAGGGCATGACTTGGGAAAGTATTATGGAAGCAGTAGTATTTGAACTTCTTCAATCTCACTAACTGTTTTCCAAATAAATCCCTTTTATAGCTCTTTGAGTCTTTTGTGTCACCCTCCTGAAGTAGCATGGGCAAGTCCTCTTTTTGGGAGACTGCCGCTCTCTTCCTGTGTCCTCGCTCCTCATCCAGACCCTGTGGGTGGGGCGCTCCCTCCCGCTCTTCCCTCTGCTGGTCTCTGCTCGGGTCAACAACCCCCCCCCCAGGCCAGGGGGTCCTCTTTAAGTTTCTTTCTCCTAAAAATGATGTTTAAGAATCATGTTGAGTTTCCATTTAATATGTCTAATATATTTTTATTAACTGAGTTAATTTAAAAATAGGTTATCTTAGGCTAGTGCTCTTTATCCCTACAGTACTTTGTCAGTTTTATTTTCTCAATTATTACCTTTAATCATGTTAGTTTATTTGCTGTAGCTGTTACCCTTGTGTTTATTGATGTTTATGTCATTTTCTACACTCATTTGTTCCTCTTGGATTATAGAGAGCGGCCTTTTCAAACCTCTCAGGAGACGCTAGGCACTCCTGTGCGCTCTGCAGACAGGACGCACTTTCACAGCGTGTCGCCGCGCCAGGGCGTGGCTGCTGTGCTTACCTTTGCTCCATGGGCGAGGTCGCGGCGGGTCAGGTGTTTGCAGCACTAACTCGGGCCAAAGTTTATATAAGGATTTTCTGCCACGTTTTTATTTTTGTTCTCACTCTATTTTTAAATGGCCATGTCCAAAATTGTTTTTGCATATTACAAGAAGCCTTGATTAAGAGTAGTTTTAATTTTGCTTATCATTTTGCCCTGAACTGGGAATATGTAAGTTTAGTTGGGACATGCATTATTTACAAATAAATTAGTGGAATTAATATATGAACACCGCAAGGAGGTCATTTCAGTGTTGTGATTATAGGAGGTAGATGTTTTGTGAGGGGTAGTATAGAGAATACTTCTTTCATTTTTAACTTGGAAAAGCATTGACTGAAACAACAATGTTCTTTGAATTTAGCAAATTGTTTCATTGTGCCTAATTTAGTAAACATGGATTGCATTTCTGCTGCCTATAGAGACTTGTCTAGATCATTTCAACAACCTGAATATAAAATTATTCTAATCTTTGTTATTAATGTAAAATAATTTCCTTTGAAAATGTTGGACTCATCAGGTTCAAGTTAAAAAATATTTTAGGTCAACTTTATAACTGGAGTCAGTGAGCAATTATGTAAAATCATTTTATGTCCAATTTCTTAATGAACATTGCCTAAACAGAGATGGTTGTGTGGATAAGCTTTATCACTTGGCTTAAAATGTATTGATATGTAGTCATAAGAGTTCATTGGGACCTTGGTTTACTTGAATATATAACATTTGGATTCCTGTCTGGGAGCTTTTGGCATGTGAACTTTCACATTAAGAGCACAGTAGGGGAGAAGTCTTGTGCTCATTTGCTTGACTCCAAATCTATAATTAAAAGAGTCTCTCAGCAGGGGTTGGGACAATCAGTGTGTTCTGATGCCGTATGTTATAGAATTACTGTATTGTTCAAACAGATATTGTAATTAGAGCATAGTTTAAAACTTCATAAGACAGTGACTCATTGAGTTTTTAAGTTTATTTTTAATACAAAAACAATCATAAATAATAGTTTCTCATATGTTGAGAATTTTTAAAAAATATTTTCACCCCACTGTAAACAGCAGCTTCAAAATGAAATGGATGATGTTTTATTGAAAAGTAATGGTTAGAACCTGTAATTATCCCTAACTTACTAATTACATATAGTATTAATTCCAAATTTTAGTTTTAATAACCTTACCTTTTGAGTCTTTGGAGGAATTCTGTGTAAGTGCCCACAAACTTACATTTTTATATATTTGTGTCGTTGAAATTTGATAGGCAGTTCTCTCATTCTGGAAAACAACATTTTTGTAGGTGTAAGAGATTTTCTTAACCAGTGCTTCTCTGCTAGCTTTTGATACTGTTTTTCACGTGACTTATTTAGGAATTCATCTACTGGGAAAGAATACTTGATGTGGACTTAAGAGATAAACCAGTATTAAAAAAAAACAGAACCCAAATTTACCAAATAATCAACCAATTTTTTTTATCTGCATCCTAAGTTTCTACTGTATCTAAAATTCTTTGAGGACAAGATGTGCTTAGAACTTCTGCAAAAAAAAAAAAAAATGTTTAAGGGTAAATGATAGAGTAGAAAAATTCTAAAGGTTGAAGATCTGAGTTTTCTGTTTCTGGGTCTTTTACTAATATATGAGGCTATTTGGGAGAAATTGGATTACTTTCAGGGCTCTCGTATGGGTACTGTCTTGTGTTAGGAATGAGTGGTTGAGAATGCAGGCTCCAAAATCACGCCGTGTGGCGCATTTACCATGTGTGTGACTTGGGCGTGTCAGGGCCGCCTCGCCCTCCTTGTTACCGTGGTGCCAGGGGCAGCAGTGCTGCCCTCCTGGCTGGTGGGACGGCCGGAGGAGGTGGTGTGTGTGTTGCACAGCACTCAGCAGAACAGTCGGTGTTTGGTCGCCCTCATCATTGTCACTTTTTCCGCTTCTCAGGTTGTTTCTTTATTGTCGCCTGAAAAGACTAAGCACTATTTGGAATTTACTTCTCAGTAGTGTGCTCCTCGAGAATGTAGAACCATAATAAAGTATTACGGTAATCATGTCTAACTGCTCCATAGTCAGGTATGGAGAGTGTTATAAAGTTGTTTTATATGCTGCTAAACTGTAATTTATTATACAAATAAAGCTATATTTTATTTCCTTGAAGACTGTCTCGTCATTTCAACCTCCCTTAAATCAAAAGGTCAGTGGTTTTGTGCTTTGAATATATTTATGTACAGTGATTGCATGTATTTGTTTTTGCAGTCACTTTGCTTGTTATATTAAGATATAACTTTAGTCTTGTAGTTTAAAAAATAGTTTGTCCCTTATACTTCTTCTGATGCATTGAAACAAGGCATAGAGGTGACAGAGTAAAGGAAAAGCAGTGTCTTGGGTGGGACGTGAAATCAGACTGCAGCAGCATCGTAGAAGATCTGGGAGCGGTGGCCAGAAGTAAGAGAACAAGAATAGAAGATTGTAAACGGAATGGCAGCTTCAGCAGGAGGTCGAAAAGAGGCAGGCCCAGGAGCGGACACACAGTCTGTGAGCGGGGGACTGGGAGGGGCCCGGCGCAGCAGGGGCGGACACAGTGACGGCGCGGGAGGGCCCTGCGGGGAACGCCGCAGTGCGGTCTGGTCCTGGGTTGTGAGGGCGCGCCTCAGTAACGCAAGCTCAGTGGCTGAATTTGCTGTGTATGTGCTTAAGGCCAGAGATGTGTACAGCCAGTGTGTACATGCTGTTAAGAGTATAAACATCAGTGAGCCATGGTTCTGGCATTTGACTGGGACTGGACTTTCGAATAGCTAGAATAAGACAAGCTCTTATAACCCTGAGTTATAATATGATAACTAAAACGAAAGATAAGTAAAAGTAAACATGAAGGAAGGATAAAGAGGAGACATTCTGGACATCGGTGGGGAGTTGCATCAGGTTACAGGTGTCAGAATCCATGTTTGGGAATAGGCCAGTCTGTTCACCACGTGGAGGGAGTGGGAGGATGGTGTGGGGCGGCGAGCAGGACATGACGCCGGACGGCAGTGCGGACTGAAACGAGCGGGTGAAAATGTGACCTCTCGCTCAAGGCACAAGTGGCTTACGCAGAGGTTTTTCTAAAAATCCCGTTGGTCCTTGTCCTCAGGTTTAAACAATGCACATTGATTCAGGGAACTGAGGATCACCAATAGCTGAGACATAAACTGTGGACCGGTTTGGAGAAGGACCTCCGGTGAGCCGCGGTTTGGAGGTGCTGACGGCGCGTGCGCCGGAGACCGGGTGGGCGCGTGCGACGGGCGGTCGGCTGTGGAGTCTGGGGGGAACGGGGAGGGCCGCTGCGCCTGCGCAGTGGGGAGGGCTGTTGGTGCATGACGTGGAATGACACTGCTTTGGGTGGCCGTGCGCAGACACTGTGGTGATCAGTAGTAACACAACAGACATCGCAGCAATCAGTGACGAGGAGCGGTTTTTCCCTACATTAGCGTCTCAGTCGTTGACTCCTGAAATGCTATTTGAAATGTAACTAAAAAGAAATTAATGCCTCATAGGCCCCTGTTACTAAGGGTTAACCATTTTTCGTGTATATTCTTTTAACTCTCTTTGCTTTGTTTCAGCCTTTTGGGGGGGGGTCCCAAATTATTTTTTGAAGTGAGAGATTTGGGAAGTATGTTCTCGATGTAGGTGTGTGGGCATACAGAAGGACACAGCTGTGGTCTTACTCCAGGTCCCGTGTGTTTCTGACTGAAACGGAGCCTTCACGGGCACTTTTGTGGACTTCTGCAGTCCCTACTGATTCCAGAGTCCCTTTACTGTCTAAGAGACAGAGGGGGACAGAGGGAGATGTTACATTTACATTAAATAATAAATGCAAATAAACATAAGAATGGAATCATCTCAAAACCTTCTTTAAAATGAAGTCTGATATGGTCACATTAAAAATACACAATTCTGTAAGGCCTGGCATGGAATTTGCGGATTCCTGCCCCTTTTGCTGTCTGACTGCCCTGCTTCCCCTGAGCCTTCTACTCTGGGAAGAGATTCTTTGTTACTACACTGTGCGCTTGTCGTGCTCCAGTTGAGTCTTTTTTCATCTCATTTATTCAGCTGTGGTAAGAACTCAGTATGCCCTTTTCATTCGAAACTCTTACAGTTCCATTTTATTTTAAAAGTATGTATTCTGCTAATGATTTTTCTCTCTCCTTCCCTTTTCTTGGTGAGACATCTGTCATTCAGTTTCTGAACCTCTTGGACAAGACCTATAATTTTTATACTATTCTGTCATTTTCTGTCTGTTGTCCTTGCTTCTAGTTGGAGAGAGAATTCCTGAAGTTTTATCCTCTAACTACTCTATCCACTTTTCATTTCTATTATCATATTTTTAGTGTCATTCTTTCTTATGTTTTGGGTTGGCCAAAAAGTTTTTGGTTTTTTCCATAGGATGTCTCTAGTAGTGCTTAGTTGTCTTTAACTTCATTCAAAACAGTTCTGTTAAGATTGTATCATGACAGCTGTCATATTAGCATGTGTTTAAAAAAAACTTACCAAATTGGTGAATTTTTGTGTAAACATTTTAATATTGAAGATGTAAGGAAATAAGTGACATTTTCGGCATATTATGCTTTATTATTTCAAGAAAGGTAAAAACACAACTGAAACACACACAAAAAAATGGTTTGTGCACTCCATGGAGAAGGTGCAATGACTGAAGGAACGTGTCAAAAGTGGTTTTGCGAAGTTTTGTGCTAGAGATTTCTCACTGGACAGCGCTCCACGGTCAGGTAGACCAACCAGCAGATAGCGATCAAATTGAGACATTAGTTGAAAACAGTCAACATTATGCCACGCTAGAGATAGCTGACATACTCAGAATATCGAAATCAAGCTTTGGAAATCACTTGCACCCGCTTAGTTATATTAATGGCTTTGATGTTTGGGTTCCGCATAAGTTAAGCCAGGAGGTGGGGAGAGGGGCCATCCACCTTCTTGACCTTATTTCAGCATGCAGTTCTCTACTGAAATGTAACTTTAACAAAAACATTCCATTTTAAAAACAAGTTGTAACCGATGATGAAAAATGGATACTTTACAACTATGTGGAAGGAAAGAGATGGTGAGGCGGCAAGCAATATGAACCTCCAGCCACACCAAAGGCCGGGCCTGGCACAGAACAGGTGAGGTACATGGTGGGATTGGAAGGGAATCCCCTCTTATGTGCTCCCTCCGTAAAACCAGATGAGTAATTCCAGCAGGTAATGCTCTCGGTTAGACCAACTGGAAGCAGCATTCCGTGAAGGATGTCTGAAATTAGTTGACAGAAAACACGTGATCTCCCGTCAGGATCTTGCAAGACCGCGTGTCTCTTCGATGACCGGGCAAAAACTGTTACAGCCTGGCTGGGAGGCTCCGGTTCCTCTGCCGTATCCTCCAGACATCGTACCTTCAGATTTCCCTTTATTTGGGTTTTTATGAAATTTTCTTCATGGAAAAAATTTCAGTTCCCTGGAAGATTGCAAAAGGCACCTGGAACAGTTCTTTGCTCAAAAAGCTAAAGTTTGGGGGAGATGGACGAGTGAGGTTGCCCGAAAGATGGGAGCAGGTGCGGCACAAAACGGAGAACGCGTTGTTCGGCAGTTACTGATGAAACTGTGTTTTATCTTTACTTAAAACCACATTTTTTGACCAACCCAATGTGTTCTTACTTCTTTTAAGAGCATTTTCTACTAGTTTTAAGGATGCAGTATCTTCTCCTAACTCTGCAGATTTTTTAGTTCTTTCCTGCTCGGGGGTTGCTTTGGTTCTTTTGTTTGTTGGGCTGGTTAGACTCCCCACAGCAAGGCCTGCCAGTTGCCTGCCCCCAGTGAGGGGCTGGCGGTCCCTGCCGTGGGTGCAGAGTGACGGGGGACACTGGACGCCTCGCACTCCAGCGGGTGAGGGGCCCCGTCAGCTGCCCCAGGCAGTGCAGCTCTTTAGCAGTACATTTCTAGTCTTGCCAAGAGGGAGGGGGTGCTAGAGAGCCAGCTCTTTGGGGGCAGGGCTGCGGAGACTCAGCTGCTCTTGAGTGGGAATTCAGTGTCGGAGTTTCAGCCTCAGCCTTCCCCGCCTCCTTGCCTCGTGCTGCCGTTTTTTTCCTGCCTTTCTGGGCGGGGGGCGGGAGGATCTATCTGCAGTGTAAATTGGTTCCTTCTCGCTTGGGTTGGGCTAAGGCCCTCCTTAACTTAGCTATCTGCTTTCTAATTTCTAAATGGTTTCTCATTCTGAATTTGTACATTTTGAACTCTACTATATGAAGTCCGTCTAGGAAGAGTCCAGCCATTGTTAATAAAACGAGAAAGGTTTGTGCGACAGCGATGTAAGCTGGCAGCCAAGGGGAGCGGACTGGAGTGCTCATGCGTGAACAATGACGACTTCACTGTACTAGTCAGTGGAGGCAGTAGATGCTGCTGAGTGAGCGTGTGTACTGTGTGGCCATCTCATTCAAAATGAGTAAGTGAATAGAGCAACAAATCTGCATCAAATTTTGTGTTAAGCTTGAACATTCTTCTGTGGAAACTATTCGGATGATTCAGAAGGCCGTACCTACGGGCAACTGGTGAATGGCAGCTTCGTGACGACAGTGTGCCCACTCAGGCATCACATCTCGTGCAGAGTTTTTTTGTGAAACATCAAATCACCCAGGTGACTCAGCCCCCCTACAGCCCAGATTTGGTGCCCTGTGACTTCTGGCTTTTCCCAAAACTAAAATCACTTTCGAAAGGGAAGCGATTTTACACCATTGATGAGATTCAGGAAGCTACGACAGGGCAGCTGATGGCGATTGGGAGAACTGTGTGAGGTCCCAAGGTGCCTCCTTTGAAGGGGGCTGAGGTGCCATTGTCCTGTGTACAGTGTTGTTTGTATCATATCTTCTTCAATAAATGTCTCTATTTTCGTAGTACGTGGCTGGATACCTTCTGGACAGACCTGGTATTTTTTAAGAATGTTAGATGGGAGTGAAGGAACACAGTTGAATTATAATTTCACCAACTTTGTTAAGTTTTTCTTTCAACAGTTTTAAAACTAAGCAAAACTTTATTGTGTAACAAGTATTAGAATAAGTATAGCTGTCTTTATTTTTGTATTTTTAACTGACACTTAAGTTGTGGAATTGAGCATAAATTTACCAAGGCATTTTGCAACTCACAAATCTACCCCTTTGATAAAGCGTAAAGTAGAGTTGTACACTGCCACCTGTTCTGTGTTTCTGTCGTGCAAGCGAACATCCTTCCCTTCTAAAATCTGGTTTTGTCTCCTCAGTGTATACAGGTTTCTGTGGTGAGTCACTTACAATCTTAGTTTTCATTCTTAGGCCTTCCTAAAAGATTCTGGATTACAAACATTTCTCAGTTCTTTTTGTATCCGTGTCTTTATGCATTAGTGTTTCTCTCTCAGACAGATGCGCACACACACTAGACTTTAGTGTCATTTTCAGTGAACTGTAACACCTGTGTCCGTTCTAGGTTGGTTAGGGTTAGTATTTTTCTCATATGTTACGTTTTGGTGCCTCTTGGCCTGCCCGTGTATTTCTGACTCGGTGCCAGACAGGGTGCCTGCGGCCTGTGCGGCGGGCGTTTGTGTTTATGTGCATGCTCTCGACCTTCGTTCTGGGGTGTCAACTGTTGCTGTTGCCCTTGGAATTTTAAGAAACCCCATCTCACGCCTGTGAGCACACTGTGCTGACTCTGAGTTCACGCTTTGGAAGCACACGCGTGGCCTGCCATGGATGGGTGCTTCGCCTCGTTTCTCACTTCCCCGCACAACACGCAGATGCACCTTCATAGTGGTGATCGGAACAGAAATAAAGGCAGAAGTGACAACTTATTCCTATTTTTATTAGCTAAGCTCTACATAGATTTATTTTTCTAGCATGGCCTCTCAAACATGCAAGTTGTAGTAGAAACGTGTTCCATACAATGGTTCTGTTGGATCAGAGCCTCACAATCTAGTAAATACAGACCTACAAGCGATATTATCTCTTGCTTATATGGTACCTTGCGCTGAGACAGGTGCATTTATTATGCCATTTTATACTTAAAATAAGTGTATATTCTCATTGTGTTTAATATTAAAATTACATTTAAAAGTTATACACTGTAAGTTATTTATAAGTATATTATCCCTAAAACTTAATTCAAGAGGCAGGTCCGACATTTTTCTCTCTTAGGTGAAAGGGACACGTGGCCAGCTCTACTTCCTAGCCTCTTTGTAACCCGACAGTGTTTCCCACCTGAGCTGTTCCTCCTGAGGGTGCTTGAACTCATCACGGAAGGAGGTGTAGACCTTCTCTGTTAAACTAGTACTTACGGGTGGATACAGTTAGAGACTGACCTTACAGTCCACTCTTTTTAAAGTGAGCTAATGACGGAAAGGTGGTTTTTCTTACTGCAATTATAATGAAATAGTTCCTTAAATTCTACTTGAAATGCTTAAAACGGATGACAGCTCTCTCACATAATATCTTTTTATAAAATACTTTACTTAATCTTGAATTCAGCCAGTATTATTAAAAAGTAATTGTAACAAAATGAAAAGATCACTGAATTTGAGTTTCCATAACTTCGATGGAGATCCTAAATTGGCAATTTATTAGCTATGTGACCTTGATAATGACACACTTAAATTACCGGTAACCCTGATGACCTCCTATTTACTTACAGTAAAATGTAGAAGTAACAGCCTGCTTTTCACGATGACCTAAGGATGACGCCGCAGATGAATTTCCCAGGACAGAAGAGCACAGCGGGTCGGGGTGGCCTTGCTCACGGTCCCGTCCTGAGCCTCTGGCTGCAGGCTCGGTGTGTAGCACATGCTTCCCCCGCACGTGTCGAGTGAGCTGTGACCCGCCGGATTGTTTTGTCAGGAAAATAATTCAGAATATTTATGATGTCATCATGGAAAAATAATACATAGCTTAAATAATTGACAACAGATGAGTATTGTAAAAAATGTGCTTTCTTTTTGAAAAGAAAAATTTGTAATAGTGATTTTTGTCCATTTTCTAGGAGGAACAGAACAGAGGCAAGCCCAACTGGGAGCACCTCAACGAGGACCTGCACGTGCTGATCACCGTGGAGGACGCCCAGAACAGGGCGGAGATCAAGCTGAAGCGGGCCGTGGAGGAGGTGAAGAAGCTGCTGGTGCCCGCAGTAAGTAGTCGCCTCCGGAGCCTGGGCCTGGGCCCCGGCCCCGCGCGGTCTGACTCTCCACTGTTGCACGGCTATTGCGGTGAACAGGTTGGTTTCAGTGGTTAGAAATTTTATTTTGAAAATACAACCATAATCTCTCACTTCTTTAATACAGTAGACAAACAGACGTTTGCTTACATCTCTTTCCGTGGGAAAGCATGCTCATTTTTCGTGAGGGGACCGAACTCAGCGGCCTACTTTTTCCAAAGTCGCGTTACTCTGGAGTCACTCTGTTACGTGGTAAAGCATAAGGAGAGTGATGAAAGCGTCCCTTTTTTACGGGCCAGCGATGCGTGCACAGAAGCCGGTGCCGGTGCCCGACGTTTGTGTCGGCCGAGCCGTGTCGGCAGCAGCATGCTGAGTTGCCGGTGGGGCTCCTGTCCCCTTGTGAGTTCTCCCACGGCTTGACAGAGAGAGAGAGAGAGGGAGAGAGAAGGGAAGTGCGCGCTTTCACTAGTGTGCCAGGCACCTGTGTGTTCTCACCCCCCACCCCCGTTTCCACTGTCACCGTCTAGCCTGCCAGTCCCCGCCCCTTTGTCTCTTCTCCGTGGTTTCGGAAACCCGTCGTGACTTCAGAAATGGTGCTTGAGCTCCTACCAGAGTATTGTCTTTTCCAACGGAAAATAAAAGTAAATTATTGGTTTTCTAAGACATTGAAATTTTGGTATTAGTAAAATATATGGAAGTGTGGGCGCCAACTTTCTATTGAAAAAAACGAGCAATACCATTAATATTCTGTCTAACAGAAATTTGTTCACATTTACATAAATGGGGAGAAGGTCTACTGTTCTCTACTTCCCAGGTGGTCTGTTCTGTAAGTAAACTTGCAAATTATAAAAATTTCCATCTAGCCGACAGAATTAACTCCTTGTAAGAACATGATTCCATGTAAATTCTGTTTGATAGGTCTTACAAGGAATACAAACAAACAAGTTAAATATAAACTAAAATCTGTTAATGTATACTATTAAACCATGTAATTTTTCTCCTTTTTAAAACTAGTTGTGCAATATTGAAAAAATTTACGGAAAAGGATTTTTTTCCTAAGCATAATGGGCTGCTAGCCTCATGATCAGAACAAGTAACTTAACTTTCAGCCCTTTTTATGTTGTATGTAACTAAAAATACTCAGCTCATATAACTAAACAAATGATTTCACCTAGTATATTAAGTAGAGCAGTTGTCTAATAATTAAAACTCTTACCGACCTATTAGATTATTCTAATATTCTGTAAGCTACTTTAGTTCTAAAAATTATTAACGTGGAAAAGAACATTCAGTTAGAAATCTACTGTGTTATAATGCACACGTTTTGCCCAAGTTTTTGAGTGAAAAATAGGGATGTGCATTACAGATGGGTGGTACTGAGTGTGCACTATACATGTGCAGTGCCAGAGTGCGGGTGCGCGTTATACATGGCAAAATACGGTAGCTGTCTGTCTTTGAGGAAGTAAGCAAACTTCTATGTCTGTTTTCTCATTTACACAATGAGAATGGATCACATGTCTTCTAATGACCATTTTGGTTTTAAAATTATTTGTCTTTGAGTATTAAAAGGTAAAAATAGATTTTAAAAGAAGCTTTTTAAGAAATTCATACAATTTATATTTTAAAGGAAAACACTTTATATGAAATTCAGATTCCATTGTTCATTAACGAATGTTACTGACACACAGCCATGCTTATTCATTTACAGTGTCTGTGGCTGCCTCTGCGTTCCCGTGGAGGAGCTGAGTAACTGCAGCACAGATCTTATGCCCAGAAAAGCCATTTCCTGTGTGGCTCATTGCAGGCAAAATTTGCCAATTTCTGGCCTCTTGCATTAGTCCGCATGGGAGATGATAATGGGTGGGGCCAAGGTAGCCATAGTGGCCAAGGTGAAGCATGGTCTTATTCTAAGTATATTTTTTAAAGTGAAGCTGGCAGGTTTTGCTAATGGACTGTCTGCGGCATGTTAGAAAGCGTTGAATCAAGAATGACATCAAAGTTTTTAGCCTGAACAACTGGAAGGATATAATGTTATTAGCTTGATGAAGATGGTGTTGGTAGGATAAGACCGAGGGATTATTAGTTTAGTTTTGGACCTAGAACATTTGAGATGCCTGTTGCCTATCCAAGTGTAGCTATGCTAGTGTTATGTTCACATTAACAGATACTTACTCCAGGTTGACCCTGTTTTAGGGCTGTGGAGCACAGAACATTGTTTAACGTGAGATCCTTAGAACAGTTGGCATTTTCCTGACTGTATTCTGTGAGACCTTTTTTCATAGGTATTCGGGTAAAGAAAGCCTTTAGTATACTAGTAAGGATTATGAACCTCTGGTAGGAACCATTTCCGAATTTAGTTGTCCATCAAAATCTTTTCTGAGAATACTTCACATTTAGTGTTCTAGAGGTCATCTGAGAAATAATGTGGGAACTGTCAGGTAAACATCAATGTGTGGTTGCCTCCTCCTGCATGCCCCTCAATGGGGACCTGGCCTGCAACCCAGGCATGTGCCCTGGACTGGGAATCGAACTGGCGACCCTTTGGCTCTAAGGCCAGTGCTCAGTCCATTGAGCCACACAAGCCAGGGCTACATTATTTTTTTCTAATGGAGGAATTTTGAAGACATGAAGAAAGAAAACTCTTCTTAAGGTTTTTTTCCCCCATTCCTTTTTAAACATACAATGAAACCCATTTATTTTAAGTATAGAGTTTTGAGTTTTGAATCTGTAAGAACTTATCATCACTTCTCCATCAAGATTTCTGTCACCCCAAACGTTGTCTTAGTCTATCAATTAACGATCTTTCTCCCACTGTCCCCAGTCAAGTACTGGGGTTACTTTTGCCTTTTCTTCCCTTACAGTCTCAAAACTTGATTTTTTTTTTCAGTTTTATTGACCTATGATTGACAAAAATTATAGAACATGATTTGATAAACAATAGAAATTGTGAAATAGTTAACATATACATCACTTTACATAGTTACCATTTTCTAAGATGTACCCTCTTAGCAAATTTCAAGAATACAGTACAGTACCATTGTCATCACCATGCTGTGCATTGGTTCCTCATCATTGGTTCATTGCTTATTGAACGTTTGCACCCTGTGACCAGCATCTCCTGTCCCCTTTCCCTTGCCTCCTAGCCGCTGGCACCCACCTCTCCAGTCTGGTTGTGTGAGGTCAGCTTTCATATATGTGCAGTTTACCTGTTCTGAATTTCCTGTAAAGGGAACTTATTTTGTGCCTGGAGTCAGCATGGCTTTTTTGGAGGTTCGCTCATGCTGTTGCATGTATCAGTGGGTTGCCCTTTTCATTGACAGTTAGTATTCCACTGAATCGACAGGCCACAGTTTATTTATCCTCTTGCCTATTGTGGTTTCAGTTTCCATTTCTCTAAAGACAAATGAGGTTGAGCATCTTTTCATGTGCTGTTTGGCAATTCATGTATCTTCCTTCATGAAGTATCTGTTTACATCTATTTTATTGTCTTCTTTTGTACTGAGTTTATTGGGTTGTCCAAAAAGTTCATTTGGCTTTTTTCACAAGATGGCTCTGGTAGCACTTAGTTGTTTTTACCTTCATTCCGAACAGTTTTGTTGGATTGTATTGTCACAGCTGTCATACAAGTGTGCGTCAAAAAAACTCATCAGTATTGTTGAATTTTTGTGTAGTCATTTTGATACTGAAACTGCAAGAAAATATGCAACATTTTCCGCATATCATGCCTTATTATTTCAAGAAAGATAAAAACGCAACTGAAATGCAAAAAAAAAGGTCTGTGCCGTGTATGGAGAAGGTGCTCTGAACGTGTCAGAAGCGGTCTGCGACGTTCCGTGCTGGACACTGCTCGCTGGGCGATGCTCCACGGTCAGGCAGACCAGTCGGAGTTGACAGCGGTCAAGTCGCCGAATCAGTTGAGGACAATCAGCATTCTACCGCGTGGGACGCGGGAGACAGCCAACATACGCAGAATATCCAGATCAACACAGTTATTGGTGAAAATGAAAAATGTGTCTTTTACTTGACGGAAAAAATACAGACTTTTTGGCCAACTCAATATAACAGTGTTTTCTGTATATGTTGGGAATCTTTTATAAGACAAATATTCTAATCTGTAGAGCTTACCTTTTATGTTTTTGTGGGAAAGCTTGTAATTACAGGCTTAATGTATTTGTAAAATATTGAACTTTTCTGATTATTTTCTTGTTTTTGTATTCTTCAGGGAATTTGTGTATGTCATCTGAGTTGATAAGGTTTCTGTCATGAAGCTGTTCATAACATTCCCTTTTTCTCTCAAGGTCACCCAAGTCTGCAGCAGCGCTCCCGCTCCTCCGCTTGCTCTTCTTTCTGCTGGTCGTGCCGGCTCGGAGGGCTGCGTTAGTTTTATCGCTCTTGTCTGAGAACCAGCTTTGGGTTTTGTTGTTTTCTCTATGTGCTACTTTGTTTGTTTGTTTGTTTGTTTGTTTGTTTAATTTCTCTGTTTATACTTTCCTTCTACCTGATTTTGGAGCAATATTATTATCACTTTTCTTAAAGGTGGGCCATTAGTGCTTTGAGACCTTTCTTTTTTTCTGAGACCTGTCTTTTAAAGGTTTAAATTTCAATCTGAATAATGTTTTAGCAGCATCCCCCAAAATAATATTGTATTGTGTTTTAATTACCATTTAGTTCAACATATTTTCTAATTTCTTCCATGATTTCTTCATTAACGCATGGATTATTAGCAAATTTTTCCAAATATTTGGTACTTCTCTGTCTTATTGTGACTGATCGATAATTTAATTTGTTCTGCACAAAAAATTGTATTCTGTAACATTTTAGTCCTTTCGAATCTACTTAGGATCTTTTTATAGTCCAGCATGTGGTCTGCTTTGTGAATCCCATGCACATTTACAAGCACATATATTCTGCAGTAGTTGTGAATGTGCAGTGCAAATGTCATTTTGGTGAAGGTGGTTGAAAATGTACAGATCTTCTCTTTAATGTTTCCCCCCTAGTTTTTTTTGTTAATTACTGAAAGAGGTGTCTGAAGATCTCCATTCATTCACTGTAAAAATATCCACACTAGCATGTTCTCCATGATCTCACTGAAAGGCAAACTAAGTTGGTGTACTCACATGCATTGCCAAGTATTATATTTAATATGTTTGTTTAGCTTACATAACCTAAATGACCAGGGTTTGGCATCAGTAAGAGATCTCAGTTCTTTTTTGTATAATGGCAGCTTCCCCCTGGTATTAAACCTGAAGTCTGTTTTCCCCCCACAATTGCAGTTCTGTTTAGCAGCACGTGTCCAGGCAGGTTGCATCCAAGCGGTACATACGTGGCAGTCGGCGTCACAGACAATGCTAGAGGGGTTCATAGGAAACAAGCAAGGTGAGCTGGGTGCTTAGGGAAGAAGATATACATGGTTTGGTGAGACTTGAACTTGAAGTTCCACATACAGATTCACAGAGACAGAGAGGATTGGTGTATATGCATTTTAGGGCTGGCAAGTTGTGCCTTTGAGGTTATTGAGAGTGATGACAGATGCAATAAGATTTACACAAATCATGGTTAGGGACTGTCTTCATTTGTAAAATTGGGTTGTTATTGCTCACTTCCTTAGAAGTCCCTGGGAGGTCCTAATTATTATTTTAATTATGTAGAAGTACGAGACACATGTTTCCTCTTTTTTCCTTTTATTTTCTTATATGGTACATAGACTGGTTACTTCAACTACATTATTGACCATATTAGTTACCACTTCAGTTCCTGGTCACGGGATGGATGCACCCACCGAAAGAAAGTGATCCTGTTACCTGCCTACAGAAATTCTCATCGCTAGTTCTGATCTCAATATACGCTTTTGTTTTCAGTGGCATGATAAACAAGGAAGTCATGAAAACCACATATTAATGTTACTAAAATTCTGTACATTGCCCCACTCCTCAACACACACACACTCACACTCTCCCTCTCAGCCACCCACTGTGGCACCTACCATCTCAGGTCTTAAATACCATTTCTCTTTCAATTCTCATTTCAGTGAGTTAGAAAACAGTACATGTGCGAACCAAAGTGTCACAGGTTCGATTCCCAGTCAGGGCACATGCCTGGGTTGCAGGCCATGACCCCCAGCAACCGCACATTGATGTTTCTCTCTCTCTCTTTCTCCCTCCCTTCCCTCTCTAAAAATAAATAAAATCTTAAAGAAAAAAAACAGTACATGCTATTTTTTGTATTCGTTAGCTAGGGCCTTATGGATATGTATTCCATGGTCTTTTCTGATCTTCTCCAAAGAACCTAAAAGCACGAGAAGTAGAACCGGGGGAACGCTGTGCTGGACTGTGTTGATAGGAAGACTGAGGAAGTAGAGGTGAGAGAGACTTCCCTGACTCTCCTCTCCTCGCTGTGATTTTTCTTCCCGTTCCGTAGGAATGAGGTGAAAGGTTTCGGGTGAGGTAGAATACGGTCCTGGAAAGACTAAAGGAGTAGCTGAAGTTACTCATGGTATTCTGGTATCGTGTTCGAGGACAGCCATGAGCACACGGGGTGCTGCCGTTCCCAGAGAATTTGGAGTGTTTTATTTGAGGCTTTTGTACTTTATGGTAGGTATAATTACGTCCTTTTGTTTAGTCTTTCATTTTCTCTTCAGTGTACTTGTAGGTGTTTGAGAACTTGAACGTGAGTCGGCGGGTTTTATTTATTTATTTTTATAGATGGGTGAGGGAGGGAGAGAGGGAGAGACACTTCCATGTACAAGAGAAATACCAGTCAGTTGCCTCCAGCACGTGGACCTGGCCTGCAGCCCAGGCACGTGCACAGAGAATTGAACCTGGGGCCCGTCGGTTTGCAGGCCGGCCTTCGACCCACGGAGCCACACGGGCCGGGGCATGAGTGAGCTTTGAGTGTACAGCCGATCTCTTTATGAAAGCATTTGTATACATAGAGCTCAGTAATGTTACACTAAATAATCAGTCTGATAGCTTCTGTCAAATTTCCAGGTGGGGGTTTTGAAATTTAAGGTTGTTGCCAGTTATTTCAAGAATAGTATGAAATTTGAAGATATTTTTCAGAATAAAAATAATTTTAATTCACTTATTTTAAAACTGTAGAAGTCAAGGTCATCAAAACTTGAGAGAGTAGTAAAAAGGTGATCCATCACAAAATATTTTTTAAATTTGCTTTTCATGTTTCTCAACATTGGTTTCTGTCTAATGCCATCTTCATTTGACTCAGTTAATTGTGTTTTGATTATAACCTGAAAATATATAAAAATAGGTAGAAAGTAAATTAGGAAGAGAGACAATGACTCTAGAGATACTGGTACTGGTCTTGTGGTTAAAGATTTCTTACTGGATTTTTTACAGAACTGGTGGCTCTGCATTTCATGCTTCACCGAGGTGTCAGTAGTTGAAATGTGTGGTGGTGTCGGCCTCCTTTTCATTGTTCTGGGCGGGAGGGAGGCGGGGGTTCGAAAGACATCTGGCTGAAATGCCCCCCGTTCCCTGATAGAGATGTGTCATGCGAGACCATCTCCCGTGTAAAGAAAGGTGTTGCTGCCGTTTTCCTCGTGCACAGCCCTTCTAATCTGAATGGGAAATCTGTCCAGGGACCCCGAGGACAGTAATTAGCAGGCCCTTCAGAGTGTCAGAGCAGAATTACCATTGTGATGGTTTAGCTGCAGGATAAAAGGATTGAATTTGGGTTTGCTCGTCTGCCAAACTCAATGAGTTGCCACGAGAATTTTCAAATGTGAGAGGCGTTTACTTAAAGCAATTTGGCAGGTTTGAATAAACTCATAAATTGCAGGTTTGAAAGGAGCCAGTCCTGGCTGCTTCTCGTGGAGGCAGGACTGTGCGGCAGCCAGTCCCTGCGCTCCAGCTGACAGCCCGTTCCCCAGGCTCGACTCTTAGCCAGACAGAGTGACATGGGCTCAATGAAGAGAAGACACTGTGCTCTGGATCTCCGGAGGAAGGAGAAGAGACAACTCTGCACACAGCTTTCCCTCCCTAGATTAAATACATCTTCAGATGATGCTAGTAACATGATTCTGTTTTAATAAACCTTAACCCGATGTTTACTCCAGTTTTTCTCAGTACCTGTAATAACCCTGTATCTTCATACCTGTCACATTTGTATCACAAAGACGAACATTTAGAGTTTTTGGGAAAACAGTACTCAGCTCACAAACTAGATTATACAGGTTGCAGGCAAACATTTGAGAGGGAGCTTCCGCCTTCCCTGTCTCTCAGGAGAACTGGTCCAAGTGGCAGCTCCCTGGTGAGCCTCTGCTCCCTGAATGCCTGGGGCGGGGCCAGCACCCTCTGCATGCCGCCGCCCGCGCCCCCCGCAGCCAGGCCCTCTTTCCTGCGGGAGTGGTCAGTGGTTCGCGTGCACGCCAGAAAAAACTCTGAGATACAAGTGCTTAAAACTTCAAGATTATCTCTAAAATATTCTCTCATAATAAATAAAATAAGGTCTATGTGGAAGTCTATTAACATTTTCAAGTCATTGTGTTACAGTTTCATAAGAAAGTAATAATTTGGTTGTTGCTTATTTTTGTAGCCTGAAAATGTAGATGATCCTTCCAAAATGTTTCTCAAGGAGATACAGGCAGACAAAATGATTGATTCAGATGAGAAGGTATACAATATTGTTAACAGTACAATAAATATATTGTTTCTATATTAATCTTTACTCCTTAAAGTACAATTGCATACCGAAGTAGTCTGATTAAAATCCTGTAGTAAATCAGTGAAACTTAACCCAGTGATAGGTAAGATTCTCTAAAAGACCGTCATGGACGTTCTTACTGGGGAGCTCGTGAGCCCCTGGGGTCCAAGTGGCCTCCGAGTCGTTGGCTGCGTGTGAGGCGCTCCGGAGGGAGCGAGTAGGTGTCCACTGCTGCAGGAAACGTGGTGTGAGAAAAACGTGCTCAGAAATTGACAGGTACTGATTATTTTTTTTCTTGCAAAGAGGGACAATGCTAAATAAAATTTAATTTGATTCTAAATCAGTATCATTTTATACTCCCATCCATATTGTGGCTTGTTGTTTGTTCTGCATTGGGGCAACAACAATACCATCGTTTCAACTAGAATTTTCACAAACAGTTAAAAGTTCCACACCTTTGGAAAGCAGTCCATATGCATATAGGCAGGAGTGTGACAAGGTGTATGTAGTCTTTCTAAGGCTGCAGTCACTGCCATACCAAAATCATATAGATCACTGAGAGCTGTGCAAGCTCTCTGGGCTTTTGGTCTAGCCCTGATGCTATATGGCAGGGGTAGGGCTTGAAAGAGCAGCAGGGGGTGCTCCCCCACCGATAGAGGTAGAGCCGGTCGGTGAAGCGCCTCGGTGATCCTGATAAAATGGGCCTTGTCTTGGGTAATTGAGAAAGCTCTCACAAATACAGACTCGGTATGAAAAACGTCCTCCTTTTGATTCTTACAAGAATCCATTGAGGAGTAGCTTCTGTACACATAAAATGTTGTCTAGATTGACATTTTCCATAGGCTCAAGTTTGTGGTGTTGCAAATATTTTAAAAACAGATTCTGGACATAATAGGGCAGTATGTGTTTACGAGAGGGGACCCAAAAAACGGAATTTATTTATAAAAAATTGTGTATGTATTCTTAACATATTTAAACTTTAGTGGCCTTCAAAGTACTCTCTGTTTCATGCATTAATAACTATCAACACTTTTTTCCCACTGCTCAAAAACAGTTTTTGAACTTACCAGTTTTGTTGTAAAGATTTAATGTATTCATTTTTAGAGGAAGGGGGGGAGAGAGAGAGGCATTGATCAGTTGCCTCTTGCACACCCTCACCTGGGGACCTGGCCCGCAACCCAGGCATGTGCCCCAACCGGGAGTTGAACTAGCGACCCTTCAGTTCAAAGGCTGGCACTCAGTCCACTGAGCCACACCAGCCGGGGCTAAATTTACTCACCAGTTTTGATGCCTTTTGGTGCTTCTGCCATTTTTTGTGTCACCTCTTCCACATCAGCAAAACATTTCCCTTTGAGGACTTTTTTTATCCAGGGAAACAAAAAAAACGTCAAACTGGGCAAGATACATGAATAGGGAGGGTGGGGCATGGGGGTCAGGCTGTTTTTGGTCAAAGACTGCTGAACACTCGGCGTGATGTGAGCAGGTGCGCTCATGAATCACCCATCATGAGATGGGCAAATGCACTAAATCTTCCAAAAATATATTTAAAAAACCCCACTGAAGCCGAATGCAGCCTCTCACAACAACACCAGCTGGTACACTGATCCAGATGGGTTCCTAGAACACTCATAGCAAGTGAAGCCTGTACTACAAGGGCTCTGCCCTCCAGAAGATAATTCTGTTATGGGGCGGGGGTCCCCTCTTATTTCCTAAGCAATATTTTTGCAATTCATATAAGAAATCCTTCTGTTTAATCTTGTATTTCATATATCTCTCAGACTATATTGAATTTATCATATAATCCTTTTTTTTTTTTTTGCTTGTACCTGTTTATTCTTACATATTAATGTCTCTGTCCCTTAAGTAAATGGGCTGCTCACAGCTGGGATAATGTATTTTGATTTTTAAAAAATATGTATTTCTATTAAATAAATGTATGGTATTTGACACAGACACTCAAAAATTAATTTAAAATATAAGCTTATTAAAGAATTAAAATTATTTAATAGGAAAATAGGCGCGATTTCTCACTGTTTTCTGTAGTTCATTGCTCTCATACATCCCTTTAGCGTCGTGCTCCTCGCGCACAGGCAAAGCAGTTTTAACCCATTCACTTCGCGTTACTGAACATTGAAATTGAATTGGCAGAAAGTTAAGAAAACCTTATGTTCTTTATTTAATTTGCTAGTAATTTTAACCCTTACATTTAATTTCTCCCAACTTTTCAAGTGTTGTGATATTTATTAGTGAAATTATTCGGATACTACCATTGTGAAATTTTAATAGTGTATTAATGAATCAGATTGTTAATATTAAGATTGTTTCAGATAAGCTTATTTGGTAGCTCATCTTATGGCTTACTTTCCTTCTGTTTTGGATAACTGAGTATTGAAAATTTAATTTCAAAAGTCACACTTATGAATAACAGACTCCTTTATGAGAATGACTCTGAATCCTGTAGTGCAGAATTACATCAGTACATGTGTTTTTTTATTCTCTCAACCTTGAATGCTTTTGTGGGGGGAAATATTTAATCTTGAATGTGTATTTTAAACATAAAATGAATCATTTTTTTAAAGATTTGTCTTTAAACTGACATACCATCAGCTTATTCAGTTTAACCACTTTGTGGAATGTATCTCAGAGCAAGCCAACAGATTGACGAATTTGCTGTGTGACACTAATTTATTTAATGAGTCCACCTAACGGTGATGGCAGTGTGCTCTGTTTAAGTGAAGTACTTGATTACCGAATCCAGATTCGGTGGAACGGCAGCACACTTGTGGAGATTACAAGGCCCATTTACTGACTGCTTACCAATTCGCATCACAGACTTCTACTGAAAAATGGCTATGGAGCTGGCAAGAAGTCAAGGCTTCAGTACAAATATCTGGATTTAGTCATATAAATGAGTTCAGGACAAAAGTAATGGCTTTGCCAATTATTTATTTGATCACTTGATGCTTGCTTTTCAGAGCTTTCGCTAAAGGCAGATACTTCCTAGAATGATCTTCTCTCCAGTGTGTTCTTCTTGGGCACTCTTGTCCCTAGACCGTGTCTCCAGGGAGCATTGCCAGTGTGGCCACTCTGTAGGTGGCTGCCCACCTTGAACTCAGATCACCTCCATTCCACGCTGCCCCAGAGTGGCCGATGCCCCTGTCACACAGAAGGCTTTCCAGGCTGCAGCCTGTCCTCCTCTGCCCCGAGACAGGACTCCCCCACTGCCTCCGTATGGAAAGGGCGCCCGTGGCCTGGGGGCCATGCGTCCTTCATTTCACTTCCCAGCCTCTCCCTGCCCTGACTCCTTCACTGCCTCGTCCTCTCGGGTTCTGTGGCCACTGTTGGACTAGATCCCGGCAGTACTGCGTCTAGTTGTAGCTAGAGCCTTCCGTGCAGTAACAAGCATCACCCCGCTCCTGGTGTGGGGCTTCGCGGGCTTGCTCCCCTGCACGGTCAGCACGCAGACCGGTCGACACAGCGTTCACAGCCCTCCCTCGTCCGGGGGGCACCTGCCCTCCTGCTTTGTGCCGTGCCGCTCCCTGGTCCGCTTCCGCTCGCCGCGCCCGCAGCAGTGCGCGCTGCCCAGACACTCACTCCTTGTTCGTGCGGCGTGTTCCGGTGACCTCTGCAGTGGGCGCGGGGGGCTGGGTTCGGGGAAACCACAGAAAAGATTCGCCTTAGTGCTCCAGAAGTGAGGGATCAGCAAGGAGAGATGTATTTTCTAAAAATATTACACAGTGCTTGTCAGATTTTTAAAATAAGTACATAGCAATTATTATGCAATAGAAGTAGTCTTCACTTTGTTATTCGTAACCTCTTAAAGGAAGAGTTCTATTTTTTAATCTAAACCAGTATTGTGTTAACAGTTGTTTAAAGTATCTGCTGAAACTCATTGAACAAATAGTTACTAGTGTTGTAAATGATTCCTTCTGCAACAGAAAGAGAGGTATGCTCCTACCAGATTGCATTCAGAACTTGGGTCATAAAAAGTGTTTTCATGGGGAATAAAGACAGTTTCAAACTCACAATAACCAATTTATTATTTTCTGTGGGAATTTTAATAAAAGATTTTTGAAAAATCCCTAAACCTAATAATATAAAACTAGTATGTAATGGGACAGATCCAGGGTTGAATTACTGGAATCAGAGCTGATGCCTCTGGTTAACCATCAGCTAATTAGCTCTTTTTCTTTTTTTAAAGATTTCTTTTATTTTTTAGAGGGGAAGGGAGGGAGAAAGAGAGGGAGAGAAACATCAATGTGTGGTTGCCTCTCATGCGGCCCCCATGCGGGACCTGGCCAGCAACCCAGGCAGGTGCCCCAACTGGGAATTGAACTGGTGACCTTTTGGTTCTCAGCTTGCACTCAGTCCACTGAGCTGCACCAGCCAGGGCTGAGCATCTGGTATTTTTAGTCCCAGGATACACTCCTACTAAACAGCATGAAGATCCTGTCCTTGGGAGTTTAAGGTTTCTTCAGTGTTCCTCCCCGCTTGCTGGTGTATCACTGACCTCTTTTCCAAAATAAGCTAGTTCTGCACATATGGAAAGAAATCTGATACGGCAGGGGACTCTTTTCTTGGACAAACAGTTACATGTCCTGGGGAGTCCTGGGCAGCCTGACAGTGTGTGCCCACCCCTTCCCAGCGCTCGTGTGGACACAGGTACAGTTCCCGCTTTCACCTGAGCCAAGGAGCCACACCACCCAGCTCCCACCTGTGACTCACCATCCATGTGTCTGCAGTTTACGGGCCCTTGGCTGCTTAAAATGCTTTCTAGCGTTTATCATTTTCTCACTGCTTTTTAAATTTTTGTTTCTGTTGGTGATTGTATGTTACTAAAAGTTTATCGGCTCATTATTATTACACTTATTAGATATGGCATCATTTTTAATATCCATAAAACAGCTTGAAAAACAGGGCAAACGTGTAGCCACAAAGAATACAGGAATGGCCAAGAAATCAAAATGACCGTGCATAATCAGCTTGCTCGATGAGAGTTGTTTTATTGACTGTAAAAGAAAGTTTTGAAGTGCTTAAGTAGAGGAACTTACCTTGCTTTTTCCTCTTAAATAAAGTCTCTGAACTCCAGCGGAACTCTTATCCCACTCACAGTTGGTCCTGCTGTGGAGGAAAAGTTTCTAGGGCGTTCTAGAACTGATTCCTGCTCTTAAAAGTTTGCTCCTGTATGCACCTGATTTATTTTATACCTGTTTTAAAACGGTGTTTTTAGATTGCTATCTAGTTTCCCGCTTAAGAAATGGAGGCATACTGGCAGTTTACTTCAGAAGTAAAATGTTTTTCCAAAAGGAATGTGTTTACATTCCAAGTTCTGTTTGTTTTTATTTGGTTCTTCGAGTGTGGCTGAGTAACCCAAACCCGGCTTCCCAGCTGTCCCTGAGTAGCTCAGCACGATGAAAAGCGTCCAAGTGCTTTATGACACGGTGGTGCGGATTCCTGTCCTTTGTTGGATTTTACCAGTGGGGCAACTGGTACCTGTCTTGTGTGCCTTACAGACTGGTTAAGAGGTGAAATGGGATAAGAAAGGTTAAATTCTTACAGACCGTACACTTTAAAAATAAACTTTTATTCAAATTTCAGGAGGGTTGGGGATAAGGGCCTTTAAATAATTAAATGATTTGATTAGCGTGATTTTTTCTGACCCAGGAAATCCGGTGAGTCTCACCGGTGAGAAAAACGGCAGGGCATGAGGCCTCACTGACCTGCCTCCAGTGCATGCCAGAGGTCAGTGCTACCAGATGGCGTTGGAAGAAATGGTTGGCCCTGTTTCTTTCCCCTTTTTGTTCTCCCTTGGTCTCAATTTGTTGTTCAGAGTGTTGGGGAGCTGTTCACCATGAAACGAGGTCTTTCGACACCCTACGAAACAGCAGAGAAAAAACAGTTAAGGTGGAAACCAGCCAAAATTAATGGCCCCGGTTGTCGCCGTAATGACACATGCAAAAGTAACTGGAGCAGAGTGGGCTGGGCAGTGGTCACATCCAGTTGTTCTGGAGCAGGCAGCTTCGTGCTCTCTCTGAGGTCGTTAGATTGTGCTTGGTGACTCAGAGATTTCATAAACGGCTCCTAGCAGGACGGTCACCTCTTGGCGTCCCTGGGCCACACTGGAAGAAGAAGAGTCGTCTTCAGCCACACATTAAATACACAGACACTGATGAAAATGGATGACCCAAAAAGGGGTTTTATGTACATTTACAATTTTGTGTTGGGCTGCATTCACAGCCATCCCCGGCTGCGGGCTGGATGCCCCTGGACGGCTCAGAAATCTCACAGACGTCTCCCGGTGAAAACCGAGCTCCCTCGAAGAGCCCCCGCTGGGAGACGGGAGGGTGCAGCCGCGTTGCCCGAAAGCCTTAGGGCCCGTTGGCTGAGCGAGCAGTGTTCTCACGCATGCGCGGGGTGGGTTCGTTCTCACTGTCCGCCCCGGAAGTGTGCGTGCGGGCCCTTCTGCACGCGCGTTCTTGTGTGCGTCTGCACGGGTCACCAAGCGGTTTGCGGTCCTTCCCGCACCCACACCCCCGCCCATGCTCGCACTCGGTCTGTCGCTGCGCGTGTGCGCGGTGTGAGCTCCTGTCCGAGCACTGGCTGCGCTGCACGGGGCTGGCACGGCCGTTCCGGGTGTCCCCGACCTGAACTGTGGTCTCACAGTGGGGGGCCGCGTCTCCTCCTTCCTGCCCTTCGGCAGGCGATCGGCCTTTGGTGCATAATCGGTCATTTGTAGAAATAAATTTCTTCTCCTTCCTGTGGACCAGTACTTACCCTGAACACATCTGCGTTTCATGTGTTCTTATTTCCAGAACTTTCTGTCAGTACAGCACCCTACAAGCGTCTGCTCACCGTCCCCCCACCGCCAGCACTGACACTGCAGGGGCGCTTACCCCCTCCGTAGGCCTCTCACAGCCCACAGGTTTCCGGGTCGTTCTTTTCTGGTCCCTGCTCCCCATCTTTCACAGAGCAAGGCTCTATTAAGCTTGCGATTTGTATTCTCATGTCTTGTCCTTTGTTGCCCAACCATGTAGTCTCCTAATGTCCATTTAAAATACAGTTAGCTTTAAAGGGCCTTTTCATCAGAAAGCACAATGTGGCTCTATAAGTACTAGTGCGTAGTCTGAACTGTAGATCATGCCATTCTTCCAAAAATGTGTCATTCTTGTTAAGTCTACTATATATGAATAATAAAATCTCATTGTATCATACTATACTTTGCATAGGAAGAAATAAATACTTACGAAACATGGCTTTTTTCCCCCTGAGATCATTACTACTTTTTCTGTTTCTGCCTTTCTGGAACATATTATCCTCAAATAAAAGTATTTGATATATTTTGTAGGTTAGTAGTTGATGTACGAGGTCTGACCGGAAAAACTCCAGCCACTGTTAATATAATGAGAAAGGTTTACATGATACTGAAGTAACCTGGCAGCCAAGGAGAGTGGACCGGAATACGCATGCATGAACAAGATGACTTCACTGTACTGATCAGTGCAGGTTGTAGGCTCCATTGAGTGAGTGTGTGTACTGTGTGGCTGTTGCATTCAAAATGACTAAGCGACTAGAGCAACAAATCTGCATCCAATTTTGTGTTAAGCTTGAATGTTCCTTCACGGAAACTATTCAGGTGACTCCGAAGGCTTTCGGGGACAATGCAATGAGTGCAGCGCAAATCAAAGCTGGGCACAAACACTTCAAAGATGGCCGAGAATCTGTTGAGAGTGAGCCACGTTCTGGAAGGCCTGCAACAAGCAGAGCACCCTGGAGTGTTGAGTGTGTGCGGGCTGCAGTCAGCAAAGATCGGCAGCTGGCAGTGTGAGAAGCAGAAGCCAGTCGGGGGATCCCAGAACTGCTGTGTCAGAGATTTTGGTGCAGGATCTTGGCGTAAAACACGGGGGGAGATTTGTTCTGTGGCTTCTGCTACCAGAGCGGAAGGAACATTGTGCTGCAGTTGCTAATGACTCGATCCAAACCACTGCCAGTGAACCGGATCTCCTCTAGAAGGTCATGACTTTGAAGGCGACTGAGGTTCCGTTGTCCTATATATATTATTTCTTGTATCTTGTTTCTTCTTCACTAAATGTTTTTATTTTTCATATTGTGTGGATGGATACTTTATGGACAGACCTGGTAGTTTATATAACACGCGCGCACGTGTGTGTCTTATAACACGTCTCTTTCCTTTTCTTACTTTATCTGTGGTAACTTGCTGCTAAAACCAGGTACAGATGCTCCTTAACTTATAAGTATGCTCTAATAAATGTCATTAGTTGATGATGTTGTAAATTGAAGATGCATTTAATAATCTAACCAGCCCTGGCTGGCGTAGCTCAGTGGATGGAGTGCGGGCTGGGAACCAAAGTGTCCCAGGTTCGATTCCCAGCCAGGGTACATGCCTGGGTTGCAGGCCATAACCCCCAGCAACCGCACATTGATGTTTCTCTCTCTCTCTCTCTCTCTCCCCCCATCCCTTCCCTCTCTAAAAATAAATAAATAAAATCTTAAAAAAAAAATTAAAAAATTAAAAAAAAATAAAATAATCTAACCAGACATCGTAGCTTAGCCCAGCCTACCTTCAAGGTGCTCAGGACACTTACATCAACCTGTCTAGGGGTTTTTGATGAGCAGTTGCCTTCCTCCCCCTCTTCTCAGAAACAGGAGACACAGGGGGCATGGGGCGCACGTGACGGGATGCAAAAGCACAGTGTCCCAAGGACACTGACAGCACAGTCCCCCGTGGCTTACAGGTTGTTTGCCCTGTGATCCCGGGCTGACTGGGGCTGTGGGGCCCTGCTGCTCTCCGGCATCACCAGAGTGCCACACTCACATCACTAGCCCAGGAGGAGATCCACATTCAGATTTGAAGTGCGTGTACCACTTTGGCACCACTGTAAAGTCAGGATCCAAATCCTGTGTGATCAAGGGAATCCAAGTGTCAATATGATAATAGGGTAAAGTGTTAGATAGCATCGTGGGAGATAAAGAGGGTAGGCCGAGCTTCTGCCCCGACTGTGCCTCTCATGTCTCGACCCCCACATCTCTCGGTGGAGCAACACAGCCACCTCCGCGTGTCATCGCCGCTGAGAGACTGCCCTGTGCGAGAGGTGCGGGCCAGGTTGCCCAGAGAAGGTGATGGTGGTGCTGCATTGTCTTTGGCTGTCCACGGAAACATGGCAGTTCCGATACATCTTTTTAATACAGGCATCCCTTGTCTACCGCACTGAGTTTCGTTGTGCTCTGCACACACTGCGCTATTCACACACCGAAGGTCCCAACCACCCTGTATCCAGCAAGGCCTGGAGCCGTTGTCCAACAGCATTGGCACACTTTGTGTCTCTGTCACTTTTCGGTAATTTTTTCAGCATTTCAAATTTTTTTCATTATTTTTATATTTGTTATGGTGATCTGTGATCAGTGATCTTTTATGTTACTATTGCCGTTGTTTTGGGGCGCTATGGACTGCACTCATAGAACCCAGCAGACTTAACCAACAGATGTTTAATGTGTTCTGCTTCCAGCCAGCCCTTTCCCTGCCTGTTCCCCTCCTCCACCACCTCCCCCCGAGACACGGCAGTGTGGAAACCTGGCAGTCAGTGATGCCACTTGGGCCTCTAAGTGTTCAAGTGAAAGGGAGAACCACATGTCTCCCACTCTAAATTGAAAGCTAGAAATGATTAAGCCCAGTGAGGAAAACATGTCAAAACCCAAGATAGGCTGAATACGGGGCCTCTTGAGCCAGTTAGCCAAGTTGTGAATGCCAAGGGAACGTTCTTAAAGGAAACTAAAAGTGCTACATAAATGAACACACAAGTGATGAGAAAGGGAAACAGCCTTATTGCTGATGATGAACGTTAGTGGTCTGGATAGCAGATGGAGGCAGCCACGGCGTCCCCTCACGCCAGAACCCAGTCCAGAGCAAGGCCCTGACCGTCCCCAAGTCTGTGACGGCTGAGAGCGGTGAGGTAGCTGCAAAAGAAAAGTCCGAAGCTGGAAGAGGCGGGTTCGTGAGGTTTAAGGAGAGAAACAGTCTCAAAGTAAAACTGCAAAGCAAAGCAGCAAGTGCTGCTGGGAACGTGGCAGCAAGGTGTCCAGGAGACCTAGCTGAGATGAATGAGTGACGGAGGCTCCACTAAACAACAGATTCCGGTGCAGACAAAACAGCTTCGTAGTGGAAGAGGACGCCGGCCAGGGCTTTGCACAGCTGGAGGGGAGAAGTCGGTTCTGGCTTCCAGGCTTCGAAGGACAGGCTGACCTTCTGCTGAGGGCTGGTGACTTCCAGCTGAAGCCAGTGCTCACTGTACCATCCAGAAGAGTTGGGCTAAACCTGTCCTCCCTGTGCGCGCCCTGTGCTCAGCGGAACGGCAGAGCGCAGGGCTCGAGTCCGGGTGACCGCGCAGTTGAAGCCCGCTGCCGAGGCCTGGTCGGCCAGAGGACGCCGTTCACAGCGGCGCTGCTGCTCACCGGCCGCGCGGCTGGTCGCCCACGGGCTCTGGGGGCGGGGGTACAAGGAGGTGCCCCTTTTCTCCATGCCTCCAAGCGCAGCGTCCCTTCAGCAGCCCGTGGATTAAGCATTAATTTTGACTTTCACATCTTACTATTAAAAAAATATATTTTATGAGATTATAGTCACTGTAGTGATTTCTGGGATGAATCCAGGCAAGGTAAATTGAAAACTTTCTGCAAAGGATTCGCCATTTTAGGTGACAGCAGGAACATGGATTCATGGAAACTGAATCAAGATTTAAAAAATTAACAGGAATTTGAAAGAGGTTGATTCCAGCCCTCTTGGGTGCCTTTGAGGGTTTTGAGACCTCAGCAGAGGAAGTGACCGCAGATGTGGAAATTGCTAGAGAGTTCTAGAAGTGGGGCCTGCAGACGGGGCGGGATTGCTGCGATCCCGTGACGACACTTCCGTCCCTGAGGAAGAACTTCTCACGGCTAAGCAGAGAGCGTGGTTTCTCCAGATGGCATCTGCGCCTGGCGAAGGTGCCGCGCAGACTGTCGAGGCGACAACAAAGGATTCCGAACAGTACAGCAGCTCGGCCGATGAAGCAGCGGCGGGTTTGCGAGGACGGCCTCGGGTCTGGAGGGGCGTTTGTTGTCGGGACGTGCCGCCGAGGGCACTGCGTGCTGCGGAGAGGTCGTTCCTGAGCGGGAGTGGCAGTCGGTGCGGCACGCGTCCCTGTCGGCCTCGGAAATGGCCGCGGTGTCACCTCAGCCTTCAGAAAACAGCGCCGTAGTAAGTCAGCAGCATCTGATCAGGGCAGGGTCCTCACCTGCAAAAAACTCGGACTCGCTGAGGACTCGGGTAATGGTCAGCCCTTTCTACCTGTGAACTATGTTTAAGGTGTACATTTTTAGACATAATACTATTGCATGCTTAATAAAGCATAGTACATTTATATGCACCAAAAATTTGTGTGATTTGTGTGATCTGCTTTATTGCACTATTTGTTTAGTTTTTCAACATGTTTGCAACTGAACTCACTATTTCTCCAAAGTATGCCTGCCTATATTGGGTCTCTAACAATTCTGTGGATTTCTGTAGTGTGCTGTGATTTGTGAACATCACTTTTTGTGTTGGACTTACCAGAGAGAAACTGTGTTAAGTATCAATATCAGAGTAGGTGCTTATTTAGCCATCTGTTAACTGAACGTCGAAGACTGGGAAAAATAAGGAATGTGGATTCAAGGGACCTTTGAATAACCTAAAGAAGTAGGTAGCAGACTATCACAGAGTCTACACAGATTTTTGGCAGAAACTGGGTTTGGTGGCATAAGGGAGAGGGAGCTGATGTGGCTGTGAGTGCCAGTCGGAGAAATTCAGGTTCTGAGAAATAGTGACGGAGAGCCGGTTCCGGATCAGGAAAGCAAACTGCGTGAGGTGCCCCAGGTCCTCGGATTACATCATTCCTCACAATGTTGAGATGCCACAGGGACTTCACTCTGGATTTATCAGCCAGCCTGTGGTGAACCTGGGTCTGTTTTACGTCATCTCACCTAAAGTCACAGAACAAAACAGTGACATTAGATGAGACCTTCCAGTGTTTCAGCAGAGAGAATTAATACAGGAGTTGGTTACACAGGTGTCAGGAACTGCTGAGGGGAAAAAGAGACAGGGCGTGGCACAGATTTAGAAACTGCAAGAAGCAGCTGGTACCCTGATGGCTGGGAAAAGAAAGAGAGCGGCTCTGTTACCACACCTTACACACTCAGAAAGCTCGGTGCAGAGGTGCGACTGAGACCTGAGAGTGGGGGTCCCAGCACGGCTGTCGCTGGGGCCTCGGCAGCAGAGGTGTGTGGAGACACCTTCGGCTGCTGCCCGCAGGCAGGGGCCAGAGCCCGGGCACTGGGGCCACGTGTGCGGGGAGCACTCTGTCCCGGGACGGAGCCCCTCCTGCCCTCAGCCGGCGCACCCACCCTCTGCTTGAACACCCAGCTGGCAAAGCGGAAGTCGCACCACACGGACCCTAGACCCAGCACCTGAAAGCAGTTAGCAGGTCATTTTGGAGCTTAATAAGATAATGGTCTTGGAGAAAAACATTCTGGAAGTGCTGTGGGAGGATGGTTGTTCTGCCAGCTCTAAGAGGCTGAGTTGGAGCCGAGTAGACCCCAGACGCGCCTCGCCCGTCTACAAGACATCCTCACTTGCGTGTGTAGAGTAGGCATTTCAGCCTTAATGTTTGATTCTGTGTCACTTAGCCCTGCGCTGCTTTCTCATCAGGCGGAGCCGCCATATACCAGTCTAAAGACCTAAACATCATTCATCGATGTCTCCTGTTCCCTCCCTCCGGCATCTACCCTGTCCGGTCTCACTTCTGTCTCCTGGACTGGGCTGAAGCTCGTGACTGGGTGGTTTGTGTTTGGCTGGTTTGCTCCCAGCAGTCCATTCACAAAAGAGCAGAGTGAGCCCTTGAAGACAAGTCCTTATGTCATTCTGCTGCCTCTGAACCCTTCCTAAATTCAGGCCAGTCGAGTTCTTTGTCGGGCTTGTCTGTAGTTGGCAGGGCGATGACTGGAATTAAAAATAAATACCAGTCACTCTTCCTTTCCTCTTTTCTCTACTAATTTCTTGTCCAGGCTTCCAGGCTTTGTTTTTCCAGGTGAATCAGTCATATAATTTTTCTTTTATTTGTAAAGCCTTTCGTATTCATTTTAGATTTATAGAAATGTTCAATTTTTTAATGTACTGAGCAAGTTCACTTTTGCAAGGCATTAGGGGCTGAAAAGAAGAGTGGCAGTTGATTAATTTATGAATATGAGTCGTGAGAAATTTCCTAAAAACAACAAAAAATAGGAAGGACGGATGACAGATGCCTGTGCATGACTGACTCCCCCAATGGAGCAGCGCGCACGGGGCGGGGTGGCGCGTGAGGTGGGCGTGGTCGAAAGGCCGAGTGCCGGCCAGGGCAGGGCGGCCACGGCGGGGAGCGGCGCACCCCGGAGGCCGGCTGGGGCCGGAGGCCGGCTGGGGCCGGGGCCGTCTGACCAGGGGCGGGGAGCACAGGTGCGCTGCGTGGCGCCGGGGACAGGGACGGGGGTCGGAACGAGGGCCAGACGTGGGCACGCGCTCACCGCTCTCCTGGTTTCCTTGTCCAGGCAGAGGGAGAAGACAGCCTGAAGAAGATGCAGCTGATGGAGCTGGCGATTCTGAACGGCACCTACAGAGACGCCAACATCAAATCACGTAAGAACGAGACTGGGGCCGCGCCGGCCACCGCCTCAGCTGTTTGTCCGCACACCTTTCTCCCCGTGGTGGCGGCACAGCGCGCGGACAGTCGGACGGAGCGGAGGGCGGGCACGATGG
Source organism: Phyllostomus hastatus (assembly GCF_019186645.2). NCBI lineage: Eukaryota > Metazoa > Chordata > Mammalia > Chiroptera > Phyllostomidae > Phyllostomus > Phyllostomus hastatus. The sequence continues at coordinate 97,336,153 of NW_025333872.1, forward strand.
GCCCTCGGGGTGGGACCAGCAGCCCCGTGGTTACCGCTGTCTCAGCCTGTGGGTGCTGTGCCTGTTTTCGCTGTATTCCCGCACGTCTTCCAGGTGTGGGGTCTGTAAACTTCTAGTCTTTTAATGGAATTTCAACTTCTAAACCCAAGAGGTGAACGAAATTTCCTGTTCCGTTAACTACAGATTTAAGGCTTCAGACTTAAACTTCTAGGTTATTTTGTTACATTCATGAAAAGGACAGAAAAGGAAAACTTTCAGAGCTAGTGCTGACTGTGTCTGAATGCGGTGATCCCTCTGTTGAGTTGTCCTCTCCACTCCTCGCATGTTCCCCCCTCCAGTGTTTTCTCCCGGGTGGGTGACTTTACGTGTGAGTTCACCGAGGACAGTCGGTGTTCACTGTTTTAATCCAGTTGGTTCCTTTGTTTGTGTTTGGATATGCTTTCCCAGGTTATATAAGAGGGTGCTTTTTTTTTATAGTTAAAATGAAATGTGAAATTTATATTTTAAGAAAATCTGAGGCGAGATTACTAATTTTTTTAAAGAAATTGAATTTTAAAGTGCTAGGCAGTTTTCCAAAGTGTGGACAACCTGTCGGGTTCGGAAGGGGTCGCTTGACAGATGGTTGGCTTCCGTTTCCTCGGGAGAAGGAGCATGTCCTCAGCGTCGTGCCCCGGGGAACGGGACATTCATTGCACAGGGTGGGGTGGAAGTAGTTGTGAGTATGCAGAAACAGTCGATGCTTGTGTCATTATTTATTAATTGTGTTATTTTCCATACAAGCAGCTACAAACCCACTTTTGCCCCACCCTGTACTGCTTTGTATGAGAAGTTAGTGTCTACATGTGCAGGAAGTTTATATGTAAATAGTAGGTGGTTGGCTTATTTAATATAGTAAAAATGATTCTTCCTTTAATTTTAAACTGAATTTACTCTTTTAGAAATACGCCAAAACTGTTTCTGTGGACTCCAATTGCAAAATATTTTTAAAAATACCTTTTAATGCGAGTGTTTTTCTTGTGCTTCTGCATGCACCTTTAGCCTTATGAGATCTTAAAAACATAGATACATCAACAATATAAACTAAATATAACCTATTAATGGTCTCAGTTTTTTTACAGTGGCTTTTTAATTTTTGCACATTGATCCTTAATCACGGTGGGAAGGGGAGCCAGTGTGTTTGATCGGTGTGCTTTGGCATTGCTGTGTGATCAGCGCATGTACTAATGGTTTCCTTTTGTTTTTCTCCTTTCCTGCTCCTTTCTTTCTTTTTCCCACTTCCCTCTCGTTTTCTGTGTTTTGCACTGCTGTCTCTGTACTTCCTTCTGAATTTCTTTGCTTACTGTAGCAGCCCTTGCCTTTTCTCTTGCAGCCACAGCCCAGGCTGCTCCGAGGATTATTACCGGGCCTGCGCCTGTCCTCCCCCCAGCTGCCCTGCGCACCCCGACGCCGGCCGGCCCCACCATAATGCCTTTGATCAGACAGATACAGACCGCCGTCATGCCGAACGGGACCCCTCACCCCACCGCCGCGATAGTTCCTCCCGGGCCCGAAGCTGGCTTGATCTACACCCCCTATGAGTACCCCTACACGCTGGCACCAGCTACGTCGATCCTTGAGTACCCCATTGAACCTAGTGGCGTATTAGGTAAGTTGTTTTCTCTGCAGGGCTAACAGTTTTCTTCTCAACTTTTGCCCCAGAAGCCTGGGAAATCATGACCTCAGTGTGAGAGAGGCAAGACAGGTTTCCCCGAGGAGAAGCTGGAGACTCAGTCTGTGTTGTTGCAGCCCCTCGTAGGGTTCCCCTTCCAGATGGTTGCACCTAAGACTTGTTCGGACTTGCCCTGGTAACTCAGCCTCACTTCGGGTGGGCAAACCCGAACGTTCCGACAGGACACACTTGTCGCATTTGACCTCCCTGCGGCCCTCCGGAGCTGCAGGCCCTCCCCGGCACACTCCCCCTTCGGTTTGCCACGGAGTCAGCTGCTTTTCACCTCAGGAATCTGTTTGTCAGCTACATTTTAATTTTCTATGTGAAAATATTCTGAGGTTTTTACAACTGCTGTAATTGTGTGTGCTTTCTAATATTCGTGATCATTTAAAATATGAAAGCGTCCTAGTCAGTAGCTGCATTCTTCAAGTTTTTTCGTTTTTTTCCTCTTTTGAAGTCCTGGTTAATATTAAACCTAAGAGAAGCTCATAATTTCAGTAGCACAGTATGGAATCGATGAGTAAGGACCAAGTCACTGAGGTAGATACCCTCCTGAGGCAGAAATTAAGGTCATACTGTCAACGCTCAGTTTTACGTGAACAAAAAGTGGTGTGCTTGAAAAAGACATTACCGATGCCTTTTTTTTATAGAGTGGATTGAAATGCCAGTCATGCCTGATATTTCAGCCCATTGACTGCGGATGAAGGACTAGCGTGCAGCAGCTGCTGTGCCACGACCAGGCGGTGCGGGACAGGCCGCTGCCGCGCTGCCCTTGCTTTGCCAGGCAGAATCTGAATACTTTTTTCCTTGAATTGGACATGACCTTGGTGCTGCATGCATGCTGTTCACTTGTAGGACTTTGATCTTCTAGGGTCTTTTTTCCAGCATTAACATGGATTTATCAAAATTCGAAAGCCTTTAGCGAACCTGGACAAAGATTTAAACTTGAAAATTCATTGTTCAGTTAAAGAAAACCACAACGCTCTGTATGTTATCTGTGTGTGTGCATGCACTCAGGTGCCTCTTGTTTCATGAGCAAATACATCTTATTGTACATGTTTTCGGTTACCTCTAAATCATTGTGTAAAGTATTCCAGGTCAGAATCACACCATAGAGCTGTTTATGAGATTCTTACTTCTGTTGCACATTTCTTGAAGCATTTTTAAAATAACCTGTAACATATAACCTGTTTACGTTTCTTCTTAACTGTTAACGCTCTGTCCTGTGGCCCCTGCCTGCTCCTTTCCCCAGAGCTCCTCCCTGCTGCACGCACAGCGTCTGCTGGGGGAGGGGGGGCTGCCGCTCCCTGCAGGGCGGGCTCTAGGCCCGGCTGCTGCTCCAGCCCTCTCCAAGCCAGAGCTCACTGGCCTTGCCTCTTGGATTAAACTTGTCCGAGATTAGTTTACCTGAAATGTAAAAGGGGTGACGGACCAGTTTACTGCTTAGAGTCAGCAAGGGGCACTGCAGAATCGGCTTGTCATTTCAAAGCAGTGTGTTTTTGGTTGTGTTGGGAAATTTGTAATTATTAGACTGACAATTGAAACCAAAATATACACATATCTAATTGGCAGTCGTAAGATGAATAATAGCGAGTACTAAATGATTAAAGTCCATTATGATCTGTTTTATTTCTTGCTTTGCTACCTAAGCAGTAAAAGGTGATACTGATTGAGACCACTTGGAGAACTGACAAAATCATTTCAAATTGCTAAGTTATAGTAAATTTGCACACAGATAACATGCATGCTGTATATCAAGTCTCACATCATATTATTTTAAAATAAGCAGTGCCCTTCAAAACAGATGCAGACATGTGTGTTGGTGGTAGTGAGGAGATTGGTAATAGCATCAAATCTTCATTGGTGACTAATTTTTAATTCCCTTCCTTTTATCTTTAGGTATGGCTTTCCCAACGAAAGGCTAAGAATTCAAGAACGGTCTTAACTGAACCCTCATCAGATCTGAATTTAACAAATGCTTAGTCTCAGCAGCCTCTGGGGGGGAGGGAAGCTTAGCCTAGCAGTCAGTGACTTACTTGCACTTTTGCACACTGATAGGAAGTAAAAGTATGTTATTAATTTGGTTTAGTCTATAACCTTACAAAGTAACGGTAATTTATAAAGGAGTGTGTAGTGGTATACTGACTGCTAAGTGTACTATACTGTTTGCTTTACTAATCACCTAATTCATTGCGGTTCATACTTATTGACTCAAAGTTTAAAACCACAATCTGTAGGCTTTACGAATTGCTCATAAACCTTTTTACGTGATAAACTCTGGAAGCGGTCTGAAGGTTAGCCAGTCATTGTCAGCATTGAGCATGGCGTGCTTTTAAGTGGTCCTGTTGCGAGAAAAGCACTTCAGTGAATATGTGACTAGTAAAGCGTAAATGTTTGTTTGGGAATCATAGAGTTCATGAAATACTGTGTCTTGGGATTATGAGTTAATGGATAAAATAGGTTAAGGCCAAGATGTTTGAAATAAATGCAATATTAATAGACGCATATATACGCAACATATTATGGTTAATTTTAAAACTACTGTGCCTTAACGTGTTTCTTAAAATGAAGTTTTTGTAGTAAATGAACATTTGAAATCCATTTTGATAAACCTGTTAATGTTTGTTTTTTCCCCCTTGTGAATGTTTTCTAACTTTGTCTTGGTAATTGCAATTTAACTAGGTGCGGTGGCTACTAAAGTTCGAAGGCACGATATGCGTGTCCATCCTTACCAAAGGATTGTGACCGCAGACCGAGGTTAGTTTAGTTCTGCAGTTCTTGTTTCTGAGAAATGCGTCGGGTGTCTGTACAGTTTGCAACACCACACCTGATGGAAAAACACATAACTGTTTACCTGCACAGCGTTTCTTTTCCTTTTCTAAATTAATTTATAATTGACAGATTTAAGGGGTGGGTTTTTCGGGATGCATTTTTGTGTTTTTTTCCCTCCCTTCATATTTTAACTTATTAAATTCTATTAGTTTGTACTATGATTTCTTCCTACTAAAACACGTATTAGTCCATTTGGGGAGCTATGAATTTTTGTTTTCTCCTTAATTGTTTCTCAATAATAATTTTTGCTAAAAGTTTTCTTTTAATTGTTCTGAAATTTTGGGTTGGTTTTGCAAAATGAACTGAGCGGATGGTGCTTTAATGAGAGAAGTAAAGGAATATATGCCTCCTGTGTTCTTTGGAGAAAATTGAAGATTTATTTTCCCATTTCCCTTTTTAATATGACATTTGAGCCACTGTACAAACATGAGGTTATACATGTCAAGTACTTAGCTGAGATCAGCAAAGTAAAGACTGTGAAGAGAACTTTGGTGCAGTTGGATCTTATTTATAAGTCAGAAAATCAATTCCCTTTTATTATATTTTCTTCCAAAATGGATCCTTTGATTTTTGTCATTTGCTGCTAAAATATATTTTCTGAAGGTAAACTATCTTTGGAAGTTCTGTGGTGACACACATCCAGCTGTTGGAGCATCTTTTTTGACTGACCTGTGACTGGAAATAAGTCTTCACTTTTCTCCTTTTCAGCATTTGTAATCTGTGTCCTATATATTCCCTTGGACCCTTTAAGAATTATTTATGTTTATTGAGGAGTGATATTTTCGGTTTATTGACATTGAATTCTTTTTCTGAGTTTGAGATCATAAGATAGGAATCCAAAGCAAGGCAGAAGAGAATTTTTTATAAGCTTTTTTTTTTTTATGGCACATTTATTACCTACCGATTTAGTTAATCTAACTAATACCAGTTTGGAAAAGTGATGGATTAAAACCTCAATTCTACATCTTCTATGAACTTGTGAAAGATCTATCTATACTTTGCATAGTTACCTTGAACACTGATGATAAATATTGGACGCAGCTGTTGTCCATGTCAGAATAAAATACCTTTCCAAAGATATCGATGATATTTATTTAGCATAATATATAATTAAACAGCCTCGAAGATTTTTAACTAATATGTTACTTGTAGCGATTTAATGAACAAAATGAAGAGACCCCCGGCTCGGTGGCCATCTGTGAGGACAGTGCTCCTTGTGAGTGTCCCGTGCGCGCGCGTGCGCAGCACTCTGCTCACACCGGGGCGCGCCTCCTCGCCACGGAGGGCGCTCTTCCCCGGGGCGGGGGGGGGGGGGAATCGTGCAGATTTGAGGAACCCCAGTAATTCCATGAATGATTTAAACTTTTCCCCGTAGTTACTGTCTGAAATAGGGGGATTTGGAAGTAGATTTTCTTTTGTTAACCTTTCCTTGTACACCCCTTTTAGAGTTTCCATAATTTCGTTTTAACACAGTAATTATTGGCCTACTCAGTACTCCAGTGCCTTGAGATAGTTGAAAATACTAGGAAGATTTTATTGTATTTCAAAATAAGAACACATTCCATGCATGGCTCTTTTGTGTTTTCATTAGTCCTGTCACTGTTTCTATTCAAAATGCAATGTCAGCAAACCGAAATGCTACCTTTTCCCTCTGAATAACAGAGTCCTCTGTACACTGCTGTTGCTGTCACTGTGCGCACTCACTGGGTCTGAGGGAGACGTCTGAAGTCCTTCACTTTTAAATTATTTTATGATACTACTGTTTTCTCTATAGTTTTGAGGGTTTTTTATTATTTTTTTAATCTTTTGAGGGGAAGATTAATATAAGTGTTCATTTAATGCGAGGAAGCTCAGCCCTTGGACCTGTAGCCGTGTAGTTAATTATGTGCGAGCATCCAGAGCACGGCATGGTTGACAGACGCCTAGTTTGTCACTAAAAGTAAACCCACCTCTGCGTGTTGCAAAACTGAATCTGAAGCCTATGAAAGACCAACTGACTCTTTAGTCAAAGGGAACCCTACCTTATTTTGCACGGTTGACACGCCTGTGTGTACTGTGGGGGCCAGGACTGGGCAGAGGAGGCGTTCTAGGTGTGCTGGTGTGCTTGGGAATGGTGGTCTGCTCTCTCTGTGGGCTCCACGTGCAAAAACAAGAACATTTCTGAATGGTGGTTTTACAGAAACCATTATTTATACAGTTTGTATAAGAAACTTAATACAATTTTAATCGATTATAGTTAGCATGGAAAACGCTTTGAGACTCTGTGTCTCTGGAGGGCCTAATGAAGCCACGTGGCTACATCCGGTGAACCGTGTGTCTTCTGCTTTGATTGCGGAGTAGCCGTTTGTGTCTTAAATGGAATTCCACTATTTTTAAGAAATTCAGGGATGATTTGGTCACACTAAAGATACAGTATTTTTGTAGTATTTTTACACTATTCTAAATGATAGACTGCAGAAAGCATTTTTGTCAGGTGAGGGCAAACCAGTCGACTACGTAGACCATTTGACTCTGTGAACGTTAGACCTACTGGGTTCCAATTTACAAAGCGGCACAGAATCTACCTTTGCACTGAAGCATTTCGTATCTCCTCTGCCGTAGTCACAGTGGCCACAGTACAGAAAATTCTTTCAAACCTCAGAATATAGTAGAAATAATTAAGCTGTTGAATGAGTCTTAAAAATCATACTACTGTTAAGTGGACCAAGTTTGGTGAAGCAGAACGTGACAGTGTTGATTAAGGAAGGAACAACTCAAGGACATTGGGGACGAGAACTTTTCCACTTGAGAACTACTTTATGTTTTACTGTAATTTTAAAGATTTTTTTTGTTCTGTTTGTTATTTTGCAAAAGAAAATAGTATTTACAGGTGGCTTCTTTTAAAATATATAAAGCAGGAATGTATATGAAATGTCAGATTTTATTGTATTTGCAGAGAATTAGCTTTGAAGTTGAATAAAGAAAGCTGTAGTTTTAAAATGCCTTATTGGTATCAATTAGAAATTTCTTCTATTTTTTGATGTACTTAGAGCTTTTGAGTATAGAGTTTTAAATGGCAGGATTTCACAGTGTTTACATGCAAGTGCATTTTATAAGTGTTCTATATGTGTAAAATAGTATTTCCAACTGGAAAGTGTGGGCCAGCGCACAAAGGGCCTGGCCCTCTCTGGTTCCCACGACGTTGCCTACACCGCTAGCCTGCAGGTTAGTGTCGCTCTGTGTCCTGAGGCCAGAGACCCCGTGTCGTTTGTAAATAGAACAATTGAAAAAGCAATAAACATTTATTGAACAAAAGAAACCTTGTTTGGCCCAGAGTTTATGTTGAACCAAGTTGTTCATACAAATTTAAATTTCTTTAGTTTCATTTCTATTAATCATCAGTTGTTAATAATCACATCCATCATTAATAGTTGCTTAATGCTTGCATCCGAGAGAGCACTAATGCTTGGCGGCGGCCAGGCCCCGGCCCCGCGCCGACCGCTCCGAGTCCTGTGCACCGGACCCCTCGTTGTCCTCGTCCTCAGTTCCCCCATCGGGCTACTAACTGTTAGTCGTTAGTTACATTTTATTTCCATTTTTTCCTGTTAACCGGTTTTTTGTTTTTGTGGGAGAGGGCTCTCCTTCATTCGTTCAAATCATGATATGAAATTGTCATGATTTTTATTGTATTTTGTAGATGGTGTCAATCAGTTTGTCAGAATTACACATGCTTTTTTTTTATTAGTTGTGATTAGTTTTTCATGTTGTCATTAAGCCGTCACTAGCTGAAACTAATCTCTTCTCTATCTTTTCTTTTCTTTGTTTTGTTTTTTGTTTCTAACCACCCAGCCGCCACCGGCAACTAACCTATGACCTTCTGACCTCTGAACTCTTCACCCAATGATGACCTGACCATGCCTGCCTGCTGATCAGTTAACTGGTAATCGCCTTTGCTTGCCTGTCGTCAGTGCAGCGAGCTGAGGCACTTGTCCGTTCGTCTTACCATCTAACCAAACAAAAGACAAAGAAATTGTTGTCCTCCAACTCAGCTTTTGTTTCGTTTTGTTTTGTTTTTCCTGTTTGGGTGAAAATGGTTCTAGAACCTGCACTGAATAGTAGTAAAGCAATAAGGCCCAATTCATGCCACAGCACTGATCATCTCGCAATGCCCCGCCCTAAGCGAACGGTAAGAAGGCCTCCCTGCAGGAGGGGAGACGGGTGGCCCCAACTACTCAGTGACAGGCAGTTACTGTGAGAGACTTCCCAGGAGCCCTTCCTTCTCATGGCGAGTCCACGCTCTGAATGTACTGTGTGGTGATGCATCATGCATGAACCTTTGGTCAGGGATGTCGTTGGTGAAGGGATTTCAAAAGTATTCAAAATTTGATACGCTGTTCAGTCACTACAGCGCCCGCCCAGGGCGGCAGTGGCGGCCTCTCGCCGTTGCCTGCCGGCATTGGAAGCATCAGAAGTGTGCCGTGAGAAAACACTTAGCGAGGGATTTTGAAAAGTAATGCAAAGAACAAAACTGCGACACTATTTTTAAAAAAATAAGTATCTGAGTTAAAATTACTAAACCTTTATTTTACAGCTCCTTAAAAATATATGAGAACAAGGTACATGCATTATGTGTCACATTACTGGGCAAACTGTTCAAATATTTTTTTTAAACCTCCCTGTATAGAAAAAATCATTAAGGATGTAAAAGCCATGCTTGCCTCTTTGCTGTATACATGTAATGAAATTGTAGATAAAGTGTAGTGCATTGAAACAATGAACAAAAAGTAGATACTTTTACTATACAAGGGTGCTGGTGCAGAAAAAATATATATATTTTTGGAAATGTAGCATTTTATACTTTCAAGTGTTATAAAAAAAGAAAAAGAACAAAGAAACCCTTTATTTCATTAAATGATTTTTTCTGGTGGTTGTCAAGAAACAAAAGACCAAAAGAGCCTTTTTGTCTTTCTTTTTTATTTTTTAAGTATTGGAATAAGTCTAAAGAAAAGGAAGTGCCTTATTTTTCTTCATGGTCATTTAGTCCAGTGTCTCGTAAGACCAGCTCCTCCCTCGGCACGCAGGTCAGCGCGTGCCGCTCAGCTGCCCAGTACGTGAGAGCAGACAAGAGGGAGATACATGAGTTGATGGTTTGAATTGATCTATTTTTTGCCACGTTACCTTGATACAAATTTGCCAAATCTGATACTGTGAAAAAATTTGATAATTTTTCTAATGCCTGACATGTGTTTTCAAACATTCTTTTAAAATCATAATTGATTGCTTCTGATTATTGCAATATTTAATGTTACCCCAAAGGATTCTGAGATAAAAATTATGTGCGATTTGAACATCAGTTTACAGACAAATTAGAGCTTTGTTTTCAAATTCAGAGACGAAGGTGTGTGTTGAATTCTGCCTTATTATTTGAAGATTAATATCATACTTAGCTAAACGTCTTCACAAAAATGAACCTTCTTGATTTTTTCACTCTGGAAAACAGTGTTCTCTAAATGACCCAAACTTAATCAGACTTCTTTCTCCCTACCAGGTCACTTGGGTAGCCCACCCCCCTTGCCAGTTTTAATAACGTAAGATGCCCCCTGCCCTCACACACACACCGTTTTTTTAACTTTAAAAGAATGTGAAGATCTAGCATGACCGTGCATATAAACACTCAACTACATACGAGTCTGAGCCCCCAGCCCCCCCCCCCCCAAGTTCAGTTCCGTGCAGTGAAAGTGACGCGTGCACAGAGCCTGCATCTCTCTGAACACTTAGCGACCGTCAGCCGCCTCAGTACCAGACGTGGCAAATGTCAAGGGGCAGTGGGTGCCAGCTGTTCAGCTCGTCCCCCCGTACACACCTGCACAGTCCGACGTCAGCAGTACGCTCAGTAAGCACCTTCGCGGGGACCTCCTCCGTCATCTGGTCTCGCTGGGAAACGTTTTCAGTTTATTTACTATGCAATAGACACGCATTGTTTTGTAGCGGCCAGCTCCGGTTTAACGTGCCACTGCTTTGTCTTCCTGTCACACACACGCACCGTCGTCCGGGTCACTTGCCGCACACGCTGTGCCACTTCGCTTTCCACTTGGTTTGGTTGACTGAATAAACTTGCGACACTCAGACACTTGAGGTGATAGTAGTTTAAAAACAATACCAGTATTTGATCCAGTTTCATCTCAGCTGTGTTATGCCTGGACATTTTAGACGCTCATCAAGGGTCTTTTCTGGGGAGGAAAGTCCACGTGGGGACTGGACGCGTGGCCCTTCGGAGTGGTGGTGGCCGTGCGCAGGCTTGCGGAAACCCAGTTGAAACAGCTTTGGGTCAACTGGAAATAAGCATGACTTTTGAAATCTCTGAATGCCTTGGTTCTCAGTATTATCAGTCTTTATTGAATTTATTTCTTATTAAAATATGTAGTTTTTAAGACTTTTTTTGACAGTATTATGTAATTTTTTAGCGTGGGTAGATGGGAGTGTCGCTTGTATGTTACCGTACAGCTGACATGTATTTTTGTCTGTTCTCTATTATCTCAGTAGTTTCATGCTATGTATGTACCATAACCAACCTATTGCCTATGAGAAACATGTAAGATAATGTATTTACAGCCATTGTTACAAGTTTATAATGTATTTTTCTATCTTGTTTTATATGTATGTTATATAACATTCAAAAAGAATTTTTTTCTTGATTGAGAAAAGGATACAAAATGCAAAATCCACAATTTTGATAACTGAAAATTGCCAATTGTTTTGCAGTACTTTATTATATTGGGTGTCTTGTCTTTCTCGGGCTTTTTAGTTAGCTGATGAATGAGTACATTAGATACTTTTGGGTTTTAGTTGGGATTTTACATAGCTTGCATTTTAATTCCTTGGTTCTTTGCTGTTTCTATTAACCCATGGCATTATTTTAATAAATGTTATAATACCAACCTACTAACTCTGGACTATGTCTGTTTATTAACCTTTACGTGTTTAATTAAAACAGAAGGAAAGACAGAAGGATGCAAAGTCGTGAGTTCCTGGACTAACCCTGAGGAGCGGGAGCACAGATGACGCGGCGTGACGCGTTGTGTGTTGTCTGTCCGCTGGCAGTCCCCCGCGCCTGCGGCCGTGGCTTCGTTCATCGCAGCCCCCCGAGGCGGGAGGGGCCGGCAGAGCGGGGGGCGAAGTGGCTTTGGTGCGAGGGCGCTCCTGGTCTCGCCACTCGCCTTTCTGCCCCCGCAGTACTAATTCCTTCCTCGTGTCTCCTTCTCCAAAATAATCCCTGTCTGCTCACAGCGTTAAGAGCGAAGAGATTCGTTGTAACGATGTACCCCAAGAAACCAGTTTGATTCTTTGTTGAACCATTTCTTTTCATCTCTGTAAGTTAGGTAGTGTTACTGGTTACACTGTACAGCCAGGAGTCTGCTGGCGTTTTGTCATTTTAAATGGACATTGTTCCTTACGAACTGCTGACCTGCTTTAGCCCGCTGCTCCTGTCGGGGGCGCTCAGCACAGGTCGAGGCAGAGTGGCTCTGATTCTCAGGACAGCGCGGAGGAAGCCGCCGATCTCCGGGGCCAGCCCCCGGCCCCCGGCCCGCCACAGGCGGCGGGGTCAGTCCTCAGGCGTTCTTCCTCTGGCACCTCCGCTGGAGTGCGGGTGGTGTGCGGCCGGCGCGAGGGTGTGGGCGCGCGGGGCGGCCGGGGGTTCCTGAAACACGGTCCTGCTCCTCTCGGCGGGAGCCGAGGTCAAGTGACCTCTGCAGGGGGTTCTTCAGTTGAACTCTGGAAGTGCATTTTTATTTCACAGGAATTGTGCGGGTTTTTTTTTTCTTTTTTCTTTTTTCTTTTTCTTTTTCTTTTTGCGAAACGGATCTGGATAATAAAAAATTCTTAAGATGAATTTTTGCATTCATAAATAGTGGCTTATTTTTATAAATTACACTTTATTTAAGTTCTCAATTCTGGGGCTGAAGTGAGTCATATGCTATAGAAGACATAACCAGTATGCTTTAAACTAATCAGACTGTCAAAGTATTCCCGCTTTGTATTTATTTATTCCCATAATATGTACACATATGTGTAACACATACATAGGGTAGTGGTAAGAGCTGATGTAGCCGTAGCAGAGATGGTCCTTGGGATTAAACAGGTTTAGTGGTTTCTCCAAACGGGTGGGGGCGTGGCGTCCGGGAAGGCTGGCAGCCAGAGTGTTAGTTAACGCCCCGCGGTGTCTGCGAGAGCTCTCGTTGCCCCACGGCTCGCGGGTTACTCTGGAGGAGTTGGAAGATGGCTCTCGTGCACAAGTCATCCGGGCGCCATGTCACCTAAGCTGATGGATGCCTGTGCAGTCGACTCATCTCACTCTCGTGCGAGGGTCCTTTATGGACAGCCACGTCGCATGGCCACCCGTGCTGTGGGGGAGGTCGGGCGGGGCTGCCCTTCAGAGGCGAGGAGGGCATTGCGAACCTCACTTCTGCCCGGGCTGTGGCAGCATTAAACACGAAACCCCCGAGCTCTCGGAAGGAAAGTGAGCCAGTCGGTTCATCATTTTTAACTATTTGTAGAACAGTTAAATAAAACAATTGAAACTTAAAGCTTTCAGTCAAGACTTGGGTGAAATGAGTGTACCCAGTAGTTAAGCATTTTTTCTTAGGCAGAATGTCAGGACGAGTGTAGCCAGACAGTAGGTACTCAGCCCGCTCGCTGCAGGCGCGCCTGGAGGCTGAGCCCCGCGCGGGCTGGCGGGCCGAAGCGCCCGCCTGCCGTGACGCTGCGCGGTGTGCGTGTGCGCGTGCAAACAGGGAGGTAGGCGAGGCTCCCTAAGTAGGTGCTGGGCGAACACGAAGGGTCTGCGTTTGCTGGTGGACCGAGCGTGCACAGCGGGTTTGAATGAAAAGGCTCTCTACCAAACCAAGGATCCCGTGCCAGCGAAGCTTCCCACTGGTGACGGGGCCGTCTGAGCTCTCTCCAGGCCGCGCTGGGGGCTGGGCGGGCTGCTTGTTTGGGGTGTCTGTCTGTATTCCTTGCTCACAGTTACTTCCAGTATTTATAGCAAGTGTTTTTTTGTGTGTTTTTTTTTTAAGTAAAATGAGATGGATTGATAAATTATTTAGTAGCAAAGACTTCTTAGAAAACTTTGGATTTACAAACTTTCTAAGTAGAAAAGGTCATTTTTTAACACGGTCACAGATTCCTCGATATCTTCACTTAAAGTGGAAAAACCATTGATTTTTATATATAACACGGTACACAAACGTAATTTTGCCTGTGGTTTCTTGAACATGAAATCTAAAGTGAAGCACCCGTGTTGGGAATACCTGGTCCTCAATGTTGAATCAAACTGGTTCGCCTACGCCTCGTTCTCCCCTTGCCGTGTGTCTGCTGCACTAACCGCTAGGGCCGGGCGGGCGGAGGAGGGGGAGGAGGAGGAGCAGGCCCCGGGCGGACGGACGTGGCCGGCGAGCGCCGCCGACCGCCGCCGACAGCAGCACTGGCTCCTCGTTTCTTGCTGCGCTGCTCTCCTTTCTCAGCAAAAGACACCAGGTTGTGGAGAAGAGCTCAGCTCCCAGGGTGAACAATTCATTTGTCCTCTTGAAAATGCTGTTCCTGGAGTTGCGAATACCAAATACATCTCCGATGGCGTGTGTTGTGGTGGTGCGCATAAGACATGTCAAGTTGTACTTGTGGGAACTGTACATACAGAGGGGAGTGGAGACGGGGTCCCCCCCCACCCGCGGCGCGTGGGCGGGGGACCCAGCCTGTACGCGGACAAGCGCAATAAAGCAACTGGAAAATGCCTGTGCCGCCTCCGGCCGCCGGAGCGGGCGCTGCCTGTGTCCCGCCCCCCAAGCTCACGTGTAAATAAAGAGTGCACGTTGTCAATTTCTAACTTCTACTGACGCTTTTACTGCTCGAGGGAAAGCAGGAGACTCTGACATTCGGGAGCTCTCACATCACTTCCCTGGAGGGGGGTCGTGAGGTTTCCCCTGGCCACGGCCATTAAGGGGAAGTCTATCAGCAGACTTGCACGGTGTTCTTCACAACTGGATACGCATTCAAAAAAGTTGCCACTTCTTTATTTTTGTAAAAAAAAAGTTTTTAATTTTAGGGAGAGGGGGAGGGAGGGAGAAAGAGAGGGAGGGACATAATGGATGTGTGGTTGCCTCTCGCACACGCCCTACTGGGGGTCAACCCAGCGACCCTTCGGTTCGCAGGCCAGCGCTCAATCGTTCACTGAGCCCCACCCACCAGGGCAGAAATGTCTTTCCGAGTGGGAAACTCGGGTGCCGTTTGCACGGTGTTGTGGGATGTAACGAAGAAAGGGATGCCGAGCAGATCTTGGTCTCTGAAAGGTCCGGTGTCATCCATTCCTTCTGCAAAGAATTTGAAAAAAAAAAAGTGCCAGTGTTTTGAAGCTGTGTCCCAAAGGTTCCAGGTCAAGGTCTGACGGCCGTGCCTACGTGCGCCCCGACGGCGGTCCCAGTTCCCTCGCGTGCAGCCTTGCTTCCTTGTACCTCCTTCCCGGTCACTCACCGGGACCCCGTGTGCCTTGGTGGTGCCCCCCCCCACACACACACACTTCCAAGAGCACAGGATACACTCAAGCAGCCCTCACCTAGTGCATTCGTTACACACCCAAACAGCCAGAAAGTGGAGGCGCACGTTCTCACGGTGCCCCTCGGGGACTCCGGGGTGGCCGTCCTCCTCAAACCGAGTGCTGCCCGGTCCGTCTGGTGCCCGTAGGCACTGGGCTGGCCTCTCCTGACCCGGAGTGGGAACTTGAACTTGAGACACTTCAGTGATCTTCCAAGGGCGCAGTGTAAAACAGGGTTCGGTGTTTTTCCTCCTGAAAAACCAGGCGAATGTGGTTTCTCGATGAAAACGGTCGGCCAGTCATGATTCAGCAGTGACTCGATAGGACATCACTATTTCATGAAGGACAGGTTTCCATTGAGGACAGATGCAGTAAACGACGGGCAGGGCAGGGCAGGGCGTGGGAAGGGGAGGCACGGGAGGCTCCTTCTGCATGGCCCCCCACTGCAGCGAAGGCCCCCCACTGCAGCGAAGTTCCACTTCAGGGCAGCACCCAGCAGAGCGAACTGCAAGGGCACATGGGAAATGCCAATGTAATACAAGGAATGCGAGCTTGAAAACGGAGTCAGTTACCACGTCGGCTTCATTTATTCCATTTTTCTGGTCATCCTCCCGGCCCCAAAAGTGGTGGAAGCGAGGGGTGCCGTGAGTCCCCTGTGCTTGTGTGGGCTGGCGGGTGCCCCCGGCAGGTCATGATGGCCAGGAGAGGACCCCGCACGGTGGGCTCTCTGCTCCCCTCCCAGCCGAACTGCTGCCTGCGTTCCCCGCGAAAGTTTCGTGAGACCAGGAGCTAGAGCCGCGATGAAGTTAAAATACAGAAACACCGTGGGGAAAGTTGCTGGGTGGCCTGCATATTAGAAAAGAATAGTTGTGTCATTGTATGCAATGGCTTTCAAAGGCAGACGGCAGGAAAAGACACTAAGAAGTAGCCCGTCAGGAGTCATGTCCGTCTCGTACCACGTGTTACGTTGGCACCTCAGCCGATGTTTTCACAGCCTAACCGATGGGACACGTGGTGGAAGTCAGACGCTGTGATCGGTATGTGACGCAGCAAAAGCACGTCTCTGCGTGTGGAAATGCACCCAGTGTGTTACCCTGTGCGGGGAAGCCGGGGGATAAGACGGATTAACACTGTAGAGTTGGAAACCAAGAGGTTTCCACACTTTGAATATCCGTGTCCTTCCAAAAAGGCCCCCTCAGTGGCCTGGGTGGGACACTTCGCTGTCATTCTTGTTGCTGACAGCCCCCCAATACGTGGGCTAGGTAGACACAAAGGTAGGACATTTTAACCAAAGACACCACCTCATTCCATGAGTAATTTTTAGCCTCTTTAAAATACACAGATGTTTTACCACCACCCTTAAGTTAATGCCCTTCCAACAAAGCTCTAGGAAATGTAAAGGTAGCACGTCTATGAAAGGCCATGAACTAAAAACTAGTGTCTAATGTGTTGGCTGTGCATTTCTGTTTTCTAGAGCAACAGAGATTGCTTTCCACGGTGGCACTTAAGGAGCTCATTTGCCAAAAGCACCCAAGTGTCTAAAAGGCTCAGTGTGTTGTAAAGCAAAATGCCAACAGTCCACATCTTAGAAGCTCCTGTGCTTCGTCAAAAGGAGCACAAAGTGTGTGTCCACTGTCCAAATAAAGGTTCCAGTCCTACACACACATTGTAACACCCCGGTTTGGGGTGGCGTGTTTAGAGAGGGAATGTCTTCACTGCGGCGGCCTGACCGTTTCTTCCTGCGGTCCTTTCATTATAGGAACCGTTACAGGGAGTTTTGTTCACCACAGCGGCGACTTGGGCCAAGTGCTCTTGTTCGCTCTCCCTTTATTTTTAATGGACTTCGTTCCTTAGGGCAGATGTGGGTTCACAGCAAGACTTCGCAGACGATAGAGGTTTTTTCCACATCCCCCCCCACCGCCCCTGTGCGTGCACGGCGTCCCCCATCGGCAGCATGCGGGTGCCCCACCGAACGGGTGCTTTCCCTGCAACTAACGAACCTACACGGACACGTCGCCGCCCAGACTCCGCGGTTCACAGGAGGGTTCGCCCTTGGTGATGTCGGTCCTCTGGGTTCGGACAAGTGGTACCGTGGCCTGTGTCCCCCATGACAGCATCACACAGAATAGGCCCAGTCCCCCACCCCCTCTCCCCAGCTCCTGGCCACCACGGGTCTCCTTACTGTCGCCATAGCTTTGCCTTTTCCAGAATGCCTCACCGTTGGGATCTTCAAGCACGCAGCTTATCCAGACTGGCTTCCACTTAGTGCCACACATTTAAGTGTCTCCCGTGTCCTTGCCCGGGTCGCTGCCTCGCTCCTTTTCAGCACTGAGTAGTAGCCCATCACCGGGAAGCACCACAGTGCGTCTCCTGTATTCACCCGCTGACGGACATCTCGGGTCACTCCCACGTGTTGGCGGGCGTGAGTGAAGCTGCTGCGAACACCCGTGTGCGGGCTTTGGTGCGGACACAAGTTTTCCACTTCTTTGTGTGAATTCCCGACAGTGCGGTTACAGGATCTGACGGTGACAGCGTGGGTCGTTGTACAAGAAATTTCCAAAGTGGCTGTTCCACTTCGCTTTCGGAATGTGACAGGATGGCGATTAGGGGCAATTAAAAATGGAAAGAGGCATTTCAAGACTGAACTGTCAGTGACATTGTTTGAACAGGCAAATCCAATTAGGAATTTATGCTGATGTATTAAAAATTCCAAGTAGGCATGAAAGAACTCCCAAAATTACTAAGCCTTTGTATTGCCCCCGGAAGTACCCGTGTGCTGAGATGGCCGTGCGGGACCCCAGGCCCAGCCGCCCCGTTGGACAAAACAGCCCCTCCCCCCGTCTCGGGCGGGGGAAGACAGACAGGACATAAAACCTGTGAGTTCTCCAGCCCCCCCTGTCTGCCCGCGCCCAGTGAAGTCCCGATTCCCGCAAAGAGGGCAGCTGAAGTCTCTCTGTAGAGACTGAGGAAGGCTGGATTTCAGTAGAACGCTGTGCATCTCCGTGTAGCCGGAGCCGAAGTTATCCCATTTCCTAAACGCCCACCTTGCTATATTGCTATTTAAGAAAAATGCCTTTTAGGAAGCCAGGCAGGTGTGCTCGCTCGGTCTTGGGGAACACGCCCTTCATCCCACCACCTACGTGTCCCTGAGCCGAAAGGCATCCCTGGGGCCGGCAGCTCAGCCCTGGCTGCTGCCCCCAGCCCGGGGTCCCCCGTCCGGCCCCGGGGCCTCCCGTCCACCCACAGCCACGCCCTCGGGTGACGTACCCCCCCCCCCCAGGAGCGGGGCTGGGCCCCAGTAAAATCCGCTACTAATCTCCGTAATCTCTTGTGTGCCCTTGGGCCACCACCTCATGGCCCTGAAAGTGAACCCCTCTCCTTCCGTCCTTCGCCCGAGGTCCTGGTCTGAGGAGAGTTTTGTCCAGGAACGGCAGCCTGGCGTGCGATCGCAGTCGGTCCCTCCCCGAGTAGTCCCTCTTCCCCGAGGTGGCTCCAGTCCGGGCAGGCGGAGGCGAGCGGGAACGTGCCGGCGGGACCCGTCTCTCCCTCCCTTTCACGTCTCTCTGCATTTCACTGCGATCGGACCCTAAGTCTCAACAAATACTCCCGGGGCGAACACTTGCCTCTGAGTGTTCAATTTCCGGAGCCCCCCCGGACAACCTCGCATTGGGGCAGCAGACGGAGGCCTTGACGTTGGTGGGGAGGCCGACCAGCTGACCCGCCGACCCGCTGCAGCCACGCCCAGGCGTCCCGCCGGGGAGAAGGGGGCGGAGGGTCCCCGGGTGTAACCCTCCTGAGGCCGTGCTCCTGGGGAGGGCAGCCCCAGCGCTTATCCGGGTCTCAGCCCCAAGTCCCAGCCCCATAAGCCCATAAAAACACTGGGAACAAAAACATCGATCCCACCCCCTGAGACCCTTTAAAGCGCCTTCGGTGATGGACCACGCAGGGCGATGAACACCCCCATGATCCAGACGAGGACGCAGGTGCCCAGGGAAACGCCTGCCCAGATTCGCCCCTTCGTGTTGGAAGCTCCGCGGTCGCCCCCACCCACGCTCCCGCCTCCCGTTCGCCCCACAGTTGCTCCGCTGTCCGGATCCACGCAGACAGTTTACGACGTGTGGCCCGTCCCTGGCACCACATCCACCCTCCTCCACGCAGAGGAGGGAAAGGGAGGAGAGACTGGTGTGTGGGGAGGCCTGGGTCCTGCCCCCCAAACTGCAGCGCCAGTGGGTTCCCCGGAACGGGCCTTCTAGAAGTTCCTCCTGCCGCAGCACGGGTAGAAAACAATGGAGTAGGTGACTGGGAACCACGGAGCCACAGACGACGGGCCAGGCCAGGAGCGTGCAGCTGCGGGGACAGACTGGGGCGTGCCCACCGTCTGCACGGGGCGGGCATGGGACCAGCGGGCGGGGGCTCTGGGGAAGGCGTCCACGCGAGAGTCCCCCTCGTGGGTACTGGGGTCGCTCCCTCACCCGTCCCACACAGAACATGCCCCCCAGCACGCGGTTCACAAGGTAAAACGACAACCGTCCTCTGGCGGTGGCCGTCACGCCGGTCCCTTTTCCTGTGGAGACATGCCGGTATCTGCCCGGCATGATGACCGACCTTGCTGGTGTCCGGCGTGTACGCCTCACTCACGAGCCACTGATTGCCCCGTCCTCCCCACCCCCCGCTCTCCCCCAGGCGGCAGTTACAGCACAGTCCCGGGGGGCCAGTCCAGCACGGGGAATACAGTCCGTGACACTGCCGCAACTACGGGTGGTGTCGTCACTTGGGGTACTGGAAATACCGAGGGGCACACTTTTTGCAAAGTGAGGGGTGGTCTAACCCTCAGCGGTGCACCTAAAGCCAGTACAAACCAGAATGGAAAGAATAAAATAAACCCTTAGTCACGACTCCTGAGTCTGAGCAGTAGAGCCCGTCGCCGAGAGCTGGCCTCCGGGACATGGTTTTACACCGCTGTGCGCACTGGTGAGGAAGCTGAAGGCCTCGGACATCCTGGGGGTTCTGGGGGTGCCTCTCACCTGGCTGTGGGGTGAGGGCACTTACATTAGCAGGGACCTGCAGGGCGGTCTGGCTCGGCCGAAGGTCTGAGGCCTGCGGCGACACACCTGTGCAGGAGAAGTGACCCACCCACCCACCGGAGATGTCTGCCAGGTTTCAGTGACCCCGAACCGACTCTGCTCTGCCCCCCCCCCTTGCACCCGCCTCCAGACCCAGCCTTTGGCTCCGTGGGGGTTCGGTTCCCTGGAGGCCAGCATGCTTCGCCCCTGCAGAGAGTGGTTCCCTGGGGGGGTCGTGCCCCAGCACAGCGACGCACAGCGACCGGCGGGTTCCTCCCCGAGGGGTCCTGTGTTCTGTGAGTTTGTGTCCAAAGCAGGCGAGCCCGGGCTTCGGGAAACGCAGCCGGCTGGGCCTCCAACACCCTGACGCCCAGTCGGGGCTCCTCCCACGGAAACGCTTGCTGTTAAAATCTGCACCACGTCTACGCTGAACCCGAGACCACGACATCTTGTCCGTTTAACCTAAAAATCATGTGCGGCAACGATGACCAGGGAGCACACACGCCTCCTTCTGTAAAGTAAAACTGTAGAAGTTACCCACCGCCAACATTTGAAACGGCACACGGAATACTTAAAAACACTCCGTCAAATAGCTGTCTGATCATGGTTGCCTTAACGTGTGAGTATTGGGGCTTCTAGAGAGTTCTGCCCTTGTCTGAGCAACAGCAAAAATCAATTGATCTTGATTTGCTTTCATTGACAACTCCGGGGGAAGTACAGACTCGAATGAGGAGGACTCAGAGAGAAATGGAATCACCTCGTTTTAACCACTTATCAGAGAGCGGGGAGCGCCCCGCACAGGCTGAGGCAGGCGCGCGGGGCAGCACAGGCGCCTGGTGGGAACCGGCCGCAGGGGCGGTGCGGGGACCACCGTGGCCGTTGGAAGGGGTGGCCCTCCCCACTCCCAGGAGAGCCTGGGAGACAGGAAGCCGGGAGCTTTCGGAGGGCCCATTCTCATACTTCCTTGTGAGAGGTTTGTGACAATTTGTAATCCTACCCATTCCTCTACGTGACATTGAACTTTCTCCTTCTCCCTAGGAAGGGGAGAAGTTCTCATTCCCAAGTTGTTGTATCTAGATTTTTGTCAAACACGGCAGTGTGGTTTGGGGCAATCTGCATTTTTCAGATATTAGCCATAAGGCCATGCCCCCACCCCCACTTTTACAGAAGAAGGCGTTTGTGGCCCGGCCGATGACTGCTGGAAAGGAATTTTAGGTTAGACAGACGTGCGCCATCTCCAGCAGCCAGCACTCGGTGTCACAGACCTGCCCAAAGGGACCAGGGTGCAGGCCTCGAAATCATTGCCTGGAAGACCTGAGGTGCCACCGAGCATCCTGTCCCGTTTCAGACACAGCCACGGCCACAGCTGGATGTCCACACTGCCGCGCCGTGACAGCCAGCCAGCCACGGCCGCGGAGGGGAGACGCAGGCAGGGTCCTCTCCTGCCGCTGCCCCTGGTGGCTCACCCTCCCACCCGAACGGAGCTCGCAGTAGGAACGTGCATGTCTGAGGTGTTTTACACGTCTTTCTCACACCAAAGTGTACCCACGTATCAACATCACACAGGCTATTCTGGGTTTAGGGCTACACGTCACCTGTGATGATTCTGGACAGGTCACCTCCAGTCTCAGGTGTCCCACCTGTAAGGTGAGGACACGGTGCCCGCACCGCAGGCCCTTCGGGGGATAAAGGGGCTGCCGAACGTTGCCGTGAACGATGCGCACTTTTTTGCCCCCAGTTTTTTTAAGATTTTATTTATTTTTTAATTTATTTTTAGACAGAGGGGAAGGAAGGGAGAAAGAGAGGCAGAGAAACATCAATGTGTGGTTGCCTCCTGTAGGTCCCCTACTTGGGACATGGCCTGCCACCCAGGCATGTGCCCTGACTGGGAATCGAACCTGCGACCCTTTGGTTCACAGCCCGTGCTCAATCCACTGAGCTATGCCAGCCAGGCCTAGGGCCAAATTTTTGAGGGAAGAATAAGGATGAGTGTTATACACGGGTAGTACTAATCCCGTATCTACATAAATGGTTTTAATTCTTTTATTTATGCTTCTGCGTTAAAAGTGCAACTCTAGAAAGCAATAACGATATTGGTATGTTCAAAAATAAATGCTAAAATGTCTTTATAGTACAAAAAAGTAGCTAAAAATAAAGATATAAAAAATTGAATTGAAAAATTAAAATGAAAGGTTTTTTCCCTGAAAGTTGGGGACCATAAACGTGCCTGCGCATTACACACTCCAATTAAGGTCGACCTCTCAGCCCTCGGCCGGGGTCTGGCGTTTGCCGCCGTGTCTGCCGTTTGTCCCGGTTGTGCCCGGAAGACCTGCGTATTTAAACCACCCGGAGTGGCGGGGAGGGCGGGCACCCTCCGCCTCACTGCGGTCTCGACAAAGGGACCGCGGCTTCCTGAGAAGCGCAGGAGCTCGGTGCGCTCAGGTGCTGCTGCAGCGTTAGGGTGTTCGACCCATTTTCCACTGCATGCATGTTAAAATCCATGCATGTTTTGCGTAACCGGGGGTTTCCAAACGGAACCCAGCCACACCCCTCCCACAACTGTACGGGCACATGCAGCGGGGGTTGCCCGAAAAGCGCCTGCAATCGGCGACACTTACCTCGTACGTGTCCTCACGCGGGGTGCGTGTCCTCACCACGTCTCCGTCTGCGTGACCCCGGCGTTTCAGGGCAAACGGAACCTACGCATCCCCCCCCACGACGAGGTCACGGTGTTTGTTCCCGGGCCTTGTTTCCGGCCGTATGAACGCCCAGAGGGGACTCGTGCGAGGAAAGGATTCAATCTGGAGCCTGCGCCCACGGCCTCTGACAAAGCACCAAGGCACTTCCACGAATCGCGCACCGCGCCGCCCTAGGCTCTGCTCCGCCACGTCGAGCCACCAGCTGCAGCCACCACCTGCAACGGCGCGTCATCCTCCTGCCCCTTGTCATTGATGGTAAAACTGGCTGCAAGTTTCTTCTGGGTGCTAACGGCGGAGAAACCAGCAAGCAGAGGGAGATGACAGCGCCCCCACCGCTCCCTGCGCCCCCGAGAACAGCCCTGTCTCTGCGCAGTGCCTCCCAGCGCCCCATGGCGCTCCCGGGAGGGCCCGCCCCGCGGGCTGGGCGCAGCGGGAGGACGTGCCGCCAGGGCCCGGGAGGGCGCTGCAGGGCCACCGGCCCTCGCCCCCGCCCCCCGAGAGAACCTGTGAGTCAGCATTCCCGCCTGTGCGCCGCTTTCCTGCTTATCGCGACGGAAATATGCTTCCCTCAAGTCCACAGGGGAGAGGTCTATGCCTGGGAATATTGGAGAAGGAGGAGGCCAGACGGGGAGGACGCGGCCCCCCGGCGGGCGGGGCGAGACAGCGCCCCCCTCCCAGCGGGCGGTCGGCGGCAGGACGGCGGGCGTGGCGGCGGAGGGAGACGCACGTGCAGACCCAGCCAGAGGCCCAGGGGGCTTGGATACGCGCCAACGGCCGGCCATTTGTTTTTTTATTTTTTTACTTTTGGCCGATGCACACATTTGACCGATGTAGCAAAAGTTCATCGTGACGATGTACAAGACTGGATGTCTGTATCGTAGTGCGACGGGGGGTGCGGCGAGGGGCCGTGGAAGCAGCTGGTGTCCCCGGTGAGCACGCCGTTCTCGGTACTCGCCCGAGGCTCCCCGCGTGATGCTACGGCCTCCTCGCACCCCCGTGCCGGGGCCGTCCCGGTGCCCGCGGGTTGCCGCCTCCGCGCCTTCACGCGTCGCAGGACTCGTAAGGGGGTCAGAGCCCCGTAAGAGTCCCTGGACACGTCTGCCACCGTTTAATTCCGACGGTAACTTCTTGTCCATAAATGTGTTTAGCTGGGGGTGGGCGCTGAGCCTGCCCACGGGGTCTATTCCGCGAGCTCCCAGGAGCCTCCGAAAGGAATCCTTCGCCTCGCCCGCTCCCCTGGTCATTCCACACGCCGTGTTCCTCCAGAGACAGTCGTCTGTCTGTAAGAAAATAAAGGCAAATAAAAATGTACAAGAGCCTCACGTCACATCATGTAAAAGCAAATTCGGGGAGAATTACACTTTAAAAAAATGAAAGAACAATAAAACACTTCAAGAAAAATAAGCGACTGTATTTACAATCTAGGGAGAGAGGGATCCTATTTGGCAACCCTGAAACAATGTAACGAAAGGCAGACTTATGTGAACACATAAAAATTGGGAGTTTTGCATGGGGGAAAAATGCACATAACACTGAACAAAATAGGCATTGCTCAGGAAGGGGGTTATCTCTATAATACAGACAGAATTCTTAATACTTGGCAAGAAATATGTGCCTAGCCCAATAAAAAGGGGGCGAGAGGTTTGGCGAGGCAGCCCCCCGCCCCCCCCAGAAGAGCAGGTGTGGAGGGGCAGCCAGGTAACCGGGGGTCAGGTGCGCAGTGAGGTGTGAGGCGGGAGCCCGTTTCACTGCATTTCTCTCTCAGCTACCAAAGAGTGCCCTCCCCCAAAGAGAGAGCTGGTGCGGATGTAACGCCATGCCAGGGACACTCTTCTCCTCTTTCTCCTCCTCCTCCTCCTCTTCCTCTGTTTCTTCTTTTTGCTGCAATGAGCTTTCCCGTTCCCACCCGGTCCAGGGCCTGGGAGAGGCTCAGGTTGGTCAAAAGGCTGCCTGGTGGCTGCAGGGACAGGCTCAGGCAGGAGCCGGACCCCAGGGGTGCAGAGTGGCCCCTCGAAGGCCTCTGGGCTCCTCGGGCTCCTGGTTGTGCTCACAGCTCTCAAAGGGACGCCCGCCCAGCCCGGCCGGGGGGTGGGGGGCGGCACTAGCCTGTGGAGGGAGCCAGGTGTCAGCAATCTTCTTGGTACATCTCACCGGCTCTCCAGGAAGTCACGGAGCCGAGCGGCCGGGGTGGGGGGCAGAACCGGGGTCTGCAGGTCCATGGAGCCTGGGTCAGGTTCTTCTCCAGGGCTAGAGTGGCTTCCCTGGTGTCCTGAGTGTCACCCCCTCATCTGGGACGGCTTCCACATGTCCTGGAAGAGGGTGCGGCCACCACGCTGGTTTTGCAGCTTTGAGAGACGCTCGGTGCCCTTGGCGTCCCCTCGGCCACCTCGGGGAAGAAGAGGCCCAGGCCCTCCGGAGACGCAGCGTCACAGTGGAAACAGCAGCCCAGGGGAGGTGGGTGTGGGGGGCCGCAGGTGCAGGCCGGCCGGGGGGTGACGGGGCCCCCACCTCGGTGGGCTCACTCTGATGAATCTGGGAGCCCGTGCTTGTCCGGCCAGGAGGAGTTAAGGCCCAAACCCGGTGCTGGCTGGTCTCGGAGGCTGGGGGCGGTGAGGGGGTTCCGAAGGCGGTGACTGGGAAGGAGGCTGGAGGGCGGTCGGAGGCTGGAAGAAGGGGCGTCCCTGGGTCTGTGCCCTCCAAGCCCCACTGATGCAGGAGACGGATCGCGGGGACCGCCGGGGGTGCTGTCGGGGCATATCCATGCATTGCTGGTGGAAACGTAGAAATCCACAAATGCTTTGTACAATAAATTGGCAATATTTGATAAAACGAATATATATATAAATATATAAGCTCTCTGACCCGACAGTTCCCCTGCTGGGCCATTCATCACAGCACTGTTCCCGGGGGCAGAGCCAGAGGGAGGCCCGGCGTCAGGGAGACGAGGGACTGTGTGTTGGCACCCTCGCTGGGAATGTTCTGCAACTGTGACAACCAGAATGAACGGGAACCATGACGGGTGAGTCTAAGGGACTTTTCACGAGGTCTCGTTGGGTGTGGGACGACTCGGAAAACCCTCCGCCACGGGACTTGCCTTTGATAAGGTAAACGGTAACCTGAGCCTTCATCACGCAGGTGAAGGTGGACGCCTGTCAGAAATATGTGTCTGTGACTGGATGGACGTGGGAGGAGTATTTAGAGCTCTTTATTTTTTTTAACAATTTTATTTATTTATTTTTAGAGAGGGGAAGGGAGGGAGAAAGAGAGAAACATCAATGTGTGGTTGCTTCTCATGTGGCCCCCACTGGGGACCTGGCCCTCAACCCAAACATGTGCCCTGACTGGGAATCGAACCTGCGACGCTTTGGTTTGCAGCCCAAGCTCAATCCACTGAGCTACGCCAGCCAGGGCCTCAGAGCTCTTTAAATAATCCATCGTTAACCACACGCGGTCGAGGCTTCTTCCCTGGACCCGGCCTGCTACCTCAACTTCCACGCTGTCTGCAACCCGATTGTCTTCCTCTCCTGAGGTCCCTGGGGGTGGCGTTGGGCCCCCTGCAGATGCAGGAGTGCCTCCCACCCCAAGGGCCTGCATCCGATCACCCCGCAAAACCCCTTTTGTCCCGCGAGGTAACATTTTCGCCAGCTGGGGTTAGGCTGTGGACACCCTTGGGGGAGACGCCGTTCTGTCCACCACAGAGGGGAAAGAGCGAGAAGGAAAGGAAAGAAAAAAAAAATCGGACCAACATGGGTGTGCTATGTAAAATGGTGTGTGTGCGTAGGTACACACGCGCTCGTAAAGAGGAAACAGCATCTGGAGTGAAACCACAGAGGAGAAAGGAGGGGGAGAGGCTCGAGAGGAGGAGGAGGAGGAGGAGGAGGAGGAGGCGGCTCCTTTCCAGGACCGGATCGCGCTGGGCCGCCGTCGGGGCCCCGGGCAGGCCGCGCTCTTCCCGAGGAACTCATTTCGACTCTCATTTCTCTCCGTCCGAGTCCCGCTCCCGTGTGGGGAGCAGGGGAGCCGGTGAGGGCGTGGATGGGGGTTTTTATCCTTAAAAAGTTCCCCAGGTGCTGCCTTTCTAGAGCAGACACCGACTGCTCTCTCTTCATTATGAGTCTGAATCTTTTTTTCCTTTTTTTTTTTTCCCCTCCCAAACTGCCGTTCGCCGAGTGCTTCCTCTGCCTGACAGACGGGTCGGCGGCCCCGACGCCCGCCGCGGCCGGGGCCGGGCAGGGCCCGGGCGAGCCGCTCTCGGTGAAGGTCGCAGTGAGAGCATGTGGCCCCCGAAATCAAACCCTTAGAGACAGAATCTTCTGGAGGGAAATGAGCTGAAATTAGGCACAATACCTATTTTTATCCTCTTGAAATTCAAATTTTTCTGGAACCGAGAACGAGATTACTGCACAGTGGTTTGTTTTTTTTTAATTTCATTCCTTTATTCATTTATTTGGGGATAACCGTTTCCTTTCCCTCATTCCAGAGCGTGATCGGCGGCGAGTCTACTTCTCGGTCTCTTCGCCTTCTCCCCCTGCACCGCCACCCCCTCCTCTGGCGGCCGCCGGTCCTCAACCTCCAGTCTCTGCTCCTCCCGCCGGTGCGGCCCGAGATGTCTCTGCTCCCTCTCCGGGGTCTCCTGTAACCCCAACACAGGTCCCCGGGGGTGTCCCCCGTGAGTCACAAGCAACGCGGTTCAGATCCGCCTCTCCTTGTCAGTGGCGTGCCACCCGCTGGTCCCTGGCGCCCGAGGACGGGGCTGGGGAGGGCACGCGGCTGCCCAGGTCAGCGTGGTGGGGGGCCCTCGGAGCCGTAGCCCAGTGCTCCCCCAGCTCAATTCTTTGCTCAAACGGATGAGCCCAGCACGGCCGCACCCGCTCCGGGCGCGGCTGTGGGCCACGGGCCTCGGAAAGCACGGCTGGCCCGGGGAGGCATCAGAGCTCGGTCGCCATGTGCGCCTGTCGCGGGGGCTGCAAGCGTGTGATGAGGCTCCAGAGCTAAGGTTTCGTGCGAGGCACTTAGGAAGGAGAGCCCGGGCGAAACCGGCTCAGAATGCCGACGTGGCGTTTTAATTAAAGACAGTTTCTCATCAAGGGCGGAGCGCAGGCTGTTGAGGAAAATGTCAGTTCGTCGTCCAGTCCCCGGGGGGGGGGGGGGTCAGGGGTCCGGGCAGCCTGTGAGGTGTTCCCGCTGCTGAGAGGGGGGGTGCAGGCGTGCGCTGGCCATGAGGGGCAGAGGTTCCCCCGGAGGTGCTGCCCGGCACCCCCGGGACCCCGTGCACGTGGCTGTGCACTGCCTTGGTGTCAGCGGCTCTGTCCTCGTGTTCCCGTGGACACTGGCCGGGCAGCACTGACCCGTGTCCCCGTGCGAGTGGTCCAGCTAGAGCGGAAGGGGTGGCAGCCAGTCTGCAGGGCGCAGAGGGCGCGGGGCGGCCCTCTTCCCAGGCAGCGGCTCTCGGGCGTGCGTGCAGCAGGACGGTCGGGGTCTCCGTGCCCGGGAAAGTCCCCCCGTGGTGCAGGAGGCTGTGGACGGAGCCCAGCACGGAGGGGCGAGGTCAGGGTGCACCGAGGAGGCCCGGGGAGCTGGTGGAGAGCCCGCGGGTGTGGGCTGTGGATGCGGGAGGACCAGTTCTTGGCTCACGTCACGCCGACATTTCCCTGTAGGATTGGTTTAGCCACGCACAGCGCAGGGTCGCTGAGTGCCCGTGCCGGTCACGGGCCGTTCCCACGCGAGGCTGTTCCCACACGAGGCCGTTCCCACGCGAGGCCTGACGAGACAGCAGGGTCTTCTCCGAGTCCCGTCTCAGGTTTCTCGGGACACACGGGGCCGCCTCTGCGCGGCCGTTCCCGCGCCTTCCCTCTGACGCGGCTCTGCCCCTTGCAGCCCGCGCGGTCCCGTGGGCCTCGGACGACCGGCGGCTGGGAAACGGCGCAGCCCGACGTGCCTTCCGCCTGGACCCCAGTGGGTTTCCAGCCCAGCTCCTTCCCACCTCTGCCCGCGCCCCTGCCGGCCCTCCTACCCAGAGGGTCCAGCTCCAAATGGCAGCGTGGGGCGGGGAGGGGGTCTTTTAAAAACAACCAGACCACGTGAATCTCCTGCCTTCGGCCCTCTACTGGCTCTCGTAACACTTGGAACAGCAGGAGCCAGGGCAGGTCTCTCCCGTCCACCTGGGACCCCAGCTGGGACGCCACCTGGGACGCCACCTGGGACCCCACCTGGGACGCCATCTGGGACCCCACCTGGGACCGCTGTTCCTCCAGCTCACCAGGCCCCACCCCCTACCTCTTCTGGTGCCCGCGAGGTGCCAGGCTCACCCCCACCTGGGGACATTTGCAACCAAGGGTCTTGGCCCAGAACTTCCTCCAGCTGCTCCAGGGCCTCCGTCCTTGCCACTGAAGTGCCAGCACTGCTGTCCCCTCCTTCCCGGTGTCCAAAGCGGCCTTCACAGCGAGTCCCACCTCGGCGCCCAGTGTTGGCCTGCAGAGTGCTGCTGGCTGGGGTTGTCTTGCTGCGACTCTGCTAGTTCCCGGCCTGCTTCTCTCCCTGAGACGGCCAGCGTGCAGACAGCCGGGACCTGGCTTGGCCGGGCCACAGCGCCCCGGACCCGGGAATGGCAGCTGAGCAGCTGGGTTCAACACCCACCATGGGTGGCAGAACGGGGACCCTGCTGGCCTCACTGGCGGGGGCCTCAGTGGCCTCCCCTGTAAAAGGCCACCGCCCCTGCCTGCTTCCCCCATGTGGCTGGAACACACACAGGTGACCAGTGGAGCCTGTCTCAGGGGTGAGACCGTCTTCACCCGCCTCCTCAGGGCTCTGCCCTCTGTGGGGCGTCTTCCCGACGCCGGGTGGGGTGGGGACGCTGAGACCACGGCCACTGGCCGCCCCACCCTGGGTGAGAGGGGAAGGGGGTTTAAGATTTCCTCTTACGGTTTGGGAGGTGAGGGCTGGGAGGGGCAGACAGGTGTGA
The DNA here is from genome assembly GCF_019186645.2 of Phyllostomus hastatus. NCBI lineage: Eukaryota > Metazoa > Chordata > Mammalia > Chiroptera > Phyllostomidae > Phyllostomus > Phyllostomus hastatus. Next base: position 97,365,980 of record NW_025333872.1, read on the forward strand.
CCTACAGTCAGTGGACTTAAGTCCAGGCGTCAACGAGCTTTGACACAGAGGCCTCTGGGTCCCTTTGGGGGTGGTAGGCAGAGCCTGGTGTTGACTGCACCAGAGCTCCGCCCACTGTGTCCTCACTGTGTGCCAGCCAGCAGTCACCTCCGCTCGCAGGGGCCTGGGACGTGGGCTGGGGACAGTGTGGCTGGGCCCAGCACTCCCTACTCCACGCAGGAGTGTCACCGGGTCCTGCATCATGGGACCCTGCATCAGCGTGGGAAGGGCGCCGGTCCCCGGCAGGAAGCAGCCCTGGTCTCTTTGTTCCTGTGGTCGGTCTCTCTGAAGCCGAGTTACAGCTCTCGAACTTACCCGAGTGAAACGCTGAGAAACAGGCATCTTGTCTTGGGGTCGCGGCCAGGAGCGGGCCTGTGGGAATCGCGGGCCCATATTGTCTGATGAAGATGATGTTTGAGGGCTTCCTTCGGTATTTAGAAACGTGAAGTTCTGGCTCACCTGCACGGTGGTCCTGGGCCTGTCCTGGACTCCAGGCCACACCGATGAGCTTCATAATGAACATGTGTGTGTGTGTGTGTCACAGAGCAATAAAATCTCAAATAGTTTTATTAAAAAAACCCACGTGTCGGGCCTCTGTGTATCTGTCACAGTCATTCTATTAGGAGTTATCATTAATTAACATCAGCTCAGACACATTTTTTTGCACATGATTAGGTCTGCTGAAGACAATGAAGTTGAAATGAAAAACGGCTGCACCTTTGCCCCCTCCCCCCACCCAGGGGGGGTGAAGGGTAGTGGGGGTCCCTGGGGGGCGCGAGGCAGACATCCCGGGTGCTTCGCGCAGGGCAGCGCCCTGCCCGGCCCCCTCCTCTCGGCCCCGCCTTCCCCGCCACCAGCCTCTTAGATTTCTGGTCCCTAAAATCCCCCTGTTCCAGGAGACGGTTCTAGGGAGTGGAATTCTGTCTTCATTAAAATGCAAATTTCCCTGAGAGAGGAGAGGACCCATTTGGATCCTCATGGCTCAGTGACTAAGCTGGTCTCATCTTTGTTCTGAGCAGAGCTTGGCCGGGCAGGGTGGCGGGTGGGGGTGCGGGAGGTGCTGAGGTGGGTGGGGGTGGGGCCCCGTGCAGAGAGGAGCTGGGCCCCTGCCTCGACCTGCCTGGCTGCAGAGCCCCACCCACGGCCACCCACACCTGCACCCGTTCCCCACGACTTGTGTCACACGTCCCGCTGCTGAGGGTCCCCCTGGGAACCTCTGCTCCTGGGGCGACATTGCTTTGCAGCGGCTTCCTCAGCCCTGCCGTGCTGATTGAAGTCACCCCTTCTCATTTGGCCTCATGTGTCTTGTTCTGATAGGGAAAGGCAAAGAGTTCTTCCATTTCCATGCACCACAGTTACTAAGATTATTTAGCCGCATAAGTTAATAACAGCCTGCCATCCAGAAAACTAGTTTGCGTTGCATGCGGGGGAGAGATTTTAATAATTGTGCATCATCAATAGTGGAGTCGTCATCCCGGCAGAGAGCCCAGGGCTGAGAGAGACGCCGTCGGGGTGCGCTGGGAGCCACGCTGCTCCGCCCACTGACGGCTCTTACTCCAATCAGCCTGACCACTTTATCGGTTTCCCTCCGATGCCGTCCCCTTCGCCTTTTCATTGCTTTGCTCACATGGCGCTTCTGTGATGTGGTTCATGGGAGGCGGGCGGGGGATACGCATTTTTGCCGCTCGGTGCGAAGACGGGGCGAGTCCCTTTGGTGGCCCTCGGTCATTCGCCGAGTGCGGGGGCTCGACAGTGCTTATTTCTTTAAAAAATGTTTGACTGAAGACAAAAAGGACAGAAAGGGTCCCTTGTGTGGTTTTCTTCTCCAGGCTCAGCCGGAAGAGCCGTGCTGACTCGGCCACCCGTCCCCCTGGCGCTGCGAGGGGGGTGTTGTTCCCGACTGCGGCCTCAGCTCCCTGCTTTGCCCGGTGGGTTCAGGTCGGGCTCCCCGCCCCCCTCGGCTGGGATTCCTGGTGCTGTCTGTAACTTTGTCCGGAGAGCTCCTGTGCATGGAGCTTCCTTCCCGTGCACCTGCTCCAAGCTCCTTTCTGGGCTGTGTTGTGTCTTGGGGTGCGTGCTAGTCGGGGCAGCTCAGAGGGGCAGAGCCAGGAGCGTGATGAGAAGGAACTGAGTCGTGCAGTCACGGTGCCCCTGTCCCATGGCCTGTGGTCTGCGGGCTGGGGCCCGGCGGGGCTGCGGTGGGGTGGGGAGGCACAGTGCCTGGAGCCCAGGGTGTGGGTTCCGGTCCCAGTCTGAGGGACCCAGGACCAGGACCGCCGAAGGTGGTGCAGATCCTGGTCTGACGGTGGGAGGAGATTGGTGTTTTGGCTCAAAAATCAGGCAGAGAGGGCGAGGGGGGCGAGAGAGAGAGAGAGAGAGAGAGAGAGAGAGAGAGAGAGAGGTGTCTCCCTTCCCTCGTCTCTTTGCTCCAGGCACGCAGACCCTCACTATACTGGATGGTGCCTGGCCACAAGGGGAGGGGGGTCCACTTTTCGCAGCTGATGCAGATACTGATCCCTTCTAGAAACATCCCCGCAGACACACCCAGACACATGCCACCCCACAGACCGGCGCCCCGTGGCCTTGTCAGGGTGACACGTGGAAGTGGCCACGGCAGGCTGATGGAGCTGTTTCACTCGTGCTCCAGAGTGGGCGGGGCTGTGTCAGCCTCCGTGTGCAGCTGGTGTCCCGACAGCCGTGTGGCCTTGACTTTGACCTTCGCTCTGGGCTCGGAGGGGCTCCTCTGGGTTCGAGGGTGGCTGCGTGTTGCAAAGACACGAGTGCAATGTTTCCTCTCTGGTCCCGGTGTGTTTGGAGGATGGGCCGAGGAGGGGGGTTGTTCGTGTGCCTCCGTCGTGACCTGACACAGCAACTCCAAGGGACAGCGACCAGCGACCACCCAGAGTGCATGCCAGGGCCCCTGGGACCTTCACAGGCCCCCCTGTGGGCTGCAGGGCTGGGAGCCACGGTGAGGATGTAAACTGGGGACGCGGGTGGGAGAGATGTTGCCGCCTCCCCTCCACCTGCCCCCGCGGCTGCTGGTGGGACAGCGGCCCCTGCGCCCCAACAGAGGGGGCTCCGGCCCGAGCTGCCCAGGTGACCCACACAGTGACCACAGTTCATCTGAGCCGCCCGAGCTCTTCCACCGTGAAACCACAGAGTCTAGCGGCAAGATTACGGAATCATGTTTGAGTTTGGAGACGCTTTGATGCTTTCTGGACCTACGACTTCAGTGTGGATATGAGCAGACGCGCAGGGTTATCTCAGCTCCCGGGTGGGAGGCACACGGGAGTTTCCCCACCCCCACCCCGGCCTTCCTGACTCCTTCCTCGGGCTGCTGCTGGCCGGAGAGCCAGGTGTGAGGGGAGCCCAGGTGCGGGCCTCCCATGGAACCTTCTGGGCCCTGCCCAGGTGTGCCTGCGCTGCCTGGCGGGCCCTGCAGCCTCGTCTGGTGGGGTCGTGGCTCCGCACAGGGGCCCAGAGCTCTGGCCGGCTGACTGTGCGTCTCCTCCAGACTTGGTCGTGTGGGACGTCAGACGGAAGCCGTCGGCGAGGAGGGACCGGCCAAGTCGCAGCGGTCACGTCTGTGGGTGTTCACCTGCGACTCCCAAATAAACTCAGTTTCCATTAAAAACAAGTTTTCAAAGTTCCTTGAGCTCACTAGGTTATAAAGCTCACTACAGTTAATAATAAGTACGAGGTATATAAAGAAAATTGTTTTAGCCCTGGCTGGCGTAGCTCAGTGGATTGAGTGGGGGCTGCGAACTGAAGTGTCACAGGTTCGATTCCCAGTCAGGGCACATGCCTCGGTTGCAGGCCACGGCCCCCAGCAACCGCACATTGATGTTTCTCTCTCTCTCTATCTCCCTCCCTTCCCTCTCTGAAAATAAATAAATAAAAACTTAAAAAAAAAGAAAATTGTTTTACAAAGGGCCATAAAGTATTACTGGAATAACCAGAAGTGTCTATATAAACACATACATCGCAGGATGGCAACGGAACATTGTGAAAACTTCCCATTCGCTTCAAATCAGTGTGAACATTTAGGGCAACTTTTACTTCAGTTACAATGGATGCTTTGGCAACTTGACAAACTAATTCCAAAATGGCCTCAAGAAAGGAAAACAGCTTAACAGATTTTGAAAAGGAGGAGCCGTGATGAGGTCTTCCTCATGAGAACAATGGCCGCAGAAATGATACAGTGCCTGCCGCCGGGTGGGCGTGGCCGGAGACCTCACGGAAGGGACACTGGCGGGCCGTCAGCACAGGGTCTAACTCTTCACGCGCCGTCAGTTGGCTGCGTGTTTTGCCTTTCCGATCACTGAGGTGTTGGAGCATTTGGGAAACGTAGTCAATACATTAACAATTGGGAAGATTTACTTTAAATGCATACTTCACATCATGGAGACCATACCCCGAAATAAGCTTCATATGGGCAAACTGTTCAGTGTTAGCAAACCTATGCAACTTTTTTTAAAAGTAGGTAAATATTTTTCTGAATCTGGAGAGGGAGAAGGAAGTCCTTTTTAATTGTTGAGGAATCGTAGGCTCCCTGCATAAAGATAACATCATCGGAAAGCAAAACAAGCAAAGTAAAATCGTATGAGAAATTGCGTGAACACGAAGAGGTAAGTCCTTAACACTCACAGCTCCTAAAATCGGTGTTACAGTGAAGAGCACAGTGGGAGAAAACCAGGACCTGGGCAACAAACTCACAGAACAAAAAAGCATAGATGGCTGGTAGAGCTTAAGTATTTCAAACCCCGGTTTTTAAAAGTGTAAACTGAAACAATGGCGTCATTTCCCCCCTGACCAAACTCACGATTTAAACAGAGGAACCGGGCTGATGAGAACGGGAGGAAGTGTAAACGAAAACAATGACATCGTTTTCCCCTGACCAAACTCACGGTTTAAACGAACGGGATGGTGCTGATAAGGGCGGAAGGGACGGGGTGGTGGCAGGTCCCACGGCGTTCGGACTGCCATCCGTCCTCAGGGTGGTTGGGCGGCCAGAGGCCCGCACCATCCCCTCCGAGGGGTCCCCCACTTTTCTGTTAGTGAAACGTGGAATGACCAATAGCCGATCTTTTCGATCTACACAGTCGGCCATTTCTCGGGGGTGAACTATTAATGTCTTCGATGATAACGAAGAGGGTGGGGCCGAGGGTTAAGGACGAGGCTATCACAGCAGCATTACTTATAGGGAAGAAAAATGAGAAGTCAGATATACACGTTCAGGAATAAGCGCTGGTTAATAAAACACAGAAATCCATGTGGCGGGACACGGTCCACCCACTCAACTATTCTTGCAACGCAAAACCCCTGACTAGACTCTGGGCTGGGGAAAGAAGAGTAGCCGTAAATACAATACTAGAATAATTAAAGAAATCTGAAGACGGACCGTGGATTAGTGAACAGCACTTGCATCCATGTTCAGTTCCTGGATTTTGATACTTGTACTGTGATTTTGTAAGAGAAGTTTTCTTATTCTCAGGAAGTACATCCTGAAGTGCTTGGGGATGAAGGAGTGTGGTCTTTGCAATGCACTCTCAGGTGGTTTGGGGGAAGAACGTATACGCATTACTTTGAACTTGCCTCTGAACTCGCCTTGACGTTTTCCTACGAGTTTGAAATTTTATCGAAATAAAAAGTTACAAAAATCGTGTTTTCAATGTAATGATGCGGAAAGATGCTCAGTATATTTTTGAGTGAAAAGGGCAATCGAGTCCACGGAGCTGGCAGTCTGTCCAGCCGCCGCCCCTTGGGTGTCTTGGCCCCCTCGCCTGTCCATGAAGGTTTCCACCCGTAAAAATGTCTCCAGAAGGCGCCCACCCCACCCCGTGTTTGTCGTGTGTGTGTGTGTGTGTGTGTGTGTGTGTGTGTGTGTTTCCTCTGGGTGAGGGCCCCACGTGGTTTCTCCCTCCACTCTTCTGTGTTTTCGAACGTTTCCAAGTCTGGGGGAGCATGCACATGAAATTCCACTTTAAAAAGAAAGAAAAAATATATACTTTTTTCTATTGTGGTTCTGTAATAATTTCTCTCCGACCCCGGTCTCACAGACCAGAAGGAGACGTCGTAAACCGGATTCGCGGGGGGATTCTGAGATGCTTCGGGCCTCAGCGATTCTGTGACCCTCAATGTCCCAACTAGTGAGTCCCCACGCAATGGCTCCGTTGGTGTCCGGGGGTGGGGGGGTCTCCGCGTGTCTCACCGCAGAGCTTGCTGGTCAGTGCGGCTGTCCCTAGCGCAGCCCAGGGTGCTGCTGCAGGGGCCGCAGGGGCTGACGCCCGGCCAGAGGGGAGGGTGTCGGTCACCGAAGGCCAGAGAAAGCCTTGCTGTTCGCTTTGCCTGATGAAGAAAGGGGACAGGGACCGAGAAGCCAGTCCCCAGGGAGCCTGGAGAGACAGGGGCAGAGGCTGGAACTGGAGCTGCCCCAGCTCTGGTGAGTGGGGTGAGCCTGTGGAGTGGGTGAACCAAGCGTCGTGACGTGTAGAGGGGCGTGGGGACCCCCACGCTGTGCTCCCTGAGACCAGAAGCAGCAGTGAGTGACTCTGAGGCCCCCTCATCCACGCGACATCCTTGTTGAAAACGGCCATTAGTTAGCCTCCCGTCACCTCCCCCACCCTCTCCTGTCCCCGGTTTTGTTTATTCTGTCCCCCAAGATTGCGGAGGCAGAATCACGGCAGGATGAACAACACAAAATGTCGTGGAGGGCAGTCCTAGACTCTCCAGTGCATTGCGGGGTCAGTTCAAACCCCGGGCCCCCGGAGAGAACGGGAGGGTGCGGGCGGCCTCGTCAGTCCCCGTCCTTCTGAAGCGCCCGCTACTCCTCCCAGGGGAGCGTTCAGTTCCCTACTCGGTGTCTGCCCTCTCCTGCCGTGTGTGGAATTTTGTTCCCCTGTCCTTCCCTCTTCACACAGCTCAGAGGATGCTCAGCGTGTCCCCAGTGCAGGGTGCGGTTGGCAGTTTAGGCCAGCCACCCTCCTGGGAACCACCGCGGTTCCGTGGGGGCCAGGATCGACCTTGGCCTGGTCAGATGCATGTCTCTGCTGGCCGTGAACGAGAACACGCATGGCGTGGTGGCCGCAGTGGCCATCCTGCAACACGCCTCGGGAAGCGGTCGCTCCGAGAACAGGAGGGGGTGGGAAGAAGGGTCCCGGGTCTGGGGCTCCTCCCCCACTGGCCGGCACCACACCTGCGTCTCCAGTTCTGGGTGCGAGTACTCCTCCTCGCTTCCTAAGCTGGTCTGAGCCGTGAGCTGTACCTTGCAGCCAACACATTCCTGACACTCCTGTCTGAATCACGCATCGCCTTCTGCTCCTGGGGGCCAGGTGGCGTGGTGGCCCTCAGAAAGGTGTGTGCGCATCCTAACCCCCGGGACCTGTGAATGTGACCGGATTTTGGAAAAGCGTCTTTGCAGATACAATGAAGTATGGAGATGAGATTTTTCTGTAGGACTCAATAGCAAAACAACAAGCCATCCGAGTTAAAAATGGGCAGAGAAACTGAACAGACATTTTCCCAAAGAGACAGACAAACGGCCAATCAGTACATGGAAAGGTGCTCGGCACCCCCAATGGTGAGGGAGATGCAAATCCAGGCCACGATGTCACCTCCCATTGGTCAGCATCACAAGTGCAGGGGATGAGTGTCGGTGAGAACTGTAGCACAGGGGACCCTAGTGCCCTGCTGGTGGGAACGTAAATTGGTGCAGTCACTGTGGAAAACAGTACGGAGGCTCTTAAAAAATTTAAAAAATAAAAGTAAAATATTACCCAGCAAGCCCACTTCTGGAAACTCAGGGTCCGGCACAAATAACCCTCCTTCTTTTACTGCAAAACCATAAGCATGTAACTCTGTATCGTAACCATATCACACGCTCAAGCACACCCGAGGACATGTCAGGTGCACTGTTCAAATGGCTGTCCGTTTTGGGGGAGACATCCTGGCACCCTTACCAACCCCACTGGAGCAGGCCTTCCCTCTGCCGGGACCGTGTGTATCCGCAGGAAAGGGAAACAAGGAAAGGAAAGGAAAGGAAAGGGAAGGAAAGGAAAGGAAAGGAAAGGGGAGGGGAGGGGGAGGGAGGGGAGGGGGAGGGGGAGGGAGGGAGGGGAGGGGAGGGAGGGGAGGGGGAGGGGAGGGAGGGGGAGGAAAGGGTTTCCGAGAGATGCCTGCAGCGCCACGTCTGCGGAATGCAGCATCACTCCCCGTGGCCAGGAAGGGAGCCAGCCCGAGAGTCTGCCAGGGACCGAGTGGGGAAAGGGGACGCGGCGTGTGCGTCACCGTGGAATCAACGTTCATTCAGCCACGAGAAAGAAGAGCGTCCTACTGTGTGCAACACTGTGGATGGGCCTTGAGGGCGCTATGCTAAGGGAAATAACTCAGACCAAGAAAGACACATATGTTTGCTGTCACTCACAGGTGGCACCTAAAAAAGCTCAACTCGCAGAAACAGAGAGTGGAGCCACGGTTACCAGGAGCCGGGGGCGGGGCTGGGGGGGAAGGTGGCAGAGGCTGGTCGGAGCGCCCATTCCCAGCTGTGAGATGAGTGTGTTCTGGGGATCGAACGCGAATGCGCAGGATGGTGATTACGGTTAATAACACTGTATTTTATGCTTGGAAATTGCTACGAGAGTAGATGGTAAATGTTGTCACTCCGAAAAACTGGTAATTTTGTAACGGGATGAAGGTGTTAGCTATGATGATGATCATCAGCAAAGGTAGGTGTATCAAATCAGCACACTGTGCACCCTACACCGCCCCACTGTTTGATGTTGATTACGTCTCAGGGGCGCTGGGGGAGGGGGAAGACGAGGTCATTCTGGATTACCCAGGTGGGCCTTAAGTCCGATGACAAGTGCGCTTCGAAGAGACAGGAGAGGAAACACAGACGCACAGAGGTGGCCCTGTGACCCGAGAGGCAGGGGTTGAAGTGATGTGGCCGCAAGCCAAGAACACCCGGAGCCACCAGGAGCTGGAGGAGCTGGGAAGGGTCCTCCTCTAGAGGTCTTAGGGGCGGGGGCCCTTCTGGCTCCTTCATTTCAGATTTTAGGGCTCCAGAGCCACAAGAGGGTAATTTCTGGTTTTTAAGCCTCCGGGTTGTGGTCATTTGTATGGCAGCCCAGGGGAGACAAAGAGACATCCTGGGTGAGAGAGAGAGGTCAGCCTGAGCGAGCACTTGAACAAACGGAGGCAGGGCTGTGGCTTTCTGGGCCTCCCTCCGGCGTGGCCACGTGGCCACGTGGGGCAGCCCCACGTCCAAGCAGAGAGCAGGTCCTTCCCTCCTTTCCAGTGACTCCCCTGGGGCACACCCCGGGCACCGCACGGCGCTCTGGTGGTCCGTCTCTCTCTAAACGTCTCCACGGATTTTTGAGGCTTCGGAGACTCGTCTTGTACAACCTCAGGGGTCTTGGGGCACATCGTTGCCGACACGTCTGCAGGGAGAAGGCACGAGCTGATCAGAAGAGTTTAGAAGGAAGAAAAAAAAAAGAGAGACCTGAAAAGTCTATGGCATTACTATTCAGAGGAGATTTTCTGGTAGAGTTATGTTGGGATTTTTTTCAATAAATTAATTGGGCAGACTTTTAAGGGATAGCTTTTAGATGAATAGAGACATTACTTGAATTTAAATCCAGCCCATTAAGTCATCAATTATATTGTTGTTGCAACATCATGTGCTTAATGTTAATGACGCACACAAATAAAAAAGAAATGACACCGGAGAGCTATTCGCTTTGCTGTTTCGGGTGATCTGAGCCAAATGCTTACTAAGACTCACGCCCAGGAGTTAGAGCACAGCAGGGAGGCGGTGGGGGGGGGACCCTGGGGAGGGGCAGCAATGGGGGTGAGCTCGGCACGCCCAGCAGGTGCTCTGCAGGGGGACGGGAGGGAAGACGCTGCGACAGTCACCAGGTGCGGAGGATAGAACTTTCCTTCCGCGTGTCTCTCTTCTGCTTTCCTCCATTCTGTCTGCCTGCCATTTCTCTAGTACAGTGACCGGCCCTCTGGCTCCTGTTCCAGTGCTGTGCTCTTAATTGTATTTCCTTCCTGCTTCCTTCTTCAGATACCCCCGGTTCCCCAGTCTGGAAGGCTGACAGTCCTGTCTGGTCGTACCCCCCTCTTCTGAATCTCAGGTAATCCTGGCCCTTTGCTGTGACCTGCAGCTCAGCCTACAGAGTGCGTGTGCGCAAATAAAAGTGGGTGACCCTTCTGGGCAGCCCAGTTGGAAAACGGTTCCCCTTCTGCGTGGTCAGTGACCCGTAGGCTCCGGTGTCCACCCCCTCACCTCCTCGCTGGCCCTCCTTGTACGACGATGCAAAGACAGCACAGGAGCCTCGGCACCCCTGCTTGGGCTGCCTCGAAGCCCCTTTTCGGAGCTCACCAGGCTGCACTGGTCCTCGCCGGCCTGTCCGCCACCGGACCCCCTGCAAATGTGCTCTTCGTAGCGTCTCTGAGTCCTCCTCCTCCGGTCCCTGCCTTCCCGGGCCACACCCAAGGCCTCTGAGAAGACGTCTGTCCGACGTGCCCCTAGCTCTTCAGCTGGGTAGGGCGACGGCACCGTCCACAGGAGTCCGTCCCCAAGAGCTCGCTGAGCGCTGGCCCAGAATGGGCGAGTGCACCGGTTTCCCCAGCCAACCTGTCAGCCCGTCTCCCGTACTGCTACCTCCCTCTGCTGCTGCGTTTTGCACAGAAAGCTGTGCATCCAGAAGACGGGCATCGATCCACATGTATGCGGGGAAACGGGGGCAACCCTTCATGCTGCCCGCGGTCTTTGCTCTCGTCCTGAGTGAGACATTCGCTCAGGCCTCCCAGAACGCTCGCCGCAACCCACCCTTCTCAGCTCCCACTGGAGTGTCGCTTTGCGGGGGGAAGAGCACGCCTAACTTTCTGGCAGACTAAACTGCCTACGGAAACCTGAGGCCATCTGAGCTCTTCTGAGTCCTGTGCTCTCCGTTTCCTCTCCATCCTCACGCACCCTGGCCGCCTCCTCCGCGCCTCCCCTCGCCGCCCGCCGCGCCCCTGCCCTCACCCCACTAATCCAAGGGTTGGCTGTCTCTTCCGTAGGCTCGCTGCCCATTTTCCCCTCTGCCGCGTCCTGCCGTCCTGCCCTCCTGCCGGTGTGGTCTCTTGTGCTGCCGCCCCACCTCGTCGCCCCCTGCTGGCTCCCCAGCCGGGGTCCTGACTGCCTCCTGCCCGGCTGTTTCAGCTGCTTCCCCGCAAGGTGTCCCCTGTCCAGGTGCTACTTGTTCAACCCGCACTCGCGTCGCCAGGCTGGTCCACCGAACGTGCGATTTTGGTTGCAGCACCTGCCCACCACGTCAAGCCGTGAAAGGCTCGCAGGCAGCTGATAGAGTGGGTGCCGCATCTTGCGGCCTGCCCTCCAGGGTCCGCGTATTCTGGGCTCAGTGGAAAACTACAGCCTTAGTGTCCGTAATTCACTGCCATCATTCTTCCTACAGCCAAATAGAAGTGTTTGCTCCTCTTTAACCACGCTCCGTGACTTGAGCCTCTGGTGTAATCGTGTCTAGGCCCTGTGTTAAGGGCCTCTTCTCAATATCCACAGATCAGAGTTGTATCCGTCCTCGGCAGCAAAGATTACCCGCTCCCCTGTCCTCTAAGCCTGTGCTTTATCGCCTCTGTCGTCTCTGAATTCCCACAGCGGGCCATTATCTCTCCCCGGTGGCCTGGTCTGCATGGGCCTGTCCCTCTCTCTGTCTGGACCCTGCGTCTCCTTGAGGCCACGACCCCCATTCAGGTCACCTCGTGCCCACCGGGGCCCTCTCCCAGGCCCTCGCACATAAGGGGTTTTCAAGAAATAGGTATTTCACAGCAATATTTGTTTCTTATTTACTTATTGTTCATGCTGCCTGCTTCTTACACACATCCCGGGCAGCTTATAGCAAAGGCCCAGCGCATAAGGGGATTGATGGAAATAAAAGTCACCACAGGTGGGAGAAACACGTGGGCCGAAGAGAGGAGCGGACACTTCGTACACTCAGGGAGCTGAGAGGTGGACACGTGGGAGGGACTGTCTGCTTCACCGACAGTCGAAGAAACCGGACTGAAACGGCAGCAGGTCACTGGTGGCCGACTGCCAGGGGAGAAGCCAGGGTGGGGCGGGGGGGCCGCAGTGCCCGTCAGTGGGGTGGCCGCAGGCCGGGACCCTCCAGGTAACGCTGCTGGTGTTCGAGGTTACTGCCGACTCCCCTCGGCCGCTTTGTCAGCGTGTTTGGAAAAACCTAAATATTGTGCATATGTCATAAGTCTCCTCTTATGAAATGCTAAGAAAATAATCGTGAATGAATACAGAGATCGAGCTAACACTTTCAATACAAGCATACTTTTTTCTTACATTGAAAACCTTTTCCCTAATGTCATTAACATAATTATTATTTGTTTTATTCCTAGTATGTGCGTGTACATATATATTTTTTCAACATAATAATATTATAATTAATAAAAGGGCAACTTAGGATTACTTTCAGATGTTTTTGGCCTTAGGCTATATCTCATTAGGAATCTCTCATCAAAATATTGTGTTTTAGGGTTACTAGAAGAATAATTCTCTGCATGGCTAAAGCTAGCTGCTGGATATACTTTTGGTATATTTTGTGTTCCTTTGAAAGATACTTTCTTTATTTTCCAAAATTTTGCCTCATGGAAAATTTTTTTTTTAAGATTTTATTAATTTATTTTTAGGAGGGGGGTAGGGAAAGAGAAAGTGAGGGAAACATCCGTGTGTGGCTGCCTCTCCAGTGCTCCCTACTGGGGATCTGGCCCACAACCCAGGCCTGTGCCCTGACTGGGAATCGAACTGGTTACCCTTTGGTTTGCAGGCCCACATTCAATCCACTGAGCTACACCAGCCAAGGCATTTTTCTTTTAAAATTAATTTTCCTTGTTAAAGTTCACAAAATATCATATAGATTCAAAGCTATCTGGTCAGGTGCATCCAGTCAGCTCTAGCTTCTGTCCTTGGCTCCTCCCCCATGACCCCTCTGTTCCCTCCCTCACCTGTTAGAGTCACAAAAGGTCAAGCACTAGGCACTTCGTTGCACAGCTGGGTGTTTTTCACTGGATCTATTCTTAGATCGCTTCGCCCTGGAGAGAAATCCCCCATTCGTTTCCCAGCCACGTCGTCTCCTGGTGAACTGAAGTTTCATCGGCTTCGCTCCCGGCTGGTGGGTATGGAGGTTGCTAACAGTCCTGCTTGTTCCCGGCCGTGGGTACGCTGCTGTGCGCTGTGTGTTTTCCAGTGCGTCCCTGGCACAGGCTCCTAAAGGTGGACTCGTGGGTTCAAAGGGGCGATGCTTACGACCTCTCATCAGCTGCCCAAAGGGCCTCCTTAGAGGGGCCGCACCGTCCCCACCCCCACGGTGGTGGGTGAGAGCGCCCACTTCCCGTGAGTTGCCAAACGTGTGGCTCTGTGCTGGTTGGACTGACGAGACACGGGCTCTTAGCGCGTTTCGGTGAGTGGTTCTCTTTCATGAGGTCCGCCGCACAGCTTTTCCCGGGGGAGTCATTTGCGTTTCTTCCCAATGAACTGTCTCCCCACCCCCCCGCCCGCGGCGCCATCAGGCGCCCTGTTCTTTTCAGGAAAGACGCGCGTTTCGAGTCCCCTTTCCCTTCCACCACCGGTGACCGTGAGGACACGGCGGAACCCAGAGATTAACGCAGCCTACCGACACAGAATCGTTACGTTGACACAGTGCCGTTTTTCTTCCAAGGGTTCCCGCCAAGTGGAGATTCTGCACCTGTCAATTCGACCTCGTCACAGATATGTCACGGTGTCAGGGCCCCCAGCCAGGGACCACCAGGGCCCACGGCTGTGTGTGAACAAGTTGTTCCGTCACTGATGCGGTGGGGAAGCACATGTGCCGCTGGGAGCCGTGGGCATTGCACAAACAGGGCACTAGATGTTGGGGACCGTCCTGCCTGGTATCAGAAGCTGTAACCCCCGCCTAGGCTAAGGCTAAGGGAACGCCCTTGGAACCGTAAGCCAGCAAGGAGACAAAAGCTTATCTCCCTGGCAGGAACGCTGCTTCTGCCGCTTCATTCATAACTGAACCCCAAAGCTTGGTCCGTTAGCCAAAGACGGGTAAGATTCCCCAAGGGGGGAACGACCTAAGACAGGCACGATCACTTTGGGAGGCCCCCAAGAAAGGACTTTGGGGGCTACAGCAAAAGGGGATGATGGACCCTCGCTCCTCAGCTTTGACATAGCCTGAGTCCTCATTGTCTGGGAGAAAATCTCCTTATCTCTTGGTTGCCTTAGTTCCCTTGCTCCACCTAAGCCTGAAACAATGACAGGGTGGTGCAGCTGTGTGCTGAAAAGGGCAGGTTCCCCGGGTGATCAGGCCTAAGAAAGAATTTGTAAAATCCTGTGAAACCTTCTTTGTTTAGAATGCTCTCAATTGAATGATAAGGGTTCAAGGAAGAAGTAAGTTTCTTCCTTAAAGTTTTTTACAGCTCTTAGACCCTGACTCAGAACAGGCCCTCAGACTTCCTTGTTACCTGTTGTTTGATCCTTACTTCCTAGCGATGAGTAATGAGCTTTACCTGAATTTGTATTCGAACGAAACCAAGAAAAAGCCTCTCCGGAGGGGGAATGGGGCGCTCTCCCCACCAGGGAGGGTGGCCAAGGCACCCCCCACGTGAGGAGTGGCCCTGCTGTTCCTATTCCCCCACAGGACCTGGTTGTCTCTGTGTATGTTTTTAGCGTGTTTTGATGAGCATCCGCAGCCGAGATGGATACTGCAGGCCGGTATCCTCAACAGCTAGAGAGGGCTATTACAGGACTCGACTCTGGCTGGGCGACCGTGGGGTGGGGCTGGGAGAGCAGAGCTGTGATGGGGATTGGATGTGTTGGGAGGCGGTGGCAACTCTGTGACCGTGCGTCTCGGTCGACCTCTCCTGCAGAAGGAAGACCAGACCCAGGCTGAACTCCAGTTGGTGAGGGGGCCCAGCTGCTCCTGCCAGCCAGGAGCGGGGACGTCTGGGGTTTGGTGGCCTGGGCCAGGTGCATGCCCTGTCTGTGCCCAGACATGAACACAGGTGGCCTCGTTCTTTCAGTGACCTGCCAAGGTCACGGTGTAGCCCTGTCCGATGTGGCATTTTGTGAGCCTGTCTGTGTTCCCCAAGAGAACCCTGAAGCCCGCCCGGCCAGCTCACGGCAGCACCGGTGCCCGGGTGACCGTGTCAGCCCAGCTCCTGGGTGCTCAGCGGACACCAGGAGCAGAGTCCCAGGCCCCGTTGCTGCAGGGACCGGTGACCTGTCTGTACTGCTGAGTGACTGCCGCTCTGAGGAGTTGGAAATAGCCCTGCTGAGGG
The DNA here is from genome assembly GCF_019186645.2 of Phyllostomus hastatus. NCBI lineage: Eukaryota > Metazoa > Chordata > Mammalia > Chiroptera > Phyllostomidae > Phyllostomus > Phyllostomus hastatus. Next base: position 97,381,352 of record NW_025333872.1, read on the forward strand.
ATTTATTTCACCGAACTCCGTGTGGCATCTCACCACAAGGGCATCCACCCGAGAGGCGCTCAGGGTCCAGCACCGAGGTCTTCTGTCCTCCTGCTCAGCCCCCCACTCCCCGCGGGCCTCGCCAGAAACGATGTAACGGGGCGAGGGGTGCGGCTCAGGCAGAGGGAGGGCAGGTGACGGGAGAGGGTTGGCCTCCCCGGGGTGAGGGGGGTGGGGCTCGGCTCCAGGGCTGGAAGTTGGGAGGCTGAGTTCCCCCCTCCCCCACCTTTCCCCCGGTTTTCCTAACACCCCACTTCTCCGCAATCCCCTCGTCGTAAACGGGACTTACGAAAGTGGGTGGCTGCGGATACACGTGAATGAATGAGGACCAGGCGCGCAGGGGCTGCACCGCATTGGCTGTCGGGGACCTGGGAACAGCAAATCGGGAAGCCGTGTGGGCGGAGTCTACAGCGGGGGGTGTGGCCGCCGTGCTTCCTGAGTGCGGTTTGGCGGCGTTAGAAGTTTCCATGCCGCCCCTGAGTCTCTCCAACATCTCAAGACAAAAATGGTTCACGCTTCGGGTTTTAAAAATGACACGCCGAACCTAAAGAGAATACGTTGTTAGGTAATTCGCAATAGCATTATGTATCCGAATGTGGAAAGCTGTATCACTTTTCTGAAGTTCACTTTCAGAATTGAGAATTCTTTCACTTGCAAGAATTATTTCCCCTTCGGTTGTGATAATGACTCAATGTGGTAATGTCGTACCCAATAAGTCGTTGTGAGATATAATTATTAATCTGAATCACCTGCTTTAATACAAATATTTTGTGTAGTCCTGGCCGGGGAGGCTCAGTGGGCTGGGCATGGTCCCGCAGAGCGAAAGGTCGCCGGTTTGGTTCCGGGTCAGGGCACGTGCCTGGGTGGCAGGTTCAGCCCCACATTGGGGTTTGTACAAAAGGCAACCGATCAGTGTTTCTTTCTCTGCCCCTCCCCTCCTTCCTCTTTTTCTAAAACAAACAAACAAACAAACAAATCTTTAAAAAATATTCTGTGTACCTCTAAAAATTAATATTGCCATATTTTCCCTTCATAAGGTGATTTTAAGTTACAATGCGAAGGTCATGGTTCGTCTGTTTTGCCTGGACGCTGAAAGTTAAAAATAAGTAGGGCACGGGGGTCGGGGGGGATGTTTGGGACCACAGGGAAGCCGCAAGCTGCCCCGGTCCTTGCAAAGGAAGCTGCACCCTGCCCAGCTGCGCGCAGGCGCCCTGTGCGGTGTGGCAGTCACTCTCGGACCGGACTACCCTGAGCACGGTTGACTGCCTGCTGTAGCCCGTGTCTGAAGGAAGGGCCCGCCCATCGGTGCAAGCTCGCAGCTCAGAGGTGGTCCTTCTGCCCTAGAGGAGCTCCAGGGTCAGCGGAGCCTCCGGCCGGGGGAGGGGCCCGGCGTCCGTGCGCACTCACTGAAGCAGACAGCGCCCCCGGCTCCCGCCGAGCTGCTCGCAGCCTCCCAGGCCCTGCGCGCAGGAGCAGACTTGCGCCGGGCAGGGACAGAGGCCACCTTGCCAGGGAGAGGGAGGAAGCCATGGACGCTCGGAACTTGGTCGACTGGATCCAGCCTTTTCCGCTGGAGAAACGACTCAAACCAACCCACCTCCCCTCTCCGAGCCTGCCCCTCCTTCCGAGCCCTCTCCCTGGCACCGTGTTTGCCGTGAGTTCCCGGGACGCACCGCGCAGACCCAACACAACCAGGATTAGAGGAAGCCCTTTATGCCTTCCATTGAGTGCTGCCCGCGAAGAACCTACCGACGACGTTTTCTGCCACTCGTGTCTGGACTAGACAACCCCACGCCCTTAACGGAAGTACTGCCCGTGTGGCGGTCGTGTTCATGTTAATTGGCCGCTCACGTTCTGTGTGTGGCTGACCGTGGCCAATCTCTGCCACCGGGAATGACGTAGAAGTGGACAACGTTTTGGATAGCTTGTTTGGAAACTGCGGAAGGCTCTGAGCACTTCTTCTGCACAGGGGCGTGGCCCCTGAGGGAGGAAAGTGTGTCCCTTCACTCGGGCACACTACAGCCACATTCCCGGCGGAGCCACCCCCTGTTGGCTCCAGGCACACGGGTCAGGCAGCTTCTGCAGGGACAGGGAGCCCCCGAAATCCGTCATTGTTAGAAGGTCCCTCGCACAGCGAGCATGAGCATGCTGTTCCCGTGGTGACACACGCTTCCCAGTCATCTCACTGCCGTTGCCGTTAAGGCTCCGTTACAGCGGTGGCTGCTCCCGACCCCTGTTACCTGGCTATCACCACCGCGAGGTGCAGGAGTGGGCCTTGTCCGTCCACGTGCTGGGTGCATCGGTCTGGGCTTCTTCTGGCCGTGCCTTTTAAATGTTTACATGGGGAGAGGGTGGCACAGAGCTGGCCATGGACCTGAGGTCCCAGCTGCTGACCCCATTCATCCCACCCGAGCCGTGGGGGAGGCGGTCCCACGGGCGGCTGAGTGCCCCATGATGAACCACCGCCCCTTCAAGCCACACCCAGACCTCTCCTCTACCGCCTTGCGCTGCAGGATGAGCTAGCTTTTTCTGTGTCCCCGGTTTTTAAAAGGTTTCTTCTTTTATATTCTTACACTTCAGCTACTTTGGCTGCTGGTGGGTCGTGTGCTCTTTTTCCCCAGATGCCTCTGTTGTTGTCTTTCTGCTCAGCAACCTGGTCACACCCATCCACTCATGATGCAATCAGGGCTGCTACGCTGTGGCTCCGTGCCCCGCACGTCCACGGGAAGTGACGCAGCGCCGGCCTCCTGGGGTTTACGTTCGAGCAGGAGAAGTGGCATGCAAAGAGCGGCGAGCACCTCATTTCAGGAGGTGACGGGGCTGGGGGAAAACCAGCCAGGACGGGGACAGAGAGCCAGAGAGGCGGCAGGGAGGGCCCGTCTCTGTAAGGGTCCGAGAGGCCTGCCCATTCCAGCAGGCAATGAAGGGGCCGCCCGGTGGAGGGGGGGCGGGGCAGAGGGGACAGCAGGCCTTCCCGCCGGGGCCCTGCCCGGAGGTGAGGGGTCACACCGAGGAGGCTCGCCCTGCAGGGCGCAGCCGCAGTGCCGCACCTCCCTCCCTGCTGAGAAGAGGGTCTGGCCCAGCCAGTAAGGGGATTCGGGGCCACAGGATGCTGATGCATGAAACCTCCTTCCTCCATGTTTTTATATAAATCATCGAGATATTTCCAGCACAAGTAGCTTCTGATGGAGGAAGCCCTTGAACTCCCCAGAAGGTGGCTTTGCTTTCCCACGGTGTTTCACACGTGGCGACAAAGTCTTTCAAAGCCTTCTTTTATGAGCTCTGCTGAAGACTTACCCTCTGTTTGCAGAAAGCACCCAGGACAGATGGCTAATACAGCAGACACTGCTTAGAGCAAAGTCTTGACTTACGGCTGAAATTAGCTGGCGTGTTTGGTGGTGCTCAGTGTAGCCACCCGGGGGGGCAGGAATGAGAAAAATGTCATGATCCCATAAAACGCCCGCAGTGACCGAAGCATTCATTTCCCAAATAACAGGTTCCTTGTGTTTTGCACAGAGATCGCTCTGTCAGAACAGCCAGGGCCTGCGATACAAACAGGAACAATCTTTCCAGGTATTGTGGGGGGCGGGGGGAATCTAATTCTGTAACACTTGGTGGAGCGAGAGGCTGGAGATCAAGATGGAAGGGAGCAGTGCATGGGCAGAGAAAATACCTCTGGCTCTCCTTTTTACCTTTCATTTTTAACCCTTAAAAATGTAAACACTTAACATGGGAGGAGAATGTATTCAAGTCCATTTAAAAGCACGGTAGAACATGGGAGAGGTTACTGAATGGTGGAAGCTGAATTTCACTTTGTTTTTTTTTCTAAGGAATTCAGCCAAACATTGTCACTGAGAAAAAAATTAAATGAATATATAGAAGGCAATTCTTCCTCGACATAGGGAAAATCTGAAGTTATTCTTTTAAAGATTTTATTTATTTATTTTTAGAGAGGGAAGGGAGGGAGAAAGAGAGAGAGAGAGAAACATCCATGTGCGGTTGCTGGGGGTCGTGGCCTGCAACCCAGACACGTGCCCTGACTGGGAATCGAACCTGCAACACTTTGGTTCGCAGGCCACGCTCAATCCACTGAGCTATGCCAGCCAGGGCTTGAAGTTATTTTTAAAGAAAATAGCATTTCGATACGATCTCAGTTATCTGTTGCTGTGTAACAAATCCCCCCGGACTTAACGGATTTAAGTGACAAGTGTGTATCATCTCACAGTTTCTGTAGCCGAGGAGCGTGGTGCTACTCAGCGGCTCACCCGTCTCCCGCTGTGTTTCCCACCCGGCCGGGGTCCCGCCATCACCGGGCTGCGGTTTCATCCAAGGCTGGCCCGGGGGAGGGTGACTTTCAAGCTCACGGGCATGGGTGCTGGCGGGATTCACTTTCTGGCTGGCTCCCGGCCAGACGCAGTCCTCGGGTCCCTGCCACATGGCCCTCTCTGCAGGACAGCCCACAGCGCGGTGACGGGTGTCCCTCCGAGTGAGGGTGAGCACCCGAGAGGCGCCGCGGCTGGGAGGCTCAGCTGGTCGGAGCGTCATCCTGCACACCAGAGGCTGCGGGTTGGCTGCCTGGTTGGGGTGCGTGCGGGACGCAACTGACGAATGTCACCCCCCCACATCGGTGTCCCCCCACTTCCCGTCCTCTGTCTTAACGCCAATAAACATATCCTCGGGTGGGGATTAAAAACATAAAATAGAAAACGAGAGGGTGTGGACGCCGGAAGCCACAATCTCTTCACATCTGAACCTCAGAAGCGAGGCCCTAACCTCCCGCTGTTCCGTGTTCACCAGAACCTTCCAGATCCTGGTCCATGTTGTCTAACAACATGGCGAAGTTTGCAGTGAGCTCGTATCACTTTGCCGAATGCCCGAAAGGATGTTCTGGGCAAAAGCATGTTTTTGACAGGTAAGAGAGAGGGAAGGAGAGAGGCTGGGTCTTGGAGGGATTCGGGGCTGAGCGCTGGATGTCCTGGCCCTTTGAATACTTCTCTATAAAGGGTCGCTTCAAACAGCAAAGTGCCGTTCTGCAGCCGGCCCTTTGCCAGGCGCCGCGGGGCCGAGCACTGGCCTGGGCTGGTCAGCAGAGACCCCTGTGTGCGTTCCCCCCACCCGCACCCCCCACGCTCCGCTCTGGCTGTCCTCACGAGAGGACGTGACCCAGGAGCGCAGGCAGACGTTTTGAATTTCAGATTACACGCTCGGGTCCTCTGGCAAAGTCACGCGGCCTAATCTCCCGAGAGTTATTTCTGTCGTTCCCCGCCTCGGTCACTTTGGTTCTTCCACCCCTTCCCCTCCGATGGCAGCTGAGTTCCAGGGGAGGGTGGGGTGGGCGTGCGTTTTCCTAGTGATTAGGGAGCAGCGTGTCTGTCCTTGACCTGATGTGTCTGCACTTGCATTCCCAACGGGACGCGTTCACTGCTCTGATGTGCCCCCGGGGACGGTGCGGGGCGGGGGGGGGCACCAGTGTCCCTTGCCGAGGCTCCTTCAGGACCAGGTCACCCGGTGGGACAGAGGCCACAGGAGACCCCTCCTGCCGCTCTTGAACCGCCCACGCTCAGGACAGCCTGGAGTCCCACGGTCCCAGAGTTCCTGTGGACACGGGGCAGGGTCTGCCCGGCTGTGGTGAGTGCATGAGACGGTGTGTGTGTGTGGACACGGTGTGAGAGCGTGTAGCTGAGAGTGTGATGTAGGTGTGAGTGACACTGGTCACCGTCAAAGGGCACTTCCCTGCCACACACGCCGGAGTCACCAGGTCTCCACTCCTGACTGGAGTCGGACACAGATAAGTGGGGGCAGACTAGGAGGAGTTCTGGGAATGTTAACAGTTCCAGGGTAAACAGGGGGACTTGGGAGCAGCCCCTCCGGGCAGACAGAAGCCAGAGACCCCGAACGGGGCTGTCTCTCCCCTGTGCGTGTGGGCGTGTGGTGGCAGGAACACCACTGAGACAGAAGGGGCGGTCTGGGTGGACGGCCCCTGGTGCTCCCAGGCCTTCCTGCGCTTTGGTGGAGGCCCCTGACCTCCGCCTGCAGGCCCCACACCATGACCTTGCCCTTGACTGAGGGCTTGGCAGTGCGGGGCAGGCTAGGAGCCTCCTGACCCAGCCCGGGGCCTGCAAACTCCTCCCTGTTCTTCAGGCTGCAACCGTCTGAGAGGCCTGGGGCTTGGAGCACCCCGTTCCTCATTGTGCACGAGACGTGACCACTCAGACTCCCAAGGACAGTGTCACATCCACGGGGTCACCTGACTGCCACCGCCAGAGTCCGAACGTGGATTCCGGAGGAAGAATGAAACAACGCACTTATGCCCACAGCGCCGCGTTCAGCACTGTAACCTTCCCGCCACGTCAGACAGCCACAGCGCATCTTCGCGGCAGACACCAGCTCACCCAGGGGGCCGACGCAGCGCTCCAGTCCTGCGGCGGGATGGGTGGGCGGGGCTCTTGGTTAGGACTGGAACTCACCCCCCCCCCCCCCCCCCCGCAGCTGCAGCCAGACAGGGGCGGCAACCTGCCTGCCCCCCCGCTGGAGGTGGAGCTGGGACCCGCCTGGGAGGGGCCGATTGAACACCTGCACTCCCCACCCGAGCTCCGCCCGCAAGAGGCCACCTGCTCTGCGGCCCTCTTCCACCACCCCCTGTACCCTCTCCCCTCCCCCCTGCGGGATCTGGGCCTTGCGAAGGTGGGGGCGTGAGCACAGCAGGCAATGAATAATTTTGGCTTCGAACAAATAATTACACAGAATTAAATAATGCGAGAGATTAAGTATAACATGCAAGTGGTTTGATGTTGAGGTGCAAAGTGGTTTTTTTTTTTTTTTAAATGCACAGTCTGTAAGAACCTGGCATTTGTAAAGATAATAAATGGCTCAGTTGCAAAGAATGCAAATTCCTGACCGGCCGCAGACAGCGGTACACTTCTGACAAATCACATTTGCTCCAACAACAGTGGTTTGGTGTTATGAATTATTTCATTTCTCCTTCAACATGGAAAATAATTCAGATCTCATCTTTGAAAATGTCAAGTGTGGTATTGAACTGTTTCCTTGGCTTCTCTGCTGGCGGGAACCGGCCCCGCCGACTGCACGCTCCCTGGGGGATCCACCCCACGGTGGCCAGGATGCTCACCAGCCTTCAAAACAACCTCCGCACCGCTTCTGGGAGGTCACGAAGAGATGCAACAGCAGCAGAGCAAGAGGTCTCCTGGGCCCCGCGTCCGGGTATTTGGAAGCTCCGGTCGGTTATTTATTGAGTGAGAGCCGTGTCCCCGGAAACCCAGGGGCAGCGAGAGCGTGGGGGACACCGTGGGTGTGGCCGGCCTCCCCGAGGCTGAGACGTCGGGCAAGTTTGCGGGCAGAGCTGCACTGAGGCAGGTGATTGCTCCTTCACCCAGTGCCCTGAGTCCCGGCCAGGTGGCATGCCTTCCTCGAGGCTTCGCGGGCTGGCCCGGATTCGCACACAGATCTTCTGGTTTCAGAACATGCGTGTGCTCTTCTCCACCGCGCGGCGCTGTCCTTTGAAGCCTGGGGGTGGATCTGAACGAGTTATCCGTTTTGCTCTTCACTCCGCAGGTGGCGGCCTTTCAAATGGCGCCGACGTGTCCCGGGCCCGTCTTCAGCATCTTGACTTAGGACAGATCATTTCGCTGCTCCAGAAAGCGGCTGCATGTTCCTTGGGTGACTTCACGGACCGCTGCCCCATGGCCTGCTGCTCGGGGAAACTCGGGCGGGAAAGGCGGGCCTGCGGGACACGCCCCCTCCAGGCCCCACGTCCGCGCCGCTGCACCCGAGCCACACGCTCCGCTCACACGCTCCTCCGCGGACGGGGCCGCCTTGACCGGCGTTCGGTGGGGCGCCCGCATCGTGCCTCTGCTAAAGGTATGTCCACGTGCAACCGTGGCTCCTGAACTTCTCCTTGAGCGTGCTGCCAGGAGGAATTTTACGTGCCCCGAGGAGTGGATGTGTGACCTTGGGTTTGGCCCGCCAGGAGACGGAGGGCCCACCCGGTGGCCGATTCATCTCCCCCCCCCCCCCGTTGGAAATGTAATCGCACACAGCCTCTGCATGGCTGGGTAGAACACCTGATTCCTCGTGTCTTTTCCTGCTTTCCCGGGGTAATTTCGAGTCATTTTGATTATGTTTTGCCATCTGCAAATGGAGATGCACTGGAAGCCTTTTCTAAATTCGTGCTGGGAAGCACGTGGGTGTCCAAATAGAGATGCGGCCCCACAGACACCTCTCTCCAGGCATCGCGTCCTCCGGCCCTCCACTGTGCGATGAGAGCCCGCCAGGCCGCACCTGCGTCCCGTGTCTTCCGTCCCGCACGCAGCAGGGGGTGGCCAGCGGCAGCGCGAGGGCCGGACTGGGCCCACTGCATATTCTTGCGAATCGACTTTGACGTGAAATACAGCCGCGCGCATTTGTTTCCGGATCGTCTGTGCCCGCCGCGGTGTTAAAGTGGCAGAGTTGAGGAGTGGCGACAGAGAGCTTCCCTGGGGCCTGCAAGTCCCCGCCCTCGGCTCCATGTCCCTTTCGAGGAGCCGTTTGCAGACCCCTGGACTAAAATGTGAAAGGCAGGCAGCAGAGACATTCATGTCTCCAGACAGATCGTTTCAGGTGGCCTGCTGGTAAAACTAGAGGGGCACCTTTTGCGGGTGGCGGGACCTGCAGGTGTGAGCGGACACCTCCGGTGACAGCACTTGAGGTCGCTCCTGGGTGGCGGCGAAGCCTGTCCTGGAGTCAGGGCAGGGGGGACCCACTGTACGTCCTCTCCCTGGACGGACTCCCCGTGCCTTTGGGAAGCCCTTCCCCTCCCCAGCACACTTCGGCAGCTCTCCCACTCTCAGCGGGGGGGGAACAGCACAGATGTGGGTCTCCCTGTCAGGGGCTGTTTCTTGGGGGCAGGGGCTCTGAGAGCTCTGTGTGACCCGAGCTGTGGTATTTTCCGAAAGCAGTTGGTCCAGGGACCTATTTAAACCAACAACTCTCTACCACCTTCCCCGGCCTATCCTCATGCAGATTTTGGGAGTCATTTTATTAGATTATGTATTTATTATAACTTTCAATCCAAATTAGGAGTGTGGGAGAGAATTATGATCCATTTATTCTGGAACTGGAGGGAGAGGGTTTGACAATATCGGTAGCAAAGCCACAAAAAGAAAAGAATGAAGAATGGAAGTGACGCTATATACAATTAAGATAAATATTTTTTAATTTTAAATTTTTGTTTTTTTATTGTTGTCCAGGTACAGTTGTGTCCATTTTCCCACCACCGCTTCCCCCCGCCCCACCCACCCCCACCTCCCACCCTCGATCCTGTCCCCTGCTGTCTTTGGCCTCGGGCCCTTCATACCTGTTCCTTGACGATCCTTCCCTTCTCTCCCCCATTACCCCTCCCCTCTGGTCACTGTCAGTTTGTCCTTTATTTCAGTGTCTCACTTATATTTTGCTTGCCTATTTGTTTTGTTGATTAGGTTCCACTTATAGGTGAGATCATCTGGTATTTGTCTTTCACTGCCTGCTTTATTTCACTTAGCATAAATCTGTTTTTTAAAATTCTCAAGTTAGCCAAATAACTGTCTTCTTGTCCCTTTGTCTATAAAGACATAACCTTAGTTAACTAAACTCATAAAAAAGTCACCCAGATGAGAAACATTTGTACTAAAATGAATTTTCAGTATGGATTGAATGCAAGAGCCCATAAAGATTTATTGCTATTATTTCAAACATCATTGAAATTAGACTTAATTATCTGTGCAATTTGCTGAAAATAGCATTTTTGATCAAGCACATGTCATTAATTTTAAAACAGAAATGCACCAAGCTGCTTTCTAAAAATTCCCCCAAAACATAATTGCTAAATTGCCTGTTTGAAACAGTCTCTCTTCATCCTTTCCCCATCCCTAAGTACGTGAAATTGGAAAACAAGATCCTTTTGGGGTGTTTGCTGCTTCTTTCGACCGTGACAATTTTGCGTGGCCAGATGGGTTCGTGTGAGCACCCAGGATATCCCCCTTAGAGGAAGAAGGTGAAAGTTTTGCCCTTCAGGAAGTTCTAGACTTTGAAAGGAGGTAGGCCAGTGACTTTCCATCACGGAGCTTTTCCATGGGGAAAAGTCATCTGGTGTTGTCCCAGAAAATGGCCCTGTCTACACCACCTACAGAAAAACGGAACTGATCAAGTCAATTAACTTGGCTATTTCAAGTGCCAGATCATACTCACCAGACGGACGCTCGCCCACCTTCCATGCCGGTCCCACTTCCTGGGGGATCTGCTTTGGTGCCATCGCTGTGTGATTGGCCATCCTTGTCAATGCCGATGGGCAGCCAGGTCCCGGTGCATCTGCGCCGTGTCAGACTCCCCCGAGGTCTCCAGGTGACCATTTTATCCTTTTCCTCTTTGTTGTGGGTGTTCTTCGCTCATGGAGAGCACAGCCGATGCCCGACCACCCCCCTGCGGCGTCTCTGCAGCCGACACTCTCTGCACAGAAGTGATTCAACCAGGTAATTAACGCCGGCAGAAGCAATCAGCGTGTGTGGGTGAAACAGTCTAAATAATTCAAAAAGAAACACGGATGCGTTTGGCATATTTAGACCCAGACTTCCACCTCGTCTGCCTCTGCGGCCGCCTCCTAGACTCCGGGTCGGCGTGGAGGTTGTGAATAATGGGAATATTCCTCACACCCTGAAAGCTTGTGTTTGCGAATCACATCATCGCCTTCTTCTTAAGAAAATGCTGCATTAATTTTGTTTTGACATATTTTATTTTCAAGAAGGACAGCAGTTGTCTAACCGGCTCACCGCAGTGTGCTGCCGACGGCTGTGAGACTGTCACGCCGCATCCGTAATTTAGGCGTAAGTGTCACTGCAGGTGCTAGAGGGGACCTCACGCTTGCAGACTTGCCTGCCGGGGGTGTGCACTGTGTTTGGTGAAGACGCGTGTAGCCTGCAGACCTGGTCTAAAGCCTTGACCCTCCCTGGCTGACAGGGCTTTTCACTCAGCAAAACCGGGAAGCAGGGACTTGCCTGCCGGCGTGTACAAGGCCTGCCGTGCCCTGTGCAGATGCTGACCTTCTGGACCACTGCTTTCTGACCTGAAGGTGCAGACTCACCTGGCGGACCTGCTCACACACAGGTCAATTACGTCACGTGGCTCCACAGCAATGTGGTGGGGGCGGTCTCTCCATTCTGCTAGTGGCCACTGAAACTCAGAGAGGTGGGGTGACTTCGTTAGGGCGACCACCACCAGCACAGCGGGGTGTCGGGTCCCCCGGCTCCCCAGGGGGATGCGAGGCCAGGCTGGAAGCTGGTTGGCTGGACGGAAGATGCAGCCTCTGCCTGTGACCCCGTCAGTAGGGCGCCAACCCCCAGGACGAATTCAGTCCTTTCCGGTAGATGTCACGGGTGCCTCCGACGTGTGTAGCACTCTTCTAGGGTCCGTGAGCACCGAACAGAAGTTGGGTACTTTATCAGGTAGAAGATCTGGCCGTCCACGATCCAGTGTTAATCTGAGTATTTTGAAAAAATTGAAGCCTCATTGCAAAAGAGTTCCGTTTCCCACCAAAACAAGGGCAGCATCCGAGAGCACAAGTCATTTTCATGGGAGTTTTCGGCAGTGCAGCAAAGAGATCGCCAGATTGGGTCGCCCCTCCCTCTGAGCCCACGGCTGGACCCCACTGACCAGCTTCCTCCGCCCCTGGGGGTCATTGCCGTGTCACCGAGTTCTGGCCAACTGGGTGCAAGCAGGCGACGCGCGCTGCTTCTGGGCTCGCTCGTGTGAAGTCCCCACAAGTGGCCTGCTCATCCTCCCCCCTCTGCCGGCGGACCAGGTGGTTTCAGGAGGCACAGGATGAAGACACCAGCCCCCTGAGGACGAAGGGTGGGAGCTGCCTACCCACCCTGGATGCCTACTGTGGGCTTCTCACTGTAGGGCAGCCTCTAGGGGAAGCCCCCGGCGTGTTCTGGGCAGAAGCAGGCCTGTGGGCTGCTTCCTGGCGCTGCTCCGATTGGTCCCCATAGACTCTGCCTGCTCCCCTGGGAAGGGGAGATGAGCTCTCCGCCTTGCCAAGCGGTGGCGCTGTTCCAGCTCAGATGCCAGCCAGCACCCAGGGGAGGCTGCGGTCTCAGGGGCCAGCTTGGGGGCTAGACCTGCGGTGTTGAGCTGACCAAGCTTTGACATACTTTCGAACTACATGTCAAAGCCAGGGGACCTCACACACGGATTTGCACTTTCCGTTTTTTCTGAAGCACCCGGGGTTCTGACGAGAGGTTCCGCAGGGCAGCGGTTGCTAGGGCTGGTCCCAGGGGCCGTGGGTGGACGGTCCCCGCCAGCCCCTGCAGCCGGTCCACTTTATTCAGGGCACTGGTGGGCCCTCGTGGTATGTGAATTTCTAACTCTCATATTATGCTGTGGCTGCCTTATTATTAATACAGGAGCTTAGAATGTACACAATATCACCTACGTTAATAAACGTGAAAGATAGCAATGTATGTGCAGAAGCTGGGTCAGCTGATCAGCTGAACCATGCACACCAGACATACGAGCGACTGATGGCTGGGTACCTCCCATCACAGCCAGAAACGATGGCAGAAGATTCAGATTCAGAGGGGAGACTGGGGGGGGTTCCCCCATTAGCTGACATTCTTCGGCTCTGTGTCCTCGGCTCAGGATGCTTTGTCAACCTAAGCCCGTGACCACAAGGCTGAGACCATCGGAGAGAATTTCATCTTGTCCAATGCTCGGGAGGCCGAGGCGCCCAGGCAGGTGCCCTGTTCTCACGCGTGTCCCTGAGCAGAGCGTCGCCTGGTCGCCGCCACGCCCATCAGTGAGGGGCGGCCGCCTGCGTGCACACTGTGCTCAGGCGGGGACACCCAAACTCGCCTACTCGGGTCTTCTCGCAAGGCCAGTGCACAGTGGGTGCCCACGCACCCCCTGAGAACCAGTGCCCTCCAGGCAGCACCCCCTCGCCCCCAGGAAGCGTGCTGGGGGGGGGGCGGGTAGGAACCTCCTCCAAAGTGTCACTGTGACGTCCTGAGAGCTGCCACACCCTCAGGGGTGACTTGGGCCACCCACAGGAGAACACGTTGACCGTGCGGTTATAGCCTGGGCGGCAAGAGAAGGGGAGACTTCGAGAAATGATCCCTGAGACTGCGTCGTGTCGAACTCAGAGCAGGGCCCTGCCTGCCTCAGTCCCGCATCAGCGACGGGGGTGGGGGGGGGGGGAACCGTGCCTGCCACGTGGAACTGAGCCAGAGGCTTCTCAGCGTCCCAACGAGAACGTCCTTTGCAAGCAGAGAAAAGAAGGTGGGAACGCAGGTGTGCGGGGCGTCGACGAGTGGATTCTCGGCTCTGTATTCCCATTCCACTCAAGAGATCAGTTGTCATTTACGGTTCTGCCGTGCTTGGAAACAGTCTGTGTTTCGTATTTTTCATCATGCTCCTGAATAAAATAAGTCCCTTAGTAGGGACGTGGGGAAAACTTCTTGTTGCTGGTAAGCATTTAGGGCTGTTTGTGGGTGTCATGCGTGGGTCTCATGTGTGGCTGGAGCTGTGGGTTAGGGAGACGGGGTGGGGAGGGGTTGCTGCCGGGCGTCGCCCCTGTGGAGTGAAAGTCACAGCGGGCCCCTCGCTAATGGACAGGCACAGCCGGCTGACGCAGCAGCAGCCGGCAGACTAATCCTCCCTTTATGCCCTGTGCTGGGCAGTCTGTGGAAAACATGCTTTGCAAACAGGGCTTTCCGTGGAAGAGCCCACGCTAGAGGTCGGGAGGAGGTCACAGAGGCGTCCAAGTTTGGAAAACGAGAACCCCGAGGACAGGCTAAGGCAATTCCTGTGGAAGTGGGGTCCCAGGCCAGCGGCCTCAGCCTTCCTCGGGGGCTTCTTAGAAATCCGAACTCAGTCCAGGTCCCTGGAATCAAAATGCTGGGGGGTGGGGGGGTGGGGGGGCATCACTCAGTATTCTAGCACGTTTTCCAGCTCGTTCTGATGCAGGCTCACCTCCAAGTCCCGGGGGCAAGGGGACCCGAGCTCAGGAGCGAGGAGAAGGGGAGGCTGAGGGAGACGTCCTACCTTTCCAGCTCCACTCGGCTGCTTCGGTTCCTGCGTGACGCCGCGTGTTTGCACGCTGCCCCCACTCTCAGATGTCTCTCTCTGTGCCTCTACCTCAGGCCTCTCTGCCCCCCCCCCGCCCGCCGTCCTCCCCACTTTTTCCTCCCCGGCCCCTGGCCCACTAGCGAGGCCATTTGCAACTGCCCCCCGGAGGCCACCTCCAGTGTGACGTCAGCGAACCCCTCTAACCACGCCCCAAGAGCGAGGAGCTGGCGCCCTGCCCGAAGCTCCGCCCCCTGGGGCGCGGTCCCTCACGCAGCATCTTCCAAAGACACTTCTGTTGAGGGTCATACTTGCACAGGCCCCGCTGACAGCACACACGCAGCTCACCCTCCCGGTCACGCGCAACCAGCCCCTGCAGCCACGGGCGTGACCCGCAGAACAGGTGCCGCTGTGACAATGGTCTGGGCCACTCGCTCGTGCCCGTGGGACCTCTTCCTGTGCGAGCCGTGCTGGCCCTGCTGGGACCTGGTGGGTCAGAGAGGCGCCAGCGCCCCCCCTTCCCCGGAGCACTGGGGCACACGCCACTCAGCGCCCATGGCCGCGCAGTCTGTTTCTACCAGAGCCCCGCAGAGGGTCAGGGGTCAGAGATCCCTGACTCCCCGCTGCAGGGGGCATGCGCTCGCTGCGGAGCTCCGGGGGACCCCTCGTGACACTCCCACGGGCTCCAAGGGGCGTCTTTTCAGTGGCGCCTCCTGCAGAGGTGGCGACCCTTCACAGTCAGCCGACTTGAAGATTACCCTTGGTCACGTGAGTGGGCGTTGTCCGGTCAGTTGACTGACAGCCCAGGACATCCAATCCGTGGCTGTCCTTCCCTCGCTCCTGGTGGGCTCGCACCGGTGCTCCTGTAGGTGCGGGAAGTCCCCCTTGACCGCCGCTGCGGGGCAGAGGGTCACGCCCCTTTGTCCCTCGCCAGTGCTGGGCAGCCGAGCGCATTCAGGAGGAGACACATTATTTCAAGAATTACTGGCTGTCATCTGTACCAGTGCATAACGATGAAAAAAAAACCTCCTTGACGCTTCCGTCTTATTTATTTTAGATATATCTTCTCAAAGCTTATTTTCTACATCGCCGGGTGTCTCTGCCACAGCAGAAGAAGATAATAGGACCGTAGCTTTCTCACTGAAAAATAGATAAAGTTTATTAAATAAAAATGAACTGTTATGAAACAGATGTTCCTCCAAGGAATGGCGTTCCTGATCACTCACCTTTGAATATAAATAGTCTCTTCCTCAATCCCGCTTTTGAACATTTAATATGTCATTAATTGAAACCATGGCACACAAGCCAGTAACACACTTTCCTTTCACTTTGCGAGTTTTTTGGCCTCACAGGAACTTTGAAACGAAGGAGTATGGGGCAGGTCTGTCCACGGTGACACCCCCGATGTGGAGCCTCAGCGGTGTCCCCACGGTGTCCCCAGCCCCTGCCCCTGGCTGGAGACAGCCCCTCTCTCCCTGTAGCCACCTTCCCTCTGCGCTAGGGACCAATGGGCCAGCCCAGACATGAGGCTGCTGCTCAGCGGCCTCGGACCCCGAACTCCTCCGCCCGGCTTAGACCCCCTCTGGGCATCACAGTGGCTTCCTCCCGATGACAGGAAGGAAGCAGTGACCCCCAGAAAGCGGTCCACGCAGCGTTCACCCAGCTTCCTGGGGAAGTGGGGACTAAGGGGTCTGGAGGGCTGGGCTCGGACTGGCCCTGGAGTGCAGCCTGGAGAACAAGGGGTCTTGGAAAGGAGGTCCCAGAACCGGAGTTTTGGCTGCAGTTACTTAGAATCCAAAATTCAACATGCAATCATCTCCCTGAGGTGGCTGCTCTGCACCGTCCTGGGGGCCCCGAAGGCCCCTGGAGTTCCAGGGGGAGTGCAGGGGCCCGGTGAAGCCGTTCCCTCTGAGGTGTGAGGCGCTGGAGGGGGAGACTCGGGCGTCGTGAGGGAGTTCTCGGGACGGCAAGTGCAGACACTCGGGAGCGGCCTGTGTGGCATGTCGACCACACACCGGAATCAGCCCTGTCCTCTGGCGGGTGGTGTCCCTCCGTGGCAGCGGTGAGCTGTCCCTCAAGCCGGTGAGCACACTTCGGATGCCATGCGGGTCTCTGCAATCTGTAACTGCGAGAGGTGAAAGGTCGCCCAGCTCCGTCTGCGTTGGCTTAAGTGAGCAGAACGGACGGCTCACTGGCGGCCGGGGCCCCGGGGGACCGTGGACATGCGGGGAGGGTGGCGGGAGTCATTTCTGTCCCCGGACCCTTGGGAGACGACTGTTGAAGGCACACCCAGGCTTCTTCCGTCTTGGCGCTTCTTGGGATCAACAGGAAATTGAGCAGTGAATTTTGAGCACGTGGTCTCAAACGCCCTAACGAACGTGTCCTGAAGGGGAGAATCTCTCTCTCCGATAGGAATGGACATGGACAGAAAGGGACCGCTGGTCCGTCACGGGGATACACTGACCAGGCGGTCAGCTCTGCCCGCCCCCACGGAACCCCCGAGTCGGGGGGCCGGCGGAGGGCGTTCCGGCCTAACGGCCACACGCGCGCACACCTTTCCCAGACCGGTCCGGCGGGAGAGGCCTCAAGAGGGGAGCTGCCTCATTTACGTACTCCTTGAAGAGCTGCGCGTCCGCTCTGCCCAAGACGCAGTCGTCAGCATTTGGAACACACAGACTTTAGGCCGACAGACACGCAGACAGACACACAGACACGGAGAAACATAGCCCCCGCCCCACACGTCAGATACACAGACCTGACACATGCATGCACGCTTATACTCTGCCCTTCACACGTCTTGCGTAGAAACTGCTTCGATCTTTTGAGAGAATACGTGCCGGCCGTTTAAAGCGACTGGGTTTGGGGAGGACGGCAATGTGGCTTCTGGAAGACCGGCCCCCACGGGAGGAGGACGGGTGCCCTGTTCGTTAACGGCCATCCGTTAACCTCTGCCCAGGCTCACGCCAGGTGCCCGTTCGCGTGAGTGGCCCCCTCCGCTCCCACCCCCGCCCCGCGGTCCTCTCGGACCCGCTAATAGGCCTCACTATCTCCAAATGAGCTATTATGTTCTGCCATATAATTATATATGTGGACACATGTGTGGCTAAAAAAAGAACCAGCTCCGCAGAAAGAACGGAAACAAATTGCAGAGCAATTTCAGGGGCTGATTGTGCCTGAGCGGCGGCAGGTCAGCTGCTCGCCTGCTTTTTGCAGCGTCCCCAGATCCGTCCCGCGATGCCCGGGAGCTCTCCCGTGCTGGCCTCTATGGGGGGGTCGGTGTCGTTCCGGCAATGCGAGAAGCCTGCTCCCCGATCTTCTCTTCTCAAGACTCACGGGAGAAAAGGAAGGGCATCTCGCTTGTTGTTCTTGGACCAGTCTTTTACCTGCTCGTCCCCGTCACATAATAACGATATTAACAATAAAAATAAAAGCAGTGGCGGTGGTTTGCCGGGCTCTGAATTGTTGGTAAGTGCTGCGGTGCGTGTTTCCTGCCGTCTCGCTGTCACCTTCACAACAGAATCAGGGACGAGCCCCGGGGTGTGACGCATCTCGTGTAAGGGCACGCAGCTCATGAAGGGTGAGTTCACGGTCAGAACTGGCGTGGGTAGTCCAGGGCTTTTAGCAACAGAACAGCTGATGTGTTTTCATTCTGTAAAGTGTTTCCACAGAGCATTTCTCGGGTCCTGACAACAGCCCCGCGAGCAGAGATGTTGGTGGTGTCCCCATGGTGTGGATGGCAGCCCGGAGGGCCAGAAAGGCGGTGATTTGCCCCAATCCAGCTCACTCCCCACAGGGCTGCTGGGGCCACGCTGGGTGCAGAGACATGGGATAAAAATCGGGCCACCTGGGTCCCCATCTAGAGCCCATTCACGGTTCCACCCTGAAGAAACAAAACAAGCGGACAGAATAAAACAGACACACACACACACACACACACACACACACACGCACACGCACAAACCTCTGATGGCATCCAGAGAGTCCCCCCCACCCCCAGGAGAAGCCAGGCAGAGGGGGACCCTCTGCGGGCCTCCGCTGGGTGGAGCCCACACCACGTGGGCACCCACCTGGGCACCCACCAGGGCACCCACCAGGCTGTGCAGCCTCCGAGGGCTGGGCCAAGTGCGAGAGTGGAGGAGACCGGGGGAATCGGCAGAGTGGGGAGCTGGCCCTAGGCGGAGGCCGCGGGGCGGGGGGCGGCCAGGGGAAAGCTGGCACCGTGGGGACAGCGCGTGCTGGCAGAACATCAGGGGAAGTCGTTTTAATCAGCAGAATGAGCTCAGAGGGACCCAGGGCACATCCATAACCTCCACTCACTTAACATACGGCTCCGTGTCGGTGTCGCTGGAGCCGCGTTTTCAGAAACGACTGTTCGTAATGGAAGCCCTGGCAGAGTTTCCCTGTGATCAGCAAAACTGGGCGCCGGGCTCCGCGGCGGCGCCCCCACAAGGGGCTCTTAATTTACGCGTGACGTTAAATCATGCCGACGCCAGACCGTCAGATGCGGGAAGGGACACAATAAGTCACTGGGGGATACGCCAGTTTTTCTCTTTTCATTTGACTTTGCCACAGGAAGTGGCCAGCAGCCAAGCCGCGGGAGGAGGGAGCCGGTCTACGTGCATGGCTTCCCGAGGAACTGCGGGGGAGGGGGGGCAGGGCAGGAAGAGGGGGCAGGGGATGGCCTGGGAGGGGTGTGCCGAGGCCCACAGCCTGGTGGGCTCCCGGGTCTCTCTGTCGCACCCCCCGGGGCTTCTGCAGGCAGGGCTGGCCCGGGCAGGTCCGTCTGTCATACGCCTTGTAAGAAGAAGAGTCGTGGGTGTTTCAGGCGCCACGCTGTGCATGAGGAACTTCACAACACCTGCTGCCTTACCTTGTTCTTTTCTAGAAAGGGCAATGCCGCATGATGAGATTCCTAGCGGGACTTCCCTGCAGGAGGGCGCGGGCAGAGGGCAGGCTGGGGAGGGCTATGTGTCCAGGGCTCACTGCGGGCTGCAGGGTGCCGGCTGCCCTCTCCTTTCGGCAGCCCAGACTGAGACCCAAAAGGGGGTGGCGGGGCACCGGCCTCTGGGGGGGGTTAATCCAGGCCAAAGAGTCTGGGGAGAAGTCGTTCAGAAAGTGGTCTCAGTGCCCACAGGCAGCCTGTGAGTACTTGAGAAAGATGCGGTTGTATTTGGCTGAGAAGTTGACTCTCAGATGCCATCAGGTGGCTGAAGCTGCCCACTGTGCCCGCCGTGGGGGTCCTAAGCCTGAGTCCTGGAGTGTTTGGGGGCGCGGGCTGCCCCCTCTCCGTCTGGGCCAGGTGGACAGACAACAGGAATCTGCCTCCCGGTTGGGTGTGCGGCTCGGTAACAGCCTTTCCAGCACGGCCAGCCACCGTCCTTTGTTATCCCTGCAGCACATATTTTTATGCTCAACAAAAAAGTGACTGTTTTTTCAGTCAAGGAAAAAGATAATAATAGAATGGTTCCTAAGCATGTGGGGTCTTTGCAAAATTCCCATGCGTGGCTCCCACCTGAGCTGCTGGGGTTTCCTTGGCGCGGGGTGCTGAGCGGGCTGTCGGGGTGTCGGGGCCTCCGGAGTGACGGTAATGTGTGGGAACCGCCGCCCTGGCCCCCGCCAGTCGAGGCATTCCTTGGCATATGTGCTCAAATGTCCCTGAGCAAGACTTTCCGTCTTTCTGTAGGTCCTGTCCTCCAAAGGGGTCCTCCTGCGCCTTCTCGATGTGGGCGAGCACAGAGCGGCAGACTCACGGGGCAGGCGGTGCTGCCAGGACAAGCCAGCCACTAGCAGCTTCTCAGCGGAGCTCTCAATGGGGGTTTGTGCTTCACTCAGACTGCATTTCCAGGGTGGGTCAGCAGGGGGCGCCCCTCATGGTATACCTTTGGGGGACCCAGGTGGGCTAGAGGCTCCGTTTTGACCTGCGCTTCCCCATCCCCTCAGAAAAAGAGAGAACACGGATTCTAGAGAAAGTCACGTGGTTTTGCCTCCTGTCAAAGGGGCACAGAAGCATAATCTCGGCATGGCCCTGGGAGAGTAGAAGCCAGCAATATTGGGGAAATAGCATCAGCTGTTATCCTTGGATGTCTAACTTTGCATTTAAAATTCTTTTAGTTCTGTTAACGATCTTCAAGAATTTTTTTTTTTCTTACAATGTTGAGAATCAAGAGGTTCAACCTGGTGCTTCCTTCTGGAAACACTTTCTTGGTCCGAACCCAGGAGGAAGGGCACCTCGGGTTTTCTCGAGACCCGCTGTGGCTACTTTCTTGGCTGGATCACGCGATCAGTTAGGAATGCGTTTCCCCCCACGTGGCAGCAAAGCCTCCCGGCAGGTCGGACGCAACCTATGATTTCTCTGTCTCGTGGACCCCAGGTCGGGTGCTGGCAGTATCATCCGGTCTTGCGTCACGGGGGACTCGGGCTCCTTCTGAACCTTGTACGACCGTCTCCAGGGCCCCTGCCTTTGTCTCCACGCCTGCGGGCCCTCAGGCTCCTGCCCAAGATTCACGCAGAGGAGAGACAAGGGAACGGGATCCAAAGGTCCAGTGCTCTCTCTTTGCAGGGCTGTGCCTTTTGGCCTGGGAAGGGAGCCCCTTTGGGATTGCATGTCCCTCCCGTGGGCCGGGGCTGCGGCCCACGGCCCGCTGGAGCGGCGGCAGGACTGCCGTGGCAGAGGGAGGCCGGGGGCGCGGGGCCGTGCGAATGGCTTTCGTGGAGCCCGTTTCCAGCAGAAGCACCAGGAATGGGGTGAATGTGGGCTGGAAACTCCAGGTCTAGCCCTTGGGCTGTGGCCCCTCCCAGGTCCTTCAAGCACCCAAGTGAACCCCTGACGACGTTGCGACCTCGCCAATGGAGTCCAGGCTCTCAGCCGCAAACACAGCCAGCATTCCTCCCAGCGGCTCCTGTCGGGTGCCCGGGGTGGCTCTGTACGGCGTACTCCCCCTGGGGCTTGGGCCGTGGAGAACCATGCAGAGTTGGGGCGATACTGAATATGAAAAATAGAAAATGTCTCCCCGCAAACGATGCATCTGATGGAACTGTCGTCTGGAGACATTTTACTGGAGCGCCACGAACTCTGGAGGCGGGCGGGCGGCGGGAAGGGGGGCCGCTCACACTGCGTGTCCCCGTGTGACGGGGAGGTGAGCACGAAGACACTTGTCGAGGGCTTCCGGCGGCCGGAGGAGAGGCTCGTCTTCCCCGGAAGTGACCTTCTGGGTCCCGCACGACAGCGCTCCCTGGGTCGCAGGAGGGGCTCGGGGCCCTTCCCGTGTTCTCCGCGGGCGAGGGCGACTCTTCGTTCAGGAGGAAGGTGGTTCTCCGGGGTTAATGGCGGCCGACGTGGCCGGGGCTCTTGGCTGGCAGAACGTCAGCGAAGCAGATGGCCACAGTGGTGCTGGGGACCGAAGCCGGCAGTAAAGCTTTTAATTGAGAACAATTGGACTCTGCTGGATGGTAATGGCCTTGGCTGTTTGCAGATCAGCGCCTGCCCCCGAAGCCGAGACAGACCGCGCAGGGGCCGCAGGGGCCACCGGCGCTGCCAGCGATGAGGACACGGTCCCAGCTGCCTTCTCCAGGGCCCCCCAGCGTGCGAGCCGTGGCAGGGGGCTGTGGCGCCACGGGAACGGTAAAGACTGTTCATTTCTAAGGCCACCTAAGGGGTCCACGTTTCCCCGGAGAAGACTGAAATTCTAGCCGCCTCCAGGAAGGGAGAAGGATGATGCCCACAGACGTCTCCCTTTTCTCGGTGAACAAGACACCCTGACGAGGCAGCCAGAGTCCCCCTGGGACGAGCCCCTTGGGGATGTTTGCCCCGCGAGGTGCTGGCGTGCCTGAGAAGCTGCGGGTTCGAAAGTCCGAGGCTGGACTGGAGTGTCCGCTCCGCCCTGCGCGTGCAGCTTGGCCCTCTCCCAGCTGCCCCCGGACCAGGCGACCGGACGTGAGGACTGTGACGAGCCAGGAGGCAGGGATGCCACGATGCTCCGAGGGACTCGGCGTGAGCACATTCGGCCAGAAGGTCATTCTAAGTCCAAGTTCACAGGCAGCCACAGAATGGAAGACATGGGGGACGCCGGGTGGGAGAGGGCCTCAGGAGGCCACGGGCTCTGTGGCTCCCCCGGGAACTGCAGCCCGCTCAGGGCACTTCCCTGGGGGTGGAGTCACTGTGCTGCTTCGGTGGGATCAGGAACTCCTGTGGCGAAGCCCTGGTCTAGTCCCCTCTGATCCCGGCCAGCGGCAGGGTCCATCCCCGGTGGCCGTCTGGGACACCCACGCCGCTCCCCAGTCAGGGGCTCTCAGCTGCCCCCCGCTTTGGGCCACGGAGATCAGACTCGCTCTGCCCCCCGGGAGGGCCCCAGGAGGGTTGCTCTCCCTGCCCCCTCTGAAGTCAGGAGTGAGTTGCTCAGGCCACAGACACGCGCGGGGCACCAGTCTTTCAGGGCGCTGCCGTGTGAGGGCCCACGCAGGTCCCGGGGCGCCTTCTCCTCTGAGGGCGAGGGTCCCTTCCGCTCGTCCTGTAGGTGTCTGCGTGGTCTCGGCCGTCTTCGGTGACAGGCACTCCCTGGGGCCTGGGGTGACCCACTCCTGAACTCGGGCCTGATGATTGGAGAATGGTTCCTTGCGCCGAAAGTGGTTCCTCCCCGTAGCTCCAGCCCTCCTGGCCGTGGTCCTGGGAGAGGGTCTCATTTCTCTCTGTGTGATGCCTGTGTGTCTGAGGACAGGGGTCCTCTCCCTCTGGGACTTGTTGTGCTCAGACTACACCGAGCCGTTTTTTCCCCCGTGTTCCTCATACAGTATTTAGCCGTACGAGTCACCCATCTGCTTTTCTGTGCGGCCGTGGCCCGTTGATTTCAATTTTGTTTTTCAGTTGCAGTTGCCATGCACTAGTATCCTGCTTTTGTTTCCGATGCCGTAGGCACGGCCCTCTTAAAGAGATGGCCCTCGGGACGTGAGCCTGGCCGCCCGCACCCCCTCGCTGCCGGGCGGGGACCTGAGAGTGGTGGTGGGTGGCTCGCGGAGCTCAGAGCACCTGCGGGGCAGGTTGACACCCCTTTCGGACGACTGGGCCACCTTCCACTGCCCTCCATGTGTCCTCGAGTCTTTATTTGCTCGTGTGTTCCTTCCCTTCGTTTCTTCTCTTCCCTCCCTTCTCTTCCTGTCCTTGGCCGGACCAGCTGCTGTTCGGGGCTGCGGCTGCCGAAGGGAGGTCCTTCCAGGTGCTGACGCCGGGAGGGTCCGGCGACGCTGGGACTCTCTGGCCGGAGGAAGTCCCAGCGGAAGGGAGGTGTGGGGTCCATGGCATGCGCGGCTGGTGCAATCCTGCTTCCGTCTCCCGTGTGCCAGAGTGGGGCACAGCCGTGGGACGGGACCCACGAGGGGGCACCGCTCGGTGGGCGTAGAAGCACAGATGGCCGCTGTGAGCGTGGGGGACCCCGTGTTTCTGCAGCCTCGGGCGACGTGCTGCCTGGAACCCAGAGGGGCTCGTGGCTTGAATACGATCTTTGCATCCCTCCCGGAGTCCTATTTATTAGCACCGATAATTTCAATTTCGGTGACAGTGCCAGGAGACTTGGGTAGGGGACTGTAAATATACTCCCTGATATCGGATCTTCCGTGAGAAAGATGTAATGGGAAGCGAGTTAGCTTTAAACATCCCGTGATTTTTCATGGGCAGTTAAGATAACTGCTTGCTCTCGGTGCTATGCTCCGTGATTGTACAGTGTAATCGCTTCTCGTAGCCCCACAGTATCTGCTCCACAGTGTTCTGTCTTGTAGGTGTTTCCAAGGTGTGTTTTTGTATTGATCTGGCACACGCGCAGCAATAAGCCGCTCTTGGATTGATTAGACACTAGGGTGACGCTGGAACGTTTAGTGCATTGATTTGCAATCTGCAAAGTGGTTTATTTGCTGCTCTGCATGTATTTATTACTATGCTGTAAGTAGTGTGAGCATGAAAAAGAATATTTGGGGGTGTGTGTGTTTTCTAGTGAGAAGTTAAATACCCTGAGGTTGGCTCCTCCAGGGGACTGACCGCCCAGATGTGCCTAGGTCAACGGTAAAAATGGAGAGCTCCGCCCAGTGGGTCCTGCGCAGGGGCCGGGCCCCGCCTCGCCACGCCTCACATGGGCGTGGGGTGTCGTGGGTGCTTGATCCACGGTGGCTGATTTACTGTGTCTAGGGAGGTTACTGTTTCATCTTCCAGAAAATAACCCAGGCAAAGGATGCATTTCCTTGCACTGTTCTTTTCCTTGAGCAAAAAGGGGGTGATTTTTGTTGCTGCTTCGAAAAGAAGCATCGCCTGTGATGAAGAAGTGTTGGGCTCTTGCTGGCGATCTCTTATGGTTCTTTCTGTCCTCTTTAGGGTGTTAGGGAGGTTTTGCTCATGGCTGCTGCCACTTAGATGTGAGGACAGACAGCATCTGTCCTCAGGCCCTGTGTAATTTCGACCCGTCTCCGCTTTGTTTTACCACTGGCTTCCCTTGGCGACCAGGAACGGCCTGCGGGCTAGGAGACTGCTTCTCCTGCTGGGTCTGGACGGCGAGAGGAGGCTTTTCGGATGGAGTGGGGGTGTGTGCTTGAGAATGATGCTAACACTTCATGGTAACAGGGGACCAGTTTGTGTATCGATTATGAAGTTTTTGAAGTGTTCTCATTTTCCATTTCCACATTTTGACGTGGCGAGTAAGCACCAGAATGAAGAGCAGGAAGGTGCTTTGTGACTGGAGGCCAGAAAGACGGATGGAGGCGAGGCGCGGGGCAGTCCGTCCAGCCTCTCTGGGCCGCCCCTCCCCCCAGCCCCCGCAAGCTTGCAGATGGACGCTGGCTGCATGGGCGGCAGGAGCCCACGCTGTTGGAGGGAGTGATGGAAGTAGCCAGGAAATGTTATTTACAGCTCTCTGTAAAGTGCATAATTTACTCCCTTCCCTCCAATAGAGCGAAATCTGTAAGCCTCTGGGACTCTTTGGATAAAGTGCTCTACAAACATGTCAGATGAGTTTTGGTTTTATTACCGAGGAGCCTGGTTAGGCTGGAAAATGGGAGTTAAGTTAAACCCAAGGATTTATGGCCTGAGGGAGCCTCTTTTAAAAGGATTGTTTTTAAGAAACAAATATGTGATAAAGGAGTCGAAATCACCTGCATGCTATAAATTTTATTTGATATAGTTACATTGGAATGCAGGTGCAACTCATTTTTGGGTGAATAATTAATACTGAGTCCGAAGCCTTGCAAAGTCCCGTGCTCTCACTCGAACGCGGTGACGTTCGCTCCTGATGTCCAGCGAGGCCTCGGGCTCCGGGGCCTGCAGGTGGGCGCGGCACACGCACGCACCCGTCACCCAGGGCTGCTGCAACCCAGGAAGGTGGGCGGGCGAGTGGGGGGTGTGTGCACGTGTATGTGTGTGTGTGTGTGTGTGCATGTGCACTCGCGTGTGCTCTTGTGATTGCCACTGGGGGAAGGAGGGGGAAGGGCTGTGGCGGAGGGAAAATGGGGAGCCAAGGATTTGGGGGAGACACATCGGGATTCTACAGAGCAATGTGCTCTCCGAGTTCTGCATTCGCTCCTCTAGCTGAACACGGCGGTGGGGGTGTGACCACGGATACAGGCGCAGCAGGCGACGGTGAAGTGCCAGCTGTACTGTCCGGGGGTGGGGGGGGTGCGGCGGGGACGTTGAGGCAACGGCATTCCCTGTTTCTTGCTGTGCTAACATCGTCCAGAACGGCAGGGGTCCTCAACGCGGGGAACGAGACAAGTTCATGGTAGACGTCGCTGAGTAAGGGCGGTGTCGTGGCCCCACGGGGTGATTCCCAGCGGGCCGGTAAGAGTTCTGGTCTCTCTTTCTTTTTTTTATTGTTGTTTTTTCCTATGGCTGCTACGACCCATCAGTTCAGGGAGCCGACCAGAAAGTGTTCTCAGAAGACACACGGCCAGGGCCAGTCCGTGCGAGCGTCAGGCGGGGCAAGGGGAGGTGACCGCCTGGCCCAGGACACGCAGGGGTGGAACAGGCGGAAACCCTCGCACCTCCTGGCGCCCACCTGCTGCCAGTCTGCTGGTTGTCGAAGTGGTTTCAGTACACCCCTACCCCTTATGGATTACATAATATATAGTTACACATCCATTATGCAGTTTAATAGAGTTTTATGCGTGATTGGTATATGTTAACGTATGACGTGTAACATGTTATTTATATGTTACTTATTACACATGAAACTGTGAGGCTGGGCCATCCACAGTGACAGCAGTTCTCTGCCCTGCACCCCACCAGCAGCTGATGGCTTAGGCCCTTGGCCCCCTCCCTAGGGCAATGGAATACTTAGATAAAATATAAACATTCCACTTAACAGTTATCAAGCAGTTAATTTTCTTTACTCAAATGCAGGCAAAGCTGGGCAGCACCAAAGTGTCCGTGGTTAGTTTCGGGAAACACCTTTAACACGACCCGCCCCCACGACGGTCCAGGTTTTCTCACGAGACATCCAGGCTCCGGGCGCACGGGCCTGGTTTCTGTGACCAAAGGGCCACCCTCACGGCTCCTGGGAGAGCGTGTGTGGTGACGTGGGGTGCACATTCAGCTAGATCGACTGAGAAGTCATGGGCAGAAGGCCGTCCCCTGAGCGTGGGAGCCCCGGTGGGGAGCGGCAGAGGGGCCTTGGGTGCAGGCGCTGATCCAGAGCGCCGGCAGCTGGCTCCGCACGCTGCTGCGTCGGGACCCGCGCAGCTGGTCCCCCCCGCGGCCAGCCACAGTCTGCTGGGGAAGCAGGTTTCCTCTTGGCCTTGAGGAGTTTTAGAAGAGAAAGGCTGAATCTTTGCTCGGGCAGTTGGTTCACAACAGGCCATTAGCCTTCTCACGAATGACAGAGCAGGGCGGATGGTCTCCTGGACATCTGGTTCGCTGTGTCGTGGGCCTCAGGCTGCGGTGCTCTCCGCTGGGACAAGACAGGGTTAGTGACCGCCCCCGCGGTCCTGCTGGAGGAAGGGTCTGCAGGAAAGCCCCATCCCGTGCAGCGCAACGGTTGGCTGACGGGGCCCCGGAAGGCCAGCTCGCCTCTGCTGTGGGGCGGCTGGCGGTGTAAGGGGGTGCCGGTGGGGGGGTGGGGCGTGTGGACGAGCGCTGGTCCTTACTCATTCCCGTGCACGGGCACTCAGCGTGGTAGTGGGTAGGCTGTGGCCAGGAGAGAGGTGTCCGTGGAATGAGTCGCTGGAACAGGCAGATGGAGCAACAAGAAGCAAAATTCTCTGACAGACTGCGGGCTCAGGTCAACGCTGGAATGGGACACTGGCCGCAGACCCCGTGTGGAAGGCGGGCAGAGGCTCGCTTGCCATTTCCCTCGAAAGGGCATCGTCCTGCTCCCCTGGGCACCTGCCTACACCGGGAGTGAGTTCCACTCCGTTCCCTTTGGGCGTATTTCCACTCTTTAATGTGGTCATTTCTGCTCTTATTTTTACCATTCCTTCCTTTCTGCATTTAAAAACCTTTATTTTGTTGTTCTTTATAAGAGTATAATTACTTAAGCTTTATATTTAGTTCATTAACTTTTAGTTTTTTAAAGACTTTTTTTTAAAATAAGCATTTAAACCCATACATTTCTCTTTAGTAGTTTATAGCCACAACATGTGAGTTTTGGTAGGTGATATATATGATAGGGGATATATATTTATGATTGTTTAATTCGGGGTATTATTTACATTTCCATTATGGTTTCTTCTGCGAACTAAGGCCGTTCAACAAGGCGTTTAAAACTTCACACATGAAGGGAGAGTTAAAAACTCTGTCTTGTTATTGATTTCTATTCATATTGGGCTAGAGAATGTGGATTTTGTATTGACAATTTTTAGAGTTATGTTGAAACTTGGTTTATAGCCAAGGGTATGGTCAATGTCTAAAAATAGTCTGTGTATGCTTGAAAAGAATTTTAGGTAGTAAGTCCGGATAGTTAATTATCTTGTTTAAATATTCTACTTTTTTTCTGGTTTTTAAATTGCTCGGTTTATCAATTATTTAGAGGAGAATGTTAAAAATCTTCCTCTATATTAGAGAGTTGTCAATTACTCTTGAAGTTCTGCCATTTAAAAACTGTATTTTGAAGTTATATTAATGGATGCATACAAGTTTAAGATCTTTCTGTTCCAATAGAAATGATAACAAAATTGATCATTTTATTATGATCTAGTGACCTCAGTTACCTCTACTAATGTTTAGTGTGTTTGATCATATTTTTCTATTATTAATGTCAACTCTATTTTGGTTAGTACTGTCTATGTGTATCTTTTAATTTTCAACTTTTTCCAGTCTTTCTGTCTTAGGGGTGTCACCAGTATACTGTACGTATAATTTTTAAAGAAAAGATGCAGCCTGGCTGTCTGTGCCTGTTAACTGATGAATTTAAGCCATTTATATTTATTGTTACTATTGGTTATATTTTGTTCATTTCTAACATCTTATATGCTTTCTATTTGTTCTGGCTTTTCTTAGTACTTTTGTTTTCCTTTATTGCTCACTTTCAGATTGACTGTGATGTTTTTCCTTTTCCTTCCTTATTATAATTTTTCCTTCTACTCCTTGGAATAATATCATATAGTGGTTCTCTAAAAAATTAAAGTATATTTGTTAAAAAATTGAATTGAATGTTAATCAATATAGTTACCTTCCTCTTAGAGAATACAGAAACTTAAATTGTCTTAATTCCAATCATACCCTTTCCAACCCATGTACTATTGTTCTGCAGTATTTCAGCATTTATTTTATTTATTTTCTTACTTGGATTTTTTTGTGTTTCCTGAATCTGAAGATTTATAGATCTATTATTAATTTAGAAAATTCTAAGTTATTATCTCTTCAAATATTTCTTGTTTCTCCATTGTATTATCTCCTTTAGAAACTTTAATTAGATGGGGTGATTGACTCTATTATCAAATTTCCAATTTCTCGTTACTATTTCATTTTCTTCTTCATAGCTCTGAGATTCAGTCTGACGTATTTTTTCAAATGTATCCTCCAGTTCACTAATTCTCTCATCAAAGATGTATAATGTGTTTTAACTCATCCTTTGCATTGCTAACTTTATCATTTTTTATTCACTAAATTTTATTTTACGTATTTTCTAATTTTAGTAAATTTGGTTTTTTTAATTTTAATGACGTTCAGTAGCTTTACGTCAGGGATGTGATGTCATTTTAAATTTCTTGGAACATACTAGATGTGTGTATTTTACATTTTCTTTTTGATCGTTCTAAGTTCTGTTCTTGTGGATTTGCTTTCGGCATGTACTCCTTCCGTTGGTTCTTACTCGCGGTGGCTGGTGTCCTGTGCATGTTGCCTGATTCTGAGCTGTGCAAGATGATACTTGGAACATTGTGTTTGGGACTCGTTGAGGCCTGTGCTCAGGTTTCTGCCCAGTGCCTGTGGACACGAACACCCGGTGTCACGGGGCGCCTCGCAGGAGGCACGACTGTGGCCCCGGCACCAGGAGGGCCAGCACGTGGTTAGAGATCCTCGGAGGGGAAAATCCGCCCCTCCTTCAGGACCAGCGTTGCAGCGATCTTATCGTACTGTCCCCTCCTCCTCGTGGGTGCTGTTTGCTTGGGGTCCTGGCGTCCATCCTGTGATGGCCTCACCTGCTTCCGTAGCCCTGCTCCCCTGCTCTCCCTGCGCAGTCCCCAGAGGTGAGCAGATTACTTACCAGCTTTGGCTTACCAGCTTTTCTTCAGCATTTGTCATCATTTTTGATGTGTCAGAATTTTTGCCAGGCTAGTTGTATTATACTAAGTGAAGTAAGTCAGACAGAGGACAAATACCATACGGTTTTACTTACATGTGGGATATAACAGCAAAACAAAACAAGTGAACAAACAGAACAAAACAAAAACAGACTCATAGGCATGCAGACCAAAGGGTGGGGTGTCAGAGAAGAGGGGGTGAGAAAGGAAACATAGTCAGTAATGTCCTGGCAAGTTTGCGTGGTGACAAAGTGACCACTAGAGTTAGTGGGGTGGTCGCACTGGAAGGTATGAAAACGTTGACTCACAATATTGTACACCTGAAACTAATATAACCAACAGAAGACATTGTACACCAACCATACTTAAATTTAAAAAAAAAACAATGGATTTTATGTATATCATTCTCATAGTTTATATTTGCATGCTTTTGAGTCTATGCCGTTGGTTATCTCAGCGGAAACGGGCGGTACCGGAGGAAGTGGGTGGGGTTTGCCTGACCCCGTTGGGGGACAGTGACCCTTCTGGGACTCCACTGCGGCAGGTCCCCACGGGAACGTGAAAGGATCGATCTGTGGGGGGGGTGTCACAGTGGCAGGTTCCTGGTGTCTGCTCTTACGGACTTACTTACAAGTCTGCTCAGAAAAAATAAAAGTCGTCACAACCTGAGAAGTCACCAACCAATAGATGGTGACTTAGTCACAGTCCTTCTAAGAATGGCCAGTCCTCATGGAACCCCATTTTCTTTCTCATCATTGTCTTCATTACTTCGGATGTTACTACGCAAATGCATGTGCAACGTGTTTGCAAAGCGGAATTGTGTGTGGCTCTTGCCGCCGAGGCAGAGTCCTAGGAAGCCGATGGAGCTCAAATCTCGCACCAAGACCTTGGAAAGCGAGGCTCGGAGAGGGCTATTCCAGCGCTCAAGGAAGAGCAGAGGTCGGCCAGGGCGGTGGCACGGTGTTTGAGAATGCCAGGAGGGACGCCTGAAGCCTTGAGGAAGAGCTGTGATGGTTTTTTTTGCCAAGCCGACACCCTTTTGACAGCCCCAAGGAAGCTGACTGTAGAATGTGAGAATGTCGTGTTGTGACATCTCCCCCACCAACACTTGTGGTGTTTGGTTTGATAGTAACGTAAAGTGGTGTGGAATCTAAACAAAACAAATGTGCTTTTATGATTTTCAGTTCAAGACAAACCCCGGTCAGCTGGTTTCCTTCACCGTGAGAGACTGGTGTCTGTTTTGTGTGGGTGCAGTGGGCCCACTCTTCTCCCTGCACCGACGCAGTGGAAACAAGGCCCCTGTGTAAGAGATCACACGTCGCACGAGGCTGGTGTGAACTCCCAGACCCTCCGCGGCAGGGGGCCGGTG
Organism: Phyllostomus hastatus; assembly: GCF_019186645.2. Lineage (NCBI taxonomy): Eukaryota > Metazoa > Chordata > Mammalia > Chiroptera > Phyllostomidae > Phyllostomus > Phyllostomus hastatus. The sequence continues at coordinate 97,412,556 of NW_025333872.1, forward strand.
AGAACCCACGGCCAGGCTGCCCAAGGGGACATGCCCGGCCGGCCTGGAACCTCCTCTTCTCCTCGAGTGGTCCAGGCCGAGGGCCGCTTTTCCCCGGTCCCATGCGGATCCGCATTCGGGGGTCACTTTGTTGTTTGGGAGCTTCGTGACCTCCAGGGGAAAATCGGTGTTTCCAGGGGTAAATATTCAACGTTTCTTCAGAGTTTATGCGTCTCCCAACGGCGTCCACACTGTGCCTCCAACGTGGGCTGTGCACGGTCCCACGGCCCCCTCGCAGCCTGGGGAAGGCCTTTCCCTCTGCGTGGGGTTCCGGTCTAATGGGACAGGCGATCCCTGTCCGCTGTGCCTCGTCACTGCCATGCGTGGCCACGGAGGCCGTCTCTCTTGTCCTCAGGCTGGCGGGAAGATGGCTGCTCGTTGGGATTCAAGCGGAGGCAAGAGTTTCCAAACTGGGCAGAGATGCACCCCATGTCTTGACCCTTCCTGAGCACGTGGCAGAGAAGCTGCTGCACCCCTCGGGGGTCACTGTTACTCGTTAGTGACCGACAGGACAGGCGGGGGAGTGGTGGAGAGTGCGGACGCGGAGGAGAGCCTGCCTCGGAACCCCAGCTCCGCCTCTCCCGGGGGTGTGGCTCGGAGAGGGGACTCCACCCGCCCGTGCTTGCATCACCGTATCTGCGCAACCAACCTACCTGCTCGGTTTGCGAGGAGGAGAACAGTGAGTGATTATTTGGGATGTGCTTGGTAAGTGCCAATTAAGCGTTTGTAAAAATAAATATTACAGACCCCAGCATACCGAAAAGGAACGAATTCTGAGATGTTAGACACCAAGTGGCCCAGAACCGCTGAAAAAAGCGTGTGCGTGCGCGTGCCGGCTGGAGGTGACCCCGAATTAAGAAACACTCAGCACCGTTAAACCTGCTTCAAATGTCAGCGCGAGGCCGGCGCGCCGAAAAGCGGCGCCCGTGTTTGCCGGGAGCCGGGAACTCTAAATTATTCATGAAGGCTTTGCGGTCTGGAATCCTTTAATTCCATCGCATCTGTAGTACAAAAGGCGAGGCCCGTGTTTTCTGATTATGGGTTTTGTGAAATAAAATCCTTTAGCAGCGCCAACACGGGGAGGCTATTCCTCTCCATGTGAGGAGGTCTCAGCTGCTGTGGCTACTGCTTCAGTGAGGTCTGCCGCTGCAGAGAAACCAGGAGCAGCCCAGCTCCACGGCAGAGAGCAGTCGCGGCAGAGGCGGCCTCAGTCTCTGGGTGCGGTAGGGAGCCGCTGGGGCTCAAGATGGGAAATGACCTCTTTCCTAAGTCAGGCTGTGCTCTCTGGGATCTACTGTCGGAGACCTAATTTGGGGGGAGGGGTGGGCTGTTTCTTGACGAGCCAGTGCTGTTGTGGATCCCTGCCCTGGTCTCCGACCTCCCGCCCGTGAACTTCAGACCTGCCCAGCTGGCCCCGCCGGCCCGTGAGCTAATGGCTTGGAGCCCACCCCTTCCTGCGTGTCTTTCTCCTGACTCTGCTGACCCCGATGGACCTGGGGGAGACACTCCACGACACCTACTGTGTGCTCCGGTTTACCTCCAGCTGTCGGGGGCCCTGCTGCCCAGAACACACCGCGCCCTTCTAAGGCTCTGGCGTTCCTCGAGTCTGCCTGTGAGAACCGTCCATGCCTTCAGGGCTGGGCACAGCGGGCAGGCTCCGAGGCCGCGCAGGGCAGGACGGGCGCCTTCTGTCCCGGGCCCCGGAAGCCCCTGCTCTCCAGCACTGCGAACACTGCTCTTTGCACCGAAGGTGACTCCACACCTCCCCCCACTGCCATGGGACGGGGGCGCTCTGGGGGCGGGGGCCGGGGCCGGGCTCGGGCATCGCCCGTGGAGCCACGTGCAGTTCCGGCCCCTGGAGGGGGGGGCTGCCCGTCTGTGGCCGTGAGGGACTCGCACTGCCTCGGGCCGCGTCGCAAGGGGTTGCCTTCCTGCCTTGGGGTCAGGAAATCCGCTTTCCCCACTGAAGTGTCAGCCACACTTCTACACCCGGGAGACGACACGGTGAGGAACGCCACGGCTGTGGTGACTGAGTCGTCATGTTCGTGCTAGTGACTCACCTGAAAAATGTCACCCCTGGAGGCACAGCGCTTAAACCTTTTTCTCCTGAACTAAAATGTGCTGCACACCCCCAGAGTTTCAGCAAGAATCTGTGCATGTGTGTGCGTGTGTGTGCATGTGTTTAACCTGGGCGTGATCTTCCGTGTGTGTAACCTGCCCTCGCGTGAGTCCACGGCCACTCGCAGCCGCCAGGGCCTGGGAGACCAGAGGCCTCCTTCCCCACAACGTCCAGGCCCCGAACTTACCGAAGCACCAACGGGGGAATGCTCGCTCTAACTCCCTCTCCCTAACTCCCTCCCCCTGTTCTGTCCTTTCCCCTTTTGACCATCAAAGAGACCCACAAACACAATGACCCCCCCCCGCCCCCCGGAAACAGCTGGAACAAAATCCGGAGCACAGCTCCGTGCAGTCAGGTCGGGTGATTCTGTTTTCGGGAACAGCGCGGAGTGGGACGCAGGCGGCAGAAAGCAGCAGCCCCGCCCGGGAGAGGCCCGGAGTTCCCACGGAGGGGCGTGGTGCTGTGGCCCCGGCTCCCGCCGTCAGGAAGGATGTGTCCTGGGTGGGCCCACCCTGGAGTTGGTCCCACGGCCGCCCTGTCTCGGAACTGTGCTGTAAACAGGAGCGGGCTCCGCCCGTGCTGCCCGGGGGGACAGACCCACTTTGCTGCGAGTGCCCGTGTCAGCCGTGACTAGTGACAGGGACGCAGCTCCCAGCAGGGCCCCAGGGTCCCTCCGACGGGCGCGGTCCACCCACGAGCACGGGTGTGGTGATTGTGCAGTTCCGGGCCTCCCTGAGCCTGCGCGGCTGGCGTGGAGTTGGAGGGCGGAGGCGGTGAAATCGGATTTTATGTCCAATTCCGTGATCTTATTGTTCAAACCCTCTCCGGCCCTCTGTGTGCTCCGCATGTGTTCTCGCTGGTCGCAGGTGCTCCTGTGTGAGTGCCACAGCCCAGGACGGAGTAGTTCGCCCCGGAGTCCAGTCCGTTTTTGCCTTTTCCCCAGGATAAACTCTGACTGGTTTAACCGCTGCAGAAAGGAGCGATCTTCCCTGACAACCTGCCACTGACCTTCTGAATGCAGAGGAGACCTCAGAGAAAAGGGTTTATGGACATGCTCCTAGGACGCCTGGGTGGTCGCGGGAAACCCCCCGTTCAGACTGTTTTGCACAGACACGCTCCCGCCTGTTCTGCGGCCCCGGCACGGCAGTCATGGAGCAGGCGTGGGCTCTCACGCGGCGTCGAAACTCTGGGAGACAGCTGCTCATTTTATTTTCCTCTTCGGCACTGGTGGCCCAGGGTGAGGAAGCTGGAGAAGGTTCAGGCGGACCCTAGTATGGGTCTGCCTTTGCACTAGAACATTTAATCCGCACGTTACGGGAGGGGACACCGAGACCCCGGGCGCTTGGGAGATGAAAAGCCGCACCTTCTGTCCTGGATGAGGGCAGACCAGCCCCGGGGGACGGGGCCGCCACGGCCCGGCTTCTTCCCGCGAGAACGGGCGTGTTCTGGCCCTCACATCCAGCCCCCCTCTGAAAAGGCGCCGTTGGTTCTGGAGGGCGGGACGCCCGGGGCCTGGGAAATGCATTCCCGGAGGCAGGAGGGACAGGGCTGTGGGCCGCGACCCTCCCACTCCACGCCTCCAGGGCAGGGCCGGACTGTCCGCCAGGGCAGCCCCGAGGGGGTCGCAGCCACTCCGCGGCGCAGAAGCGAGAGGCCCCGGGTGACGGGGGCCGGGGGTCGCGGTGGCTCAGAGCGGGATGAAGCTCGGAACGAGCAAACCGGACTCACACCCGGGAGGTCTCCCCTCGTGCACCGGGCGCAGGCGGTGCTGCCGGTCACGGAACTGCACCTCCAGCCGGGGCGTGAGCCGCGGCTGCCGGGGGTTTCTCGAGGATCTGGCAGCCCTCCCGGACGGGGGGCCTGGAGGAAGCCCGTCTGCTCAGCGACGGCGTGTGGGTGGTCGGACTGGAGTGGCAGCCCCACTCTGTCCCTCGCCAGCTGGGTGTCGCCACGGGGCGGCCCCTTCGCTTCTGCGCGCCTGTTCCCTCAGGGAACCCTGCAGGGTTTTTTTTTTTTTTTTTTAAGATTTTATTTATTTATTTTAGAGAGGGAAGGAAGGGAGGCAGATAGAGAGAGAGAGAGAAACATCAATGTGCGGTTGCTGGGGGCCGTGGCTGCAACCCAGGCATGTGCCGTGGCTGGGAATCGAACCTGCGATGCTTTGGTTCGCAGCCCGTGCTCAATCCACTGAGCTACACCAGCCAGGGCTGGAACTCTGCAGGTTTTTGACCTTCCCCCTCCCCACAGCCTGGCCACAACAGGCACTTAATAAACATGATCGTCGTCTGGGTGGGGAAGGTGCACTCCGGGTCACCGTGGGGCACCCTGTTCTCACGGACAGCGCACACCTTCCCACGCAGGCAGGCCTGCTGGAGCCTATCCGCCGGCTCTAGGAGAGGCCTGGAGCACCTGCCTGGGGGTGACGCGGCAGTTGAACCTTGTGTAGTGTCCATCGGCTCTTTACAATGAAAAGCTATATTCCATTCCACAAAATGTCAATCAAATCATGTGTTTATTCTGCCGATGAAGAGCTCCCTGAAGCTCTGGCTCACAGTTTAGGGGGGAAGTGGACTCGCTGACAACCAATGACCGTGTTGCGTGGTTAAGGGACCCCGGAGTTTGGAGGCAGAGGAAGGAGCTGGAGTAGCCTTGGGTGGCCACGCAGCTCCTGAGCTGAGTTTTGAAAGGCCTGCAGGGGCGTGCTGGGCAGAGCCGGGGGAGGCGGGGCGTGGGGAGAAGGAGCTGTTTTCGCACGTGCAGAGGTGGCCGTGTAGACGCAGACCGGCCTTGCCCCTTGGGTCCCTGAGACATGTAGTGACCGGGTGTCCGTGGCTTCTCCTGTGGTTCAGGAGACACCTGCATACGGTAGGTGCGTAGGGCCTCGCTCTGGGATGTCATGACTTGATGTGTGGGTCACCGGCCAGCAGTGATCACAGAATGATGTGGATGGCTCGTCGAAAAACGTAAGAAAAAACATGACACAGAGACAACCAGGTCCTGTGGCGGAATAGCAGGGCCACTCCTTACGTGGGGAGTGCCTTGGCCACCCTCCCGCCTTGAGGGCTTGCCATTCCCCCTCTGGAGAGGCTTTTTATTGGTTTCGTTTGCATAAGAATTCAGGTAAAGCTCATTACTCGTTGCCAGGAAGTAAGGACCAAACAATAGGTAACAAGGAAGTCTGAGGGCCTATTTTGAGTCAGAGTCAAAGAGCTGCAAAACTTTGAGGAACAAACTTACTTCTTTCTTGTACCCTTATCATTCAACTGAGAGCATTCTAAACAAAGCAGGTTTCACAGGAATTTACATGTTCTTTCTTAGGCCTGATCACCCCGGGGAATCCGCCCTTTTCAGCACAGAGCTGCACCGCCCTCTGTCATTGTTTCAGGCTTAGGTGGAGCAAGGGAAGTAAGGCAACCATGAGATAAGGAGATTTTCTTGCAGATAATGAGGACTCAGGCTTTGTCAAAGCCGAGGAGCCAGGGTCCATCACCCCCTTTTGCTGCAGCCCCCCAAGTCCTTCTTTGGGGGGCCTCCCACGTGATCGTGCCTGTCTTAGGTCGTTCCCCCCTTGGGGAATCTTACCCGTCTTTGGCTAACCGACCAAGCTTTGGGGTTCAGTTATGAATGAAGCAGCAGAAGCAGCATTCCTGCCAGGGAGATAAGCTTTTGTCTCCTTGCTGGCTTATGGTTCCAAGGGCGTCCCCTTAGCCTTAGCCTAGGTGAGGGTTACAGCTTCTGATACCAGGCAGGGCGGTTCCCAACAATGACTGACACACTTCGGGTTCACACTTGTAGCCGCTGTCCCCGAACCACCAATTCCGGGGTGCTGGGTCCCAGAGGGCTTCCAGGTTCCTGCAAACCCTGAAACCTTAGGTGTTTTGTTTTGAGGGGAGTCATCCTCTTCCTTCCTTTGTTGTTTAGTTATTTATTTTTTTTATCATTTGCTTTCAGTGGAGACCTGGTTGGGCGCACCTCAGACTATCGCCGAGCTTACCAATAGAGTCGCCAAGGGGAGTCTCCTCCCTTCTCCCAGGGGGTCAGGTGCTCAGACAAGGTCGGCCCCCGCTCCCGCAGAGCAGCCAGCTCACACAGTGGAGGCCACGGCGTGACCTCGACGTGACTGGACGGTTCCCCAAGTACACAGACGTTCGCTTCCAGGCGGCCTGACGTGGTCCTCCAGTTCAGGCACATCGTACATCCTTGTAAGGTAAACTGACATGTGGACACTGGAGTTTGGGGAGAAATGTGGTAGTGCGTCAATCTGAAACTGTGAAATGTGTATTTTAGTGGAGAAAGAAAATCCCCCAAGTCCTTGATGCTTTTAGGGGCGCTCCCACACCCTTCTGCTCCATCGACCACGCCCCACCCTTGCCTCGCCCACACACACAGGAGCACCTTACACTCACACCTGGCTGGTAGGATGTGGGCACCCAGCCCTTCGGGTTGTGGCCCGTTCACACGCACAGATCTGTGGCTGCGTGAAGGGTGAGTCGGGCTGACCACATCCCTTCTTTCTCAAGGACTGGACCCGGCAGTGGAGGACGAAGTGTCAGAGCAAGAGGACAGGATGCAGGTGACTCTGTGACCGTCAGTGGCGGAATGGCGGAGCTGGAGGAGAGGACAGTGAGGACCACGCTTTCCAGCCAGGGTCCTGGCTCTGCCTCGGTCCCCACCATCCGTCCTCCTGAGGCCAGAGGGCTCCTCCCCACTCAGGACGTGGATTCTCGGGCCCCACGAGGGGCTCGCATCACTCCTCACGTACACGCCTCCGCCTGTGCTCCACTCACAGGGGATTCTTCTCCCCCGCCGCCAAATAAGCCAAAACAGGGACACACGAAAGGGAGGGACATCCGCTTACCTGTTTGGGGAAGAAGTGAAAAACAAATGGCCTTTGGGGTACCTAGGCTAAGTTAGGGTTTCGTTCGCTTCTCTGTTTTGCTGGAGACCGAAACGAAAGGCAAAGTTGGATTTGTTTGTTGACTCATTTTTAATTCAAAGTGTTTCAAAATCTTCTTCCACTCTTTGTACTCTTCGTATCCCCCCCCCAGCGAAGGCTTTCCTGGGACCCCCTTTAGGCTCCAGCCCGCTGCCCGAGCCTCGTGTCCGAGGACCAGCCACCAGGTGTTCTCACGGGCTCCGATGTCACCGTCAGTGGGGCGTGTGGGTACCCTAGCAAAGGGGACAAGGTTACTTCTCAGGGCTGTCACAGGGGGACTCGAACCCCGCTGGCTCCTAGTAACTTCCCCTTGCGCGCCGGGCACAGGGCTGCGGGGGGCACGTGCCACGCGACCAGATGTCCAAGCGGTGAGGAGCGTGTTCCCGTGCTCGTGGCTCAGACTCCTGCCTCGACCTCCTGCGGTGTTCCCGTTAACACGGAAAGACACACACCTTCGGGCTGTGCTCGCGCCTCCCTCAGCCTGCGGCGCCGGGTGGGGCGGGGGGGAGGCTGCCCGGTGCCGCGGCGTGTGCGGCGCGTGAAGCCCAGGTGGGCCCCGTCCCTCCGGGCCCACCCACCCGTGTGTGTCCGACGATGCCAGGAGCCCGTGCAGTGATCGCCCGCCTCTCCGGCGCTGACGGTGAACTCCTAACCCTGTGTTCACCCAACCCACGGTCGCCGGCTGGGGGACGCTGCACCGGGCTCCGTAAGGACGGGCAGGCGGCGCCCAGGAGAGCGATGGAAGTGACTCGGAAACTCAGGGCACGGCCCAGGGAAATCTGGGTCTGCACAGGGTCCCCCCACCCCACCCCGTTAGAGTGCGGACCACCAGGCTGAGGGCTGGGGTCAGGATCAGGGGCTACGGTGCGCACGCCCGGCCCCTCAAATTTTCAGCTCATTGAATCACCACCTGGAGAAGTCTCCACACCCAGAGGCGATCTGGATCTTGAGAACTTTTTCTTTCTTCTGCGTCTTTATCCTATTTAATGGGTCAACCAAAGCCTACCTGGTTCCCATGGTGACGAGCCCCTGGGATACAAGCTCGTGGGTGCGGGGATGGGCAGGGAATGGGAGACGCTGCGGGAGCTCCGCCGCTCCTGGGCCTGCCGCGGGGAAGGGGCGCCGTTCCCTTCAGTCTGGGTGGCGTTTGCTCCCTCTTCCCACTGATGGGCTTACCCACATCTTCTACTTCCCTTGCTCCTTCCTCTCACAACTTTGGGATTTGGGTACAACAGAGCCATCTCAAACCCCGTCTCAGGAGACCGAGACTCAGATGTCGGGAGCCCCCAGGGCGGCCCCCAGACTGGCCCCCAGGGTGGCCGTGTGACCGATCCCATGCGCAGCCGGCAGGAACAGCCGTGAGCACGCCGTGAGCTGAGGCATTTGTGATGCGGGAGGCAGTTTGCAGGAAGGGTCTGCCGGGGGCGGGCGGGGAAGGGGGAGGGGGGAGAGGGCATCCCCTCAGTGACATCTGCAGGGCAAGGCCCCTGTGACGAGGGTCACCTCCAGCGAAGGGGGTTTCCCTGCAGGGCCTTTGGCCAGCACGCCCGTGGTTGCCCAAGACGTGAGCAACCTCTGGACCAAGGACAAAATGCCGACCTCCGGACAGAGGCCCGTCGCTGGGCGGTTCCCGAGATGGGCGTGCGGGGCGATCTCTTGGGAAAGTAGGGCCGAGAAGGCGGAACAATGAACCGGACCTCCTTCCGAGTCTTTCCGGACACAAAGGCAAAGAGAAGGAGGAAGCAAATCTTAGCATCGGTGGGAGACGAGGAGATGGCTCGTGACCAAGGCCCCTGGGGACGCCTGGTCACGCCGAGGTTCGGGAAACCACTGGTGCCGTTGGTCAGGCCCGCGGGATTTCCAGCCACGGGGCTGTGCCCTCGACTAGGGGTGAGCTGATGCTATTCCCAAAGGAAGGAAACTGTGTTTGTGGGACTCTCCCTGGCGCCGTTGCCCCTTTCCCGCCCGGGAGTGGTCACGCCCCACAGCGGGAGGACCGTGGCCAGGAAACAGACCAGCGACGGCGGAGGCTCCGGTCTGTACGTTCACGTGGCCCCAGAGCATGGTCCAGGGCCCCCTCTGGCCAGCGGCACCGCTGCCGATGGCCGCACGGGCAGGAGTGTCCCGAGGACGGGGCTGCGACCTTCCTCCGGAGCCGAGTCCCTGAATGGGGACTCCCCTAAGGCGCTCCGGAGGAGTAAGGAGAACCTGCCATCCCGACCGTTCTGTGGCAGGAACCTACCACAGCGGCACAGTGTAGTATGGGGGGGAGGGTCTGTCCTGTCCCCAGCAAGCGGCGTGTCCCCTGTCACTGCTGCCAAGCTCCCACACAGAGGCGGCCCTGGCTGGTGTGACGCTCTGTGATTGGCTGGGTTTTCTTCACCCCAGAAGGACGGGCAGCGGCCGGAGGACCCGAGAAGCCAGGGAGGAGGTGGCCTGGGGGGACAGGGTCTGAGCTGCTTTGGTGACGTCTGTGCTATTTTCACTTGGGGGCTCAGGCCCTGTGGGCGGAAGGCTCTGGGCAAAGCCAACCTTAACCTCCTTGACGAGGGGACAGAGACTCACCGGCTGGAAGCTGCCTCCGGCTGTCTCCGTGACCTTGGGCCTTCTCTCCGTCTGCAGTGGCCAGGTGCAGGGCTGGGCGAGCCGTGCCCAGGCCCGGGGGCAGGGGGGTGGCGCTGGTGCGGTGGGCGGACGGGCGGGCGGCCCTCAGTCTGTGCGGAGAGGCTATGGCGCCGGCCACTGTGAGACCAGACAGCTCACTGTCGCTGACTCAAAACGGTCAGATCCCCACCCCCAACCTATAAAGCGGAAATCTGGGCTTTCCTACAACGTGGGTGGAAAAGTGAGGGTGGAAGATGAAGAAAAAGTGCCCCTGCTATTTCCAGACTGTGTTTGCTGAGCATCCCTTTGAGGCTCACCTTTCGTGCCACACGGTTTACAGACGGCCCCCAGGACTTGAACACGGCATATTACCCTCCCACACACACCGGGAAAGGGGGGGCCGGGGCGGTCTTGTCTCGGCTGGTTTGATCCACGGGGGCGCCCTCCTGGCCTTCGACACGCGTCATCTGCAGACGTGGAGGGCACTCAGACGGCCCCGGGCCTTGGCGGCGGTGCTCCCGGGCATGTGACCTGCGGCCACCACCTCACCCTCCATGCACCCTGGCACCGGAGGGACAGAGACCCGGGGGGGCGGAGGGCACGGGGTCTCCCTTCAGCTCAGTGTCGTGCTTTCCGGGGAGACCGCACCCGAGTCTGCGGCCGCTCCCCGTCCTGCCCGGGCGGCGTGGCTCGCTCTGTGTCAGCGAGGTGTCCCTCCTTCCAGTGGGTGGGCGGCTGAGGGGTGCCACCGGAAGAACATGTTCCCCGTCGCTGCCCAAGAGGTGGCCTCCAGTTGGAGACGCAAGACCAGGTGGCCGAGGGAGGGGCGAGATCTCTGGTTGTCTGTCTGTCTGTCTGACAGCCTGCCCCCCCCCCATCCCCCCCAGACCCTCAGGGTGACCAGCATGTTCGAGGTCCTTGCCTTTGGAATTTTTTTTAAAGATTTTATTTATTTATTTTTAGAGAGGGAAGGGAGGGGAAGAGAGAGAGAGAAACATCAATGTACGGGTGCTGGGGGTTATGGCCTGCAACCCAGGCATGTACCCTGGCTGGGAATCGAACCTGGGACACTTTGGTTTGCAGCCCGAGCTCAATCCACTGAGCTACGCCAGCCAGGCCCCCCTTTCAGTTTTTAAATGTACCACGTGACCCATTATTTCCAGAGTGTACGTAAGTGAGAGTAAATCAGGGTCCTGAGTGTGCACCGAGGGGCCAACTCTTACTGAAGCCCACGACTGGCAAAGGCAGGGCTTGCCTTTGGAATTTTTAACGGAGCAGGAACCTTTTGGTTGTGGTCACCTCCTGGCAGCTCTCCCCAGGGTTACAGATGCTCTTCCTGTCCCCTCCAGCCCACGTCGGCGACGAGGACCTGCCTGGCCTCCCTCCTGCAGGGGAGGAGCCCCCAGCCGGGGACAGGACACAGCACCGTCCCCCTGGCTTCCGTGGGACTCGCGCACTCTGGCTCCCATTGTGACCAGGAAGGGTGAAAGGAGGGGGGGCACATAACTTGTCTTGGCAAAATGACCCTCGAGCTCCCCGCCACGGGCTCTCCCTCGGCTGGGTCTGAGCAGCGGGGGGCAGAGCTCAGCGTCCCGGCCGCAGGGTCCCGGTGCCCAGCTTGCCGAGAGGGCAGAGCCGGATGGGAATTCCCGTCGCCGTGCCCGGAGTGGGGGCCCTGAAGCGCGCCTGTGTCCGCCACCCCGCGCATCCCGCCCAGGCCTCGGGCCGTCAGCGTGCGGCACCTCTGAGCAAGCACAGCGGAGGCTGGGCAACGGAGGGTGCTTTCCCCAGGGTGCTGGAATTTAGCAGCGCTTTGGGGGCTGGCCTAGACCAGTGGACCCTAAGCATCACTTTCTATTAATAAATAAAGCCGATTTGAGACAAATTGGCTATGGGGCCCCTCCCCGTTCCAGATTTGACTGTGAGGGTAAAACGCCTTATGAAAACCACACAGAATGGCCGTGAACTGGTGCGGCCCATGAAACGAAGGCCCGAATAGTTCTCGTGGTCGGCCTTGCGTGTTCTCTCGGGGGCTGTCGGCCCGGGGCACGCTGAACACGCGTCCTCGGCTGGCAGTCGACACGCTGTTGACGTCCAGGAGAAAAACAACCGCCAGAGCGGTCTCGGGTGGGAGGGGCGGGGGGGCGGTCACAGTCCCGGGCCCGCTGCCCAGCGGTCAGGGCCCTCCACGCCCGTCACCGGGGACGGGGTCGCCTTCCCGAGCCGCCCGTCTGCTCCGTGGCGTCCGGCCGGCGAGAACGCCCTGTCCTCCCCGCCGGAGCCTTCCCGGGAGCGCTGCGCCGCCGTGGACGCCAGACCAGGAAGGCAGATGTTTTTGTCATCTCCACCCACTGCCCGCAGCTGCTTGCCAGGGGCGTGGTGAGGGCGGGGGCGGGGCAGGAGGGGTGGAGGGGCTGGGGGCAGGGCACACAGCTCGCTGCTGGCGGGGGCAGGGGGCTCGGCCCAGCCCAGGTGCCCAGGGTGCACCTTTCTCAGGTACCCAGCCAGGTGGGGCGAGAGAGAAAGGCAAGGACCGGAGTGGCAGGCAGGCGTCCAGCTGAACTTGGACCTCGAGTCCTCAGCAAGGGGGGGAAGGGAGGGAAGGGAAACGGCACAATTGGTTAGATGAGCAGGGTTTGCTAAATTTAGAGCCATTTGCACTCTCCAGTTCTGAGTTTTGTAGTAGTTTTGAAGCAAATCCAACTCATTTTTTTTGGCAGGAATGTGATGCTTAAAAGAAAAAAAAACAACAATTTGGTCGCACAAGCATAAGGCCCTATTGAGGAGAGACGGATTTAATGTCTGTCCCTGGAATCCTGCACGTGGCAGGAGTGCTGGGAAAATTCTAAGAGGCTGCCCGGGCAGCCGCCGCCTCCAGGCAGCCCGCCGGCCTCCAGTGTTGCTTCCTCTTCTCTCTCAGCTGCTCGCAGATACAGTTACAGATATCAGTCCGTGGAGGTGGCCCCCAAACACCCTGCCCTGGCCCACGGAGCCTCCCACGGGCGGTGGGAGGGACGGGCTGGCGGCTCCCCATGGGTGGGTGTCCTTCCCGAGTGGGCCCGGAGGAGTCCTTGCTGAGGAGAAGCAAGGCTGGCAGTGGCTGAACCCTCAGTCCTGCAGAAACACAGAGACTGTGGAGGCCGGACTTCTGTTCAGTCCCACAGACCTTCGCGGTCCTACTATGCGCAGGGGCTGAAAGGCTCCTACTGTGCGCAAGCGCTGGAATGTTGTCGAGAGAACACAGATGAGCTGGACCCTGTCCATAGGGAGTTTTGGGTGGAGACGACCCAGTGCCACGAAGACAAACGTGGGGTGGGGGGCGGCTGTGGGACGTGGCTCCCACACCCACGGCGGCCTGGGTGGGCGCCGCAGCTGGATGGTCGCTTCCTGCCTCTTTATTTCAGGGGGCAAAAGGCGTGAGGACCCGTGGGTGTTTCCAGCCTCCGGACCCCGAGGTGCTCGTCCTTTCCTGGCCTGCCCTGTTCGGTCTGAGCCCTGGGTTTGGACCGGTGACGGACGGCGATGGCGTGGTTGTGACCCCCTGCCCCGGAGGGTCTGTCCCTCCACACAGCGCTGCGGTGCAGGAAGGGGTTTCGACGAGGTGCTGTGAGAAGGACACCACGCGTGTGACAGGGCTCAGCTGCCCTGTCGCTGCCCTCAGCCCGGCCCCGCGGGCCGGCCCCCCACGGGGAGCGCTCTGAAGGCTGCTGTGAGGAGCGGGGGCCCGCCGGGCCCTCCTCCGTGAGGACCACGCCCACCGCAGCAGTCAGCGTCCCTTCCTCGGTGGCCGCTCCCGGGTGGCCCCGCTGCTCGGGGAGTCTGGCTTTGGGGGCCCCTCAGGGCCCAGGTGCCCTTCGGACCACCGTGCTCTGTAGCTGCGCTGGGGGAGAACCCGGCTCCTCCATCTTCAGGTCCACGGGACCCTCCGAGGGGGCAGCTCTGAAGCGGACACACCGCTTCCATCCCCGCCCCCCACTCTCCCCCACCCTTCCCCTTGCTGCTCCCCACCCCTGGGCTCTTCCCCAGCACCCCCGCTCCTCCCCCCCAGTCGGTGGGACCCCCACCTCCCTCCCTCCCTTCTCGCTCTCACTCCCTCTCCCCCCCACTCCTGCCCGCCCTTTGAGTGCCCCTCTTTGTCTCCACCCTCCAGCCCCGTCTCCCCCAGCAGGTCCGGGTCCGGGGCAGGTGCTGGAGGGGGTGGTCCTCTTAGCAGAGCTCCACCTCTGGGGGTGCGTGCAGGCGTGAGCAAGGGGTTGAAACGAGACCCCGGATGGACACTGAGGGTCTGCGGTGACACCGAGAGGACAGCTGTGGGGGTGGGGCCAGGGGACAGGACAGAGTGCGGAGATGAGCACGGGGAAGCCAGGCACTCTGCAGCTCAGGAAACGGGGTGTCCTGGGGCCCCCTGAAGAGACCGGGGGGAGGAGAAGGACCCGAGGAAGAGGGAAGGCGATGGATTTCGGGGCGACCCTGAGCTTGTGGGTGCAGCCCGCCTGGATGGAGGGCTCCGGGATGGGGCTGAGAGGAGGCCGCTGTGGGGGCAGGAAGGGTGGGGGAGGGGATGAGGGGGGGTGGAGCTCCGGCTCCGGGGGCAACAGCCGGTGGGGAGGGGGAGCAGGTGCCCCAGGAAGGCCGTGGCAGACAGGGAGGCAGGAAGGAGGGTGGTGCACAGCTCTGAGCACGAGGAACTGGGTCAGGAACTGTGACCCATTCGTGTCCTTGGGGGGCCTCTGGCCGCCTGCTCACTCCCAAGACGGGGGTGGGGCCCTCTGGGCTTTGGAGGCCCCTGGAGACTCAGGGATGGGCGTGGTGGGCGCCAGACAGGGCCGGCACCCTCGTCACGGACCGTGTCACCTGCTAAGGCCGCCAGCGTTTGCACGCGAGTCCCCCACCACTCTCTGCCACTCTCTGCACAGGGAGCACCGGCTGTGGGCGGGACAGCGCGCACCTGCTGAAGGTCGGCGTGGCGTTCGCTGCCTGTCTCGGGGTGCGTCAGTGGGTGAGCTTGCTCTTTGGGAGAAGCCCAGAGGTGCCGCGAGCTCACGCCCGAGAACGAAGGCCAGGTGACTTCGAATGGCACTGTTCACCTTGAGCCAGGGCTCGGGAGCCAGCGCACACTGGTCGTTAATTTACAGTGTGGTTATTTACCATAAGAGGGTGTGCAAGCTGGAGTGGACCGCGAACGCTGTGGTGTGTCCTGGGGGAACGTCCGGCAGCTGCACTCCGTTCACCCTTTCCCAGGTCACCGCCGCGCCGGCCAGCCCCGCCCCACCCCACCTCCACGGAGTGGTCACGTGCTCGGGCCCCTCCTCGGCTGCCTCGGGCCGTCTTAGGACGCAAGCACCCGTGGGACAGACACACACACACAGAGCAGTGACACGGGATGTGCTGCTTCGTCGAAGGCCCTATCAGCGAGCCGCCCTGCACTCTGCTGTCCTCAGGGGTGGGCTGCGCGCTCCCCACTTACTTCTGTGCCCCCTGAGTTGGTGCTGCTCTGTCAGTGCCTCCCCCATCCCCCCTTGTCCCCCCGCCCCCTTCCGTGGCTGCAGCAGAGGGTTCATCAAGCCCTCGTCGGCTCCAGTCGCCCCCAGCGACCGTCGGCCCCGACAAAATAACCACCGGGCGGGCCGCACCCACCACGGCATTTATTTATTTATGTTTGCCTGGCATTTACCCCCGCCTGCTCTTTCCCTCATTGGTGTGTCTATCATCCATTACCTGCCTCTCCATCCGCCCACCCAGGTCTCCATCTGTCCTTCCGCAGACCCCCCCCCTCCTTCTCCACCTCTGTCGGCCCATCCCAGCTCTGGGTCTGGACTCGGTCTGTCTGGGCCACCCGCGGTTCACGGCCGCCGCCCCGGGCCCCGGCCGTGCCCGCCCGGTGGAAGGGGCTGGGCAGGTGTCTCTGGAATGAGGGCTGGGACCAGTGACCTGGGTGTGGCTGTGACCCGGGGGCAGCAGGTTGGGGCACGGTCAGCCCTCGCCTTCCCCACCCCTGCCCTCGCTCCTGGGCAGGGACAGCTGGCTGGGGCTTCGTGCCACGGCGGCGGACAGAGCGGGCAGGGTCTGGGCGGGCGTAAACAGTGATTAGGAGGAACACAGGCGTCTAGGGAAATGAGAACGTCTGGGCAGCTGTTCCCTATTATTTCGTGTTTGCAGGGTATTTTCAAATACCGGGAGTTTGGGGTGGTGCCCTTGAAAGGGAGTTCGAAAGTCTAAAACCACCACCGAGCGAGTGAGCGCTGTATCGCCGCCGTGGCCGACCCTGGGGCTGCCACGGCACAGCACCACTCACGGAGAGACCGAAGGAAGCAGAACTTTATTCTCGCAGCTCTGGAGGCCAAGGCCGAGGCCGAGGTTAAGGTGTCTGCAGGGTTGTGCTCCCTCTGCAGCCTGCGGGCAAGGACCCCTCCCCGCCTCTCCCAGCGCCTGCTGGGGGCCGGCCGTCCTGGGGCAGCTCTGGGGGCCCCTCGCCCTGACCGCTGCCTCTGTCCTCACCTGGCTTCTCACAGGTGCCTGTCCTCACTCGGCCTTCCCTGCACGCGTGTCTGTCTCTGCGTGGACACTGGTCCTGTGACCCGGCCCTGACGGCCTTGTGGGTGACATCTGCAGAGACTCTGTCTCTGAAGAAGATCACGCTCACAGGCACCGGGGTCAGCAGTGGCACAGAGCTTCTGGGGACTCACCTCGGCCCTCACCAGCACCCTGGCCCCCTCCTCCCACGCTCACGTGTTTCTTTCATTTTCCCGGGGGTCTGTTCCTCCCGTCGCAGTGGCCAGTCAGTGTTATTTCACGTGAGTGTCAGGCGCACGCGCCGTGGTTGGACATCTGCACGACACTCGGGTGTCATGCCTGGTCAGCCGAGCACGCACCTGGCGCTGCACACCGTCGCCGCAGCGTCATCGACTCGGTTCCCCGTGCTGGACTTCTCCTCCCCGGGCTGTCCTGCAGCTGCCAGTGTGTGCTCCTCTCCCCCCGCACCTTCTTCCTCCCAGCCCCCCAGCCCCCCAGCCCCCCAGCCCCCCGTCCCGCCCGGCAGCCCTGGGCCTGCGAGTTCTCGCGCACAGAGAGCCTGGGCCTGCGAGGGCCGAGGGCCGGGCAGTCGATGCGCCTGTGGATTGGCCCCATCTCCCGGTCTTCCCTGGGGGTGGAGGGCCTGTTCCCAGAATCCGCTGTGGGGCACGTGCTCCGTCTCCCCTAAGCCCCACCCGCACCCGGGCAGCTGCAAGCATCGGCCCCAGCACAGACCCCTGCAGCGCCGAGGAGAGAGGCCGGGACAGCGATGAGGCTGTGGAAGGAGAGGCGGACGCAGGCCCGCCCGGCCCTGCCCTGTGGGGGCTGATCGCCCAGGCTCCTCCCCAGGCTGCCCCGCCGTCCGTGAGGGCTTCCTGCGGGGCCCGTGTCCCGAGTGTTGGCGGAAGCACCGAGACAACGGCTCTCAGAACTGAAGGACTTCCCACTTTGATTTAATTACGTTTTTTTATTCCATTACATTGATATGTGCACCTATAAAGACAAGAGAAAACATACACTTCTAATTCCAATACAATTACAAAACTAAAACCAATGTATAATTTCAGCACAAAAATGATAAAAAAAATACAATTCAGATTAGCACTGATTTATTGCGGTAACGGATGTTTTGCTAACAAAGAAAACCCCAATGACTTTGCGTTGAACTGCCAATCTATTACCCTGATTGGCCAATTAATTTTCTAGCGCAGCCCCCCCCCCACACACACAATCCTGAGCCTTTTAGAAGAAGCACCTGCCCCACAGCCTTTCCCTCGCGTGTTCACTGTGACACCTGCCGCCGCCGGGCCGCCCGCGGCGGGCGTGCGTGCTCGGGGACCGCACCCCACAGGGCGCCTCGCGCCTGCTCCAGGAGCAAGCGGGGTCCCCGGCGAACGCCACCCGGCGTGTGTTCTGTTCATGTCCCGGACCGCGAGTCTGCTCTCCCCCACCGTGCTCTCCTCCGCCTGCGGCAGACCCTGGGTTGGTGCCACGAGCCGGCCCCACTTGTACACCACGCCCGTGGCCTCTGTCCGGGGCTCACTGGCCCCTCACATCGCGGCGATGGGAAGCCAGACATCGTTGGGTCTGCGGTGCACCCTTATCTTGTGGGCCACTGAGAGAGAGAGACAGCGTTGCCAGTTAACACAGAAAATGCCGTCGATGGCAAGACGCGAAAGCGTGACAAATGCGTGTGTTAGAATTAGAAGCAGGGGAGGCAACGGGGCAAGGGTCTGTGTAGCTGTTGCGGGCTGGGCGTTTGGCAGTGTCTGCGCAGCCCAGCCACTCACCTCCCAGCGCCCGCTGTGGGCACATCCCTCCGCCGGAGCGGGCTCGCCGACGCGATGGTAACCGGCAACACCCGATCGTGGTGGTTCAGCTCCGCAGAGGGTTATTTCTTGCGCATGTCCGGTCGTTTACGGAGGCTCAGGTTCCGTCCGCCTCGCCTCAGAATCCCCTCGAGTGTCCAGATCGTCCCTCCGGGGGAGGGAACCTCGGAGGACGGGGCACTAGCTCTTCAATGTTTCTCTACTAAATGACGTCATTATTCCGTTACATTCATATGTGCCCAAATAGGAACATCGCTTCCACGGACATTTCAGTGGCCGGAGCGCTCTGTGCGGCCACACCTACGTTCAAGGGCCCCTGTGCCTGGAAGTGGCGGAGAAGAAGAGATCTTGCAGAAAGTGATGTTTGCCTCGAGTCGAGTATACCCATTTCATAGTCAGGAAGACCGAGGCGTGGACAGGTCCCATGGGCAGTGCTGGGACTGGAAGCCAGACACGGGGGCTCTCGGGTCCCCACTCTCAACCCCCCCGGTCCGTGCTCGCCCTCTCTCAGACACGGGACACCCCTCCCCCAGAGGGGTGCGTTTCGGGATGTCAAACGGAGCCTACCAAGGAATTAGAGAAAACAAACTGTTAGTATTTGAGATATCTTTCCTGGTTGTACATGAGCACTTCCAAGCAGAAATTTTCTTCTGAACACTGGTTAAAAAATCTCAGCGCAGGTTGAGCTGGAAGCTAATGGGGCTCTGACCCGGGGACAGGGCGCTGACAGGTGGCCCGGCGTGCGCACTGGGCCGGTGCGGGCTGCACAGTTGCGTCCCCGGGCTTACTGACCAGGGACAGGGACCCCGGCCCTGAACTGCACAGCGGGACGCGGGGCGCCACCGTCTGTGCGATCTGACGCAGGTGGCGCATTATTTTTAAGCTCTTCCAAAAGGAAGACACCCGATAGCAAAATACTCTGACCAACGTGCTCACCCCCAGGACGGAGGGGGGGTCTTTAGACGGAAACACACTCCGCAGTTCTAAACGAGCCAAGGCGCAGGGCACCTGGCCCCTCCCCTGCGACATGTGGCCAGGGCGGTTTTCTCCCCGTTTCCGGGGGCCACGTGGTACCATTGTTGTCATTATGGTCGCAACGACACTTGCGGTAGTTGCACAGGCGGAGACAGGGCATGACTGTGAAAACGCAGAACGCCCAAGCTGGTCTTGGCTGGCTCCCCCCTCCCCACTCGCTTACCAACGTCTTTTTACAGATTTGTCCAGTGGGGGGTGGGGGGCGTTCTAAATCACTTCGGAGAACTCAGAGCCTTCAACTAACGACCTAGCAAACGTGACCTGACCTACGTTAGTTATTTTCAGCAGTAAGGCTTTGGACATTGAAGTTCGGCTATAATGTATTTATTTTTCTCCCCAACCCCATCAGTTACGAGTTTGTAACAACTGCTGGTCCCTGTAGAAAGGATGGAGGGGTGGGAGCGGGGGCAGGCCAGGGGCTGGGAGCCCTGCGGGAATGAGCTGCAGGAGGTCGGTTGGGCCCGGGGCTGCGGGGGTGGGGCGGGTGGTGGCAAAGGACACTGTCTGTCTGCAGGCCGGTCATGTGCGTCAGGCAGAGCGAAGCCGGGAGAGGCCATTTCTGGGCACTTTCCACGTGACTCACTATCCTGGGCCGTGCGAGCTAAGAGTCTCCTCTCGTACCCTTAGGAAGACACTCAGTCGCTCCGTCAGGGGAGTCACCTCTCAGTCCGCTTGCACAGAGACCAGTCAGGTGAGTCTCAGCTGCATCTTCCTCCCTGAAGCCAGGAGCTGGGCTCTCGGAGTCACGAGACGCTTCCAGGGTGGGCGAAGCTGCCGTGATCCTCGCACAGGAACTGAGGGCGGCCCCTCCGTCCCTGAAGGACTCACCGGCACGAAGCAGAGGCCCCGGGGTGGAGGCCCGGCATGTGGCAGCCGGCGGCAGTCCGAGCGTCCTGGGGGAGCGCAGGAGGCCGGCTCGCGCTCCGGATGCTTTTCTGCGGGAGTTGGACGTCCAGCGGGCTCGCGGTGTCGGAGGAGGGGGGCTCCAGTCTCCGGTAGATTGTCGCTGTTTCTCTCCTCACTATAAATAAATATTCTCACGAGCCCCTACGTGGGCATTGATGATGTTGTGCTCTTTTTCCTGAAGAGCATCCCTGAGACCATACGCGATTCAGGCCCCACCAAGGCTGGCCTGTTCCTGCTTGGAATTTTCGCCGGGGGATCGGCCGGGTGCACCTCTCGATTGCGTTCCTTTTGCTCGTCTTCCCCCCGTCTCCACGCCGCACCGTCTCTGACTGCAGCCGTGGAGCTGCGATGCGGTCCCTGAAGGGCCGAGCTGGAGGGGGCCGGGCGGGAGGAGGGGAGGCAGCCGGCCTGCAGGGGGCTGGACGCGTCGTCTTGTTCTTCCCAGTCTCAGCCCAGGGCTGGCTGGGGCCCCTGGGGTCTGTCTGCTCGCTGCACACATTTCCACGTCGTCACGATGACTAGTCGCCTCTCAGGGGGAGGCGCCTGGACCCCAGGCCTTCACTGCCCTGCGTCCCGTCTGCGAGGACCTCACCGACAGGGAGGCACCACAGACGCCCCGCGTTCAGCGGCAGACACCCGTATCCGTGCGAGCCCGTCCCCTGCACCGCAGCCGGCGAGGTGGCTGCGGCTCCCCGGGTTACGGGCGGAGAAGTGGAGGAAGCACAGAGAGGTTGGAGGACTTGCCGGCGTCTGTGCAACTAGGTCAGTCCAGCACGTTCTGAACTTCAAGGGGGAAAACCAAGTAGCCTTACAGCTTGGAAGGAGGCCCAGCCGTTCCTGGTGCTCCCGGGGCCGCAAATACTGGGCGTTTCTGTGCCTGGGGACGTTCCCTGGGCCCCACCTGGACCGAGTCGGCTGGTCAGAGGCCTTGGCGCGCGGGCAGCTCCAGGCTGGAACAGTGTGTGGACTCGCCAGGCTTGACTTGGACTAGGGAGCCTACGAAAGTGTGTGGGTGTGTGTGTGCATGCGTGTGCATGCCTGCGAGAACATCGTGTATGTATATGTGTTTGTGCGTGTACATGTGAGCACGTGTGTACACGCCCGTGGGTGCACAGCGCCCTGGCGTGTGCATGCCCGCGGGTGCATAGCGTGAGCACGTGGGAGCCCGCCGCTGCTCCCTGACCCTGCGTGGGGCCTGGAGGAACAGGGGCCCAGGAAGCATCGAGACTGAGAAGTGGGCTCCTCACCCCGACGGCCGGGGTGTGATTGACACGATGGGTGGAGACGTGGCCGGGGGAGAGCTAAGGGGACCGGGAAAACCAGTTCCTGCTGGCGGGCCGTGCGGCCCAGCGACCCCTGTGAGACCAGGGTCGGGCGGCAGGTGCAGGAGGAGACTTCTGGAAATCAAGTCCCGGGCTGGAGACGGCGGGTCTGCACCGATGTCATCGGTGGTGATTTAGCCCCCGGCCCGCCGGCGGCTCGGCCGAGCTGCCACTGCATGGCTGTGCTGAGCATGCGGAAGCTGCTGTGCGTTTCCTGGCCGGACTCCGGGCGCCCGACAGCTGCATCGATGGGTCCTGCCAGGAGGCGCTCGCTCACGGGAAATGTGCGGAACGAGGCCTGGTTGTTGTTCCTCGTTCCCTCGTCTAAGGGGGTTCTCTTCAAGACGAGACCAGGGGAGCACGGGGGTCCGCGTGTTTCTCCGGCCTCTCCCTCCGGCGGAGACTCACGCCACCTTGGGAGTGGTCCCGGCCCGCTGGACCCATCCGCTCGTTCGGCTGGCTCTCTGGACGGCGTCGGTTCTCCTGACACGGGGGAAGAGGCGGCGGCGGGTTCGCGATGGCGCCCTTCCCCTGCACAGTGCGCTCTCCGCCTCTGTGGGGGTGGTTTCCAGAATCCCCGGCAGACACCAGACTCCGCGGATGCTCAAGCCCCTGAAATAAAAATGGCCTAGAACAGTCGTCCCCCATCCACGGCGGGTGCTTCCCAGGACCCCCCAGGGGATGTCTGAGACCATGGAGAATACCTAAGGGTGATATTATGTGTTTTCCTATACATACACGCCCATGATAAAGTTTAACTTACAGATTGGGCACAGGGAGAGATGAGCAACAATAACTGGTAATTAAAGAGAACCATTGTAACAATACACGGTGATTAAAGTGATGTGGGTGTGGGCGAGTGGGCTGTGCTCACCCCTCCTCCCCTCGTGCTGATGCGCGGGGACACAGTGCCCTGCGAGGAGACGAAGTGAGGGGGCAACTCTGGGCGGCGGGGGGTTCACCTCCTGGCCAGCTGCAGCGGCACAGCACGAGATTCCAGCACGAGATTCCATCACGCTGCTCAGAGTGGTGCACAGTTTGAAATAGACAGATTGTTTATTTCCAGAATTTTCCATTTGATAATTTTGGACCTCAGTCGACCGTGGGTAACTGCAACCGTGGAAAGCAAAGCAGCAGATAAGGGGTGATGCCTCTGTCTGCAGTCCCCACCCCATGCGTGCTCCCGTATACATCGTATCACCTCTAGGTCACTTGTGATACCCAATACAGGCCACGGCTGTGGGAGCAGTTGTTACACTGTATTGTTTAGGGAACGATGACAAGAAAAAGTCTCTACGAGCTCTGTACAGACCCAACCAGGGCGCATGTCAGCAACAACGTAACTCTTTTCTGAGTATTTTGTGGTTGGTTGGGTCTGAGGCTGCAGAACCCTGGTTACGGAGGGCAGGCGGCTGACATCACTTGTCCTGAGTGCTGTAGCTGGACCTGGGGTGCAGCTTGGGGTCACCCCAGCTTCTTCCACGAGCTGAAATACCGGCAGAAAACCACTGGGTCACGCCAGATGCGGTGTCTTCTCACCCCGGAAGGTGAGACAGTGCTGCACTCCGGCCGGAACAGGCCCCGCCCCCCGGCCCGGGCAGCTCCAGGGGCACAGGAGCACGGGAGGGGAGGAGCTGGGGTCCCGACGTTTTCCACCTGCCTTGGCTTCTTCCTCTTCTGGGCAAAACAAACCTTTTGTGAGATTACATGTCCACGCACAGGAGCAGAAACGGGCACATTTCCTGTTAGTGGGCCAATGCATGTCACTGCCAAGATCGTGGCCCCTGAGAGAGACCTCGCTACGCCCAAGGCCGACGACCCGTCTCACGTCAGGCGGCTGAGGGCGGGAACCACAAGCAAACACAGAGCTCCACTTTTCTTTTTTCTCTTTTTTAATAAAGTGCTATAACTTTAAGATATATATATTTTTAATGTTTTAAAAGATTTTTATTTTATTTAATTTATTTTTAGAGAGGGAAGGGACGGGGGGAGAGAGAGAGAGAGACATCAATGTGCAGTTGCTGGGGGCCATGGCCTGCAACCCAGGCATGTGCCCTGACTGGGAATCGAACCTGCGACACTTTGGTTCCCAGCCCGAGCTCAATCCACTGAGCTACGCCAGCCAGGGTTAGAACTCCACTTTTTAAACTAAACGAGAATTTTCTGTGATGAAGACCTTTAACGCACCTTAAAACATACAGCTTAACATTCCAAGAGTTGGTCATTTTGTTAAAATTTGGCGACGTTCGATAATTTAAGTTCCATTTAAAAACTCCCCTAAGACTTGGAGAAATCACGCAGCTTTATGACTTTAGAAATAGACTGGATGTTCTTCCTTTCGTTCTTATTTATTCCTAATTCTTTATCTTCTTAGCTTCCGACCCATCATTTTGGTGCCAGCTGGAGGGGCAGTGTTGAGGCTCAGAAAATATTTCTCTGTTGGGTTACAAAGAGATTTCCATGTCTGTGCCTCGGAAGGAACTGAGGTTGAATCAGGCAGGGTCACCGCTAGTCACAAAATTGTGTTGCTCCCTGACCTGCAGACAAACAGGTTCACCGTCATCATCTTCGCATTTTTCACCTCTGCGACCTGCTGAGGTTGCTCCGCCCCTTCCCCGCCCACCCCGCCTCCGCTCAGGAACGCCCGCCCGTGGTTTGCAGAAGTCGCTCCAGCCTGAGGTTGTCAGCAGCCTTCCCAGTTTACGGTGTCATTGCGAGTTTGTCCCGAATAAGCAACCACGAGACTGTGACAGTCCCATAAAGCCCCACCCAATGTTTGGGCTCCATTGATCAAGAATTAGCACGCACCAAGGACTTGAAAAGCGCATTAAATTTAAAGCCGAGAGACCTTGGGGCTGCGCCAACCGGACTTGGCTGCCAACGACTTCCAGCCAAACTGCCTTTCCCTGGGTCACCTTGCAGGGGCGGGGGGGGTTGCTTTTAAAGACGGTTCCAGATCGGTCTCCTGACCTGCAGGCCTGCCTCCTGGTGCAGACGGGTTCGAGTCAGCAGACGGCGAAGAAAAAATGCCAGGGGGTGACCAGCGCCTCCTTCTTCGATCAAGACGGCGCTCCCTGTCCTCAGACGTCCAAGGTCCAGGGTGGGCGGAGGCGTGTGTGTGTGTATGCGTGTGCATGAACACGCATGTAGTTTAAATGGTGTGTTTTTATTTTATTTTGGCGAAGCACACATGCCCGCAGTAAAACCTCCAGAACAGGAATGGAAACACGCGGTGGGAACCACGGCCTCCCTTCTCCGGAAGATGCCCAGCCGGCCAGGAGCAACCACCGAGGTTTCTCACGCATTCTCCCCGAGAGAGCCCGCGCAGTCGCGCCCTGGAACGCACACCCCGTTTTGTGGAAATGGGGGTGTGCCGTGAACGCGCTTGCACCCCGCTCTCTCGTGCACAAGATTTAGAACGCGCCGAAGGCGGCCACCCCGCTCTGGTGACTCCCCTAAAAGCCGGCCGACCCCTTGGGCCTGACTTGCTTTGTTTCTCATGAGCCGGAGTGAGCTCTCCTTACACGTAATCGGCATTGGTCTGCGGCCACGCCAGGCCACACGTGGGCTTTGGGTGGGGAGGGCTGAGCAGAGCTGGGATGGGGAAGAGCGTTTTTCAGGAACTTGTGATGTGAGCCTGTCAGAACCATGGGCTGCAGCATCTCCACTGCAGTAGGTCACTGAATCGGACCACTGGGGACCCCGTCTCCAGCTGCCCGGGAGGGGGAGTGACTTTGGCTGTGGCACCCACTGGAGGTGGCAGAAGACAGAAGATGCATTCGTTGTCCTGTGGGAGTGTGCTCGCCTCCCACACTCGTTCCGTCAGAAGAGGCGTGAGACATAAATCTGTTCCCCGAGTTCAGGACCGCTGGTCCTCAGGGACTGGCGGCCGGAGCAGGGAAATGAGCCGGCAGTAGACAGCCCGGCCGGAACCCCGGGGACCCACTCCTGCTGTCCCCAGGGCTGGGGGGCCTGGGCCTCGAGCCCCTCTGCAGGGCAGGGAGCAGCCAGCAGGTGGGGTTTGCAAGGCAGGGTCCACGCTCCCTCCCGTAGTGGCTGCCGGCGATGAAACGGCGTCCAGTACACCCATTCCGCGTGTTTTGACCAGGGCGGAGCGTGGTGGTGTGCAGCCAGACCCTGGGTCTGGGGAAGGCTGGCCGGGCCCCTGGTAACCGCCGACCACTAACTACTCGCTTGGGGCCGGGGACCCCCCCCGGGGTGTCAGGAGGGTCAAGTCAGCGCCCTGGGTCTGCACGCAGCACCTCCCTGAGAGGAGAGGATGTGGGCACTGCGCTCCTCCTGGGGTCCCCATTCCCGCTGGGACCCCTGGGACCCCAGGCCAAGTGCGCCCCCCGGGCCGCCTGCTCCTGCCCCTGGCAGCCTCCCCTTGTGCACTGCTCCTGCCCCAGGCCCCCTTCCCGCGCCCGGGCAGCGTGGGGACGCTGACCCTGCAGGCGGCCCTCCCCGTGGCTACCAGCTCCTGCCCTTTCCCTCCCGCCTGTTTACCCCGTGTTTCTGACTTCCCCTCGTTCTCAGGACTTTAATGGGGCTGCCGAGTTAATGACACAGGTAGACCCGTGTGCGTGCCCGCCCCCGTGCTCCCCCGTGGGGTGTGGTTAAGACATCTTACCTGACTAGACTCCGCCCAGGGAGCTGGTTTTGATACAACCCATTGACCTTGCTCAGATTTCCCCAGTTTCACACAAACACAGGTGTGTGTGTGTGTGTGTGTGCGCATTTCCTTCCGTGAAAAGGGAGGGCCAGGGCCCTCGTGAGGACCCGTCCTCGGTCCAGACCCGGGTGGTTGTCATGACCCGGGTGGTTGTCACGCCAGTCGGCACCTGAGACAAAACCTCACGTGTGATGGTTTCGCACTTCTCGCAATCACGTCTCCTCCAGGACGCGGAAGGCTCTCGGGCATGTCGTAATTGCTTCACAAATATTCGTCACAGACAGAGGCACTGATAAACACGCCATTCCGGAGAGCAACGGCAGTGAGTCCGGGACGTGAGCGGGTCCTCGGAAGCCCCGTCTCCTCTGAGGGGCCCGGGTGCAGGGGGAGTCGCCCCCCGGCCGGCGGCTGACAGACGGCCGGCCGAGTGTGGGGAGCGGCTTTGTGTGCCCCCCCCGCCCCCCCCCCCCCAGCAAGGGACTCACCGCACTCACTGCGCCCGCGTCCTCCTCTGTCGAGTGACCAAGCTGGGGTGACCGTCTCTACGGCCCCTTCCCGATTTCAGACCTCTGCGAGTCTAGAGACTGTGACATCTTCCAGATTGTAAGTCTGGCTCCCTCTCGCTGAAACCTTTTGGTCTGGTTGGAGTTCATCCGTCCGGAGTTTGTTTCATTTTCAGGCGTTGAACCGTGGGAGAAAAATACTCTTCTACTTGGTTTCTTCCCAACGCAGAGGCAACGTGAAAGGTCTTGTTTGCATGAAGATTCGGCCGCAGGGTTTCCGACGGGGAGGCCCAGGGGCACTTGGAAACGCGGGTGTCGGCGTGGACCGCAGGCCGGCTGAGGCTGCGCACTGTTCCTGCCACGCCCACTCGCCAGGCGGGCTTGGGGACACCTCCCTCCCCCCCGGCCTCCAGCGGAGCAGGTCACAGAGCACCCGTGACCCCTGCTGCAGGGAGACGCCGCCAGGGTCCGAGCCCTGCAGCCTGGGCGCCAGCCCCTCTTATGGGCTCTCTCTGACGGCCCAGCAGCTTTCTGGGGGCTGCCCCCTCTTCAGGGGCTGCTGTGGCCCACCTATCTGAAGCGCCCCCGTCCCTAAACATGGACCAGAAAGAGACAACAGGAGAGGCGAGAGAAGCCCACCCCACGGTCCCGAGTGGGTGGGCAGCTGGAGCACAGGCTCCCATCCCTGCTCTGCTCTGCTCTGCTGGGGGACTGGGGGCGGCCCCCACCCCGCTTGTGCCTCCGTCCCTCATCTGCACAGTGGGGACCCTGACCTGCCCGTCCCTGGCTCTGGGGACAGCTCACATCATTGACACAGGCACAGGGCGTGACGGGAAGCCTGACGCGTCCACGTGCTGGACAGATGTCCCCTCTTGTTACCCTGCTTCTGTCTTCACCCCTAACTCGGCTTCAGTCCCTAGACACACAGGCACCCTTGGGCACACAGCCTGTGTGGTTGCAAGTGGGGGTGCTCAGGGGCAGGACTTCTGCGGTGGGGAAGCCGGCCCGGTAGGTTCTGTCTCACGGTGAGGGCCCCCATGGGGCACAGCGGTCCGTGCACAGCCTCTGAGCTGGGCCCCGACGAGGATGCCCACCCCTGGGGCCGGAGGTGGGGCAGCTCTGAAGGACAGCAGCCCCAGCAAAGGGTGCCCCCACCCCTGCACCCCGAGAGCTCTGGGCAGTGGCCCGGACTGTCGGGGGAGGAGGCTTGAGGTATGTTCCTTCAGTCAGGGAAACTGATGGGATTTTAGAAGCCCCCTTGCAGCGGGGGGCGGGGAGGGGAGACCCCATCCTCCCAGACCAGCCCTGCAAATGTGCGGGTTGCACCCACGCATTGAAATTCTCCGAATAGGGTCTTTATACCTCGGGTCTCTGTAGCCACTGCCCGAAATCAATGAACTTTCTGATTTTAGTTACACTCTGAAGGGATTTAAAAAACACGGTCCTGTGTACTCTTGCTGGCTGAGCTGCAGAAGTAATTTCTCACACAGTTCGACTCTGAAACCTGGTAGATGCCCACGCGGTGGGCGGGAAGCAATTTATCGATTCCCGGTGGCTTCGGCGGCCGGTCGGGCGACTGCTTCCACTACCTGGGGAGATGATGCAGGGTTCGCTAGTTCCCCGGAGGGGGGATGGGGTTCGTGGAGCAGAGGGGCCCCCGAGGCTGAGCCTGGGCCCCTGGTCAGCCGGGATCCTCCATCGGGTGGGACATGCTGACCAGTCCCACCCGCAGCCTGCTGCCGGGACGGCCCCCGGAAGGAAGAACGTCGCGGTGGGGACCTGGTGACCGCCACATGTGTCTGCATTCAGAAGCGTCCGAGAGAAAGTGTCTTGTGTGCCCGGAGCCTTTGCCGAAAGGCCTTGCGTGAATTTCGGTGTGTTTCCCGGGACTCGGAAATGTGGACCTGGGGCCTCGCCTCTTTCCTCCCCCGGGGGTCCTACGTCTTTGCTCCTCTGCGCGTGTGTCCCCTTTAACAAGAATCCGAGGGGTGCCCAGGTCCCTGTCGGGGAGAACCCTGATGCAGCCGGGCTTGCCTGGAAGGCGGGCCGGTCCCCAGGGCTCCCCCGGGGCACCGCTCCGAGGGACGAGTGCCCAGCAGGAGCTCTCAGGGTTGGTCCTTCCCTCTGAGGAAGCCAGGGGGAAGCGGACATTT
Organism: Phyllostomus hastatus; assembly: GCF_019186645.2. Lineage (NCBI taxonomy): Eukaryota > Metazoa > Chordata > Mammalia > Chiroptera > Phyllostomidae > Phyllostomus > Phyllostomus hastatus. The sequence goes on from NW_025333872.1 coordinate 97,441,187, forward strand.
GCCGACGCCCATAGAGGCGGCTCCGGGCTTCTTGGCCCAGAAAGGAGGGCCGATGGCTATTTCGAGAGAGGATTTTGGCGGAGAATTGTGCTGGTTACCGGAGTTCAGCAGAATCAGCTTGGTTGTTGTCAACGGGACAGGGGTGGGGATGGAGTGTGGGACGCCAGGTGACGCGATGAGGAGGCGTCGGCATCGTCCTCTTTCCACGGGGGCCTCCTGGCCCCAGACAGGGGGGCGGCTCCCCGTGTCCCCTTGTGCACATGCCCAGGCTGTCCCCGCATTAAACACAGCATCCTCTGGGCCCCGGCCTGGCAGCTCGGTTGGTTAGAGCATCATCCCGATGCACCAAGGTGGTGACGAGAAGCAAGCAATAAATGCATAAGTAAGTAGAACAAATTGATGTCTCTCTCTCTCTCTTACGTCCCCTCTCCCTCTCAAAACCAATAGATAAAAATGAAAAGAAAAGACACAGTGTCGTCTGGTGGACCCAGGCCAGGGTGAAGCGGGTGTCAGCTGCTCACGGCCGCAGTCGGTGGACGCTGCGGCTGTCAGGTTGATGGATTCGTTCGTTTCCCGGCTCTTCTGGGGCGCAGCGTGCCCGGGAGCTGCCGGGGAGTCTGGCTGGGGCGCGAGGACAGAGCGCTGGGCAGACCCGCCCGCCCATCCCCGGGGATGGGTGAACACAGCCAACTGGACCCACAGAGTGGACGCGCATCACACTGACGTCCGAGCTGACCGACTCGGGAAGGACGGTGTCACGTGGGGGCAAGGTGGAAGGCAATCACGATGTCCTCTCTGGCTGTGGACGGGAAGGGTCCAGAACTTCCCGGAGCTCAGACATCAGAGCCGTTTGCTCGGGGAGGAGGGGTCAGGGGAGCTTTCGTCCCCCCAGAGCCGGTGTGCTCCCAACGGCCCAGGGCCGCCTCAGCCGAGGTGCCCGGGGACTGTTCCGGGAGACAGACCGGGGAAAGCCCAGGGCACAGAAGCAGCTTGTGAAGCGGCCCACAGCCGGTATTTGCCAGGCCAGGCCGAGGCCTTACGGACAGGAAGCCGCTCGCTGGCTCAGCAGCGAGCCCCTGTGGACGGGGCCTGGTGCGGGCCAAGCGGGGGATGGGCCGTGGTCCATCGAGAGCAGGTCCAGGGCCCGCCTGCTGCTGGGCGCTGGCTTTCCTGGTCCCGAGGTGCTCTTGTTCCGCGTGCTCTTCTGCCCCAAAGGCCCCTCACGGAGCATAGCCGGCACCCAGAGGGCGCCCCCTCCCGGGGAACCGGGGGTGCCGGCAGTCCTGCCTGCGTTTTAGTTTGTGTCCAGTGGTTCGGGGTCACGTGTCAGGGCTGGGGAGCTTGCTGTGTCCCCCGTGCAGCCCCGCCCCGCCCGCCCGGCTGCCTTCAGACACGGGGATGCGGCCACTACGGCCGGTATCAGCGGCAACACGCAGATCTGCGGTTTGAACTATATAATTCAGGGCGATAGAGGAGTTGCTTGTGGGCTGTGCTGTTCCAGACTTGCGGATTTTCTCAAGTCTGTTCCAAGAATCGTACGTGGTCTCTCTGGCTGGCTTTCTGACCACACGAGCACATCGAGGCTGGTGGGAGGCCAGAGGACGTCGCGGCCCCCACAAGGCGAGCGAGGTGGGAGGGACTCGCACAGCAGCGTGGTGGCGGGCCAGGCACGCGGCCTGCGGTGTTGACATCGGTGTTGACATCGGTGCCGCTTCTCGGTCTCCAACCCCAGGCTGGTGCCCCGATGGCAGGACCTGCCTCCCTTTACACCCCCCGTTCTTAGCCTGGTGCTGCCACGGATTCTAGCTGACGCTCAGGAGTGTGCTACTTGGGTTGCGTGCCGCTGCAAGCACAACCCGCCAGGCAAACGCCCGTCGGTGACCCTTCATGAACCCTCTGTTCACCCAGCTTACGTCTCGGGCAGAAACGAGGGGTCACGCTGCCCGTGTGTCTTGGACAGCTGCAGCACACGGCGCTGCGTTTGATTCTGTGCAGGGGGCACGTGAGCCAGACGCTGGGGCCTTGGCCAAGCTGCTTTACCTTTCTTGAGTTCCGCTGTCCGCACCTGGAAGATGGGTATGCGAGTGGGTGGGGGTTTGTGGTGAGGGCACTGCCCTCCGATGGAGCATGAACTCCGAGGGCCTGCTGCTGCCCCAGGGACCACCACCGCGGCAGGCGGCAGGCGGCCCCTGGGGCCGTGACCTTCGCGTTCAAGGCACCTTAGGCGTGTGTGTGTGTGTGTGTGTGTGTGTGCACGGGAACCCTCCTCGCTGGAGCCACAGCTGGGCAGGACCACGACCGTGCTGCTGCCGAGAGCCCCTCCTTTTAGTGTGTTTCCATTTGCTCCTTCACCTCGTGACCTCAGTCTTCGACAGCCGTTCTTGGGGCGGAGCAAGGTGGGGTCCGGGGTTCCCGGGTCACACTCCAAACTGCCCCACCACCTGCAGGCGGCTTCTCCGTCCCTCCAGCTAACGGAGTCGTAGCACCCAGGCAGGCTGTCCAGCGCCCCCCGGGCCCCGGCACGCCACATTTCTAGTGTGAGGACACGGAGTAGGCCGTTCCAGTGTTGTTTTTTTAATGAAGTTTACATCTTTTTTTTTTTTTTTTAAGATTTCATTTATTTATTTTTAGGGAGGGAAGGGAGGGGGGAGGGAGGGAGATAGAGAGAGAGAGAGAGAGAGAGAAACATCAATGTGCAGTTGCTGGGGGTTATGGCCTGCAACCCAGGAATGTACCCTAGCTGGGAACCGAACCTGCGACACTTTGGTTCCCAGCCCGAGCTCAATCCACTGAGCTACGCCAGCCAGGGTGAAGTTTACATCTTGTAACCAAATATCACTGTTCATTTTTTAAAAGATTTTATTTATTTATGTTTAGAGAGGGAAGGGAAGGAGAAAGAGAGAGAGAGAGAGAAACATCAATGTGCGGTTGCTGGGGGCCGTGGCCTGCAACCCAGGCATGTACCCTGACTGGGAATCGAACCTGCGACCCAGTGTTTTAAATAAATGGCAACACCCAGTGTCTTGGGCGAGTGGTGGGGAAGGGAAAGGGCCGCATGTCAGGGGAGGGACTCGGCAGGGTGCCACGCATGCAGACGGGTGTGGATTCAGTCTCGTTAGACATCTTCATTAATGACCTGGAAGTGGGTGTAAACAGAACATTAATTACACGCCTGAACACTAAATCGGGGGGTGTTCCGACAGACAGGCACATCCCTTTCTCATCTCCTCGGGGCTCAGAGCCCGCCCCGCGGCGGGTCTGCGGCCCGCTGAGGGTGGGGCATTGCTTGGCCCACGCACTCCTTGCTCAAGCGGTCGCTGGCATTCTGGTTGGCTTTGCTCACATGTGTGTTCTTGCCCCGGGCGCCTTTCTATTCCTGTCAGTTTCAGAATGAGGACTCTTCCCGTTTGTATCCTGAGGACCCAACTGGAGAGGAAATGATTTTGGAAGAGGGAGGGTGTGGGAAGTCAGGACAGAACCCCAGACACAGGAGTGGGGGCCGGCTGCCCCCGTGGCTCGAGATGGGCCTCGAACCTGACCCTGGGGGGACTTTTCCATTTTGTTAGACGTCACCTGTTCCCTGGCGAGTGTCTCACACATTTCCCTCCTAGGAGGAGCTTGGGGAGAGCTCAGCACCCTCTTTATACCGATGGTGTAGACTGCAACCAGGAGGCCTGGGTTTTGATCCTCGTTCTGTGTTTTTCCAAGGGAGTCGCTTACCCTCAGGGACTTTGTTCCTTCATCCGTGGTGTCAGGAGAACTAACTGGAGTGGCGGTCTTGAGAGGATTCCGTGGAAGGTAAGACCACCCAGAGCTGGTGTGACATCGGATCAGCTCCCTGGGAGGGAGGCGTCCTACCCCGTGCATCCTAGGAAGTACTCCAAACGATCACCAGCAGAGCGGCCAAGAACATTTGGAAATGCGGATGGGAAATTCAATCTGGAAAAATGCGAGTAAATACTCGGGGACAATAGAACGTTGGCAGGGCTCTGAGTTGGCAAAATTAATCCAACTGTTTCTGAAACGCTTGGGTTCAACAAACTACGCCGACTTTGCCAAGTACCTTTTCTTGCACATTTCGGATCGTTTGTTTGTTTCAGCTAAAACATGATCCATAAGCTTCTGATTCATTGACACTTAATTTGCTAAAAGGCTATTTGTTAGCAGCAATCAGATGTTCCGGGGACCCACTGAGCCCCCTGCAAAGTCGCTTTCCGGATCTCTGTCTTCAGGCGCGCCACCCGCGCAGCATGCACAGGACGTCTGGGGGTGCTTAGGCATTCTCCGCTCAAAATCCTTCCTGAAATGTTTTGAATATGTGCATATTCCTTGAAAAAGGGTCATTCTTGGGTTGCCTGTAAATGCTGGGTATGCGATTTGTGGCTCCTTCCTGCAGGTCGCCCCTCCCCCTCTGGGCAGGTGGTGCCTCCTACTTGCTCCCGGAAGGCTCTTCCCACGTGACCAGCTCGCTCCCTGTGGCTCCGCCGGAGGAGAAAGCTTCGTCTCATTAGATTGTACGCTTCCTCAAGATTTTTGTTTGTTTCTTCATTGTGGTAAAATATGCATACGTGAAATACACCATTTTACCCATTTTTCGGGGTGCAGTTCAGTGACATTCACACACGGATGTCGTGGTGCAGACGCCACCGCCGCCCGTCTGTCTTTGGAGCTTTTCCTCCGCCCCAAGCTCTGCCCTCGTTAGACACCAACGGGCCCCCCCAGCCCCCCACCCCGGGCCTGGCGTCTCCAGTGCCTTCCGTGCAGCGCCTTGTCCTCCCTCTACGGTGGGACGAACACCTGAGGACTTCTGTCCGAGTCTTGTAGCTGCAGCGACCATGTTCCCGCCAGCTCTGGGCCGCCTCAGCTCAGGAAGCTGGCGGTTGCTCGAGGTGACAGGCGACGTGGAGTGTCGGACGTGCCGCCCCAGGGCCTGCTCGCCCACGGCCCATCCTCCGGAGGACCTGCGCCCCCACAGGCCCCACGCTGACTGGCCACGGGCTGTCCTGCCCGCAGACACACAGATGGGGGCCAGGCCAGCCGTGTCCTGTGACTGTGGCCCTGGCTGGGCAGGTGAGCTGGAGCCACCAGGCTCCTCTCCTGGGAACGTGGGCACCGAGTGTCTGCGGCGGCTGCTGAGAAGCAGAGATGAACATTCCAGAAGGAGACTGTGAGTTTGCTTGTGCCACAGACTGGGTGGATGAAGTAATAGAACGACCCGTGCTCCCAGTTGTGGAGCCGGCGGCTGGCTCCCAGGGGCCGGCGGGGGGTCCCCACGGGCCTCTCCTTGGTGTGCGAGAGTCGTCTTCTCCTGGGGTCCCCCGTGGCCCCCCCGGCTCCCAGGCTCGGCTGTGTCCTCACCCCTCCTGATGCCGACCCCGCCACGGTGGATCGCACCTGACCCAGCCAGCTCATGGCACTTCACTCTCTCTCTGAGGACCGCGTCTCCAAAGAAGGTCCCGTCCTGGGGCCGGCAGTTAGGACTTCGGCCCAGGAAGAGCCGCATTGGGGACGGCCCATTCAACCCTTAACAGAGACTCTGACTTCGGGCGCCATCCTGGGTGCTGGGAATTCCGGGATGCCGGTGGTAGAAAGGAGGGTGGAGCCCACTCAGAAAGCAGATGGAGATGCTATGCGTGGGGGCGCCATGGGACCCCCGAGGGAGGCCTGAGGAAGAACCAGCTTCTGTGCCCGAGAGTTTTCTGGGACTAGTTCCGGATGCTTCCATCTCCTCGAAGAGCCTTGTGAGGGTCCCTCTTCATGGCACCAGAGGGGTCCTAACACGTACAGCCGTAGGGAAGCGCAGCTCAGGCAGATTCGGGAAGTGACCAGATCCCCAGGAATGTGCTAAGTTGGCTGTTTTATCGTGCGGCTCCTGGAGACGGGTAGAGGTTGGTCCAAAAATATCGGCTGTCCCCAGATGTCCTGGCATCATTTGCGTTTGCTATGCTCCGGGATCACGGCGATTAGCACTGTTTGCTGAAGGCTCCAAGATAATTCCCCTTCTATCCATTTTTTTTTCTGAAATGTAGTCTTTCAGCCAAACAGTGTGGTCCTCACCCCATGTTTGTTAAAAAGGTTAGGGAAAATGTCATCCAGCCCACAGCCTGGAAAGGGGCTCCGAGCAGCTGGCGGGAGCCCGGCAGGCCTTTCCCACAGTCCAGAGCAAACAGACTGTGTGCCCGCCTGCGCGCGAGCTGCCAGCCCCCTGCCCCGGGGGGCTGCGGGCTGGTCCCCGGAGCAGAGGCCGAGCTGGGGGGGGGCCTCCGTCCCCTGTCCCCTCCCTGGCCATGTCTGGCGCTGCTGCGTCTGGCCCACGCTCCTGGCGGTCTTGTTCTTCCCGCACAGCCTCACCTCCTGGTCTCGATGCCTTGGCGACCGTCTGTGAGATTTCGAAAGGAGGAGCAACCAGTGAGAAGGACCTACACGGGAAACTCGTACGGCAATGAGATGTTGCGCTGCTTTTCAGAATCCACGGTATCCTGGTACCAGAGCAACACACGGACAAGAGAGACGCGTCTTCAGACCACGCCTTCCTCCGTGCAGGGAGCACACACACAGTGTGCCCTGTCCGGGCAGGCCTAGGGGCGCTGCCTGCCTGGCCGATGCCTTTTTCTCCAAGACGGTTCAAAGGCGAGCGTCAGTGTGGCCCTGCCCGGACTTCGTGGGTGTCTGTTCCAACGACTTCCCACGGACGGACGTTTCGCAAACCGCGGCCACGGGCAGGATTTCAATCAGCTGCGTTGGGCCTTGTCGCCAGCGGATACGAGATTCATTTAAAAGTAGGGTGACTAAGCAGGTGTATCTATTGTTAATTAATTAACTCTGGCTAGGAAACTTGGTTTTGCTAGTTGTTTTGACAGAATAAAATTAAAAGTTTGCGTTTTCTGAGTACACATTGTTTTCTAGGGAAAAGCCAACCTGAAATTCCAAATAGTCCAGAGACAGCCTTTGAAGTGAATGATTATGTAATTATATGCAGATATTTAGTATGTGGTATAACCATGAAGTTGTGCTTTGATCAAAGACTGTTTAGAATATCACTTTTCTCTATCAATTTAATCACATTAGGAAAACCAAGAAAGCCTTTTTAAAGCATGCAGAGTTGCCCATTTCAACTGCCGGAGTAAAAAACTTCATTTCCTAGCTGCTATGATGTTTTTAGCTAGTTTGTCCTCGTTCTACACGAATTTTTTGAAATCCTTTGTTTTCCTTGGTGCAGTATTCCTTTCAGATGCTCAGTCACTTCAAGTTTCTTTTTGTAAATTTTTAAAAAATTTTAAGTTAGCTGACATACAATATTATGTTAGTTTCAGATGGACAATGCAGTGATTAGACATTATATAACTTACTAAGTGACCACCCCCAAAAGTCCAGTGTTTATCTGATACTGTATAGTTACTAAAATGTTGTTGACTGCATTCCCTCTGCTGTACTTTACATCCTGATGACTCTTCTGTAACACCAACGCACTTCTTAATTCCTCCACCTGCTTTATCCAGGTGGACAGAGACTCAGATACAGAGGCCCAGAATCTGTGGCTCTGTGGGGGGACGGCCCGGAAAAGGAACAATGGTCTCCGCTGGCTCTTCTGTCCGGGAGAAAGCTGCCTCCAGCTCTTGCTCAGATGCCTGATGCTTCCGTTCCTTCCCGGATGTCGCCGCTACCCCAGTGCCGGAGGTCAGAGGGAGCCAGTGAGTCTGAGTAAGTCCCTGCAGGCCCGGTAGGAGGGACGCCTGGGACTCCAGGGGCCTCCTGCTCACCCAGCCACAATCCTGCTGGTTTTTGCAGACAGAAATTATGGGGGACCTCTCTTCCGGCACTGGAACCCTGGGCTGCGGGGCCTGCCTGCGTGTGGCTGGGACCCCTGGCTCCGCAGGTGGAGACCCCCACAGGCGAGATGTTCCTCCCAATTCTCCCAGTCTTTTCCTGCTACCCGTGGGTGCGGAGCCAGCCTGCTCTGGGTCCCCGCCCTCCCACCAGCCTCGATGTGGCTTCTTCCTTGTGTCCTAGTTGTGGGACTTTTGTCCGGCTAGGTTTCAGGCGGTTCTCAGTGATGGTTGCTCTGTAGTTTAGTTGTGATTTGATGTGGTTGTGCAAGGTGGTGAGCACCGGGTTTACCTGCGTCACCGTCCTGACTGGGAGCTCTAAGCCCGTCTTTTACGTGGGCTCCGTGGCGCAGGCGTCCTCCAAGGCATCTACTTTGAGAGGAGGGCCTTTGCGGGGTGGGGGGTGGGCACTCCTGGATGGTGAGCTTACCCTTTGGAAGGCGTGCATTTTTTGTGGCCAGTGAGGGCTGGGCAGTCGGGGTGCAGGGCTACCTAGGGAAGGAGCACCGCCCATCGCTCGAGTGGCCCCTGCGAGGACACACCGTGACAACTCACGTGGGCAGGTGCTTGCGGAGCTCTGGGGCGGCTGCCGTCAGCCACGGGGACACTCGCCAGGCCTGCTCTGTCTGCCTCCCGTGTTTGCTGCGGCTGCCTCTCCCTGGGCCGGTGTTGCCTCTTCTGACTAGTTCCCGGGTGTGCCGGAAGGCGGAAGGAAGGGAAGGCATGGGCAAGCGACACCTCCCTGCGTGGACTCGGGCCCTGGGTCTCGATGCAGAGCACCTGGCTGGAAGCTCCGCTCTGCCGCCCTTCAAGGTACGGCTGGGGCCGCTTCATGGACCCTCGGTTCCTAGGACCCCTGGGTGCGCACAGTGTCTTATAAGCTGTTTCGAACCACAGGGATTCTATCGGTGCCTGGCTCGGGGGGTGGGGGGCCCTCTCCTTCTGAGCCCAAGTGGTGTTTATTCAAAGGGTCAGACCCCCTGGAAGGCCTGCAGGTGTTCCCTGGGGCTCTCCGTACTCGAAGACCGGCAGTGCACCCTGGAAACAAGTCCATTCAGGGGAAAACTGTGGGAGACAGGAGTGTCGCCAGGACAACGGTGAATGAAGACATGAGGACAGGAGGGGCGAATCTTGCGTGCGAGCTGGCTGTTACCGTCTCTGTTTGGAGAACTTGCAACCGGGTCGGGAACACAAGTTCTACACGCGCGAACGGCGACTCCGCTCGCTTTGACCTTCAGACGGGGTCGCTCGATGCGGGAGGCGGCCTCGTCCCTGGAGCGGAGCAGGGCGCACCCTGCGGACTGTCTGGCTGACGTGGCGTGGTCTCCATCGCCCAGCACGGGGGCAGGGTGTCCGGAACTCGAATCCAGTTGCAATGAACTTACTTACTATTTTACCTTTAAAAATATTGTCCGATTTCTGTTTCCAAACAACCCTGAGAGTGAGCTGCCTGCAAACACATGCAGAGTCTAGTTCTAATACCACACCGTTTCATTTATGGGTCCCCCCCGCCCTGAATCTTGGTGTATATTTAACACTCACACCATTTCATTTGTGGGTCCCCCCACCCCAAATCTGGGTGTATATTTAACACTCACACCATTTCATTTATGGGTCCCCCCACCCTGAATCTTGCTGTATATTTAACACTCATGCTATTTCATTTATGGGTCCCCCACCCTGAGTCTTGCTGTATATTTAACACTCATGCTATTTCATTTATGGGTCCCCCACCCTGAGTCTTGCTGTATATTTAACACTCATGCTATTTCATTTATGGGTCCCCCACCCTGAGTCTTGCTGTATATTTAACACCCACACCATTTCATTTATGGGCCCCCCACCCCGATTCTGGGTGTATATTGGACACTCACACGGTTGCAGAGCAGGCCAGAGGGGCCTCTTGGGGTGGGCTCCGCTCCCACTGCACGTATGTCTCTCATTTAGGGGTGCTAATTCCCCCAGCATCCCCTGCTCCACCTCTGCCTCCTCTGGAGTCCGAAGGGACGCTGACCCGCCCTCACCTGCCAGCCGTGGCAGCCCCCACGTGGCACCCCCCCCCCACGTGGCACCGGAACAGTCCCGCGGTAATGGCAGCCCCCCAAACCCACCTCCACCGCACGTGGCTCCCTTTCTCTGCCATCAGGACTCCTCCCTGGAGAACAGTCTGACGTCTGGGTCCCCCTGCCCGCCTCCCGGGCCCAGACTTCCCTGCAGGTTATCCACGCGGGGCGCTATCTGAGCCTGAGGTTTGGATCACAAACAAGCGCAGGGGAGCAGAAACTCCTCTGCACCCCTCTGCGTACCTGCTCCTCCAGGGGTGCAGGCGGGTCACGTAACTCCCGGGGGCACCTGTGTGCGAGGGGACAGGCACGTGGAGGAGACAGACGTCAGGCCTCGCCTTCCTCTGACCTGGGCCAGCGTCCCACCCCTCAGGACTGGGCCCCGAGAAGCTGCGGCTGGATTCCTGTGGGAGCGCCCCCTTTCCTTCCTCCCCCACGGCGCACACATTAAGGCACTTTGAGGAGCTGTTTGCAGGTTTTCGTGGCTCCAGCAATTCCGCAGCACCTCAGGCCGGATCGCGCAGCCTCCCCGGGAGGCACCTGGCTGGCTGTGACCCTCTGGGCTCCCGCACGCCCCCCGCGGGGCTGCAAAGAAGCGGCGCAGGAGCCCAGGCAGAGAGCGCCCTCGGTGCAGCCGAGCTCCAAGCGGGGCGGCGGGGCAGCAGGGCGGCATCCCGCCGCCGAAACGTTTGTGTGTCTAAATCCCTCCGCGCCGCGCGCGGGTGAGCACGCGGCGCAGGGAGGGACGGGCACCTGTCACGCCGGGCAGACACCTGCTCGGCGGAGCGCTGGCAGGATTTTCTCTCCTCGAGTTCCTATTAATTTAAATCGGAAACTAAAGTTCACTGTGTCTTTCTTTGGCTGCTGACATTTTTCCACTTCACACATTGTCAACCTCATTTAACGTGTTGCTACTTGGCGGCAGCCACCTCTGCCGGGGGGGGGGGACCGCACGCCCCGAACGAACAGCGGCAGCTTTCCCCCTTCTGCCCAAGCTACTCCCCACCTCCCCCTCCCTCCTCTCAGGTCCCTGTCCCACCCACCCCCACCCCTCCCCCACCCCTCCCCTCCCCGCCCCCTCCCCTTCTCTCTGTGGACGCCAGCCCCTGCCCGTCTGTTCTTCTGGGTGTTCCAAGGACTCAGATGTTGAGAGCGCCCCGCACTGAAGTCAACTTCAACAACAGTCTGCACCCTGAGCTCTGCACCCCCAGCTCTCCCTGGAAGCCGGGACAGAAAGGCCTGTTGTAAGGCTGAACCAGAGGCAGGGGTGGCCCGTAACCCACCCGGCGAAGGTCACCTGAGAGCCTGCACGCTGAATCCCATCCCTGGGTGACGTTCTGATGTGCGGGGACATGGGGTCAGTCTGGAGAGCTGGTTTAAAAATTCTGATTTCTGGGTCACCTGTGAATGTCAGTTCCTCTGCCTGCCTTTGGGCGGGAAATGAGGGTGCCGGCCTTTGTGGGCTCTGGCTCCCTAGCATGCCGGCCCCCAGCAGGCGCCCTTCACCCCGTGGTAGACTTTTGGGGTTCCAGCTGTGGGCCCCACCCCCAAGTTCGCTGCCGCTGGGGCCACCCTTGCGTGCCACCTCCGTGTGGGTCTAGAGGCACAGGCCTATGTCACCATCTGCCAGAAAGTCGGGTGTGGCCTCTGCATAGTTCTCATGAGACTAATTGCCCGGCAGTATCTTCCCAAATACGATAAAATGGGCTTTAGGAAGAAGTCTGGGTTTTCTTCATGAAGTCAAATACGGTACCGAGAGCAGGACTGCGTACACTCAGCAACATGCGCTGGTCAGTATGGACCTCCTGCGGTGTGGCGGGCGCCGGGGGTCTCCGCCCCTCGGTCGTAAGAACTCAAGTTTCCGGGGCCCAGAGCTCTGTCTCACTCACTGCCTCACCCCGAGCCCGAGCCAGGCCTAGGGGGTCTCTCCCAGCACAGGCGAGGAGGAGGTGGGGTGGGCACCCAGGACGTGGCAAGGCCAGCAGGCGAGGCAGGGCAGAGAGCGTGGGGCACAGAGCGGCGTTCGGCCGGTGAGAGGAGACAGAGGAGAAGGGGCCGGGCTACCGACCAGGGGAGAGAGGCCGGAGCTGGGTCACGGAGGGCCCGCCGCTGTCTGAGGGGGCTTGGAAGGGCTGCCGGAGGAAGAAGACAGCAGAAGGCAAGGAGGGGAGGAGCGGAGCAGGAGAGAATGACCCCCGAGTCAGCAGTCTTCAGCGAGAGAGGGAGGGAGCAACAGCTGAGAAGCAGCGATGGAAAGGAGACCACCTTTCCTTCCCCCTTCCCTGCGGCAGAGTGGCCCCCCCCCGACCCCGGGGTGGGGGAGGCTGCAGGTGGGGCTAGAATAGAATAGAAGGGGAAGGAAACGGCTCTGGAGTCAGACGGGCCTGGGTGTAATTGACTGGCCTTTGGAAGAACTCTTAATTTCTCGGAGCCCTGATTTACTTATTTGCAAAGTGAGGAAAACACAGGCGTGCCTCGTTTCATGGACCTTCACTTGTTTGCTCTTGTGCCTCTCCACGGATATATATGTTTAACCCATTGACAGCTCGTAGCGACCCTGCACCAAATAAGTCTGTGTGCATCATATTTCTAACACTTGTCCGCTTCGTATCTGTGTTACGTTTTAGTAGTTCTCACAGTATTTTGAAAGTTTTCATCCTTATCGTATTTGTCATGGCGATCTGTGATCTGTGATCTTCGATGGCACTGTTGCAATTGCTTTGGGGGCGCCGGGACGGCACTCGTACAAGGCAGCAAACTCAGCTGATGGAGGTCATGTGTGTTCTGACTGTTCGGCCAACTGGCTCTTCCCCATCTCCCTTCCACGCCTCAGCCTCCCTGTCCCCCAGGACATGACAACATGGACATCAGGCCAACTCGTAGCCCCACAGTGGCCTCTAGGTGTCCGAGTGAGAGGGAGAATCACCCATCTCCTGCTTTAAATTGGAAGCCGGAAATGATTAAGCCCAGCGAGGAAGGCGTGTTGAAAGGCAAGACAGGCCAAAGGCTGGGCCTTGTGACCCCAACCGTTATCCAGGCTATGAATGCAAAAGCAAAATTCTTGAAGGAAATTGTGTTACTGCAGTGAACACACGAGTGGCGAGAAAGTGAGACAGCCTTATGACCGGTGTGGAGAAGGTGTGGGTCTTTCTGGACAGAAGGTCAAAGCAGCCACGGCGTCCCCTCACGCCAGAACCCAGCCCAGAGCAAGGCCCTGACCTGTCCCCAAGTCTGGGAAGGCTGAGAGCGGTGAGGCAGCTGCAAAAGAAAAGTCTGAAGCTGGAAGAGGTGGGTTCAAGCGCTTTAAGGAAAGAAGCCATCTTTTTTTTTAACGATTGCCTGTTTTTTTTTAAAAAATATTTTATTTATTTATTTTTTAGAGAGGGAAGGGAGAGAGAGAGAGAGAGAGAAACATCAATGTGCGGTTGCTGGGGGTTCAAGGCCTGCAACCCAGGCATGTGCCCTGACTGGGAATCGAACCTGCGACACTTTGGTTCGCAGCCCGCGCTCAATCCACTGAGCTACGCCAGCCACGGTGAAAGAAGCCACTTTTATAACACAGCGAGTGCTGATGCAGGAGCGGCAGCAAGTTGCCCAGACGGCCTAGCGCAGGCGAATCCATGAAGGCGGCAACACCAAATAAGATGTCAGTGCAGACGAAAGAACCTTGTACTGAAGAGGCTGCCACCTAGGACTCTCATAGCCAGAGAGGAGAAGTCCGTTCTGGCTTCCAAGCATCAAAGGCCAGGCTGACTCTCTGGCGAGGGGCTAATGCGGCTGTGACATCACGGTGAAGCCAGTGCCCACTTATCAGGATTCATTCTTGTTGTAACGTGGAAGAATTTTCTTCCTGTTTAAGTGTGTGTCACCTTTTGTTTATCCATCTGTCTGTTGATATGGACTCAGGCTGCCTATACTGTTTTTGCTGTTGGAATAATGCTTCTGTGAACATGATATATGAACAGCTCTTCAAGACCTGGCTTATAGTTCTTTTGTATGGACAAGGGTATATGCTCAGAAGTAGAATTGCTGGATTGTATGGTAATTTTATTTTTAATTTTTTGAGGAACCACCATGCTGTTTTCCAGAGAGGCTGCACCATTTTACAGTCCCACCAACACTGTACGATAATTCCAGTTTCTCCACATCATCGCCAGCACTACTTATCTGTCTGTCTATCTATCTATCTATCTATCTATCTATCTATCTATCTATCTATCTATTTTTGATAGCAGTCATCCCAGTAGGTGTAAGGGGGTATCTTATTGTGGTTTTGATGTACATTTTCCTAATAATTAGTGATGTTGTGCATCTTTATATGTGCCCATTGGTTATTTGTGTGTCCCTTCTTGGAGAAACGTTCATTTCTCCAAAAGCCCTTTGCCTGTTTCTAGCATCTGTTAGCAGCATTTGAAGTGATCGGTCAGCCCTTTCTTTCTTCCAGTTGGCTTCCTTGACCCCAGACTCTCTCCTTTCCCTGTTTCTCTGGCCCCTTCTCTCCAGCCTGCTCTTCCGGCTCATCCTTGCACCAACCAGGCTGTTGCGTCTTTTGCTGGCCCACCAGTTTTTCCCTCAGGTCTCCGTTCCTTCCCACTCTGGTCATGCAGGGAGATCTCATGCCTTCTCACGCCTGTCGCCACTCACAAGCCCCACTGATATTCCAGTGGCGCTGGAGTTTAGATTTTTACACCAACAGACTTCTCCGAATTCGAGCTGCATGTTGTCTGATTGCCCACTTCACCGTTGCCACTTGCACATCTTAAAGGTCCTTGATCGTGTTCAAAACTGAACCTGTGATCTGCTCCACAAAATTATCCTTCCTCCTGGCTTTTCTTCCTCAGTAAAAGGTAGCATTATCTTTCTTATCCCCGGTAACCTCAGAATTATGACATCTGTCTCTTCTTTCTCTTGCATCTTGAGGATTTCAAGTCCTAAATATGGTGAATAACTCTTACACATGTACCCACTTTTATGTACGTCTATCCATCCTTATTGTCATCACACACGTCCAACTCTGTTAGTGCCATCTAACTCAACTCCCTTATTTACCCTTTTAGATTCTAGGCTTCCTGCATAGTGACCCTTAAAACACACATTGCATTGTCTTCATCCATTCTCTCAATGGCTTTCGTGGGCTTCCTTGTGTTCTAAGAATACCATCCCGGGATGTCTTCCACCACAGGGTGGGAGGGACTACAGGGGAGACCAGAAGAGGGAGGGCACTGAGCTCTGGAGAACGTCACCTTGAAGTGCCGGAGAGTGGGAACACCCAGGAGAAACTGAGGCCAGGAAGGCAGGAGGAAGACTAGGGGAGGAAAGGAAATACAAGCTAACGTGAGAGTGCTTCACAAGGGGGGAGGCGGCCAACTCACACACGCCTGGACTGTGCAGAAAAGAGAGAGCCGGAAAAGGCTCGGAGTGAGCTGAGGCAAGATACGGGGCATGGATGCGAAGGGGGATCTTTGCAGTTTTGCTCTAAAGCAGAATAAGTGGCGTATTAGTTTTCCGGGACGGATGTATCAAAGAGCCACAGACTGGGTGGCAGAAACAGCTGAGATTAGTTTTCCCATAGTTCTGGAGTCCAGGGTCTGATTCTGGTGTCAGTCAGAGTCAGGAGGGCCTGTGGCTCCTGAGGCCTCTCTCCTTGGCTCGGAGATGGCTGTCCGACCCCGTGTCCTCACGTGGTCTTCTCCCTGCATCTGCCTGTGCCCAACTTCCTTTTTCCTGTAAGGACACCGGTCCTAGGGGATTAGGGCCCACTTTACTGGCCGCGTGTCAGCTTAATCACCTCTTTAAAGGCCTTATCTTCAAATGCGATCCCATTTTCAGGCGTTGGGGATTAGAAGTTTAACACAGGGCTTTATCAGCGTCTGACAGATGGGGAGTGACGCAGAGAGGCTTTTTGCTGCACTCCGGGTCCTTCTCCTTAAAAATGCAGGGACCGACTTGGCTTTCATTCCCAGTCACCCACTTCTCTTCTCCTAGTGGCCCCCAGTCTTTGCCCTTTGTTGGTCCTTTAGATTACACTTCTCTGATCTTTCCGCCGAGGGTCTCTCCTTGCCGCGTCCCCTTGCTTTCTCTAGCACGTTGCAGTTTTATCTGACAGCGCTCACCAGCTCGCGGTCCTTTGCTTCTGCGTCTTGGATCGAGTCTTTCTCCTTCTCGGACCGCAGGTTCAAGGACGGCAGGGTCCTCACGTGCTTTGCTCGCTACGGTAACCCACGGATCCAGCACAGTGCCTGGCACAGGGTGGGTGCAGGATAAATACCTGTTCCAGAAATGACTGATCGAAGGGAAAAACCAAGCATGCTCCCTGGTAAACACTTACTTTAATTTTGCAGACTTCAAAAAGTTTATTCCAGAGCATCAGTGACTCACGCAAATAAACAGAAAAAGGCACAGGTAGGGTGGAGATCAAGAGCACTGACAGTAGGAGCTGGAAATAGAAGCACATCTGTTACCTTCCCGCACATTGGAAAATGCGCCTCATATTGAGCCCTTTATGTAGTTGAAAGGGTTTGTCATATAGTTTCCTCTTTCCCAACCTGTTCTACAAAGGGACACACAAATACTTGAACTGCAAGAGAGTTACGTGCTTGAATCTGCACTCCTGTGTAGTTGTCTAGAGATCCCAGCTCCACCAAAGGTGTTGGGGTCAGGTCTGTGACGTCGGGCACCGGCTTTGCGCTCTGGCGGGGCTCCCCCCTGGCTGGCTGCTGCAGGCCCGGCTCGCCCCCCCTCCCCCCGCTCTTCGTGCCTGGGACCCGCCGTGTGGTGGCATTTGGAGATGGGGCCTCTGGGAGGTGATTAGGGTTAGACGAGGTCAGGAGGTTAGTGCCCTTTGAAGATGAGGAAGCAACGCCAGAGGACACGTCCTCTCTTTCTCCACCGGGTGAGGACAACATGAGAAGCTGTCTTCAGGCCGGGAAGAGAGCTCTCCCTGGAATCTGACCACGCTGGCACTCTGACCATGGGCCTGCAGCCCCCAGAACTGTGACAAAATAGATTCCGGTGGTTTAAGCTTTCCAGGATGTGATGTTCTCTTACGGGGGCCCGAGCGGACTGGTGTAACATGTCTTCTGAAAGTGGTAACTTTCCGTGCTGGGAATTCACCAAAGACAGGAAAGGGTTCGTACACTAAATATCTGGTATAGGGCTCCTCAAGGCTCAGTCTGAGCTTGGCCGGTCAAAAATGTCAAATCCAGTGCAAGGAAAGCAGTGAAGAGGCATCGGTATCTTCCCCCGTCTCTCAAGGAACCAGCAAAAGAAGACACATGATCCTATTTCACCAGAAAGATAAGAAAAAACCCCCCAAAACAAACCCATCTCTGGTCTCTCCCAACATTGTCCGCATGGGTGGCAGCTCTGCCCCTCCACGTTCGCTTTATCCCCCTCCCCGTCCTGAAACCGGACCCCCCCGCCCTTGCCAAAGTGAGCCTTGGAGTCTGACATGTGGATCCGAGTGACCCCGCCCTCCGTTTTCCTCCAGCGCTGCTCCCCGGAACCGGGAGCTGCTGCCCAGCCCGCGGACGGTCCTGCACGGGAGACTGTGCCAGCCCCAGCAGCAGCAGCATCCCTCAGCCTCCGGGCGTTCCATCCCTGCGACCTCCCGGATTCCCGCCCCGGGACCAGCTCCCCCCGAGACCCCAGGCTCGGTTTTCTCCGCTCCGAGCCGTGGCGCGTTCGGTGACTTTCCCAGGTTCACAGCAGCCGCCCAGCTGTTGGAGCGGCTCCGGAACCGGCTTGACGGCAAGTCCTCCTGCGGGTGCCAGGCGTCCTAGGGGCCTGGGGGGAGCGGTGGACCGGTCAGGGCCTCCCGTGGGTCCAGGTCTGTCTCCATCGCCATCCCTCTGCCTTTCAGGAAGACCAGGAAAACGGTGTCCGTGGTGGTTGGGGGAAAGAATAACACTCGGTTTCATGATTGAGAGGAAGGTCTTAGACTTCCCTCTTCAGGGAGCTTACACACCGCCCCCTGCGTCTGGTCTGTGTGTGAAAGAAACATCGAACCCAGTCAGTATGTATTTTTTCAAGCTGTAACACTAAGCTCCCTGGGGTCCCCGCCGTGCCTGTGGCAGACACCACTACCACGTGAAACTACTAATCGTCCCAGTTCTCGCCTCCTTGCCAGAAACGGGAAGACTGCCCGTCTCCGCCCACTCTGTGGCCTCGTGGGAGAACCGCGTGTGCTTCGCCAGGTTTCCTCCCGCTTGGCCTTGTGTTTCGATGGCGGCGCCACAGGTGGAGGAAACCTGGAATTCCGCGCCCCCTCTTATAGGAGCGTTTGTCCCGCGTCAGAATACACCAGGCTCCGTGAGAGTACAAGGCTTTGTTCCGTGAGGCTCTGAACCTTTGCAGCCACGTGCTGCAAAGCATCCCCCAAGCTCTCCTGACTGATGGAATATTATCCAGCTTTTGGGTGTTTGGCTGGGGACCGACATGCCTTGGATCTGGCCACTTCTGCCCCTTTCCATCCTCCTCCTCCCAGGGATCCTGCGCTGGTGGTCAACACACGCTCCCGGCCACGCACGGGGCAACCACGGGAAAGCGGGGTGCGGCCACACACCCGCGCCTGGCTTTAGGACAGCGAGCCCAGAAAACGATGTGGGAGACATTACCCAAGCATAACTGGGCACCACAGGACCATTATTTTCTCATTAGGAACTCGGATAAACACAACTTAGTATACAAATGGAATTTAAAGTAATTCCGATACTGAACTTCATTTATCAAGGAAATATCAGGGGGTGAGGCAGGGGAGGAGGCAGAGCGTATGTTCTCAATGCACTAAAAGAAAGCTCTTAGACTTCTTTCTCCCCGTTTCTGCCACTTCCAACAGCTTCCACAAGGAGAACAGCTGCTCCCTGAGAGCTGTCTGTCAGTGTCTCCCCACCCCCCACGCGCCACACGGCGGGACACGTGCCAGCGCGTCCTCTCACTCGGAGGGGCCGACCCTCCTTTCCTCTGCCTTCCCCTCCTATTTTCCTCCCGCCAGCTGCCACCAGCCTCCCCAGCAGAAGAAGGAGAGGCTGTGTGTACTCACATGCACGAATCATTTCTGCCTCTGTCGTGCATGAAGACAAGCATCAAATTCCTGTGCAGAACTACTGTGAATGTATTAGCTCGAACAGGAAAATGCAAACTTCGGGCAGATCACCGTAGCTTAGAACTTGGACCTGACCTCCCCCCGCCCCCCTCCAAGATTTATTGCTTTCTAGCAGTGTGAGTTAGGAAGCAAATTAACCCTTCTGAACATTAGTAATGACATTGTAAAATGAAATGAATAATATGACCCATTCCATAGGATTCTGATGAGATTTTAATGAAATAGATAATCCGTGCAAAGTAGGGCAGCACTTGACCCCTGGTCAACACTCCATAATATTAACTCTCTCCTGCTCTCCCCCTGCCCCCTCCGGGCCACGCCCACCGTATTTTATTCTCCCCGGACACTGGGGAAGCACCCAATTACACCCATTCACCCCATCCTCATAGCCACTGGGACCTAGGGTTTATGGTATTCATTTCACAAATGCGGATATGGACAGAGAAAAAGAACAAAAAATGGGACATAGGGAAAAAGAGCAATCAAGTCATCCAGGACCAACTTCCCTCGTTTTAATTGTTTCTTTTTTTTTTTTTTGAGTTGAACAGATAAATGTTTTCCACCTCCACTTTCCCTGCACATTTTGTGAACAATTCTATGTTACCCAGACAGACTAGGAACCTAGTTCAAAGGGCTGTGATCCTTTACAGACCACCATGAAACAATCTGGCAGAATAACATGCAGGTGGGTGTGGTCCAACCTTCCCATTGAATAGAGTTGATGGAATGAGAATTTCTAAATGTCTTTCTGACTTATAGATGACTAGCGTATTAGTTTGTTCCCGTCGCCATAACAAAACACCACAGACGGGTGGGTTTAAACCTCAGAACATGATTTAGCCACATTTCTGGGGGCTGGAAGGCCAAGAGCAAGGTCCTGGCAGGGTGGGGGCCCTCGGCGGCAGCTCCCTGTGGCCGCTCCCCTCCACATGCGCACCCCTCTGGGCACAGGCATCCTGCATCTCTCGCCGCTGAAGCTTTTTATTTTCCCTCTGTCTGTTTCATCATCTCCTTTGCGTACAAGCTCACCCTACGGACCTCACATTCACTTAATCACCTCTTTAAAGATTTTATTTCCAAATACAGTCATGTTCTGAAGAACGGAAAGTTAGGGCGTCAGGATATACATTTGGGGGGAACACCATTTGGCCATAACATGCATCAGGTGCAAATATATTTTGACACCTGACAGATGCGTGAACATTTTGACGTGTAAGGAAATTTATTGTTTTCTATGCCAAAGACCCCGCAGAAGTTTAATAAACACCAGTGTGAGCTTGAGTCACATCCTGGGAGACTGCAAATCACTGGCCACGTGGGCTGTCTTAGGAAGCCGTGGAAACTGAAGCTTATTAGTGTTCATTTTGGTTACGATTTAATAGCAAGCCGATGATGCTTCACCAGCTCATAAAATCAACTCAGGAAGTCAGACTGGTGACGACTTCTTTTTCTGAGTTGACTGTTGTAAGAAAGACTTGAGAGGGGAACGAATAATGCTGAAAACAGAAAAAGGGCATTTTCTAAACCCAATTTAAAGAAGAGGCAGTCATCCCGTGTTCAAGGAGAAAATATTTTAGTCTACCACGTATCCTAAGGCCAGAGCATTCGAAAGTGCTTTGGCCTCAATATGTCCAACGATTGTTTGACATCGTCTTTGTAAGGACCTATTAGCAACTTTAAAAAGTCCCCAAGCTATTTTACTGCTATAGGGCACTATTTCACAGTGGTATCAGCTCTTTTGGGTTGGGTATTTTTGGCTCCTACTTTCCTCTTTGAAAGCAAAAACCCCAGGAACTTAAATTGTTTCGAAAAGCAGAGGGTCCCCGGTGGGGTGGCTGAGGCTGAGGCTGAGCCTGGCTCCCTCTGCTCCTCCATCAGCAGTTTTGGACCAGAGCAAAGGCCCAGGTGGGGCTGGTTACGCAGCTCTCTTTCTCCTCATCTGGCCATTTCGCTTTCCTGGGAAGGTCGTTGGTCTCTGAGTCCAGCGCACTCCAGTGATGCGGCGAGAGCTGCCGGGATGAGGGGCGGATGCCAGTCTGCGCCTCTGCTCTCGTGGCTGGGGAGTGGGCATTGCAGGGGCGAGCTCAGGTCACCCTGGAAGCAGAGCCCACCACTGAGGGCAGAGAGGACCACACGTCTTCGGCTCTTCTTGGACCCTGAAGTTCCCATTTGAATTCTTGACTACTTAAGACCATCTCTCCAGACAAGATTTGTGAGGTCATTAATACCGTTGAGAGTCACCTGTGGTTCTGGTGGACATAGTCTTTCCTTTGAAAGATAGTAGCCAGGTTGGTCCGGTTCTGGGAATTTGAAAGTTGTTTTCACCTTTTCTGTAGTGATTTTACAATAAATAGCAATGGTAAAAGTAAAAGACTCTAAAAATAATACACTCAATGCATGTCTGTAAGTGTTACCCTAGTTGGCATCGCCACCGCCTGACTCTGTGGCCTCAGCCTCCTCCTTCGTCCTGCCTGGCCCCTGACGGACATCTCTCTGTCCACACCTCGGGGTGTTATCTGTGTGCGGGAATCTGGGACCCCTCCGACTTCTCCTCTGTTCCTCAGTCTCACGTGACCTAAGCCTCGGGGCACTGGGTGGCCCACACTGGATGATGTACCCCCAAAGCATCGCAGATACAGACAACCCACGTGCTCGCCTAGATTACATTTAAGACTGCTTTAGCTCTAATATTTCTAAAAGCCGGTGTCTCATCTCCATGGTACACTTTGGTTTATCCCATAAATGCAATAGAACCCTCTCATTTATTCTTCTATCAAGGAAGCTTTAGTGTTCTTTGACTATTTCTTGGGCTTTTCTGTCTCTCCTATGCCGCATATTTCCTTGTTTTCCATAGTTTAAGGCAATGAAAATTTTAAATTATTTCTAAAATAAGTCAATTTCCAGTATCTGAGTAGGCAGAGCATTTGGTACACGCCCCTCCCCCATTTGAGAGTTTGTGAAGTGTGTTCCAAAATCTTCCTCATTTCTGTTTCACCCTGTACGAGGTAAGCAACTATTTTTGCCCTTCTTTCATCATTGTCTTTTTTGGGCCCCCCCCTCCCCCAGACTTGCGGCCAGACATGGCGGAGGCGGTTCTCCGAAGGGGAGTCTGCAGCCCGGCCCGTTCCCCTGGAGGGGCCGCTTTCTCTTCACAACCCGAACAGCCACAGCAGAGGAAAATCCCTCCGGTGTTCCCGGCCCGCAAACAGCAAGCCTTCCTGGGGTCACTTCCCGACACCTCCCCAGGCTGCTTGGGTTTCTGCAAACATCTTTACTGGCTCCAGGAAGGGTGGGTGGCGACTGTTCAAGCGGTCGACTGAAGTCCGTCCCAGGGGCCAGCAGTTCCTTCGGGAAGTGGGGCCAGAGAGCACGGCGTCTCCAGAGGGCGCGAGGCCAGGAGAGCGAGGGAGAGGGAAGCAAGGGCGACACCTGGCCCCGAGGTGCAGCTGGGCAAAGGTTTGCCGAAGCACCTCCGTGCGTGTCTCTGACAGGCTCGCTCACGCACAGCCCTCCGGAGTGGTAGCCGCGCCCTGCTCAGCCCGCCTGCGGCCCACTTGATGTCCCTGGGCCTTTCAGGCTGGCAAGATGCAAGAGCCACTTGTCCAGGCTGCCACGGGTACATCGCACATCGGTGTAAAGTGACCGAGCCTTTCTCCGGTCAAGGGTTAGGGTTAGGGTTAGGGTTAGGGCCAGACCCTAACCCTAGGGCCAGACAGGTGGGGGCAGACCCTTGTTTCCACGGGCGCCCAGCCTGCAGCTGGTGAGCCGGGTCGGCCAGCCCTCACGTGGCAAACTGACCCAGACCCAGACCCGTTCCCTGCGCCTCAGAGTCGCTCAGAAACTGCAGCTCCGACTGGGGAAGGGCAGTGGCCCGGGGAGGACCTGCCTAGTCCTTGGTGGTGACTGGGGCCCTGCGAGGGCAGGTGCTGGGCCCAGGGCAGGTGCTGGGCCCAGCTGTTTCCTCTACTCAGGGGGACGCGAAGGTGTGTCTTGGGGCCCTCGGGTTCCTGTAGGGGTTGGGCTGGAGGAAGAACAGCCACTAGGGAGACACGCGGGGCCTCTGGAGGAGGAGCGCAGCTCAGGACCGGGACTTGACTCTCCGCGGTTCGGGCTGAGGCCCGCGGGTGCGCTGGCTGTCCGCCTCTCACCGTGGGCGGTTACGCACGCAGCCCCCGGTGAGGTTGCCTGAAGGGCGAAAGGTGGTGCTGAATTTTGCTGATTTATAAGGACTTTAATATCATACTTGAGTAAACCTCATTCTATCCAGTTTCACAGCTTTGCTTTTTGTTAGAACATTAATAAAAGGTGAGGCTGGCATTCACCTACGATTTCTGTTCTTACCAAGTTTGGTTTGCAATTTTTATTGCTGTGTAGTAACTATGTTCTCCTTTAACATTTTGCTACTCCCCACCCCCCCACTTTCTTTATTCTGCGTTTCTACCTCTAGAACCAGTCACTGGTTCAATTCCCTGTGCAAGAGAATCTTTCCTACCTAGGTTGATTCAATGAACATTTTAGAAGACCCTCTTCCAGACCGGGGCGGGGTGGGGGGGAGTAGAAGGAACCCAGGAAACGGAGTCAGTATTTTGTCTTTACGTCGCCATGCGGTCACTGTGTGACATCAGGGGGTCACTCGATCTCCCCGGCCCTCAGTGTTGTCCCCGATTTGCTGGGGGCGGAAACGTGAGCCCACCCCCTCAGGAAGTCTTGCTGACCAAGTGAGATAGTGGGTGAGCACTTGGCAAATCGTGATGTCGATACCTGTGACTAACTCTCAAGAACAGGTTTTTACTGAAAACGCCTTCTGAACTTGAGGCTCTTGTAAGGATAATGCGTGTTACCCACGGGTTTTTGCTCATGCAACCGCGCATCGCACCGTGTCCTGGGTTCGGCAACAGGGGTGTTCCGTGGCGCTTTGAAAACACGGGTGGGCAGACGAAAACGCTGGTGGGGTGTTTGTTACATTTCAAAGGGTCAGATAAACTCGCCGATGCTCCTGCCTCTCCCCAGAGCGAGTTGGTTTGCCCTGGAGAACAAAGCCTCTCTCCCTCCTCTGTTTGTCGGGAGAGGAGGGGCGTGGCCACAACAGTCCGCCCTGGGAGCCCTGGTCCAAAGCCACGGTGCGGCCCGCTCACGCACAGGCTGACGCCTGGCTCTCACGGCCACGCCCCATGGGATCTGGGGGGTGGGAAACCGATGTTCATAGTCGGCAAGTCGGTAAAAGTCTGCCTCTCACCCCAGCCTCACGTTTCCCATCAGGACGAATGAATACATAAATACAGAACTCTATAAAAAAGAGCCCTGGCTGGTGTGGCTCAGTGGATTGAGCACCAGCCTGCGAACCAAAGGGTCACCGGTTTGATTCCCAGCTGGGGCACATGCCTGGGTTGCAGGTCAGGTCTCCAGGGAGTATGTGAGAGGCAACTGCACATTGACGTTTCTCTCCCTCTCCCTCCCTTCCCCCTCTCTAAAAATAAATAAATAAAATATTCTAAAAGAGTCTATAAAAAAGAAAGATAGGTATAAAAATGTAAAAGTAATGGATTACTACATTTCTTAGAGATATACCTCTGTGCTGAAACTCGAGAAAGCTATAAAAGCATGTAATCTGTGTGTGTGTGTGTGTGTGTGTGTGTGCATTATCAGGGCCACAGAATTCGGGGTGGTGCCACTTCAGGGGAAACAAAGGGCGCAGTGCACACGAACCACACGGAGAATAAAAAATGCCGGTAATGTTTTTTAACTTGGTGGAGGTTGCCCATGTGATTGTTTTATTACTACTCTGCTTCGTGATTTCCATGTAGTTTGTGTTCTCCATGACTGTCAAATATGATAGCACTTTAACTTCACGTTTCAGTTTATTCTCATGGGGCATAAGCATTTTACTGGATTATACATACTTATTCACACACACACATTACATTGTCTTCATTTCCAGGAATAGTCTCAGACCCGACTATTTTATAAAAACTATCTTCACTAGACTTCTTCTAATAATCGTATTATATACATGGATCTGGCAGAAGTAACGCCTGCTTGCGTGTGGTGGGCGGGGTAATAACATGGGTGTAATGATTTATAGTTTTAATGTGAACATTTCACTTCATATGTCACACGGTGTGCTTGAGTGTGATATTGGTATGTTACAGAATGACATGTGTGTGACTTTGTAATAAAAGAGTTTGTAATAAACAAGGGGCACTGTATGTGCTGGGTCCTGTGGTTGACTCTATGAATGTGCTTTTACATGATTAAGATATGCAATTAAATTGAAAAAACCTGGAAATTAGAAGTTAACTTCAATTAGTAGTTGGAAGTATATCTACCAAATATTTAGTTGTTGGCATAACAAAACAGGAATTATTTAAAGTGATTTAAATAATTCCACAAAATAGGAATTATTTAAAGTGATTTAAAATATAGTAATTCAACTTCTGTCTCCAATGCACATACACAAAAAGACAACAAAAAGAACTTTTTGATTTAATCTTTATTGTATCTTTTTACTGGGCAGACAGAATTTTTAAAAATCATGAGCCGTTTCAGGCGTCATGTTGCTGGTTGTAGTGCTGATATTGTGATGCAGAGATTGCTCTGTGTGATGTGGACCATTGTGTGATATCCTATCATTCCTGCTGTCACTGAACAAAAAAAGTTGTAGTGAAAAAAGAAGACGTGAGGAAGAAGGAGTAAAACAAAACCCCCGGGGTCCTGAGTTTGATTTGGGACAGCATTATGAAATCGTGATGGGTTTCATGTGCAAAAAGCATTTCCTTCTGCCTCTGTTCACTGAAAAGACCTGGAAACAATGTCCCCTCGACAACAATGAGCACCTCTAGCCCCCAGAGGGTGGTCTCTAAACACCATCCCCTCTGAAGACATCCAGGATCCTCGAAAAGGAGGCTGATCCCAGGTGAGGGGAGCAAATAAACACACAAGATGAACTTCTACCATCAAACTCAATGACCACGATGTCAAAAGAACTAAGGAGCTAACTTGACGAAGGTCCACCAGAGAAATATTGGATGTTTTATGTGTCGATACTGGTAATACCTACAGTGAACTGTTATATATTAAATATGTTGATATGAATGAGTTTATAGTGCTGCAGAAAAAGAAATCAAACAGTGGTGATTCATTGGTTACCAATGGAAGATGCTAGTAAGCCAAACTTTCATTAAAAAGAAAAAGTAAATAACCCCAGAGGGCCAAACATTTAAACTGTGCCTTGGGCGCCCAAATTATAGACGAGAGAAAAATTTATGGGGGTGTTCTAACTAATTGTGTTTACAAGTCGGACATGTTTAGCTGGGGGCTTTACTGATCTCGGCCGTGCCTGGCTGAGCAATCCTTTCATTTCAGCTTGACCTGCTTTTACGGGTGCTGGCTGGCTGTCAGCTGACCCCACACGGCCTTGGAAGGGACAGCTGGGGTGACCACAGCCCTCCCCTTCAGCCTGCTGCTCTAACACGCTGTCGTGGGTGGGGCAAGAGAACAGCAGTGGCCCCAGCAGGACAGCCATTTGCAAGCAGCCTCTGCGTGTGTCTCGTTTACTTACATCCCACGGGGGCAGGGGGGCCAGGCAGGCCACGGGAGTTCCCCGTGGGGTGGGGCATGGCTGGGGGAAGGGTGTCATCTTCGTGCTAAATTAGGAGAGTGGGCAGGATTAGAGATGAAGTAAGACTTGACTATTGAACTTGACCTATGGATTGGTCATCGTGGAAGCTGGGCCACGAGGGTTCGCGACACTACTCTGTCCACTCTTGCATGTGCTTGCAGTTGTCTCTGATAAGAAGGCACATTTAAAAGACCCCCGTGTCCGCACTCGGGAAGGACAGAAGAGGTTTTCTTGAGACTCTGTGGTGACCGCAGTGGTCTCCATTGTGCCTTTCTTGCTCTCTTTGGGCCGAACCAGGTCTAATGAGACCTGAGGGGGCGGGGGTGGGGGGGCCGGACAGCTGTTGGGGAGGTGACAGATCCCGAATATGTGGGTGCTTCTGCCGTCTCCGGGTTTGACACCACGGCTCTGCCCCCAAGTGCCAGCCTCGGTAGAAAAGTTCTTTCTGCTGTGCTTGCCTTTCTTACGAAGCATAAACGAGAGAGAAATGGTGTCTTTTATATGTCACATACCTTATGGTTAGACACGTGGATTTGTTAATTATTTGAGATACGATAATTTCAACCTACTAGTTTGAGACTTTCCTCCTCTCTCTCTCCCCCTCTCCCCTTTCCTCCCTTTCATGACTGTACTTAAAGAAATATTTATTAAACCTCTCTGAGAGCCAGGCCCCGTGCTAAGTACGAGTGATAAAAGGGCGAGCAGAAACACAGATCTGCCCTGAGTCGCAATTTATAAATTCAAGTTCACATGCACAATGCGAGCAAGGCACTCCGTGGTGGCTTAGACCCACCCGGACGCTCTCTCGTGATGTTTAAATAGCAACATTTCTCTTCTCGAGCAACACAAATCCGGGGCAGCCACATTCTGCAAATTGAAACCTTCAATTATGCTGTATTTCCAAACCTTCATATTTCAAGTCGCAAATCTAAAGTTCTCCCGAAGACATTTTTTATGGCCGGGCCTCTGCAGATTACTTATTTTGAGCGCGTTGAGCAGTTCCCATTTGGTGAGCTAGTCTGCACGCAAAACCCGAGAGAGGCGGGGTGCTGGTGTTCCTTCTTCTGAGAGCACGTGAAAATGACTATGTGGCTTCATTAATGCCATTTCATTCTGAATTTGTTGTATATTTGCTGCTTGTCATGCCCAGAAGAATCTTACTTTGTGGCCTTTCTCCCAATGCGTGGCGTCTCTGCGAGCAGAGCTGTCATGGCAAGGAGTGACGAAGTGTGTCCGACATGAACAGCCCCCCTGTACACTTGGGTTTGCCCTGTCAACTCCCCGCCAAACTTACTTGAGTCCTTAAGGCATCATGAGCTTTGGGGAACTCGAGAGAACCCGTCTGGGACAGTGGCACCCCGTGTGGTAGGTCCGGTTGGACAAGAGGCACTTGCTCATCTCTGAAACGTAGCTGGGCCCCCGCTAATTCCAAAAGGCACCTCATTAGAATAAAAACCCTCTTATCACCGACAAAGGTGTTTGTCTCGGTCGCTGCCCACAATGATGCATTTGTAACAGCCAGTAGCTGCTAGGAGGACCACAGCACCTACGATGGTTTTGCTCGACTAAGGACACCATCCAGGGAATGGGTGGTCTTTTTGCAAGTTTTGTTTCGAATTGAACTTTTTTCTGGCGGTGGATGAATAATGCAGTCTCTGTGATCACCTTAGGAGCAGACTCTGTTTTGCACCCGGGCTATTTCCAGGAAGAGAGCCTGGCATTTGGGCTGGAGCCTGCGTGCCCTCCAGCTGGCCTCTCCCGCCGTCTCCTCGTGGAGAAAAAACGCTCAGAAACAAATGCGGAAGGCGGGCGAGGGCGATGCCATACATATGCATTTAAGTGTAAGGGCAGCAGGTCCTCCCAGCTGCTGTCTAAACGCTGCTGCTCCCCCCGGCACTGCGGCTGAGCTTGTTAGCCCTTCCCCTCTGCAGAGGGGGCCTGGCAAGGGTGAGGCTGCTGGTGTCATTTCGGATCTGCAGCTATGTGTGGTACTAATAAAACGCTCACGATGGGCCCAGGTGGCGAGGAGGGATGTCCGTCATGAGCAGCTTTGAGCAGCATTCATACACGGCGTCGCAAAGCACAGGAGCGATGTCTTCCCTTTCTAGTGAGAGAAGGGGCTTTGGATTGCAGAGGCCAGGGTGTGAATGGAGGGTTTGCAACATCCCGGTTGTGTGACCGTGGTCAGGTAACTGACCCCCGAGTCTTGGCCTCCTGTCTGCAGAGCGAGAACGGCAGTTTGTCCCCATGTCTCAGTCTTGTTGGAAGATGAACTGAATGGGACATGTAAGTGTTGAGTGTAAGGCTTTAATCAGAGCAACTTTAACAAATACTGATGGTGGGGAGGATGAGGAGGCTGGCCACAGGAATGATGATGAAGATAATGATGAAGATGATGGCATGGATGATGATGACGATGATGGTGGGATGAGGATGAAAATGAGGACGATGATGATGAATGAGATGAGGATCATAAAAGTCACCATGAAGATGATGATAAGGATGATGAAGATGATGAGGGTGAAGATGAGGAGGATAATGAGGGTAGGCTGAGGATGCAGATAACGAGGTGCTGAGGAGGAGTGTGAAGATAAAAATGACGATGAAGATGATGAAGATGGCGATAAGGATGAAGGCAGGCCCTTTTAAAGGGGAGACGCAGCCCCACTTAGGTGAATTAAACGTCCCCAAACGTCCAGGTATCTCTCGTTCATTCTTTAACTATCAGATCTCCATCTGCAGAGGGTGGGCTTCCACCAGCGTGCCCCTGTATACATTGCCCTTCGAGGAGGCCATCGGCAGCCTCCCAGCGAGCTCCTCTGCAACCCACGTTCAGCCGGCTGTCGGCACAGACGCTCGTGAGGCGCTTCTGTAATCTCCTCTGCGCCCCGCTTTTCCTCCACTGCTCTCTCCTGATATGTCTCGGAAATCTAATCTCCCAAAACTCTAACGGGGTTTTCTCCTCCAGACTGAGGCTGCTTCTGGGTGTGTGAGCAAAGGTTCTCCATGGCCACCCTAACTGGTTAGCAGGTACCTGCGGCGGCTCTCCCGCCGCGCCGGCTTCTCCCTGACTCCGATGTCGCGCTGGTTCAGAGCGGGGCTCTGCCGTCCACGCCTGCAGCTTAGATCGGACCCACTGCCTGATTTTATAAAGAACCCTTATCAGAGCTCACTTGGGTCCGTCATTTACACACGCGAGGGCTGCCTCCTCTCAGAAGAACAGAATCGAGTCGTTGCAACCGAGACCTCACGGCCCACGAAGCCAACATGTTTCCCATCTGGGTCTTTGTAGGTAAAGTTTCCCCGTCCCTGGCTTAGCAGGTGGAAGGGGTGGTCTATCTGTCTTAGCTCCGGGGAGTGTGCGTGTGTATTACTCAGCATGGAGCACGGAAGGGGTATTGGGGGGAAAATAAGTTCTTTTCTCGACCTCCCAAATTCTCACGTTAGGCGGTAGAATCACGGCCTATTTTGTCTTGGATGAAAATGCTAAAGCATCAGCAGGCCCAGGGCAGTGTTTCATGAGATTGATATCAACAGTTTTCAGAAGCGTCTGTGGCACCCAGCTCTCAAGTAGTCCCGCTAAATCTATCTATTAAGCTCTTAGGATGAGCTAATAAAAGCCGCTTTGAGAACGATGTCACTGGCAACCATGTCCAGCTGTCCCTGGAACCCAATGCTGCGGCCGTGGGCAAGCGACAGAGAAGAAATAGAGCTCGATGTGGACTTAGGTGTGATCGTGTGATAACGGACAAGGGACAGGCAGCAGTGAGACCATGGTGGAGAACCTAAGAAAATAAGGCATCAAAGGAGAACAGGCTTGAACATGGAGAGAAACCTGCTGGAACACCGGTTGGAGATGCCATAAATCTCATACTCTTTCCAAAGCAATTTCCTGGAATTCCTTTGAACACTCTGTAAAAATATTAGATGCAAAGGAGGGTGGGGAGAGAGGGGCTGAGGAGGCTTGGGGAGCAAGGGTGAAGGAGGAAGGGCACCCCAGGCCTGGCTGGACCGGGAGAGGACAGGCGTCCCTGTGTAAGGACAGACAGCCCAGCCAGCCCCGCGACCCAGGCCCCTGTGTGCTACGGAACGTTCAGAATGGAGCAGCCGCCAGCTGGAGCCACGGCCGGCGCACTGGTCTGGGGGTCAGTGATGTGTGGGTAGCGAAGAGTCACCAGCCACCGAGAGGTATCTGTGGAATAGCGTTTTTTTTAAAGATTTTATTTTATTTATTTTTAGAGAGGGAAGGGAGGGAGAAAGAGAGAGAGAGAAACATCAATGTGCGGTTGCTGGGGGCCATGGCCTGCAACCCAGGCATGTGCCCTGGCTGGGAATCGAACCTGTGACACTTTGGTTTGCAGCCCGTGCTCAATCCACTGAGCTATGCCAGCCAGGGCAGAGTAACATTTAATGATGAGTTTCGTGGGTGGGAGAGTCGGGGACGGGGAAGAGCGAGACGGCGTTGTGCACGGGGTGAGAGGAGGTAGAAGCTGCCGAGCAGGGACCGAAGTGCCGCCGTGGTGTGGGGCGACAGGGGCTCAGGGCAGACCCCAGTCAACCCGGAGGGAGAGCAGATGGGTGCGGTGGGGGAACCTGCCCTGCAGGGGCAGGGGCTGGAGTTTAGGCCCCACCCGTCACCGTCACCATCTGTGTGAGCAGGACAGCCAGTCTCCCAGAGGCCCAGCCCTCTCGGCCGCACCCTTGGGCCGGGTGGGATGGGGCAGAGGCTGACGGGATCTAGTGAAGCTTCCAGCTCCGACAGCGCCGTTGCTTTGTGTCTGTGGCGGTGCGTCTGCATTTTCGTCCGGTGGCTCCCATCCTTCCATCCATCCTTCCATCCATCCATTTA
Source organism: Phyllostomus hastatus (assembly GCF_019186645.2). Classification (NCBI taxonomy): domain Eukaryota; kingdom Metazoa; phylum Chordata; class Mammalia; order Chiroptera; family Phyllostomidae; genus Phyllostomus; species Phyllostomus hastatus. Next base: position 97,472,646 of record NW_025333872.1, read on the forward strand.
TGTATCTATTCCACTTCTCACCTATTTTCTGTCGTCTGTCTTGACAAACACTGGCATTGTTCGTTTCGCCTTAACAGGAATAAAATGCAGTTTTTCTGTAATTTGAAAAGGCCTGTGGCTCTGAGTTTCAACGAGTCCACACAGAGCCAGGTGGGCGGGAGAATTCTGATTGTATGAATTCCATTTTTACTTCATTGTCCAGAGTGAGTACAATAGGGAGAACAGAATTCTATCAAGTTACAAATAAAAACCAGTAAGACTTTGGGCATAGGTTTTTTAAAAAAACATCTTTACTTGGAAAATCACAGAATTTTGTGTTTTGGTTAAGTTACATTTCAGTGATTCTTTTAAGAGCCTTTGGATTTTTTTTTAAGCTGAAAAAGCCTTTGTGATAGGGAGTCTCCTTCACACTGCTGTAACCTTTAGGAGGCTAGGGTGTGCGTAGGTAGTACTCTAAAAGGAATGCCTTTTAAGACTCTGAAAAAGAAACACACTCATGAAAAGAAAATTATATGTTATTATATAGGTCTCTCCAGATTCAACTTGAGTCAAAATCACTTTCGCAATTTGCAGAGGCTCCTTGAAGAGGCTGCTTTTGCTTACGACATATCCTGCTCAGGTGAGATGGCTTCTCATTATTAACTATTGGGTAAACCACATAAATTTGCCTCAGAGAAGGTCACCCTTAATTATCAGGACTCACCAACAGTCTCTCTCCCTCCCTTTGTGTTGAAATAGCTGACTGTCCGAAAATACCTGCATAATATCGCTGCTGTTTCCCACCTGAGGTAACCAATCACTCCAGCTCTGGGTTTATTAAATGGGAATATTTGTAACTTCTAGTAGTCCATTGTGAGATTACTAAATCCATCTGCTGTGAGAATACTAAGGTAGGAGGAGGATGTTTGAACTTGCAAAGAGCCTTTCAAGATCCCTAAATAAGTGATATTGTGAAAAAACATGGTATTTTCCAGTCTAATTTTAAAATCTTTAACCTAATGAGAAATCAGTTTTGCATAGTCTATTTGCACCCCGAGTTTATTTTTCTGCTGAGTTGTACACAAGAAATTGGAGCTGGGTGTGTTCTCCTCTGTCATAGAAAGAAAGTTGTTTCTCTCCTCCCTCCCTCCCTCCCTTCCTTTCCCTCTCTCTCCCTCCCTTTCCTTCCCCTCTCTCCCCCTCCCTTTCCTTCCTTCCTTCCTTCCTTCCTTCCTTCCTTCCTTCCTTCCTTCCTTCCCCCCTTCCTTCCTTCTTTCCTCCCTTCCTTCCTTCCCCTTCCTTTCCCTCCCTCCCTTCCTTCCTTCCTTTCCCTCTCTCCCTCCTTCCTTCCTTCCTTCCTTCCTTCCTTCCTTCCTTCCTTCCTTCCTTCCTTCCTTCCTTCCTTCCTTCCTTCCCTTCCCTCCCTCCCTCTCCCTCCCTTCCCTCCCTCCCTCCCTTCCCTCCCTCCCTCCCTCCCTCTCCCTCCCTTCCCTCCCTCCCTCCCTTCCCTTCTCCCCTTTCCTTCTTCTTTTAAGCACACAGGGAATTGCACAGAGGGCCTGCTGGGGTCTGGTGAAAGCAGCTGCCAGTAAGGCGACACCGCTTGGGCTGAGGCAGATCCCTCGCTGGCCCTGGGCCGGCAGCTGACCCGGCCTTCGGTTGCAGCAGACCGACTCCTGCAGCACTAGGTCCTGGCGCTACGAAATCCTGGGCAGACAGACACATGCTTCAGGAAACAACTGGTTTGAAAGGACAGACTGTTTGAGACTCCCAGCTGCGAAGGCCACTTGTGGGAAAGGCTCCGTCCTCATGCGGGGGTCAGAAACAGCTGTTGCTGGGGGCTTAGCTTGGAAACCAAAGCCGACTGTTGGTGCCAGCCCAGAACTTTGATCACACATGGGTGTGCTGAAATTCAGCTGTTGACCTCCATGGGTACGACTCTGGACACCCATCCAAGGTCTCCTGTCGTTTCAGGCTTCGCTGGCTAAAAGCCCGGGGTGTCCAGTGCACCCCTCCGTCCATCGGGGTCCCAGAGCACCGCGCTCATGCTGGTCAGGCCGAGAACGCCCGCAGCATCTGCGCAGGGCCTGACGTTCGACAGGTTCTAGCGATGTGCGTGTCACACAGATGGATACCTTCCTTAGTCAGAGAACTGTGGTCTAAAGACCTGTGGAGGGTGGAGCGGGACTTCCTCATAACAGACACCGGAGTAAAGAAGACTTCGCCTCCTCTCCTTGAAGAAACCTGGCAAAGGCAATGAGGGGAACAAGGAACACACACACACACGCACACTTCAAGGTGAAACTGTGAGCGGTGAGTAGCCTGAACCGCCGCGTCTGGTGTCTGGTGTCCGCGCGGATCGCGGGCGCGGCGGGTGCTCCGGGTCCCGAGGAGCACGTGGGGAAGCCGAGGCGGCGTCCTGCTCGGGGCTGCACAAGGTGCTTCCCCAAACCACGTGGGCGAAGAAGAATGAAGGAAGACGGAATGAACGAGAAAGCGTGAGACCTGGCCGTGTTTTCAGAAAACGACTGGTTGGGTATCTCAGCCGAGCGGGCAGAACCACAGGCTGAGAACTCACGGGAGTCGTGGGAGTTCCGTCTGGCCTGTGAGAGCGCGGCCCGTGAGCCTCCGTGATGAGCGCTGTCTGGGGGGGGACCCGTGAGTTAGAACACCGCGTCTTCCTGTGCGAGCATGTTATACCGTGCGAGCATGTTACAGGAAAAATGAGTAAGTCAAATGGAAAAGATGGCAGGTAAAAAATAAAATGTTATCACAAAGCAGGGTAAAGTAATGACCAAAAACTACCCATGGGCTTAAAAATAAAAGCAAAAACAAGAATTAAGCAATCTAAGCAATCGTCTCTGATGAAGTGGGGTAGAAAGTGAAGATAGAATTGAAGTGGAAAAAGAAAGGTGTGAAAAAGAGAGATAACCTGTAAGAGCTTTAGGGAAAAAACAAAAAGACAAATAAAACTGTCACTGGGATGAAGGTTTTATTGGAGGCAGCACAAAGGGTATTATACAGCGTTAACGAATACAGTGAGAGACAAGAGGAACACGTGACAGTCAACATATGCACAACTGGGATCCTTAGGGGAGTGAACCAAAATGATAGAACAGAAAAAACATAATAAAAAACATGGGGCAAGAAGATATTTCACAAATTAAAAAGAAAAAAGCCCTAAAATCTACAGATCGAAAGGACAAGTGGAATTCCAGGACAAACTGACACAAATTTATATATTAGATATATTCTAGTAAGTTCATTGAATTGAAAAATATTTTGGGGGGAACTTCAACAAACTATGGTTAGGAATAGGAACATTCTGGAACATTCCTCCTGGTCCCGGGCTCCTCACCAGCAACTCTGAGCGCCGCGTAGAGAAGATTGCACTCAAGGGACAGCCACCAGGAAAAAACCAGAAACGTTTCAAATGGAAGAATGAGTCACTTCCTGCCACATGCAAACAAAAATAAACCCGGGGGTCATGACTGTTTGTCAGGCTTTGGGGTACGGCTATCGAACACGGCCAGCGCGGTCACTTCAGAATGGAGGGCACCCCTGACCAGGCAGGTGTCCCCCCGCACACCCGTGTTCCGGATGAAATGGCATTGCATCCTAGCACATCGACCGAGTGACCAAGTGCATTGCTCTGCTCGTCTCTGCATAAATAACTCAGACACCGAGACAAACTGACCACCAAAAACGGACCCCTGGGAAGGGAAACATTTAAAGAGATCAGTGATGGTAGGGAAGTGTAGAAAGCTGTGCAGAGCTACCTTTTGATAAAAACATCCGGTCCAGGTTATTTTGTGGGGAAATTCTACCAAACTCTTAAGAAATATGGAATGCCAACATTAGTAAGGGATTCTACAGCATATAAAAGGGAAAAATGGGCAGCTTTGGAATTCTTTTTGTATTTTTAGCCATGCTTTGCCAACCCTAACAAAAATAGGATTCTGGGAAAAAACTATAGAGGCAATAATTTTTGTAGGTGAGCAATATTCGGATGACAACCCAGCAGCGCCATAAAAGAAATAAAGTAAGTAAAATGGAGTTATTTTAGGAATTCAAGGGTAGTTTAAAATGATAATTTAATTTGCCATTGTAAGAAGTTGGACGAGAAAAGTTGTAAGATCATTTTTGAATGTGCCGAGAAGGTTTTACTAATAGTCGATATACATTCATGATTTAAAAGGAAATAAAAAACAGATTTTTATATCCCCTCACACATGACATTTCAAAAGTCAGCAGCCTGCTTCTCACATACATATTTCATTAAAGTGAGGAACAATTAAAAAGTTCATCTCCCAGCCCTGGCTGGCATAGCTCAGTGGATTGAACGCGGGCTGCAAACCAAAGTGTCGCAGGTTCGATTCCCAGTCAGGGCACATGCCTGGGTTGCAGGCCACAGCCCCCAGCAACTGCACATTGATGTTTCGCTCCCTCTCTCTATCTCCCTCCCTTCCCTCTCTAAAAATAAATAAGTAAAATCTTTTAAAAAAAAGTTCATCTCCCTGTCATCACTGTTCTTCAGCACAGGTTCAAGGGCACTAGCCAGAGATAAAAGTGGGGAGGAAGAGAGAGAGAGAGGTGAGACAACAGGAAAAGAGAGATAACATGACCTGTAGGTGCACGTGACATGACTGGCAAACTTCCAGGAGAAATGATGGAAAAATGACAGGCCAGGTGTCGGGTACCGAACCAGTACACAGGCATCACAATCTCTCGCACCACGTAGAGATGGGGGAGGGGGGAGGGAGGCCTCACAATAGCGACCAGAAAGACGAAATGTGTGGGTGCTATTTTAACAAGAGTTCCCCGTGTTCTACACGAGGAATATTTTAAAGTGACCGAAAGGCACAAAGTCAGTTTTGTGCAGATGAGAGTTGACTCCATATCAGACAGGAAGACTCAGTATCATAAGGCTTTAGTTCTCTCCAGGTTAATGTAGAAATGTAATGAAAGTTAAATAAAATTTCCGATGGGTGTTTTCTTTTATAGACAGATAAGCTGATTTTAAAATGTCTATGGAAAAGTAGACTCACAAATTTAGCCAGGAAATTTTGCAATAGGAGAACAAAGGTAGGATATACTTCCTATATTGAAAATAATATGATCTACTTTATAAACAGATCAATATAAGCAAAACAGACCCAAACACACTGGTATTTGGTGTATCATAAAGAGGCGATTTAAAATCTGTGGGGAAAATGTTGGTATTCAATGAAATGTATTAGAGCAATTATAGTCAGACCTCTGGAAAAAATTACAGTGTATTTTCTATTTTATATCCAAGTAAGTTCATGATGAAAATAATTATATGTACAATAATGAAGTTATAAAAGTTGTTAGAAGATGATGTGGGATAATTTAAAAAATAATCTTGGTACAGGAAGCTTTATAAATTTGACCTCAAATCCAAGATTTTGTATATATATATTTATAAGGAGATTATATATATATATATATATATATATATATATATATATATATATAGTTGGTTACATAGAGCTAAAGAATTTATACATGGAAAAATGTTAAAAATACAGTCAAAAGATAAATAAAATTGAAAACACTATCGCAAGTCATTTCACTAAGAGCTTAATTTCTTTAGTACATGAGGAGCCCTACCAATGTGCAGGGGAGTTACCAACTACCCATGGGGGAAATGGGCCAAGGTTATCATCTGTCACAGTGAAAACACCCACTGGCCCCTAAACATCAGAGAAGGTGGTCAGGTGTAAGAAGAAACATTCACAATAAATCTAAAGTGCAGTAGCATCTCTCACCCATCACTGCCAACGGCCAAGACGTTCGGTGCCCCACGGAGCGTGCGATGGTGTGGAGAGACGGGGCTAGCTGCTTTGGGGAGCCCATTCTCTTAAAACCTCCGTAAAACACAAGCGGACAACATCTGTCAACATTAAAAACGGGCACACCCTTTAGGAACTAGTAGTTCAGCACTCCCACCTCCGTGCGGCACGCACTCACGCACACAGCACGTGTGCACGGATGCTGCCCGCAGTGCCCTTCCGGCGGCAAAGGGCTGTCGCCAGCCAAGTCCGTCGGAGAACAGGGAACCGGAGAGATGCACTGTGATGCACCCGCGTGAGAGAAAATCACACCTCTCTTAAAAAAGAAGGAGCAGTCCTGCATGTACTGATAGAAAGTGGGCTTCACAAAATGTTATAATAAAGACGTGACAAAACAGCGTGTTTAGTGTGTTACCATCTCTGTAGTGTGTGTGTGTGTGTGTGTGTGTGTGTGTAAGAGAGGGAGAGGGAGAGAGGTCACTATTTGCAATGCATGGTTCATAAAGGTGGGCGGTCTGGGCGCGCAGGGAAGATCCGGTTTCCTCCACTCCGATCTCGTACCCTGAGCACTCTGAAGCGTGAGTACATAGTACCTTCTGGCTACGACGACGTCATAAGGGTCTAGGAAAAGACGTTTCACGGAATCTCCTGACGGTCATTCTTATAATTAACAAGGCCTTTGCCCTAGTTTAGAAACTATGCTGATTGTGAGTAACATCTTTATGTTTGATCCTCTGCAGAAATGGTGTCCGTGTCTGTACTGAAGGTCCCTGTCTGCACACGCGATGACGTTGCTTTAAAACGCCTTCCGTTTCTCCCAGACACGGAGCGTGGTCCCAGCCACCCGTGGTGACGGTCGCGGGCTCCGCGCCCTGCCCCTGAGCCGCTCTCCGGTGTCCGCTCCCGTCACTCTGGCTCCGTCTGTCCCCTGCTGCTCACGTCCGGTCCTCCCCTCCCTCGGCCAGCCCGTCCGCCCCTCCTGCTCAGGGCCTCCTCCCCCGTCCCTGTGTGTAGCTGCTGTCCGGGCCGCCCCAGCAGGTGTGGCTCAGGTGTTTCCATTCCTGGACCCCGAGACCCTCACGGGTGCCTAGTCCCACTCAGTGCTGGCCATGGCATACCCCACACCTGTCTCCGCCCGTTTCCAGACAGGGTGTCCTTGGGACAGACGCCTACCTCGGTCAGGGTCACCCACCTCCGGGTCTCCAGGTCCCCTCACAGGGTAGGGACGCAGTGCTGCTGTGCTGGAGTGAAGAGTGGCTGGGAGACCTGGCTGGCTAGCTCAGTGGATTGAGCGCGGGCTGCGAACCAAAGCATCGAAGGTTCGATTCCCAGCCAGGGCACATGCCTGGGTTGCAGGCCATGGCCCCCAGCAACCGCACATTGATGTTTCTCTCTCTCTCTCTCTCTCCCTCCCTCCTCTCTCTAAAAATAAATAAATAAATTTTTAAAAAAAGGATGGCTGGGAGGGACGTGGAGGGAGTATTTTCATCACCACCGGAGGGAGTGGGGAGCTTCGGCGGAGGAGGGCTGGGGCCCGGGGGCCCTCTCCCGTAGGCCCACTCTTGGTGGCCGCAGGGCTGGTGTGATGGTGACTCCATCCCCCCAGTCCCTTGCGTTTTCTTATCTAGGCCGGGGGCCCTGGGGAGGTAGGGGTGCGGAGGCTAAGCTCGAATTTGGTTTCCTGGTGCCCACTCACTGCCACGCGCCCCGTGCAGACCCGTGGCCTTGCTGCGCTCACGGTGCCTGACCCCTGCCACCTCTCACCGGCCAGAGAGTTGTTGTCGTGGGCTCTCCTTGGACTTGGGGACCACCTGTGCTATGCTCTCTTGTTTCCTTTGCCTGTTTCATGAAGATATGTCCCGTTCCAGGACCCTTACTTTCTTCCTCTCCCCACCTGACCGTTCTCCAAATCCAGTGTCTACTCCCGAGGCCACTCTGGATTCTGCCCCTCCTCCGCAGCCTCCCCGCTAACATAGTCTTTGCTGCGTCTGCTGGAGCGTGCCCTGAACTCGCCTCCCAGACCCTGCATCTCTCTCCTCTCCTCTGCTTCTGTCTGCCCTCCACACAGCAACCGGCTGCGCCTCTCGTCTCTCGGAAGGGCAGCTCTTGCCACGTTCTCTCACTCTCTGCTCAGAACGCCCCCGCAGCAGAGCTTGTTTGGGATAAACAGGCAGACTTAGCAGTAGCCCCGACAACGTCCTTTGCAACCTGGCCGTTCCCCAGCTCTCCAGCTCCGTCCCTTTCCCCCCTTTCCAACTTGGGCTCCGTGACCATCCCAGGGGTTCCTCCACGTGTGTGGGGGCCTCTCTCCCAGCGTGTCCCTCCCCCAGCAGCAGTGTCCTTCCCGCCAGGAGGTCTTCCTCAGCCCCCCAAACACAGGAGGACCCTCCTCATGGCTCTGTCGGCCCCCAGTGCACGTGTCGCACCTCATTCCAGTCATCTCTGTAGGTGTGGTCAGGCAGGGCACGCAGGCGCTGGTGTCTGGTCCCAGCTGGAGTCTGGTCACCTCATCTGTGTGGTCCAATCACTAAAGGACAGTGCATGGTGTCCCCACCACCCCAGGGGAGGAGTAATATTGGGGTCCCTGAGGCTGATGGGGCAGGAGCAGCAGCAGGGAAGGGCCAGGCTGGGAGGCGACTTGAGAAGGAGGGAGGCATGAGCTCTCTCCTCCTGGATGACCTTGTCCATGAGGCTGAGGCGCGAGGCTGCCTCACTTTCTCCCCTCTCTATTTTACATGTCACACGTAACACTATTACTGTATTGCATGTTTATATATAATTATATACTCAGTGTAATGCCATGCAGTGCCATTGAAGGAAGCTTTACACAGAAATGCATGTTACCAGACACTCACCAGTGTATCCGCTGTGTTCATCGCATTGCCTTTGGATTCTTCGCTCATAGTTATTCATGCAGGGCCATGGTCCTCTGCTATATGCTTTTTTTCACTCCCTATTTTACTGTAAACCTTTTCCCTCAAGCGTATGTTTTGGAAGATCCTGAACAAGAAGGGCCTTGTCTTCCTGTGTTCCAAGTTCAATAGGCTCGAATCCACGAACATTTTCTCAAGGGTCTTCGTTTCCGTGGACTGAATCATCCTCGCTGCTCGTCCCTGGCTGCTTTCCAGGCCCGACGTGGTCCTCGGGACGTGGGAGCCGGAGCTGCGCGCTGGCGCGGGCTGCTCCTGGCTCCGCATCGCGGCGGAACAGTCTCCACCGCTCAGCCGTCATCTCACAGCCCTCTGCAGGGCGCGCCCTGATGTCAAGAAAGTGCGCTACTTGAGAATCCAAGTTTGCCGCCCTGTACAGATGAACCGGAGAGCGATTACTCTTCACGCAACGTTCTTTGTTTTTGAAAGGAGTTGCTGTAATGTATCTTTAACGGCAAAACTTCCGGTCCGTGTAAGATGGATTTGATGGAGAACAGCACAGTGAGCACGTGACTTTTGAAGAACAGAACCGCTGTGTAGGCCGTGGTGCCCTTTCACGGGTCAGGGGCGGGCGGCCCCTCTTTCAGGCATGAGAGGGCTGCCTCCTCTGACTTCAGAACTCGGCCTCTTGACTCAATCTGGAGGACTCGGGGGTCCTTAGCTCAGGCCAACCGTAGGACAAAGTTTAGTGCTTGATGTAGGCTCAGCTGGTTTTTTGGTGTTCCTCATTAGACACAAGAATAATTGCTTCTTCGGAATTTTCATTTAGCACAAGGGGAAGTTAATAAAAAATTTTAATCTCTCATATGGCTATTTAATGAATTGAACTACAAGGGTCTACTGTATTTGTATAGCTAGATTGTCTAATAATGGGCCTCCCATTCGTTCAGCATGCAAAGTTATTACTCACTGTAAACCCTCTCCTCTTGCTGCCTTTCTGTCTATAGTAACGCTTAGATGACAGTGCACATTTCATATGGAGAAGTTACTATTGTTTTGGTGAATGAATATTGTAATAATATTTTACAAGACGACTAAGCTTCTAGAATATCTGAAGACAGAAGAAAACTGGCATCATGGGGGAGACTTACAGACTCTGAATGTCTTTTCGCTTGTGTGAGTGCATTTGTTGAAAGTAAAATGCACAGAATGAGAAAATGCTTGTAAATCACATACCTGATAAGGACTCATCGTATCTTGTAACAGCCCTTGGAGCGCTCCCATCTTCTGAGCACCGCGGGCAGCAACAACGTCAGCAACACAGGACGCACAGCACTCCCGGAAGAACAGACACCGACACCACGCGGGGGTGTGGGTTCATTCGGGACCCGGGGGTCATACGTAGAAAGTGCGTCCCGCCTTCCCTGTGGACCAAACCCAAATGCTAGTTTGTCTTGTTGCCTACTGAGAGTGCTTCTTTTCTCATTGTACGTTGTATTTGCTTTATTTCATCCTCCCTTATGGCAATGCAGGAAGTATTTGTCGGGCTCTCTTGGGAAAATCAACACTGCACCCAGACTGTTATGCCCCGAGGAGTTGCTGAGCCATTACCTGCTTTAGCGCGGCCTGAAGACCTCCCGTTTCCCTTCGGCTGTGTTCCGATCCGGTATGCAGATAACCTCTGCTGTGTTCTGAGACGCAGCCCATCTCTCTACTTCCTGTTTTAGCTCAGAAAGGGCAGAAGGTTTCCAAACGGAACCTGCGATTTTGTCACAGTCAATTTCATGACCCAGGACACGCCGTATCCTAAGGAGGTAAACCCCTCGCTTAACACAGAGTACAGCACCTTCGAAACTTGCCCCAGCCGGTGACTGTGACACAGTTAAGAAGGTCTCCGGGTCTCACTTGTTACTGTGGACAGTGGGTTCCCAACTTTGCTGAAATTGTCACACGGCATGAAGTCACCAAGTCCTTAGTCACTGGACCTCTTGCGGAACCCCACACCCGTTAACAGGCTGTGAGTTAAAATTAGCCCTTTATCAACGCCCACTCCGTGCCCGCGTCATCATTTCTACATTTTTCCAAGAGAGACCAGCTCTTTGTGTTCTGACTCAGCTGCCAGGGGACCATCCACGACCAAGAGCTTTCTGTGGCGTTTCTCTTGACGCATTGGCTAAATCCTGCCCACACAGTTGGTGGGTGAAGCTGCGGCAGCTGGGCCACAGACTCCGCTGACTGATGTGGCGGGGGGGGGGGGTCTCCTTCGGTTCCGGTGGTCTCTCAGGGTGTTTGTGTCGCCTTTGTAGTCACTAACAAGACACAGCTCTGCAAATAGGCTTACCTCTCCATCCTGTCACTTTTTCCGTGTCCTGATACGTCTATTAATTAATCCTTTGAATTCTGCTACAGGGGAAACTCATGCCTCCCCAGTCTCTACTTATGAATGTTTGCGTCTCTAATATGTATGTATTAGGAGCCCCTTTAGAAACTATAGAATTACTCCTGGTTATTGTTGGGTTGGGTCTTAGGTTGGATACAGGAACAATCTCAGATGAGTTAAGTTGACACAAAACTCACTTCACCCCTAGAAAAAGACCACTTATCAGAGGCAAAATGTGCTCAGGTGGGCAGAATAGAGGTAAGAAGGTCGGTGTAGTCACTAGAAGTCGTTACGCTATGGGTAAAGTTCATGATTTTTTTAAAAAATATTTTATTCATTTATTTTTAGAGAGGGAAGGGAGAGAGAAAGAGAGAGAGAGAGAAACATCAACGTGCCGTTGCTGGGGGCCGTGGCCTGCAACCCAGGCATGTGCCCTGACTGGGAATCGAACCTGCGACACTTTGGTTCGCAGCCCGCGCTCAATCCCCTGAGCTACGCCAGCCAGGGCAAGTTCATGATTTTTTAATGCTTCGTAAACAAAGATAATTCCTGACCTTAGTGGGAACCCCCGTTAAGGAGGGCCAGCCAAGGCGGTGGCTGTCTGCGTGCCCAGAGGTTGTCACAAAAGCAGGGGCGGGTGCAGGAGGGAACAACCCGAGACGAAAGGACGCGCCTGGCTCCTCGCCGAGTCGGAGGGCGAGGCTCTGACCCTCACGCCGCTCTGGAAACTCCGTCTTGGGGGCTGCAGAGAGGCCACGACAGGGCGCCAGAGAGAAGCTCCCAAGGGAGAGAACTTCAAATGGAAGCCCGTAAAAAGCGTTTACATAAAATGACCCAGCGCAGGATGAAGAAAATGCACTCATCAGCGTTGGTGGGGACACGTGCTAAATCGGCGAGGCTGCGGGGGCGCCTCTGAGAGCCTCACCTGCCTCCCGCGGAAGTCCGGTGGAGCTGCGCACGCGCGGAAGGATGGCGCACGAGCGCACCTCCGGGCCCCTCGGCCCGTCTCCGAGTGAATTCCACAGAACTGCCTTCCGCAGTGGCTTTTCAGCATTTCTTTTCAACGTGGTGTGATTATTTTTAAGGACGGACAGAAGCCTTTCCTTTCTGAAATGATGCGATTCTCATAGCAGCAAAACCTCCTTGCAGTCCCCACTTGGGGAGGTTATGAGTTAACTCCCAAGTGATAGGGAATTCCATTTTATTGGGACTACTATTAAATAGCTTTTAAAACCCCTGCCATTTGCTCAGCATTTTTGTTTTACTGTCTATACCGTCTCCAATCTGCGGGGAAGGAAGAAAGAACAAGAGAATTCTAAACTTCGATTTCACAGAACTCTCAGGGAGGCTAGAACTTCTGAGATCTAAGGCGTTGGCTGGCATGACAATGAGGTTGGTTGCCTCTGGAACTCACCAACTCTTTGCCCATGAATCAGTACCAGGCACACCCGTGTATTTGTGGCTGTCACTTCCACTGCTGGGCGCCACGCTTCTGCAGGCAGGCATGGGCAGTTCCTGCAGGAACTCAAGAGATATACCCAGTTGTATCAACAAGCACGAGGAGTCTTTTCCCAACACTCTCCTAGACAAACTGTGTAGTGTCTAAAACCTAGATATCAGAGAAATACAGCCCCCAAACCCAACCGAAAGGATGATAACAAATCCTATTAACAACTAGAACAGCAATAAAAACCCAAGGGATTGATTTTGGGATTCACGTGTATCTGTTAAAGTGGCAAAAACCATCCTCAACTCACTAGACGACCTTCTCTGCTGGAGACCCACGCGGAGGGTCCTGAGAGCGCTCCTGAGGCGGGTGGTCTTCAGGCACAGACAGCTCCCGCCCAGAGCTTCAGATCGAGCCAATGACTGACTGCAGGTGATGTGGGCACTGTCCACCTAAGGCCACAGAACAAGGGTGCAGACCACCCAGCTTTCACCTGCATTTTACTGGGTTTTTCTTCTCTTGTTATTTTTTTTAAAATTTATTTTTAGAGAGAGGGGAAAGGAGGGAGAAAGGGAGGGAGAGAAACATCAATGTGTGGTTGCCTCTTGCGTGCGTCCCACAGGAGACCTGGCCTGCAACCCAGGCCTGTGCCCTGACGGGAATCAAACCAGCGACCTTTGGGTTCACAGGCTGGCACTCAGTCCACTGAGCCACACCAGCCAGGGCATGTCTTGTTTCTCTTTTTCTGGCTATTTTTTCCTCCTTTAGCTGGGTGAACTTAAAAGGCTCAGTTCTTAACATTGTTTCTTGCGCTCTTAGTCACTCCTTGGTGTTGTCCCAATAATGTGCTTGCTAAAACACGCAACCGAACTGACTACTGGGTTTGTACACGTTTTCCCTCGGAGCTCCTTAGCTTCCTTTAACGCTTACTTCTTGTAACCAGTCCGTTGTTTTTCTGGGGAGCTGGGCTTGCCACTCAGTGACTTCTCACTTGGCAAACACCACAAGAGCTAGAAATCCAAAAAACCTTATTTTACAAATCTAGAAAAGGAAGTTTATATCTCCACCAAAACCATGTGTGGGGAGCTTTCTGGGAGTTAGCTTTGATGACTGAATTTTTGCAGAACTAGAGCTGGGAGAGGAACAGGCATTAGAAGGAGTGTACTTGCAGACCACATCCCCTTCACAGCCTTGCAAACAGGACACATTACTTTTAGTTTGCTTTAGACCGAACTAGTAGTTTCTATGCCAAAGAAGTCTGTTGCCCGGCACTGAACTGTTCTCGATGAGCAGCATCCATTCATTGCCACACTGTTTGACAACCCGAAAGGGGTATTTTGGCCAAAAACAGCTCACCGGGTGTTTCTCGGTGACTGGAGTTGGGTTTGGGGCACAGGCACACACTGGCTATTACTGAAACTGGACTGGACCCCTGACTTCAGTAAACTGACCCCCCCTTCGGAACAAGGCCCCTGGGGTCCTTTCGTCCATCAGCTGCTCCCCTTGTAACACACGTCATTTCACAGTTCAATGCAAGAAGGAGAAAAATGGGCCTCGATGTAAGAATCCAAACTGAAAACCCCCAAAGTCTGGATTGTTTTCCTCTCTCCTCAGAGTCCTCACTTGATGTTCTACAAGAGGCCCCGGAACTTGGGAGAGTCTTGCCTGCCACGATGTAGGGACTGGCGGACGGAACAGACAACCCCACTGAGGCCACATAGTGCTTTCTTGAGAGATTTGTGGAACGTGGCAGGGGACAAACATGTGCCATCTGTGCTTGCGAGGGCCTTCCTGGAGTCCTCAATACCAGTCAATGGGCTGGGAGCACAAACGCACGAGTCATAGCAGGATGTGGTTTTGCTAACCCCCCTGTAATTGGTGCCACAGCCTCTGCGGACTGAGAACCGGGTCTCCGGGCTGCACCAGGACACGTTCGACCCCTCGAGGAGGAGACAGCAGAGGCGGCCTCCTCCCTCCCTGGGGGTTTGCCCGGGGTTGCGGTGAGTGGACGTGCGATCTCGGGTCGTAAGTGGTGTGGTGCAGCTGCTAGGCCTCAGGCGACCGGACTGACGGTCACCTGACAAACGGTCGCCCAGCAGAAGGAGCAGGGAAACCTGACATTTGACGTCAGCCGACACAGCCGTGCCTGGATAGGTGCGTGCCAACGGCGACCTCGGCCGCGGTGAGCGTGGTTGAGTCCCCCCACCCACGGGTGTCACTCACAGCCTCCCCTGCAGCTCGGGCTGAAGAGGGTCTGCCAGGGGGACGCTGGGAGACGTGAGTGTCCCTGGACCCACAGAGCTCGCTGTCTCCCCTCCGTGTCCCTTCGAACGTGTTTTTGTTCTTTCAGGGACATTTTTGTGCAGAGAGAAACGTTGCAAGTAACTTTCTGAAAGATGTAACAATTATTCAGTAGAAAGGATCAAGCCACTGTTTACTCACTACACCTCTTGTTTCAGAACCACTGCCTGCCCATGGCCTTCGGTCCTACATGATCACGCAGGGCCTCCTCCTCAGGAAGGACAGAGACGAGTCTGACCCTCCTGCCGGAAACCAACCCAGCGAAACACATGAAACAAGGGTTTTTCAGACCCTGGGTACCAGGCACCAAAGACCGGTCCTTGACTCATGGGGGTGGTGGACACGTTTGCCGTCCTGCCTGGGACACTGGTGTCACGAGTGTGTCCGCGTGTCCAGACGTATACAACGGCCCCGCTGCAGCAGATGCAGTGTATCGTACACCAATCACACTCCTACAAAGCTGCTAAAGGAGGGGCTACCTTGCAAGAACTGGAAACAGAAAACTATTATTTTGTGACCTTTACCCAAACTAACCAAGCCTCGGGATGGAAAGGCTTGCCTAGACTTCAGAATCTGGTCAACAACAAGTGTCCTTCCAGACACTGCCGGTCCCTTTCGGAGACACCGCAGGACTGCCGAGCTGGTCTCTCCCTTACGCCCCGGAGCAGGAAGCTCAGCGTTGGCCCCTTAGCAGGCCCGTGTGGTGATGCCTGGGGAGCGGCACTGAATAGGATTTCCATTCCGAACCGGGGGTGGTTCGTAGCTTGGAAGTAGACGGAATTCCATCCCCGTGGACGGAGAATTCCAGGACGCAACGTTAAGCAAAAGAAGCCAGATGCAGGGAAAAGCTTTCAATTTTCCTAAGGCATTGGTTGAGTCAAACAACATTTTTGATGAATATATCCATACCCAAATATATCCATTTTTGGTGAATATATCCTTGCGCCACGGTTATAGGATTCACGGAGGAAGCTCTGCGTTGAATTATGTCAGTCGGGAAGCACTGGTTATCTGAAAAGGTAAGAAGTCAGGCAGAAGAGGAAGGAGGGAAAACAAACAAAAAAGCAAACAAGGCAAACAATGACCAATCTAAAGGGGAAAAAAGCACTTTTTCGTATGTCTATAGTTTCTTTCTCTAGGGGTCCATAATCGAAGCCACATTTATGTTATGAGCCCAATTTCTATGCTTAATCGATAGCTGCAAACTGTTAACAGCAATCATGTTAAGTTTCTTGGAATTTCCTTGAATAAACAAATACAATAAAAAGTATTATTTCTATCACAACCCCTGTCACCTCTCTCTCTAACCCTATAGGCCCATCATCTCATTCATTAAAACTAATTCCGGGGGAACACTCCATCTTAAAATAATAAGATCTCCTCGATAAGGGTTTCTTTCCATGACTTTTGCTTCGTCGTTTGTTTCACAAATCTCATTAAGGCTTTCCCGCAGGATCAGGGTTTCACGAATTTTTAAAGGTATAAATCTTTGACCGTACTTTTTAAAAAAAAATACAGGAAGGAAACTGCTCCAGTGCTCCTGCCGTCCCCTCCACCAACCCAGCCTAGTGCCACACAAATTGAAAAGACCTCGGTGCCGCCTTTGTCTCCGGTGAAAAATGAGCCCCATTCGAGGACTGACCTTCCGAGCAACTGCGGCTCCCGCGGAAATGCACAGGGTCTCCCGGGCCCACCGCTGTCACCCGCTGAGAATCACTGCGCGAGTGCTCGGGGGACAGCGGGTTCCACGGGCGGGCGGGGCTGAGTGGACGGGGCACTCCCAAGCGGGGCCCAGCGACACGGCGGTGCACAAGCCCCGAGCGAGAGCTTTGCCCAGCAGCTGAGATGCGCGTGTTTTGGCTGCCGAGGACGGGCGGGCGCAGGCGGTCCCTGTCGTGTTTGAGAAAACCCACTGCTCACTCATGCGGGAGACTGGAAACGGACGCCCCTCGCGGCCCCTTCTCGGGACGGGACGGGTGTGAGTGACATGGGCGAACAGTGATGCTGGTATGTGGGGGAGCAGCTGCGAGTGGGTGAGGCTGTTCGGAGAGGTGGGGGCGCCTGTGGTCTGGCCAGGCCCCACCCCCCAACCTCCCACACCCCGGCCTGTGTTCTCAGATGCGGCGGGAGTGCAGGGTGAGTCCTGCCCGCTCCCTTCTCTGGCCATCCGCTTGTGCTTTGACAGAACTGCTTCTCACCCTGGAGAGCAGAGTCCCCTCGCCCCAACGTGACGGTCACCGAGCAGCCCTCTGCTGCCCCGAGCTCTTCCTCACTCCCTTGAAGGGGGGCCATCACACAGCTTGATGGATGGTGGCAGCGATTTCATGTATAACCCTCCAGTGTCCTGATTTGTGGTGCTCCGACCCCACCACAGCGGTCACCTTGGAAAGTTGGGGCACGTGTTGGATAAGTTAGGATGAAATTTTCTTTTTTAAGATTTTATTTATTTATTTTTAGAGAGAGAATAGAGTGGAGAAAGAGAGAGAGAGAGAGAAACATCCATGTGCGGTTGCTGGGGGTCATGGCCTGCAACCCAGGCATGTGCCCTGACTGGGAATCGAACCTGCGACGCTTTGGTTCGCAGCCTGTGCTCAATCCACTGAGCTACGCCAGCCAGGGGCAGGATGAAATTTTTGACTAATGATTTGATAGTCTGAAATGACGCCCCTCCCCCGTGGGTCTCATCTTTGTGGGTGAATTAGGGCATCCGCTTTTGTTTCCTTCTTCCTGTGTTATTACAAGCTTCTTCCTCACCCCTGACGGACCACCCAGGTGCTGTTTGGAGGTGTGCCTCGTTGTTCAGCTGCAAAAGGGAAGTGCAGGATGCAGGGAGGTCAAGGACGAGGTGGGTGGGGCGCTGACAATGAACCCTCGGAGATAAGCAGGAGGAAATATTTTTAATAAAAACTAATTAACATGAAACTAGAGTTTCTGCTCACTAATTGTGCACCGTCTTATTTAAGTTTCTGGGGCTCCTTGGGTCTTGAACTAGGGGTCAAATCTGTGGGAACAGGAATACTCATGGTTTTGGTCTTTGCAAGTGACTTTGTTCAGAATTTGCAGGCTCTACAGTGTCAGCTCAAACCTACCCACCCAGTCCTTTCTGTTGGAATTTTTTTTCTCTGCCTGTGCATGGATTTTGTTTCATCTTCCATTTAATTCATCATACTCTATTAATATCACCTTGGCATTGCCTCATTCCCTTAATGCACCACACACAGTGTGCAGGCAGGGGTCACATTGGTCCTCTCCGTTTCCCCGGAATGGCCAGCACGGTGATCACTGTTGCATTGCGTTCATGTTTTTATGACGACATTCCGCCTAAATGGATTGCTTGGCTGACGTCTCCGCAACCTCTTGACCAGACACCGAGGCGCAGGACCGCTGCTGGTCCCTGCGGGATTGACTCTGAGGAGCTGGGTCAAGGCTGCGGCCCGCGAACCGGGCTTTGCTCAGACGCCCAGGCCGAGGTTCGTGGATGAAGTCACCGCTCCAGCCTGAAAACATCCAGCCTCGTCATTGCTAAATTCAATTGAGGAGAGTGGTCAATTTAGAGATTAAAATGGGCTCCAGCCATCAGGGACCAGCTAAGTCTTTTAAATAAATTATCCACAAGATCCAGGCCAACGGGAGGAGAAGCGGTGTGAGCTCTTTAAAACAACCCAGGGACATTTAGAAGTGAACTTCATTCCCGTTGACAGAAAGGACGTCCGGACTCCGTTTCTAATTCATTTGATGAGACGGGGCTTGGGGAGACACGCCACTCTGTCCAAGAGCAAGGAAGGACGGGGCACCGGTGAGACACTAATGTTTGCAGTCACCAGACAGTGATCCCTGCGCGACACCCAGGGGTCTTTCGCTGACTCATCCTCCCCTTCGTACTCCATTCAGCTTCCAGCGTGGTATCCCCCTCCCCCCACCCCGCCGCCCAAACACCTGTCATTCGGTTTCTCAAATTCACACCCTGGTTAGAAGTCCTTGGGTTTCCTTAGATGTTTGTTAAGATTTTCCCATTGCTCAGAAATGATTCCCAGGCAACAAAGCTTCTGCAAAGAGTGTGAGAATCAGATTTCATGCATGGAATTATTCTGCTGTATCAATTATGTCATACGCGTGTTTTCACAATGAATATGGGCCTTGCTCTTTACGCGGGGAGGCTGCGATTTTGCAAGAGGGGCAGGTGCCGTGTGAAGATGAAAGATGCCCAGGAGAGGACGGGACTGTCCTCCACAACGAGAAAAACGGTACTGAAAACGGGAGATGCGTGTTCAAAAGACCTGTTTAGCCCTGGCTGGCATAGCTCAGTGGACTGAGTGCGGGCTGCGAACCAAAGTGTCGCAGGTTCGATTCCCAGCCAGGTTACATGCCTGGGTTGCAGGCTATAACCCCTAGCAACCGTACATTGATGTTTCTCTCTCTCTCTCTCTATCTCCCTCCCTTCCCTCTCTAAAAATAAATAAATAAAATCTTTAAAAAAATAAATAAAAGACCTGTTTAGATTTGTGGGTGGTGAGAAGGAGGAACCCTCCACATTCTCAGACCCACTGGCCGTTTAGGTCCTTTTTCAGGTTAGCGGGGTGCAAACATGTGTATTCAGTTGGCAAGAAAGGACAGTAATTTGAGTTCCTGTGACTGGGCCGATGTAAGTGGGGGGTGTGTGCAGGAGAGAGGCTGGTGCAGGGGCTGGCAGTGGAGTAGGGGAGGAAATGCCACCTAACGGTGAGCGTTCCAGAAATTCACTTCTTCTTATACAGACCATTCTCTCCCTTCCTCGGTGTCAAGGCGTCCAACAGGACGCGGTCTGGCCGGGAGTGGGCCCCCGGCGCTGGTGGGTGTGCTGCGGACCAGCGGACCGACCACAGGGCCCGTCCTTCCCTCCCCGGAGAGAACAGGCGCCAGAAAACCCCAGAAAACGCGGCAGCCAAATGCCAGCCCTTCCCCCAGACTCTGCGGGAGACTTGCAAGCGCTTCTTCCACAAACAGAGCACTGGCTCTCCGAGGCCGACTTGGGCCGCGCGGGCAGCTCCGGCCGGAATTCTCCCCATCATTCTGGGGATGGCACGTCGCAGCCACAGATGTTCTAAAATGCAGTCGTGATGACACCTGCGAACCAAACATTTTGGGGATCATACAGATCATATGAACAGTTAACAGCTGCATGAGCTGAGGCTTATTCAGTCAAATCACATTCTTTCGAGGCCTCAGCGGGGGCAGAAAAAGCAGCAGATAATGTCCCTGATGTATGCGGAGCGGGATGATGGGCCTGCAGACGGCAGGGATCTGGGCAATGCGCGGGGTGCCCCCTCGGTACTTTGATGAAGGTGGTGCATGGCTAAGATGAGATGCCAACAGACCCCCAAGGGGTGTGGGGGTGCATGAATGTATGTTATTGGAGGCTTTATGGGGGAGGGGCGGTGAGGAGGCTTTGGGACCAAACCAGTAGCTAGTCTTCATCTTTAAAGATGGAAGTGGAGTTTATGTGATGATTGTGCATATGTGTGTGTGTGTGTGTATCACACACACACAGGAACCCCCAGTGGTTTGTGTGTTTGCTCATGGTCACGCTGACTCCACCCCGGCAGTGGGGGCCCTCCCCAGTTGGAGACCCAGAGCACCTGCGCTCAGGTGCCTCGCAGGACGGTTGGCGCTGATGAGGGCGTGGCCCCGTGTTCGCCGGGACGGCCTTTCCACACACACTCAGTGCGCCGCCTTCCTGAGGGCCCCCGGGTCAGTCTCCGGAGCCGAGGGGGCAGCCCAAAGGGTTGTCCTTAATTGTGGGAGTCGAACAAGAGAAAGGGTTCTACATGAGAAAGGTCAGAGCTTTGGCACCAGTCAAGAAAATGGGGAGGCTGGCATTTTGGTTCTTCCTCGAAGTGTGGCTTTCTCAACGACTGCGCTGGGGGAAGGGGAATGCCGCGGTTAGGGTAGCAGACACAGCCCAGTGTGCAAATCTCACCCGACACGCACTCCAAGGCTCGTGGCAATTACAACCAGCGTCCCGTCCTTCCTGCTCTCCGTGCTTCCCGAAAGGAAGCTGAGAGCTGCCCTCGGCTTTGACATTTTGCATGAGGCTGACCTTGGCGGGCCACCGTCCTCCTTTCTGTCTATGCGCATAGGCACGTGTGCAAGTACACACACAGGCGTGTGCACACAGGCACACACAGTGTTTATTATTGTCCTGCCATTCCTCACTAACCCAGCTAAAGGAATGAGGTTCCGGAAGCATCCTCGTCCGAGCCCCGGCCTCAGGCCAGAGTAACGAGGGCGAGCGGCCCGCCCCTGCAGGTTTCGGGGTCTCAGGCTCCGGTCGGCGGCCTGTGCGAGCTCGTGTTCCGCTGGACAAGGAGGTTCCCTTACCGCTGAACCAACTGCCTTTGCACCTGGGGTCGATTTGAATTATTTAGGGTCTTTATTTGAAGGTAATTAAAGCAAATTTTGTTTCCAGGGACAGGGGGTCTCACAGCTTTTCCCGCCGTCTGCACACGAGCGTCACGGACCGCCCACGCCACGGGGACTCGGGCGGCCGCCGCAGAGCCGGACCTCACAGTCTCCGGGAAGCGTGTTTCTGCCATGCCCCCCGGCGCATCTAAAATAAGGCTGCGTCATATGCTTTCTTCGTTTATCCTCTTAAAGCGTGTCTTGAGTTTTTAGCTCTCTACTAGTCCCTAACACTGGCTCAGTTCGGGGCTCGGTGGGGAAAGGTATGCAACCTGTGGAACGGCCGAGTGAGTGTCCCTCCGCACTGCGCCGCGGCGGGGGCTAGGAAGGAGGAGGGTTCCACTGTGGAACTCATTTAGGATGGAAGAGGGTAATCGACCTTGAAGAGGTTCCTTTGTCATTGGGCCCATCAGAGAATGAAACACCCCTGTCCCTGGGTACAGGTAAGGGACCTGGGGTCTGCTGGGGTTCCTGACTGTACTGGTTCTTAGAACAGTGCTTGGTGTAAAGTAACGTGTGTGTGTGTGTGTGTGTGTGTGTGTGTGAGTGAATTGTTGTCGCTACTCGTGATGTTGTTATTATAATCGTCAGTATTACATGTGTCTTTGGAGCCCATTTTCTTAGAACTCCTCAGGGCTGGAGTCCCAGGAGAGTGTCCCTTTGGGAAAGGCTGGCATTCCCTCTCTTTGTACGCAGACACCTGCTGATTCCTTTTACATTAATCAGAAATTGGAAGTGATTCGCTGAGGCTCACTTGCTGTTTATCTCTGCATTCTCTATGGCAATGCAGTTAGGAAACCAGCAGTGGTACAGCGCATTTCAGAGGGAATGCTTAATTTCAGGCAAAGGGGGTCTTCTGGATACTGGCAAGGACCTCGTGAGCACCCGCTGCCTTACCTGGAAGTGTCGGCGGGCAGATGGCGTCTGCGGAGACCACCCTGCCCCCCCCCCCACCCACCTGGCCACACCCAGTCACCCCGGTGTGCTGCGTGCAGCCCATGTTCTCGGTCTCCCGCTCCTCCGGACGGGCGGTGCGTTCCAAAATGGTTCTTCTTACACGGAGTTGTGTCAGGATTACGTTTCATCGTGGTTTGGGGGTTGATTTGTCATGTTCCTCGGGGTCACTTTGGGTCACTCTGGCCCTCCAGCTGGGCCTCCCTTCCTCATCCATCCAGACAGGAAACCGCAAGGACAGCCACCCGGGGCCTCCGCCCTCCACCCTGCGGGACACCCTTCAACTGCCGTGTCCCCACGGGCCCTGGAGAGCCTTTCTGAGCCTCTGAGACCATGGCCTTTCTCTGCTGTCTCCACACATTTTCACTGACTGTTTCCAACATTCTTGCCGAGGCCCCGACTGCTGGTGTCCCCGGCCCAGCCCGCGTCCCTGAGGCGGGGCAGGGTCAGGGCCAGAGAAGGAGGCGGAGTGGACTGGACAGGGTTTTCCCCCCCCGCAGTCGCCACCATGAGTCTCTGTGTGCGTTTGTTTGTTTGCAAAGGGACCCTGAACTGCAGTGAGCTCTGATGTGTAATCAAACACCCAACTTTCATCGTCTGGTCTGCAATTACCATTAAGGTCGTTCCTTTCCCCTCCCTGCCTTCCTCCCTCCCTCCCTCCCTCCCTCCCTCCCTCCCCCCCTCATTCATGCAAGCCCAAGTCTGTCCGTGTGCGGGCCTGGGGACTCTCCCTGTCTTCCACGTCGGATGCCGCAGCTGAAGGCTCCTGCGGAGCGCTGGCCCGTCTGCCCGGGCAGCGCTTCGCTCCCCAGACTGCCGCCGGCGATCTCGCAAGCCCCGCCAGGAAGGGGGCTGTTTGAACTCTGGACTCACGGCCCGTAGCCCCGAAGACAGTCGCAAATTCACCAACACATTTACAAGTGCAATTTGAACACTGACTTTTCTGTTGCCACATTTAAGGGAGGGAAAAAAAAGCCTTTGAAGTTGAACTTATTACAGCTGAGAGAAGTCGGGAAAGGGTCGGAGGCAAGTAGTCCGGGGCTGAGAACACGCGTGAGGTCACGGTGCCCTCACGGAGTCTCGGTGCGGGCAGTGACGGGAGGTGACCTGCGGCCTGCTCATTCCGGAACCTGCGCGGACTCCTCCCGACAGAGGGACACGTCTCCGCGTGTCCGCCCCGAGCTCCCGCCCGGGACCGTGCACTCAGGCTGGTGCTCTGACCGCGAGGCGCCCTCGAACCTTGGGTTTTCTGCTGGGGTCTGTCCTTCAGCGGCTTCCCGGGAGCCAGGCATGGAAGTGAGCCAGCCAGCCAGCCGGGGCCTGAGGGGACACGGACGGGTCGCGGTCTCGGACGGAGCAGAGCCTGGGGTAACTGCAGAGCCAGGAGATGGCCATCAGGCTGCACCCGGAAGGATTTTGCTGAGACGGGCAGGCCTGAAATGCTCCCCCGATTTAGGATCTGGGGTGTATGCCAGGTGACTGGTTGTGACTTCTGTAGCAGCTCAGAGATGCAGAGGACATGCTCGTTCTGAAGCCTTTACAGTGTTTTCTCTGACCTACAAAGAAACTTGAGCTGGGGAGGGCGGAGGGGGTGTGGGAGCCACTCAGCCCCTCTTCGGAGGGGTCCCCCGTGACAGAGGTCCGGATGCACCTGCTCAGGTGTTCCAGACCAGTGGAGTGGAGCGTGACTGGACGTCTTTCTGCAGAGCCCTGGGTGTGGGCCGGCGCCCTCGCCTGCACCGTCGTCGCCGTGGTTCTGTTTATACTGGGGGGGCAACGCGGGGAGTCCCCCGCCCCGCCCCGACGATGCCGTGAGGAGGGGCCTGGGGAAAGCTCGCCTCTCATTGGCCGGGGCAGGGACGTGCAAAGGGAGGTGTGTCCCGTGTCCCGTGATTGAAGATCAGTTGTCTGGCAGTCTGTGGCTTCCGTGGCATGTCGTACACTCACAGGTCAAGCATCAAATGGCACCTATGACAACCCTAGAACGTACTGTGACGTCAAGGCGTGTGACCAGGCCACACAAAAACATCTGTTCCATGTAATGGGTGATGTTACGACGTTTCCAGAGGTGCGGGGGGAAGTTCACAATTTAAAAATGGCTCTTTATCCTTCTATCCTATTGACTGATTAAGAAACGAGAGAGAGAGGAAATGACCACTGATGAGGAGTCTTGCATCGCAGGAAGGAGCGAGGGAGCACGGAGTTCCGGGGGAATCCTCACTGAGGGGTCAGGGGAGGGCTCCTCCCCGGGCTCCGCGCGCTTGTCCTGAGCACGTGCCGTGCTGTGACGAAGCACCAAGAGATGCAGGGCCTGGAGTTTAAGGCGCCCTTCACCAGCTATTGCGGAGGAGCACGTGCAGGCCGCAAGGGTAGAAACCATTATCCCCAGGCCAGTACAGGGAGGCCACTCACACAGCTGACCTTGACCTCTGGCCAAGGCTCTGGGTCCCTCCTTCTTTGGGGCTGTCCGAGCTTGGCACGACACTGTCTTGCACTGCGGGGGACGGGAGAGAGGAACTGAGACGAGACACGGGTAGCGGCAGACGTCTCCGGAAAGCTTTGCTCTTCCTTCCCCCTTCCTGAAGCCTCATGCTGCGGGTTTAATGACAACGGCGCCGTTCGTTGATAGCTGGCTGTGTGCCGGGCGAGGAGGAAAGGGTGCCGTGGGTCGCCATCACCCCGGCTCACCGCACTGGTAGTGAGGAGGGCCCGGAGCCTGGTTCTAACCCCAGCCCCGCCGCCTACGTGCTGTGTGACTTTGGCACATTTCTTACCCTCTCTGAGTCCCAAGTCCTCATCCCTAAAGTGGGGATCCAATAGCATCCCGTCTCATAGAATGTCATAATGATAAAATTACGTAATCGACGTCAAGTGCTCGGCTTGCTACCCGACACTCGGTCACTTTTGAAGATGGGCCAATACTAATATTTGGTAACAGCGCTCTTGCTGAGCTGGAGGGTGTGGATTCGGAGACGGCCAAACGTCTGCGGTTCTGGAGCTGCTGGCTCCACCAGGGGCTCTTTGGGGAGGCTCTGGAGACGGGCCTGGGTCCGACTCAGGCTGAGGCTGTTCGAGGCGCACCTTGCAGCCCTTGAAATGTGGGGGACCTCCCCCTGGGCCACGCGAGGGCCGAGGCGGGGTGGGGGGGAGCCGGTGGAAATGGGTGTGGGATGTCTGCGGAATGCCCCGACTTTTGTGGGACCTGCCTTGCTTCAGGGCTGAGGGTAGGGTGGGCCGGGTGTCCTCTGCACAGACTGGGCTTGTGGGGGCCCTGGGCGGCAGGTGCGCGCACCTGACTCGGGACCCTGTGGTGCTCTCGGCGTTGGCCCCAGCAGATCGCATCCATTTCGGTGTCTGCTGAAGAATGAGCTTCGACCCTGGCTGGCGTAGCTCAGTGGATTGAGCGCGGGCTGCGAACCAAAGTGTCGCAGGTTCGATTCCCAGTCAGGGCACATGCCTGGGTTTCAGGCCATGGCCCTCAGCAACCGCACATTGATGTTTCTCTCTCTCTCTCTCTTTCTCCCTGCCTTCCCTCTCTAAAAATAAAAAAATAAATCTTTTAAAAAAAATCTAAAAACCAGTTTAAAAAAAAAAGAATGAGCTTTGGTTGTGTTCACAGACGCTGCCTGCAGTGTGGGCTCCTGCGTCTCCCGGGCACCGGGGCGGGGCTGCCGGCACCCCGGACGCCGGTGGGTCTCAGCCCCCGGAAGACGAGGGGGCCTGTGGGAAAAGTGGGCAGAAGCGAACGTGTACGGTGCAGCTGCGCCCCTGAGGCCTTCCTCTGCTGGCTAAGCCACCCTCAGGGCTTCTCAGGTTGAGCAGAAGGACAACACAAAATCCCAAAAAGCTTCGGGGCACATGGGTGTACGAACATACTATTTCTTCTCTCTCTTTTTTTAAATAAAGGGGAAGTGATAGTTTTTTTTTAAGATTTTATTTACTTATTTTTCAGAGAGAGAGAGAGAAACATCAATGTGCGGTTTCTGGGGGCCGTGGCCTTTAACCCAGGCATGTGCCCTGACTGGGAATTGAACCTGCAACACTTTGGTTCGCAGCCCGCGCTCAATCCACTGAGCTACGACAGCCAGGGCTCTTCTCTTATTTAAAATGTTCCGATTATAAAAGGAAGGCAGGCTCACGGAAAAACCCCTAGAAAAATGAGAATTATGAAAAGAATATGTTAAATTTTGATTTTTTAAAACAAGAAGTAATCACTGTTAACATTGTAGATTACTTTCTTTTAATATTATTTTAATGGATTAATACATTCATGCACGTATATACACACTTGGAAATGTGCAACGTGAAGTCATTTGCATCCCGCTTTTTTATCCTTGGCCCGTGTGGAAGACACTTCTCCGTGCTGTTCAGCTATTGTCAAAAACAGTTTGGATGCTGCCTTACGTCCTATTGTATATTTGAGGGTGATGAATGCAATGATTACCCTACTATCAAATAATAAGTTTCTTTAAGTTTTTCACTATTACAAGGAATGCGGCAATGAGCATTCTCTTCTGTAAATCTTTGATTGTGAACCCGATTGGCCCCATAGGACAGGTTCCTTCCAAGACTTGTACTTTGTGTTTCTAAGTATAGAAACACTTCAAAGAAATTGGTGCATTTATTTAGCACTCTGTGTCCTGCGGTTCGTGTTCTGTCTTGCCCCAATTGCTAATACCTACCTCTAATCTCTAACATTAATTTTTGAAAGTGATCTTTCTCGTTACCTAAGTTCAAACCTTGCTGAAACGCACACCGTGAGAAGGGAGTTTCTCCTTCTCCTTTGCGTCTCCCGAGGTAGCCTCGGGGGACAACCCGGTGTGTGTGCCTGCCCTGTTCTTTCCCACACTTGCACAACTGTACTCACGCATAGACAAATGTAAATATTTATCACATGACTAGGATCCTGTGCTACGGAGGACCATGCGATTTTCCTTTTTTCCACCCAAAATACAGATCTCTTTCTACGTTGGGGGGTTTACAAAGTATTTCTCTATGTAGATGTAAAATGATTTATTTGCTTGCTTCTTAAGACCAAAAAGGGGGTGGCGAACATCCTCACACGTGCATTTTTGACCCTTTCTGTGCATGGTTCTGCAGGACGCATTTCAAAGGAGGTTGTTCCGTCCAATGGCCTTGAGAGCTGTCTCCCAGCAGATGTCAGAAAGTGTTGGCTAATTTATACTTCTGTCAAAGTGTACGAGTGTGCCCATTTCCCCACATCTGCATCATCACTGGGTATTATTTGACATTTTTAATTTTTTCCCACTCTTCTGTAGGATGAAAAAATATCACAATCTTATTTTAATTTTCACTTCTTGGGCTTCTTTTCTTTTTGGTATTTCTTGAGTTTCTTACAGTTAATTGTCCTATGTCTTTTTCTATCAGAAATGGCTATGGATTGTAACATATTCTGGGTGGAGAAAAGTCTGTGAAAATGTTCCCACATTTCTGTTCTGAACACAGAAAAAGCTTACTCTACTGTTCCAGGTACTGCCTTATTTTTCTTTCTCTCTTTCCAAACAAACTGTGTGTGCCCTTTCCCGACACCTGAGCGTGAGCACTTATGTTACCATTAAATCTCACATTTAACTTTACCAAACTAGAATTCTTCTCCGAAACATGCCTCCCCATCTCAGAAACTGGAGCCACCAGGTGCTTCAGGCAAGACCTTGGCCTTCTCCTTCATCCTTGTCTTTGGGGCTCAGGCCAAGGTCACCTGCCAGTTCTGCCAGTTCAGAGTCAGAACATCTCGAGCCTCGCCCTTCTCCCTGTGCCCGCTGCCGCCTCGCCCAGGCAGTCGCCGACACCTGCTTCTTCCCGGGAGTCGCCGCGTCCCTCCTGGCTGCGCGTCAGCACCCAGGGCCCGGTGTCATCTTTCAAAACCGTGAATCAGGTCCTGTCCCCCCCACCCCCACCCCGAATGCTCCACAGCCTCCCAGCTCACCTAAAACAAAATTGGAATTCTCTACCCTGACTCAGGTAGCCCACTGTTGCTGCTGCCTCTCCACCCATCCCCGCTGTGAGCCCTGCTCCCCTCCCCCCGATGCTCTGGCCACACTACTCTCCTGCAGATGGTCAAGGTCATTCCTGCCCTGGGTCCCCGCTGCTGCTCTTCCTCCCGCCAGGAACCCTTCCTTCCTGTGGCTGACGCCCCCGATCTCCGTCTGAACGCCACACGCTAGCCCATGGCCTGCCCTATTCTGATCATCGCTCCTCACTCTCTGATAGGTTTTTTTTAATTTAATTAAATGTGCTATATATATTTTTAAAGATTTTATTTATTTATTTTTAGAGAGAGAAGGGAGGTGGGGGGGGAGAGAGAGAGAGAGAGAGAGAGAGAGAGAGAAACATCAATGTGCGGTTGCTGGGGGTTATGGCCTGCAACCCAGGCATGTGCCCTGGCTGGGAATCGAACCTGGGACACTTTGGTTCCCAGCCCCCTCTCAATCCACTGAGCTACGCCAGCCAGGGCTCTGACAGGTTTTAATGGATGGATTCGGTCTATCTCTGAGCTCCGGGAGAGTCTGCTTTGTTCCCCGCTCTGCTCTGCAGCCGGTGCCTGGAGCAGGGCCCCGGCCCACCCCAGGTCCCTGATAAATGTTGAATCGACGCGTGAAGGGGCAGATAAATTCTCTCTGCACCTGCACTTTCTCATTGACCGCGCCTCTATTTTTGTGGTTCCCTCAGGCGGGAGCTCACTAATCTGTCTGGCCTGCTTTCCGAGATAATTTCTGAACTTGCGTCCTCAAGACCAGTGCTGGGAGCCTCTCTCAGTGCCCTTGACCCCGTGTGACCTGTCCCTTCGATGCGTCTCTGCAGGGCCTTACGCTTCTCACCGGCACCCTTGCTCTGAGTCCCACAGCTGTCCATGGCCCTGTGTCAGTATCCCCACGGCCGGGAGGGTTGTCCTGACACCCGGGTCACTGAACCATGAGCTTCCTGACCAGCTCCCTCCTCCGCAGCAGCACCCCTGTGGCAGGCGTCTTGTGCAGAGAGGGTGCCCGACGGACACTGCCTCAGTGAAACCCACTCTTGCTCTCCCGGAGTCGCGTAGCATTGCAGGGTTAACACAGTATCTCATGAAATAGGCTCCGATCCAGGCCCTGGTTTTAGGGAACACCGTCCGAGGCTGCCCCCAGTTCGAGCCTTGCAGCTTCTGAATGGGGGCGGGCGGCAGTGGGGGGTGCTGCCGGAGGAGGGTGCCGGGGTGAGACCCCAGCCCTCGCGGCAGCACGTCTGTCTCTAGAATCGGGGCCACTCCTTCTTCCCCACTCAGAACCCACGAGCACCCCTGGGAAATGGTCCTCCAGCCTCTGTTTGTCTTAGTCTGGCCAACCCGCGCCGGCTCGGCCCGTCTCTCGGCGCGTCTCCGAGGACCGTCCTCGTTTCTGGTTTCCCGATGAATGGGGCTGCTGGGGGCTGACGTCACTGACCCGCCGAGGCTGGTGACGTCACCGCAGGGCGTATCTGTGCCCCGTCCCAAGGGCGAGGGCTGAGGCTCACTCAGCGCCCCCTCTGGCGTGCGGGGGCCAGGCAGGGGGTCTGCCTGCAGGGGGCCTCTGGGGGCAGTCCCCCAGGGAAGGGGGCTCATGGGGTGAGACTTCTCGGGGAGGCTCCCCGGTAGACGAGAGGGGAGACCCTGGGGCATTCCGGGTGCATTTCTGAAACCTCACTGGGGGACTCCCCGGCCTGGACCGCACCCTCCCTGGGGCAGGCGCTCACCTTCCTAGACCTTGACCCTTGAGGCCGAAAGTCCTCGGTCACCCCCCAGAGCCTCAGACCCTCTGCACGACGGTGGGTCCTAAGTACATTCTTTGGATAGAGAAGCATGGATTAGAAGCAGTTCTATTTTTTTCCTTTTCCTAATTTCCCTTCTGCCGCTGCCCTGTCGAGTCTCCAACGCTATAATTTCATCTACTGCCCAGGCGCCGATGATAAAGCCCTCTCCTTTGACGCAGCCTTTACGGTAGAGCTTCCTACAGAATTCGCTCTGCTGATACATGGTGTAGGATTGATTTTTGCACTTCTTAATGCCTCCAGCTTTTCCCTTACAGCACATTTTTTAAAGGAGCAGACACAGACTCCGAGAGTCGCTGGCCTCGGGGTGTTGGGGTTGGCGCCCGTGCTGTGGGGGAGGGGCACAGCTGTGGGGGGGGGTGGGGGGATGGGGAGGGGCGGCAGGGAAATGGCCGCGTCTGTCACTCTAAGGCATTCATGGGCGACGACTGCGGGTCTCACAAAAGCACTGAGAGTGGACAAAAAATGTGCTTCTCTCGCATCCATCCACTCTGTCACAATTTTCTCCCTTTGAAAACATCTGCTTCTCTTTTTGGAAAAACCACCAGACTCGAGGGGCTGGGAAGGCTCGTGCATAAGAACGCTCACGAAATGCATCATTTTTCATCGGCCGGCTGGAGGGCACCAGGCTGTAGTGACCATGGGCTTGGGGACAGAGGAGCACGGGGCACCCAAGGACACCTCAGAAGAATGACAAGGACTCAGAAGGCCTCCTTGACCCGGGTGGGAAGGGACAGCCCCGGCAACGGGCCCCCCTCGGCTTGCGAGCGTTCAGCACCGGCGTGGACGCAGGGAGCTGGGTTCTGTGGTGTCCCACCTTGACCTTCCCCGGGAGCCCGGCACCGTTCTTCGCCCATTGTCTACCCTGGTGTCTACATCAGGGTTTTTAAAGGCCGAGGGGCTAGCTCACTTCTGCAAGATGGCAAAGGTGTCAAGTGATGGATCTGAGGTTCAAACCCAGGTCTGTCTGGTGAAGGGGTCCATCCAAGTTCATGACCACCGGCCTCTCAGGCAAGGGACTGAGAGATAATTCTGGTCTTGGCGTTTGGCCCCGTGGGAGGCAGACAACATGTTTGCTGTGCTACCTGACAAAAACAGGTGAGCTCCGTGGGCTTCAAGGAGCTTTTGGACAGTTCAGGGGTCGTCACTGCTGTTACATCCTGCGGACCCGACGTGCACCACAGCGTAGCCACTCCTCAACGGCCCCGGGTCACTTCGGGACAAGGAGCCAGGTGCACCATGGGTAGAGAATAGCGTGCTGAGCTCTCCGAGTTTGTATCAGTGTACCTCGATGGGAGAGAGAGGCAGGGAGAAGCCAGCACGGGGCCTGGGAGAGAACAGGGCCACCACGACAAAGACGCTGGCCAACCATCCCTAGACGGTGAGGAGGAGAGGGTGGGTTTGGAACAGTCATACCTGGGGCCTGATGCCTGGTCCATGCTGCTTAGAACGTGTTCACTTCATCCTATCATACTGCTGGGAGTCAACAAGCCTGCAAAGTGTTGAATCTTTTGGGGTACCATAGCTCCCCAAAATACCACATGGGCTAATGAGTCATTAGTTAGGAATATATTAACATAAATTTATTTAAATGGCTTTCTTTCTGACACTTGGTTAAGATGAACTGCGCCCACAAAGTGGCGGTGCCATTTGGGCAGAGCTGAAGGAAACACTCAAACAGGAGAAGGTAACCTAACGTTGGCCAAACATGCACCCGCCCTGCATGCTGAGGCAGATGCTGTAGTCTTCCATCTGACAGGGCAGGAGACCGAGACACAGAGAGGAAGAGCAGTGGGTGAAGGAAGGTAAGAAGGAGCTGGTGGAGGTAGCTAAACAGGAGAAAGCCATGAGATAGAAGCTTCTAGAAGGGGGTGAGAGAGGCAGATCACCCCTTTCCCTAGGCAGACTTTTCGCAGTCAAGATTCAGTGGCCTAGGTCACTACCTCCTTTTGTGTTCAAACCTGTTCCCTTGGAGCTAAACCCTGGCTGCATCTGTTGGTCTGGGTCGCACCCAAGTCCCCTCCTTGCTCAACTGTCTGTGTGGGCTGGCTTCTCTTCTCTTCTCTCCTCTTCTCTTCTCTTCTCTTCTCTTCTCTTCTCTTCTCTTCTCTTCTCTTCTCTTCTCTTCTCTCCTCTCCTCTCCTCTCCTCTCCTCTCCTCTCCTCTCCTCTCCCTCTCCTCTCCTCCCCTCCCCTCCCTCCCTCCCCTCCCTCCCCCTCCCTCCCCCTCCCTCCCCTCCCCCTCCCCCTCCCCCTCCCCCTCCCTCCTCCCCCTCTTCCCACCGTGGATGGTGGGTCTGTCCCTTCCACGTCGATTCTTCTGCGTTTGGGTCTCATGAAGCTTTTCAGTTCCCAAGTTCTTAGGGACGCCTGTGCATTGAGGATGCATTTCTCTGGAGAAAGGGAGTACTGGCAACTTGAGGGAAGGGGAAAGAGAAGAGCAAGGCCAACCACAGACACATGTGACTTTCACGCACAGCGACGAGGAGCCAGCCTCGGGGCCGGGGGTGGCTGACATCGACTCCACACTCTGCGTCTGCGTCCACCCGCCATGGACAAGGGACTGCACGAGCCAGCTTCGCTTTTCCAGAGAGAGGCTGTGTGCTCCCTGCAGCCTCCATGGTGGCCGCCCCGGGCAGACAGGGCTGTGGGCGTCACTGCAGACCTGGCCCCTGGACTGCCCCCCCCCGGGGCTCCCTCCAGCCGCCGCACCCCAGCTCCCCTCCAACGAGGCCGCCTCTTCGGCAGCGTCCCGTGTCCTGCGTCCCGCACGCCATGCGTGGGTCGCATTAAATGCGTCGTGTTTTCCTCCTCCCTGGAGTCCTTCATGTGTGCTTGAAAACAATGACAAGACGCCGCACTCGTTACCTTTATCTTATTTAATCCGCTTAGAACGCCAGGCTCCGTCCTACGGCCCGTGGAAATTCCTCTTCACTGCGAGTCCACGCCTCTGGCCCTCGGGCCGGCGGAGTTGTAGGAGGGCTTGTCGGATGCCATTGTTTCCATCGAAGTCTGTTTTGGCAAACTCACCCACTGACTGTACCGGCTGCACGTCAGGACGAGAGCCCGAGTGGGCGGGGACGAGAACCGGAGCCTGTGGAGAAGAATCGTGGGCAGACCATGTTTGTGGTTCACGTCTGTGGAAGGGAGGACAGGCCACGCGTGCCGCACTCACAGCAGGGCTTCTCAGCGGGAGCGCCGCCGCCGTTTGAGGGCAGAGGGCTCCCTGCCGCGGGGCTGCCGCGCCCTCGGGGGCGGTCAGCAGCGCCCCTGGCCTCTCCCCACCGAACGCTGCCAGCGCTGCCCCAGGTGTGAGGACCACGCTGGTCTCCAGGAGCCTCCGCACAGCCCCCGCGGCACCGGATGTCCCCGGTGGGAGCTCCTGATTGAAAGGATGGGAGGCACACTCTGAGGGACGCGGCGGCCGTGACCAGAACTTGGCAGAGGAGTAGGGATGGCTCCCGGATGTGCAGGTGGGGGCCGAGGAGGCCTCTCCGGGCAGGCAGAGAGCTCGAGAACGCCGGATTGGACGTGGAGTTGCGTTTAGACATGAGAAGGTGTTCTGTAGGTAGAAATGGCTGCCACTGATTGAGTACTAAGGTTACGGCGAGTGTTTTAAATGCGTCGCCTCAGGTAACCGTCACGATGGCCCCTTTCACGCGTGTGGGGCTGGGGCTGGGGCTGGGGCTGGGGCTGGGGCTGGGGCTGGGGCCACGGAGCGAGACCGGCTCTGGGTACAGCTGCGAGTGGCAGACACCGTTTCTCCCGGGCTCCCCCTCAATCACCCTCCTGACACCGGACCTGATCTCCGCGCCAGGGGTGGTTCCCGTCCCCTCCTTCCTTGTCAAGACCCCCAGACAGTTAAGATCAGGGAGCAGGAACTGCACGTAAGGCACGGGCTCACGTGTCACTTAGGAGAAGGACATAGGGAGCAAGTCTCCGCGGGGAACGCTGATTTCTGACGCCGCTCGCCTGTGGGTGTCCGTGTGTTTCCTGCGTGGGAACTCCCTGCTCATGACCTCCCCGTGGCCTGCTGTCTCACTGAGGACAGGAGTCCAAGTGGCCCCCGTGGCTGACCCGCCCCACCTCGCAGACCCCCTGTTGCCACCACCTCCCGCTCAGTCACTCGGGTCCCTCCTGCGTGGGGTTCCTGGAGCCCCCCCACCCCGCCCCGGGACGTGGTGGGGCCTTTGAGCACGATGATCCTGTCCCCTAAACCCCCCCCCAGGGAGCGGCACGGCTGGCTCCCTCGCCCCTCAGACGTTCCCGAGCGCAGCGCCTCTGCACACCGCCGTGTCCTTTCCCCACGGCAACGACTGGCGAGCTTACTGGACGGGCTCCTCACTTCACCTGCTCCCTGACTCCCCTCCTGGAATGCCAAGTTCATGAAACTGAGCTCCGTCTGTTATTCTCGGTGCTCTGGACCTCAGAACAGTGTGGGGCATGTCGGAGGCGCTCCTGGAGAGGGTTCTGAACCAGTGAGCAGGTTTCCTGTTGGACAGGTCGGTAGGAGAAGCGCCGTCCTCAGGAAGGGTGTGTGGAAGTGAGTGCATCTGTCACTCACTACCCCTGGCCCTGAGCGCATCTGTCACCTGTCCAGGGAACCCGGTGGCCCTGGAAGGACACTGCAGAGGCGGCGTGGGACTTTTCTGAATCGTCACTGTCTGCTGGCTCCTTGCGAGCTGGAGCTCGCCTTGGCATGAAAAGAATAATCACATTTGGAAGAATATAAGCGATTAGTTCATATTGCTTAATACATTTAATGACTGTTTAATAAAGGATATGGAAATTTCCCTGCTTTTCACCTTAGTAAATGTCACTCCGTCTATAACCTAATTACTTCAATTTTCCATTTAGAAAATTAATTCATTTTGAAGGCATGAAAAAGCAGCTGAGAAATTTTCCTTTCTGGCCTCAGACGCAGAAACTCGGATGAGTTCAAAGACCTCCCAGTTCTCGGAGGTCAAGAGCAGAGCTTGCCGGTTGGCTAAATGGATTTCCACCAAGGTCCCCGCGCTCCTTGACTTTGACTTGAAGTTTATCAATTAGAGCCGAGAGAAGAGTCTCGGTTTCTCTCGGTCACTTTCTCACTTCCAGTGCTCTTCCTGCAGGGGCTTGCTGGGTTCAAGCAGCTCTTGGTGGCAACAGCTGATGGGGTGGGGTCTCCCCGTGCCACTGCATCCCGGTTTTCCTGTTGGTAGAAAAGGAGGAGAAATGATATTAATTGTGTTAAGTACCTACTGTGTGCTAGGCACTTTGCTACGCACTCTATAGAACTTACCTCATTCAACGCCTCCCCCTTTGTTAAATGAAGAAATAAACAGACAAATAAGGAATACATTTTCTAACATTTAACAAATGCCTACTATCTTCCAGGTATCATGCTAAGTGTTTTACATACATTTTCTCAATTCACATAACAACTTTCTCAAGTCAGAATGGCAATTATATTTGTAGTCTCATCTTCTAGCTAAGAAAATGGGTGTTTATTGAAGGGAAAGGATTTGCCCAAATCCCTTAACTTGTAAGCATCAGAGCCTGATTTGTGTTATTTTTTTTTCTTGGTTAAACAAAACTCAGGAGTTTTCAGTAGCTTTGTCAAGATCATCACCAAGATAGTGGTGGCAGGTGGCCCTCTGGACGCACCTGTGCATTGCATGACACACCTGTCCTCTGCTGGGGGTTTCACGCAGCCTGCGTGGTCCTCTTTCAGACACCCAGGTGACCTCAGTGTGCCAGCTGCCTGGGGCCCTGCTCCGTGGGGCACACGCCCCGCTGTGAGCGAGCAGAGCCTCTGCGGCCCCGGGCCTCTCCGAGCCGCACCTGGCAGTGCTGGGCTGCCCGCTCCCTGCCCGGCTGCAGCTTCTCTCTGTCCCCCCAACGTGGGGCCCCGGGGACTGGTGGCTGGGGGACAGACTGCATCACAGTGACCTCTGTGGTGCTGGCTGGAGGGCCCTTTGAGAACTGGGCCAGCCGAGACAGAGACGTCCCCCCTCTAACCCACCCCCACAGAACAGGAGGTGAAGGGAGGACACAACCCAGCACGGTGACCTAACCTCAGGCAGGCGGTTTTCTTTGAAAAGCAGCACATCCGCCTTTGGCGAGGCCTGGTATTAACTTCCGAGGTCAGCCCAGTCCCAGGGGTTTCCCCGGAGAGCCCCCGGAGGCCGGGCGGAGGGTGGGAGGGCGCTCGTTGCGCTGGGGCACTGTTAGCAGACCACCGCAGCTCCTTGAGAGGCCTGACTCGCCCGATGCTAAGGACAGGGTTTCCTTGAGGAAGGAGACTTCCATAGATCCCTGGCTTTTTGTTCTTTCCACCCAGCGACAGAAACGGATTGGAACTAAATCTGAACAACAGCTACTTGTCTCCTTTCCCTGGCTCCTCCAGGCGGCAAGGGCACGGGAGGGAGCAGAGCCAACCTCTCGCCGGGCTTCTTGGTTCTAAGCTGGTCCCTCTTCCAGGGCCCTGTTCCAGTCCTGCTGCGGATGTGTGGGTCCCCAGTCCCTGTCTGTCACTGATACTGGGGTGATGGTGATGTCCAGTCCATGCCCCCACTCGGGACAAGTGCCCCCGACACAGTGCCCGGGGAGGGGGTTCAAACAGAAACTGAAGGCGGGCAGGGGGTGGCTTGCTCGGCTGTCGCAAGCTTTGCTGGCGTGCCCTTGGCTGGGGAGGCCGTGATGGCTCGGGAGAGCGGCCTGCAGCTCTGGGGGTGGGAGGGGGGGGGCCTGGGGGCGGCTTTACAACACCACTGGCCACTCCTAGCTCACTCTTGCAAGGCTGCTTTAAACACTGACAAGTCAGTGAGCTATTGTTATTGTCAACAATCATCAAAAAGGTTCTCCTCAAAAGGCGGAGTTCACGTCCCAGCCCGAGGGATCATTCACTTCTAGACCCTAGCAGTTGCTGGCGAGGAAGGCCGTGCACTCGTCCTCCCCGAGTTCCAGATTCCAGAAGTCGGATCTGCACGGGGCTAAACGTGGACGCCCGAGCGAGGTGCCCGCCCAGCGCAGGGTTCGGGGGCTGGGCCACGTGGGGCTTTGTCCCCAGCCCGCGCCGCGTACGGTGGGTGCTTCCTCGGTTTGCAGCTGGTTTTCTAGGTTTGTTTACCGATGCTCTTCACCGCTAGGATTTAAAGAGTGAAAAATGCATGCTGTGGCACTGAGACGAGGGAAATTGAGCTTGAAGAGCAAGAAAAAAGTTAGCAGCCCTGGCTGGCGTAGCTCAGTGGATTGAGCTTGGGCTGGGACCCAAAGTGTCCCAGGTTCGATTCCCAGCCAGGGTACATGCCTGGGTTGCAGGCCATAACCCCCGGCAACCACACATTGATGTTTCTCTCTCTCTCTCTCTATCTCCCTCCCTTCCCTCTCTAAAAAAATAAATAAATAAAATACTGAAAAAAAAAGAAAAGAAAAAAGTTAGCTACTGAGGTAGGGGTGCCAGTACAACGTAGATTTTTCATTTAACATTTACATTGTGGGTAGAGCATATGTTCCAAAGTTATACGCTTTAATACTTTAAGAGTTGAGGCAGAAAACTGTAGTTCCTTTCTGTTCGTCAGGATTACGGACCTGCCGGGAACTGTGCGGGGAGCTGGGAGTGGCTGCTCGCTGCGGTCGTGAGGGTCAGGAGCGGTTGGCCTCGGGTTCTGCGTAAGAGCGAACGGACACCGGCGAGGGTCTGGCGAGGGTCTGTGCCATTATTTGAAGTCGTGCCATTTCTGAGCACACGCGACTACATTTTAGTCATTTGCATTTTTTATGTTTTAATAATGATAATGAGAACAATTATTTGCAACATACAGATGGAGAGAGGTTCTCATTTTGTACAAATTGTTCTCATTTTTAAAGAGAACAATTTGTATTAAAAATACCCTGTGTGTTTCACCTCCTTGTTAAAAAGGCGCCTTTGCGTGCAGGTGCTCACGCCCGAGGACGGAAGGAAGCCAGGCCTCAGTGGCGGACGGAGGCTGTGCAAAGCACGCGGCACACAGCCCGTGAGGTCGCGGGAAATTCACGGGCCGGAAATCTTACTGTGTTCGTGTTTTATTTGCCTTCCTAGTTTCTAAATATCTTGTACTACATTAAGTTGAATCACATGAAGTTGGTCATATTTGCTTATTGTTGATCTACAAAAATGTCCACTTTATACTAGTGTGGAGAGAGCTTCCCAGCTCTGCCACCCCCTGCAGGTCCCGGGTGGGGCAGGGCAGGACCTCAGAGGTAAGACCAAAGCAGACCTGGCTGACTCCACCCTCCACCGGTGGCGGTGGGAGGACCAGGATCCCTACGAGAGCCTAAGAGTCCTCTCGAAGCCACCGCCAGAGGGGAGACCAGTGGGGGCTTTCCCCAGGTGAGTGCTGGCAGCCCGCTTGAGGGGGGGCGGTTACCTCCCGCTGAGCGCCCTCCCTCCCTCTAGACTGGCAGGGGCTCCCACTCCTTCCCTTCCCCGAGGTGCCCGAGGGCGGTCTGAGTGCCTGCACCAGCTTTTAAACCCAATTACTTGCTAGAAGGTATTTTGGTGCAATGAGAGCTCTTAACACCCTCTCCCCCGCAAAAAAACCCCTCAGCTAATGTAGATGAAGGTCCATTGAAGAATTATCATCCTCTCTCCATCTGTATGTTGCAAATAATGTACGCACGACTACGCTTCCTGGTAGCCTGTTTCTGAGTCGGACTTATGAGTCATTTTCTAGGAGGTCCCTTCTGGAAGCAAGCCGGTCTTCCCCTGAAAAGGCTCTGGGAAATCAATAGTGATTCCCAGCGTGAGGCACACCGCAGGCACCTTCACCGTCGCTTCCGTAGCAGGATCGATTCCAGGCCAACAGACGCGACTTGGAGCCGTAAAGATCGGTGACCTTAATAACTTCGGCCCCAGGCCGTGTGAGACGCCGCCGGGCAGCGTTCTTTGTTGCTCCACGCCACGCCTGGAAGTGCGTCCAGCCCCCCCCACCACACGCTTGTCAGTGTCGCTGCACAAGCCGTGAGACACGCTCCTCTGGAGCTTAGCGTGTGCTTTAATTGAGGTAATGCCACCCGCTGTCACAGAGAAACCCAGAAATCTCAGTGGCCTGGCACAGTTGCACCGAGTGCTGACGCAGGAAGAGTCTAACGAGCGCGCTCAGTAGATGGTCTTGCACACAGTGGTTCAGGGATCCAAGCTGATCCCTATGACAGCCGCGCGAGCTTCTGTGTGTGGCTTCCACGTTCTCTGTGGAGAGGGCGTGAAAGATGCCGGAGGCAGGTCGGCCTCCTCATTCAGCCCCGAACAGGCACGCATTTCTTGGGCTCACGGTCGGTAGAGGAAGGACCGGTGTCCGGGTCCCGTCTAAATGCGAGAGGGGCTGGGAGATCCGTCTCCTCTAGCAACGGTGCGCTGGGAGGGGAGCCCTTGTCTCGGCTTGACAGCTGGCTTCTCTGCCACGCGAGAACAAAATTCTTATGCTCCGTCCTCATGCAGGCATCAAGACTTCCTCATGACACACGCTGGGGAATTGTTTCCGAAGGATTCTGGAGAGCGTTCTTTCTTGAGAAGCTGCTGCTCCTTCTACGTCTGCCTCCTGGTCCTCGGGAGCAAGCCGCAGGGGTGAGCCCCGCCCCGCCCCGCCCCGGCCGCGTCCGGCCTGCTCGGCTCCTGGGGCTCCTGGGGCGCCTGCCTTCCCGCCAGAGACCGCGTTTCTATTAGAAACATCGCCTTTGATTTCTGCATCGTGCGGTGACGCGGCGTCATCAGGGAGAAGCTTTTCCGGGGCCATTATACATGTCAAATTTGGTTCCGTCAGCACGCGCTGCTGGAGGGATTGACTCTGAGTGCCGCCCGCAAAGCAATCCCGCAAACTCATCTAGGAAATCTCTAATATTGCACGGTGGAGGCAGTCGACACGGCTTTTCAATAACGCGGGGATGCGCTCACCAGGCGTTTGATCTCATTCGTCGAGTCTGAGTCTCTAAACGAGGACTGACGGCTCTGGTGAGATGGGTGCCATCGTGTCCCGGCACATTCGGCATTTCCTTCTGGAGCCCAGCGGAAACACGGAGGGGTCTGCGCGGGTCGGCCCACACGGGTGGGAGCTAGGGCTTTGAGCTCAGACCTGCGAACCTTCAAACGTCCGTTTACGCGTCCAGTGGGAGTGGCCGTAGAGCTGTTGTCCTGGGCGGGCGGTGAGGACGGAGTGAGTAAGGCCGTCAGACGCGTGGCCCAGGGTTTGGCGCGAGGCCGGCGCCCCCGAAGTGGCCGTCTTCTCTTCCTCCTTCTTCAGTTTCCGTTTCCCGTCTCTGCTGCCACAGACCACCACCACCAAACCTATGGTCGTACCGTCCCATGGGTTAGAAGTCCTACGTGGGTTTCAGGGGCGGACGTCAGGATGTTGGCAGGGCGGGTCCCCCCCAGAGAACCCAGGCAGGATCCTGTTCCCTTGCGTTTTCCGGCTTCTAGCGGAGCCGCATTCCCTGGCTGGTGGACCCACCCTCCACCTCTGGAGCCGGGTGGGGGCTCCCTCCCATCCCGACACAAAGCTCCTGCCTAGTGTCCAGCCTGGGCCTTCCTTTTCTTAGGTCCCTGGGGTCACCCCCCGGGCGCTCCAGAATCATCGCCCGGCGCTCAGCGCAGCTGGTGAGGAACCGTAACCCCGCCCACAACCCTCCTTCTCAATGCCGTGTGGCCCCCAGTTCTCACGGGGTCGGGGCATTAGGGTGTGGACCTCTCCGGGGCTCTGTTATTCTGTCTGCCTCCCCTTGTTTTCTCTGTAGTTAAAATGGTTGGACCCTTTCCATTCTGACTTACTCGGTGTACACTGCTCATGTTCTTTTTTTTTTAAAATCTTCCAAAGTAGTTTTCGGATGTCTGACTCCTGTTTTTGCCTCAAAGCAACTACTGTAAGCACAGTGGGCCACAACAGAGACAGCGTTCCGTCATTTACTCGCAGCCATGAAAGGGGGAATGCTAACGCACGTGATCGTTTTTCCCCCCCGGAGGCTCTCCTGCCCCTGGAAAACACGTCATGTTTGGTTGCCAATCTGCGCCATCAACGGCTGAGCAGACGTGCGGTAGGGGAGGCATTTATCTCCGCAAACTGGTTCTGGGATGGCTCCACACGAACTCTGCTCCGAGCAGGGTACTCAAGAGCACGAAAATAAAAAAATTAAAAATAAATCTACCGTTGCTGAACTTACGTTCTGACACAATCCCCTTCCTGGGGTCCTTGCACTTGCGTGTGTCAGCGCGTCTGGCCAGCTCAAGGGGTGGCTGTGATGGTAGATTCCCACGCCAGCAGGTGGGAGCGCGTCAGAGGGTTGGGCTGGGTCGTGCATGGGGCTGGTCTGCCGTCTGGCTTTCCCATCCCTTCAGAGGCGCTTGCAAGGTGGTTCCTCTGCTCAGTGGGAAGCCTGGACAAGCCCACCGCCATCAAACATCTCTCTGACACTTCCAGGCTCGGTCCCGTAGCCTCGTGTGCTCCTGGGCCCTAACCCCCCCTTCTCATCTCTGGGCTTTGTTGGAGGGGCCCCTGTCCAGCCAGGAGGCCTGCGGGGCCAGCACAGTGCCTGGCCCTGGCTTTGGGGCTCCGGGAGGGAGGAGAGAGCGGGAGGAAGGAGGAGGCCGAGCCTGGGCCTGGCTGGGAGGGAAACCCACCCCAGAGGGGCAGGAAGAAGGGCTGGGAATTTAGATGTTGCTAAATACCCTTCAGCAACCAACACAATGCGTGTGCGGGCACAATGGCCTTTTCCGCAGGCAGATTACGCCCGCCGGGCCCCGGCCGCCCTGCCGGGGGGAAAAGCAGAGGCGAGAGGAGCGGAGCGTTGCGGGGAGGGGCCGGCGGGCCGCGCAGCAATCAATGCCGTCCTTTGTGCAGCCTGACATTTAAGGGGCTTGTTATCGGCGATTGCTGGCTGCTTTATCTAAATGTATCTCCCCAGCTGCCGGGCGCCGCTGATAGGCTCGATGGCCCTGCGAGATATGGCCGCCTCCCTGGGCGGGCTGGTGCTGTCACTCTCCAGCGGGGGCCTCTCCTCCCTCTCAAGGGGAAGGCACAACCTGTCCCTTCTGCTGGGGGCTCGAGGACCGGCCAGACAGAGAAGCTCGACCCCACGCAAAGCCGGCACCCGCTCCTGAATTAGCAGAGCCCGGCCGGGGCAGCTGGGGTGCTCGGGGGGCAGACAGGACGGGGAGGGCAGCTGCCGTGTCTGCACTTGGGACCCAACGCTCTTCTCGGTGTGTGTCCGGCCCTGGGCCCCTCGGGAGCTGGGGGAGACCCAGGCCGCCCTTCTCCCCGCTCCTCTGGCCTCACGCGGGGCTCCCCGGAGGGGGCATCCAGCGTGCTGGGCGGGTGCCAGGTTTGGGCTTTGCTGTAGGAAGCCCACCCTTCCTCCAGGCCCACACCTGTGAGCACCGCCCACCTACCCCTGTGCCCAGCACACGTCGGCCTCGACCTGACGCGCGTGCTGGTACTGATGGTGACCGCGGCGTGGCCCACACTTGTAGTGGGCATCTTGTGTGATCTGAGCCACCGGGGACAGGGAGGGGACACCCCCCAGCTGTGGGGATGACCACAGAACATAGACAAGGGCTGGTGGGGGTGTGGAGAGAAGGGCACCTTGTGCACCACTGGGTGGGGGTGGCACCATGGAGCAACCTCTGTGGAAAAGAGAAAGAAGGTTCGTAAACACTGAACAACAGAACCACCGCATAATCCGGCCACCCCATTCCCGGGCCCGCCTCTGGGATCATCGCGACCAGGATCTCGGCGAGACACCCGCACCTGCCCCGTGTTCACGGCGGCCGAGCTCCGAGAATGAGCTCAGTGTCCGTCCACGGGCGCGTGGGCACAGAGGGCGGGGTGCGCACGCACAGTGGAGTGGGACTGGCCTTGAGGAAGGAGGCCCTCCCGCAGCAGGCCACGGAGGGGCCCTGAGGGCACGGTGCTGGTGACGTAGCTGGCCCAGAATGACACAGCTGCAGGACGCCACTCGTCTAAGGTGTTTAAATGGGCAACCCCGCAGACTCTGCATGCAGCGGTGGTTGCCACGGGCTCGGGGTGGGGGGAGCAGGGTGGGGGGCCCTAACTGACGGGCGTGGAGTTTCGGTTAGGCCAGACGAGTGAGCGCGGGACATGCCCTGTGCAATAGGGCGCCTACGTCAGCGCTCGTGGGCTGGACGCTTGGAACTCGGGCAAGAGGGCAGGTCTCATGCTATGCTCTTACTGCAGTAAAATCAGTTTTTAAAAAGAAAGTGAGGTCTCTAGCACCGGGCAGCCTTCATTTAAAACTTCCCACCGCCACCTCCCATTGTAACCTCAGGCCGTGACTTCGCCTTCTTAGGCCTCAGTTTCCCCATCTGTAAAGTGGTAACCATGGTCCCATTTTTAGGCCCTTGTGAGAATTAAATGAATGATCACTGCCTGGTGTCTATTACCTAGGAGTTTCTCAGTACATTTAAGTGTATCCGGCCAATGTTCTTAGGAAGAATGACGTGAAGACTATTTAATGCATGTGGTTGTGTGTCTCCTTGTCATTTGGGTATTTCCAGGAAGAGGAGTTCTCCCGGCACCATACAGATGAATCAATGGGTGGCTAACGGGATGGATTCCCACACTGGTCCATGTTTATGCTCTCCGTCCTCTCCTGGTTGAACATTTGGGTCTTTCTTCCCCTACGTGACCCTTGGTCGTTGGTCTGTACGTCCTCGCATTGTGCAGGCTGCAGCGAAGGAAAAATAAACAGAAGGAATGTTCTAGAGAATCTGAGGGCGGGGCCCAGCGGGTGTGTAGGAGGGCCGGGCTGGAGGAGGCGGGCCTTGGGATGGCCACCCACGAGCTGTGACGGACTCTTCTTCTGAGTTCTGAGTGGTCCGCTGGCTGCTTTTTTCCCGGACGTGATTGAAAGGACCTCTGCCGCTCACGCCGTTTGGAGACCCGCAGGGAGAAGCCAGCTCGGACGGTGCGTGGATGTGTACACACATGCGCTTGCTGAGGGGTAGCAGCCCCGTTAAGGTGGGCATTACTGGTGCAATCAACCATCTTTCTCTGATGGGAATTTTTGCTATTGTGTAGTCTGAGAAAAGCATCATTTAACACCAGAGAGTCCACGGATAGAACGATATTTATCACCTCTATTATCTGTTTAGCTACAAAGGATCTTTTTTGCCAAATGTGATAATT
The DNA here is from genome assembly GCF_019186645.2 of Phyllostomus hastatus. Lineage (NCBI taxonomy): Eukaryota > Metazoa > Chordata > Mammalia > Chiroptera > Phyllostomidae > Phyllostomus > Phyllostomus hastatus. The sequence continues at coordinate 97,516,783 of NW_025333872.1, forward strand.
AATTAGCTCTGTTCTTCCGACTGCAGGGTGGTTGCCTCCCCTCGGGGGCTGAAGTGGTCCCCGAGTGCCGCTGCTCAGCTGGTTCGGTGCTCTGCAGAGCTATATAAGGAAAAACGTCAGTATAATTATAAGCAAAGAAGTCAGATGCCGGCGATGTGATTTGATAAGCTTGGTATTTCTGTTCCTGAGACACTTGGTAAACAGAAGGCTTGAGATGTGGGTCATTATTGAAATAAGGAAATAATATTCGTATGATCAATATCGCCGACACAATTCTGAAAGCAGGAGAACAAAAATACAAACCGAGCCCTTTAAAATACGTTTGGCATTTTAAAATGTAGCGCTGCACTCTGCTCCTCTGTAATCCGGTTTCCAACTCGCCTGTAGGACCTGGTCCAGTCTGGAGCTGCTGTCGGCATCGTTTTCTGACTGTTCGAGCCATGCCAGGGGCCAGCGAGGCGTCCAAGGCCACCTTTGTTCTCGGGGCAGCAAGGATTCCTGTGTCCTGCTGGTGGCAGAAAAACCTGGGATCTTGTTTTGTTCTCTGGGAGACAGGAAAGAATAAAACCAGCGAGTGGTGAAGGTAGAACGGTAGGCGGGTGTTTTCTAAGGGGACAGGAGGTGAGCCGTGCTGGCTGGCCCTGTCTCTGCCCCGTGGGAGTGACGGGGCATCTTGGCAGGCAAATCCGTGTGCACCCTGCTCTGGCCTGCCTGTGTCCGTGTTGGATGCCCTGGGTGCCCTTTCCTCCCGCCGCCCTGTCCATCCACACGTGGGCATCTGCCTGGACACGCGTGTGCAACGTCACCCTTGGGAGCATGTCCGTATCTGCAGAGCCAGGGAGCCCTCGGGCCCCGGCTCCCCCCGAGAGCGTGTTTACACGGGTCTGAACTTCACGGTGGCTGAAATATTGATGCGTTTCCGGTGTGTGCACCGGGCTGGAACCCACCCCGGCCCCTGGGGCCGCGTGGACCAGTCGGTGACTCCCTGCTCCCGTCCCGGTTCCCTCCCCCTGCACTGACACCCACATTCATCCCCAGCCCTTCCTTAATGCTGAAACATAATTCATTAGGACAGCCTTAATGAGCTGATAATTAGTCTGGTGGGAGACGGGGAGGAGGCGGGGGACAGAAACGCCAGACTCAGAGAGAGCGGAGCAGGCAGGGGCACCGTACGGGGCCCTGGGAGAGCTCTTTGTCAACAAAATGGATCGCGCTCGCAGGCAGTAAAACTTTCAAATGACCTTCATGTCAAAATATTAGGCTGCTATTTTTCGCCGGATGGGAGTTTCATAAACATAAAAAGCACACATATCATTCAGAGAGCAACAGGATTCGTCTCAGATCCGGGGAGCTCCTCTTTTGCAGAAAGACGGATGTGGGCCCCGCGTCCCGGAGAAATGACAGCGTCGCAGCCCTTGTCTGAGCTGGCGGGGACGTTCGCGGCCGCCAGTCCCCGCGGGCTCGCAGTCCCTCTCTCTCCTGGTAACAGGGAAATGCTAAACTACGGACATCCGTATATAAACAGGCGCGACAGAAAGACACAAATCCCGGAGAAATTTTGCTTATTTTCGCTCAGAACAATTGCCCGCCGAGGTTCACGTTTTACTGAAGAGGCAAGAGCACGAACAGTCCACTGACGGTCAGAAGGCGGAGTGGTGACCACCAGCAGGCAGTGGCTCCTGGTAACGAGACAGAGACGTCATCGCCTCGGTGAGCAGCGGGTGTTTTCCCTCAGCTGCGATTGTCGCTTCTCAAGGCGGAGCTGCAGGAGGCGGACAGGTGTTCGAATCTGCACTGTCTCGCCCACAGCAAAGGGCGCCACGTTGCACAGGATTCGTGGCTTCCTGTCCTCCAAGGTGGTGCGCTCCTCCCTTATCTGGGGGCACGGGAGACGTGGTGCATGTGAGTCCAAGGACTAGCCTCGGACGGACAAGGTGTTCTGACCGGGGCCCCAGATCGGGCCTGGGCAGTGGGTCCGGGCGAGGCACCAGCCTGGGGGGACGAGAGAGCAGGAAGTGTGGAGGGACACGACATCCACGTGCTGATGGGAGATCAGAGTAGTGATCTCGCCACTTTGAACCGGCCTGCTGGCACCAGGCGATGAGGAGCGTGCACGTGAACAGCGCTCTGCCAGGAAGAAGGCATTCCATGACGCAGGCACTGCCGGCTGTGATCGCTCTCAGAATGAAAAGGCGGTTGCCTAGCTTGGGTCTCAGAGGCAGGAATCAGAACTGTCCTGTGTCTTTCGGTCACCTTCGACATCCTGGTGCAAGCAGAGGACTCGAATTAACCAAACGTGCTGTTGACCAGTCCACGGCATGTGCAGCCAGGTGGGCTTGTGGAGCGCCTGGGACGGCGAGGCTTCCTGGGGATCTAGACCACCTCTCTGCAGGTGGCTTATTGCTGTCTCCAGCACCACCCAGGCAGTGCCGTGGCCTGACTGCCGGGTGACACCCACAGAGCGGATTTGGGTCTAGGAGGGTCCATCTACTTTTCTACCTGGTGAGCCTCTGTGAACTTGACCATCCCCAGTGTCTCCAGTACAGAGGGTAGGATGCAACAGTCTGGCAGGGGGCCTGAGGGTCCGCGTGTCAAACAAGCTCTCAGTGATGTCGTCACTCCTGGGCCCAGGCCAACAAGCTTGTGGCCTTTGCCGTCCTCTGACAGGTTTCATTTCTCGAGAGCAGTCTCTCGGAGCCTGTATTTTTCTGTCCAGACGGCAGCTGCAGCGCGGGTCCCCATCAGCAGACCCACCCGCTAGCAGGGGAATGATTGGAAGGGTGTCTGGCTGGGAGGTCACGGCGCCAAGTCATGACTGGGCACGCCCACTAGTCATCCAGGGGACCCTGCCAGTGCCGCCTCTCTGCGCGTTTAATACGTAAGATCGTATTCGTTCTTCTTCTCTACTTTTAGATTAAAGAAGAAAAGCCCTCTTCTTTGAAGGACAGGCTACCATTCTTTAAAATGGAACGTGACTCAGTTTCTTGCTTCGGGAATCGTACACAGGACACGGAAAATTTAATGCCCTTCCAACCTGTGCAGGAGCCCTGCCGCCCGGGACCGCGGTGCGCCAGCAGCAGGCGGGGCAGGTGGAGGTGGTTGGTGGGCATCTCCGGAGGCCACCGGAAGGGTTCTTTCAGCTCCCTCCCGTCCCCGCCGCTGCCCTGCAGACAGCCCCGGCTTCCTTCAGTTTCAGGTCGAGTTCCATGCCCCAGCTGTAAACCCTGGGGAGAAGTGTGAGCTTTTGATGGAGATTTTGCCTAAGTCAGAATGATCAAGGTCCCAGGGGCTCTTCAGGGAGCGAGAAGGCAGAGGAGAAGGTCAGGGTGTACGTGGCGGCAGGTAACCTTGGACCGCATTGCTCAGCGTCCGGCAGCTGACGTGCAGGGAGAGAGGACAGGCCGTGGAAGTCATGTAATAAATGGCACCCGTGTGTTTGAAACGCTGAAAGACGCAACTGAATTCATCTATTGATTTTAGCCTCATGAGCTGGACGTACCCTAGTCTCGGTGGAGTGCTATGCTTACTGCCCAATGAGACACAAGGCAGGGATGCCCAGGTTGGTCGGAAGCATTAAAATTAAACAAAGATGGCTTTTTCCTCCCCATCGAGATGGCAAGGGAAGGTGCCGCGGCCACACAATCAGTGCGACTTTATAAACTCTTCAGAGTCGCCAAGTGTGTAAAGGGGTGTGTTTGGAAAGACACCTGAGTTCTCCACTGAAGGATCGTCTTTCATAAACACCATATTGCTTCTATGGTGCGGTCCAGGTGAACGTTATTTTGTAAGCGTTCATTCATGGCTAGGATATGGGCTGCGTTTTGTGTTTCGCTGGGTGGGGTCTCAGATTCCTCGTTTCGTTAAAGACGGGTCCTTTCGCGTTGGCATTTGCCGGTGAGAAGGGCGGAAGGCCCTCCGGCAGGGCTGGTGCTGAAGACCCAAGCGCCTGCCGCCTGAGCCCTGGCTCCCGGGCGTCCGGAAAACCGTTGCTCCTTGGTCCTCGCTGCCTGGTCCTGTGGCCTTGGCTCCCCACCCAGGGCCTGTGCGCACTCAGTGGGTGTTCAGCAAGTTCGTTGGACGGATGAAAAGGTGAATAAATGATGGCTGAATGGCATCTCTCTTTCAGTCAGAGGTCCTGTAGGACACCAAGGATGGTCCACTGCCTCTTTGCTGCTTCTTTTCTGTCAAGAAAGAAGAGAAAGAGAGCCCTGGCGGGGTGGCTACGTCGGCCGGAGCTCCGTCTCGTACCCAGAGCGGCTGCGGGCTCCATCCCTGGTCCAGGAGAGTGCGGGAGGGAGCTGCTCAATGTTTCTCACATCTCTCTCTCTCTCTCGTTCTTCCTCTCTCGCTCTCAAAGCAATAAAAAGATATCTTTGGGTGAGGACTAAAAAAAAAAAGAAAGGCAGAAAAAAGAAAAGAAAAAGAGAGAAAGGGAGGAGGGAAGAAAAGGTCTGGAGGAGAGGGATGGAGGAAGGAAGGAAGGAAGGGAGGGAGGATGAAGGAAGGGAGGGAGGGAGGGAGGAGGGAGGAAGGAGGGAGGGAGGGAGGGAGGGAGGGAGGGTGGGAGGAGGGAGGAAAGAGGAGGGGAGGGAGGGTGGGAGGAGGGAGGGAGGGAGGGTGGGAGGAGGGAGGAAAGAGGGAGGGAGGGAGGGAGGAAGGAGGGAGGGAGGCGGGAGGGAGGGAGGGAGGGAGGAAGGAGGGAGGGAGGGAGGGGGAAGGACCGGGGTTGGGGAGGAGGAGACGGGGCTCAGAGAGAATGGGAGAGGAGGCCTGAGGGCGGGGGAGGAAAGGGGACACGCACAACTGTCTGGGAAGATTGGGGTGTTCCTTGCCGTCCAGGACCTGGCCATTATGGGCTCACACCTGCCTCACTTACCACGTAGGTCACCACATTAATCACTTTTTACGTTGACACCCAGTCTCGTGTGCCCCTGGGCTGTGCTGAGACCGGCCCACCTGGTCCCCCGGGCGGAGGAGACTGAGCGGCTGCGGTCGGTGTGGGAGAGAACGCGCGGGGTCGGAGATCGATCAGCCAAGGCGGGAACAGAAGAGAGGCAGAAGGAGAGCTTCTCTGCCGTTTGCAGCAGCACCCTGTCCTCCCTGCTTTCTCGTCCTTCTTTCGGGCTTTCCCACCGGGGGGGGGGGGGAGCCCAGTGCAGAGGGAGAGAGCACCCGGGAGAGCTCTGCTAGGCACGAGGCAGGGAGGGTGGGTCAGCACCGGCCGGCCAGTGCTCGGAGCACCTGCGGCTGCCGTGAGCCACGGCCAGGGCCCGGGCCTGGGATGAGCCCTCCAGGCGGGCTGAAGGTCCATACCTGTTTGGGAAACTCCACGAAGTTGGGAGTGGAACTTCTAGAGGGTGAGGGGCTCATTTGGCACAGCACCAACACCTATTACTCATAACTTTTTGTGACTTTGCACATAGCACGATTTCTGATTTTCCCGCCTCCAGCAAAAGGCCCTAGACGTCCGAGGCACCCTCTGCCCTGAACGCCCATGATTATGCTTCACACTTTTACCCCGCGGCTGACAGGTTGCTCTGGCCCCCGGAAGCCGGAGGGGGGCACCGGGGAGCCTTGGAGAGCGGCAGAGGGGCACAGGAGCTCAGACCCGGCAAGCACCCCCGCAGACGAGGCGCGGCTCGCCTGCAGGTGGAACTTCGGCCCTTCCAGCAGGAGGTGAGACGTTACCGGCCACGGCCGGAATTCGGACAAATCTTTGGGACACAGAGAAGCCGCTGGGGGTGGAGGGGGTCACAGTTCCCAGCAGCTCTTCAGGACTGTCCCCCAGGATGAAGAATCAAGGACATGTCGGCCACGCGGTCATGACGCAGAGCAGCTCAGCGGCTCGAAGCCAGACCGACAGCAGGGGAGGCGCACGGCGCCGGCCTGTGTGTCCGAGCGTCGTCATGGGAGGAGAGAGAGCGCCAGAGAAACGGTGTGAGCAAAGTGGGCCCCCAGCGCCAGTGGGCGGGCCCGTCGGTCGGGCTAGGGCAGACGTGAAACTCAGACGCTCACAACTGCTGTGACGTCACCGCGGCCTCTCCTCCATCAGCCACCGCAGAGTGAGGAAGGCGGAGGCTGGAAGGTTGATGTTTTTTATGTCCCCAGGAAGTATAAATATACTTTCTAAAGCATGTGCCCGGTGGGATGTGTATAAAATGACTCCACCGGAGGAGACGGTGCTCTCGCCAGTCTCGTTTCCGTGACGCAGCACCCCGTGCTGCGGGAACTCTGCAGTGGGCTCCACTCCGAGGTCGCCCCCAACCCCCAGAACTCACCGCGGCGGAGCATATGTGGGCTTGGGGGCCTTCATTTTGCTATCCGTGCAGTTGGTGTTAGGTACATCTTCTTCTGCGTTAGTGTTAGCAATAGCAGCCCTACGATTATGGCTACTGTAAAGTCTCATTTATTTATCTATTTTTCTTATTTATTTTATTTCTGCTTTTTTATTGTATTTTTTGATTGCCATTTAGCCCCCTTAGACCCCCAGCACAACCCAGCAATCCCCACGCTGTCGTCCATGCCCGTCTTCATTCTGGGGGACAGTCCTCCCTTTTCCTTGTTGGTCCTCCCTCCGTCCCCTCACCTCCCCCTTAGCTGTCATCTGCTCTCCGTCTAGGAGTCTGTCTCTGTTCTGCCTCTGCTAGTTCAGTTTGTTCGTTAGATATACACGTGGAAGCGAAATCATCTATTTGTCTTTCTCTGACTGGCTTCTGTCACTAGCATAATGTTCTCCAGATCCATCCATGCTGTCACAAAAGGTAAAATTTTCTTCTCTTTTACAATTGAGTAGAATTCCACTGTGTAAATGTCCCGTAGTTAGTTGTTATATACAGTCCTCTGCTGATGGACGCTTGGGCTGCTTCCATACCTTGGAGGCTATAAATAACTCTGCAATGGACATAGGGTTGCTCATGTTCTTTTGAATTAGTGTTTTGGGTCCCTTCAGGTATAGTCCCAGAAGTGGGATCACTGGGTCAAAAGGCTGTTCCATTTTAATTTTTTGAGGTATCTTTTTACTGTTTTCCACAGAGGCTGCACCAGTCTGCATTCCCACCAACAGTGCAAAAGGGTTCCCCTTTCTCTACATCTTTGCCAACACTTGAATTATTAATGACAGTCATTCTGACGGGTGTGAGATGGTACCTCATTGTGGTTTCAATGTGCATCTCTCTGATGATGAGTGACACTGAGCATCTTTTCATGTGTCTATTGGCCACCTGCGTGTCCTCTTTGGAGAAGTGTCTGTTCAGGTTCTTTGCCCATTTTTTAATTGGGTTATTTGTTTTTTTGGTGCTGAGTTATAAGTTCTTTATGAATTTTGGATATTAGCTCTTTATCAGATATATTGGTGAACATGTTCCCCCATTCTGTGAGTTGTCTATTTATCTTGTTGATGGTTTCCTTTGCTGTGCAAAAATTTTTAATTTGATATAGTTCCATTTGTTTATTTTTTCTTTTGTTTGCCATGGCTGGGGAGATTTATCAGATAAAAAAACTGCTACAAGCAATGTCTGAGATTTTACTGCTTATATTTTCTTCTAGGATTGTTATGGTTTCGGGCCTAACACTTAAGTCTTTAATCCATTTTTAATTTATTTTTGCCCGTGGTAGAAGAAGGTGGTCCAGTTTCATTTTTCTGCATGCATCTGTCCAATTTTCCCAACACCATTTATGGAATAAAGTGTCTTTAGCCCATTGTATGTGCTAAGTCTCGTATTTATTGAGCTAAGTACTCCTCCAAATACGAAAGGAGGAGGCCCGTCATGCTAGGCGATGGCCTCGCGTTGGCTGGAAAGAGGGAGCTCGCTCTTTAACTGTGGTCTTGAATAACCAGATGAATGATGCGCATCTCCTTCTGTCGTTTGGCTGTGCCCTGGGAAATTGCTAGCGTTTTCTGCTTTAGATTTCGGGGAGTAACACGTATCGTGGGTGTGAAGACCCACAGCTTCGGAAATACGAACTGCAGTTGCGAAGGGGGTTAAGATATGGGGTTTAGAGCTGTGGGATCGGTGGATTGGGGGTCCCCGGTTCCCTTTATCCCCGGGTTCCATTCCCTCACACCCTGCCCTCCCCTCCATTTTTCTCTCTCACTTCAGCCAGGCTCTGCCCTGCACGGCTAGAGGGGAGCGTTCGGACGACAAAGCTTTGAGGAGCATACACCCCTCCCTCCGCAGTAAGGACACTCTGTATCAGTGTATTCACGGTTCACATTTCATGATAGACTTTTTTTATTTATGCACTGGAATCTTGACTAACGCTGTAGGCAGTTACTAGCATTAAAATGTGCTACATTGTGCCATAATTATTCTATGCTGTTCTGCCTACAACATAACGTGATGATGATGATGATGGTAGCAAGAATGCCATTCACATTTGCACAGACCTTCACTCTTTACCAAGCACATTCCTGGGCGTTACTATCCCACTTTAGTCGGGAAACTTACAGACGCATGAGGTCTCTGACCCCAGTAGTCTCGAGAAGACCGTTTGTGGCCCGAGTCTCTGGCTGGCTTTCCCCTTCCACTTCAAAAGCAAGCCAACGAACAGTTGGTGTTTAGCCCACGCTATTTCTTCCCTTTCACCAGAGTTAGTCATTCCCACGTCAGTTCGCAGCAGAGGTGCTGATCAGCGTCACGAGGGCTTCGCACTGTCATTTCCACGGAGGATCACTCACAGGCGTCGCCAGTGGAGGGACGACACAGCAGCTAATGTGACCGGCCAGCCCCCCTGCGCACATGAGCTGTGTGCATTCCTGCTCCCCGGGCCGGCGGGCGGGCTCTGGGGAGGAGGCAGCGTGGGACCTGCCCGGGCAGCTGTCGGTGCGGTTGGGGGGGACCGCGAGCTCGGTCTGCCCGGCGGAGATTCCCCGCTAACACGTTCAGACCCCTGCGGTGCGCTGTGTGGCCAAGACAAGACTGGAAACCCTGCTCAGCCGAGGGTCTCAGATGGAACGGACAGAAACACCCACAGCTTTTGTTTTTAAATCGAGACTCAAAGGCTCTCTAGAGCTGGCTGCCCTGCTGGTGAGGGACTGACATTGTGAAGCTCAGGTCTCTGTGTTAGGCGTTCGCTGTGCTGTGCTGGCTACGCCACGTGGGCTCCCGGAGACGCGGTGCCCTTCTCTGTGAAGCAGGGTAATAATGACCCCTGTCGCTGTCACACGCCTTTGTGGCGGTGGGTAGCAGGCTCAAATGAAAAAACAAGTACGGAACCCTCCTTTCCCATTTTTAGTGGTGCTCGAAAGTACCCTGCCGTTTTCTACGGGGGCACGGCCCTGTGGGGGCTGCGGGGAGGCCAGGCCACACGAGCAAAGTGACGCTGGCGCTCTGAGGACCTCGCCTGGTCCAGGCCAAGCTTTCGTTGCCTCTGTTTACTCTTTTTTAAAAACATCACCATTTTTAAAAGGTTTTATTTATTTATTTATAGACAGAGGGGAAAGGAGAAAGAAAGAGGGAGAGAAACATCAGCGTGAGTTTGCTTCTCATGCGCCCCCTACTGGGGACCTAGCCGGCAAGCCAGCCATGTGCCCTGACTGGGAATCGAACTGGTGACCCTTTGGTTCGCAAGCTGGTGCTCAATCCACTGAGCCACCCCAGCCAGGGCCCTGTGTTTGCTCCTGACTCTGATGTGATGAGGTTTCAGTGAGCCAGTCCCCTTAGTACCTAGCCAAATCTGTCTCATCTTCCCTGTTTTGAAACGCTGAGTGCAAAGTCTTATTTTGTATCGATGTCGTTCGACAGTATATTACGTACAAATACATATCCATTCACGGTGGCAGCTCACTTCCTGGATGTCCCTGTCTTGAGAAGCTGGGTTTTTAGGACAATGCTGGTCCGTTGGCCATCTTTGCTACTTACTATTTTCCTTAAAAGGGATACATAGATTTAAATAGCTGAACTGTTCTCCAAAGTCTTTTCTTTGGATGAAATTATATTACTCGGGGCCTACCCTCAGTGGCTTCCTTCAGACTCATTCATTGGCTGGCCTATTTTATGATGCTGCCGTGGGGGCGGGCTCTGACGGGGCGTGTGTGTGTGTGTGTGTGTGTGTGTGAGAGAGAGAGAGAGAGAAACAGTGAAGCTGCCCTCCCCGGTTTAGGTGAAGGCTGAGGGTGGCTCCGAAGTGAAGCAGAGGATACATTGTATCCCCATCCAAACCCAGATCCCTCGCGATGGGGCGGGACGGTGGCAATTGTGTCAAAGGCTCATTTGCCTTGGTGCCCCCTGGAATGTCCAGTGTTTGGCTCAAGATTATAAAAAACCATCAGTACTAATGGTTGGTAGCAATCATTTTGTCATCTATTTGAAGACCCTAAAAGAGGAGAATGATGCAAAATAAAACAGTTTTGTTGTAACAAAAAGAAAAAAGCAAATGCCCCCTCTGCAAAGGGTTACTCACCCAAGAATATCCTGCAAATTCCATTTCGCTGACAAGAGAGAAAGTGTAGTCCATAACTGAAAGAAAATGACTAAGAAATGCTTAAAGAAGGCTTAGGTTAGCTGCTCGGGGACTAGCAAAGTAGCAATTAAGTTTTCAGAAGGAAGGGATTAAAAGAAATGTAAATGAAAAGTGGAAGGAAATGAGCTCCGCTCTAATCCCTGCAAACGGCTTACATAAAATGCCCATCACGGAACTGGGGTTTATGAGGCGCGGACGAAGCCGCAGGACCAGGACGCAGGGATGTGAAGGGCCAGGGGGCAACTCCGGACAACGCTGACAAAACGCTGTGCGTGGGTCCCTCTCTGGCCCCCGTCCAGCCCGGGCCACGGGAATTCTATTTGAGACCAAGTCGCTTTTCAGTTTCGTCATCAGAATTAAAATTGTGTTTATGACTGATTCATTCCTGGGTGGAATATCTCACGCACGCACACGTGCACACACACACACACACACAAGGTTTTCATATTTGAAAACTGTACCAAATAGCAGAGCACAAAATGATTCCTGAAATGGCCACCGTGACCTGGGGACAGAAGTCAGCGGACAGCCCGCCACATGCACCCCTCGTCTCCCCTGGAGGCATTTCCGTAGCTGACGCCCCCTGGACCTCTGGAGGGGGCCGTGCCGGAGAGCTGAGGGCTTTGCCTGGAAAAGCTCTGACACTTGGTGATTTATGGCCCCGCTCCTCTGGAGCGGGCGTATCTGCTCTGCACAGAACAGTCCAGGAGCCGCGGCCGCATTCGGTCACCCAGGGAGCCTGATGGTACAGTGCACCCCGGACCCCAGGCCCCGGGCCCCGGGCCCCGGGGAGGGCCGGCAGGTCCCCGGGGAGGTGTCTGGGCCAGGGTTTATCTGCAGCCGGGGTGGGGCGGGGGCGGGTCTCGCCAGCTGGAGGCCTGCAGAGGGTGCAGCTCTCCGGCAGGTGCTGGTGCGGTCCACGGAGCCATTCACTCCTCGAGAGTAGTCCATCACCCCATAACCATTTTCCCTGTGGTGTGCTAAGCGCTCTTCTTAGGCAAGCCCCTGGTGCTGAACGACCAGAAGCCGATTCACCCACCTGTCAAATCCCCGTTTCTGGCATCAAGAGAGATTTATTTCCACCTGTGAGGAAACGCCGCCCGTGTGCGCCATCACCAGTATGACTTCAGAATCGGGGGCGGTGGTTCCGCCACTTCCCCCCGAAACCTGTGATTGGACCCACACTGGAGCCGACAACCAGGCAGATAGGACGTGCTTCACGGACACTCTGATAGTCTGGAATCTGTGCCACGTCAGCCGTCAGGGCTGAGCCCGCCCCTCGGCGGCATGTGGGGGAAGGGCTCGCACGGCGGCCAAGTCGAGGTCACCCGGGACCGTCCACACCGCTACGGGCAGCCAGTGTTCTGAAGTCTTGGAGCAGATCCCATTCCGGTAGAAAAGCCCACGGGAAATTCTGCTAGTAAATGCTTTTAGAACTAAGATGTGGTATTATTATTATTATTATTATTATTATTATTATTTAGAAGCTGTGAAATAGGACTTTTTAAAAGCTCAAATTAGGGAGGATTTACAAAATCATAAAACCTATGCCACTTTGACACACACGTATTACGAACTTAAAATGTTTCCTTATACCGTCATTTAGATTTATTTTAACAAAAGAGTGCACCGTTGTCCCTCATTTATATGTTTCATCGAGGACGGACTTTCGCTCCCCCAGGGGGACACGCCGATGGGACATCGCTCCATCCCCCGGAAAGAGCGGCTCTGGTTCGCTGATGTCGTCGTGTCAGTGTAACGGACAGCAGTCTGCCTGCCTGTTCCCTGGAGGTGGGGGGGTGTCTTCAGTAAGGCGAGTGCTGCTTTGCTATAAAGAGTCCCTACCCCCCCTCGTTCGCTCGCTCTCTCCACGTCTCCTGCCCATTGAGAGGTGTGCTTGTGTCCGTCCCTCTAGCAGGCAGGGCAGAGCTGGGAGTGCCCGCCCCCCTTATGGGGGGCTCCTCTCTGGGGTAACTCAATTACCCTGGCTTCTGGGGCCACGTTCCCTACTAAATGGGGCTGCTTCAACGTTTTGTGCTGTTTCTCCTTGGCTTAGTTCTTTGATTCACTGGCACTGATTAAGTTCCCGTTCCGCGCCGAATTCTTCTTCCCGATCCCATCTTACCGCCTGTCCCCAGCATTTCCTTCCCATCGATAAGTGTGGACATGGCTAACTACCGAGCCTCTCGGAGCTGGGCCACCACTCACGTTACCCGTTAACTCACCAGACTGCGGGCCGGTCGGCTTCCCCGGGCCCCGTTCTGACCCGGGGACGATGCTCCTCGGTCCTGTTTCAGCCTCAGTGGCTGGCGAGATTGGCACGGCCGTCGTGGCCCGATCAGCTGTGACACGCACTCGCTGGGGGCCGTGGGGCCACAGAGCAGAGGGGCGGGTCCCCCCCGAAGGAGATGACGCCCGCACCAGAGGGAGTCCCTTGTCCTCCTCACACACAGGCGGGGGCGCGGGCACACCCGCCACCCTCTGGCGTGACAGCCCTCGCCGCCGGCCTCTCCCTCGGGTGCCTCTGCTGGGAGGTTGGGCGGTTCCTTCCCTCCCCGTGGGGCAAGCTGTTGGACACGGCGTTTTGCAAACCTCCTGTACCCGCTCCTCACGACAGTCACCTGGAAGGTTCTGCCTCTCTGGGCCTTATCCCGTGCACAGGACTGCTACCTCTGCTCTGGGTTCTGGGACTCTTGCGTCCCCTCCAGGGCCACCCTCCGGAACCCTCCCCCCCCGCCCCCCAGAGAGCCACCATGCTTCAGTGGGACCACACAGAATATCTTCGCAGGGGACTCAGAAGGTGCCAGACACCAGCACCGTCACGTCATCCTGCCCAATGCCGGCGGCCCTGCTTGCCGTGCGGTGACATAGCGTGACGCCTGTGGGTAGCTCCCCGGTTTCTCACCGGATCTGGTCGTGCCCACGGAGCGCCTGCCCTCTGAACGGCCGCTGTGACGAACAACGCCAGGTGAGGCGCGGCGGAGTCCGCGAGGGGGACCGGACGGGGGACCGTGAAGAAAGCAGCAGGCCGCAGCCGCAGGGACGCCCGCCTGCTTGCGGGAGAAGAGTGGGTTCCGGGCTCTGTTCCCGGACACCCCTGAGGTCCTCGGCCTCGCGCTTTCCTCCACGGCCCCGCCGTCCCCCGCGGGCAGGTGCAGCGCAGTGGGCAAGGCCGCGCGGTGTGGGGGGGAGTCTGCACTGGGCGAAGGCGCTGCCACCGACCAGCTGCACCGGCTGGCACTGCACCCCGCAGCGAGTACACCTGGACCTGGAGGTGATGTCCCCACCGCCGAGGCGTTATGGAGATTAAATGAGCTAATCTGCACAAAGGGCTGGGAGCGTAAATGTCTGGAACTCGAGACGTCTTAGCTGTTATTTTATTGTTACAGGGAAAGTGGGGACTGACCACATGAACACCCTACGTCCTCCCGGGGCCTAAGCGGGAGGAGGCGCCAGGACGCGCTGGGCGGGAACGTGCCAGACCAGAGCGGGCACCTGTGTGACACCCCCTGGCTCAGCGGACACGGTCTGTGTCGAGGGGAGGTGGGGTCTCTGGAGGTGAGGCTGTTTCGTGGAGCTTAAGTCGGAGGCGTGAGAACAGGCGGCGGAACCCGGGGCACAGACTCGTCCCTGAAGCCCCAGCGGCCTCGGCTGGCGCCCGAGACGGGAGGCCCTGTGCCCAGGGACGGGCCGGAGGGAGGCTCTGCCCCTGGACACGGTTCTTCGAGAGACAGGGGGAGGGGGAACCTGGCTGTGGGGCCAGGCCGCCGGGGGCCTCACGGGAGGGAGGGCGCTAGGCGACACTCAGGTTGTGACTGGAGCAAGACTTACAGAGACCTCAGTAAGTCTTCGGTAGGCGGACGGAGATTGGTGCGGCTGGAGACAGAGCCCGTCTGGCTGAGGGATACTGGCTCTCGGTGGGTGGTGTTGGGACCTTCTTCAAGGAAAACGCAAACGGGCGCGGCTCCCAACCGGGTCGGCAGGACAGTCGGAGGCCGCCCAGCTGGGACGCCCCAGGACATTAACGTCCGTGACCTGCGCTGATACTAACACACAGGCTCCCAAGAGCTCCCGAGGCAGATCAATCCGGCAGGCGCTCTGGACAGTTATGTTGCTTATTGTGTCTCGGTCCCCGAGGTACGTCTGCTGCTTGTACTCTAGTGAGCTCTGAGACCAGGCCGGGCTGTGGGGCACGTCACTGGGAAGTATAAAGGCCAGCTCCAGATATAAAAACTGACAGGCTCACCCTGGCGGGCGTAGCTCAGTGGATTGAGCGCGGGCTGCGAACCGAAGTGTCACAGGTTCGATTCCCAGTCAGGGCACATGCCTGGATTGCAGGTCACGGCCCCCAGCAACCGTACATTGATGTTTCTCTCTCTCTCTCTCTTTCTCCCTCCCTTCCCTCTCTAAAAATAAATAAATAAAATCTTAAAAAAAAACTGACTGGCTCTGTACACACTTATTTTGAAAAAATCAGCCCCTGTTGCCTTTAGAAGTTGGGTCTGTCTTGTGTGGTATGACGGTGGGCTGCTTGGGGCGGTGGGTCCAAGGAGAGGGAGGGAGGAACTGGGGGTACCTGGGGGTCCCGCGGAGCCAGGGAGGCACAGCCAGCATCTTCGTTTTGGCTGTGAGTCACCGAGTCGGCGAGGGCTGGGAGCGGGGTGGACCGAGTTAAAAATGACGCGAGTGTCAGTTTGTGTGACTGGTGGAGTGAAAAGTGCCTTTCAGGACATAGTCAGGAGCGCCTCACCCAGAGCCGATCCGCAAGGTGAAGTGTTACCGATGAGGCTTCCCAAACCTGGTCAGTGTCCGTATTTGAGCCCTTGTGCATCAAAAGTGACAGTGTGATAAAAGTAACAAAGAAAGCAACTCTGTTCCAGAAGGAAACAAAGACGACAGTGCTGCCTTTTTTTGGTCTGAGGTTTTCTATGAGAAAACAAAATTATAGGGTGCCGTATTTATCCTCCTCTCGGATGACTAATTCTGGCAGTGACATTTTGGCTCGAATCTTTCTATGTCACGCTATTTCTGGTGTGAGAGATGGTTTAAGGTCAGATCTATATGATACTGGGTACGTTTAGCCGCATCATTTGGAGCGGTAGAGGGCTGGAGGGGTCTCGCCATTTTCCAGGTCCAGAGTGTTTGTTTGAAGGGTCGGCTTTCCATTTCCTTGCAGCGAAAATGACCGCTTGACGAAAAAGGAGGATAAGCTCATGTTTATATTGGTATGCAAGTTTTGAATAACAACACAAAGTAAACGTTCTCAAAGCTTACCAGGTTGCATCCTGTAGAGTGCAAGTAGGTGTTTGGGTTTTGGGGAGATTCGCTTGCAGAAGGACAGGGCACCTGGGGATTTGAAGGCCCTGTAGAAATTTTAGGGAGCAGCAGGTGGAGAAGGAAGCCAGCGATTCCCATCTTCAGTCGCAGACTGAGACGGGGTGACCAGGGGCTGGCGGCCTGGGCTCCCGGATCCTGAACCCTTCCAGTGTTGTCCACGACTCCTTTGTCTTTGGGTATTGGAACAAAACCAAATGAATTCGCTTTTTGCGTTGTTTTTTTATTTTCTTCAGGACAGAGTTTCTGCTTCAAATACCCACTGATTCTCCTGCAGTTTTTAAGTTGGCTCTATTCTTCCCTGAAGTGGAAGTTGGGGACATCCCAGCCAGGGACAGTTTTGGTTGCATGAACCTAAGGCTTCTCTTTTTCTGGCCTCTTCCCCCCTCTTCCCCATCCATCCCGGGCTCCGCCTGCGGGGGAGGGGGGGTTACGTGATCAGGAGCTCTTTCCCAGAAAGGGCAGTGGGTCCCTGTCTCAGCCCCCATCGTGGCCCAGTATCACTACCCCAGAGCGGCTGAGGACGGGCCGATCGGCCAAGTACACAACCCGTCCTGAACAGCTGGCAGCAGGCTGACCTGGGGGCCGGGGTGCCCCGTGTGAATGCGGCTGTGAGGCCGCAGTGGGACCGAAGAGCTGGCTGTCACCCGAGGCTCGTCGGAGATGGGTGGACAGCACCCTGTGCCTGCCCCACCGGGGCTGCGCTGGTCTGCAGCGGCGGGCTCTGGCCTCCAGGTGAGTGTAGGAGACTGTTCTGCGTGGCGCGGGCCCAGCTCCCACTCGGAGATGCACAGGACCCACGCCCACGGATAGGTTCTCCCGTGGGGAATCCGGCCTGCAGTGTACCTAGGCCGCTTTGAGACTTGCTTTTGCTAAAACTCCCTCACCCTGAATTGAGACAGCAAGTGCTTACTGTAACTTCCCAAAAATTATGCTAAAACTCCCCAGTATGGAGGGTAGCAGTTCAACCACTTTTCCCTTTGCATCTGCAAGTACCCTTCCTCTGTGATGTGGTTACCAGCATTGGCTCCTTTGGTCTCTGTAAAAGGTGACCCCCTAAAGCCAACCTGTGCAGAGCAAATGAGGGCCCTCATGGAATGTGCCCAGAAAAGAAATACAGGCCTGTCATGGCAGAGGCCACGGCCTTTTCCCCACAGGACTTGGCAGTCCGTGTGACTGTCTCCCCGTCCACAGTGTCACGGACCCCACAAGCCGGGGCCCGCATCAGGTGAACACCCCCAGCCCCTTGGGTGCTCTCAGTGACCCCTTCCTGGGGACGCCTTGGCCAATGCTCAGGGCACATGACCTGCAGTCCCCCGCCTCGCTCAGGAGGCTCGGGGGTCCCAGGTCCCTGGCTCTGGTGAACGCACACGCAGGGGGCTCCGTTTCTCTGGGTGTGCACTGGGGGTGTCTGGGCGTGCGTGGGGAAGGTGGGAGCAGCTGCAGGGTCAGGGGCCTCCCGCGCAGGCTCCCACAGAGGGGTGTGGGCAGGCCTCAGGGCCAAGTTGAAGCCTCCACGGACCTTGCCCTGACCTCTTCACGTACATGCGAGGACGTGTGTATGTGTCTACATGCAAGCATACATGTAACGTGTTTCTACTTATTCTCCATGCGTATGCACTCGCGCAGCTCTGGGTTGATTCCCCACCTCCTGCACCCGAAGAGCGCTAACGCACTCCGGTCTTGCCGCCAGCGGCTCTCGAGGACGCCCTGCCGCGGGGTCCTGTGGGCGCCGTGCGGCGAGGTGACCCTGGGCTGCCTGTCTGTCCTCTGGGGCTAGAGCCTAGACCCTGGCGGTGGATGGGCTTACGCACTCCGGTCCATCAGAATGCGAATCCACTCTGGCTCCTGCACCGGCTCTCCTGGGATGGAGACGCACAGTTCTTTCCGTTTCGCACGTGCACCCTGCGACAGTGCTTCTGGCGAGGGTCGGGTGCGGAGGGGCTGTCGGCGGGAAGCCGTGACTCCTGAGAGCGCATTAGCGTAAGAGGCTGGTCAGCGTTTCCCTGCCCACCCCGGCAGGAAGGCCGATCCAGTGCTCTCACTGCACCCTCGAAGCGCCCACACTTCCCCGTGAGATCCCTCCCGAGACTCCTGCTCCGAGAGGTCCGGTGTGAGGGAAGTGTGGCGGGCAGGGCGGCGTTCAGGTCAAGTAGGATGCAAATGCAAATTCCCTCTGGCTGAACAGGCGGCTTTGCCAGGACACGTCCTCCGAGGCTTCCGTTTCCTCCCACGAGAATGGGGCTAACGGTGGCCAGTCTCGGGGGTTTGGTGTGGGGGCTCCACGCCGTAATGCCCGCAGGTCTCCAGCAGCGCACCTCACGTGTGGTCATTGCGTGAACGGCAGACCGGTGTCGACGGAACTGGACAAGCCTCAGAATCCTGGCTAATGAGAATGGCTTCGAAGTAATCAAATGTCTTGTTAGCGGCGTGTTCTTTTTGTATCATCTTCCTGATACATCACGTTGAGTCGGTATGAGACTGTTTATAGAGATTTGTTTGTGATTTAAGCTTTACTTATTTAAAACAATGAAACGTTACTTTGAGCAGTTTAACCACACTCACGGCCAGCTGCACAGGTTTAAACACACGACGGCCTCGTAGTTAGGAGCGTGTACTCGAAAGGTACCTCAGTTTTCCAAAGCTCATCTAGAAATGCACACTTCAGCTACTGCAGATTTGGGGAAACATTTTTTCCCTCTTATGTTTTGCCTGTGATCATGAGAACACGAGCCTGCTACAAAATTTTCCCCTACTTTTAGAAATGCAGAAACTTAAGCCTGGGCCAGGACTAACATCCCGAAGATAAAAAGAATGTCTCGGTTGGCTGGGCATTGCCCTGCAAACCACAAGGTTGCAGGTTTGATTCCCAGTCAGGGCACAACTTGGGTTGCAGGTTCAGTCCCCGGTCAGGGTGCGTACGGAAGGCAGACAATTGATGTTTCTCTCTCACATCGATGTTTTTCTCCCTCTCCTTCTCTCTCCCTTCCCTTCTCTCTAAAATCAAAAATAAAATTTAAACACATTAAAAAAAAAGAAACGTAGAAACTTACATTAAAAACATAACAAAATGGGGCTTGACCTAGAAGTGCAGTTTCAAATTAAGTGACTATATTATAAACTTGGGAAACAGTGGTAAAGAGAAGTTTGTGTTGGCTTTCCATTAAAATTCTAGGTTTAGAGAGATACTTAGGTGTCAAAATTAGTAATACGTAATTAAATATTAAAGAGTTCTGGTTGGAAAGCAATACCAAATGTCACACCTTCGACAATCCTTAGAGTCTTCCTACTCACACCAGCTCTATTTACCTTGGATGAATTAAAAAGCCCCAGAGAAGACAGGCAGACAGCTACTAATACAATGAATCCTTATGTATACCTGGATCTCTGGGAAGTAATATGTTGGCGGAGATGATGGTGATGAGACTGATGGTGGTAATGATACAAATAACGATGACTTACTGGGCACACTACACACTGACCGCTGCATGAGACTTTGCACTAAGGTTACTCTTCACAGATGCTCAGAGAACACACATGACGTCCCCGGTCTCCGGGACCAGAGAGCTGGGGCCGCGTGACTCCCACGGGAGGCGGACCGCGGCGTGCACTGCCCGTGCGGCGGAGCCCTTGGCAGACGTGCGGTTCTCTGTGCGTGGAGAACGGCGTCGCAGCAGCGGAACGGAGCATTTCTTCCTCCCGGAGTGTCGTTACCAGGGCTGCTGCCGACACAAACAATCATCCCCATGTTACAGCGTGACGCCTCGAACATTTCCATTTTCGCATGGGCCTCAGCGGCCTCTGGGATCAAAGACTCCGCCATCGGAGGAAAACAAGCATGTGATTCGGACACATGAAAGGAATAATTTCAGATCCGGGACTAACATCCCGAAGATAAAAAAGAAATGTAGTGATTTCACACAAAAGCGTCTGAAATAGAGCTCCTTCGGTGAAACACACCGCCGGACTAGGCGGTCCGGCACCTGCAGACAGGACGCCTCGTCTTCCTGTGGTTCTCTGCCAGCCGTCCAACATGTCCTGGTCTCGAATTTTCCTTACACCCTGGAACCCCCATGGCCTCCCTCCTTCCCCGGCTTCCCCCTCGGTGTTATGACCTCCGGCCTCAGAGAGGACAGACTGTCCACATCACCTCGCCTTCTCGCCACTCTGTGGACAGGCCTGCCTGCGCCCACGCTTCACGTCCACCCCCCGGGGCCGCCGAAGAGGCGTCCCTCCCGAGGGAGCCTTCCCTGCACCCACCAAGGCTGACGCGGAGGATGCCCCCCCATCTCCAGCTCCGTCTCCTTTTCCTCTGGGCAGCGTTGAGTGCCGCTGACCACTTTTAGTTCCCGAGTCAGTCCCTTCTGCTGCCTTCCCTTGGGTCACTTCCTCCCGGTTTTCTTCCTGCGGGGATGGAGGTGCCTCGTGGGGTCTCTATTTCCTCTGCTGCTCCTGAATGCTCGTGCACCTCGGGGTGCGGTCGGACCTTCCCTTCGCTTCTCCCCGTAACCCCCAGGCCTCAAAGACCTACTGCAGGGACCTGAGGGCCCTTAAATGCCCTGTGTCCAGTGGAGGCCTCGCCCCTGGGAGTGAGACATGGCCACCTGACTGCCGAGGGGAAGTCTCCATCAGAGAGCACCCCCAGTAGGGGCACTCTTACCCCATCGGGTCCCGAGCCCCCCTCTTCCAGTCCAGCACTTCCTTCCTCTTCCGCAAGTCCAACGCGTTTTAGTTCTTTAGTATCAGTTGACACTAGATAACCACCATCTCTATTGTTTTCTTACAGATAGGAATGTTTAAATCACTTGTATTATGAAAACATAACTTACGTACAAGAAAGCATATACGATCAAAATCAACAGCCAAACGAATTATCATCAAGCGAATGCATGTGTAGCCGTAACCCAGGCCCAGGAATTTAGCTGCCTGAGGCCCCCTCACGGCCTTCCGCAGCCACCAAGCCGTTCGTGTTCCGCTGGGTGTTGCTTCCTCTCGCTCCCTGGCTTGTGCGTTTTCTGTGTTTCTCAGCCTCTTTGAGAAAGACGCTTGGCCCCTGACCGACTTTTTCCATCTCTCTTTTTCCCCTAACATGGACCTTACAGTTATAAATGTCCCTTTACACGTACCTTCGTGTCTTATACGTTTGAGCATGCAGTGTTTTCATTAGCATTCAGTTAAATATATTTTTAAAGTTCTATTTTATGTTGTTTAACGAATGAGTAATCTGGAGGTTTTTTAAAATTTGTAAAGTTGGGGGTTTCCACATTAGTTCTTTGTTCCTGGTTTCTAATGTAATTTTCTTGTCCTGGGAGAATGAGCTCTGTGTGATTTTAGTGCTGTGAATCTGGGGTCTGCTCTATGGGGCGGAGTAGTCTGTACTCACAGAGGCTTCGGTTGTGTCGACGAGAGCGTGCATTCTGCACTCGCCGAATCCAACCATCTGTGTACGCCCCCAGGTCACCTTGCCCACTACAGCGTGCTAATCTTCTCCACCGTGGAGTACTGTGGCCTGCTCTTCTTATCAGACGTCGACAGGGGTATGGTAAGACCTCCCACTGCACGTGGGCTCATCTCCCCCGTGCCTCTGCTCATGGTCCCGTGTTCAGCTGCAGTGTTGGAAACACGAATCTAGCCAGGCCGCTCCATGGCTAGGTACCCCAGCGCTCCCCCCATTCAGCAAAAGTGTGTTGAGTGTCCAGGACATGTCAGATGCCTCCCTGGGCCATGGGGACATATTCATGAGTCAGGAAGGCCACGTCTGGGCTCTCTCCGGACCCCCGGTGGGTAGGGAGACAGCTGTGTGGCTGGACAGGATACCCAGCCAGCAGGCTAGTTAGATAGACAGATGATGGATGGATGGACGGATGGATAGATAGATAGATAGATAGATGACAGAAATGATAGACACATCGAGTGACAGATGACAGATGATAGAAATGATGGAATCGTAGGTTGATGACAGATGGTAGACAGGTGAAGCAGACAGACAGATAAAGCAGGTAGGCAGACATGCAGCTCTGTAGTTTGTTTCATTATTATCAGGGTTAAGTTCAAGTTCTTCAGTGTGGCTTGTGTTTGTTCAGTTTGTTGTTCGATCGCTTCTACAGCCATTTACCTTACTTAACATCCGTTCTTCGAACGGACAGATGCCCTTTTCCTCCCCCGGGGCCCTCCGACCCCTCCCGGGGCGTCACGCTCACGAAGCCCGCTCCTCAGACACGGCTGCCCCCATGGGCCTGCCGGCCCCTCCGCACCGGCCTTCGCCCATCGGCCCGGCCATCATTCAGGCCCCTCGCACCCGCGTGGAGTGCTCTGTGGGTGCGTGCACTCAGACGGCTCTCTGTTCCCTCGCTGGTCTGTGAGGCTGCAGGCCGGGCTTGTGTCTGTCTGTCCACTCTTGAACCCACGGCACGAAGTGTTTCTCAGTGACTGTTTCTCGAAAATCTCTTAAACGCATGTGTAGTTAAGAATGTATTATCATAGGGCATTATTGTTTCATACGTGCTTTGGAAGCTTAGTGATTTCTGACATTTGAAAGTAATAGCATTGTGGAACATTCCAGGGAGTTGTAGGTGCTGGGGACATTTTAATTTTTTGAGACAGTTCTGCCTGTTTCTAGCATGCAGTTAGCCTCTCTTTGCGTTATGTATTGTAGTAAAGTCTCCTTCCTCTCTCGCCAGTAATTCACGCGCACGGCCCCATCAGAACCTGCGAATCAGATTTCTGGGCTGCAGAAGGCACTCCGTGAAGAACACACCTAGAAAGTAAAGTGACGTAGAAGAGTCATTTGTTATTGTATTTGTAGGGGCTTGGAGGTGTTCATTGCTGATGACATCTAAACAGTACCCCGTCTCAGGTTTCACCAGGGGAACATGACCACACGCACCTTACCCGTTCAGGGAACCCACGGGGGAGGGACGAGCTCTCGGGCATCAGCTCGGCGTGCACTTCTTCCTCGTTCTCGTCATCTTGTGGGACAGGCCTCAGGAGCCGAGTCGCTCCCAGTTCCACGGCTAAACGTTTCTCTCGCCTGTTCCCTTCCCCCTCCAGTCGAAGCTGCCACTTCTGTCTCCGGGATGAGATGAGTCACCCCTGCCTTGGGACCCTCTGTGTGTCCGCAGTGACTGTGGGCCCGCCGCCGTCCCGCCCAGCTGCACGAGTCTGTTGTGCCGCGGGGCGGAGCGGAGGCTTCTCCGGCCTGATCCGATCCGCCGTCCGCACAGACGGCCCTGCAGGGACCCGGGCGAGCAGGCGGTGCGCTCGCTCGCTCGTTGTAAGGGCCCTGGCATGCCTGCCTTGTCACCGTTGCTTTTCTTCATCACATTGTCTTCACTCACACTTCCTCCAATTTTGTATTTTCTTCTTGACTTTGGGTGAACTCAGTAATGCCTCACAGAGGGCAACTCGACAGTGAGCTCCTCTGTGACTTTCGTACCTGCAAGAAGTTAACAGAGACAGAAGTCGGAGGTGTCACTGTGGTGCTTGCCCAGGTGGGGACTTGAGGACGCGCTGAAACGAGGCCACGACCTGCCTGGAATGCCGCTGAGTCTGACGGCACCCGCCCCCTCACCGGCCCCGCAGACCTGCGCTCCAGGCACCGAGTGTCAGGGTGAATTGTCTGCCGCCGCGTGGGCGCTGACTATGAAACTGATTGGCTGTCTTTTGGGGAGCGCGGTTTTGTGCTAAGAAAGATATAAACTTCAGAACCAACACATTTATTATTTATCCAGGTGTTGTTCAAGTGCACCCTCAACGGCAAGTTTAAATGAACGCTTTTGGTGGGTTGCCCCATTCTGACTCAGCGAGGACCTTTGCCGATGGCCTTCAAGAGTTGCGTGAATCTTTGAAATCGTGTTCGGTAGACCCTGCCAGTCAGCCTTGGCTGTGCAACAGCAGGCGCCAGGGTACAACACGCAGTGGCTTAAAACAACCATTTGGATCACCGTTCAGCGGGCAGGAAATTCATTCCAAGCTCAGCGAGGCTGTTTCCTGTCACCGGTTGGGTTCACCCCACACTTGTCTCTCCGAGGACTGGGGGCAGTTGGTCTAGGAAGTCTTCTCCTTGAAACGGCTCAGAGACTTTCAGGGGTTTCTCATTCTCCAGCAGGTGAGCCTGGGCCTGTCCCCATGGTACCCGGACAGGGTCCCAAGGCAACGAGAGGACCCCCGTACGGCACCTGGAGGCCCAGGCTTGGGGCTGCTGCGCTGACTTTTCTGCTGCATTTTATTGGCCAAAGCAAGTCACACGGTCAGTCTTGATTTAAGAAAAGGGGGATAGACTTCATTTCCCAATGACAGGACCTACAAGGTCACATTAAAAAGGGCAAAGGTACAAAGAAAAGGGATACATTTGGGAACATGACAGTTCTACTATGAAGACTTCGAGTGAGAGATGCCAGGTTAACTCTCCACTGGAATGAGAAAGCCAAGACGAAAGGACAATTACAGGAAGAGAGGGAAAGGAAGGAACAGATTTTGGAAGCTGGGAAGTAGCAGATGGTAGCAGAAATGGGAAACACATCCTAAGTCAGGAGTCCTCCGGCTTTACAACACAGGGTCTCCGCGTTCTTCCGGATTGGAGACCCCAGGGAGCTGGGGGAACGGAGCCAGGGCGCACTCCTGGGGCCGGCCGGGAGCGTTTAGGAAGTGATAGTGTCCCCAGATCCTGCCGAGATCCTGGGGAAGACTGCAGAGAATGGGGTGCTCTGGTGGGAGGGTTACCACAGAGGTATTTAGGGCTCTCGGTTGTGCGCCACGGAAGAGAGCTCAGATGTCGATGAAAACAGAAGGATTAAGTAAACACCAGTTCAAAGGAACATAAACACCCTATGTTCATTGCCGTGTTTACAATCGCCAAGATTTGGGAGCAGCCCAAGTGCCCATCCGAAGATGAGTGGATCAAAAAAGCTGTTGCATATTTATGCAATGGAATACTACTTGGCCATAGCAAAGAAAGAAATCTAACCCTCTGTGACCACATGGAGGGACCTGGAGAGCATCGTGCTAAGTGACGGCAGCTGGTCAGAGAAGGACAAATACCACACCATTTCACCTATATGTGGAATCTAATGCACAAGGTAAACTAGCAAGCAACGTAGAGACAGACTCACAGTCAGGGAGCAGGCTGACAGCTGTCAGGGGTGGGGTGGGGGTCGGAGGGAAGAGAAAGAACTCCTGGACACAAACAACGGTGTGGCGATTGCTGGGGGAGGGGATGGGGGGAGGTGGAGGGGGGCTTGGGGGGATGCATGGTGATGGAGGAGACTTGACTCGGGGTGGGGTGGTGCACACACAGCACAGCGCACAGATAGATGATGTGCTGTAGAATCGTGCACCTGAAACACGTATGATTTGGTTAACCAGTGTCACCCCAGTCACCTCAATAAAAAGGGGGGGGAGTGAGCTAACTGAACGTTCAGAGCCCAAGGCCTTTCCCATGCTCGGCTTCCAGAATGATGGCAGGCATCAGTCTTGCAGCCTCGAGCACAGAAAATGCTTCCATGGAGAATCTGAGCAGCCGGCGAGGAGAAAAGACCGAGAAACACTGACGCTGACGCTCCTCTCCACTGAACAGGCCCAGCCAGCTGCAGCTGCACACGCAGTGTGTGGCGCCGACTCCGCAGTGTGTGCAGTGGCCCTGACTCCGCAGTGCGCGCAGTGGCCCTGACTCCGCAGTGTGTGCAGTGGCACCGACTCCGCAGTGCGCGCAGTGGCCCTGACTCCGCAGTGTGTGCAGTGGTGCCGACTCCACAGTGTGTGCAGTGGCGTCGACTCCGCAGTGTGTGCAGTGGCGTCGACTCCGCAGTGCGCGCAGGCAGCCAAGAAAGCCTGCGATGCAGGCAGAGACCCGGATAAGCGAACAAACGAGAACAATTTAAGAAAACATAAATTCTGAAGGAAAAATACCTTAAAACCCATTTTAATATTGTCAGTGTGATGGAGATAATCGTATCCCCCCGGAAAGAAGAATATGTTATTTAAAAAATGCATTCAAAGAACCAAAAATGCTTCTGGAAATTAAAACATGATAGTAACATGAAAAAAAAAACGTGAAAAAACATTAAAACATGAAAAAAGCTAATAGGACGAAAGACAAGGAAATGCCCTGGAAAGTAAAACAAGGAGACAAAGTGACAGAGAGTAAAAGAAAACAAAAACCCACAAGATAATCTGAAGACCAGTCTAGAAAGTCAAACATCATAATGACAGAGGTTCTGGGAAGAAAAGATAGAGAACATAGGACACAGAAATCACCGTGGAGCCCTGGCTTGCATAGCTCAGTGGATTGAGCACGGGCTGCGAACCAAAGTGTCACAGGTTCGATTCCCAGTCAGGGCACATGCCTGGGTTGCAGGCTATAACCCCCAGCAACCACACATTGATGTCTCTCTCTCTCTCTCTCTCTCTCTATCTCCCTCCCTTCCCACTCTGAAAATAAATAAATAAAATCTTTTAAAAAAGAAAGAAATCACCGTGGAAATAAATCACGAGACTAAAACATCCCAGACCTGAAGGTGAGGAATCTCCATAGTGAAAAGAACCCAGCACAGTGACTTAAAGCAGACCCATGCTTAGTGCCCAAGCATGATATTTTGGAATATTTGAGAGAAAGAGGTTCTTGCAGCTGCTGAGAGAGAAACAAAGGTGCCGCGCACCCGGTGGGGACTCAGGAGAGCCCCGGTGTTGTCCATGGCTGCATCTGACGTTTGGAGACAACGGAAAAACGGCTTCAACGTTCTGAAGAAGAGCGGTCTCTCACTTAGAATGTTATACTCGACTCGGCTCGACTCAAACACGAGTGCAGAAGAGAGACGTTTTCAGATGCCTGATTTCCCAGAAGACTGACCTTCCACGCACCCCGTCTCGGGAAGACGCCGGAGGGCATGTTCCATCGAGATGAGGAGGAGAACCAATAAATGCGCAGGTTCGGGGTGAAGGAAGCAAAGTCGGCGAGAGAGGAGGGAGGCAGAGCGGGCCCCCAGGACGAAGGTGGGGCGACCCGGCACAGCCTGTGTGCAGCTGGCCTTCGGTCACCCAGTGGAACTAGGGCAGGAGGGGGGGAACATTTCGGGGAGATAAATCGCAGACTGCATGGTGCATCTCGTTGTATGAAGAAGAAATTTGTTAAGAGGTAGAGAGTTTGTGATTGAAATATTCATCAGTATATGGGACAAGTCGGCAATTAACAACAAAGTCAAGAGAAATATTACCTTGGGTAAAATAAAAATGCACAGGAAATAAAGTTTCATCATTTCATACTCTGTGACTAGCATTTATATAAATGCAACAATGAAAATACTTTACAGTGATGTAACCCACAGTCATCTATCTCTGCTGGAAATGAAAGGGTAGACATGTGTGGCCAGGGCTGATCAGGGTCACTGTGTCCCACAGACTGGCCTGGGGGGACCCCGAGTATTGACCCCGGAGGGTCCTTCTACAGAAAACACGGTGTGACTGGGGGCTCTGCACAGGAGGGGGTGGCAAGGGAAGCGGGCAAGGGCGCTGAATCTCCACGTGTTAGGGTAGAAAGCCCTCACACCGGCGAACTACAACACGTGTAAGAGGAGATGCAGGGAAAACACAGAGAAACTCCGTAAAGGCATTGGAAGTGGTTTCCTTGGAGGCAGAGAGCGTGGGGGCGGAGACGCTGTTGTGTTTCCCAACAAACGGGAGGATCCTTTGACCTTTCCGTGCGTGGGCTGCTTGAGTGTGCGACTTTGGCAAAAATAAACCTTGGCAAACACTACGAGGACGGACTGCCTCATCCCCTGGACGCCAGAGTGTGTTTGACCGGGAGGCGGGGGGATGAATGCACACTTTCCGCGCCCACCCGCACTCCTGTTCCGAGCAGACGAGGCCGACTGAGGAAGAGCTGGGAGTGTGCCGTCTCGCACACGACCCCGCTTTCCTCTGGCTGGGCCAGGGAGAATGGGTGAAGGGAGAGGAGGTGAACAGACTCACTTAGTTCTGCGTTTGGTAGCCGAAAATTCCAGTTAATGTCGGCCCAACCCTGCTCCTGTGCCTCAGGCCGATTAAGTCTAATTGGGGCTTTTGACAAGGCTCCTTGAGGTCAACTCGGTCTGTGATTGAGTGCCCCCTCTCTCGGGTGGGCTCTGCACCGTGGGGACCCGTGCAGGCGGTCGGTTACCTGGGGAGGGGCCACACGGCCACATCACAGTAACCGGAGAACAGAATCTATGAAGGGAACACAAGACTCCTAATAGAGCCACATTTTCAGGAACCTGTAGTTGGCATTTGAGAACTGGAACATGGAAAACACATTACGAAGACAAAGTAATTTTGAACACAGGTACACACTTTTCAGAAAATAAAATATTTCACTTTTTATTAGTAACAGCACATAAAATGGTTTTCAGTATATGGTATTGTTCTTATTGGTACTGCTAAGATACCATCTGAAAATTATGATGAGTAAGCAAATAGCTTTAGCACATGAACTCCCAGGAGTTGGTTTTATACAACAGTCTCTAAGCCACACGTGTTTGTGGAGCCGTTTTATTTTTAAAGCCGGGCCCGTGAGTAATCCATCCCGTGCAGAGATTCGGCTAGAAATCAGGCTGGAGTTCAGCCAGCGTCATCTCACTCAGAGGGGGGACTGTCTCCCCAAGACCTCCACCGGGTCCCCTGATGATGGTGTGTCCTGAGGCCAGGCCCCAGGCTGGAAGGCCCAGCCACCTGATACAAGGGCGCACAGACAACAGTCACTATTTCAGGGGCGGAGCCCACTTACCAAGCCACGGGACCAGGTGTGAAATCCGAAGGCAGCTTATAGTCAAGCATGAAGCAGTCCACAGGTAACCCTGAGAATGCAGCTTACTTCTCTTCTGCATGCGACCCTTTGCTTCTGGGGCTGTTTTCTCAGAGGATCAAATCCAGGGATGTCTGGACCCCCTCCAGGCTCCTGATGAAAAGGGTGAGCAGTCGCCAAGGACAGCCGGCACTCGCTGAGGCCCTCTGCTCTGCAAGCACGTGGCCGATCCCACTCCGCCCGCGGCTCTGTGCGCTCCGGCCGTGCATGAGCGTTGCGTCGGACTGGGAGAGGGCAGGCAGAGCGCTTGCTGGACTTGCTCTGTGGGTAACAGAGCTCCATTCGGGAAACGAACCTGCCTCTTATAGAGACACGTACTCTCAGTCTGTCGCGGTCTCGCGCAGAGAGCTCTGCTGAGCAACACTAACCGAGGGACTCCTACGGACGAGAAGTGCGCTAAGAGATTGGCTAGCCTTTCCCCCAGTGAGTCCTTATCAGAATTTACCCATTCATTCTATATGTCATCAGAGGCATGTTTTTAGGTACAAGAAGTATCAGAATACACCAATAACACCCAGCCTCGGGTCTCATGAAGCGTTGTAATTATTACCCTCGTTTTCCAGGTGAGGAGACTGAGGCACCACAAGGATGACTAACCGGCCCAAGGTCACGGCCCCATAAGTGGCAGTGATGAGACCACACTAGGTCTGCCCCACTCCCAGGCGCGTGTGGCCGGCCACCAGGCCGTGAATGAGCGTGCACCCCCACAGGGCAGGAGGGAGACCCAGAAGACGCAAACACAGGCGGGCGTCTGACCAGGGAGAGTTTTGAGCACGGGGCTTCCTCACTCAGCAGAGGAATTGCCCAAATGTTTGTCTTGTGTTGCAGATGTTAGCGGCTGATATTAACGATCAATATCCATTGGCGACTTTTCCAACAGAGGAAGCCTGCCTATGACTATTTCGATTTAGGGGGAGGGCCCACGGTGGAATGTGACGCTTCAGCCCACACTCGGTCTGCCCTTGGGGAACCCCGTATTTCCCCCAGTCATGCACAGCCGGGCTGTGGTTTGGGGTGCCGCCCAGAGTGTCTCCCAGCCACAGAGGGGGCGGGGGGAGGGACAGCCCGCAGGTTCCCACTTCGCATGTGCAGTGACCTCTGCGGCGAGGTCGTGTGGGGGATCGGGAGGCTGCTGTGTGTGGGGCAGCGTGTCTGGACGTGCCGGACCTGCCCCTGTGTCCCCGGAATCAGACAGAGACCGGGAAGTGGAGGCAGCCTTGGCCCTCAGACATCAGTCCTTTTCCTTCTTCCCCAGCAAAAACGTTGACGCTGCAAAGAGCGAGTCACCATTATTTATGTGTCTGGGGGGAGAGCCTCAGACGGTCCTCATCGGAAGCGTTACAGCTGATGAGCAGCGTTCATGGAGAGCCTTTTCGTCTAACCAAGCAGTCGCTACGGCGTTAACCTCTCGCCCCAGCTCCACGAGGGAAAACCCATCTTGAAAAGCTTTCAGAAGAAGTGTCTTTCACGTGAACACCCTCTTCCCGATCTGTGCTTCCTCCTGTCCGTGGTTCGCGAGCTCGTCCGGGGGCCACAGCTGCGTTGATGGCGTGGCTGCCCCGACCCGAGGGCAGAGGAGCCGGACCGCCCTGCCCGCCGGTTCACCCCGCCGCCTCCCCATCACAAAGGACACTGCTCCCTCTCCGGTGTTCTGGCAGCCCGCCCCGCGCCCGCCGGCGGAGACCGGGGCGTGTGCCTCTGTTGAAGCGCTCGCATCAGAAGACTTTACTGCATGCCTCCAAGCCTCCACCTCGTGAGAAATTCCCCTCAGATCTGCGGCTTTGCCTCTTCCCAGGACCTTTGAATTCCGTGGCGGCGTCATGTTCCGGCTGTGGGGCTCGCCCCTTTGAAGCATCTGCAGATGCTGCCGAGGGGAGAAGGTCGGGGCCATGGTGGGGGCGGGGGTGGGGGTAGAACTCCTCCAGCCGCCAGGACACTGTCTCAGAACAATTCAGGGTGCCCCGGGGCCCTGTGGGTGCCCGGCCTCGGGAAACGGCAACAACCTCCGGTCCCTGGTCCATGGGGAGAATACGTGTGACACGCAGTAGCTTCTCCTCCATCAGGGGTGCCAGGTTTTCTCTGAATGGTGGCCTTGAACTCCAGGCCACGCCCGGGGCCCGGACAGGCCCGTGAAATGGGCTGTGCCATCAGCGGCAGCTGCAGTCCCAGGCTCCCAGCACAGCTCCTGATCACAGCCTGCGTCTCCTGGTCATTCTGGGACTTGTTGGGGGGAGAGAGTTCTGGAAGGAGCTGGGAGATTTAATCAGCACCTTCTCTCAGTCCACACCAACCTCCCTTCTTCCTTCCCCCTTTCCTCCTCACACTCTGGGAGGCAGTTGCCTGGAGACAGGATGGGTGTGGCCACGGGTCACACCTTCCTGGCTGCTGCGGTCACCAGCCACACCGTGCAAGCCCAGACTCCCTCCCACAGCCAGGCAGACGGCGGGCCTCTCAGCAGCAGTGAGCGCGTCCCGTCCGACGGGAGCACCTGACACGGCTGGAAGGTCAGGAACCAGTCCGCCTGCCCTTGGCGTTCTAACGAATGTCCTGCTGCAGCCAGCACTGGGGGGCGGTTCTTGCCCCGTGGGAGCTGGGAGACCCCTTCATGGTGAGTGACATCACCCATCAGAGGCTGCTGTGTTGCCTTGCTGGCCACCTGGGGAGCCCCAGCACCCCACCTCTGTCGGAGGGCCGAAGAAAGCACGTTCCCAGGAGCAAGAACAGGCTTGGAGGAGAGGGGAGGGGCAGGCGTTCAAGTCTGCGGGGCTGGTGCTCATCAATGAGATAAAGGTAATTTTTTTAATTAAAAACTCAGAAACAATGGTTGACTGGATTATATTACCTTACGTGTTGTTGATTAGTCTGTTCCCTGGATGTCGTGTAAGTTCTGCTTAGATCAGGGAAAGATCTCACTGCAGGGCGCGAGGACGCAGGAGAAGGAGGCTCCGCAAGACGGCCCCCCCTCACCGCTCCCCGGCCCTGCCCCGCCAGCCCCTCCTCAGCCACTCCTATGGCACGTCTTCGTCACGTGACACGGCTCAGCCCGCACACCTGTGCAGGTGAGCGTGGGCCCTGATGGGGAAAGTAGACGTGTATGTGTCTTTAAAAATGAACTCTTAGTGCTTTCCCGTTATAAAAGAGACTTCTGTTCATTGTACAAGAGTTAGCACACAGAGACACACAAACAACAACCCCATCATCCACTTCAAAGTTCTTGCTGTTTTTTTCTCTTCCTCGTCTCTGGCGACAAAAATTGAATTTTATTGTGACTCATGTTTTTGAAATCTGGTTTTCTATAAAAAACATACACTTCTATGCTTCCTGTGTGTTTTTTTTAAAGATTTTATTTATTTATTTTTAGAGAGGGAAGGGAGGGAGATAGAGAGAGAGAAACATCAGTGTGCGGTTGCTGGGGGCCCTGGCTGGTAACCCAGGCGTGAGCCCTGACTGGGAATCGAACCTGCGACACTTTGGTTTGCAGCCCGCGCTCAATCCACTGAGCTACGCCAGCCAGGGCTCTGTGTTTTTATTTAATATTGTCTTAAAGGCTGCACAGCATCCCGTAACACGAATGTACTATAACTCGTTTAACTGGTGCCTCATTTCACTGCATCTCCTCTTTCCCCACACATCGCCCGTGACGCACCGCGCTGAGTGCACCTTAAACACTCAGGCCCGCCCAGCAGCGGCTGCGGGTGCTTCCCGGAGCGCCGGGACGAGACCGAGAAGCCCCAGCCGTAGGTCTGCCGGCTTCGTGGGCTGGCGGGCGGGTGGCCCCCCTCCCCGCCCCCTGAGTCTGGCCCTGAGAGAGTAGAGGGCTGGCGGAGAGCCTGTGCGTTGGGCAGCAGCACGTGACTAGTATTTTAGGATAAATTCCTAAAAGTGGAATTCCTGATCATAGGGTGCGAGAGGTGTAAAAGATTTTTACATATTTTGTCTAGTTGCCAGGCAATTCCCACCCTTCTAAGGAACAGATGGGCGTGTCCTGATGCTCCCAATTGCCTAAGGGTCCCCTCTGTCCTCGGGCGGGGAGATGTCTGCCTCTGGGGTCTTCTCACGACCGCAAGCCGGACCACCGACCACTAGGCCTCAAGCTGCAATGTGGCAGGAGGGGTGGGCTGCATCTGCCGGTTTTTCCTTCCACTCTGGCGTTCCAGGGCAAGTGGAACAGCAGAACAACACATGTGTAGCCGGCTTTTCTCGGCCGGCCCCCCCTGACTCCCTCCGCTTCTGTCTCCCCCCTTCATTGCAGGAGTAAGAAGAATCCAGGCTGGATCTCTTCCCGCTGCTGCACCGACAGCGTGGCCCGTGGGTGGGTGGGAGTGGGGGTGCCCGTTAGATCCGCGGCTCTGAGTCCCTGCCTGGCACCAGACTTTGCAGTTCGCTTGCATTTGTACAAGTCAAATCCCTGATAGCATGAAGGTTTACATTTTCCACGGAAAGCTGCGCCGAGAATGTATTATTTGCAGCACCCGATCATTTCCTAGCCAGGGAAGGCCAAGAGGAGACTCTTATTTTATTCCTGTTGACCTTTGAAAAGTAGCATCCTGTGACTTCCCCCATAAAGCCCGTGACCTTCACGTGTCTAAATCTTCAACCTTTCCACAGATCACGCCCCTTTGCGGGGTTTTCTCGAACAGCTACTCGCAGGGCATCATCACGTCTGCTTTTGCAGGAGGGGCGCGGCCCTGGGAAGCGGGCCAGGCCCCCCCCCACCTCGGGGCCACCTTCCCCTTGCACAGCAGGTCTCAGTGTGCTGGGGAGGCTTTCAAACGAGGCAGGAAGCAGAGTAGGGTAAGAGACGGTCCAAACAGAAATCCTTCCCAGGCAGCTGAAGTCTCAGATCTCGCGCTGCTGTTTGTTTGTTTCCTTCTCAGCTGTTTCCTTTGAAGCCCATGACGGCTCTGTCTTTGTTCGGGTGCAGCTGTGGCCGGCTGATCAGGGTTTATTTTCAGACAAGAAAGGAACCGGCCAAAGATGCGCCGACTGCTCTCCGCCAGCCATTTGCAACATCCAGGTGCCGGCCATCTTGTCCAAATACGCAGATGCGAGTCTCCGGGGCTGGGGTCCCAGGCCCGGGCCGGGGTCCCCGGGGCCCTGCTGCAGGAGGCAGCCCGGGGCTGTCCTCGTCTGTCCTTGCTCGGGCTCCCTGACACGCGGGCCTGGACTCCGGTGTCCCCCTTTCTCCCCGTGCCTGGCCCCCTTGCCTCGTTCGGAGCTCTGCCCTCTGCGTCCGAAGGACCGCAGTGGTCTCCTAATTCATCCTCTTCAGCATCCTCGCCTCCGACCAACCTTTTCTGCACGCCATAGCTGGACAAGTCCTGAAATGTCAAGTCAGCCTGACTCCTGTCATGCAAATCTTCGGCGCCCCCCCTTTCCTATGGGATCCATCCCGTTACCTACCGTTTGCTGAGTCTCTTCGTCAACCACTAGCTCCCTTTGCCTCTGTGGTTCCCAGCTTTCCCCCTGGACCCCTCGGTGCTGCCCTACCCGAGGGGCGCACTCAGCCTCGAACACCGCGCCCCAAGGTCAGGGGCGAAGCCGCGACTGCCGCAGAGCCTCTGTCGGAATACCGCCCGCAGGACGCGTCCCGCTCGGAAGCGGCGCTGTGCTCCCTGGCGTCCTTTGCAGATGCTCGGGATCAACGGGGGCTGGGGCCATTTTTGTCTGGTTTCCAGCTTTATGGATGAGATGGCTAATATTCTGAGATGAAGTGAGTTTAAATATCCCCAGCCGCCACTAATGATGAGCAGAGCTGCCCTTTGTGGACGGTTTCCCCCACGCGTGGCGCTGTTAAAACCCCCACACTGCATTATCTCGGCATCCCTGCTCGGTGGCAGGGAGCCCGAGGCACCGGGAGTGCAGGGCGCTGGTGCAGCAGCTCACGCAGATGCCACACTGGGGCCGAGACGCGTGCCCGGGGGCCTGATGCCGGGGGCCTCCCGCCCCCTCCCGGTGCCCCAGTCGCATGCTATTTTGTTATGCTCGTGGGTGTATCTCACTTATCCAGCTCTCTTTGTAAGCTTCTGGGTGGCTGAGTCGTTACCTTCGGACTCCACAGTTTCTGAAAACGGTGTCGGTGCTACCCCCGACCCAGAGCCTGGAGATGTGGAGTAGCTTGATGACCCCCAGGAGGTCCCCGGGCATTCTGTCCTCCGCTCCCTCACAACTCAGTCTTTTCCCCAGTGACAGAATTTTAGTCCCATCCCTTGCTCCTGCCTGTACCTGGTGGACGGACATCTTCCCATGCAAGACCCCTTGACACTTTTCAGACAGAAGGCTCTGCCAGAATCTTGCTTCCACCCTAACACATGTCACACCTTGTCTCGTCGTAAGTGCAGAACCTCAAAGGTCTAACCGTGCTGCGTCTCTGGCCCCACTGCCGCCCCGCCCCTACTTCCTGATGCTGTGGTATCCGCTCGCCCCCTGTCCCACCCCACACCCCATCCGCAGATACTCCCGACTTAGTGCGTTTTGAATAAGTGGGTGAATTTGATCTTCCTAATGAGGCTGTGAGAGTGATAGACACCAGCAGAGGTGACCTCCGCGCTCCAGGATAGTGCGGTCTGTTGAGTGGGGCCGGGCTGGGGCCACCTGGCGTCCCCGCGGTGCCCACGTGCTAGCTCTGGGTGAGGCCAGGGTCACACACGGCACAACACCATCCTCGTCGTTACTCTGTGACGTTGGTATGTTATCTTCCCTTAATAAATGAGGGAATGGATGCTTTAAAAATTCACAGCTCCCCCTGGGTCACACGGCTGCGTGGAGGCGGGACCAGGATTTTAATTCACATCTGGCTCTTGGGCCCACGGGCCGCCCATTGCAAGTACAGGGAGGGGCCTGGGCCCGCCACTATCCCTCCTGGCAGATTTCCTGGGTGGCGTGTTGTGTATTTTTTTACATGTCTTATTGTTTATGCTATTACAGTTGTCGCCAATGTTTCCCCTTTAGGTTAAGCGTATTCCCACCGTTTGGAGTGTCCCCCCGCAGGCCCAGCCCGGAAGGAGATGGGAGATGAGCATCCCGGGGACACGCTCTCCTCCTGCCGGGTACGCCGGCCTTGCACAGACAGGCAGGAGCCTGTGTCCACCGGGCGCTTTGTGAAGGGTGTCTGTCACCAGGCCCCCAGTGGGACCGACGACCCCCGAAAGGAGCCACTGCTGGGCTGCAGCAGTCGCCAACTGTCCCCCGCCTTAGGGCTGAGACAGCGGGGAAGTGAGAGCTCCCCATGGCCCCCGAGGGGCTGGGGGGCCCAGCAGAGGAAGCGCCCTCGGATGCCAGCTCGCCTCCGTGAGGGTGTCCTGAGACAGGTGGCGGCCGCAGTGCTGTCTGGGTGCTCCCAGTGACTTAAAGCTCACGCTGTGTTTTCTGGGGCAAACGGGCCCCTTATCGCTCAGGTCTGATGAGGAGAAGATTCCGATCGCTGCTCCTCCGAGACGTGGCCTCCTGCTGCTGCTTCCACCCGGCTGCCCGCCCACCCTCCAAGCGCTCTGAGCTCTTCTTTCTCATGAGAATTCTTCGAATATTTCAAGACAGCCCATTACATCACTCTGTCTTCTCAATGTTTCCTTGAGACTAAAAATAAAAACTAACCTTCTCGAAATAAACATCTTTAGTCAGAGAGAAAAAAAAATGTGCAATGCCGCACGAAGAATGCGCTGAGATCAAAGACGGATTTATTGGGGATGTCCTCTTGTTCCGCGGCATCCATCATTTCCCCCTTTGGTTGGCTTTACTCGACAGGAATTACCCGGTGGCTCCCAGTAGGCTCATTAAAATCTTTGCCTTTCTTCATTGCGGGTAATGCGCCTGGTTTTGCAGACCAGTTTCCTTCCTACCTGCCTACGCCCGCTGTCGCCTTTCTTGGATTATTGTTAACAGAGTAGTTTTGCAGCGGGGGGTCCTTTCACCGTGCGACCCTGGGGGAGAGCGGAGCCGGGCTGGAACTTCTCCTCCGCACGTGCTGCTGTTCTTATTTCAAGGTGATTTGCAAACCCGCTGTGTTGTGTCCTTGCTCACGTGTGGGAGGAGCTGGCGTTCGTAGCTCTTTTTACCCGGAATTCCAGAACTTTTGCGGAGTGGTCCCGAACACACACGGCGCCGTGCACTTCCACGTTTAAGAGGGCAGAGGAAAAAAAAAAAAACTGGATAGAGATTTGTTGACTTGTGCTCGCGAAGGAACACCCTGGCACTTTAGAACAGCTCTTTTCTAGTCTTGAGATCGGCTGTAAGCATCTGTTCATTCGCTGGTCAGCAAAGAGTCGTGAACAGCCCACGGGAGTCGGCCCCGGCTACGGCACTGAGCGCGCAGTGGTGACACCGCGCTCCCCGAGCTGCCTGCTGGGTGCGGAGGCGGCGAGAGACCAGTCTCTGAGCTCCTACAACAAACACAGTGGAAAGTGTTCGAATAACGAGAGCCACTTGCAGTGCTGCTGGTGCCGCAGCCACCGCTCCTGCGGCTACTGTGCACACTGCTTTGTGCCTGCTGCTGCGGCTGCGGCTCCTGCTGCTGCTGCTGCTGCCGCTGCCGCCGCTGCTACAACCATCCCGACTGCTCTCACTGCTGTCACTGCGCAGTTGGTGCTACTACTGCGTCTGCTACTCGTTCTGCACTTTCTCCTCTGCCGTGACTGCCGTTACTACCGCCCTCACTGCTGGCACAATGGCTATCCCTACCTCTTTGCTTCTGTAACTACAGTTCCTACTGCTATTTATGTCTCTGCTACCGTTACTGCGGCCGCGGCTGCTACTATGACTACTCCACCACTATTTTCAGTCCTGCCATTGAGTAACTGTATGACCTCTGACACATTACGTAACCTACTTTGGTTTTTTTTCCCCATCTGTAAAATTAGAACTGGATCCATGCTTCCGTTTGCAAAGTGGCAAGAAACGTTACCAAAAATAACATAGTGGAGGGGGTCAGTGTACAGTATTTTTAGGAACGTTATTTTTTAAACGTTTGCTGGTGGAAGAATTAATATGTTAATATACGCAATGCATCTCTAACAGCGTGCATCAAATTTACTTGGATGCAAAATACTGTTTTTATTGTATTTTTTCCATGACCATGTATACACCTTCTAACCCCTCTGCCTCACATTGTTGCCCTGGTCCGTGAGTCCTTTCTCCTTTTCGCTCACTCCCTCCACCCCCTCACCACATCCCACGTCGCTGTCACCTGCTCTCCATCCGTGATTCTTGCCTCTGTTTTGCTTATTGGTTCAGTTTGTTCATTAGATTCCACAAAGGAGTGAAATCATATGGTGTTTGTCTTTCTCTGATGGGCTTATTTCACTCAGCATAATGTTCTCCAGGCCCACCTATGCTGTTGCAAAGGGTAAAATTTTCTTCTTTTTACAGCCAAGTGGTATTCCATGGTATAAATATCCCATAGTTGTTTTATTCACTCCTCTACTGATGGACACTTGGGCTGCGTCCATATCTTGGCGATTGTAAATAATGCTGCCATGAACATAGGGGTGTTTATATTCTTTCAAATTAGTGTTTTGGGTTTCTTCGGTTATATTGCCAGAAGTGGGGTCACTCGGTCAAAAGGCAGAGTTGTGCTGCAAAATTCTTTCTTTCTTTCTTTCTTTCATTCTTTCTTTCATTTTCTCTCTCTCTCTCTCTCTCTTTCTTTTTTGCTGTTTCTCGGTATTAACAACGCCAGTTTCTCAGAAGTGTCCCCTTTAGTTCATGGGCACACATATTTCCCCCTTCAATACTGAACTCTGTGATCTCTTCATATTCTGTGAGTCCACTGTGTCTTAAAACTCTCCCAGCACTAGAGCAGCCACACCCCCCCGTGTGTGTGAGATAAGTTAATGACTAGCAGCGTTCCCTTTCCCTTTAAAAGACTTCCGCTTTGAACGATCAGCAACCTGGTCACTGTGCCCAATGCAGTGACCGTAACTCACTCTCCGGTGGCGCCTGAGATCTTCCTCCTGCTTCCGTGGCGTCCTCGATACAAACGCTCGTTGGACATTAAATAGCAGGAGCCGACTCCCAGCACCACCTCCTCGCGTGTGACTGTTCCCTCTGCCTTTGTGCGGTTCTCTGCTTCGATGGAGAATGATGAGCAGGGGTCTGTGTCATCAGCTGTGGGAGGAGCAGCTCGTGCTCCCTGAGCATCAACTGGGCCCTGGCCCCGTGACAGTCGCTGTGACGCAAACACTAAACCTGAAGCACGACCTTTGCTTGCAAGATGCTCAGACCTGCCCTGGCTGGCGTAGCTCAGTGGATTGAGCGCAGGCTGCGAACCAAAGTGTCGCAGGTTCGATTCCCAGTCAGGGCACATGCCTGGGTTGCAAGCCATGACCCCCAGCAACCGCACGTGGATGTTTCTCTCTCTATCTCCCTCCCTTCCCTCCTTTCCCTCTCTAAAAATAAATAAATAAATAAGATCTTTAAAAAAAAAAGATGCTCAGACCTAACGTCACCAGGGACGGCCTGTGTTTAGCAAAGCATTTGACCAAGTAATAAATTTAAAAATTAACAAAACCATCTTCACAATGATCAATAAGACAAGCTAATTATATTCATTACTCTGCTTTCGGGATTTTTTTTTTTTAACGCACACAGCAGTAATCTGAATAAGAGCAAATCAACCGGATCCTAGCTACTTGGTTCCTAAACTTCCGTATTTAATTTGTGACATCTACTGGTTATTAGTTTTTCCATTCTTTTCACTTTCGTCGTGTCCCTTGTTTCACGGGATAATGACATGCACTGCACCGGCCTCAGAGTGAGGGAAATTGGCCTAGAGCAAAAAGGGGAATTTAATTTCTGGATAGATTTCTTGGTATAAAAACAGAAAGAATAAACAGAAAGCCAAACTGACTTTGATTTATAAGAACTAGACGCTGCTGAGAAAATAATAAAAAGATTTTGGGGGGTCTAAAGCAGTTGGGATTTAAATTTCAAGAACTAAGCTTAGAGCACTGTGCATAGAATCCATAAAAAACGTTTTAAGGGGAAGGGGAACTCGATTACGTTAAAGTCGTTTTCCTCCCCCAAAGGAAATACACATTCAAAGGTAGGCTGGAACGGGCACGCCACAGCCCGGGAAAGCCTTCACTGTTTATCCCTCACCCACTGAGCCCCGGGGCGGGGTGGGCTGAGACCTGGCAGGCACTCCTGGGGACTCAAGAGCAGGAAGACTGCACCGCACTCTCCGGGACTGAGGCAGGGAAGACCACCCGTGGTGGTTTAGAGACAGCCCAGGTTCCGAATAGCCCTGGAAGTGCAGAGCCGCTAATCCGGAGAGAGAGGAGCACTTGCCGAGCCTGTGGGCAGCCCCGTGAGCTCTGCCATCCCAAGGGCAAGGCAAAGAATGCATCCGGATGTTCTGAGCGTCCCTCTCTCTAAGAGAGGGCGGAGTCCGTGCTGAGCAACACAGAGGTCAGGAGGCACGTGGGCTCAGCACAGAGTGGAGAGGTGGGGGAAGGTGTCAGAGCGGAACCCCCAGAGCCGAAAGCTCAGGCCGAGGCGCCTCAGCAGTGCAGGTGACGTCAGTGGGACAGGAGAGGTGGCAGGGAACGCAGGCAGAGGCCAGGCGGGGTCCCACGTTCAACATTTACGCAAAGGAGGCTTGTTAAACCTCAAGGGCTTGAATTCTGTTGAAAGGACAATTTTAAATGAAGATTTCCACCATCCCCCTGAACTAAGAGCTGACACACACAGCACGTCTGAGCCGTGGCAGAGGACACAGAATCTGCCCTTTGAACTTGGCTGAGGCGGCTGTGGGTGTCTCCCCCTGGCCGGCCGTTTTCAAGGACAGGAGGTTCCGAGCCCAACAAAGAGAAGCTTTGCCTCTGGTGACGTGAATAGATTATTTGTTCACCTCAAAGCGGGGTTTCCTCTGTGCGGTGAACAATGGTTGGACCCGCCCTAGCTGACTGCAGGGAAGGAAGGGGCTTCTTCATGTGTATACATGTTTCTCGAGCGTTTGTAGCTTAGTGAGGTCTTTCTTGGTAGATTGATTGAGACGTGCCTTACACCAAACCCTGCCGCTAAGAGGGAGTGCTCTTGTACTGCCCCTGCTTTCCACGTCTGCTTTCCTACCCCTTACTGCCAACGCACACCTTCCCGTGACCGGCTCCCCTCCCTCACTCTCCGCACAGAGCCCCCTGCGGCCGCACCGAGCACCTGGACTGCAGGACCGGGTAACACCGCCATCCTGCAGTCCGGCGGTCCGGCCTTGAAGGGTAGTTAGGGCTCTGAGTGAGATGGATTTAAATGAATAGTGCACCTGAAGTCATAACTCACTTTAAGAACTAGGTCTTCTCTTGGAATTTCAGTGCACTGTAAATTGCAGATTTACAAATCAACTCACTTAAACTCTACTAATGTAACCTTATGAAAGAATCTAATTGTGAGTTATTTTGAAACAGTGACCAATGACTTTATGGATTGGTTAATTACTATTTATTCATTCAAGCAATTTTTTTTGTGTGTGTGTGGGATGCTGTGCTAGGTTAATGTATCTCTGTCATAAATCCATTTCGTTACTTGTAGAGTCTGTCTGTCCTTGTTGTCTGTCTGTACAGTGACAATGTAACCGGAAAAGACACCGGCGTTCGGCTGCCTGTCACTCCCAAATCCAATAAGCAATGACAGTGATTGAATCTTTTATAGGCGCTTTATTCAGATGGCCAGCGATCCGAGAAAATGGTGGGCTCACACCCTAACAAACCATCTTGCCGTTTCTTTCCCAGACAGATCTTTTATAAGGGGGTTGGGGGAGGACAAACAAGGTGTCAGCGAAAGCCTTTGAAATTCAACAGTTGCCTCCAAGGGGGAAGGGTAGTGGCTTGCTTCTTCCTAGTACAGACGTCTCCAGATGAGGTAATCTCCAGCTGGTGCCCCAGGAGGTCAATTGCTTATTCTCAGGCGCCAGGATGGGCCTTATCTGTAGTTACTCAAACAAAAACTTAACATACACATTACTTGCTAGATTTATGACTA
This sequence comes from Phyllostomus hastatus, assembly GCF_019186645.2. Classification (NCBI taxonomy): domain Eukaryota; kingdom Metazoa; phylum Chordata; class Mammalia; order Chiroptera; family Phyllostomidae; genus Phyllostomus; species Phyllostomus hastatus. Next base: position 97,558,379 of record NW_025333872.1, read on the forward strand.
TTTACCTTAAGCTAAATTTTCCCAAGTCTTAAACCCCTATCAACAATAGAGTCCATTCAAAGGGTGTCCAAACAACAAAAATTGTACGAACATGTACTTTAAAGAAGATAATTGTCCCTTTGAGTATCTTTCAATGCCCACTTCATTATTTTCCTATTTCACCTTTATCCCAAAGAGCCTTGAACGGCTGCACGTGGTGCAGACTCGGTCAGGTTCGGTGTGCAGCCAGGCAGCCCAGGTGCGCTTGACCTCGGCTTGCCTGAGCCCGCGGCTCCCGGGGAGCACACCCCCGCTGGGCAGTCCTCTGGCTGGACCTGGGAGGTTGGGCGGGAGCCATGGCATCTGGGTCTATCACGCATGTCAGCAAAGTGTTCATTACGGAGCCACTGGAATTTGCTCTTTTCATTCCAGTCACCATTTGCTAAGTGCTGACTGAGCGCCACACACTCCCCCATGCTGAAGATACGTGTGTTTGTTTCAGAATAGCACCGTTCTCAGAGAGCCCGTGGGCTGGCGGCGGCAGGCAGACACGCGATTGCTGAAAACACGCCATTTGTTTACTGTTCACCGAGGTACAGAGGGTGAACGCTGACAGTGAGGGCAAAGGATGTGCACTGAAGCCTGGGCTAAACTGAGGTTCCCGTTCTGGACCCCCGGAATTTTAGACAGGGGCGTACAGGCAGGGGAGGTGTTTCTGTTTGTTTGTTTTCATTTTTCTGTATGGGCTGCCTCCAAAGCAATCTTGGATACTACTTCCAGCAGAGGAAGTTTTTATCAGTCCTTCATTACTCGGCACGTGCCACTTATTTATGTCAAAGAGGTATTTGTCTGCTTTGAAGGGCAGTTTTGGCAGGTTCTGTGAGTTGCCCGTGTAACATTGAACACTGGATACTCAGAATAAAGACTACATTTCCCAGACCCCTTTTCCACTATGGGTGATCATGTGACCAAGCTCTAGCCAATCAGGCTGAGCCTTCCAGGAAGGTTCCTATAATAACAACTCAGCAGGGAGGTGTGGCCCTTGGCCCCACCCCACCCTCCTTCCTGTCTGAGACACAGAAGTGGTGGTTGCATCTAGGGCTCAGAGCCTTCTGGCAGTAGGTGCAGAGCCTAGTGTCCACAACAGCTTAGGACCCATGAAAATGTTTCAATGCCTTTTAAATTCAGAAGGAAAAAAGGTGAACTTTAAGTTGAAGGCTGTGTCTTTTTTAAAAAAAGATTTTACTTATTTTTAGAGAGAGGGGAAGGGAGAAAGAGAAGGAGAGAAACATCAATGTGTGGTTGCCTCTCGAGCGCCCCCTACTGGGGACCTGGTCTGCAACCCAGACATGTGCCCTGACTGGGAATTGAACCTGTGACCCTTTGCTTTGCAGTCCAGCGCTCAGTCCACTGAGCCACACCAGCGAGGACTGAAAGGAATGTCTTTATAGAATGCATACATATATATATATCTTTACCCCAAAGATAGTCATACTATTTATTTTAAATATTGTTTCAAGGATCCATGAAGGCAAAAGTGCCCAGGACGGGCAGAAGTCACAACGCAGCTCCGACGGGAGCCACACTGGAGAAGGACTGAGCTGGAGAGGTCGGTCCCAGAGAGTGCGAGGGGCTGCCCCCCACCCACGGGCTGCCCACCCATGGGTGTCCAGTGTGGACTGAGCGCACCCGGCCCGCTTAAGCCACTGTGTGTGGGTGCGTGTTATATGCACCTGTTTCTACCTAATGCGGCCATTCCCTCCACCACGCTGCCCGGCTGCCCGGCGCGTCACCGGGACCAGTGACCTGGCTGCCCCGGCGCGTCACTGGGACCAGCGACACTCGGGAGAGAGCACGGGGCGTTCAGCTGGCCCGGTGTACAGATCGGCACCTCGCACGTGACCTGCTGATGTGCCGCAGGGCTTGGTTCCGGAAGGTCGGGTCAGTGTGACGTCAAATTAAAAAAACACACAAAGAAAGAAAAAACTCTGAAAAAGCTCCTTCCTTATAATTAAAACAAAAAAGAAAAGCCACCGTGCCTCTCCAGCGCAGGGCGCCCGCACAGAGGGGCCTCGGCGGTGCTGCGTCCGGGTGCAAGTCAACTCCAGCAGCACTGGGGGGTTCCGGAATGTGTGCTCCCTTTGCAATCCCCCGGCACGAGACATCGCCTGTCTCCTGGGCACGTTTCTCGGGCAACTGCAAGTGACTTTCTCCTAAACAAGCCCTGGGCCTCCTCTGGGACTCCCCCTGCATCCCGAGGCCCGTGTGGGTGCTGGGTGCCGGCCCGCACCCTGCCCGCACCCTCACAGCCCCCGCCCTCTGGCTGCGGTGGAAACAGCCCCGGGCGTCACGCAGAACAACTAACAGAGCTCATTCAAACGGCCTTCCCGGGAAACGGATGACCCCCGCCTCCTTCTGAGCTCATCCTCATGCGCTCAGATGGAGTAAACACGCTCAGATGGCGCGGCCGCAGGAGTAAACACGCTGACTCCCTCGCTCCAGAGCTCCCTGGTTCGGAGCCGAGTGGGGCGACAGGTCCGAGGCCCGGCGGGTTGCAGGAGAGACAGCTGAGGCCGGAGGCTCAGGAAGCCTCCGCGCGCCGTAGTCGAAGTGAAGTGGTGAAGGGGGCGTTCCCCCTCACGAGCGCGCCGTGCTCCTCGCACCCCGTGGCGCATCGGGATAATCTCAGGAAGGGCTGCGAGAGGCTCGGGCGGTAATAACGGCTCAGCGGGAACAGTCACAATGACGGAACGTTTCCCTCTGCCCCCTCTCTCGTCTGCGCGGGGCACACGCGAGGGTGGGGCGGGCTGAGCCCCCCTGCGTGCAGCGCCCCCCTGCGTGCAGCGCCCCCCTGCGTGCCGCTGCCGGAGCGACTTCGGGGCTGCACGGAGCGTCTCAGCAGAGGCTGGCGAGCCCCCACGTGGTCCGCAGCCGGGACCACACCGAGTCCGAGCGACGAGGGAGTCAGGACGGTTAGGCACGGGCATGTGCTTGAACGAGGGCAGCCCGATTCCCGTGGAGAGGAGGAGAGGAGGAAAGAGCGAAGATGGCGGGCGTGGAGCGGGAGTGAGGCCCCGCTGGGGGAGGGGACAAGGAGACAGAGTTAGAGCCATCTGCAGGCGCCCACGGGGAGACCACGGGGAGACCACGGGGACCCGGAGCACGGAAGTGCTCTGGCGCACCTGCGGAGGCGGGAGGGCGGCGTACGGAACAGAGTGTGCAGGGAGTGGAATGTGGGTGGTGGTGCCCCGCGGGCCTGGGGCGCAGGACACCCCAGGATCCCGCTCTGAGTTTGGAGCGAGGCGGACTGGCTCTCCCGCGTTGTTGCTGGTTTTCACTGGAGTCACACCTCGGGAGGACAGATAGGGCGTTTTCCTTTTGCTCCTCCCCGCCCTTTCTCCTCCTCTCCCTCCTCTGCCTCCTCTTCCTCCCCGCCCTCCCCATCCCCTCTTTCTTTTCACGGCGTATCAGAGGCCTTACGCTAAAAAAGACCTTGAAACTTATCTGTTCTGGTATTGCTCTATCAGCTTTATTGATATATATATATTTAAATCTTCCTTTTATTATATCCTGGGGTGGTAGGAGACACTAAATTATATCTGTTATGTCTATGCAGCTGTTACATAATTGTTACATGCCCCATCACGCTTTATTGCCCAACAATTGACTGCTTCGGGAGCTGTACCTGTATGGTAAAAAAAAAAAAAAAGAAGAATGTTATTAATAGTTTGATAGTGAGAGGCTCAGCATTATTTCACAACAAACTTTGAACCACTGTTTTAATTTTTGAATCAGAGATTAGGCGTCTCTGAGTCCTGAGCAGCTGGATGACTTTTTGCACTTCGAGCAAAGGCTCCCAAAATGCTTTGCTGGGCTGCTTCTCCCTGCGGGTGCGCGATGCGCGTTTACGCGGGAGTCACCCTCTCCATGGCCCGAGGAGGCGTGGACGGTGCAGAAGTTAGGCCGTTGCAGGTGTCTTTCAGGAGGCCTCCACCCACCCTTTAGGGGGTTCATGTTTCTTTCATATTCCAGAACACAAAGCAAAGTGAAAAACCAAATACCAACAACAAGGGCTACTCCCGCCTCCGCCCCCACCCCCGGGGCATGCTGAGGTGTTTCCTGAATGTGGCACCTAGGTTGTTTCTGATGTATTTTAATTCATCCTTCCTTGGTGCGTTCACTGGGCTTTATGTGGATTTCCATCATTCAACCCACAATAACCCCTGAAAAGCATTTCCCTTTCTCCACGCCCTTGGTGAGTTCTTGGGCTCAAGGGTGAGTCCGAGGGACACTGAGGTCAAGAGCACAGGCTCTGCGGGACCCAGAGGCAAAACCACAGCTGGTCCATGCCACGGGGGCGTGGCTTTGGGCAGGTTAGGAGCCTCTCCGAGCCTCTGCCTGTTTATGTGCAAAGTCAGACCCGTGCCCCCAACGCTGTCTGCGGAAGATTCGGTAACAGACGTGAGCTCTCCGTGCCACGCCCTGAGACGAAGCAGGCGCTCAAGCGCGGTTCGCGGAGCTGAACTGAATTAAATGCATCACCTGCTTCATTTCAACACAGGCCCTGGCCAATGAAATGATATCAACAGCGCCAGCATGAAATGTTGCAAACTAAAACTCTGTTCCCTTCTCATGCAGCTTAGAAACCTTCCTGATGTTATTCCCGTAAGAAACTCTCTTGGAAGCCTGGTGGGCGGGCCGTGTCAAGCACTCAGCTTAAGTTCTGAAACCAAAGTTTCCTTTTGCCACCATTGTATGCGTGTTAAGAAACATTTCATGAGTCGCCCTTGAAGTCCGAATATGTCAGCTTTTGTTGGCTCGGGAAAGGGCACGTGGAGGGTATTTTCCTGCTGGAAGTGAGATCTGATACCCCGAGCCGTGGAGATTTGACGTGGTTGTACCTTAAGAGAAAACGGACTCTTTTCTGAATGTCCAGGCCGAGAATGCATCCCGGGGCCCCTCCTCGCATGAGGGGGCGATGCACAGTTTTTAGGGGTGCATCCCTGGCATGCCCTTAGAAACGAGGGGGCACCCTGGGCCCGCAGCCTGTCTCCGTCCGGGTGCAGCCGGTCGCTGTGGGCGGGCAGGGAGCGTGGCTCAGAGCTCAGCTGCCCAGCTGTTCTCACCGCCCCATGGAATCCCTCTGTGCGGCCGGCAGTGCCCGCGGCTGGGAAGGAGGAGCCGTTCCCACCCGGGGCGAATGCCCAGCGGAGGACCGCGAGTCCACAGCCAGGCTCCGGTTCTGTGGGGTCACGGGACATGAGTCTGCTCGGCCCCCGTCTTTCAGAGGCCTTGCTAGGCGTTGCAGAAGGTGACCACTCACCTTGTTCAGAGGAGCTGCAACACTGCTCCCTGGTTCCCACACCCAGGCAGCCCAGACTCCTCCGCGGTGGCGCTCAGGTAGGGAGGCACGGGGGTCTCCTTCTGGGGCTCTTGCCTTTCTGTCGTGGTTCATTCCGTGGGGGGTGGGGGCGGGGGTGGGGGGGTGGCCTCTCTGCCTGCCGGCCTGCGGCAGGACGGACTCTGCACCAGCGTCAGGGGCACCCACCAGGGCCGGACGTGTACGCTGGCCAGGTCTTCCTTCTGCTGCCAACCCTTCCCCAAGCAAAGCTCTCCCACCCAACAATGACCCGAGAAGGGACTTTCTTTTATGGTGAAATTCAAGTTCAGGCTCCCACTAGCTTTCTGCCCAGCATTTGAAACAGAAGCACATGGAAGTCTCAGTTGGGTGAAACATGTCAGGTATGGACCCCACCTAGGTGCATGCCCTCCCCTCCCCCAGAGGGTCCGCCTTCATGGGGCACTCGCTGTCCGTGAGTGTGTAATTAAATACCAAACTCACTGTCATGTTTAAGTTTATTGTTTCGGAAGCCTCAGAAATGCTTTAAAACCAGACGCAAACAAAGCCAGGGAAGAGAAAAACCATGGTAATCAACCAGGGCAAAAACATAAAAGAATAAACTATAAAAGAAAAAAAATAGGCAAACAGCATGTTGAAAAGACAGGACGTCTTCCCAGAAAAGCCAATCAATGAAGACAAGAAAAGTCATTGAGGGAAGGTTGACTTCTACCAAGAAAGAATAGCAGCTAAAGAATTATATTGACAGAAAGTCGATTTAAAAAACACAAAACAATGAACGTGTTTTGTGCTGCACACAATACTCGGCGGAGTGTTCTGCATCGATAGAGACCGGCCCTGCCCGGCGGTGGGCTTCCCACGCTCGCAGCTCTCCAGGGGTCCCGAACACGTGGGCATCGAACATGGGCCGCGACGGCCAGGGCTGCAGGGCTCCGCCGACTTCCTGAGAACGGACACGCACATAAAGGGGGCTGCTTCCCGGGGGCCACTCCTCGTCTCTCCTCCCCGGCTCCGCAGGCGGAGGAGCGCCCTCGGTCTCTCCGGGGGACACCGTCTAACAGCCAGCGGTGGGTCCCGCCATGCTGGGGCCTGCGGGATGGCCTGCGCTGCTCTCAGTTGAGGGAGGAACTCCTTGTTCTGTGGGTTTTTGACTTATGACCGGGTTTGGAGGCTGAGTCTGAGGACTGACTATGTGACTTCGTTACGCGTCAGCGATCTCTGATTTTCACGGCTACGCATGTAGTCAGCAGCTGCTCACAGAGTGCCTGCCCCTCCTGTCTCGGGGCGGGGCTGGGGCAGAGAGAGGACAGACGGGCCGGGGGCGGGGTGGCACCGGCCAGCAGTAAACACGTACACCGATGTCGTACAGTGAGAGGCCAGGAGAAGGGCTGTGGGGGACCGCGAGCTGTCGGTAATGCGTAGCTAGCAATCTGGTGGCCAGCCCCATGGTCTGCAGGGGCGTGGGGAGTCTCGTGGGGAGGGTGCAGCAACGTCGAGACCCCCAGCACCTCCAGGAAGGGGGGCGGCGAGGGGAGGGATGCCGCTCGGTCGCGGGCAGGCTGTGGGCTGTGCTGGGTGAGAAGCCGGCGGGGCCTGGAGTGTTCGGTCAAGGCAGGGTTGGGGGCTCCACGGGGATCTCAGGAGGCAGGAAGCTGCCCTACGGGTCTCTGTCATTGACAGATGTGCCGGTGGCCACTAAGGACGCCGCGAGGAAAGCATCACACACAGAGCCGCCGGTCTCAAACAGCGGTGGCCGTGCACCGGACTGGTCCTTCACGTCCGTAATGTCTCATCTCTAGGACGGACTGGTGGACACCATAATCCTGGCTCTGCAGATGGAAAAGCTGTAGGTTTAGGCCACCCAGCTATCGGGTGACAGAGCTGGGGTCCAAACCCAGACCACTTGACACAAGGCCTTGGCCACGACCTCACAGAGGGGCTCCCGTCACCATTGCCCGGAGCCGCCTCTGCGGGTGCCTGGCTCCTCCCTGGGACGGGCCAACAGGGCTGCCCAGGGCCCGGGACACGGGCACCTTCTGGACTCTCCCCAGGGCGTCCCGACGTCTGCGGACACTCACGGCGGAAGAGAGGTCACCTTGCTGCTTCCCAGAAGACTGTGCATAATCAATCAGTTAGGCAAGCAGTCCGAGGCCCATGCACAGCCCGTCCTGTCTGAGAGGAGCCGAGTCGGGTGCAGCGGGCAGATTCCCCCCTCCCCACCGAACCCCACGGCCATGGGGCACCCCTCCAGGGACTCTCGTCTCTGCTGATTCAAGGCTCTTGTTCCCTCTCTCCCGGGAGGGTCAGGCAACAACACCACGGTGCACAGGAGCTCAGAGAGGGGGTGCGAGGTTTTCCACTAACAAAACGTTTTTCCGTGGGAGCAGAGAGGTGGTACAGTCCCAGCGGGCGGTGGATGGAGGTTCCCTGAGGGGACCAGCCTCGCGGGCATGCTGGCAGGACGGCAGCGCTCCGGTGTCTGCAACGACGGCCCCTCCAGTTCCCGCTCTTCTCCCTAGCTGCTCGGCGACAGGTTGCCTGCTGCGTGTGAAGGAGGGGCAGCCAGCCGCAGGGTCCTGCCCTGGGGCGTCCGACGCTAAGCCTGGGAACGAATAAAGCAAAAAAAATCTTGGTATACATTTTCGTGCTCATTTGGAACTATTTTTTGAGCTTCTTTTGTGTGCAAAACAGTCACCACGCTTGGGGGTGGGGGCAGGAACAATTCAGACACGAGTCCTCTTTCAAGTAGGGCTGACGGGCAGGAGAAGAGAGACAGAGGCTCCCCCTCCACCGCCAGGCAGAAGGGAGCTCCAAGGCGGGGCGGGGGGGCCCCCGCTGTGACACAGTCAGTTGTCCCAGGGGGTGGCTGTGTCCTGGAGAAGGCATACCACTGGACACCGAGACTCCACTGTCTCAGAACCAAAGTCCTAATCTCCCCTCTCCTCCTCACCATCCCCCGAGTGCCTCTCCGTGGTACCCTCAGTCCTTTCGGTAGCTCAGGCCATAGGCCTTGGCGTCATTTCTGACTCGTCTTTTTCTCTTGCACCCCATTTCCAATCCATTAACAAACCCTACTGGCTGTGTCTCCCAAATAGGTCGTGATGAAGCTTAGATAGAAAGCGTGCATGTCGGCGGTGAAGCCGGGATTGGATTAAACTCCCTCCCCCAGAGTCCGTCCCCTGCTATCCTCCCGAGGGCCGGGGGTGGGGAACGCTCTCTGTGTGTGTGGAGGCTGACCCCAGGGCGAGGGGGGTGTGGAGAGAGAGGCTGGGATCAGATCGCGGAGGGCGTTCTGTTCCGGGTTAGAGAACCTGGAGTTTGGTCCACGCACCACGGAGATGTTTGTGTTTGGAGCAGGGCAGGGCCGGACGGCGAGGGTCGTCGCATTGAAGCTGGAAAGGAAGCAGTGAGCGGGCACTTCGGGGGCCAGTGCAACATCACTCGGCCATTACTGGCTTTGGGGCAAGGAAGAAAGACACAAAGGTCATGATTTTTCCCCACTTTCTTTTTTAAAAAATATTTTATTTACTTATTTTTAGATATGATAAGGGAGGGAGAAAGAGAGAGAGAGAAACATCAGTGTGTGGTTGCCTCTCATGGGGCCCCCACTGGGGACCCAGCCCGCAACCCAGGCATGTGCCCTGACTGGGAATCGAAACTGCGATGCTTTGGTTTGCAGGCTGCACTCCATCCACTGAGCTACGCCAGCCAGGGCTTTCCCCCACTTTCTTGAAGTATAATTTACATACTGTAACATGTATATATATATTCACAGACACACACTGAGATGGGTGTTTGGAGCCCGTGCGCAGGAGAGGATGGTGAAGTCAGCTGCAGAACCTAACCTGGAAGGAGGTGAGATGGTGGGTCGGCTCTGAGGCCCCCGAGGGTCGCCGTGCTGAGGTTACCCCTCAGGCAGTGGGAGACTTGGGAGTGCGGAGCCTGCGGCTCCAGTTACGGACGGAGTCCTAAGTCACTGGTGATACTTCTGGGGTATCTGGAACTTTCAGGTCAGCAGTATTTTGAACCAAAACGTCTGAAGCTCTTCCTGCAGTAAACACCTGGGCAATCTTCATTACGTACAGTGCGGGGGGGCAAGGGTGGGGTAAGGGTGAGGTGACAGTGGTTCCCACGGGAAATAACGCCAGAATGAACAAGGAATAGCACCAGAGTAGGCCCTGTGCGCTGCACACTCACGACGGTACCTGTGCTTTAGCCCCACCCTGAGCGTATCGTAAAAACGATTTTAATGGCAGCGTTGGGCTCACAGAACGCCGGGCTGCAGGAGCTCTCACTGAAGAAGGGCCGAGAGCGTATAAACCTGAGGTTCCTGAACAGCAACACCCAGAGCGGGAGGCTTTGATTTTAAACACGTGCCGACAAAGGAGGGTGGACAGTAGGAAGCTCGTGTGTGTGTGTGTGTGTGTGTGTGTTGTTTTAGGTTGTGCATGGGAGGCACGCCCTCCAAAGTTTTATAACCACAGCAGTGGCCTCATACCGCTGTGGGGGTTGAATGTATACTAACCCTATGGTTCAGAATCCCACCAGCCGACACGTTATTTAAAAAGCGATCCTAGGCTGGTAATACTTCTGGGGTATCTGGAAAAATTAAACCCCTGAGACCCGAAGTTATATACCCTCACCTAAGGTTACACGGACTCCCTCAGAATCCCACTGAGGATGTGCCCACTCAGGGGAAGACTCCAAGACTGTGGGCAGTCGCCATAGCAACAGTGCGATGCGGCGAGAAGGGGCAGGGCAATTGTAAGACAGAGTCGAGTCCAGGCTTAGACACACACGTGCAAAACCTCAGAAACAGCAATAGAAGTCAGTGGGGAAGATGATCTAATTCACCAATCACGGACTGACTGGCTATTGTTTCATTCCAGAAATGGAGACTATGCCTGTACCTCCCACTTTATACTGAAAACAGTTAAAGGTGGTAGATTTAAACCTACAACTGAACAGTAAAACTTTTAGAACATAATACAAACATATATTTCTGCTTTTATTGTAGAAAAGAACTTATTAAATACGATATATAAAGCAAGCCTGAAAGGAAAAGATTGAGAAAATCGACAACATGAAATGTAAGAGTTCTCTGCAGTAAGAGATGCCTTTAAAAAACAGAAAAGGCTGGAAGAAGGTATTTGCAAATGCATAGAACCGGCAGAGAGTAGTATAAAAGATATAGGATAAAATCCAACAAAAAATGCAAATGAGCCAATGAAAAACTAAGCAAACAATATAATCAGGAGATTTAAGAAGAGAAAACCTAAATGGTCGATGAAGTATGGAAGGATGTTCAGCCATTTGCTTTACTGCAGATTAAACTAAAGGTGAGATGTGATTTGACGCCCCCTCCCCATCCTGGCTGGACTGCGAATGCAGGAGAGGCGCACTCTTACGCAGCTGGTGAGAGCATTAGCTCACCAAGGGTGAGTCCATGAGTCCAAGGTGGGCTCACCTTGGACAACAGTTCAGCAAAAGCAGTCATACTGACCACACTGGTACTCCGTGACTCCACAGCGTCACTTCCGGGCACCCACCCCAAACTCTCGGACCTGGACAGACCCTCGCACATGGCCTCAGTGAGTCACAGAAGAGGCAGGGTGCAGAGGGGTGCGAGAAAGGCATCAGAGATGGGTCCTTGCGTATCCTCTACACGGAAGAGAGAGGAAAGAGCAGGAGGCACAGCGTCTGGAGAGACTGGAAACCAGCCATGAGAACAACATCAGTGCCGTGCGAGACAGAGACCATCAGGAAAGGGGGTTGGCCAACTGGGCCAACACTCTAGGTTGAAAGAGGGTGACATCTTCCAAGGGACAGGTGAACTTGTTCACTGAGAAGTCATCGTGGACAATCTCGAGTAGACTGACGAGGGCAGGACTGCAAGGGACCAACCCTGGTGTGTGAAGATGCAACAGGAGCCTGGGGCGGTAGTCTGAATAGATTATTTCAGTAAATTTGCTTGTGAGAGGGAGGAGGAAGGGAAGTTATTTTTCGTGTGAATATGGCAGGAGCACAAGAAAGACGGATTTTGTTTTCTGCAGGTGTGAGGCGAGCTGTGTGTAGAGGACGGAGTAAAGATGCTGTAAGGATGAAAGGGAGGGACAGGGTGAGGTCCACGCTTGTAGGATTTCATTTCACTGCAGAAGAGACTAAAGGGAGTGTCGTATGTCCCTTCAATGGGAACCTGTGGACACTGAGAAGTAAGCAACCTCTGAGGAAATAAACAGTAACAGGTATACAACTGCTTAGTGATTACGGTACAACAGCCAGGTTACATTTGAAACATACGTTGTTTTTACTTGAACTTGATTCAAGACTTTTTCTTATGTTTCCTTTTGTTTTTTTTGTTTGTTTTTAGTCAGGCAAGGAAATAGTTCCAGTATAAGATCTTGGGAAGTGATGGGTGGGATACTTTCTGTCTTTTCTTCATAAAAATTTGGCAATAGTTCAGATTTACCTTGTGGCATGCCTTATACAAAACTGTGGTATACTTTTGTTCAGAACAAGGGGTTTTATTTGTTTGTTTTAAAAATTCTTTTGTGCTTCCACTGTTGGGAGAAAGTCTGGGAGAACAGTCTAATCGTGTTTTCTTTTTATGACATTAAAAAAACAGATACACTCTGGTGGTCTTTCTTCTGGCTTAGACAGAGCTAGTTTATTCAGCCTTGGCTTGGCTTCCTGTGTCTCAGCTACTTCCTCCCTCTCCGCTGGGCACCCCAGACATTGTTGTGGGGTCACTGAGCCCAGCCCTGGCTGGCCACGTACCTGCCGACTCTCCACTCGGCACTCAGAACATAGAGGAGCTAAGAGTTCCCTGGAGACACTAACCTGGAGTCTTCCCTCTGAAATCACATTGCACTGGTCCCCTCAGGCTGATACACAGGTGTCTGCATGAAAACCTCCTTCCAAGGTCCTAAAAGGGAAATGAGGGCATCAGGGTGGCCATGTGAGCCCCCTCCACCCCCCCGCTCTCTGTGCACCCACATTGTCTGAAGCTCCTCCTTCTTTCAGGATACAGCCTGGAGATTGATACTTTGATTCTGTGCTCTCTCTCCTCCTTCTCTCAGTCCTTCTCACCATACTGCAGACTGTAAACATACCCGTCTTTTCTTTTTCTTGTCTTATATCGTTCTCTACTAGTAGTAGAAGACGTCCTGTCCTCCTAACTGAAAGGGGAACCCTGTCTGCGCTAGGAGAGAATGGTTGGCTGTCAGTCCTCCAGGCTCTCAAAATGCTAACAGAGGAGACAAACTATTATACCCTTCCTCTCCAGACAATGTCTGGTTCTTGAGGTTGCTGTCTTATTGTAGAATCTTATTTTGCTGCCAGAAATTGAACATCTAAAGAGAAAAAAATAGTATAGATTGCTTGTTCTACCTCCTAAAGCCATTCTTTCTCTCCTGCATGAGCAATAGAATTTCTAACCAGGTATATCGTCGCCTGACCACATTTCCAAGTTTTCCTTGCAGTGAATTTTGGCTATTGGGCTGAGTTCTGGCCAACAGGCTATGTAGCGTGAGTGCTGTGCAAGGCTTCCAGACCACGACCTTAAAGAAATGGGTGGGATTTTAACTCCTTTGCCCCTTCTTCTGTTCTGCTCCCCGAAACATGGGAGCAGTGCAAGCCAACCTTGAATGTGGCCGAGGGCGATGCCTCCAGTGGGACAGAGAAATAAAACAGAAGGAGGGGGCTGCCCTTCAAGCCCCGTTACTTCACCCCACAATTATGTGAGTGCGAAACAAATTTCCGTTTTACTTAAGGTACTGTCACTTTGACTATTGTAATAGCAGCCGAAGCTATATCCTAACAAATATACACATTGATAACTTCCAAAACATTGTGTCACTTAAATTAGGATGGGGCAATAATATTTGAACTTGACAAAAGTTCTCAGAATACAGGTCATGCAGCCCAGCTGAATAAATGAATTATGAACCAAATGAAGTACTTGAATGTAAGTGGAAATATCCTGGAAACTTTGAAGTAGGTAAAAATTAAAGTAACGGTATGTGCTTCTGTAACCTGATAACCTGGACGAGCCAGACTGATGGAAAACCCTTTTTTGTTACTTTATTTTTAGTAAGGATGGATTTGAATGACTACACTTACATGCTCATTCTGGTTGATGGAATGATAAAGAACCCAATTTGGGGATAATCAAACCACTAAAAGGGTGATAGAAACAGAGCTCATATCATGAAGGAGTAAGATGGCTTTTGATCATTAAAAGTCAAATATTAGCACAGCAACAACATGTTTCGGAGGTTCATAAAAACAGATTAACCTCAAAGCACTTCAGGGAAAAGATCAAAATAAAAGCTTGCCATCTAGTACGTATTGACGTGTGAACAGTGGGTGCAGAAGTTTGCCGTAAAGGTGAATTATTTCCATCTTGGGTCACGGCCACGGAAAAAGTGGAAGAAACTCGAGGCTGCCTTCCACAGGGTCTCAGCTCACCTGAAGAGAGGGCCCTGGACTCACCGCACTGTCGGCTCCGTGAGCGGCTCGCTCAAGAAGTCTTGCTGCCGCACTCATCAGATGGTCACAGCGTTTCCAGAAACTTTCCCTGGAAAGAACCATTTCCTCAAGGTCCGACAGGAAAAGAGTCTGTCCGTCTAAGTCTTCCTGTCCCCCTGCACGCCGGAAGCTGTGAGAGCGGAACACGTCCGAAGACAGGCGATCTTGTCCCCTTGGCTATTCATGTCTCGTCATGCGGTGGCACGAGGAACACGAGCCCTGGCTCCCGCCTGTCCCTGAACTCTGTGGTCATCTTCATACCCACCGACCCGTCCTGCTCTTGGAGTGCCTCTCCCATCGCCTGCAAAGTAGAATGTTCTCGTATGTCGACCATTTCCACTTCAAACCCCCATCTTTAATATTAACCACATTTACCCTAAAGACTTGAATGTTACTGCAACAAGAATAGACAGGTCATGTGACTCGCCTTCCCAACTGATGAAAATAAGCTCTAAAAGCACAAACAAGGGCTTCCCCTTGTTCTAGACGGAGCCCCACGTTCTCACCTCGATGGCGCGAGCCCAGAGGACCTCAGGAATCCCTCTGCTGCCCGCCGCTGCGCCCTCTCCTTCCTCATCAGCCTTGCCAGCCATCCCTGAGTGCCTCAGTGTCCCTCTCCTCACCCTGGCACGTGGTGCTCCAGGGTCCCCCTCCACCCACCTTCCTTTGGCTCCTCCCAGATCTCATCACAGGCTTCCGAAGGGCAGCGTCCTGGGCTCCTCCCCCCCCCCCCAGGGGGATGCTGCTATCAGTCACGTTCACAGCACCTTCCGCTTTGTCCTGGCGCTTTACCTGTCATCAATTGCTTCAGTGATTAACAGCTTGATTTCTTTGCCTCTGATAGACTGGGGGAGTTCAGGAATGCGGAGCCCCCGCATGTGCATTTCGCTCCTGCGTCTCTGTTGCTTGGCAGGGGTGTGGTGCTGGGTTCGAGTGGGTGAAGAAATGTCTGCCAGCCTCCCCTGCCCCAGGACGTCCGTGGATGCCCTGCGGACCCGTGATATGCGGGGCGTCTCTGGAAGTTCAAAGGCATGGCCCCTGTGCTCAAGGAGTTCTTGTCCCTTGCAAGTCAGCCTCTTCCTTGGACCCCAGCTGGACCTCTGGGTTTGCGGTTTATCTCTTGGGAGGTCCAGGCGCGGGTGGCAAGCACCTGGGAGCAGGAGCCACAACTGGCATGTACTGAAAAGGAGGCTGTAGATGTTCAAGAAAAGCTGCTGTTGACGGACTTGTCACTGGACTGGACATTAAATGGGGAGAGGCCACGGGCAGAAGACAATGGGGAAGAAGGGAGGAAGGGGGTCGGGGTTCAGGGAAAGAAGCGGGGTGAGGGGGAGAAGCAACAGAAACCCTGGGCAGGAAGGAAACACGAAAGCAAAGCGCTCCAGGCAGAACATGGAGAGCCGCAGAACCAAGGCCCTGAAGCCCTCCCCCTGCCCACGGAGCCCTTCGGGGCTGGCTGCCGGAGCAGGCACGGGTGCCAGCGCGGAGAGGCTGGAGAGGGAAAGAGGGAGAGGCTGGGAACTGGTTGCCCCGGGCCACTCATCGTGAGGAGGGAAGGACCGGGACGTGACCGGGCGCACCAGTGGGGACACGCACGAGTGTGTGAGTTTACACGCTAGCCGTGCCCTTCCCGTGGGGTGATTTCTGGGGCGTGTGACTCGGGAAGGTAAATAGAGGATGTTGCAGAGTCTGGTGAAAGGCTTTCCGGGATTTCTGGAGACCACCCCCGCCCCCCCGCCCCCCTTCCAGGCAGATGCCCTGCAGCCGGGGGCGGGGGCAGACAATGAGCCCCGAAGCAGAGGAACACGGGGCCTGGCAGGCCAGGAGGGGACAGAGCCCAGCACACCAGGGTGGTGTAATCGGAGAGGCTTTCCCGCTGAAGCTGCAGGAAGAGGGGCCACCCCGTGGGAAAGCACTGGCCCCCCTGAGCTATCACAGATTGTCCTGGGATCCCAGGGGGCCCGCCTTCCCCTGCTGGCCTGGGGTCCCCGTGAGGGCACACCGGGCGTGCCCGTCTCACCAGCGTCTGCAGGAGCAAAGTCACGGGGGCAGGGTGTGGGGGAAACATGCGTGAGCAACAACGTCACGTTCTGTGTTTTTGAGTGGGGACACAAGGAATGCTTGGGACTAAAGAATAATGGAAGTGGTCATTCATTCCTCATGGGTGTGTGAGACGAGCAGAAACTTTTACTAATACAGGTAAAGAAGTCGCTGGTCTTCAGGGTGCCGGACTGGGAATGCTTCATCCTGCAAAGGTTCTCAGGGAAAGAAAAAAGAAGAGAAGGGAAGGAAAGAGAGGAGAGGAGAGGAGAGGAGAGGAGAGGAGAGGAGAGGAGAAGAGAAGAGAATAGAATAAAAGAAAAGAAAAGAAAAGAAAAGAAAAGAAAAGAAAAAGAAAAAGAAAGGAAAAGAAGGCAGAAGAGAAAAAGGAAAGAAAAAAGAAAAAGAACAGGAAGTAGCATATTAACCAACCGTGGCCCTAGGAAGTAAACCAGCATGCTCCAGATTTCAAGTCTGCTTCACAGTTTGAGGAATGATGTTTTAAGTGAGTCCTGCACAATTTTGTGGGAGAGGACAGAACAGGCCGGTTGTGAGGAAGTAAAAGACCCATCGGATTGCCAACGCCCTGCCGTCTCTGTGGTAAAAAAGTACTGCACTTGCAAGGAAGGCAGCAAGGGAAGAGATGGATGTAAAGGCTTCTGGCTTTTACAAACAAATCATGTTTCTAATTCACTAAGGCTTGAAATGGTTCTCAGTCTCCAATGACTCCCTTCACGCCGTCTATCCCAGGATGCCTTTTAAAACTGCAAGATTGCCATAGGGTTAAGCACAAGTAGGTTAAAATTATTTTTACAAGTTTTAATCTAAAGGATGAAAATGGACATTTCATCCGGCACAAGAAAATGAATTTCAGGTCTGCTAGACGCATCCTTACAAACGGAGTGCCGCCGTCTTTAAATCTCAACGCTTGCCTGCAAACAACATCCGGGGTTTGCCAGGGGTGGACTTTGAAGTGGTTTGTAAAGTCTTTAATGGAACGAGTCTTTGAAAGCTAAGGAACTTGTAGCACTAAATATTTCAGTGGTGATTTATGCACAATGTTAAGAAATATTGCTTTCCTTTAATAATAAAAAAGTCCTGGCACTTCATTAAATGATGAGGATTTATGTGCGAAAATGTTTTGCATGGCAGCTTGTGAGGAAAACATTCATACATATTTCCGGTTTTTAAATTTAAAAGTCAAAATGAATTAGGAAAAAAAAAAGGCCAAATCAAGTGAAGTAGAGAGGATACGCTTTTGGGGTCACCAGGGCTGGCCGTCTCTGAGCGCTGACTACCCCAGCCGCCCCCTCAAGGGGGGCAAGAGCTGACCTCCTCCAAGTGTCTCTCCCCGCTGACCCCAGCACACACGGGCGCAGTTACACAGTCAGAAAACATGCACACGGTCAAAATGTCCTGAGTTAGCTTTGCTCTAAACCTGCTTTTCTGACTGTTTTCCATTGAGGCGTTCCCTCTCATCCCTTTTGTGCAATATCCAATGTGGTCGCAGCATTTAATGCACGAGAGAGCTTCGTTCAAGACGGGTACGCAAGGCGTGTGCTCGGCCCCAGGTGAGGAGAGTTCAGACGCCGTCGTCGTCGTGACCCCCTTGAAGGAGGGAATAAGACGAAAGGGGGCCAGAGAGACAATGATGGCGTGGGCCTCGGGGCGGCAGGCTGGCTCCCAGTGGCCTGGACACGTCCCCGCCCCGTGATTCTAATTCAGCCCAGATGCCGGGAGTCCCCTCTCCTGTCTGCCTCTGTGGGGACTGCCGGGGGCAGGGGGGCTGAATGAGACGGAGGGAAGTTGGCCGCGCAAACACAATGCTGGGACAGTTGTGCTCCCACGCTGGGTGGGGGCGGCGGGGGGGGGGCGGAGTGGGAGTTGCACCAGCCACACAAGGCCGCTCCTGTTCCCATAGAAACCGCTGTTTTGCTGAATGCGTAGCTTGCCTTCCCACAGCCCCTTCCTCTTTCTTTTTTCATCTCTGTTGGAGACGCATTGTCTTCTAGTTATTTTTGTTCCAATGAAAATAAAGACGGGAGGAGAAGACGCTCCCCACCCACCCAGCCCAAGGCAGCTCCCTTCAAGGGCTGGTGGCAAGTATTCCGGGCGGGTCTGAACACTGGCCGAGTGTTCCGGAGCTGACACGGTCCCTTCTCTGCAAACCCTGGGCTGACAGGCCTCGGAGAGCTGTGTCAGGGCTGAGGCTGCGGGGCTCATTTGAATACCAATGCGGCTGGGCCCGCGTCCAGGGCCAGGCCGAGGCAGGCAGGGCCTGGACGCACAAGATTCAATAGTGGTTTGAGGGGGGGCTGCTCCCACAGCTGTGAGCTTCCTTCCTCCTCTCCCTCCCATGCCCCCTCTCTGCTGGATTCTTGGCAGGTCCGCTCTCTGCTCCCCGAGGATTAATGCCGTGGTGGTGCGAGGGGCGAGCTGGGAATTCAAAAACAAAACAAAAAAGCAACACAACTCAAAGCCTGGGCCCTGATCACTTTACCAGCCCCCAGTCTGATGTCATGAGGACGGTGCTGAAGAAGGAAGTTCAGGGCTTCTGTCGTCGTGTGTTAAAGAGTTTAAAATTATGAACAGGATGTTTTTACTGAGAAAAAAGACAGGCAGCCTTTGCGCTCACGGAGCACAGCTAACGATCTGTAAACAGGGGACTCGCCCAGGGGAGCGTGGATGGCTAAGGCAGTCTCTCACAACATAATCCGCTTAGAAAAAGCAAGATTTTAGGCTCCTGGAAGAACTGCTGGATTTCAATGGTTTGACACTTTTCCTATGTTTGAAATATTTAAAGAGGTGGGGGATTTGCATCTTCGCCGGATGAAATATCCTGGGAAAGTCATGTGCCTGCCTCCGAGATTCCAGTCAAGTGTCCTTGCAGGTCGCAGCCCCGATTCGTCCGGTGTCAAAGCCATTGGTGGGGGGGGCGGTCTTCTTCCCGTTCATCATTCCCGGGGCCCCAGCAGGTTTGGGAAGGCTGGGGCCCCCAGCATGGTTCTCCTCTGCTGGCCTCACACACGCTCACGTTGTCACCCTCAAGACCCACCTGCTGCTTGCGTTGGGTGATGGGGCGTGACTGAGGTGGTAGCACGCCCGTGACATCAGGCAGGCAGGGGAATTGTCCCCATCCTCGGGCCGATGCGAACGGTTACCAGCAGCGAATGTTTAGTAGGTGTTAGTGCAGAGAGGGCACCATGCCAGGGCGACCAGGGCGAGATGGGAACACACAGACGAAGCGGATGCGTGGTGGGCGGACAAGCGGTCTCGTGCACGCTATCGCCGTGCGCCAGTTTCATTTCTCTGTCCCGTGAAACGTGGGGCCCCACTTTTCCTACTGCTGTTCTAACAGGTTGGGCAAAAGTCCTGCGTTATTTTTTGCTACAGAGCAAGAGCTCTTTTCTTTATAGACTATTTTTGAGATTAATACATTGGAAGTGTTTTGGGGTCCTTATGCGTGAAACCCAGTGCACGGGCACCTCTGCAAAGGGCAGGGAAGTGGTCCTTGATCAGAGCTAAGCGAAAAGGGGAAGGGAGTGTGGCCAGGATGGTCGCGCTGCACAGGTGGGTTTCATGTCTCTGCCAGTTACAAGAAGGGGCGCAGCAAGTTTGGGACGCGCGCCTGCAGATAAAAAGAAAGCGAGCAGAAAACGCTAGTTATTTGACGAAACCCTTCCCGTGATGGAACATTTGTGCTTTCTCCCCGGCCACAGCCTGTGGGTTTTCTCTTAGCCCCATGATGAAAATAACAGTTTAGCGGGGGGTGGGCAGGAGGGGGAATGTTCAACCTCAACATTTAAGTCTTTAGCCTAATTCCTAGACACACTGGGAGGGAGCCCTGGGCCAACCCTCATGTCATTTAAGTGGGGTGTCACTGCAGAGTCATGGCTATGTCTGAGGGAGGTTCTTCAGGCGCCGGACGCGGCCTGAGGCCTGTGCATTGCCCAGTGAACTGAGGTCGCTTCCAGCCCCAGGACATGACCTCCCTTAGCTGCTTCTGGGCTGTTTGGCTATTTGCATAGGATTCTCAGGGAGGAGAGGCTTGCCGGAGTGGGTTCAGGAGGAGGAAAGGGTCCCAGGGGTACAGTCTCTGGCCTGTGGGCGGGTCCCTTCACTAATCCGGGCAGTGACGCAGCAGCACAGTCACTGTCAGAGGTCCCCACCTGGGGTCCGAGGGACAGCCTTTTACGCACGGAGCCAACAGGAACTGCTGGGCATGTGCTCCTTTCCTCCAGCCCACGCCGCCACGCTGCCTCACGCTCAGGGTCCGGGGCCGCTTGCTGAGCGGAGATGCAGCCCCGGGTCCGGCAGAAGAGCAGCACCCGGCTGCTCATCCACCTTCACTTTTTCTCGTTGTGACTTGGACACCTCGGCTGGGGAGAGTCACGCTCTGTGTTTGGGGCCCGATTGGTTGCATTTTGAGTGAACTTTGGGCGATTGAGGAGGAGCTGGTCCCCTCCGTGCGGTGAGTGCAGGTGGCAGGGGCAGAGATGTTTCACTCCAAGGCCACGGCCAGGTGAGCTGTGGGGCTCACCCCTCCGCGTTTGTCCGAGTTTGCAGCCTTGAGACTACGCCAGCCTGTGGACCAACCGCAGTCCCACGCCACAGCGTTCTTCCCAGCCGCCGCTCAGCAGAGGCAGCCGCCGCTCAGCAGAGGCAGCCCCCCCGGGGGCCTTATTAATGAGCACGATGCTACAGCAGCCCAAGGAGTTCCGAGAACCAGAAGTCCTAGAGGGAAAAGAGCACTTTCTTTTTTTCCAAGTGGACTTTCTAAGGTCGCAACTGGTCACTGCAGCAGACACGTCTTCACAGGCACCCGGATTCAGTGAAAGCCTTGTTTGTCTCCGGCGGGTTCGAATTACCCCCGGATTAAGACATGTGCTTAATTTCAGGAGCTCAAAACCCCTCAATTAGAGTTCTTTTCTGCAGTAATATCACACACTCTTTCTTTGTGCGTTATCCGGCTCAGAAGTCCACGTGGGGCTTTTCAACTGTGTCAAGCTACAGTAATGAGAAACTAAGCTATTGTTCTGGCCCCGAAAAAGAGCCTTGCGTGACTCGTGGGCGTGCTGGTCACGTGGTCTCTGTTCTGTCTCGCTTCTGCTCTGGCCTCTCCCTTCGACTGTAAACATCCCTCTGTAGGATCCCAAGTCCACCTCCCCAGGAAGACCGAGGTTACGTCACTGCATGCCATTGCAGGACCTTATCCCTTTAAGACCTCCGCTGCCTCAGTCAGGCAGCCACCAGTGAGGACGGATCACCGGTGGGTTTGTTAGGCATGGAAATAGATGCTCGTTTTCGTGCCGCTACTCCCTTGGAATTTGTCGGCGGAAGTTCCCGTTGGCAAACAGGATACGTAGGATGAACAGACTTAACACCCCCTGCACCCCAGTCTTCACAATTCCAGTTGTCGTGTCTCCAGCAGCGAGCAGATCCCCCAATCACAGCTGTCCTCCAGGGTGTGGCGTGGTTGACAGTCCACCCCTGACCCTAACCTGCGGAGGCCACCTCGGCCCGCGCCTCCCCGCTCACCAGCACGTTGGAGTGGCGGACGGGGTGTGCCCGTTTGACTGAGTCAGCAGCACCAGGAGGCACAGAAGTCCCTGCTTCTCTACGGATGCGTTTGCTGACGTGCTGGGATATGACATGTGGATGGGTCCCCTGGAAAGGTACATACGACAGGTTCAGGGTTACAGAGAGTGCTTGCTGCCCACCGAGGCTCATGAAAAGACAACCGATGTCAAGAAAATAATCACAGTACTAGACATATGTATAAAGTACTTTGTGTACATGGCCAAGTTAGCGCTACAGACTGTTGTTGAGAAAGCCTTGAAAAATGGTGATGTAGAGGTCACTATGAAAGTCAAGTCGAAGGGCTGCTGAGTTACGACAGAAGTTGAAGACAGGGACGCACGGTGACTTTCTT
Source organism: Phyllostomus hastatus (assembly GCF_019186645.2). Classification (NCBI taxonomy): domain Eukaryota; kingdom Metazoa; phylum Chordata; class Mammalia; order Chiroptera; family Phyllostomidae; genus Phyllostomus; species Phyllostomus hastatus. The sequence goes on from NW_025333872.1 coordinate 97,580,218, forward strand.
GAGTCTTGGAGGCTCTTGCTTCTGTGGTTCACCTGCCCTCCGCTAATGGGGCCCTAATTCATGAATTTGAGGCGATAAAACCGCGTTGACAAGCAGGGCAGGGTAGGTGGACGTTTCCACCTTCCCGTGCACATGCATCCTCGAGACGCCGGTGTTCACGCTCCAGACTTCACTGCATGTATTCTGTTGTTCTTTTATCACTCATTTATAAAAAGCCTTGGGAATTATAACAGATTCCTTGTATTTATTTCTTTTAACGTCCACAATAGCCTTGCAGGGAAGACATCACCATTCTCACTGTGTAAAGCAGGAGCCAGGCTTGGAGTTTGCGACCAGCCCTCATGGTTCACGTGGTTCCGTTATGTCAGAGGGGAGACTTCCCACGAGGGGTGTGTGTGTTGACTGCTTTCCTGTGGGCCGTTAAACAGAGGAGAGAACTTTTGATTGCACCTGGATCAGGGTATCCTTATCCACTTCCCCCCATTATTTTGATATGGTTATTCATGCTTTTCAACATCTGCGATAATTTTTATCCGTCTCTTAATGAGCCCACCATACCCATCATTGATCTCACCCTGTTGACATCGCAAATCCAAAACCATAAATAAGCTGTTACTCCTTCGACTCCGGGGCATAAAACTTGGCATACCGAATGTTTGTGTTGATGAAGTTTATCTAACACAGCTTGGGGTTTTCGTGGCTCTGTCAATGACATGCAAATTGTTTCCCCTTAGCATGCAGAAAATCCAAATGTAATTCAGGAAACATTTCTTAGAAACATCTAAATGCACCGAAGGCTGTCACATTCAGTGCATCATTTGGCAAGTTTTATCTGTTTCCCTGTAAAATGTGATTTGCACGGCGCCTGTGCCCAGGAAGACGCTTGTGCGCTGGGGCTGAGCGGGGTCTCACACCGGAGGCGAGACCTCTGTGGGCTCGAAGCTGTAACCAGGGCTTCACCGTGTGTCACGACCAAAGATGGTGCCACCGCCAGCCGTCGCGCATTTGCTTCAGACCGGTGAGGTTACGAGGAGAGCAGGAGTGGTCGTTGTCCGTTCATTGCCCTGCAGCGTGGCCGTAGGGTCTAGCCACCCCCTACGATCAGAGCACTTCTTGCTGTTTCATCCCACCCTTCTTCCTCAGGTTCCGCCCGGCTGAGCTGCAGAACAGGTCGGTGGCCTGAGGTCTACTTGGGGATTCAATGAGTCTTGACTCGTAGCTGTGGTTCTGTCGTTCATTTATCAAGAAAACCTGTGAACTGGTTTAGCTTTCGTGGGCTAATATGTTCTCACATTAAGAAAAATTAGCCTGATAACAATATCTAGGCTGTGAATTTTGAAAATGAAAGTTTTTGCAATGCGGGTCTCGGTGCTGTGTCACCGAGCTACGGAAGCAGAGTCGAGTGTTCAGGGCCTTGTGCGAACGACCGAACGACCTCTTGGGGTCCCTCCCATAACGGAGTGGCCGCTGAGTCGCTGGGTGGTTCTGAGCGTGGTGTCTGTATGCATAAGTCTGCAACACAGAAAATCGCTATCTGAAATCATCAAACTTGTAAAAGTCTGCTTATTCAACGGATCGTTGCTGGCTGAGCACTCACCTGGAGTGGGAACAGAAAGAAATAACGCTCCCCCACCTGCTACCCTCAAGAGACCGCGGTCAAAGTGGAGATGGGCAAGGAATGACGACAATACAAATATCACATATTCTAAAGTGAAATACAATTACGATGCCTTCTACACTGTGTACAGCTCCCTGTAGAGGTAAAATGCTCTTGAAGCAAGAAAGTGTGAGAAATAACTCTGCTGGCGGCACCCGACCGAGGAGGTGGCGTTGAGATAACCCGTGGGAGACGAGTAGTTCACTGAGGGGAGAAGGCGGAGGAGGGTTTCCCGAGGAGATGTGGTGCGTGGGGGTGGGGTGGGCTGGGCTGGGCTGGGGGTGTGGCACCCTCACAGAAATTCCAGGACCCTGGTGAGAGTGGGCCACAGCCAGGCGTGCTGGGGGTAGGTCAGGGAGGGGAGGTGGGGGGAGCCGCTGAAAGACTTTCACCACCATATGCAGGTCTGTAGACCGGCTGCTGAAATAAAACGTAGAATGATCAGAGTGGCCATTTCAGAAAAGTATCCGTGGCGGCAGAAGGGAAGGGGGCTGGAGGGGAGCGGTGTTGAGTCTGAGAGGCTGTGGCACAGGTGTCGTGTCGTCCCCATGACAACATCAGGTGCAACGTGTGTGGCGCCACACGGACCTCCCGAGATGGGAGCCCCAGTCGAGCCGAGTGCCCCTCCAGCGCACTGCATTCCCGCCGCTAGCATGTCACACCCGTGGTCCTCCACCACGGCTGCAGTCCCTTGTGGCTCTCGGTGGGGAGGGTCCTCTCTGGACCCTCTTCTGAACTCGTCTGTGTTCACGTTAACCTCAGAATCCACCCAGGCCCTCGCCTTTGCTGACTTACCTGCCTGTGACCTGTGACAGACGTCGCCTGGACGAAGGAAACGCGTGCTAAATCTCACCAGGGCTGCACAGGCGCCTCTCTGCCGCCCCCACCCCCCCCCCCATCACTGGACTCCCAGCTCCCACCTTCCATACACGCTGCAATGAGCTTGGCTTTTAATCACGTTTTTGGCTCATTGGCATTTTCAAGATTTTGTGGTTGGTCTTTCGTGTTAAACCACCACAAAACACCGTCCGAACTGTGTTCACAAAGGGACTCGCGTGAAACTGCCAGGCATGTGGAAATGTTTAAAACGAGGAGGCTGCACTCGGCTGCTTCTGGCCCCTTTCAACACGTCCGGTCACGAGGTTCCTTCTGCTGAGATGCGTTCTTCTCCGAAAGAGCCTACGATGAGGTGCGACTTGCCTTATGAACTAAAAGAGGTCGGAGAAAAGGCATTTAGGCCAACTCCTTGTGCTGGGTTTGCCTTCCACGGTAGAAAGCCGGAGAGCAGCCGTGGCCTCACGCCTGCTTCCAGCCCAGTCACCTTGAGCGCCTCCTGCCCCGTCCCAAGGCACATGCTCCGCAGTGAAGTGGCTGTCACCGTGGAGCTCTTGGCGTTTCTTTTTTTATTTATTTTTTCCTTAATTTTTTTTGCAAGCTACTGGAAAATTCTTTAGCTGAGTTGGTATAGTTGAACTCCCTGAGACCACCTTTTCTTTGTTGTTTTAATTTTTAGTTAAAACGAATGATGGACAAAACAACGGAGTTTCCCACATAAACTTATCAATTATCTAATTGTAAGGTTCCCCTTTAAAGGCTTGTCTCATTTTCCACTCCCAGATTTCTTTTGTTTTCTTTGAAAATGCTCTTGATATTTAGTGACCTTCCCCGATTCTCCTGTGCTTAGATAGTTCCATGCTTTATTTTGTATTTTTATTGAGTTCAACTTGCCTTTTTTTATGACCGAGTTTCCATTCTCTTGGACTTACTGGGAATAGAACATTGATTATGCAAAATCTTTTGAGCTCTATCACATTTATATTTTCTTTTAAATGACATTGTTAAAATCCGAAAAATTGGTCTGTATCTGCCCCTTACAGTCGAATTGAAGAAAGAACATCATCACTTTGACATGTTCAGAGTATTTACAACCCTGGAGATCCTTTCCAGGCACAAAGTGTGTTCAAGAGCACAGGACAACCTCGCAGGCACAAAGATAAAAATAACTGCATTATTTCCACTCATGATACTGGTTGAAGCCGTGAAATAAATCCAGAAATAACATGAACGGTAAAATGATGAACTGGGAATTGGAAATCTTTTCAGCTTTCCTCATCTTAGATGCTGAACATTATTGGGTGGTTTATTATAAATGTCCATGTTATTGCCGACTCTTGATTAAAGCTAAGAAAAGGGTAATATCGACATCTTCCTGGCCCAAGCCAGTTGTTGGCGATTGCACTTTAGAGGTATTACGAGCATCTTTCTCAATGGTGCATTTCTCTCTACCCTCACATTCAATATTCAGGAGGCCACACGCTTAATCACCTAAGATCCATAAGAAATGGAAATGCTTTGAAGTTCATCTGGCCACAAAGGAGCCTTATGGCTTTTGGGCATGGGGAGAAATCTCATTTTTCCTTGGCAGTGAGAGAGAAGACAGAAGCCTATGGAAACATATGGAGTTAACTCAGACCAACTCCTGTTTTCGGGAGGCAGAAGAGAGGACTCCTGCTGTTCTCTCCACCCCCCACCCTCACCAATGACTCAGCACAGCGCCACCCACTCCTTTCTCCGTGCGGGCTGTGGTCCGGCGATGATGGTGCTCTGAGAACAGATTGCAGGGAAGAGGGTGAAATTATGGAATAGGCAGCTCTGAGGGGGCACGGCAGAGGAAGGAACAAAAAAATTGCCTTTAAAATCACTCAGATTACGCCAAGGTAATGCACAGATCTACGAGCAGGATGCTTCTTTCTGTTCCCGCATCGTGCTCCTAGGAAAACGCTGGGAGGGAGGACTGAACGAGGGTGTGGTTGGCCGCAGGAAAGTTATTTTTAAGACCGTTAAAGCTGCTTCTAAGATGGAAAGTAGTTTTGTCTATGGGTTGAACACACATCACTTAGGTATCTGTTTTAAACAAATTCTAATTTATAACAAAGAGAAGCAATTCCTGCGTGGGGCTGAAGATCCGGAAACCAAACTGTGTTTTTGCGTCGGCTCAGTTCGCTGGACTCGGAGTCCAGGGGACCTGCCGCCTGTGGGCTGCGGACTGCCTGCGTTTCAGTCCCAGGACCTTGCACAGACCACCCCCAACACCCAGCGGTCCCTCTGTCTTCTCAACTCGGTGTCCAGTGATGCTGGTGGCTTGAAATTGGCCAAGGTATTTTTATACCACAGATATTGGCCAGTTCTACAAATCAGGGCTTTATTCCCTGGAAGAGTTCGCTGTGACATACTGGGTTGGCCAAAAAGTCTGTTACTTTTTTTTTTCCGTAAAATAAAAGACACATTTTTCATTTTCACCAATAACTTCATTGATTTGGATATTTTTAGTATGCCACCTTTCTCCTCCTATTGGCTGACAGCGGGTAGAGGCCAGGGTGCTGCTAAACATCTTCCAGTGCCTAAGACAGCCCCACAGCAAAGGGTCAGTTGGCCAAAATGTCAATAGTACCAAGACACTTTGCAAACCACTTTTGACACATTCTATTAGTCACAGCGTCTTCTCTATACACGGCACAAATCTTTTTCCACATTTTGGTTGAGTTTTTACCTTTCCTGAAATAACAAAGCATAATACGCTGAAAATGCTACCCATCTTCTTCCATCTTCAATGTTAAAATGGCTGCACAAAAATTCACCAACTTCGATACATTTTTAAAAAACGCACGCTGAAGTGACAGCTGCCACAACACAACCTAACAAAACTGTCCTGAATGAAGTTGAAGACGACTGAGCACTGCTAGAGCCGCAGTGCAGAAAAAGCCAAATGAACTTTTGGCCAGCGCGGCATTTACCAGCATTTATCTGCTGTTTCTAGCTGATAATCAGGGCACTCTCTGATGGAAAACTCTGTGATGGTCCCCTTCTGTGGGACGATTTGTCTTTAGTTCTTAGATGCCACTCACCCCGTGACACAGACTCCGGGCCGGGTTTGTCGGGCTGTGGGGACACCCGGGGAGTGGTGGGCACGTGCTCCCCGCCAGGGGGCGGGCGTGGCGGCCCTGTCTCCTCCCGGCCATCACGGCTATCTCGTTCCACCCCGGTGCTCACGACTGGCTCCTAGGAACAGCCGCCTGTGGCCGCGGAGCCTCGCCTGGGTGAGGGACCCCCGGAGGCACGGGCCCCCTCCCCTGCAGTCCCATCCCCGGAAGGTAGGACGGAGGGCCAGGCTAAGCCAGTGTCCCCTTGGTGGGAAGACGCTGGGTTTTCTTACTGACACTACTTTCCCCAAATCTCCACTGATGCTGTGTTTTCTTTACCGACCTTGAATTTTCCCCAGACCTGCCCCTTGCACAGTTCACAGTGCGCACCTCGCCACCTTCCAGCCGTCTCTTTCCCGGGGCGAAGAGAAAAGGAATGAAAGTGCAGAGTGTGTGGAACTGACATGCTCACGTAACACCGACTCCAAATGAGGTCAAAACGAAGGACCCGAGAGACTGCACTCCCAGGGGCGCCTGCGCGTGGTGATGGGAAGTCGGAGAGCACTGTATTCGTTTCCTTCGTGGTCTACTTATAGGGGCAGTTTTGGCGTCTCAGTGAAAGGGCGGCCGAGCCTGGTCCGTTTTACCGGTGAGAGGTCACGTGGGCATCACGTGGAAACTCTCCTAAGCCGTAGGAGGAGGTAAATCGTCCCCCTCCCTGACAAACGCCACCCTTGATTAGCCTGGTGCAGCTGTCGCACTGCAGAGTCCCTTGCCAGTGGGACTACGTGTCCCCTCCAGCAGCCACCACCCCCTTTGGCTCAAGCCAGAGCAAAACGTTGCGTGTGTTGAGTGGCATTCCGTGTCAGGCCTTTGATCTTCTTTTCTGGCGACTTTCTTGGTCATCTTTCCAGCGGTTCTGGCTAACACAGCAGCGCTTTTGCTTTGAACCACATGTTTTCATCTCTTCACGACTCCGTTCGTGAGTGTCCTGAAACACTTTCTGTTTTGCTTTGGATCCTTCTGAGGGAGGCGAGTGTGGAGGGAGATCTGGGGGAAGGAGTTTAAGGGAAAATAACCCAGAAGAAGGACGTGGGCTTGGCCAGAACGCACTTGACCCAAACAACGTGCTTCCTTCCTTCTGGGGTTCTGCCCTGGAGGAGTTCTGCGTGTCCCCGTCCCAGGGGGAGTGCTTTGTTCCCATTCATTGTCAGCTTCGCCTCCACGCTTTGGTTTTTCCGCGCACGGTGAACCGAAAACTGGCCTACCTGAGCTGACAGCCTTGTAGAGAAACTTTGGAGTCCTTATCGTTTTTCAATGTCTTATGCCTGGATAATTATTTTGTAACGTCACACCTTGGTCTCCCGTTCTCCCCGCTCTGTGCTCTCCGCTATATTTAAAAGGCACATGTGACAAAACCCAGTGATGAGGCTCTGAGCGGCACGGCCTCCTCTTGCGGAGGCATTCCTGGTCCGTGATTACCCTTTTATAACGCTGTGTCCCAGCAGGCCAGATGACATTTCTGGCTTGCTATTTGTCGGGCCATCTTCACCTTGAATGGTCTTCAGGCCCTTCCCAGCCAGCCCTGGTGGACAGAGCCCCCTGCTGGGGGTTCTGGGGACCAAATGGCCAATGGAAACAGGAGGATCCCTCATGGGGACACCAGGAGGTGGGGGGGGGGAGGGCGGGTGGTAGGACCCCTACTGAGAAGCAATCGATGGCCGCCGTTGACTGGCAGCACGAATCAGTATAATCTCAAAGGATTTCTTCACCAGCGTTTTATTCTCATTGGGAAGTTTGGATAATGAAGACAAGAGACCTCAACCGATTTAAATCATCTGTAGTTTCTCAATGTAGTGTTTCCTGAGAAGTCCATTGAGGTGTTGTTCGCGTGCAGGAGGAAAAGGTGTCCCGTCCTCAAGTAAGTTTTGAAATGATGGATTAAATACAATTAGATAGAAAATTTAAAAATGAAAACATAAGTGCCTACATGATACACTATGCATAGAACTCACTCATAAAAAATGATTCTTTGCATCAGAACTTTTCAGAGTCTTTAACGCAAAAAGAACATTTTGAGCAACACACAGTTTACTCTAAACTCTTCCGATCGTGGGCCCTTGTTTTGTGACACGTTCATTGATATTTCGGGGAACGTTTCATAGAACATTGATGTAGGGAATCTGTTGGCTTTTCGTCCTCATTTTTCCTAAGAGTCGATGAGGAAGAGGGACGCAAATGGCGATTCTCCTTGCAGTCCACCCACTGAATTCTCTCCACCCTAACGCTGCAGTTGGTTGGCACACCCTGGCAGGTCCCTACCTGGGTTTCTCTCGGGAGAACCGTGTGGAAGCCGTCGGCACAGCCCTGCGCCCCGCCGGGCCTGGGACCAGGACACCTGGCCCTGAGAGACCAGGCTCTGAGAGAGGAGGCTGTCTCCGCTGCCTCCTGCAGGAGGCCCCTCAGTGGGGTGCTCAGGCACCTCCCTGTCCAGCTCGCCCCGCCCATATTTGTATTCAGTGGCGCTCACTCTGTGCTGGGACTCACCCCTTCCCTGCATCTTATCTTCCCAAGCGAGCACTGGTCTTCCTAACAAGTGTTTAATAAATGCTTCCTGAACGAATAAAAACGTCCCTGGCAGAAGTTCAGTCTTATCCACACTCAGGAGATTTAGCCCTCCAATCTGCCAACACTAAGGCTTTTTTTTTCTCTTTAAAAGAACAGATCTTACCAATGGCTCTTATAATCATCAGCTTCTTTTAATGCCAACAAAAGAATCCCCACAGTCTGAGCTGCACTCTGGCAACACGGCAGATCTCTGTCCTGTGTGAGATTTCTGTCTCCCTAATGCTCAGTGAACGCCAGGGATGAACTTGGTCTTCTACTTTTCTTTTTGTGTCTAAATCCTCTCTGTGTACGTACCGAAGACCTTGCCTCCATAGGCCCTGGGTTTGCCTCCCTCCAGCTCCTCTTTCTGAGCAGCACGGGACGGCGGAAACCGCTCTGCCTTCTGGGTCCGCAGGGCTGAGTCCCAGCCCTGGCTCACACCCACTCCTCGGCCGAGGTCAGGTCGCAGCGCCTCTCCCCCGGCTGCCGTGACACGCGTGGGCACGTGCATGGCAGGCCCTCAGGAGATGCTAGGCTTTTCCTCCTTTCTCCTTCTTTCTTTGTCCCCGTAGTTTAGCGAATTCCAGCCTGGATGGCTCGTGGGGAGTGAGAAAAGGGGCTGAGTGTGACCTGACGCCCCACCACACTCCAGAGGTCAGCGCACAAGTCAGCGACTCGGCCCGCTCGCCCCCAGTGTTTCTGTCCCGTGGTTTTCTGGGGGCCACACCGGACACGCTTCTTGGCCCGCGGGTTTGCTCGTTAGTGAGCTCAGGGGGGTTATCTGCGTCTACCCCTCCATCAGCCCCTTCCTCACCCCTCCCTGCAGGTTTGTCTAAAAGGTCACCGCAGCAGAATGGACGTTTTCCTTCCCAAGCTGCTCCGCGTGGGGAAGGGGAAAGAGAAGTGAGTCGCCGATGGCCGTCTCTTGGTGCTTCCGAGGCTGTGTATCTGGGGAACCGGACCCACCACCGGTGAATGACATCGGACTCTCCTCCCGTTGACCTGCCGGTTTGCAGGGGCGCGCCACTCTCCCAGAACGTTCCCCTCGAACATGACGCCGTCGTTCTGGTGTCGCTGGAGAAGGGAGACGGGAGAAACGATGCCCGAGACAATGGAGGACGTTCTCCCGCCACGACTTCCTTTGGCCCGGCGAGTTTTTAAAATGTCGTAGTGCGTATTTCTTCAATGCCACACGGTTGTTTTAAAAACTTGGGAACTTAGAAAAGGGGTTAGCAACTCATGCTTTTTGATGAAGTAGCAGATTTGACACTCGATGTGTGTGTGTGGGCGGACACGAGGGTGTGCCCCCACCCCCGGCGGCAAGCCGAGCCCACCTCCCTCCATCGGTGCGACCGCCACCCCCCCCCCCCACCCTGGGAAAGCGCGTCCACTGGCCTCGTGGAGGCAGTGGAGATGCTGAGGCCTAGGAGACGTGTCACTTCTCAGCGGCTGTCTGACAGACCTCTCCCACGTCCAGTGGCTGCAAGACCCTGCGGTCCAGCTGGGCAGCTCCGCAGTGAAGACAGGTTCCACTTCTCCCAGCAGAGTGGCAGGACGGTGACAAGGCCACAAGAAAGGGTATGCCCCTTCTGTCAGACCTCCTCCAGTCTCAGCTCTGCCCCCCCGTCACTGTCCCCTTGGCCAAAGCCACCCCAGAGGCGGTGGGAGAGGGTGTCCGCTAGGGAGGCTGGGACGGCAGCCCCCCAGCCCGGCGAGGCTCAGTGACTTGACTGAACTCACTCAGCTTGGGCGTGGAGGTCCTGGGGTTTGAACTCAGCACCTCCCATGGGCCTGGGGACCAAGTCAGCAGGGCGGAGCTCAGCCCCCTCGGTCTGACTGGGGACAGCTCAGGCGACACTTTCCATTGCTTCAGTCTCTTCTTCTTCTCCTTGCTCTTAGCAAAGGGGGCTGGGAGCTGGCTTCCGGCGTGGACAGGAGACCCCGGGGTGGGACCGGCTGAGGCAGCCCGACGGCCTCGCTGCACCGGGGCTCACCTGGGGCAGAGCCCCCGGCCACCTGTCTGTCGGAGGATTTAAACGAGATGCCTCAGGCTGAAGTTTAAAGTGAATTTTCCTTTCCAGGCGAGCTCCCTGGAGCTCCGGGTCCCGGAGACAGGACTTGGCAGCCCGACACTAGGTCACGTTTCTCCGTGCCCTGCCCTTCTCTGCCCTTAAGTTGCTGGCACGTGTCCCGACGTGTCCCCTCAGCTCACAGCCTTGCCAGATGGGTTTGGGGGCGGAAACAGGCTGCCTTGCAGAGGGGACACCGGCCAGTGGCTCCGGTGCTCAAACGATGGCTGTGTCTGACCCCTCCGCCCTTGGAGGGCGCCTGCGGACTGGTCGTCTGCATTTTGGGAAACTTGCTAAAGGGCAAGGCTGGGCATCTGATCGGTTACCTTCATGACACCACTTCCTGTTCCCCGTAGGCATGTTCAAAGTCTAATTATAGTGCATGTGACACCCCGTGACCAGCCGGGAGCCAGAGGTTCATATAAAGTCACAGCAGGACAGCGCGCTCCCTGGAGCAGGCCGCCCGGTGCGGCAAATATAGCCCTCGAGGATTGGAGGCTAGTATTTTGATACACTCATCACCGCGTTAGCATGTGGCCGGGCGGTCCCGGGGCAGGAGCGCCTCCGGTCTGCCCCCACGGGTCTCCGCGGTCTTCCTTCTGCCATAAGACCTGTGTAGCCCCAGGGTTCCCACGAGGGCCCCCCCTTATCAGAGTCCCACTTCGTTCTCCGTGTCGCCCCTCTGGGAGAACAGGGAGCCTGCTGCGCCCTGTCTGTGTGTGTGCGTGGACAGGCCTGGCCGCTGTCGTGGGCGCACCGTGCCTGCCCCTTGGAGGTGCTGTGCTCCAGCATCTGGGCTGGGGGACCGCACCCGCCCCTCCCCCTGCGGCTTCCGTTCCCCCGGAACTCCACGCCAGGCCCTCGGGCGACCCCCAGAGGGCCACCTGGACGGCGCCTGGGGGGACAGGGATGGTAGGGACCGCAGGTGGCTCCCTCCTCGCCCTGGAGGATTTTGAAAGCCGGCCTCCGAGCACATCACACGGTCTTCCCTGCCTCGGTGTCCATGCGCAGGCAGCTCTCCCTCTGCGCCCCGTGTTCCCACCCCGCTCAGGGCCTTCGGTTTGCGGGGAAAGCGGAGAGAGAGCTTCCGGAGGCAGGGCCGTGCCCGCTAAAAAGCAGCCCCCAAGTCGCTGCTGTGTGGAAGGAAACTCTTGGACGGGGACACCCGGCAGGACAGGCAGGCGCTGTGCCTCCCGCGTCCTGTTGTTGGAGGGGACGGACTTGGGCAGCCAAGGCAGGAGTTTGGCTTTGAGGAGCAGGGCAGGCCAGACAAGTGTGAGCAAGCCGCAGGAAGCTCCACAAAGCCAAGCTGGGCAGTGTAGGCCGGGCCGGCCGGGCCTTCCTCCCCGGACTCCACCCCGCCCCACCCCCGCCGGCTCGGGCGTTCAAGGCTGCCTTGTCCACGCGCCGTGCAGGGACAGCATCGCTGGTGGAAACACGCTGGAAGTGTAACCTGAAAAGACACTGGTGTTCGGGCTGCCTGTCACTACCAAACCCAATAAACAATGACAGTGGTCGGATCTTTTATGGGCGCTTTATTCAGATGGCCGGCGGTCTGAGAAGATGGAGCGTTCATACCCTAACAAACCATCTTGCCTTCTCTTTCCTGGCCAGATCTTTTATAAGGGGGGTGGGGGAGGGCAAGCAAGGTGTGGTGCGGGCTTTGAAATTCGGGGAGGATTAGGTGAGAGAAGCTGCAGCATTCCTGTTCTTGGCAGTTAGCTGTTCCCAAGGGCGGGGGTGGTCACACCAAAGGCCTGGATGCCTCCAACCTGTCCCCAGGCGGTCATCTCTAGCCAGTGCCCCAGGAGGTCGGCTGCTTTTCCCAGGAGCCAGGATGGGCCTTATCTGTAGTTTCTGAAACAAAAGCTTAACATACACATTACTTGCTAGACTTACAGCTTTTTACCTTAGGCTAAAATTTTCCAAGTCTTGAGTCCCCCTCCATCAGAGGTGTTTCGGGGCCTTCTGTCTGTGGGGCCGAGTGAGCATGACTGACCTGGGTCCCCCGGGGACCAGGGCCAGGCAGCTTCCAGAAGCCTCCCCCCTGCTGGGCATGCGCTCCCCTCTGCAAGGCCCCCTCCCTCCTCACAGAGCGGAAGCCCCAGGGCTCACACAGCGAGGACCCCGGGCCCCCACACCCGCCCTGAACCCCAGCACCTGAGGCGCAGAGATGGTGCTCCTTCTCACCAGGCCAGAGCGCGGGGCCCTGCGGAGAGCCGTGTGGGCGGGGAGGGGCCGGGCAGGCGAGGGGAGCCTTTTGCTGGGATGGTCGCTTTTCCGTGGGACAGCAGGTCCCAGGCTGGTATCGCCCCTCGCCGAGCCCAGCTCTATGGGGACCCGGGAGGGGAGGATGGAGGGAGTGGGGGGCTCTCCTTACCTGCTCTCTCAAGTGCAGGGGCTGCAGGAGAGCTCAGGAGATGCTAAAGGACCCCCTTCAAGAGGGAATCCCTGAGAGCTCCGTGTGGTCTAGCAGACCTGGTAAGTTCTCGCCGAGGGAACAGGAACAGGCACCCCCCGGGCCTGGGCCTGAGCTGGGTGTGAGCAGGGGGTTCGGGGGGGGGCAGCAGAGGCTCCTGAGGGCGGAGTGTCGGTTCCTGGTGACAGTGACAGAACCAGAGAGAACTCGGTTGGACTTCCAGGTGGGGGCTGAGCCTGCCAGGCCAGCAGGAACCGCTGTGGCTTTGATGGTGAAGCAAGTTGGACTCCAAAGTTGCGGAGAGATGAAAAAATCCAGGTCCTTTTATGTCGCTTTTAATGCAACGGCACTTTATAACTCCGACATCCCTCTATGTCATTCCTCGATTTTAAGACTTTGCTTCAGTCTGGGGCCACTGAACCACAGGTGGGGGTTTCTTAAAAAAAAATCTTTAAAATGAACATTTAGAGCTCACACATGTGCGTGTGTGCACACAGGTGCATATGTGTACACGTGTGTGCATGTGTGCGTGCCCAGGTGTCTGTGTGCGTGCGTGTTCACCACTCTGTACTGTACGACTTTCAAACTGGCCGTTTCGGGAGGAGCGCGTTTGTGTCTGCAAACCCGTCGGCAGCCGTGAGCGGCTGGTGTTTTCCTACGTCCAGGCTGAGGCTTCCCTTCGGAAGGCTCCGGAGGGACTCAGACCGTGTTCTGACCCCTGACCTAAAGGCGTCGGATTATCTCCAGCTGCGCCGACATCCGAGACTGTAACCCCCCGCCCCCGCAGGACCCCGCATGCCGACCGGAGGGGCGGGTTGCCGAGAGGCCACCAGACCCCTTACAGGGGTGAGGGGCGTAAACACCTCTGGACTCTCCGGACGCCAGGAGGGCCTGCGGGGCCCTGTCTGGATGGCTCGCTGAGACGAAGGACTGGTTAGGTGCGAAGGTCAGGTGCGAAGACACCAAGGTCACGCCGTGCTGAATGCTCCCCACGCGGCTGGGCCCAGATACACTCAGCAGCAGGTGAACCACCGGACGGATAGGTGGTGCTTCTAGCAGCCTCACCGTATTGTTGCAGCAAGGAAGGGCGTGGGAGGGCCAGAGCCTTAGATCATGTAACTGGTGCTGAGATTCTTTTGTTCTCCCAGTTCCCATGTCTTCGCTCACCACACACACACACATGCACACACACACGCACGTACAAACACACACACATACACACAGAGGCATCCACAGGCCTGCTGACCGTTTCCTGAGTACACGGGCGTGCAGCGTGGCTGGGGAGCCTGAACGCAGGAAGAGGCATTGATGATTTTTGCTCTGTCCTCGGAGCGGCTTGACTCACGCGGCCGGGGTGGCTGGAAACAGGAACTCGTTGCTCTTGTTGATGTTTCGGTGGAAGGGGCAGCAGCCCACAGTGAGAGCAGCGTGATCTCGACAAGGTTTTCCCACAAAGGTCTCTGCAGCGAGGGTGGCCGGGAGCTGGACCGCCGCTGGGGCAGGGCGGCTAACAAGACACCGTGCATTAATCATGTGGCAGCCACCGAGCGTGGCAGGGAACGGCTTTTGAAAGTAGTGATTTTGGTTTCCACTGCATTGACAGAGGCTGGCTACACACGCTTCAGAAATATTTTTATTTACTGTACAGCCTTATATAGGTTATGTAAGTTTCAGGTGAGCGATGTGGTGGTTTGACATTTCCATGCCTTACAGGGGGATCGCCCCAGTAATGCTAGTAATCACCTGGCGTCGAGTAAACTTATCGCAACATATTGATTACATTCCCCTTCCCCTTTTCACCCTGCTTATAACCCCAAGTTAACAGTTACATCGTCTTGATCATTTTTACAGACACCTTTTCATGCGTCTTGAGTGTTCATAAAACCTCGGGAAGCAATCGGTCTCTTCTGTTACTTTCTACCCTAAGGTGGGTTTTGAGAGCGAGAAGCCTGTTGAGGAACAAGCCGGAGACCTAGTGACTCCAGGAAAACTGCCGAGAAGTTTTTTTGAGATGACCTGGGCAAGGCGTAGACTCTTCCGTCGCAGCACAGCCCCGGCCGCTTGCTCACCACGGCAGCGGCCGCACCGCAGGCCCACTCCGCTGGCCAGGCCGGCGACCCCGCTCACCTGAGCGGAGGGAGGGTGTCCCAGAGCGTAGAAGCTGGCGTCCAGAAACGGATCAGAACTTCTGTTTACTGACACGTACAGATGGCGGGTGTAAAGCTCAAGAAATAAAATGAGAATGACTCCGTGATTTTGTTCATGGAAAACAGCAGCCCCCCGTCAGACTCTGTACGACACAAACAGTGCTTTTGAACCCAAGCGGCGATGAACTGTTTCCACGCGCCTACCGCATTTTGCTGGTGAAATGCAGCACAAATGAAGTTGCATTTTTGGACAATCCCGATCTACGAGAGGCCACGGAAGTGCGGTGGGAACCCCCCGGGACTTCTGTTCTGAAGCGCAGTCAGGAGCGACAATGGAAAGAGTCACTGTTTTGAGGGAGTTACAGTTATGGCCGCGCGGAACAGCCTGCCTGGGTTCAGAGTTTGTTCTAAACCTACTAGCTGTTCTCTCTCGACACACCATCACACGATCTCTCTGCGCCTAGTTTTCTTGCTGTGAAAATGTGCATAGTAACAGGTCCCCATTTATAAAATCGCCATGAGGAGTAAGAAACATTATGACATGATTAATTCATTAAAAAACTACAACCAAGCCCTGGCTGGTGTAGCTCAGTGTTTTGAGCGTGGGCTGCGAACCAAAGTGTCGCAGGTTTGATTCCCAGTCAGGGCACATGCCTGGGTTGCAGGCCACAGCCCCCCAGCAACCGCACATTGGTGTTTCTCTCTCTTTCTCCCTCCCTTCCTTCTCTAAAAATAAATAAATAAAATCTTAAAAAAATACAACCAATACCTTTGTCATAATGAGCTCTCAGAAAGTCAATTTTGGCATATCAATATTACAGATTATATTAATTAAAAATGATGGCATAGTTGTAGATTTAGAGACACCAAAATATAATATGTTCATTATATATTACTTTAATTAAAAATGATGGCATAGTTGTGGATTTAGAGACACCAAAATATGTTTATTATATATTACTAAGAGAAAAGAGCTATAGGACAGTTTTTATAAATGTATTATGCATTTGTGCAAATTCCTGACAAAGTACGCACTTAAAAGAAGTTATGAAATACTAAAAGTTTTAGCTGTCTGTTGGGCTGGCAAAATTTAAAACAATAACGTCAATGCCCAACGTTGACCCTGGGGTGAGAATTGGACACGGTCACACATCGTAGGCGGTGGGAGGGGAATCGGTGTGTCATTTCCGAAGAGTAACTGGAAATATCCATCAAATGCCTCGATCTCCTGCCTTTGGCCTGTCCATACCACTTCCTCAAACTCATACAGAGAAAACAACCGCTGACCGGTGACAGGGGTGCCTGTGCAGTACACGCCGCACCAGAATGACAGGGAACAACCTGTAGTCCCGTGTAGTGACATCGATGAAGGTTAAAACTGTCAACTTTGGTAAGAGAAGCCGGGCAAAGAATCCTCTCTCCTAGTTAAAGTACATCATTAAATATAAGCATAAAAATAACAATGACCATAATGAAAATAAATTATTATGATAAAATTATAATGATGTCATATTACTATTATAATTTAAAAATCGCTGTATGTTTCCTAACGTTCAAGAGTCGCCGAAACTAATCCGAGGTGTTAGAAATCAGGACAGCAGCTGTCCCTGTGACAGTGGGGGTCGGGGGGCCAGCGGGGGTCGGGGGCCAGCGGGGGTCGGAGCCCCGGCAACGTCCTGCTTCCCGCTCCGGGCGGTCTCACGAAGTTAACGTCGTTTGTACAGAGAACGAGACAGCTTCATTGTCCCTTAAGTGCGGTCTGCTTGAGCAAACATGTATATCCATGCTTTTATTACTATGCACTCATTCAATTAATGAATTTACCGATTAATTTCTAGATTTATTAATTCTTTATTTATCACCACGGAAAATATCAGTGATAGAAAAGAAAATCACGTGTAATATATATATGCTAATCTCATTTTAATGTAAAACAATAAGCAACTTATATTTGTGTGTAAACATAGATCTAAACAACCTCTAGAAAGTGATGCAAAGGTATCTTAACAGAGACCATATTCTGATGGTGGATACACGGGTGGTTTTCTCCCTTCCCCTCCCTCCCTTCCCCTCCCCTCCCCTCCCCTCCCTCCCCTCCCCTCTCCTCCCCTCCTCTCCTTCCTTCCCCAGTATTTGCTGAGTGTTTGGCAAAGCTCCCACAGTGCAAACAGAAAACAGGTCCCTCTTGTCCCATTCTAGGCCAGGCCACTGCTCTCTCCCACGCAGGCAACCACAGCTTCTATTTCTTCTCTTTTTTAGATGAGTTTCACTTTTTCACTTTTGTTCAAATTTAAAAAAAAAATTTAATATCATAGTTGACCTTCAATAGTATGCAGCTGCCCCTTAACTGCAGGCCGCGTCACTGTCCCTAGCCCGCACGGGTGCCGCAGGAGTCTGTCAGGCCCTGACTGTTGTCGCCACTTCTCTGTGACACCCTCCCCGCCCCCACCGCCCGCCCCAGGCTGCCCACACGGGAGCTCGCACGGCCGGGCTGTGCCTCCCTCCCCGTGCACTTGGCCCTCGGGCATCCTGGTGGCCGCTCCTCCCCGGCACGAAGGTCCTTCTCATCCTCTGGTGGTCACGCCACAGACTCTGTCCCTGCGTCACCTCCCCTTCTCCTCGGCTCAGGGGCTGTGCTGGGGCCGCTGGTCGAATATCGTTATTCTCGCTCACTGACTGTTCATCGTT
The DNA here is from genome assembly GCF_019186645.2 of Phyllostomus hastatus. Lineage (NCBI taxonomy): Eukaryota > Metazoa > Chordata > Mammalia > Chiroptera > Phyllostomidae > Phyllostomus > Phyllostomus hastatus. Next base: position 97,597,725 of record NW_025333872.1, read on the forward strand.
TCCTCTAAGACACGTACTAGTAGTTATCATTTTATCTTTTTAAAATGTTATTTATTTATTTATTTATTTATTTTCAGAGAGGGAAAGGAGGGAGAAAGAGAGAGAGAGAAACATCCATGTGCAGTTGCTGGGAGTCATGGCCTGCAACCCAGGCATGTGCCCTGACTGGGAATCGAACCTGCGATGCTTTGGTTCGCAGCCCGCGCTCAGTCCACTGAGCTACGACAGCCAGGGCTGTCATTTTATCTTTAGTTTGCTATTAATGCTTTAGGTGCTGGCTTAACATGTGCGTGCTTCTTCCCCTCCCTCGGGCGGGCCGTGCGTGTGCGCATCCCGGGAGCCGCACTCCGCCACTCACCCAGCGAGTCGACAAAACCCGAACAGGCATTGGAAAAACTAACCAGCTGTTCATGGAAACTGAAACCTGAATTTCACCTTGGAGACAAAAAGAATGAAGTAAAATTACAATGCCATTAAATAACAGCAAAATAAATTAATGTTAAAATGATGTGTTGCACAGGGTTTTTTATGATGCGGGATTGGTTTGCGACATATTATTAAATAAAGAAGGAGAGTTACAAAGAAACGCAGCAACATGAGTGTATTTTTTGTGAAAAATAGGTGAATATATCTAGGCAGAGAGCGGTTTAGAAATAAACGCACCCAAAGCATTCACAGTAGCTATCTACTTGCAATGAGATAACGGATGCTTTTTAATTTCTTAAGGAAATTTTGCTTATCTTTATTTTCTCAAACATGCATTGCTATGGTAAGGAAAAACAATGAATGTCATTCTTAATTAAAAGTACTAAACCCTACTAGTTGTTGGTGACGTGTTTAAACAGCGTAAAGCTGCCACCCACTCATTGGAGTGCTCCTTTCTCCGCCCCAGTGGGGCTAAGGTGTGTTCCGTAACCTGGAACCCCGCCCAGCGGTCCTCCGTCACATTCCTGAACTGCGACCAGCCCAGAGCCCCTCCAGTCTGCCTGCCTCTGTCTCTGTGGGGCCCTCGCCCTGGCCCTGGGGGGTGGGTGCCCCTGCTCTTGCTGTTCAGGGCAAAGTTCAGCCCCATCTGGGAGGCGACACTCCACGGCACCCCCTTGTTTGGGGTGCTCTAGTAAACCTCATGGCACTGGATGTCCCCGAGCATGCATCACAACCCTGCTGGTGACAGAGCCGGGACACGCGCAAGACAGAAGTGAAAGAAAACCTGGAGATGTAGTCGCCCCCGTGCCCCGATGTGCCCAGTGGGGCCCCGGGTTCCCCTGGGCACAAGGCACGGAAGGGCAGCGACACCCAGCAGTCTGGCCCTCGGCCACCTCCAGAAGGAGCTCAGTGGCCCGGAGACGGGGCGGGCTGGTGCACGCTCCCATCCGGTTCACGTTTACTCGTGAGAAAAAGGGAGTGAGGAGGGCGAGCGGGCGTGGCAGGGGTGAGCGTGGCGGCTCCGAGGGCGTCTTAACCGGACGCATTCGGGGTCCTCACAGCAGCTCACGTCCCTACACAGTGGCAATTGTCGCCTCCAGAGGAGTTCTATGATGTAGCAACAATCGGCCGACAAATTGGCATTGTGATCTACGGAACAGTCCCGTCCCTTTGAACCAACTCTAATTTTCTGTAGCTGCATGTTCACAAGCCATTTTCTTCAAGTTTGGAAAAAAAAAATCAGATTGAACGGCCTCGTGTGATGCCATTTGTCTCTTGCCCCCTTTGAAGGTGCTGTCAGAAGTCTGCCTGCTGACGATCCCGGGGTTCGTTTCATCCTGCCGGGAGGGTGGGCGGGGGTGCTTTCTCAGACCCCGCTCTTGGCTGCGCGCCGCCCCAGCCCGCACATTCCGAGACCCCTCATTAGCTGGGAAAGATGGGGCCGTGTTTGCTCTCCACGTTCCAGGCTGCCGTGAGCTCTCTTTTTCACAGCGAGAGAGAGAGAGAGAGAGGCTGGCATGTTTGTATTGCTGCGGCGTCACCCACCCCTGGCCGTTCAATACAACAAACAAGCAGCTCCCGTCCAGAGAGCCAGGGCCCTCTCGGAGTGGCCGCGGAGGGCCCGTGAGGGGCAGCCGGCCTGCGCTCAGGTGTCCCCGCCTCCTGGGCACGACAGGTTGTCCGGCATTCTGCTGATGGCCGACCTGCTTCCTCCCAGCTGGGAACCGATCTGAGGACGGGCCAGAGAAGGTCCCACCAGGGAGGAGAGCCCCAGCGCATCCGCTGGCTCCCCCGCGGCGCCTGCTCCTAGCGACACTGCGACAGTGAGCTATGAGAATCCCGGAACGAGTTCTTTTCTTTCTCTTTTCATCTGTAGCACGGGGAAATTTGTTCCGCAGAGCCCACATACTAATTTGTAGCGCTCCTCACTTCACATTTACACACGCGCGGATCAATATCTCTGTTTTCCTTCGAGGTCCTGTTCCAATCCATTGTCCCTGGGGAACATTCAGGGATGCTGCTCTGAAGCCACTTCCTGCCGTGTTTATAACCACGGTGCCCTCTGGCCCCGGGGGCCTTGCCCCTGCGTGCGTGTCAGTGAGGGCGCCGGGGGTGTCGGCAGAGATTAGGGGACCGGAGGCCCGCAGGGAAGCGCGGGGAGGGCCGGGCCTGGCACCCGCCTACAGGCCCCGCCAAGCTGCCCGCCGTCTATCTGACAACCCACGCAAACACTAGAAGTTACCGAAGAAAGCAAGGAAACCCAATTGTTATAACAACCACCCCTGTTACTACCCCAGATGCAAACATCTTGTGTTAAAGATTGGCGACCCACACACAGTGGAGCCCCCCCGATGACCGACATGCCTGACATAGAACTGTTTTAGGAACGTAGGAATGACTCACCATCGGGACCTCTTTCTACACAATTCCCGACATCTCCCTGTTTAAGGAGAATTATGATCATCTCACACCTTCTCTGAAGATATTTGATACAATTTGCAGGTACTCCCCATAAAGTATTTAAGCAAATCAGGATTAGGAGAAAAACATTTAAATTTGAAAAACAATTTTTACTGAAACTGTGAAAGCTTGCTATCACTACTATCATTAACACTTGAAATCACTACTATCATTAATATTCCTGATTGTGCTAGGAAATCTAATAAGATAAAACAAGAAATAGTCTTTAGAATACTTGGAAAGAGGGGGTAAAATATTCTTCCACACAACCCAGGGTTCCAGTGTGGGGGCATAAAGCTTCAGACCTCTGACTGAAAACACCTGTGGGGGTTGCAGCAGTGGGAGAGACTCCCAGCCTCACAGGAGAGTTCACTGGGGACACCCACTGGGTCCTAGAGTGTGCACAAAACCACCCACCCGGGAATCATCACCAGAAGGGCCCAGTTTGCTTGTGGGTAGCAGAGGAAGTGACTGACCTAGAAAGCTGGCCTAGAGCTGAGCAGGTGGCATTGTTCCCTCTCAGACCCCTCCCCCACATTCAGTGCCACAACACAGCAGAGTGGGTTGCTCCACCCTGGTGAATACCTAAGGCTCTGCCCCACACTACGGAACAGGTGTGCGGAGACAAAAATATATAGCCCAAATGAAAGAACAGATCAAAGCTCGAGAAAAAATACAGGTAAACAATGAAGAGATAGAACCAACCTATCAGATGCACAGTTCAAAACACTGGTAATCAGGATGCTCACAGAAATGGTTGAGTATGGCCGCAAAACAGAGGAAAGAGTGAAGGCTATGAACAGTGAATTAAAGGAAAATACACAGGGAACAAACAGTGATGGGAAGAAAACTGGGACTCAGATCAATAGTTTGGACCAAAGGAAGAAGTCAACATTCAACCAGAACAGAATGAAGAAACAAGAATTCAAAAAAATGAAGAGAGGCTTAGGAATCTCTAGGACACCTTTAAACATTCCAATATCTGAATCATAGGGGTGCCAGAAGGAGAAGAGGAAGAGCAAGAAATTGAAAACTTATTTGAAAAAGTAATGAAGGAGAACTTCCCCAATCTGGCGAAGGAAATAGACTTCCAGGAAGACCAGGAAGTTCGGAGAGTCCCAAAGAAGTTGGACCCAAAGAGAAACACACCAAGGCACATCGTAATTACATTATCCAAGATTAAGGATAAGGAGAGAATCTTAAAAGCAGCAAGAGAAAAGGAGACAGTTACCCACAAAGGAGTTCCCATAAAACTCTGAGATGATTTCTCAAAAGAAACCTCACAGGCAGGAAGGGGCTGGAAAGGAGTATTCCATATCATGAAAGGCAAGGACCTACATCCAAGATTACTCTATCCAGCAAAGCTTTCATTTAGAATGGAAGGGCAGATAAAATGCTTCCCAGATAAGGTCAAGTTAAAGGAGTTTATCATCACCAAACCCTCATTATATGAAATGTTAAAGGTACTTATCTAAGAAAAAGAAAAAGATAAAAAATATGAACAGTAAGATGACAACAAACTCACAACTATCAAAAACTGAACCTAAAAAAAACCCCCCAAAAAACAAACTAAGCAAACAACTAGAACAGAAGCAGAATCACAGAAATGGAGACCACATGGAGGGTTATCAGGGGGAGGGGGAGAGAGAGGGAAAAGGTACAGGGAATAAGAGGCATAAATGGTGGGTAGAAAACAGACAGGGGGAGGTGAAGAACAGTATAGGAAATGGAGAAGCCAGAAAACTTACATGTATGACCCATGGACATGAACTAAGGGTGGGGGGTAATTTGGGTGGGAGGGGTATGCAGGGTGGAGGGGAATAAAGGGGGGAAAATGGGACAACTATAATAGCATAATCAATAAAATGTATTTAAAAAATAAAGAACCACTTTTGACACATAAAAAAAGAGAAATAGACAACAGATCAGCAAATCCATATGGTCTATCACCAGGGATAAGATGGCCAACCTCTCTCTCTGTCGGAGAAAAATCTAATCAAGGTTCTGGAGCTCATACTATACCTATCAGATTAGGAAATAAAAATAGCCAGGTGGGACGTGGGGAAACTGTATTCTCACAAATTTTTGGTTTCTTTCTTTGTGGAATGCAGCAGCGTCTCTAGCTCCACAATTATTAAGAATCTGAGACGCTGACAGCAGAGCCCCCTCAGCGTGGGGCCCCACGGGGGGAGCACAGGTCAGACACCCCAGAGGCCTGTCCCGGGCAGGGGATGAGCTTGCACTGGACTGACTGCAGGGATGCTCCCAAGGGTGCGTACGTCCATCAGACTTATCAACACGGAAACGTGAACTCTGTGCCTTTTATTCTTTATCAAGAAACGCGATGAGAAAGGAGAAACAAAAAGCACGTTTCTGAAGAGGAGGCTCCAGCCCCGTGGGAGATGGAGCTTTCTGACAGTAGCGTGGACTCCCCCAGCTTTTGCTAACCCGTCCGTCACCGATAAGTCGGGGTCCTGCTTCGTCCAGAAGAAGACGGTTTGAGAAGGCGCTCTAATGGAAAACACGGCCTTGGGGTCGGAGGACTGGGTTTGAGTCCTGCTCCACCAACTTCTCACTCGGGCCCAGGACCCTCATCTCCGAGGTGGGCTTCACTGGGCGTCTGGGAGACCACCCATGAAATGCTCAGCACAGCTCCCGGCCCAGCTCCTGGCCGCTGTGCTTACAGAGCCGTCGGCAGGAACTCATGAATGCGCCTTCCTCCCCAGACACCCTGGCCGCGTCTGGGACGCGCCCTCCACCCTCGGCCTCGAGAGCTGCTCTGCAGGGCGGAGCATCAGCCCCGGGCGCACCTACGGTGCTGTCTAGGAAGTTGTACGGACTTCTAGAGCCTCCGTTTCCCCCTCTATAGGACAACTGCAATAACAGCACTTATTTATGTGCACTTTGTGAGAATAACATAGAATTATACGTGTAGAACCCTCAGACAGAGACCGAACCCGTGCAGTGCTCAGGGTCAGCGACTGCCCCGCGGTCTGAGAGCACGCCCCGGCCTGCGCGGCACGGTCTGGCGCGGGGCCCGGTTTCCCAGACGAACCACTCGCTGGCGGTCCCAGGAATTCGCTGGTGGGTCTCCGTTTCCTTGGGTTGTTTCACTATCTATCTAAAAATAAATTAAGTCTACAAACGAGATTGGGCCCAGGTGACTGAATGATGCCACGCTCTGTTTATCCGGATTCTAACCTCAACCACGGCGGGCTCGGGAGTGAGGGGGAGCCGTTGCGTGCTGGGTGGTCGGCCAGCAGCAGCGTGTTTACGGGGACGGGCCCGAGCCTCGCATCGCCTGGCAGCGCAAGCGGTCACTCTGGAGGGTTTGCCGAAGTAAAGCAGCCAGGAATTTCATGCTTTTTTACCTTTTAGATGCTTTGGTACTTCCTGAAACCAGACAAAAGTTCTTTTAAAAACTCCTTTGAATGTCTCTTTCGCAGAGCTGGCATTGCAAACACCCTCGAATTTTTTTTTGACATTTTCATATTTAAAACTGATACGGCCTCTGAACATTGATAGTCAAAGTTTGTTTTCCCTCAGATGGGTAAATACCATGTAGTCATTAGCATTCCATACACAAACCTCACTCTGCTGAGCACAAATATCCAGGAAAGTTTCTCCTTTGTCTTCTCTGCTTTTCCTGCTCACGCTAGTTTCGGGGACCAATGTCTCCAGCAAGACCTGGAGGGGTGCCGGCGGTGAGAACACCGACCTCTCGTCTCTGCTTTCTTGCCATCGGGGTGAGGGAATCGAACTGAGCCAGCGGCCTGGCCTTCCACGGTGCTGGCGTGTTTATTTCCCACTCCGGGCTCTCCCCCCACGAACCCACCAACGGTCTTCGGTTAGTGACACGGGCAGGTGCCACTGGCGCCGGGATGTACCCGGAATGCCTCTGCCCCTTAGCTTCCTCGCAGAACAACATGCGGTGACTTCGGTCGATGCCAGTGTCCGGGTGCCCTGCATCCACAGAGCAGCTGGGCGGACGGACTGAGGCTGCTTCCCTTCGGGTCACGGGGACGCGAGTCACGAGAAGCCGGCCTGGGCTCCAAGCTGCTCACGCTGTCGGGCTGAGCTGCGCGCCTGGTTTTCTGCGTGCTTGGTTTTCCACGCCAAGTTCCCCCATCACCGCTTTCCTGCCTGCCGATCGCCGGCGGGGTCTTGAGGGAGCCTCTCCCCCCGCCTTATCAGAGGTGACGAAAACATTCCCCGAGCCGTCTGTCTGCCCGGGGCACAGCCAACTCCTTCCAGCCAACGCCCGGTAATGTTTTGAATAAAAGATGCTCCATGGAAATCCGCAGCAGCATTCTCCGTGGGAGCTGTCAGGTGCACGCACCCTCCTTCTACCCCCAGGAATTCGCCGTGCGGTGTTTTCTTCACATACAATGGGCAAACCGTGGTTTTCTGAAATTACGCATTTGTTCCCTCTCTCTCACTCATTCTCTGAACAATTGCTTAGGTTTTCACGGGGCCCTGGCTGTAACTAGCGCCGCGTTAGGAGGTGAGAAACGGAGGCAGGGCGCTGTTCCTCGGGGCTCAGTCTGAGAGCACCCAGCGCGCAGGTGGGGCACAGCCAGGTGGCGCGCCAGGCAGTGTCACTAGGAGCCGGCGCGACCGCGGGAGTGGGGCCGCGCGTGGGGAGTGCGGCGTTGGGCACTCGTGTTTGAGAACATGATGGCAGAGAGAAGGATGTTAGCAGCAGTGTCGCTGAGCATTGCTGGGTGCCCGCTGCTTCTGCACACCTGACCCTGATGGGGGCCCAGGGCCTCTTCGCGAGGCAGGCTGTGGTTTCCGCTCTGGAGTGGGACGTGTCTTTGCCGAGGAGGGTGGGGGGAGCAGAACTGGGAAGGGCCAGACTCCGAGGAGCCGTGAGGAGGCAGAAGGCACGTCCCGAGGGAGGCAGCGGTGGCACCAGAGGGGACTGGGCGTGAGATTCGGGGGACATGACCGAACAGGGGGGCCCTTCCCGTGGATTTGTTCCTCCTGGACTCCTCCCGTCTGCCTCCGACATGGGCCAGCCTGCGGCGTCCCCATCGGACTTGGTCCTTTGGAGTCTTCCTCCACGGTCTTGTGAGGCTCTCACCACGGCCTTCCTCCTCCTCCTGCCCAGCATGCAGCACACATGACCCCAGGTTCTCCACCGCCTGGGGGGGGCGGTCGTGCAACACCTGTGCGGGGAGCGGTCATCACAGACCTTGTCACTAAGGCTCAGCAGATGGGGAGCAGACAATGCAGGGGTCACAAGGGGTCAATGTTATTCCTCTTCTATCAAGAGAACCTGAAAACTGAAATATTAACAAAGGATGATGGCTTTTACTGGGTGTAGGGCCATTATACAATAATATGTCGTTTACTTTGCCTGCGAAAACCAAAATCAATGCCTTCTAAAAGGAAGGCAAATATGTATTTATTTATTTTTGGTTTCTAGATGATCTTAAAACTGGTTTTCTTCAAGTCCAGAGGGTAGCTAGCATTGTAGGCATTATATTTTACTTAATATATGAGTAATATATAAGTATGTTATAGATACACAAGGTCTGTCCAGAAAGTATCCCGCCATGGAATATGAAAAAGAGATATTTATTGAAGGAGATACAAGATAAAAGAAACATTGCACACAGGATGATGACACCTCAGGCCCCTTCAAAGTAGGCGCCTTGGGACCTCACACAGTTCTCCCAATCGCCATCAGCTGCCCCACTGTATTTTCCTGAATCTCATCGACAATCTGAAATCTCTTTCCTTTCAAAGGTGATGTTAGTTTGGGAAAAGCCAGAAGTCTCAGGGCACCAAATCTGGGCTGTAGCGGGGCTGAGTCACCTGGGTGATGTTTTACCAAAAAACTCTTCACGACACGTGATGCATGAGCAGGAGCATTGCCGTGATGAAGCTGCCATCACCAATTGCCCACAGCTGTGGTCTTCTGAGTCATCCGAATAGTTTCCATGGAGGAACGTTCAAGCTTCATGCAAAATTTTATGCCGATCCATTGCTCTACTCGCTCAGTCGTTTTGAATGTGATGGCCACACAGCGCACATGCGCACTCAGCAGCATCTACTGCCCCCACCGACGAGTGTGGTGAAGTCGTCATTGTTCACGCATGTGCACTCCAGTCCACTCCCCTTGGCTGCCAGGTTGCACTGATTTCACACAAACCGTTCTCATCATATCAACAATGGTTGGACTTTTTCTGGACAGACTAGTATACACACACGTACATATTTGTATGTGTGAATACACGCGTATTTACATATGTATACATGTGAATATATTCAGTGTATATATTTATAATATATATTTGCATATATTCATACTATCTGTGTTTATACATTTTTGTGTATGTGAATCTGAGTGGAAGGGGCCCTGTTTGCTGTTCACAGCTCTGAGCTCTGGGGGGGCTTCTGAGACTGTATCGTTCCCTCCCACTCTGTACACCGACGCGGGTGTTTTCCAGAGTCTTCTGCAGGGGTGGCTGATGGGAAGGTCGCATGTGAACAGGACCTGCTCTGTTGGTGCCTCTCAGCACCTCTGCCGTGGAACTGACGGAGCGGGACAGGAGCAGACCTTCCCAACGACACGCAAGGTGTGTTTCGTCCTGTAGTTAAAATAACAGTGGCCCATCGTTTTGCCTGTTACATTTTTCAAATGAAATGTAAACGAGCAAAGCCAAAAAAGGAAATAGCACTCAAAGGGCTTCAAATCCTTCCTGAAAGATTTTTAAGGAAAAACTAATGAAAACAAATAGCAAAACTGGCTGTAAGAGCCTTTTCTTGCAGTGAGTATATTATTGGTACGACGAGCTTTTTCTTTCTTTTTTTTTTTTAAGGAAGCTGCAAGCGTTTGATGGGCTTGTTTTCCCGCTTTTTGTCCCACTGAGTTTTGTGTCACACCTGGTGCAAATAGTTTGTTCTGGGTCTATAAACCCACCTTCTTTGTCACTGCAATTCTTCCCCAACAGAATTTTTTCCTTTTTTGGGGAATAATTTTATACTGCTGGTGGTGTTGGCAATAATACACTAAAAGTTAAATTTATGTCAACATCCTGCTATTATATTGACATTCAATCATTAAGAAATTTCCATGATGTAAATTGATTATCAGAATTGTACTGGCATGAATACATAATTGCATTATTCATGCAAATAATTAAACACAGGCCCCCCAAAACAAATTATAATAGTGGAATAAAATGTCATTATTGTGGCTTCTGGACAGTCCACTTAGGCCCTCAAGACTTCCAGAATTGCCATAAAAAGGGGGCAGAAAATGAGGGCATGTGATTAATGTTATTGATGCGAAGATGGAGACCCTGAGACAAGGCAGCAGTGGGAAGACTTGCAGAGAGTACCAGACAGCCCTTTTAGGGCACATTTGTATTGTACAATTGCTTCCACAATTATTGTTGCAAAGGAGGTCGGTTATTTTATTGTTGCTAATTTGAAGTCTCCAAGGACCTCTCACATAAAAAGGTTGCAGTTATTAAAACACTAGTGTGATTCTAGAACACGGCAGAAAAAAAGTAATTAACCTGCGCTTTCACAGGTTATCTCTTGCAACCCCGCACAAATGTAATTACTGCCCGTCCAGGAGCACAGAGTTTGGTTCTGGCGTTCACAGACGTCCGCAAGCTTCCCAGGAAGAGGGAGTCGTGACACTGATGGGACTGAGGGTCCTCGGGGAGAAGATGTGCAACCGTGTTGCCTTTCCGCATCTAACGACACGGACGGCAGAGCCGGTAGTGCGATGGCAGTTCCCATCGATGAGCGGTGCTTAAAACAGAGAGCACATCCGCTGAGGGGCCGAGTGAGCAGTGAAACTGGCACCACACCGCGTCTTTGGGCACCTCCCCCTGACAGCCAGATTCTCCCAGAGAGCCTTGCAGCTCTAACTCCTCCCAGAGGAATTAGAATCTTGTCCAAATTTAGGGGAAGGAAGTGAGATTCGCACACATGTGTTGCAATAAAATCATATCAAAATGGAAGCTCTCCCCACTGAAAACACCGCGATAGCATTGTAGCAGAGTGAGTGGAAATGGTGTGAGGGGAGAGAGAGGTTGGGTCAGTCCCCTATCAAGTGGATGTTCTAGAAAAGGGGAGCTCATCCCTGATGGAGTGTGCTTAATTAGACATCGAAGTCCTCATCACGGCTCTGCAGCCCAGGCCCGCTGTTGTTAACCCAAAAGCAGACTGACTAACCATGTACCCCGAACTTCACACTGTGTTATTAACAACATGTCTCGTAGCATCTCCTGATAATATGCCCTGCGTAGTAAGACTGTGTTCTTGCAAAGCCATCACTTGTATATAATTCACATAAAGAATTGCAATTTAAAACCAGCAGGATTTACAGGAAGGAGGCGTAGGTAGATAAACTGCCTCTTCACTCAACTAAAAGATGAACAACAACAAATTTAAAAACAAAAAACAGCCAGAACTGCCAGAAAATTGAACTGTATGGAAGTCCAACAACCAAGGAGTTAAAGAAGAGACATCCATCCATACCGGTAGGAGGGGCGGAGACAGGCAGCCCGGTGGAGAGGACTCTCGGCAAGGTGGTGGCTGGAGGACCGGGGCGCTGGAGGTGGCGGCTGGCAAATTAGGTGGTCCCACATTTGCTTGCGGATAAACTGGAAGGAACACCTGGGGAGCAAAGACAAACCCCACAACCCGAGGTTCCAGCGCAGGGTAATGAAGCCTCAAAACCTCTGAATGAAAAGACCTGTGGGGGTTGCGGCAGCAGGAGAAACTCCCAACCTCACAGGAGGGTTCATTGGAGAGACCCACTGAACGTACACAAACCCACCCACCTGGGAATCAGCACCAGAAGGGCCCAATTTGCTTGTAGGTAGCGGAGGAGGTGACTGAAAACTGGCAGAGAGCAGAGCAAGTGGCACTGTTCCCTCTCAGACCCCTCCCCCACACACAGCCCCACAACACAGCAGAGTGGGTTGCCCCACCCTGGTGAATACCTAAGACTCTGCCCCTCACTACGGAACAGGTGTGCGGAGACAAAGATATATGGCCCAAATGAAAGAACAGATAAAAGCTCCAGAAAAAATATAAGTAAACAATGAAGAGATAGAACCAACCTATCAGATGCACAGTTCAAAACACTGGTGATCAGGATGCTCACAGAAATGGCTGAGTATGGTTACAAAATAGAGGGAAGAGTGAAGGCTATGAACAGTGAATTAAAGGGAAATGTACAGAGAACCAACAGTGATGGGAAGGAAACCAGGACTCAAAGCAATGGTTTGGACCAAAGGAAGAAATAAACATTCAACCAGAACAGAATGAAGAAACAAGAATTCAAAAAAATTAGGAACCTCCAGGACAACTTTAAACATTCCAATATCCAAATCCTAGGGGTGCCAGAAGGAGCAGAGGAAGAGCAAGAAATTGAAAACTTTTTGAAAAAGTAATGAAGGAGAACTTCCCCAATCTGGCAAAGGAAATAGACTTCCAGGAAGTAGTATCTCAGAGAGTCCCAAAGAAGTTGGACTCAAGGAAGCACACACCGAACCACATCAAAATTACATTATTGAAGAATCTTAAAGGCAGCAAGAGAGAAGGAGACAGTTACCTGCAAAGGAGTTCCCAGAAGACTCTGAGATGATTTCTCAAAAGAAACTTTGCAGGCAAGAAGGGGCTATAAAGATGTATTCCAAGTCATGAAAGGCAAGATAACTCTACCCAGCAAAGCTATCATTTAGAATGGAAGGGCAGATAAAGTGCTTCCCAGATAAGGTCAAGTTAAAGGAGTTCATCATCACCAAGCCCTTAATATATGAAATATTAAAGGTACTTATCTAAGGAAAAGAAGAAGACAAAAATATGAGCAGTAAAATGACAACAAACTCACACTATCATCAACTGAACCTAAAAAAAAAGAAAGCAAACTAAGCAAACAACTAGAACAGGACTAGAATCACAGAAATGGAGATCACACGGAGGGTTATCAGTGGGGAGGGGATGGGGGGAGAATGGGGGGAAAGGTACAGGGAATAAGAAGCATAAATGGTAGGTACAAAATAGACAGGGGGCAGTTAAGGATAGTATGGGAAATGTTGAAGCCAAAGAACTTACATGTACGACCCACGGACATGAACTAAGGGGGAGAATGTGGGTGGGAGGGGGTGCAAGGCCGAGGGGAATAAAGGGAGGAAAATGGGACAACTGTAATAGCATAATCCATAAAGTATATTAAAAATAAAATAAAACCAGCATCATTTATAAAACAAAGTAAAAAATTATTTTAATACGTGTCTCTCGGGGGGACCGTCTGTAAATCCACAGCGGAGATTTGCCGCATCAGTCAAACACGAATCAACCAAGGACTCCGAGTCCGTCCTCAGGAGGGGAGGCACCGACCACAGCTGTCTGGGCTGAGGAGACCGTTTCCAGCGTTCTCGAGACGGCCAGTCTCCTGAACTTGGGGTGTTTTCATTTCCCGAAGGGTTAGTGAAGAACTAGACATCCAATCTCGTTCACGACTGGACAGCAGTGTTACACCACGGGAGTCACACCACGGGAGTCACACCACGGGAAGTCACACCACGGGAGTCACACCATGGGAAGTCACACCAGTTGTGAGAACAGAGCTATGGGAACCGTGGAAAAATGAGTGTTACATGCGACGATGCAGATGAATTTACAAATAAGGGGGTTTCCCCCCAGGAAGTTCAGTTCAACTAACAATTATTGTGCATCCAAACTTCCCTGAAAAAATACATATTTTCTGTAAAATATTTACAGAGTAAGTAAAAGATAGTACTTTCTGTATGAATACTGATACAGATATTTCTGGCTTGAAAATACTGGAACTCGATAGGTCCGCTGTTTTTGAGGTGGAAACACCCTGCAACCTTGACTGACCCGGTGCTCAGTCCGCGGCCAGTGTGGCTGTTTCCCCGGCCCCCCCTTTACTGGCAAAGACAGACGCCACCTGCCCTGACTCGGCGTCAGGCCCATGGGAAATGCAGGGAGCCACGCCCCAGGTGACGCCCCACAGCCTTCTAATCATCCGAAGTCACTCCCACGGCTTTTCAGTGAGTTTTGGAAATTAGCTTTCGACATATTCAGGCCCTTGAATAAGGTGAGTGTTGAGAAGTAATAAAAAATCTCAAGGCCAGTTATATATATATTTTGCTTTTTTGCTTTTGAAATGTTGTATCATGGCAGCCCACACAGCTGGAAAAAAACCGCCGCGCCACATTCCGTTCACCAGCTCGGTTATTTTGGGTCATCTTGAACAGGGCAAAGGGGGAAGCATAGCCATCTACCAGTAGATTATGGACATAGTTGTCTGTCCAAACATTTTCCACAAGCCTCGCATCCGCAGCGTGACAGGGGCACCCGTTAGCTCTGCACTAACCGATCTCAGCTCTCCATGTTTGAAAAGGGCCTTTCCCGGGGCAGCGACGAGCAGGGAACCGACATGCAGCGTGGTTCACGCTGGGTCTCTCCTCGGAGGATGCATTCCCACCGCTCACCAAGAGCACGCTCTCACTGTCTTGGCCCCTTTACCCTTCCCCCATTTTCACTCTAGAAAGAAAAAAAATGAGCTGAGAAAACAAGAAGGGGTGTACAGGCGTCCACGCACCTAAGAGCAGAGCAGCTAACTCAGGGCCAGTGCTCCACTGAGCCGGCTCTGCAAACCTCACCTTCGTCAAGAGTTTGAGAACATGCATTGTGATTGGTTGGCTAAAAGGCTTCTCAGCTAGCGAGAACTGAAATACACTTTTAAATGTTTCGTGCTAAAATCGGCGTATTTTGTGGTTTGTCAGAATTTACGTAGAAAGTGTGAAATCACGTTCTGTGGGCTTAGTTCTAATAGAATTGATCTTGATTTTAAAATGTATTCCTCTGGGTGGTGTGCACTACATAATTCAAGGAAAAAATTAATAGTTGACACTTAATAACTTTTGGACACCGCCTGCTACATTTTAACTACTCTACTTGACTGACTTCTAATTGCTTTCAAGAATGTGTTATATTCAGGAGGATAGAATCTAGTTCTTTATTACACAAAACTTAGAAATACGCTTTGGCTAAATTATGAGTCACGTATTACAAGTAACAGTGGACATCTTTGTTTTGGACTTCCACACATATGCTATTTGCAATTGTTTGTGCGTGTTAGAATCCCTTGCATTTAAATGGCTCATTATGTAAATATTTAGGAACTACTTGGATATTTATTTTCTTGGAAACCTCCACTCAATCACTGAACTAAGATGACACCTTAATGTTGACTGCGGTCCTGCATGTTGAGGAAAGAACACACGAATACTACAGTCTAGATCAAATCACATTCAGCTTTTGAAAGTGAAAATGTAACGCTCAAATTCTGGCTAAATGTCATTAGCGGGTCCTACTGCCCCGGTGCGTCCTGGTGATAGGTCCCCGGGTAAGGAGGGTCGGCTTGGCTCACCTTCTGGGTAGGAAAGTTCCCCTTTTCCGTCGGGCAGGGGAACCTGGGCAGCAGAGGAGCTCATTGTCGTGAATGTATGGGCTGTTTGACCAGCCTGTGCCCGCTTTAGTGCCGAGTTTGTGGTTGCACTGGCCGCCAGGAGCTCCGGAAAGCCAGCCACAGCCCCGGTACCCTGAGGCCGCTGGCCTGCTCTGCAGACCGTGACTTCTCCCGCACGGGCGGGGTCAGGTGGGGTCCCTGCCCTCCCTCTTTGAGAATTGCCCGCCTTGTTTGGAGCTCATCGGCCTGTGCAGGCCAGCCTCAGGGACAGCGCCAGCTTTGGGAAGTCCGGCCTCGGACTCAGAACCGGATGGGACCCGGAGGAGAGGCAGAGGCCAGCGGGTGTCAGAATCGCTCTGGGGAGACGGAAGTTCATGTGTCAAGTGCGAGGACTTATGTCCAGGACACTGGGGCTGCTGTCCGGCAGTGAGCCCCCGAGACTGCACCGCCAACATGGTTTCCCCAAGCCTCGCTGCTCTGGTCAGTAGCACCAGGGGAGGGACACAGGCCTTCCCAGTTCTCCGGAATTCTAATAGTCTTCCATTTTAAGGCTTTTAGTGAAACTGTGATTACACTAAACAATGAAAACCAGCGGGGCTGGTGGAAATGGAAACGCCCCAATCTAAGTCAGCTCTAGAAAAGTCGTATCGAGAAGGACAGCCTGGAGGGACAGTGAGGGCCGTGCAAATGCGCCAGGGTCCAAAGAAGGGGGATACTTTGCCGTGGGAGCGGAAGCACATGAAGGGCGTATCAGCAGGGTAAACCACCGGGCGAGGAATCTGCGTAGGAAGGGCCCGTGACAGATGCTCCAGGCGCTGTTTCCGGTGACCGTCCCCATCACAGAGAGACGGCGAGGCGGCTGTGAAGGCGACAGGTCCCGCCCAGCCCCACACTCTCCTTTGCCCCCATGTCTGGCTTCTCGGGAAACGCTCACGGCTCAGTTCACAGGAGGATTTGATACCACGGGTGATAAAAACACGTTAACTTTGTTTTAACTCTCCTCGCTCTCCATCAGCACAATCCACTCGTCCCCGGAGCCTCTGAACCTCGCCGTCCCTCCCCGGCTGAGAAGCACCTGCTGTAGCTCTGAGCACGCCGGCCGGGCTCCTTCTGGGCTGGCTGCGTCAGCGCCGCCCTCTCTTCCCAGCGACCGGCTGCACGTGCCGTCGGAAATACCACTCAGCCACAAGGACAAGATTTCCACTGCACTTCAGGAAATTGGCTGAGTCTTGGAAAATTGGAGCAAATTATTCACTCTTTATGAGAGGACACGGGGGTCAGGTTGACACTGGGTAGCTGGAATCCCTGACTCAATGGCATCCACGGCCCCCGCCCCCGCCCCTTACCACCTGCAGCTGGCGGGTGCCACCTGCCGCTGGCCCGGGTTCCGCGCTCACTGGAGCTCTGTGCCGCGGGAGGCCTGACTCGGGTGCGGGCAGCCTGAGATCCGGGAGGGCTCGCCCCGCCGCCGTGGCTCATTCTGCCGCGTCACGCAGACGGGCGGGCGAACGCACAGCTCACTCACCGCTCACGGACTGGGCTGCCACCGTGCCGGTTCCTGATTATTATGCAAAATCCAAAAATGCTCGCTTGTACCTCCTATTCTCCCCAGCCATTCTCCAGACCACGCACTGTCGGTGGTTGGATATGTGTGTTTCTGTGTGGAAATGTTTGGCTATTAAAGTAATGTTGATGAAAGTAGCGTAATGTTAAAGAAATGTTTGGCTATTCTGTAATGTACTGTGACCTTAAGTGACTCTTTTGTCTCATATATGTGTATATGTGTACACATGCATGTATATATCTTATATATATATACACACGCACACGCACACAGCATCGGCAGAAGTAAGGCCTGCATGAGTGTGGTGGGTGCGGTAATAACACGGGTGTAATAATTCACAGTTTTACTTTGAACATTTCACCTAAAATGGCCTGTGGTGTGCTTGAGTGTGATACTGCTATGTTACAGAACTACACGCTTATGGTTTTTTAATGAAAGATTTTGTAATGCAAAGGGTGTGTTATTTGTGCCGGACCCTGCATATACACATGCACATACATGTAAACACAAACGACTATACCTGGGTGCTCATGCGCACACTCGGGAAGGCGTGCACATATAACTTTTCACTTTTGTCACTATTATTTATAAATAGGAGATGAAGTCAAGTCCTTGGAATTACAACAGCAAGCCCACGGAGACACAGTAGCTGGCACAGAATTCAATTAACAGATAGCCATCACCCTGGGGTGCCTGTGTGCGGCGGAAATAGAGGCTTGCTAATAAGCAATATTTAAAGCCGTGGCGTTTATCAGCCAGCGGCCAGACAGCAGCCCACGTGTGGGCAGACAGCAGTGCCTGGAGATACTTAACACAGGCCAGCTCTCTCCGTTTAAGGATTTGTGTTTCATCGTTCAGCAACGTTTTAAAACATCCTGGTTGGCAAGCTTTTCAAATGGAGCTGCTTCGGTGAGAAAATGTGAGCGGGTACTTTGCTGCATGCGGCCGAGAGGGTCGGGGGGAGGGGCGGAAGAGGACTTGAAGAATCGTCAGTCTGTGTTTATATTTGTACATGGTTTTCCCTGTCATCTGCTGACCTTTGGGCTACTTCAGTGCCTGCAGGCCGGGGGATGCGGCGCTTTGTCTAAGGAGACAGACGGACGCACTCACTGACACAGAGCAGGCAGGAGACCGGCTCCGAGAGATGGCACCTTCCCTAGGAGCAGCTGAAAGTGGCTCAGAGCGGCCTTATCCTTGAATTTTAGTCAAAGATGAGCGCCAGGTGCTCAGCCACTGGAGGCTGTTTTGTCTTATTTCTTCCTGTAGGCGAGCTATTTCTATACCAGGTCAAAGCCATTTCTGAGTGCCTTTCTAGATGTTTTGTGTGGAGTGCAAAGAGCAAGGAAAGGTTACGAGGAGATGGGGAGCGCACGCCCTTATAGAAGCACGGTGTGGATTTATCAGAAGGAACGCGGCCCCAAGTATGTGACAAAAAGGAAAACTGTCTTCTATTGAAACAAATGAGACGCCGAGTCCGTGCGTGCCAAGATGAAAATCCTCCTCACACAGAAATGGTTCGAGAACAGAAGTCTGTTGGCTTCTGGGTCATGCAATTTGCCTGGAGGTGTTAGGTCGCGGTTGCTACAAGCAGACGCCTGGGGGGGTCCACCTGCTTAGCAGATGGCTTTGCTCGGGGACCACCTCCTACGTGTGGTTCCTGGAACCAGTCAGACCTTCTGCAAAGCTCTTAGTTCCCCAGAGCAGAAGGCTAAGGGCGGGGGGAGGGAGGAGAATGAAACAAGAGCTCTGCTGTAGCTGCGGCCGAGGACAGCAGGAATATATTCTACTTTAACTGTATTCTTCAAGCACTTAGGTCTTTTCGAATGGGTCTCCTCTGAAGTTCAAGCCCTTATATTTTAAAAGTGAAAAAATAAACACAATAAACTAAAGCTGTTGTAGAGGCCAGACATTGAAGACTTTCACACCGCTGGGATTTTAGGCATGCTGGTGCTTTTAGCCATAAGAACGTGACACTGTTAGGTATAAGACTGAATGATCACTTTCTTTCTTTCTTTTTTTTTTTAAACATTAACTTTTTTCTTTTGTTTAAGATTTTATTTATTTATTTCTAGAGAGGGAAGGGAGAGAGAAAGAGAGAGAGAGAGAAACATCAATGTGTGGTTGCTGGGGGCCATGGCCTGCAACCCAGGCATGTGCCCTGACTGGGAATCGAACCTGTGATGTCTGGTTCGCAGCCCATGCTCAATCCACTGAGCTACGCCAGCCAGGGCTGAATGATTACTTTCAAACCCAGCCCTCCACTGGCTGGGGGCCCGACTCGGAGAGTCAGGGCTCTGCTCCTCGCCCTGTGGTGTTCGGTGGCCCTCCCTCGCTGGCAGGCCCAAACCGTTGTCCTGAGGGATCCCTCCGTCTACAGAGCAACCTCAACATTCGGCCTGGAAAAGAATCTCCTCTGAAGGAAATGGTTGTCTCCCCAGGGAGGCCCTCGGTGTGGTGCCAACATCTTACCTCTGCTTCTGTGGTTTTCTCTTCCGTCCATTTGTTGCGGCTGCACATGCCCGGGTTCACCCCACTAATGTCTATAGGGATCCCGTGTAGCCCAACGGGGACAACGGATTACGCTGAATCCAACCACTGAGGAGTCTCTTAGGCCTGACATTTACAAATCAACGCGGAATAATGCTGTCAGCCGAGGGAAAGGACTATTAGCGATTCCAGTGGTGAACTTGGGTGTTTATGTTGGAGACGGGTGTTTTATGGGAAATGGGCTGGAGTCTCTGCAGATTATCCGCCACTCCTCAAGGCTCACACGGCTCAGTGACGCCGAGAAGTGAGTGTGTCTCCCCAGTCCTATCGCAATGGGACACCTCCTGTGATCCTTGGAAAAAATAACACCCGATGTGGGCTTCTAAATTCTTGCAAAGGGTGGGTTAGGTTACAGAAAAGGACGTTTTGCAGAAAAATGAGTGAATACCTGTTCTTGTTAAAGAGTTAGTTTCTGTTTTTGGAAAAATAATATATTCCGGTTTAATGCTGCACATAGTTGTGTAGCCTTGATGTAACAATACAGTACCGAAGACTTCTCTTGGCTGTGTCAGGAAGTTGTAAGCACGATTTCGTCTCTCTCGATATGTGCGCTGACTGAGCTGTTAACACACAGTGCTAAATGGGTTGGTCCTAAGAGACTGAACTGCAGTTTACCCCCCACATACACATGATAATTGCTCGGACCAATAACCCAGGCATCCCACTGTTCTGGCCAGAAAGCGGTACTGACCTTCTTTTAAATGTAAAAACCATGGTTGACTAAGAGAACACAAATCTCAAGTTTTAGAGAATTAGTTACTTATTTATTCCTTATTATTTATTCGAACATGTTTGGATAGCTCTAATAGTAGGATCTGTGGGGGATATAGGGAAAAAAAACAGATGAAGTCCTGAACTCAAGTGATGACGTAGCCGAGGTCGTGGAAGGAACCCCCATGGTCGAGCATCAAGCATTTGGAGACGACGTGCGATCACTGGGTGGTGCCCTGCTGCACCAGCTCTCGGTTCCACAGAAACTCGGAGTGAACTTGCAGGACTACGGGGCACGGCCAGGCTGCTGGGGCAGCACAGACCGTAGGTGTTCCCCTTTACCTTCTGCACGAGACATGTCTATTATGCATTTATGCAAGTTTTTCTTGACCCTTTAATACATTTAATATTTGTAATTCTTAGGCTATCAAGTTTGCAAAAGCAGTCTTTAATTTGGCCTAATTTTTGCCCTTTTGGTTTTCAAGGAATGCTCCCTAATTCTACGATGTCACAGCAGAGGTTGCTGGATGACCGAATCACTCACCCTGTCCATATATCTCAAGATTGTCTAGCCTTCAAACATTACCTCCTACACTCCGTGAGTCCAGCACCTCACAACCAACCCACCGAGGAAGATTCTGGACAAGGTTTTGCACAACGACTGCTGACCGCGCTTGCTGGTGGCTAGCTCCTGCTTGAGCTCCGGGGTCAGGAGGGAGAGGAAGGAAGGATGCCCCCCATTCCAGCTTTGTACTGAGAGCCCCAGGAGGAGGAAAAGGGCGGTTATAGGGTTATGAGCAGAAAAGTAATATTAGCATTGGGGTTTCTAGAAGAAACAGTTAGAACCGTGCAGAGTCAAGTGCAAACCTGATCCTGGGGAAGACAAGGAGAGCCTGCAGTAACGTCAGTGGGGCTGTGGGAAGGACACGCAGAGCTAAACGCAAGAGAAATCCTGAACGTGAACTTGAAAGGACGTGGTCACTGACGTGGCGGCCGCGGTGGCTGAGGAGTCGGAGAGGCATGTGCTCCCGGAGGCGGTGAATGAAGCCACAGAAACTCTCTGAGCTCGGACGCAGTGATGACAGGTCAGT
This sequence comes from Phyllostomus hastatus, assembly GCF_019186645.2. Lineage (NCBI taxonomy): Eukaryota > Metazoa > Chordata > Mammalia > Chiroptera > Phyllostomidae > Phyllostomus > Phyllostomus hastatus. Next base: position 97,618,999 of record NW_025333872.1, read on the forward strand.
GGTGATGTCCCGGATGGCGGTTTCGGTGAGGTGCTACGGAGGAAGCCAGCAGGTGGTTAGCAAGTGGAGGCAGGAGTTTTCTCCCCACTTTTCAAAGAAGTCTGGCCTTGAAAGAAAAAAGAAAACGGGAGTAGAAGGGTCCAAAAAATTCTTTTTCCTGTTAGCATTACACCTATCTGTGGGCAGAGAGAAAAGATAATGACGGAGGATGAAAGAGGGCGAGTAGTGAGTGGAGCAAGGCCCTGGAGATAGCGGGCGGCTGGGGGCCGAGCCCTCGCCCCTCGGACTCAGCCCTTGCTGTGTGCATGGGCAGCTGGGCTGCCCACAAAGCCAGTCTGAGCCCCTGCATCTTCCTCTGTGCACTGGGCATAAGCACACCCTCTCTGCAAAGCCATGGCTAAAATTAAACACAAATCAGAGCCATGTACTCTGTGAGAGTCTGAACAGCAGACAGTGGTCGGTGATGAGCATGAGGACAGTGACAATCGCGGTGAAAATCTTCATGTAACAGCATCTAGGAGAATCCCTAAGACACAGTGTTCACTCCAGACCGGGTGCTGGCTCCGGTGGAATTGGAGAGACATTGGGAGGTGCAGGGAAGAGCTCACTTGGGATATTATTGGCTGCCACCCTTCTCTTCTCCTTACTCACTGTTACCACACTGTACTGGTGTTCCGGAGTCCGGGATTCCTTTCCAGGAGTGTCTGGGGTCAGACCTGGCCCTGGAGTGGCCAACGTGGCCCAGGGGTTGGGGCGAGTCAAGGAGTAACTTACGGTGTGGACCCGAGAATGGAAGAGAAGCCGGAGCCCAGAGCGTGCCCTGAGCAAAACTTCCCATCCCAGCAGCACGAGCTGAGGGAAGCAGGAGACTGAAGGGCCGCGATCTGGGGTCACTGGCGGGGGGGAAGGAGTAACAATGGTGGAGTCACAGGACAGGGGAGAGAGAGGTGTGACCCACAGGTGAGCAGGAAGCTGTCCCAGGTGCTGAAGCCTTCCGAACAGAGGTGTTGGGGTGGCACCAGGCCCCCCGACCCCCGGCACCAGCAGCCACTCAGCTCTCCCCCATGCCTGGCAGCTGCACTCGGACATGCTGAGACAAGCAGTCAGGCGGAAGGTCCTTGTGACAAACCCGTGCGGAAGGACACACTTGCCGTAGGACCAAGGGCACACAGAGAGCAACAACGACAGAAAGATAAAGCCTTGTTACTGGAGAAAATTCACAGGCCCTGGGCCATCTGCGCTCAGCCATTCAGCCTCACTGTAGCCGGGAAGGTGGGCTTTTCCAGCGGTTTGTGAGCAGAGAGCACCACACGGCACGGTGCCTGTGGATCGAGAGGAACGGGCTCTGACCGGGATCTCTGTTCTCCGAGGTGGTCACCCCCATGGTCACGGGCATGTGGCCTCATAATCACACTGGGCTCTGCAGAGAAATAGCCTCCCCGATTTCCTTCTTTTTACAAAGAGCTGAAACTTTTCCTAGGAGAAAATTCCCATTTCTTCAGTGTGTCACCCAGGTCAGACTCCTGTCAAGGAAAATCAGTTGATTAAAAGAAAAGAAAAAAGAACGATCACTGCAGTTAAACCGTAGAGTCTAACAAGTACCTCCCTTTCTTTCAGGCGTGTAGTTTGCGGTCGGGAAATTTCCCCTTCATATTCCTGAGAAACACCCCTGTATTGCCCAGTGGGGGACGTCATGTTGGGTTTGACACTTACTTTCCAGCCGTTGCTGGACATGAAAGCATGATTGAACTTGCGACTCTTCTCGCAGATCAGTGTTGACCTCCTTGCCTTTTGGTGGTGGTGGTGGTGTGGGCGGGTGCAAAGCTCAGCCTCCTTCTGACTGCCGAGTGTTTTCCAGTCAATCAAGTAGCAAGAAGACAGATGTGAGAACCAGAGCCTAGACCCGAACAGGACGCCACGAGGAGTGACTGACCAGGGGCAGTACAATGCTGCACGAGCAGGCTCAGTCATTGCCTGCTCTCTGGAGGTGGAAGTCGGCAACCGAAAACCCAGCCTGGCTGGCCCCAGCCTCCGGCACACACGTAACTGCCTTTCAGTGGGCAAACCCCCAGTGATCCGAGCCCGTGCAGCTCAGGCCTCGGTCTCAGGCCGGACCTGCCTGACTCCCCCGGGGGTTCGGTCCCGCCTCCCCTGCGTCCTCCCAGCTCTCTGCTCATAAAAAAGGGGGTGTCATCAGTCACTGTAGCCACAGTTTCTACTGTAAATGGTTAATCTGGAAAAGTAGTGTGTTAGTATAGCCATAAATATATTTTAGTCCTCACTCTATTTCCAGATGATGCACCTGAATTTCAGAAAGTTTAAAAGTCTTGCCTGCAGCAATAAGCGGTGAGGTCAGATGTGAATACGCAGAGGCCACGAATTTTCCTAAAAGCAGAGACTCTTTGCTTTCTCACAAAAGTCCTTTAGGGGGACCATTAGAAATTCTTAGCTAAGTTATTTCTTAACACTACCTCCAAAATCTTGCCTAAATATCACCTAGTCAGCTAAGTAACGAATAGACACATTTTCTGCCACCAAGCCAATGTCGGTCCAGAAACCTGCCGTGTGGCTTCACCTGTCCCGCGGGCACTTGCCACCAGCCCTCCGTCTCTGCCTGGGGGAGCGGTCCTGAGGTCCTGTCCTGTGGCCCACGATGGCCAAAGGCTGTCTCTGGCTCACGAGCCCTGGAAAGGGCGTGAGACGCCCAGAAACCATCATGCCCTGCCCCCCACACCTGGGTCAAGAGGACAGACCTCAGGGGGAGGACTGGCTCGCAGGCCATCTGTGCAAACACCTGGGGCCTCCCGCCCAGCAAAGCTGCTGAGTGCAGGCCCCCCCCCCCCGCCCCTGAACATCTGCAGGGGCCTGCGGAGAGGGTTCAGAAGTCCCTGCCCATATTGGCGCTCCAAGGCCAGCCCAGACAGCCCCCCCCCTTCACTCCCAGACCAGAAGGCCCCACGCCCTGTCCTGTCCACGACACTCTCAGGGCCGACGACTGCACTCCCACAGTCCGATCGGTGCTACCGGGAAACGTCTCCTCTTCCTCAAGCCGTTGCGCAGTCTGGACGCTCACCCCTGTGACTACGGCTACGCATTTAGCTACACATTCACCTTCCCCTAATACTTGGAATCTTCCCATCACGCGCCCTGCTCTCAGTCTCGTGCCAGCCGCCAGTCCCTGCCGCGGGCGGCCCCCTGGAACGGTGTTGACAGGGCAGAGGCTGGGCCCTGCCGCGTCTGTCGGGCAGGACTGAGACCTGTGCATTCCCTTCTTTTTTTTTTTTTTAAGATTTTATTTATTTATTTTTAGAAAGGGAAGGGAGGGAGAAAGAGAGAGAGAGAGAGAGAAACATCCATGTGCGGTTGCTGGGGGCCGTGGCCTGCAACCCAGGCATATGCCCTGGCTGGGAATCGAACCTGCGACGCTTTGGTTCGCAGCCCACGCTCAATCCACTGCGCATTCCCTTCTGCCCGGAGCGCCCGCCCGTGGAGGTGCGCGCAGAGCCGCCTCCCCCCAGGAGTGCGCACCGCAGGGGCCCCGCGCCCGGCAGTCGGCGCCGCACCGCGGGGTCGCACTTCGCGCCGTTCCGTGTGGATTGAAGGCCCCGTCTCAGAGCAGCAGCCGCGAGGGAGGACGAGCGCCCCGCACGGCTGTCCGCACGCTGGAGCGACGCGGCGGGGACAAGCCTGCCCGCAGTTGCGGGTTTGCCTCTCATTCCCTCTCTCAGCGAACGCATCGCTTCCCCACGTCCTGCCGCCTTTCCGAGCTTCTCATCCACCCGTCACAGGCCTCCCGACGACGGCTCCTCCGTTCTCACCGCTTCATGCGCACGGTCTCCATCCAGCCCGAGGACGACCCCGGGGCACGGCGGCGGGCGCCGGCCGCTGTACCCATTTTAAAGATGAGAAACTGAGAGCCAGAGGTCAAGGCCCTTGCAGAGGTCACGCAGAGCGGAGGAGGAGGAGGAGGAGGAGGGACGTGGCCACGCACGCACTGCGCACCGCGCTGTGACACGCCCGGCGTCGGAAGGGAGGGGGCAGGAGCGCTGGAGGGGCCCGGCAGGCGGACGCCGCTCCTCGGTCGGCAGCTGCAGCATCGGACGAGCGAGCCCCCGGAGACCATGCCCTGCGGCCTCCAGGAGGGGCGGCAGTGATGCGGGATGCCCGCAAAGTCCAGGAGACGGGCTTCAAGCAAGCTGCGAGGACCGCGTGCCGTGGAAAAAGCAGCCCGGGACAGGATTTTACCAAACCGCTGGCTCCAGCCTGGGCCACGGTGACCGAGGAGGGTGGCGGGGGAGCCACTGCCTTCCTCGAGGATCCAGAGCTTCGTTCTGGAACTGGGGGGGTCCAGTGCCAGTCCTCTCGGCTTGGTGAACAGCGCTCGTCAGCCTCTGCCACGGTGACGGGGTTTAAGTGAAATTCCCGAATGTCCACGGCTTTTCAGAGGCCGTAATTAAATTGGACTTTCCAAAGAAATAGCCTTTTGTGGCGTGCTGCGGTTAGAAAAAAGGGTTTCGACGGTTTGCTTTTATCCCGTGGGAACGACGGGGCAGTTTCTCCACCACTGGCGGGGTTCCTGTCACCGTGCCATGGAGCTGTCCTGTGGCCTGGGGGCAGCCCGGGAGGCGCAGCCCGAACACTGGGATATCAGGGTGCTGAAGCCCCCGATCCCTGTATTAGATACTGGGGGGGCGGTACTGTTAGGTTCTTTTTGGTGACAATTTAAATAACGGGGCTTATGGAACATGGAAGACTTCTGGGCCCATTTTACTGGTAATGTAAGTAAAATAAATTATTTTTTTAATTTCACGATATTTTTTTGTTGTTATTCATGACAGCCCCCTCAGTCTTACTGGTGATTATTTTTTGTCTGTTTCCGGAGGGAAGGGTATAGGCGAGTCCACGCCGTGCTCCCGGCACGTGACCGTCACTGAATGGCGTGATGTGCTGGGTCTCAGGGATGTGTCCCGTGGAGAGAAAGCGCAGCTTCCGTCGGGGGAAGGGCCTACTTGCCCCCCCGGGTCACCCTGACCACGAAATCAGCGCATCTGATGGGAGAACCTCAGGCTTCCCATTCCGCGTTGAGGTCACATGTCCCTGTTCGCAGAATCTCCACGGCGCGTACAAAGATGTGGCCCCTTCAATGGCGCTGACAGGAAGATTCCAGAGGGGCAGGGAGGAGGGGGACAGAGCCGGTGATCCCCCCCCTCCCGCTGCAGAGCGCGGTCTGGCCTCACTGGGCCCTTGTTCGAGGTGCACTGCCCTCGGTGGCTCCGGGTGACGGGTCTTCCCCGGAACGCGCCTGCTGCAGCCCTCCAGCCCTGTGCCTCTGGGGTCGTCCCGCTGGCCCAGCGCGGCCCTGAATGGAGCCTTTGTGACAGCCTGGGAGGCCGTTCGGATGCTGGGAGCACCACACTCCCAAAGAATGTCTGTAAAGAGAAGCAAAGGCAATGACCAATGAAAAAGGAATCTTCACAAGTTCCCATTGTGTCTTTGAAAAAGAAGTGCTGATGTATTCGGGTCTGACTCCCGAGGCCCTCGGGAGCTGCCAGGCTGCCTCCCCCGCCCCGCGCCTCCTTGCCGGGGAGCCAAGGCCGGGACCGAGCCCAAGGCCATGAATCCGCTTCCAACTGGAGGAAGGAACGAGCAAACCACAGCTGCCCGTCTCCGGTCACCGGGGACTGCTGTTTCCAACGCGGCCAGCGCCGAGTCTCTGAAATTATTTGATTGGGGAACGGGATAACAAATGGATAATATCTGATTTGTAGATTAGTCCTGCAGGGGGAAATACTAATTTCGAATATCATTCATCTTGCTTTTTATCTAGTCTCTTCAAGCCGTAATGAAATTAGCTGAGGACGGAGTCCAGCTTCAGGAAGCCTCCCAGGGCTTTGCACATTGAACTGGCAAATTAATCTGCGAGCAGCCCACAGTCCAGCATCTATTTAGTCAATACTCAGTGAATAATAAAGGCCGAGAGCACATTTTTTAATTTGTCCATTCAGTCATTGCGAAGTTTTCAATCAAGGCTACACCTTGAGATTTATTTCTTATTTCCAAAATCATGCGTTTCCAATCTGACTGCAATTTTTTTTTTCCTCTGACTAAAACCTGAACTATTCGAGTCAATGTATTTACAAGTGAAACTTAGCAGACTGATTTGGAAGGAGAATTCGAGCAGGAGATGGGAAATGCGTGCGATTCAGCAGAGGCGCTAACCAGGGTTGTGCCCAAAGGGTTGTGTAATTAGTATAATAGGAGGCATTATAGAGTAAACAGCGTTACACGCTATTGAAATTATGCATAAAATAGGATTTCAGAATCTGAAGGTCACTGCAGGATTTCTGCTCCTTGGGTATGTTACGTACTGGACATAATCGTTCTCATCTAAACATTCTTGTGACGCCAATGAGTGCTGTCAATCCTTCCACTTACCCCGTGACTGACGAGGCCAGACAGCGTCACGTTTATGGTGTGAAATTAGGCAGCAGTCTGCTGGGCTCGCCTCCCAGCTCCGGCACTTGCCATCTGTGTGAACTCGGGCAAAGCACATGAACTCTCTGGGCCTGATTTCCTGTCTGCGCAGGGGGGGTGACAGCGGCGGATGGAGACGGGGTGCTTGCCAGGACTGAGTGACTTTAATACGTGTAAATGGATGGGAGCAGTGGCTGGGCCTTGGAAAGTGCTCTCTAAGGAGTGGCGGTGGTTGCCACGGACACTTGTTCTGCGCACCTGTCGCAGGCCTTGGCAGTGGGTAAGATGAAGTTATCCCCTTCGGGAGGCTCACGGTATAGTCAGGGGGGAAGGCATGAAAACGATGAACGTAAGCAGCATTAGAGGCTCCACAACAGAATTCCCAGTGAAGCACAGCGTGGGGAAACGTCATCCGGGAAGGGAAACGAGGAGCTCACCGACGGGAAGGAGAGCCAGCCCTGCGTGTGCGCGCACAAAGCAGTGGCCGCTGTCCTGTGGACACGTGCTGAGAAACACAGGTGGTCATTGTTCGATCATCTTTGGTGGACAAGAAATGACCGACCGGGTGAATGAACACACGAACGAGGACGTGGACGGACGGGATCACAAGCAGACAGGCACTGGACTCAGCACGGAGGGCCGGAGGGGCGGAGCCCTCAGCTGGGCGCTCTGCGGGAGCCCCCGTGGTCATGGTTACGGAAAACGCATTGACCTCCGGCCCCTCGTGAGCAGTCGTTTGGACGCGGGTGAGATACGGGAGAAAATTTCAACCCAAGCGAAGGTCTCCAAGAGTTTCCGTGTTTGATGATGTGGCCTCTTTGTAAGCCTCTCTGCTGTGAACGACCTCAGTTGGGGAGACGAGGTGCCGTGGGTCAGGAAGGTTAAAAAAAGAAATAAAGAGAAAGAGGAAACGGGGCTGGTGGTAGGGCAAGATGTTCTAGCAGACCAGAGAGAAAGGACGCCGGAACAGACACTGCCGGAGACAGGGCGTCCTTGGGAGCCCGCTCTCAGAAATGACACTCATGAATCACTCTCAATGCCCTGCTTCCAGGGGGGGCGGGCAGAGCGCGTCTTCTGTGTTCTGTTCTTAGAGCTGTGCCTTGGGACGACTTCCATTCCGGGAAGGATGGAGGGCATGAACCTGCCCCTGACCTTGGGGCTTTCGTTCTCATTAAGGGTGCAGGGACCCCACGCGGATGGCCGAGCTGTGGAATATCTCGTGGTACATTCCAAGAAGCCCTCTGGGTTCCGGTGATTTAGGAAATGCCTCCTGGAGGAGGGGGGTGGAGAGGGGGTGCGAGAGAGGGCCCGGCACGCGCTCATTTGCACGGCGGAGCAAGCCGTACCACAGAACTGCCCTCTGGCTCCAGGGTTTGGTTTGGGCGCTCTCAGCCACGAGGTTTGAAGGCCGGAGTCAAGGCTGCCCTGGGGAGCTGCTGCGTCTGCTCCTCTGGGGGAAGGGTCACCAATCCAGAAGGGTCTCCAGGGAACGTGGGGGTTCGGCAGGGCTGCCCACCTTCTACGATACCAATCAGGACGAAAGTCAGACCAAACAGATACGACTCTCACTTCGTGTGTATCACTACAGTCACACAAGAGGAGGTGCATGTTCACGCTACCAAGTGGGGAGGAGGTTAATTTAAATATGAGACAGCCCTGGCTGGCGTGGCTCAGTGGATTGAATGCGGGCTGCAAACCAAAGCATCGCAGGTTCAATTCCCAGTCAGGGTACCTGCCTGGGTTGGTTGCAGGCCACGGCCCCCAGCAACCGCACATTGATGTTTCTCTCTCTCTCTCTTTCTCCCTCCCTTCCCTCTCTAAAAATAAATAAATAAAATCTAAAAAAAGTGAGACAGCATGACCGCATTTAGCTTTAAGTTAAAAACCTTGTCCCATTGTTGTTCTTCTCATTTCTCCGTGAACCAATAAATGCTTTGGCAGGAACCCGTAGTGGTTCCCAAACCAGTTTTTTCCTGGCTGATTCCAGGTCCCGACATTTCGGAGGCAGAAGGAGCCTCCATTCCCGCAGCCCGACTGGGTCCGCAGCCACTCTTCCCAGCCCACGGCCAGTGGTCGGAACGGAAGACGCCATCGCGTCTTCCAAACGCCCGGCCAAACGGGTCTCTCTTCCTCCTTCTCCTAATTCTCAGAAAGACTCTCCTGTGCGTCCACATTGCTGCTGAGTCTGGGGAACGGACAGTCCTGCTCCCCCACCGGCACGCTCGTGGGTCCCGGGTCCGAGGCTGAGGCAAGACACGTCTCAGAGGTGGTCCGTCCGGGCCCCCAGGGCCCCCATCTGCGAATGCTGAGCCAGCGCTGAGTCTTAGCTGTCCTGCACTGTGTCCCCACGTTAGCTCCCACGTGTGCTGTCGGCACGAGACTTGCACCAGCCAGTGCGTCTGAATGCCATCAGCAGGTCCATGGCCGTGGGATTGTTGTTGCCATCTGCACGTGGCCTCGGAGCGTGACAGGAGCCCACGCCCAGGCCCATGCTGGCTCCCCGCTGCTTTTCACGGCGGTGGGGAGAGACGGAAATGCAGCTCCCTCTTTTGTCCCAATACAATTATTTCCCCTTAATCCTTTGTGAATTCCTTGAACTGTATCCTCAGCTTCTTAGTCAGCTCCCTGATTTGAGGGGTATTGGAGCTGGAACAAAAGTTTGACGATCGACTGAGTCGTTACCTAGGGGACCGGAGCCCCCAACTGCTGCCTCCCACTGCAGGACTCTCGGTCTTACGTGTGTGGCCTTTGTTCACCGCCAGCTCCCAGAATGCTCTTGTCTGCGTAGGTGCAGCGAGCGGCGGCAGCGATTACGGAGAAACGCGCTGGTGAGCGGCATTTACACTGGGAGCGGGCTGCGATCAATGCTGTCATTTCTGCACTCCCAGTGCCATGCATACAATTAGGTCTTTTGTTTGGTTCTTAAAGAACCCGTTCAAGAATATACTTGAAATGTGTAAATAAGTGGATTCATTGAAATATACTTATTTTTCAGCCTTGATTTTTTGAGGCAGGCGGAGTGTGAAGGCCACAAACTACTGGATAGACAAATGTCTGTTAGTGTCTTGCATCATGTCAGGGCCCGTTCATGAGACCGATGGACACTCCATGACCCCTCCCCCACCCCCCAACTTGGAAAGGGCCAGCCCAGGGCTGAAAATGTCCCCATCACGAGCCCCACTGCAGCCACCGCCACCACCTCCACCAGGGAGCCCGGACTGCATGGTGAAAAAGGAGGCAAACGCACTAGGCCCCGTTTCGAATGCGGGACCCTCTACACTTGGAAGACATGTCTGGAGTCACGGGCACAACATGATGACGTCTCTGTCCATGTGACATGCCCCTGGGCACTTGTTTGTTTATTCTTTTTATCCAGTAAGCATTTTCCAAGTGGCTACCACTTACTAAGTTCTGGGGACACGAACAGAAAAGAGAGTTTCTGTCTTCAAGCCTAGGAAGAGGACAAGAACAGAGATAAATTGCATCACCTGGTGAGTAATGAGCGCGGTGGCTACCGAGAGGACACAAAGGAGGGCATGAGACGAGGAGTGAAGGGCAGGTACACACGGGCAGGGGAAGAGACACGTGTGTACTGATATGTGTACGTGTGCGTGTGCAACCCAGGAAGGGCTGGCATCCATATTTTTTGGTCTTTGAATTTCTTTTCCTAAAAACACTTTCTTATGCCTTATACTCCAAGAATAGCTTGAGGTTATGGATCCCTGGATTTGGAAAGAACGTCTGAGGACATCAGGAATTAGAAGTACTAAGGCACACCCCCTGGAGTCCCTGGAGAGTCTCCAAAGAAAACACTGCTGTGTCCTTGTGTGACCGTCTCTGACATTGTCCCCTAGGGCGCAGGAGTCCGGGGTGAGGCTGATGAAACAGAGACAGCCTGACCGGGCTTGTCTGATTTTGACCTCCTGTGGCCCAAGCACCCCTTGGGGCTCCAGCACCCAGTTGTGACCGGACAAGTCTATGCGAGGAAGAGCTCACTCCTTCCCGCCGGCCCCGACGCTGCCCTCTGACCTCAAGATGCCTCTTGTCCGTCCAAGTCTGAAGTGGGTTCCGGGTGTCGGTCTGCATGTGTGTTTCCAGCTGCCTTCCTTCCGTTCTCTTTGCACCGCACTTCCGTCAGGCTTGGTCTGTTCTGTGCAGTGTCTGCTGATTAGGGATGCTCGGACCCGAGCCCAGCCACCTCTGACCACGCAGTCTCCTCTGCAAGCCGCTCGGGGGTGGAGCCCCTGGGACGCAGCCCCCAGGGCCCCAAAGTGGGGCGGGGTCTCCCTGGCTCTTTCCCAGCCACGGCCTGTCTCTGTTCCAGAAAACGGGCAGGCATCACCAGGCAGGGGAGCCCACCTGCCCGCCCGCAGCACAGGCCGACAGAGAGCTCCACACGCCCCCCCTCCTGGCTGGGGGCAGCTCCGTTCTCCCGGGCAGTACCGGAGCTCAGCGTTCACCTCTCTCTCCCCACCGACGAACCGACCGTACGTCACCACCAGCCGCGCGCCCGTCCAGGTGAAGGGTCATCAGACACCCTGCCCACCCCCCACCCCGTGCTGCACTTCCCTCACCTCCCATGCGAACTCCCTGCCTCCGCGTCTGCCGTCTGCTTCCACCGCCATTTGCTTGCACTCAAAATTACCCATCACCACACTCCCTGCAGAGTCTTTGAGGAAAGCACTTCTCCGACCTGACCTCTTATCTCTGCAGGCCCCTGGCTCCAGCGCTCCCATGCCCAGGGGGCTCCATCTGCCCCGAGTCCTCTCATCCACACGCCCCGCGCCCCCCCCCCCCCTTGTAATGTCCCCCCTGCTCTGCCTCCCTCTCTCCGGGCCACCCGGCTCAGATGTCGCGGCCTGTTATTACGGTGACTCCTGGGACATATCCTCAGAGCGCTGTCCTTCTGACCCTGTGTTGCCCTCCCCCAGCGAAACCACCCTCTTGGCTAAATCCAACTCTATTAGCTGTCTGGCCATACCTGCCCTGTTCAATGCGGCCCAGGAAAAAATTATCGAATAATTCTGCTGGTGGTGGGAAGATGGTCTCACTAAGACTTTCCTATTGCAAACACTAAAGGGAGTTTTCAGGGCCGGCGGCAACGCCAGTCCGACCGACACCTTTCCTCTCTCCCTCTCCTTACGTGTCCAAACGGCCCCTCATTCCCTCTCTCGGCAGAGAACCTTCTTCTTCCTGAAAACATAGAAGTGACCGACAGGCAAGCTGCTCGCGTGTTTATCACAGCTCTGTCCACTCGTGGACTGGTTGCAGGCTCAGCGTCTGTGGTGTAAGCCGGGTCTCCAGTCCAGCGAGCCGCTGGCCACACTCCCAGGAGCTGTCCGTCCTTCTTCTCCGCTTTCTTTTGTCACCCGAGTTCATCCAGAAGGTTCGGGCCAGTGAACACTCGTGACTCTGCCTTCAAAATAAACATTGCTATTTCGCCATTGTCTTACTTTGGGGCCGAGTCGCGGGAAGGCAGGGCTCTTTGGAAAGACGACAATGCTGTGAAGCGCAGGAGACGGCGGGAAAAGGAGGAAGACCTAATTTGAGGCGGACCGACTCGATCCAAGGAGCCTCAGGCATGAGCCTGCAGAGCCGAGCGGGGCCGCTGAGGACGGGACACTGTGACGTCACTCGGTCACAGGGTGTCCAGGAGTCACAGCTGGGTCAGCAGCACACAGCATGCAGGGATTCATTCAACTGTCCGCAAGGAACGGAGAAGAGAGTTGCGTGTTAGCAGTGCTCGACATACTTTTGCATTTACCTCACTGCCTCCATCTATGCTCCCCCGCAACCCCTTTCCACCCAGAGGCCAGTGAGAGCTCAAGTCACACATCAGAACATGTGACCCCCCCTCCTTCGTTTATGGAGTAGCTGCCCAGCGAACTTAAAATGCAGCCAAAGGTCCTTGCCGTGTCCTTCACAGCTCGTCGTGATCTGGACCCCAGATCACCCTCGACGTCTCCGTCTCTGTCATTCTCCTCCTTGCTCACCCCTTTCAGCCGTGTTGGCTCTGAGACGTTCCAGACTCCCTGGTCCCCGCAGCTGGTCTCCGCACCTGCTGATTTTCTGTCTAACAGTCTTCCCGCACAAGTTCACATTTTCCTCTCCTCCTGCTGATCTCTCCCCTCCTGTGAGGGGAGCACGGACTCCCAGCGCCTGTGACCCCCACCATCCCCTCCACCGCCCCGCACCCCCTGAGAACGAGGGTGTTTCTAGTGGTGGACTCACTACTGCGCTGGCTCGGCGGCCTCATCAGGGCAGGGTCCCATCTGTCTCATCCAGCCTCAACCCCCGGCTCCTGTAACAGTGCCAGATGGAGTGTAAAACAATGTTGAATGAAATAATTAATCAATGGTAATGCTGAGGTGTTGGTTTTGCTTGATTTGTGAAATCTAAAAAGCTTATTAAAAGAAGATCTCGATAATTTAGGGACAACTTCAGAGATGCCCTGGCGATGTATGACGGTGTTTACAACCTCACGCACATGGCGACTAAAAAGTTCCCAGAATTCAGTGCAGTTCATGTCTTTCTCTGTAGAAGCGAGGTTTACGGTACTAATGAGCAGGACTTCGTCTGTGAGTTTATTTTTACAATGTATGGATTTTCTGGAAGTCGCCACAAGCAACATAACTAGTAATTTGAAGTATAGTGTTGAATGTATATCAATTAAACACATATTTTGCATTTTAATTATGAATCATGTGTTCCATTTTATTTAGCTCTGTAGCTAGTTTTCCTATGTGATTACATTTACCTAGACATTTTACACTTGTAAAGAAGACTCCTTAAAATTTAAAAACAAACGATTTAATAAATTATGTTATTTAATGCAAGTTTTTTAATGCCTCAGTTGAGTCAGGGAGATTGTGCAACATTTAACACAGGTAAATAAAAATTCCACAAGAGGCATGATCCTAAATTCCTTAGATTACCTAAATCTAACAAATTGGATAGCCTACAAGGATCGAAAAACGAATACCCAGTCTGAGTTCCCAGTAAGTTTATGTAAAATCCTTGACCCTGATCCAAGGACAGACCTCTTCACCACAATCAATACAGGTGCAATCAGATAAGAGCATTCCACTGTTTTATTAAAGTGCATCTAATTCAAAACTCAATAACCCTCACACATCCTTAATCAGGGAAGACAGCCTGGGAGGTACTCACACGAGTGGTCTTAAAACTGGCTTTGGCTGGTTAGTGAGAGCTGCTACAAAGAGAGGTAGGATCCTGTTTGATCTTCCCTGAACGGAATTCTTTTCACCCACCTCCCCGTTTGTGACCGTCTCCCCTTAAAACGGGGAAGAATTCTCTGGGGTTTCTCTGCCCTGTGCATGCGCAGGGTGGCACTGAAAAGCTGGCCTATGTCCCTGGAGCTGGAGGAACCCAGGGGAGGGTCCAAGTCGCTTCTGGAACTGCTAACAGCACCCTGGTCCGCCAGCCCTCCAGCCCTCCCAGTCGCAGCACCTGGGGAGAGTCCTGGGGAGCTGCACAGCCAGGGAACAATGACCTCGTTTCCAGAAACAATCTGAATCTGAACCATATAGACAGAACAAAGCACCATGACCCCAAAGTGCAGGCTGGGGGCAGCGCTGTTTTTTCCGTGGGGGAGGGGGCACAGTCTTTAGGGCGTTTCTCAGTGCATTCGCTGCAGGGAGGGAGGACCATAATCACGACTTTGCTTTATCTTCATTTCGTTACCCTGAAGTCTAATGAAAGACGGATAACATTTAAGGGTAATAATGTGTTGTACTAAACGCTGTCCCCCAGCTGGGCCAGTCACGTGCCCATTCCTAGTCAACGCCACCTGGGCCAGCAGGGGGCCGGTAGAGGTTCAGACGCCCCCCTCGCCCGCAGGGCGTGCTCAGCCTGGAGCTCAGCAACCCCCAACACCCCCCAACCCGCCAGCTTTCCCTCTGCAGGTAAAGGGCAGTGTGTGCTTCTAGAGCCCTCCGCCCTGGATGACTTTGACCTTTTCCGGGGTAAGGAGCAGTGATGCCAACATTCCCCCTGAAACAGCAGATATTTTTGGCAGTTTGTTTATCTGCGTCTTCCTTTTGCTTTCCTCACACTGTCTCCCCACAGGCGGGAGGGGGCAAACCTAGCGTCTCCCCAGAGCCACGCGTGCTGGCTAGGAAACTCTTCTTCATTCCGGCTCATCACGCGTGTTCTTTTCCTGGGTTTTTATTCGATCATCTTCCCTCTCCTCCCTCCCTCTCTCCCCCTCCGGTTCCCTATGCAGGACAAGGACTCAGAGACCCCAGTTAAGTGAACAGCATCCCCAAAGGGCAGCTGGGGTTTCCCGGTGTAGATGAGAATCCGAGACTCATCTGCGTTCAGAATAACAACCGCAATACCCACCAAAACGGCGAATGTTGATACAGGCATTTTTTTTTTTCAGTGCCTGTGTCGACTCATGTAACCCGCCAGTGGCCCCACATAGAGAGATGCTGTGATTTTCCCCACGTTAAAGACGAGGAAACTGAGACGGGGATTTTAAATGAGTGGCCCGCCGTCGGGGAGCTAAACGTGGGCGAGCGCCCTGGCTGCAGAGCAGGAGCTGCTAACCACATTGTAATGGGGTCCAACACGTGGGAGCGGTGGAGGAGAAGGGGTTTCTCAGAGGAAGGAAGAGGAAAAGAAGGAGGCGGAGGATAGAATTTTGGAACACGAAACCGATTCACATTCAGGGATGTCGGGAAGAAGAGGGACGTGGTGGGAAAGGGGGAGGGGCGTGGTGGGGAAGGGAGAGGGGCTTGATGAGAAAAGGGGAGAGGCGTGGGGAAGGAAAGTGTGGCAGGAAAAGGGACGATTGTGGGGGTCTTTCTGGGCCTTTCTGTCCAGTCTAGCTCCTCTCCCTTCGCCCATGCGTCCTGAGATTAAGGATTAGCAACGCCCAGACCCCAGCGCCCCACCAGCTCCCAGGTCCCCAGCTCAGAGCACCTGCACACACCACCCCTCAGGTGCGCTGGGGGACCAGCGAAGGGCTCTCTCCACCCCGGAGGACAGCAAGAACCGCAGCGCAGCGTGGCCAAGGCCGCAGGTCCCCACCAGCTGGCACATGAGGTCTCTGGCATGCTTCCCCTCTTTTGTTCGTTATTGTCTGTTCCCAGGCGACACACGCGTTTCCACGGGGAAGAAAGCCGAAAGATTCCTTCTCAAGCATGTTGGGGTCAAGGGAGAGTTTGGGATACTGGCTCCTCATGAACCAGAGAAATATCGCTGAGACGTTTCCCCACAGCACCAGTCATCAGGCTGAGGCTGACAGAACCGTTGCACGTGAAGATATTTAAATCATCTCCGTAAATGAAGATAGCACACCCAGGATGCCGAAGAGCGAGATGCAGCGCAGAGCATTTCATGCCCAGAAGGGCCAAGGGCGTTCTAATTTTAGAATAGAGAGCCCCGTGTTGGCGCCCAGCAGCGGGGAGGGCTGGCACGTCCTCCGTCCCCGCCAGTGGTCCCTGCCCTGCACCCCGCCGGCCCCTCCCACCCCCAGACAGTCCACACTGGGCCCCTGGGACACCAGACAGCCTCTCCTACAATTCTCTGGAGGCTTTCTAAGAATTGGAATTGCTCTGCGAGGATGAATGCGATAGGTCTGGGGGAGCCGTGCCAACGTGTCCCGGCGAGTCCTGTCTCCCAGCAAGGCTCCTCCTCCCCGGGGGCTCGGTGCCTGCGTTCCTTTGGTTGGGGGGAGCCGCAGGGACTGAGGTGTGTTTGAGGAGCACGTTGCCAGGGAGTAGACAGGGTTTTCCCAGGGAAACGGGAACGCGGGGGGTGGGCCGCAGATTAAGCTTTGTTCTGCGGAGGATGAGAATCCATTTCCAATCAGTGCCACTGTGCAGGAGCGCTCGCCTCGGGCTGGGGCAGCTGGAGGGGGCCGGCCGCCCGTCCTCCCGGCACTGGGTCTACAGAAGCAGGCAGTCCTCAGCTGCAAAAAAAAAAAATGGGACAAACTACGAGTAGTGACACTCATGGAGCACCTACGTGCTCAGCGCCAGGTGCTTCACTGCGATGGATTTGTTTCTCCTCATGCCAACCCTGTGAGGGAGCTAAGGTTCAAGAGGCAAAAGAACTCCCCAGAGGTCCCAGGACTGAGCGGGGGGCAGGGGGGGCTCCTGTTTGAACACACGCTCTGGCTTCCCGGGGTGCCCACACTCCATGGCTGCCGCACCGTCTCCACGCCAGGCACCAGAGCTGTGGGGAGCGCTGCGGAATCTCCTGATCCACAAGACAGCACCACAGACTGACCGTCAGCTCCGACGGCGTCGGAGCCTGTCTTGATCGGTCCCCTCTGACCCCAGCCCCTAGCTCACAGCTTGCCCTCTAATCAATAATCAATACCGATTGAACCAATCAATGAGTGGGTGATGAGCGAATAAAGAGGAGTGAATCCCCCCAAATTGGGACAGCTGTAATAGAGCAACTATAAAATGCTTATTTAAAAAAAGGAGTGAAATCTTATTACATCTTCTGCTGAGTCAGTTTATAAGAAAAATAGGCTGGCAAAAGGGTCCAAGAATTGGGAAAATAGGGCTTTTAGAAAAGGCGCTGTTTACAAGACATACCGGCTTTTAGCAAAGTATGCGGTTGCCTGCAGAGTTGATGAAGCAAATATCAGACGTAATTTCCTTGTGATCAGACAGACCTTTCTTCTCTGGGCTGGTTCCACTTCATAGTGTGAAAACACTCAATTCGCAGCAACGTCTTAATTGCAAGAGAGGGAGGGGGGCTAATGAAGCAGGGTTTAGGAGTGTGAAGGCTTAAATTACAAGGCACGAAGAAGGATTAAATTAGGGAACATATTAGCAATGAGTACACCGAGTTACAAAGTCATGACAGGGGCTCAGTGAGGGCTCGTCAGCACAGGTGTGTGGAATTGGATGGAACGTGCCTTCATGCGATAAGCTTGCGTTTTAGTTTCAGCTCCATGTTCTGGGGTTGCGTTCTCACGGCCTGAAAAGCCCTGTGCACGATGTTTATACGAGGGCGGGCTGCGTCGGAGCAGGTTGGAACTGCTTCACGATCTGGTAGCTGCCACCCGGACCCAGAAGTGTTCTCTCGCATGCAGATCCCACTCCTGAAACTCCAGCTTCTAATGCATGAGTTGGTGGGGGTGGGCAGTTTACTGAGGAGGATAGCTTTCTTTCCTCGTGACAGGACACCCCATCTTTGGAGAGGCCAAAAGAGCATGAATGTTGACAGCAAGTGTCTCCCTAAAATCCTGCACATGGACTAAGGACGCACCGTCCTTCGTGGGAGGAGGCGAGGCCGGGACCATATTGCACATTTTTTCACTTGGGTGCGTGAATGGGCCCAGCCTGCTCGTGGGTCACCTTGGCTTAGGAACTTCTGTCCCCTCCCTCCCTTCCGGGGACCCAGGAGAGACAGGAGTGGAGCGGGGTGGGGGAGGGAGAGGGGAAGGTTCCTATCCATCTCGCTTGCAGACTACAGCGGCCAGCACGTGAAAAGACAATAGCGCACATATGCAGAAAGATGCCTTCCCCTTGTGTTTAAATGGTGCAAATATCCATTCTAAGTCTTTTTTAAAAATATATTTTATTGATTATGCTATTACAGTTGTCCTATTTTTTTCTCTCCTTTCTTTTCCTTCACCCTGTACCCCTCCACCATCATTCCCTCACCTCAGTTCATGCCCATGGGTGGTACATGCAAGTTCTTTGACTTCTACATTTCCCATATTATTCTTAACTTCCCCCTATTTTGTACCTACAATTTATGCTTCTCATTCCCTGTACCTTTTCCCCCACTCTCCCCCTCCCCCTCCCCGCTGAAAACCCTCCACATCATCTCTTTCTGTGAGTCTCTTCCTGTCCTAGTTGTTTGCTCAGTTCACTTTGTTTTTATTTTTTTAGGTTCGGTTGATTATAGTTGTGAGTTTGTTGTCATTTTATTGTTCAGATTTTTTGTCTCCTTCTTTTTCTTAGATAAGTCCCTTTAACATTTCATGTAATAAGGATTTGGTGATGATGGATTCTTTTAACTTGACCTTATCTGGGAAGCACTTTATCTGCCCTTCCATTCTAAATGATAGCTTTGCTGGGTAGAGTCATCTTGGATAGAGGTCCTTGTCTTTCATGATTTCAAATACTTCTTTCCAGCTTGTTCCTGCCTAGAAGGTTTCTTTTGAGAAATCAGCTGACAGTCTTCTGGGAACCCCTTTGTCGGTAACTGACTGCTTTTCTCTGGCTGCTTTTAAGATTCTCTCCTCATCTTTCATCTTGGGTAATGTAATTATGATGTGCCTTGGTGTGTGCTTCCTTGGGTGCAAATTCTTTGGGACATTCTGAGCTTCCAGGATTTCCTGGAAGTCTATTTCCTTTGCCAGATTAAGAGAATTTTCCATTATTGTTTCAAATAAGTTTTCTCTTGTTTGCTCTTCCTCTTCTCCTTCTGACACCCCTATAATTTGGATGTGGGAACGTTTAAAGTTGTCCCAGAGGTTTGTAAGGCTCTCCTCATTTTTTTGAATTCTTCTTCCTTCATTCTGTTCTGGTTGAATGTTTATTTCTTCCTTCTGGTCCAAACTGCTGATTTAAGTCCCAGTTGCCTTCCCTTCACTGCTGGTTCTTTGTACATTTTCCTTTATTGCACTTTTAATAGCTTTCACTTTTTCCTTTATTTTGCACTCATAGTCAATCATTTCTGTGAGCATCCTGATTACCAGTATTTTGAACTGTGCATCTGATAAGTTGACTATCTTTTCATCGCTTAGTTGCATTTTTTTCTGGAGCTTTGATGTGTTCTTTCATTCGGGCCATATATTTTTGTCTCAGGGTGCCTGTTACTTAGTAAGGGGTGGAGGCTTAGGTATGACAGGGCGAGGCAACCCAAGTAGCTGTGTTGTGGTGCTATATGTGGGGGAGAGGCCTGAGAGGGAATAGTGCCTTTTGCTCAGCTCTCAGCTGGCTTTCAGTCCCTTCCTGGGCTGCCCACAAGTGAATTGAGCCCTCCTGGTGCTGGTTCCCGGGGGGGGGTGGGTTTGTGGGTGTTCTACCCCAGCGGTCTCTTCAATGAACTCTCCTGTGAGGCTGGGAGTTTCTCCCGCCCTTGCAACCCCTACAGGTTTTATTTCCCCACACTGGAACCCTGGATTGAGGGTCTGTCTCACTCTCCAGTTGTTCTTCCCGGTTTATCCACAAACAAATGTGGGACTGCCTGCTCCACCTGCCAGCCACCCACTCACGTGGTCCACCAGCCACCACCTTACTCGCGCCAGACCTCCAGCCACTGCCTTGCCACGAATCCTCTCCACCCCTGGAGAGGATTGTCCCAATTCTCCCTTGTTGCTCTCCCCTCCCCCACCCCCTCCCACCCCTCACCGTCAATCCCCACCCTGTTGTCCATGTCCATGGGTCATTGACACTTGTTCTCTGACTAGGCCCTTCCCCTTCTTTCCTCCCTTATCCCTTACCCACCTCCCCTCTGGTCCTTGTCAGGTTGTTCCTTGTTTCCATGCCTCTGCTTTTCTTTTGCTCATTTGTTTCTTTTTCATTAGGTTCCACTTGTAGGTGAAATCATGTGTTGTCTGTCTTTCACTGCCTGGTTCATTTCACTTGGCATGATATCCTCCAGTTCCATCCATGCTGTCACGAAGGGTAGGAGCTCCTTCTTCTGCTGCGCAGTATTCCATTGTGTAAATGTTCCACAGTTTTTTGATCCACTCATTGACTGATGGGCACTTAGGTTGCTTTCAGCACTTGGCTATTGTAAATAATGCTGCTATGAACATTGGGGTGCATAGGCTCTTTTGAATTTGTGTTTCAGGGTTCTTAGGGCATAATCCCAGCAGTGGAATTGCTAGATCAAAGGGCTGTTCCATTTTTAGTCTTTTGAGGAAATTCCATACTGTTTTCCACAGTGGCTGCACCAGTCTGCATTCCCACCAACAGTGCACTAGGGTTCCCTTTTCCCTACAACCTCACCAGCACTTGTTTTTTGTTGACTTGTTAATGATGGCCAACCCGACCAGTGTGAAGTGGTATCTCATTGTGGTTTTAATGTGGATCTCTCTGGTGGCTAGTGATGCTGAGCACCCTTTCATATGTCTCTGGACCCTCTGTCTGTCCTCCTTGGTGAAGTGTCCGCTTTCTCAGATTAATTCTATTGTTGAGTTTACATATGTAAAATATAATGAATATCTTATCTAGAATAGTTATGATTGTTGGCTAAGGTTTACATTAGAATGAGTGTGTGTGTGTGTGTGTGTGTGTGTGTGGTTAGTAGTTTATTTGATTGATGCGTCATGAACCTGTAAGAGCAGGAATAGTTGTGTTTATTTCTCTGTCCTTAATGTCTAGTTGGGGGTCTGGCAAACGGAAATCACTCCCAGGTTATATATGTTTAAATGAACTGAATTAGTGAATCAGTATAGACATCAGACTTGTCTTATGATACCATCTTCGCAAGTTTTGGTAGCATCTTCTCTGTAAAGTTAAAATGTCTTTTCCTCACATTTTCCCTAGCTTTTTAGTTTTACTAATTTTGAGATTAATTTCTTAGCCTCCACAGTAAGTTTTTGCTAAATATTTTGCTCTCTCTCCACCAGGCTTCATACCTCTAGGCTGGGAACTGTTGCAGGACTAGAAAAAGCAGCAGTTAGTGAGGTCCAGAATATTGCTGAAAGGAGACACAAGTACTTGTTAGAGATAGGAAGGTTTTCCAAACACAGTCTAGTGTTTAACCAAAAGGAAATGTGCCTCTCCCAGTCTCTGTTCTTGCATGTTAGATAATTATGTGGTGTGAGTCTCTCTCCGTTCACATGTGTGTGTGCATTTAACCTGAGCTGAACTCCTTTTGATGTCTTTTGAAGTGTCCCCGTCTAGATTAAAATTCTGCCTCTGTTGTTTTACTCCCTTAAGTACTCACAGGATAAAGCGAGATAGTGAATTATTGTAACAGCCCCACAGACAGCATTATTTAGCACGGGGATGAATGAAAATAAAGGCTTATATTCTTGAAGTGTTTGAGAATGGATGGAAATAAATACTTATGGGGCACCAAAGTAAAAGCACCCAAAACCTTTCCCGTGTTTCACAGGCATAATTACTAGTTTCTTTTAATAAACTAGTGATCATATCATGTTCCACAGCCAAATAAAGACTTCTAAAAGATTTTCACACTAATTCGTTATTAAAGTTTCCAAAGACCTAAATACTTGTAACATCCTGAGCCTGTGATTTTCAACAACAAGTCTTTAAATTCCTCTGACATTTAACAGATTTTTCTGTGGTGTTAGAACAGTGTTTACACAAAATGCATTACAGAACATTTGATTTTTCTCTGGGAAACAAAAAGGGGGCAATAATCAACCCTTGAGAAAGGACATCCAGTTCAACTGGTGTTTGGAGACGCATGTTAATGATGGTGCGCCCGACGCGAGATGTTGATGACAATCAGCCAGCAGCGGTTATACTGCAAGCAGGGCGTGCCCCTCCCATATCGTGCAGGACGCTTCCTGGCGTCAGCCGGGATGTGTCATGCACCAGGGTGGCGGCAGCTTCCGCACTGCTGTGCTTGAACCTCTTTTAGACCACGTGGAGCTGAAGGTCATGGCAAGTATCATTGGAAAGATAATGTCCTACAGGTTGTCAATAAAATCTCTGATGTAATGTATTACTTGGAGTCAAGCGTTATTTGGATGGCAGCTGCTTTTGAATGAATGATCTTTCTCTTAATGGTGGCACACAAAAACAAAGATATTAGTTGAAAGAAGGAAGATTCCTAGCCCTAAATGGAAGTCTGAGGTTATGTAATTCATAATTGTTCCACCTCTGTCTGTCTGTCTATCTATCTATCTATCTATCTATCTATCTATCTATCTATAACTCGGTTGTCTAGCTGTCAAAATAGAGGAAAAGACTCCATACAGAATGAAATCATGTCTGCTTTTCTATCCACCGGGTTTATTTCAGAATCCTCTGCTTGCGTGGAGACAGTGGTTGCTACGTTCAGCACCTTAGTTCTATTTTCTCTCCTCCTGATTGGCTCCTAGTGCCTACCCCTGCCTGCCCACTCTTCACGGCCTTTCTTAGTCATCTACGTGATGGGATAAGAATGTGGTCTCACTGGGGCTTGGGGACATTAAGTGAGATCATACAGTATTTGAAAGTCTGTAAATCACAAAGTGCTAATTAAGGTAGGAGTAGTGATTACTGATACAATATAGACCCCCGGATACAAATCCATGTGTTAGTAACCCACCAGAAGCACTACTGCAGTATTGCTTCAGACAGTGAGAAATGTTTGGTGACTTCAGAATAACACCTCGTAGGAGAGCATCAGTAAAATTGTTGGCTCTGTGCCAGGAACAATTAGCTGGGTTTTAGATACTTAATTTTAGAGAAGACACACCTCACTTGGTTTTTTATGGATGTAATTAGCTTTTCCCCCTCAGGTGGGATGGAATGAGGACACTCTGGGTAGGTGGGGGCTTCAGAACTAAGACTGCAGGTGGGAAGGTGGTGGGGAGAAGGTGACACGGCAGAAGGCTGGGACGGCGGGCACGGGGACACTGGGATGACAGCAGACACTATGACGACCTCAGACTGTTGCACAAGGAAGGCTGGGCTCTGTGATGCTATCATGTGGCCCCTGAATGATTTTACAGTGGACTCATATGAACCAAGCCAGAACATTACTTGGATTGTATAAGAGAAAGAGCAGACAGGAGAGAGGGTGTAGGAGGAATGACCGTATTTTCGCCCAAGAGCAGGCAGAGGTTTTTTTTTAGAAAGGGTCAGCTAGTAAACATCATAGGCTTTGCAGGTCTGTGACCCTTGCAACTACTCAGCGCTAATGCTGTGGCATCGAACCAGCCGTGATACTACAGAGCAGGTGGGCATGGCTGTGTCCAATACGATTTTATTTATGGAAACAGGGATTTAGACTGCGGTTTGCTGGGCTCTGTTCTAGTTTATTGGAACCTGGCGCAAGTTCCAGCCTGAGAGTGACCTTCAGTTAGGGAGGCAGCGCTGACTGTGAGAAGGAAATTGGTCTGGAGATCATGCCTGCGTGGATTATAATTCTAGCTTCTGTTCTTGCTACCATCACAAAAAATAAATATGATAATGTATGTCAAAGTATCAGTCACTTAGCAGGTATTCGGATAACGTGAGTTCCTTCACTTTATTCCGTGCCGTAAAGACCCCTTTTTTTAAAGAACAAATCAAAAACAGCATTACTTTTTCTGGAATATGTAATAAGCCCTTGCTCACAAAATCAATTTTCTGCATTCACAATCACGTTCAAGTACTTTCACATTCATGTTTCTTCACTGGTTTTATGTCCCTCTGTGTTTCATTTGAAATATTCAATCCATCAAGCTGGTTTTGTTCATTCTCTTAACAATGCCATCACTGTTAATGAGAGCAACAACACTCATGACAGTGACAGTTACAATTTATTACTATTACCAGGCACTATGCTAAATCTTACATAAATTACCTTATTAATCACAACCGCCCAAACTTAAGCTTTTTTTTTTCAAATTTCAGAGATCAGGAATGTAAGAGTAAAGGACTTATTCCCAAGTTAGAAACCCACTAAGTTCTTGAGCTCAGTTTCAAACTACCTTTTTTTGCTTTTCCCTAGTTCTTGAGTTGTTTTCTCTTTGAATTCCTTTCTCCTCTTCACCTACCAAATTATGATAAAATTCTGCTTTATTTAAATTTATTCCTTTTTATAAAACCTTTCCAGGGTCCTTCAGCTAGCTTTCATTTCTCCCTTCTCCAACATCTTATACCATTTAGAATCATCATTGGATTAGTCTCTTTTGTGTCTTGCATAAAAATGAGAGGTTTGGTTTCTTCCAGGAATGTAGCGGTCCATTTCCTCTGTCGTTTATGTCATCTATTCAATGGGCCCTGCTCATTCAGCAAATATTCACTGATCTCTGGCAACATGCCACACAAGAAGGGATTTCTAAAATGATAGGAACAAGCAGGAACCAGGATATGAGATTCGTTTCCAATGAGAGTGAGAACAGATTTCTTGGGCGTCTGATAGAACCCACATTTAAACTAGGAAAAGGTGAACTAAATCTTTTAAGGGAACCAGGAAAAATGATTCCTGGTTTAGGAAATAATATGGCTCCTTCAAAGATCCACTCCAACAAGGTGAAGGAAATAGTAAGACCATCTTTAAAGGTTAGACTTCCAGGCTTTGCAGGAGTCTACGCATGTCTAGTTTTTGAGATTGTGGCATGCTCACTCCTGCCTGCAGGGAAAGAGGAGCAGAAACAAGGGGATTAGTCACCGTGGTGTGAGGCTGTGCCTGATGACTCCCTCTAAGTCATGAATGTTGTCAGAAGAGATTAAGCACAAGGCCAGGAAAGCAGCGCTGGGTTTTCAAAGCCAGAGTGGCCCCGGGGGGATGGAATCTCAGTCCCTGCCCGCCTGTGCTGAGCCCTTTCTAAATACTGAACGTGTTCTGTGGGTAACACAGAAGGTCAAGATGTTTTCATGTGATCAAAGGTACCACTATTTTAGAGGTTACCAGTTGTCCAAGACTACAAGGTGCATTTAACGCCACCTTTCTGCATAATGTAATCAGGAGGCCCCACACTGTCACGCAGCCATCAAGAGTGGTCAACGACAGCCGTGCGGCTTCCTGCATGACCCTGTCTAGACTTGGGCAGCCTTGGGAAGCCATGTTTGCATTTCATGAGTCACAGCTTTTATTACCTGCCCCACAGGTATTTTAAATAGCGCTTGCTTTTCTTTTCATGTCACATGCAAAACGAAATAAGTGGCTTTAAAATCATGACTTGGAGAGGTGATGGGAGGGGTCATGATGTCACCCTTTAAATTGGCCCTGGGAAATGCGGAAGGCAATGGCCCCGACTGTCCCGGGGGAGCAGTGGCATGAGGCTGCAGGACAAAGGCCACTCCGTGTAGGACAGAATCCAGATTATAGGGTGAGCGCTGGCAGGCCGGGGAGTGGCTGCAGTTTGCTGTCAGGCAGCGGAGCTCGGGACTCGGGCCCTGCAGGTCTGTTAATGGGCTCCCGGGAGAGCGCCCTCTCGGGTGACCGAAAGCCTGAGGTAGCGCGGGCTCTCCCGAGGCCTTATTTAATCACCTCGTGTGCTGCAGGGGTACCCAGAGGCCTCGCCAAGGACGTTGTTATCCACAGGTTTCTATCAGAAAGCTGGATTTCAGAGGAACTAATTGGCATTTCTGAATTACGTTGGACAAGAGAACAATCCCTAGGAATGTGGTGAATTTGTCAGAGGCTCCTAAAGTATCAAGGCCTGCAGAAAGCTGAGAGTTTGTTTTCGGTATTGATGAAAAACTCTATCCAAGGCTTTCTAAAAAGGAAGGAAAGCTTTGGAAGGAAAAGTTCCAGTTTCCATTAGGAATTTTTTTAGGCTACATTATAATATTAATTTTATATATCTTTCTATATGTCACTATATATACACACATATGTAGAGTGAACATAAAGGTGATGATGATGGTGATGATGACAATGACCACATCGGTAATAGTAATGGAGAATGAATTTGTGTGTATTCTTGCTTTCTTCAAAATTCGCTCACGGACACCACAGGGCAAGCAGCCGCGTTCTCTCCGGCATGGATGCAATGGAGTGGATACAGCAAGGAGCATCGATGCAGGTTCTAAGACAAGAGAGGAGAGGAGACTGTTATCTAAGCACCCGCTGTGCGCCAGGCCCCAGACAGGGGCTTTTCTCGTGTCCCTGTATGTGACCCATGTACCTATTTTGATACAGGGGTTGCCAGAGAGTCAGTTGTTGGCTAAGATAGACTCTTAACATTGAGATGTGCTTTTTCCTATGTGCCCATGAGTGAAACAGTTGAGTTCGATGCACGTGTTCCCTCCAGAAGTAGAGGAAGTTGGGCCCTGGCTCCTCCTGTGCCTGGCAGGATGCTGCAGAGCCTTCTGGTCTACCTCCTTGGAGGCTGCTGTACCTGGGACACGACTCCAGCATGAGAAGAAGCACCGTCCGCAGGGAGACATAACTGGCCTCATGGTTTAGAAATGATCACCTCCTGAAAATTAATTGGCTTTTGATTAGTGTTGGTAGCTTCTGCTCACGAAGAAAGCCGAGGGGCTGTCTTAAGCCGTGAACAGATAGAAACATTGTTCAGAAGTCCACTTTTGGCAAAGTATCTCCTTGATCAGCAAGTGATCGTGACGTCTTCCATGTCATTCTTGTACGATCCCTCTGCACAGACAAAGCTGTCTGAGGAGTTTCAGATGGCAATCAGGTGCCGTCCCAAGCTGAGATCAGTAACGACACTCCGAAGACGCGGCGAGCCCCAGACAACAAGGGGATAGGAGGACAGCAGAGGCTCCGAGGGACCCCAGGGCTCCACCGCTCACGTCCTGGAGGATACCACGAGCCTTATAAAAAGTGGGAGCTGTCCCTCCCAGCGGAGCTCATGCAGGGACACTGGGCTGGGTGTGAGCACCACAGAGACGAGGAGGTCGGCCCCCCTCCCCAACCTGTGAACACAGAGCCAGGCTAACTTCACCCTGTCCAGATAATATTATTTTTTAAGTCAAACAAATTAGCCTGTTTTCCCAGAGAACCCAGCTCCTGAGCTGGGGTCATGTTGAGTGGTTCTGAGTAGAGCCAAAGGGGGAACAGAGGTGCCCCCTCCTTCCTGTCCCCGTGTGCCCAGGTGTTCCCGTGCTGTAGGCTGCTCAGACGGCCTCCGTGGCCCCGGTCAGGTGAGCCCGGGGCTGCCCGCAGGCTGTGGGCTTGAGAGGGGTGAGTGGGGCGAACCTGCAAGCCTGAAGTGACTTCTTTCCCCTTCTTTATGGAGGGTGGGGAACCCTTGGGCTTTGCTGGTGTGGGTGCAGATCTCAGGGGCTGTGGTGACCGCGTGGACTCTGGCTGGGCCCTGCGCCTCCCCTAGAGTGGATGTGTGAGGTCCCCAGGCGGGCTCTGCACGGCGCTGGCAGGGGGCATTTGCCGGTTCATCAGTGCACGTCCTGCCTCCAGGTGGGGTGTCTCCCCTGGGCACAGACCATGTTCTTACAGGCTTGCCCCTCACCTGAGGAGAGCTTCTGGTTGAGGCCCTGTCACCTTTCTCTGAGGGTGGACCGGCCAGGACCCGGTTTACATGTGTTCTCCTCACTGTGAGTGGCCTCATACTTGCCAAGATGTTCTTTGTATTGGAGAATTTCAAGGGTGGGTCTGAAGGCACTGGGTCTGGGGACAGTTAGAGCTCGGGGAGGGAACCCATGAGGAAGGGGCAAGGCCACCCATCAAGGTGAAGTTTTCTCAGCAGGGATGACTTCCCATCCTTTTCCTTGTCGCACAGGATCTGAGTCTACTTGCTTCACGCCAGGCACGGAAGCAGAGCTTCAGGTTGGCCGCGGCACCAGCCCACAGAAGCCTGATTGTGGCTGAAATGCACGTCACGTCGGGTCTCTGGGCGTGTCACCCTCGGATCCATATGACCAGACCTAATTTTTAGCTCCTATTCATCTACATAGAGTCATGGGTGCCTTTCCTGGCTGCTCAGCCGGCCTATCAGACGTCACCGAGGGGC
The DNA here is from genome assembly GCF_019186645.2 of Phyllostomus hastatus. Lineage (NCBI taxonomy): Eukaryota > Metazoa > Chordata > Mammalia > Chiroptera > Phyllostomidae > Phyllostomus > Phyllostomus hastatus. The sequence goes on from NW_025333872.1 coordinate 97,647,023, forward strand.
GGGACTTCTCTGTGTGTGTCCCAGAAACCCCACACCTGGGCCACCGCAGGTGCTCACAGAGCTGCGGAGTCTGGGCCCCATCTCAGAGTCACTGAAACAGGATTTATGGGGTGGGGACTCGAGACCCTGAGCTTATAGGAAGGGCTGACCATGCCTGACGGTGGAATTCCTTAGACAGCCTGTGACGTATAATTATAAGTCTTGCTTTACCCATGTGTGCGGACAGAAACTAGCTGTGCTTCCAGAGTCCCTGCATCCGCTCTCAGCGCCCCTGCGTCCAATCAGACGCAAACGTCCCCTGATCCCTCCACACCCACCCACTCGTCTAGCGCTTGAGGGTTCCACGTCTTCTCCTCCCTCGTCTCGGCGGCGTGGGCTTCACGCCCTGCGTCTGTTTGTTGACGCCGCTCCAGTTCCGAGGGAACTGATCACCCAGCATCTCAGCGTTAACAGCTGAACTATGAAGACCTCCTGCTGCCTGGGACCCCCGGCTTCTCTCTCCCGTCAGTAAGTTTTGGTGAGAGCAGCTGCCCGAAGCAAGGTTGAATTCCCCACTGCCCCCCGAGAAACGGCTCTCCAACCTGACTGTGCACTTGAAGCTCTTAAATATTCTAAAAATTAGAATTCTGCCTTTATGAGGCTCATATTCCAGTTGGGGAGACAGATAGTAAATTATTAAAGATGATGTCATGTGGGCCAATGACCTCAGGTAAGTAGCAGGCAGAAACGGACAAGAAACAGCGGGAGATCCTGAATCACGGGCAGATGCTCTGGCGCAGCGCCGTCAAGCAGACACCGGGATGAAGGGAAGAGACAAGTCCCGCAGGAGCGTGAGGACGAAGCCTTCAAAGAGGGAACCCCAGGTGTCCCTGTCCTGAGAAAGAAGGTGCCCGGCATGCCCACCGACAGGAGGGACGGGACCCCGCAGGCCAGGAGGAAGGAGGCGGAAAAAAGTGTCTACTCGACAGCCAGGGGCCGACCTGTGGTGGGTCTCGCAGGTCGTGGGAAGGATTCGGATTGGGAGTTATTCCCATGGTGACGGACGCTGTGAGAAGATATCCAGCAAGGAAAAAACAGGATTCCACTTCTTTGAAAGGTCTCTCTGACTAACCCGAGACGAAAAGTCTACGGAGCAGGAGCAACAGGAAGAGTGGCCCACTGGGAGGCTGAGTCACAGGGCTGTGGGAACGCAGGATGCGGGGAGGTAGGTGTTCGAGCTCAGAGCAGCTGGAGCGGCAGAGCCCGGAACCCAGGACCAGGCACAGACGTTCTTCTGCAGACTCGGTGCCTGGGGCGGCGAGGCCCTGGCCGCCCCGTTTCCACCCAGTGCCCTGGCCTCCGGAGAGGAGAGCAAGTGCCGGGGCGCTCCCATGGGCGGCTGCAGGTCGGCAGCCGGATCACGCCTCCTCTGGGGGGTCAGCATCAGCCATCCTAGTTTGGCGTCTCGAGGGGGGCTCCCAGTGACCAGGGACCAAAGTGGCCCACAGAAATGGCTCTGATGCATTTTTTGGAGTTAAACCCAAGCCACGGTGTCCATTTGACTTGATTGCAGCGTTGGCTGGTTTACTCACCCCTCTGCTCTTGAGTCTCCTTGCCCACCCTCGGGAGTGCCGGCGGTCAGCCGCCCAATGGCTGGATGAGACGTTTAAATAAGGGAAGGGACTTCGTGCGCTTGGACGGGAGTTCCCCCATCTGGGGCGTTCAGCAGCTGCTATGGTTTCAGCTGGTCACAGACAAACGACAGATATTACCGGGACTGTTTTCTCCTGTTTTGGAGTGAACAACAGTTTTCCCGGGCAGAGACTCATCAAGGCCCACCAGAACTGGACGTTTACGGTATTCGTTCTATGAGGGATTCCCCACTCCGGTTATGAGCAGAGGAGATTCAAAGCCGGACAAAGGGGCCGTCTTGTCCTTCACAACTCGCGTGTTGCCCCCAGGGAGAGCGCAGTCATCCGGGCTCCGTTCCCCGCAGCCCACAGCGGGGGTTGGGGGCCAGGCCTGCACCCCGTGTCTGAGAGTGGGACCACCTCAGTGGCCGCATTTTCACCATCACTCCTGTTCCGCTTCGCCTCCCTGATTCGGGGTCCAGGCCGGTGCTCTTCGCAGTGAAAGCCACGGACCACCCGCGCAGCGTCACCCTCCAGGGCTTTCCAGAAACGCAGACTGACCTCCGCCGTGGGAACAGGAGGCGTGGCTTGTTGGAAGGCTCCGTAGGGGGTGGGTCCTAAAGTCTGAGACGTGCCAGGAGTGTCAGCGAGTCCCTTGCTTCCTTCAGGGAGTTTCACGTGTTTCCCAAGTCATCCCGGGCTCTTGTATCAAATACTTCACTTGCTGTCAAGCACAGAAAATGTCATATTGGGTATAAAAGCCTGAAGGAATGGAACTCCTATTTCCATTTCTACTTGTTAATTAACCCCCTTCCGTAATGCAGACATAAAGAGCTTCTACGTGCACTGATCTGTGACTGTCACCTTCCGTACGAAGGACAGCTGTTTCCCTGCGTGTGGCGGACTCCGGCCAGCGGAGTCCACCTGCTGCGACTGACAACGAGAACCAATGCACAGGTGACAGCCGTCCCGTGGAGAAAAAGGGGATGGCACAGCCACTCCCTCAAGAGGAGAGCGCCCCAACCCTTATCTAGACAGGCTTTTATTGTTTTTCTTCAGTCTTACATCAAAGAAGGATTTATTATCTATTTCACAGAATATTATTGTCTACATTCTAGGTACAATCAAGGAAATAAAAATAACACATGCAGAAGGGAAAGGCGGCGAGCTGATTAGCTCCATCTTTGGGAAAGTTCACACAGGCTTTGGAAATTACCTTGAAGAGAGACAATACACATCTGCTGTTTCAGACCAGGCTGAGGGAGTTTCAGCAGGAGCAAGCCGTGACAGTCAGGATGCATTTTCTAGGCCTGATTCCCATGGGGAAATTCAGTCTGAGGGTCTGGCTCCTGCCCACCACCTCGCTTCTGTAGGTTTTCCATGCAGGGCTGAGTCACATTTGCCGGACTGAAACAAACTGGTCCCCTACACCTGTGACTCTCACCATGTTACTGTACAAGACGGTCACGGTCCAGAAAGGCGGTGGAAACACGTCGGCAGGGAGGCGCACACGCATTTTCAATTCTGACTTCTCTGTTTACTCTGCGCTGGAAGCAAATTACATCACTTCTTCCTGCCTCAGTCTGCTCATCCTGTTATGGGGCACAGGATACGAAACTGACAATGTTGAAATTAAATTATTTTATGATAATAAATATTAGATTTCCTACCTTCCTGGTAGAAACCTAAAACCAGCTTTATAGAAGAATTTCTGTTGCTTGTTTCATTGACAAGAATGTGTCCTGGCAGGGGAGGGGCGGGGCAGGGGGGGCGGTGAGGAGGGAGTCAGACGTTTCCCGAGGGCCAGGATCCCCGACTTTTTTCCTAAAAATACTTGGACGTAGACTCACCAAGGACAATAACTCAGAAAATAGGCATCTTGTGCAAAAAAAAAAGAGATTGTTTTAAGAGTTAAAGTCGTGGGGCCCAGGATTCTCTTTTCCGTGCCCAGAGCATCATACACTTTAAGTGATAAGCTCTGCAACAGTATCTGACAACAAAAGACGGTTAACACGGGGCATCCGGAAGGCGAAAGGCGTGGGATCCGGGGAGACGCATGTTTGCTGAGCGTGTGAAAGTGACGGGTTTACTGGGCCAGCGCTGTTGTGACCTCAAGCCTCAGAAATCAGTGTGTAGGTCAAAGCCTCTCCACAGATGGTTGTAAGAGGCCTTACTCCCTCAGGTGTGAAGGCCCAGATCGGGAATGAAGTCGACCTGCTACAGGAGAAGCAATCAGGACCTACCGAAAAACCAGGGGATTTTTTTTTTTTTTTTAGGCAGAACTTATTTTCCTGTAATGACTTGGGCAGATGTGAAAGGTCTGGAACTTTTGTTTTTTTATATATAGTCAGGCTGGAGAATGAAAATCCTTTAACCGAGGGACACGAATGTGGGTCGGAGAAGCGTCGCATGGAGACGGCCCTGTGGGCGGAAACGCAGGGGAGGGAAGGCCTGTCCTGAACCGGGGGGCTGGCAGCTAGCTGTAGGGGCCCCAAGAGGCGACGCCGGTTCCTGCCGCCCACGGCCCAGGGGCCCAGGATGGCCTGCAGCGGCTTTGCTTCCGAGTTTTCCGTAGGAAGTCAGTCGCTCGCCTGTCAATCACCGTCTGTTCAGAGGCCCTGGGGAAGCTGACCGGGTTTTGTATTTTTACTTCTTTCATCGGATTAACACTTTTCTTTTTGGCTCTCCTACCGCAGAACTTCTAACACAGTGAGATACAAACAAAAGGCTTAATACTTGGGGACACTTTTCTGGGTTCCATACGGTATGTGGACTACTTTTCTGTTTCCCATGGGAACCTGAAGCATTCTTTCAGGACATAAAATTTTACAGGAAGCGTTCATACTGTGCATCAGCAACAGGCAGCCGCCCAGCTGCTCGCTGCACCCGGGCTGATGGATGCTTCCCACGAAATTATTGCAAACGATGGTTGAAGACGTAAAATCTCCAACAAAAGGCCATGGTCTTCTTTAAGAACTAAGAAACTTTTTTAAAAAATCCATTATTTTTCCTTTCTTTCTTTCTTTCTTTCTTTCTTTCTTTCTTTTGAGGGAAGGGAGGGAGAAAGAGAGAGAGAGAGAAACATCAATGTGTGGTTGCTGGGGGTCATGGCCTACAACCCAGGCATGTGCCCTGACTGGGGATCGAACCTGCGATGCTTTGGTTCGCAGCCCATGCTCAATTCACTGAGCTACGCCAGCCAGGCAAAATTCCTTTCTAATAAAACTGGTAAAACATTACTAATGAGCTACTTTAATTTTCTGGAGAGAAACTGTTGTCAGAGAATCTCAATCAATATTGAGAAATTCTAAAAGCAAGCTTCTGTGGGTAGGTCCAGCTGTAACAATTTAGGCATGGTCCATAACTTAGAAGCCCAATAAACAATAAAAGTGCCAGACCTCTCGTGAAGAAACTGGGGTGGGACGTGCCGGGGGGAGAAAGCAGAGGTGTGGGACGTCCGTGGGGGGGCTGTGAGCGGCATCCCCCCGACAAAGGGATCACCACGTTCACGTTCAGGTGTGTGGTGGGTGGGGGGCCACGGAGGAGGGTCACACTCTTTTGGTTTTGCGTAAACTACAGTCATACTGTACCTTTAACCGATTCCAATGTTAATCTCCTAAGAGGAGAGTCGGGAAACTCAAGACATTTTTGTGATCCCGTCTGAGCACAGAAGCCTTCAAGATTTTGACTTTTCTTCCCGGGCATTTCACCTTGGGTTCTCCCGCCTGTTATCTGGGAGCAACTGTTTTTAGACACTCAGCGTGGCAGTACTTTATGCGACATTCCAGCAGGTTTTCATAAACATTTCTCTCTTTTTGCATGCATAAATCATTGGGTTTTATAATACTTATTCAGCTGGATGTAATAATAAATCCAACCGTGCGCTTGGGTTTGGGAGCAAACACCTGGCCCCCTGGAGTGAGCAGCGCACCAGGAGAGCGCCGTGCAGGCGGGCGCACTCAGGTGGCCCAGACGCCGGTCGGGCCCAGACGCCGGTGGGGAGGAGCCTGCAGCGGAGCCTGGGGGCCCTGGGCCCTGCTGCGCCCGACACGTGGAAGTGGGAGGGAAGGGTCCTGGGTGGCCGCTCGGCGTCACTGCACGCAGGGCGGGACACGAACAGGCACCTCCACCCGTGGCTGTTTAGAGGTCTGTGCCCAATAATGTCCATAGATCATGAAATAAGTAATTGTCTTTATAAGCGAAAAACGATCTTCGTTTTACTTAAAACATGCAACTATCGTGTCAACCTGCGTCTCCCGTCCTCTGTTGGGCGACCCTGGTGGCTCTCCTCTCTCACCCCCCCTCGCTGCGCTCCGTTTACTCCTGGACGCCCAGGCGCCGGCCTGTGGGTCAGACAGGGGCCCTGGCGACGGGCGTCTCGCCTGGAGATGCTCTCTCGAGCCTGTGGCATTATCCCCTGCGTGTGTCTGTCTGCTCGCAGGGCTTTGTTATAAAAGGAGCCAGTTCCGTGATGCATTTCTGGGTCCTCGTGTGACCCGAGCGGCTCTGCATCCTTCCGGGTATCTCAGCTGTGTTCCAGGGTCAAAGCGGCCTGTCGGTGTCAAGCCTGCACTGTGCTCACTCAGGGTTGGTTTGTTCTTATCGGATGACCCTTTGTTGTCATGCCATCGGCGTGAACTGATTGATGGGTTGAGAAAGAAATACAGGCAACCCTTGAACAACCCAGGGGCCGGGGATGCTGACCCCTGGAGCAGCTGAAAATCTGCATATGACCTTTAACTCCCCCCACACTTAGTTGTGCTCAGTATCCACGGAAGTTTGGTTCTAGGACCCCCAAGGACACCACACTCTGTGATGCTGAAGTCCTCCACGCACACCCACGCACGCCCAGCCCTGACCACAGACAGTACTGGCGCATGTCGAGAGAAACCCACACACAGGTGGGCCTGCAGAGTTCAAACCCGGGTCGGTCAGAGGTCACCTGTATCGGTAAACTCATTTTTTCTTTTATTAGAAAATATCTTTGAGGATGTAGTTCAATAAATTCCAGAAGTTTTTTCCTACGAGGGTCTAAAATTTAACTGTTTTATCATCTTATTATGAGAAAAGAAAACAGTGGTTATTCCAAGCACCCCCTTCTTCGTGGGCTGCAGCCCTCAGGGTCAAACCCGCCCTCGTCTAATTCCTGCGAAGGACCTTGACCTTGAGGCACGCACTCACCGGCCTCCCTCCTTCCCGACTCCTGTGTCTCCTTCATCCTAGTCTATGTCAGGAAAAACCCTGCTATGATTTGTGTAGTGCTGCAAATCACTTCCATCCATTTCTGTGGTAGACCGGGATGAAAATGAGCTTGTACCCTATTAAGAACTCACAGACTCTTTGTTCTCTCGCTTTCACCTCCTTGCGGCGAGCGATTATCATCAGGTACCCCCCGGTGGAGCGGCCTGTCTCCCCGAGGTTGGCAGCCGCAGTCCCTCACATCCAGATGACGCGCATCTAATAACACGGCCTTCCCAAGGTGCTCTCAGGCGGCTGAGCCGGAGGTGGGAAGAGGTATTGAGGGGGCCGCGGCCGGAACCCACGGAGCCCGAGGTATCGGTGTCCTCCGGTGCGGCGCCGCCCGCACGTCCCCGCAGGCCCCGGGAGTCTGGCCGGCCGCCACGCCAGCCGTCCGTTATCCCGGGGGAAATTAAGTGTGTCTGACAAAATTCCTTGTTCTGGTTCATCTGCTCGTGGCGTTCCCCGGGCGGGGACCAGGCCTGCACCCCCCGCATTCTGGCCGCGTCTCCTGACGGAGTTCGAAGGTTCCGACAGGGTTCGCGTTTGCAATCTGTGACATCCGCACTGCATCACGTGTGGTCGCGCAGAGTGTCATCTGGGTGTGTTGCTTCGTATTCTGCACAGGAATCTTTTTCAGATCATCAGTTACCACAAGCCCCGTGGAGGCACGGGCCCGCGGGCTCTCCCTTTCAGCGCAGCCTGCCTGGATGCCACGCTCTGTTTCCCAGCGGGCTCGGAGCCTAACGGCTTCCAAGAGCAGCGAGCGGGTGGGACCTGGCGCTCGGCGTGAGGCGGCTGTCCCGCAGAAGGGGAGACAATGAGTGGGAGGTACCAGGCGCGTTCCCAAGGCAGCGGACGTGTTGGTCAGCGGAAATGAGAGTGGGTTGGACATTAAAATCGTTGAGACTCTCTCTGCACCCCCCGATTAGGTGTCCCTGCCAGATGCTGCCATAATGAGCTCTTACGTGAACCACGGCATGATGGTCCTGTGCCACAGAGCACTCGCCGGAGCCCACTCACTGAAAGCTGCCCCCACGACTGCCCTGTGGGCAGCCGGGCGCTGTGGCCAGGAAAGGTGAAGGTGGAAAAGAGGGTGGTGCGAGCGCGGGGGCGGGGGGATGCAGAGACAGGGTCAGACAGAGTCGTGGTCGGCGCCTTCTTCAGTGACAAGTCAACTCACTGTTTTCAAGGCTGTGTCTCAGATTACCACGGAAGCAGGAAAAGGGTGTCTTACCTTTGTGTTCAACACTGCAACGGTTGTGTATGAAACTGGGGGTTGTGAGGCTGGAAAACTGAGCCTGGCAGGGTGTGCTTGGGTATCGTACAGAGTGCCGGGCTTCAGATGTTCCCGGGCACAGGGAGGTGTCCGTCAGCTAGGGACCCCGGGCTTCTAGTTTTAGGTTAGAGCTCGTAAGGTGGGCCCTGGGGTGAGGGGTGGAGGGGGGAGCTTGAACTCTACCCTCTGGTGAGTCCGAATGGCTCCAACACACACGTGGTGGGCAGGGGAGCCTACCTACCACGGAGCGAGAGGATCCAGGAGCCCCAGTGCGGTGGGGAAGGGGGTGCTTCCTATCTCAGCAAATAAGACCTTGTGGAGCCCGTAGGCGGGTTTGGGCACCGGGTGGCCGGGGACCCAGGGCAGAAGCCCGTCTCCCACGGCTAGAGCCTTGGAAGGCGGAGAGACGCAGCGTGTGGTTCGCAGAGGTGTCCGCAGACAGCGCGCCGCCGTGCGGGGCCGCCGCAGAGGGGCCGCCTCCTTTCGTCGCTGCCGACGCTGTTGGAAGGTCTGAGATGCTCCTCCTCCAGTGATCGAAAAGTAGGTTTGAATAACTCGGTTCCTGTCATTTTGACATTTCAAATGCAGATAATTTCCAAGCTGCATGTAGTAAATTAAATGTTTTCTTTTATGGAAAATGAAGGTGGTTTATACTGCAATCCCTTTTCTTCCTGGCTGGTGTTTCCAGACGGCCCCCCACTTGGCTGGGGTTTGGTGGCTGTCGTTGCTTTCTCGGAGACGCAGCGCGCCTATTTTCACCCACCAAGTTTCACATGATAATAATTTTCATCTTTCACTTAAAATCATGCCTGAGAAAAGGCTCGAAGGCTATGCACCACACTGACCTGTACCCGGGATCGTCTCGGGGGGACAGAGAGTGTGACAGTTGTTTCTTCTCTGTCCCCATTTCCAAGTTGTCTTTATGGAACGGGCACCCCTTTTATAATCAGAGTTAATCAATGGATTTAAAAATTTTTAATTTTGTCTGAAACTAGCTACTCTTCCAGGGTCCTTTGCACACATGTTAAGCTGCCAGCTTCCCTGGATACGTGTACACACCCTCGCCGAAAACGAAGGTATAAAAACATCAGTCCTCGGGGCTGTGTGGCTTCTCTGTGCGGGCGTGTGTGTGGGCCTTAGCTTCCACGCGACGCCGGGGAGCGTGCGGCAGCAGACTCATTCCGGGCAGCGCCCAGGTCACTGCCTGTGCGCCGATGCCAGGGCACAAGGTTGAACTGTCATCCGCCTTCCGTCCCTTTCGCTGTCCTGTTGTTCATGTATACTTCCAGAAAGATGTAAACAGCTGGAAATAGGTGTTCATGCAAATATATACACATACAATTTTAGTGTTGCTTCTTGTATTGTTGCCTTACGAGTCTTTAAAGTATTTTTCTAGGTATTTTGAGTCAATCAATGGGATAAGAAGGAGGAACCAGTTGAGTGAAGTGCTTTCACTCTCCGAATGGCGATTGTGATACGTGCCCATAGACCCTGCAGCTGATGGGGCTCCGTACGGCACCCGTCTGAGATAAGACTGTTTGGTCCCACTCTTGGGGTGCAGGTGGAGATTTCAGTGGCTACACATTATCTTGATGTGGAGAACACCTCACATGGGGCGGGAGTGGGCCACAGGAGTGGTCCTTTGCCGGGTAATAAGGACGTTTTCTGGCACTTGGCAAAGGGGCCGTCACTCAGTCTTTCAAAACCCCACAGGATTTTATAACTGGCACTGTTATTGAAATATCACTTTGCAATCTTGTATTTTAAATGTCTCGGGGGCAAACAATCTTTTTCAATATGTAAGAGTGATAGTGTACTCATGGTGAAAGAGATTTTAAGAAATATTAAATCAAGGCTTCTCATTTCAAAGTCTTAAGTACAAAAGGTTGAGTTTTATGCAAATGGGAAAAGGAATTGCTAAAAATTAGTGCATAATCCACACTTGAGGAAACTATTCAAAGATTATAGGGAAAGTGTTTCCTGAGCTAATTATTTTTCAAAAGCAAACTCAAAAAATATTTTCATTTCATGGTCCTGGTTTTGCACAGTGCTGTTTTAAGAAAATCTCTCCTTTCCCCAAATCATGATGATGTTGTTTTATTTTCCTCTAGAAACGTTAAGGTTTTAGCTTTACCATTTGGGTCTGCCTTTTTTTCTCAAATTAATTTGGGGTATGATATAAGGTGGGAGATCGAGGTGTTTTTCATACTAGTTAATGGATTAGTATTTATTGAAGAGATCATTCTTTCTCTAATGCATGGCAATGATGCCTCTGTCATAGATCCGATGACTGTGTGTTTGGGGACTTCTGGGTCTGTTGCGGTGGTGTCCGTATTGACACGTGCCCAGCACCACACTGTGTCGATACCAGAGCTGTGTGCTCTTCTGCTTCATTCAGCATTAGCGCTGGCTTCGCTACTCCAGTTCGCTCCCACTTACATACAAACTTCAACGTTGACTGGCTAGTGTCTACAGCGCAAGTCTGGGCATTTGTCTGGGGTTGCACTGAATCTTCGGATCAGTATTGGAAGAAGTGATTTTCAACAATACTGATGTGTCCAATCCATGAAAGTGGTGCATCCCTTCACTTATTTAAATGCAGTTTCATTTCTTAGTTATGTGTTATAGTGTTTAGTGTGCCTGTCACGAACATTTATTTTAATTCTTTGATTTTTTATTCTATTGTGAATAGTGTTTAAAATTTTATTTTCTACATGTTTGTCACTACAATATTGAAATACAGTTGATTATTATATATTGGCCTTCTGTTGATCAGCATTGTTGTACGCATGTACTTTGATTAAATTGTTTGTGGATTATTTTAGCATTTCTACACATGTAAACGTTTTGTGTGTGAACAACGTCAGGTTAGTTTCATCTCTCCCAGCTGCGATAACTTTCTCTTTCACCCGGCCAGGTCGTGGTGCAATATCACATGCAGAGGCGGGGGAATGGGCCTCTTTGTCTTGTCCCTGACCCTGGCGGTGGCGTTCAATGTCTAACCACTGGGTGTGAAATCTCCTGTAGTAGATTATGGAAGTTTCTTTCTGTGTTTGGTTTTCTGACTTTTAGAAAGATCTCAAGTATGTGTATGAACTGGGATACCCTAAAATGAAGAGCTTTTGTTGAGAAAATGCATCATTAAGAGAGTTAAAAACAAGCCGTAGACAGGGAGCATATATTTATAATACATGCACCTGACAAAAGACGACGACAAAAGACAGACAGTCCAACTAAAATGCGCAAAAAACAACTTAAAAGAACTTCCAATGACCAAATAAAAATTTTTAAAAAGCCTTAGATTATACCCAAAGAATAAGATAAGTATCTGTGAGTTCCTGCTGATATAAAGAAATGAATAAATACAAGTAGATGAGAAGGGAAGGTAGTTCCTACGGAAGAACCCCACATGGCACCCGTGGAACTCACCCCACCCCCGTACCCAGGAGCCTGCACTTAACTCCTCTTCCTTTGTGTGGGGGGCATGCAGCGGCCGCCCCCAGAGCACAGAGAGCTCAGGGGGGAGGGTGTCAGTGCAGTGGGAACCCCGTCGGCTCGCTCATCGGGCTCGGTGGCCCTGGTGGCAGTGTCTGCTCGCTCTAATGTCCCTAGGACATGAGTGTCTCACCTCTGTGGAGCTCTACGGAGACAAGTACCTTAGACATAAAGGGACAGTCAGATAACACAGGCTCTTGGAGACAGTAGCCACGATCCCGAGTTTTGTTAGAAAATGAACAGAAAGGCATCCAGGGTGCACGGAGCAGCGATTTTCACAGGAGCACAGGGCAGGGCACAGGAACCATGAGCAAGGAGGGAGGGCAGGGGGCGGTTCCGTGGGGCCCCCAGGCAGGGCGCCCTCGCACAGCTCCAAGCCGGAGGTCACGCCTCAGCTCCGTCGTCACCGAGGCTGGACAAGAAACACTTATGTCGGCATCAAAGCAACAAGGATCCAGACATATTGTTTACAATGATTATTTGTTTAAACGCCAATTACACGTCAATGAAGGCAACAGCACCTCACGGTCATGTCTGGCATGTTGCTATGATATCCATTACCTCCTAAGGAAGCAACGCTAATGTGGAGAGTCATTTCCCCAGCGCACGCTCAGTAATGAAGTGACTCCCGGATGGGACTGCCGAGGTGATTTATTGCTGCCACCAGGTGATGGGAAGACTTCCACTGGAAGGCTTTTACCATTTATCAAGTGTAGTTGGCCCAGGGAAGGGTAATTACTTTCCCAGAGTTGATGTGACGTGTATACCAATGCACACACAGAGGTCGTGAACAATGACCAATCCTTGACTCACACAAAATTAAACTGTGACCGACTTACTCCATGGAGAATAGGCATTAGCGGTGTCAAGGGACAGTTCTGAATACAACCCAATCTCCAGATTCCCAAATGCAGTGTGACGTACACATTTGTTCCTTCGTGCACCTGACAGGCAGGCCCTCGGGGCGCTCACTGGTCGAACAGTGTGCTTTTGCAACGCAAATAAAACCACCCTCCAAAAATGACAAATCAGTGCAGGGCACGCTTTTCAAAGTGCCTCATGGGTAACAAGAATCACAAGGGCTAACGTTACAGGTACCAGGGCCTGTTTGACACGGGTATGGAGGTGTCAGGACTATGATGCTTCTTTTCCAACCCTCAGCCGTTTCTAACACTCCATGCTGGTAAGGTCGAGTTCTGCGGCGGTCTCAGTGACCACCCACTGTTATTATCCGGAGTCCTGCTGGTGGTGTGGGGAGGTGAGTTCTGGACGTGTTACACCGTTTTCTGATTAAATCTAGGTTTTTAAATGAAGTTCTGTCCCTCGGTTGTGAACTTCATTCGTTTTCCTTAGTTTTATTTCTCCCCCTTAGGTGCGCACAAAGACCAGAAGTGGCCCACGCTGGGAAACACCCTCCCCCAAGGCTGAACGAGGTGAAGGAAAAGACTCATTCTGCAGAGAGCGGCTTTCGTTGTGGAGAATGCTCCAGTGTATTTCACTGCGGTTCTTCTTCTCAGCCCCCCCTGCCCAAGCCCGGAGGGAATCTTCCTGGTTCCCCACCTGGCAAACCCCGTGGAGTGTCTGAATATAAAAGCCCAGGAAAGCATGTCTCGTCCCCAAGAGTGCACCCTTTAGAGTTTCTCATTCTCACACTCCTCCCCCCTCAGCTTTCAGAGATTCATCAACATTGCTACTTCAGTGTTTCTGCCAGTTTCTGATTCCAGCAGCTTCTGCTCCATCGAAGGAGATATGGACTGTAAATCTCTGGATTGGTCTGCCTTTCAGATTTCGAGTGGTGGATTTCCTGGTGAACTTAATTTTCTGATGTGTCCAAAAAGCCACTGATTTTTAGCTTTTAAGCTTTCTTTTAAAGTGAGGATGGAAGCGATGACTTTCAGACTTCTCCCCATGTTAGAACTGAAATGGGAGGTGCCACAATGTAATCAAACTAGAAACTCATAACATAAAAATACCAATATGCTCCTCAAACCCTTGGAAACTAAGTAATGCATTTATAAGTAATCCGCGGGCCAAAGAGGGACTCTCAAGAGAAATTAAAATATACATTGAAGTGAATGAGATGAAAATATAATCTATCAACATTAGTGAGGAATAGCCAAAACCGTGCTGGGAGGAAAATTCATAGCAATAAATGCTGACATTAGAAAAATTGTTCTCCTGGCTGGCATAGCTCAGTGGATTGAGTGTGGGCTGCGAACCAAAGCATCGCAGGTTTGATTCCCAGTCAGGGCATGTGCCTGGGTTGCAGGCCATGGTCCCCAGCAACCGCACATTGATGTTTCTCTCTCTCTCTCTCTCTTTCTTCCTCCCTTCCCTCTCTAAAAATAAATAAATAAAATATTTTTTAAAAGTTTAAAAAAAGAAAAATTGTTCTTTTTCTTCCAGATGACGTGATGATTTACACAGAAAATCCCAAAGAATTTACAAAAATCCCCTCCTAGCACTAATCAGTGACTTTCCCAAGGTCACAGGATCCAAGATAAAAATATCAAAATCAAATTTATTTCTATGTGTCAGCAGAGAAAATGGGGACACAAACATTTAAAATATGATCCCATTTATATTTCATCAAAAATACAAAATACTATAGTATATATAACACACACTCACAAATCTCTACCATTATTAAAATATCTAAGTAATATACAGCCAACGTAAGTACAGACAATACAAGCCACAGCTTGTAAGAGGGGGAATTTCTATTACTTCCTCGAATTGCCAAGATGTTTTTCAGGGAGGAAACTGAAATTTGACTAACCTTATTTATAGCCAGCAGAGTTCCAGGTCCAAATGGTTTATTTAAGAACATCTCTGTTCTTTCCCTTCTCCTCTCCCAAAATGTTCATTAATAACTGCCCTTCAAACTATTCTTCTTGTTAGCAGATACCTCAATTTTTGCAAAATTTCCATCTTAGGTTTAGACTTACGCTAACGTGAATTCATTTTATTTCATGGAAAATGTTGACTTCTATATGACATTCAAAGAGTTAGTTATATTAAGATACCACATAGATAAATAATAAAAGGATGAACAAGGGTAAGAACTTCTTGGTATTGAGTGCCAAAGTTTCAGCTTCTACTCAGGGTGCCTCAACTATCTTTGAGTCACAGCGAGAGCAAGTTCACCAGGCACCTTGCTGACCCAGGCTCGAATGGAAGTCTCATCTGGGACAAAATAGAAATACCTACTCTCTCCATTCTGGGAAGTTATGGGAAAGTGTGATTGCATAAAGAAAAGAATGGGGCGAGATCTAGAAGGGACAACCAGTCTTTGAAAGCCTGGTAGACTCCAGTTGCCCTAAACATCGTCTTAGATGACCCTTGCCTGAAGGCTGTAGGGTAAGGGCTGCCCTCTCTGTATAGTCTAAACCCACTTACCCACTCTAGGTGGAAGTAGTTACACTTCCTATTTTTCATTAGGTATGGCTTACTAAAGCATCAGGTCCCGCTGGCTTCTCTCTCAGGGGCTAATTTTATAAGCACTCCACCAGAAAGTGTCCCTCAGACACACCTGAGATTCCCGGGACATGAGCAATCAGCACTCCCAGTCAAGAGTTCCACATTTTCACTTGCCCCACCCTCAGCCACCTGGTTGCGGCATTGAGCTTTCGCCGGTGCTGCTGACACCGGTGCCTTGGCTAGAGGGCATGGTGGACTTGGCTGGTGAACCTTGCCGGGCTTCCAGACCACAGGTGAGAAGACACCTGTATACCCTGGCTGTAGGCTGCTGCAGAAACAGGCCCGTCTCTGCCTCGCAGGTGCTTTCACTCCTGTTCAGTGACAGGCTGATGCTGTTCCCCTGCCAGCCTGTGGCTGGGGATGCCATCGCCAAGGAAGGCTTGCCCTGTTCAGAGCCCTGCCTCGGGTCCCGGTTCCATACCTCTCCCCAGCTGCCTTGCATTGAGGGCAGGGCACCCCCTCTTCCCTGGTTTGCCTGCCCATCTCCTGCCCTGCAATGGACCGTGTCCTGGGGTGACTGAGCATCAGAATGGCCAGCACCTTCCTCGACCAGGCAGTGGGGGGGTGGCTGGGTGGTTCACCCATGGCCCCATGAGACAGCCCCCCAAGTCATGGGGTTTGGGGCTTTCCTGAGATTTGGGTTCATCTGTTTGATTTGGAGCCACATAAGCTACTGACCTCCCGATACAACTTAACGCAGACTTGAAGAGGAGATACAGGAAGCATCAACTCCTGAGAAGGGAAAGATGTGATTCTGTTCTCATGGTTTTGAAAATCACACCGCTTGCCTCTGCTTTCATTTCAGCCCGAGCAAGGATAACAAAGCAGAGCAAATCCAAAAGCATATTTAGGCAACCCAATGTTATTATGTTAAAGCAGAAAATAAGATTGTTTTATTCTGGGTCAGACTCCATTTAACACAGATCTCCCTATTATTTCTTTGTCTTAGAATTACAAGGAACCTTGTCAAACAGCCCTGGACACATCTATGTTTATTGTTCATTGCTAACAATAAGACCACATTTAGTTAATTATTTACTGAATAATAGCTTCTGTTTCTCCTGGTCCAGTCCACCAATATTAAAAGATAATGAGAACGTATTTATATTTCACTAAATTTAATTTGTTAGATTATTAGTCCCTCAGGAAATGTTTTGAATGTTACAATCATTATTTTTCCAAATAACTGAATGCAAACATCTCAGGATTGTTTAGTTGGAGGCATGGAACCGAGAGTGATTATTGGGAGAAAATCTAGTTGTAATGCAATTTGCGGCTTCGTCGTGCCCCTTTCTCTAGGACGACATACATACACATCGATTTGTAAGTAAAATATTTCATAGGATTCAATATCACGCCATTTCCTGTGACTTGTAAAAAATTTCAGCATGGTTTCAGAGACCGTTCTTGAGCACTGGAATGGCCTGTAGACCTTGTAAATTAATGGTGATGGAGAACTGTGGTGCTTGGTTAAACAAAACGTGAAGTTGTTCATGGTTGCGTCCTATCACTTAGTTTTTAATTTCTAGAAAGAGCATACGTAACCAGCAGCAACAACATTTCTGCATGTGGTCACTATTAGACAACGTCTTCATGTGATGCATTTCAAGTATGCTTGCCCGTGTGTTGTTTGTTTTCATCTTTTTTTCCTTTTCTCGTTGGCGTTTGAGAAAAAGCATTTTTGAATCTGCTGAAATGCAGTTTGAATTGTCCCCCGGTGTGTGGGGGGTAAGTGGGGTTCTCTCCTCTCCCTGCCTTCTTCCTGTACACGTCTCCCTCCAGCTGTCTGGTTCACTTCTGCCGGCATTCCTTTATGGTCACAGTCCAGCATGGACTCCCAGGGCGCATGGAGTCCTGTCCTGTGAGTGCTCCAGAAAGAATGCAGAAGGCTAGTGGATACTTCCTTCCCCTCGTGTTTAGTCTGTGGACGTGTGCTGAGATTAGTGTGTTATTTTGGGTTTCTGGGGGCAGGCACAGAATCAAGTCAACACCCTTGAAATCATAAGCTTATCCTATGCCACTTGGACTTTGATCTAAAAGCATATGCCAGCCTCACAAATTTGATACAGTTGACTTTTAAAAACAGGTTTATCGTGAGACAGAAAAGAGGGCATAACGGTGTAGCATTTAAAAACCATCTTGTACTAAACAGGCAGTTTTAAAAAATAGGTTATTATTAACCCTACCTATTTCTTTGTGTTCCTCCTCGATTCCGCGTCTTGTCTAGAGAAATCCATTTTCTTGAATTTTATTCCTTTGTGTTCTTTCTATGTTACCATCTTTGCATATATCCCTAAATAATGAATTGTTTGCATGCACCTGCTTTGAACTGCGTGTAAATAAAATCACACTCCTATGTCGCTGGGTAGCACTTCTGTTTCCTCGGCCTTCTGCTTTAGAAATCTCTGCGTAGTGGTGCGCGTCGCTCTCATGAATGTTTTAGTGAGTGTGTTTTCACTGCTCTGGTGTGTCCCACTTACAAGACACTTGGCAGGTGATTTTTCAGTTCTGCTGCTGACAGACTTCCTCCCAGTCCTTCCCCTCCTCTTACGACGAGCAGCTGTCCTGGGAACACCCTTCCCTGCCTCCCCATGCGCGCGGGTCATCCTGAGCGTTTACAAGCGAGTCCTGTGTCCAGCCCTGCCAGGCGACACCAGCCTGTGTTCCACAGAGGTTGCGCCGATTTCCATTTCCTCCAGCACGTGTGCTCTCATCCTTCCGCAACTCCGTCTGCACTTGGCATTGCCAGGCTCTAGTTTTTGTCAACGTGCTGGCAGTGACATAGAGTTATGCTGTGGACTTAATTTGCATTTTACTCATTAATACTGTTGTTGAGTCTCATTTCATGTATTTGTTGGACCACTCATGTTTTCGCATCGCTGAGTATCTACTGATGTCTTCTGGGGTGCTTAGTTTTTCCATGGGCTTGTCTTTATTGATTATTAAAAAGTTATAGTATAAATACTAGTCCTTTATTGAAAGTGTTGAAAATAGGTTCTCAGTGTGGCTTTGTTGTCTCGCTGTAAGGTATCTTTTAATGAGTAGAAGCTTTCTTTTATTTGAACGTGCTTGAAATTATCAGTGTTTTCTGCTTGGGGGGATCTTGTTTAAGAAATCCTTTCCTACCTAGAGATCACAGGATCCTCTCAGGGTTTGTCTAGAAGGTTCAGTAAAAACGTCACTTTTTTTTTCAGTGTGGATGACGCAGTCGCTGCTGCGCCTTCTGGCCGAGGTCAAGCGCAGGAAGGACTCTGTGTGCAGATGGATTCCTCCGCCGACACCTGCCGTGCGCACTCGCTCAGGAATCAGTGCCAGGCGGCGCGGCGGCGTCTGGGCTCCAGCGTTCGCTCTGCCTCGGCGCCGCGGAGTTTGAACTGCTCCTCCTTGGGATACGTCTTGATTGCTGTTCCTGTATTCACATCTGGGTAAATCCGCCCTTATTTCTTCATAACAAGCCCTCATATCCAGTAGGGCAATTATTTCTACCTTGTTCTTCCTCAAGAATGACCTCGGTGACCCTCGGCCATTTGGTCCTCCTCCTACATTTTAGAAAGAGCGTGTAACGTGTGTGAGACACTGCGGTGGGAAATTTACTGGGATCACCTTGAACCTGCAGGTCAGTGTGTGCAGCGCGGACATGCGTTCCATACTGAGCTTTCATTAAACATTTTGGCATATCCCTTTTTACTTAGGCATTCTTTAACGTCTGTTTTTAAATGTCTTATACATCTTTGGCGAGATAATATTTCAACAGAATGCTTAAAATTTTCATTTCAAGTTCATTCGAAGGTGTCACATTTTTAATACATAAAATGGCATCATCTTTTCAATTATTCAAATAATTTTTGTTGCATAGAAATAATGCAATTATACCTTTTATATTGATTTTGTGTAGAACAATTTGCCAAATTCTTAATTGTAACAATTTACTTGTAGATCCTTAAAATTTCTGTAATCATATTTTCTAAAAATGACAATTTGTTTTTATTCCAGCTTTACCTGTATCTGTCTATTCCACGGTGCTTCCTTATTCTGCTGTTGATCTGAAGGAAAATGCTTGTCTCTCTCCGTTCTTTCTCTTTTTTTTTCACTTTTTTAGAAGATTTTATTTATTTATTTTTTAGAGAGGGAAGGGAGGGAGAAAGAGAGAGAGAGAGAAACATCAATGTGCAGTTGCTGGGGGCCATGGCCTGCAACCCAGGCATGTGCCCTGACTGGGAATTGAACCTGCGACACTTTGGTTCACAGCCCGCGCTCAATCCACTGAGCTATGCCAGCCAGGGCTCCCTCCGTTCTGTCCCCAGTCCTCAGACACAGCTTGTCACGTGCCAGCAAACAGAGCCAGCGGAACCTTGGGCTCCGCGGAGCCTCCATGTAGCAAAAGTGGGAGGGAAGGTGGAAAGCAAGCAGTCGGCATCATAGATAACTGACAGATTACACACGGGGTGGGGCAGAAGCAGGTGCACCGATGTGAGTACATGAGTCCGAATTTCTCCTTGTATCATTATTCTTTAGTAATTGTTGCATCGTCTTCCATGTGAACAGCCGTGAACTTTCGTTGGCCCCATCCTGTAGTGTATGAATGGAGATAAATGTCACAGGAGAACAGTACAAGGGGAGACAGAGACCAGGTCCGGGGGGTGTTTCAAACTGAGATGCGGCTCTCAGGTAGACCTCCAGATGGGTGACACTGAGCTAGGGACGGAGGGAAGGGAGCGAGTGAGCCACGGTGACCGTGAGGGAGGGTGTCCCAGGCAGAGGTAACGGCCTCGTGCAGGGGAATATGTCCACCTCCAGTGCGTCCCAGGGGAGCTGATGTGGAACTCGTGAGGGCAGGGTGGCGGGAGCGGAGGTCGGCGAGGTGACAGGGCCTGGGTGTTGGGGACACTGGCTTTTATGGCGCGTGACGGGGCGCCCCTGAAGAGTCTGATGGAGGACCCCCACGTCCAGCCGTAAGCTCTGAAAGCCCACGTGCGCTGCCGTATTTAGAACTAACTCGCGGGGCGGGGCGGGGCGGGGCGGGTGGGTGGGCACCAGGAACGGATGCGGGCGCGGTAAGGCGATGCCGGCACTCCAGCGGGACGCGGCTCCGAACGGGGCGGCCCGAGCGGTCGCGCCTAATGAGACTTCCTGACAGTCACGCCGTGGGACGCGGGAGGCGGAGGACAGTGAAGATTTACGGAACAGCTGGGAGATGAAGTTGCCAACTGGCCCGCGTGGGGTCGGGTTTCAGAGGGGGGGGCAGGGAGGGGAGCGCCAGGAGTCTGTTCATGAAAAGTGGCTTTCAGGGCGCCCACTGGACACTCATCACGAGGCCCGCTGCGGGCTCTTTGCAGACGGCTGGTGCCCGCCCCCAGCAGTCCCTCCCGCCCCTCCCACGAGTGCGGAGACAGAGCGTCCCAGGTGCCAGGGACGGGTGAGCTCTCCAGGCTCCCGAGTCATTTAATACTCGGAACAGCTGTGCCGATCAGCTGTCCCACGTGGTGCCTCCCGTGCGGGTCGGCAGGTCCTTCCGTCTCATCAGGTGACCACCCGCGTGTGTGTGTGTGTGTGTGTGTGTGTGTGTGCGCGTGCGCCCCAGGTGTGCCAGCGAAGTCTCCGCCCCTCGGCCTCCCAGACCCTTGAGAACAGCCTCAGGGAGGGTCTGCTGGTAACACGCTCACCGCAGATTTGTCTGTTTCACCCACAGCCTCCTTGTGGAAAGGTGAAACTTTTTTTCCCCCTCCTCTACCAGCACTTGGAAGATATTAATTACCCTGCCTTGTGGCTTCTGTTCTCACTGTTGCAAAATCATTCATCAGTCCAGTTGCTACTTTGTGTAGTGACCTGTTTTCCCCCTTGGCTCTTTGCAGTGCCCGGGAATGGGAATCGAACCGGCGACCCTTTGCTTCGCAGTCCAGTGCTCAGTCCACTGAGCCACACCAGCCAGCGCTGCCTTTTGAGTATTGATACTCAGTACTTGATTCTCCTTTAGGAGTACTGATTCTCCTTTATCTTTATTTGCTCTTTCTGGAACTCTACTCAGACAAAAATTAAAACTTTTCTGTCATGTTTCTCATCTCCTTTTTTTCCTGTTTCTGCATTCTGAATGATTTCTTCAGCGCTCTACATTCACTAATTAGTTTTCAATTTTCTCCAATCTTCTGTTTAGTCCATTAATGTAATTTAAATTTCATTGGGAGAAGATAAAATGGTGAGATCACTCTTTTTAAAAATTTTTCTGTTTCTAAATAAACTCTTGCTGCTTTAAAAAAATATTTTCCAGCTCTCATTTCTTTGAGCACACACAATGTCATTTATATTCTAATAACTCCCAGTCTGCGGTCCCTGCAGATTTCCTTCCTGCTGTCTGCCGTTTCAGCGGGCTCCCATGCGTGGTGCCTGGCTCCCCCGAGTTTTATGTTTATTTAAATGCCAACCAGTTACTTTCCTTGGGCTGACATGTGGGAATATTTCATACCTGGCTGTACGCAACTAGGATTTGGATCTGGTTTTTCCAGTGTCCTGGTATTTCTTTCATCAAACTGGGACAACTTTAAGTTAAACTTCCTTCCTTCCTTCCTTCCTTCCTTCCTGCTTTCCTTCCTTCCTTCCTCCCTTTCTTCCTCCCTCCCTCTCTCCTTCCCTCCTCCCTCCCTCCCTCCCTCCCACACAGACACTGTGATTGGGGCTGTGAACTGAGTGAAGTGACCCATTTTTCAGGAGTACCCCCCAACCCAAAGCGCACCAAAACTGAGGTCAGTCAATGTCGTGTTTGGACAGTGGCTTTATTCCTTTAGGATTCCGGCTTTATGAGATTCTCTACTTGGGGGCGGGTCTAAGTTCTCTCTCTCGATTCACATGAAGGCAGCAACCCAAGCCCCCCCACCCCCGTTCTGATGAGCCCCCCCTCCCCGGCCGAGCCAGCTTCGGTTCTCGCCCATTTCCCAAGTCTCTGCTCTTTTCTCACTTGGGCCCCTGCAGATGCTTCTTGTGGGCTGACCCGGCAACGTGGCACGGTGTCACTGCCTGTCGCCTGCCTATCTATCGAGCTATCGTGTTTCATCATCTGTTATTTAGTCCTTTAATTGTCGTAATAAAGAAGATCAAGGCCACCCAGGGTGTCTAGTTTGCTAGGAATGGAAGTCCCGAGGACCATTTTCATAGACTAATATTAGGATATCATGGATATTTTAATACAAAAGTTATAATAAATAGTACATGTTGAGTATTGGTCTGATATTTTCTTTGAAAGGTGTATTTTCCTTCTTATACTCATTTTAATATCTTATTAGTTAAGGACTTGGGACTATCTATACCCTACGTTATTACATTGTATACTTCTGATATATATTATATTTCCTTCAAAATTATTTTAGCACCTTAAACTCTAGAATCCAAGAAAAAATATTTTATAATAACAACCCTTAGGAGGTAAAATTGCGTGTTTGTTGTGTGGGAAGGGATGAAAACAGTTTTTATTTATATTATTTCTCTCTGAATTGTGTTCTGTAATTCTAAATAGATTACGCTTTTTAAACATCCATCTGATGCGGTAACTTTAAACACTGACGTTTTTCTAACAGTATCCACTAAGCACTTAATTTTGCTGCTCGGCTGGTGGAAGACACAATGCAAAGAGGGTTTTTAATCCTTTTTCTTAAATTAAGGAGATTTAGAAGGCAAATGCCATTGCGTGCAATAACTGCATTCATCAGACTGTGTTCCGGCTTCATTATCGCCAGCCGTACCTGTCTGAGCCCCTCTGAACCCCCGCCTGAGACACCCCCACTGGGACGTCCCACGTGTCCCAATAAAGTTCAAACGACGGAGAGCTGAGGAGAAGAGAACAAGGAAACCGGAGCCCCCGTGTGTGGGATTGTTCACTCGGAAGGACATGATGTCACCGGTGGCTTCTGCTGGCGTTTTCCAGTCTCCAGGGCGAACAGCCACAGCAACGTCCTTCCTCCTTAGCGGGGAGAGCTGGGGTCTTGTCCGAGGGCGGTGGGGAGGACCCACTCCTCTGCCCTGGCTCCAGCAGGAGCTCGGAGAGTGGAGTGTGAAGGGAGGGGCGCCGGAGAGAGAGAGTGGAGCGAGGGGAGGGGCAGGAACGACGGGAATCCCGCAGGCAGGCAATGCCTAAATATTTGAGCGAAGGGTGGTCCTATAACGCTGGCAGTCTTGAGGACACCCCAACCCCAGGGTGCTCAGGCACTCCCAGGACTTCCAGCGTGGGGGTTTACGTTGATCCAAAAACATGTAAATGAAGGGGAGAAGCAACAGACAGGTAGAGTGGCTTTATCCATTTCTTGGTCTGTTTTCTCGGTGGGGCTGGAGGCCCAGATGGGGATTTTGCAGTAACTGGAGGCTCCGCCCGCGGTAGCAGAGTCTGAGGGAGAAAGCCAAGCGTGGCCGACGCGGGGGGGTGCTGGATCGGAAAGCTGGGAGGGGCAGCGCAGGATCGGATTCCTGACGCTGGGTGAGGAAGGCTGGCCTGAGAAATCCCCGCACAGCGAGTGCTGTGGGGAGAGGGAGGAAGAGCCACGGCAAGTGCGGCGGAAAGAGGGTCAGGCGGGCTCACACTCCAGCTGGGAGCTCCGTGTCGGGCGTGTCCCAGCGGCTGGTTCCCAACTGCGGGCTCCCTGTGGGTTCACGGGCAGCAGCGGTGCCGGGGACGCAGAGGTTTGGCCCCCATGCAGAGAGACGCAGCGGCTCAGCCCGCCCTTGGGGCGCAGAGCGGGGCGCCGGCTGGGCCACTCCGAACCTCTGGGGGTTGCTTTACGGATAACACGGGTCCCCTTTCTCAGGAGTTGTGCTGGTAAATCCCTACTTTACTTACGCTGTTTGGACAATGATGCTGAAGAGAAATTTATGGAAGGTTCAGTTCGTCTGTGGCCTCCTAAATACATCGTGAAAGGAACACATCCGCCCAAGAAGAGATCTGTCTCCTGGCACAGCAGGGACCAGCCAGCCTCCTCGGGGCCGCGTGTTGCCAGCCTGTCCCGCACCAGGTAGCCGTAGTGTCTCCTTCGGAAGTAGCCTCCGGGGGCTCCTGGGGGACGCAGGCTCACGGCCACTCCATTCGACCCCAGGTCTGTGCACTCTGAGCAGCCTAGTTCTCCGGGTGGCTGATGACCTGAGTGTGCTCACCACGGCCAACAGGGACTGCCAGAGTCGGTAGGACGCATGCACACTGCTCACTGGCCTCCTGGCTTAGGACGCTGACCACACGATCCGTGCGCCTTCGTGTTCCTCTGTGGTCCTTGAGTTGATGCACACATGTATACGTGTGCACGCACACGCTTTATATAGATGCGTGTGGGCACACGTGCAGTTCAGTACTTTCGTAAAACCTAAAGCACAGAGATAGTGTACATGTGTTTCAGGAACCTACGTAACCTTGAGCAGCAAAGTCAGGAGGGCACGCCGGAACCGGAATGGTAAGTGAGGAAGCGGGGCCACATCTTCCTGCAGTGGGGGCCACGTGCCCTCGGCGGGGGAGGGTGGACACTGTGGGAATTGGATCAGGCGAGAGTCAGCAACGGGTGACAAATCCAGGAGCAGATCTGATGAATGCATCCAAGTGTCTCCCCTCAGCCTTCTCGTTGGTTTAAAAATGCTGATGCAGTGAAGAGATTGGACAGGACCATGATGGAGTGAGTGCCGTTCCCATCACTGGTGAGGGACAGATGGACACCGTGTGCTTCCGGGGTGAGGCCACACTGTGTGCTTCCGGGGTGAGGCCACACTGTGTGTTTCTGGGGTGAGGCCACGCTACCAGCTCTGTCGTGCTCTGGCTGGGAAGGCGTATCCTGAGCCCAGTCACCAGGGGACCTCAAGCAGCGCATGGAGAAAGTTCTTTTAGAAGGAAGAGGTCACAGTGTGTCCATCCAAAATGGGAAGACACTAAAAGGAAGAGGCTGAGGGAATGTTCTAGATGCCAAGGGACCGAGGACACAGGACAACTAAATGACCTCCTGTTGGAGGGAACACGAGTTATAAAGGGCAGGACTGGGTCAACAGCGGAACCGGAACACAGATGGGAGACGAGATAAAAGTGTTTTACATAAGTGTTACATTTACTGCGGGGGGGGGGGGAGGGGACTGTGCTGTGTCTATGCAAGGAGATGGCCCTGATATTAAATACTAATTAGTGATTAATTAGTAAGGAAGCCATTGTGTGCTGGAGGGTTCGAGGGTAAAAATAACACCCCGTGCAAAATTCCTTTCATCCATTTTCTGTCCTTTTTATACACACAGGAATTCATTTGTATAATTCATTGTTTTTCATTACCGAGCATTTTATTTACAATTTATAAAACCCGAGTTAAGTAAATATTTGTCTTCTGGAGAATACAGAGCACATATTTCCCTGTAAAGGCCTGTGAGGACAATAGCCATTCCTCACTTCTGTTTTCTTTTTTTTAAAAGATTTTATTTATTTATTTTTAGAGAGGGAAGAGAGGGAGATAGAGAGAGACATCCATGTGCGGTTGCTGGGGGTCATGGCCTGCAACCCAGGCATGTGCCCTGGCTGGGAATCGAACCTGCGACACTAGCTCACTTGTTTTCTAAAACACGCTGCTGCTCGGGCTGTAGAGGTATCTCAACACAGACCGTTTCCACAGCATCCGCGCATGGGGCTCCCTCCGCCCTCCCGCACTGTCCGAGTGGTGCGCGGACGTCCGTGCCGCCCCGAGCGCCCAGGGAAGCACCTGGCCCCTGCTCTGGGAGGGCCCGGGCGCGGCCGGGTCCCAGCACGGGTGGCAGGTCCCCGGCAGAACCGGGTGGGAAGCGGGTTTCACTCCCAAGAACGCCAGGCCGCCCGTGGTGATAAATGCAGACGCCGCTCCACCCGTCTGTTCAACCTGCCGCCTCACACCCGCGCCAAGGGGTCCCTCTCTCTCCCTGACCTCAGCTTTCTGTCCCCGAGCGCTCTAGTGACCTCATCTGGCGTGGGCGACCCAGACCTTAAATCGGCCGCTAACTCCATTAGGTGACGTCACCCCTGGCCCCGGGGCCCAGCCGGGCAGCAGCGGCGGCGCCTGCCCCCACCAGTGGGGGCTTCTCTCCGGCGGTCAGCGGGAGGACAGTGCAGCCCGCGCGTCCAGACCCCTTTCCTTGCTCTTCACCCGCCTCAGTTTCCCTGTGGTCGCCTTAGGAACGCTGAGAGGCTTTGCCGGAGGAGGGAGGGAGCGAGATGGCCAGTGGGTTTACCAGGAGACGGGGAGAACTGTTCTCTCCAGGATGGAAAGATCCCGAGACGCCTGGCGCTCCCGGGGCCCCTCGCCCCCCCCCCAGGCTGGCTCCAGGATGGTGCTCCCGCGTGGGCGGAGCTCCCGATTTCACGGCTGAAAGTAAAAGGACCCCCGAGTCCTTAGGAAAACTTATTAATACATTTGTCCCGGGTCAGCGGCCCTTCACCGCTGCAGGGCCGGTTTCCAGAAAACACCTCGAGGATCGAGAGCCCTCCCCTGGAACTCCTCGACCCGCCCCCAGAGGCGGGAAGAAACCCCCCGAAGAAGAAGGGCTTGTGTTCCTCGCTGCGCCCCGCGGAGAAACCCTGGCTAGCTCAGTTCTGGGGCATGGGCTCCATCCTGCAGGAGCGGTTTCACAGCAGCGCTGCGGCGCTCCTCCGCGCGCACCCCCGGGAGCGGCCGGCTGCGTCCGAGGGTCCCGGCGGGCTCTGACCCCGCGGGCGGAGGGGTGGGGGGCGGACAGCGGCCCGGCGAGGACCTGCCGCCCTCTCCTCGGCCGCCCAAATAGAAAGCAAGAGGGAAGCGCTTCAAACACACGTCAAAATAAAGTGTCCCCGTGGAGAGAGGAAAACATTTGCTTTCACGTGTGTCTGCAGGACTGTTTATTCTTTGCAAACGGGAGAAACCTGGGCTTTAAAAGTAAGTTTTATGAGTTTGGCGAACTGATGAATTTAGAAGAGGCGTTGAGGGAAAGCGTGTTTCTCTGTGACAGCCCGAAAACGCCGTGTCTTCAAATTCGAAACGCGCCTCTTAGTTATTAACAGGCTTTAATTCCACGTTCGTTCTCGCCGCCGTTTTAAAGCGTCGATGCACTTGCCCGAGTGCACGAAGGGCCCTGACATGCATGCACGCAGACTCCCCTGGAGGCAGCTGAGGCTGTCAGCGGTCCCGTCTGTTCTCGTTCCTCTCTCCGAAGTCGTACCGGGGTCATTTCCAACCAGTCCTCGGCAGCGCGTTTGCCCCGCGGCCGGTCCGTCTTGCTTCAAGCTCCTCCGTGAACAGTGAAACAAGCGCCGTGGGAGCGAGCGAGGACGACTCTGCGCGCGCTGCGGGGACGCGCAGGACGGCGCGGACCGCGGAGGGGAAGCGCTGGGCCTCGGTGCCGGGAGCGAGGGGGCCGTGGGGCCCGCGGACAAACGGCCTCCACCCGCCACGTGGGGGGGAGGGGCGGCCCCTCACTGCCCATCCTGTCCGGAGCCGCTGGGGCTCTGTCCTGGGCAACGCTGCTCCACCACACACACTCCTGCCGGTCCTCTCTCACGGAGGCTATTCACTGACTTTTCTTTTTCTTTAAGATTTTATTTATTTATTTTTAGAGAGGGAATGGAGGGAGAAAGAGAGAGAGAAACATCAATGTGCGGTTGCTGGTGGACGTGGCCTGCAACCCAGGCCTGTGCCCTGACTGGGAATCGAACCTGCGACGCTTTGGTTTGCAGCCGGCGCTCAATCCGCTGAGCTACGCCAGCCAGGGGTTTCACTTACTTTTTAAAATTAAGTTTTAATTGCAGTAGACTTACAACATAGTGTTCATTTTGGGTGTATAACCTAGGGATGAGACTCGTATGTGCCTCACAAAGGGGTCACCCCATAAGGCTGGGTTCACCCGACGTCACACGTGGTTGCCACCCTGTTACCGACCGTATTCCCCGCGCTGTACTTTGCGCCTCTGTGACTGTTTCTATAACCGGAAACTCGCGGGTCTTAATCCCTCCCACCCTTTTACCCAGGCCCGCCCCCCACCCATCTGGTGACCACCCATTTGTTCTCCGAGCCTGTGCATTCGTTTCTGTTTTGTTTGTTCTTTTATTTTGTTTTTCAGATTCCGCCAATGAGTGAAATCACGTGGTATTTGTCTTCCTCTGACTTGTTTCATTTAGCATGGTACCCCATAGTCCTATCTGTGCTGCTGCGAACGCTAGGATTCCCTTCTTTTTTATCGCTGAGTCATGCTCCACAAGTGTAGACGCACCGCATCTCCTTTATCCGTTTGCCTGTGGGTAAACACTTAGGATTTTGTGTGCTCACTTAGAAGCATAGTGGGGCACCTACCCTACGCTGCGTGCTGTGCAGAGAGAGCACTGAGCAGAGACAAGTGCATGCCCCCAGCCCTGCCTTCGAGAGCCTCCCCTCCGGTGCAGAGGGCAGGCACCACCAGCTGGTGCAGCTGCCCTCCCGGGCTGGGCGAGGACGCCAGGCTGGGGCGTGTGGCTGAGGACACTTCCAGTCTCCTGGGGACGCGACTCCTGGCCTGAGGCCTCCTGGGCCTTGCGCTCCTGCCGAGAGTTCGCCCGGGGAACTCAAGCATAGTGTGCGCATGTCTTGAATATTATAACAATTCCCCTGCATTATGGGTTTTAAAAAATGAGGGAAAGAAAGAATACTCCCTAAAATTCACACCCTGTAGGCTGTGTGTCGAGACGGGCTTCTCTCTTAAACCCCTGGGTACAGATACCCAAGGAGTGCCTGGGTGACTTCCGGCCAGGAATAAAACTCAAGGAAATTTACTGCAACTTGTTACCTCTCGCCGTGATACACAGTAACAACAAGTCTGTGAAATAGCGGGGCGTCTGAGGTGCTAATGGAAGACAGTCTTTCAGTTCCATGAAAGGGCTCCTGCATGGCTGCCAGACCAGGCCGGACAGGCGCCCCTCCCTTTTATCAGGATGAAGCTGACACGGTTGTTTACGGGGGAGAAGCGACCCTGAGAAGAGTTCTCACTGCATCGCCCCCAGACGCAGCTCCTCCACGAACTTGACCGCCCTGCTGGGAATTGCAAAGAGAAAAACTAGCAGCACCGTGAGCAAAGCTTCCAGGGCTTGCGTCGTGGTGTCCGGGATCGCGGAGGGCCCTGGCCCCGCTCCAGACTCCTAAATCCTGAGGGCCAAGGCAGGGGCCGGGGACCTGTGGGGTTTACACCTTTCCTCCGGAAACGATTTCCTTTCTCACGCGGCTGAAGCAGCACAGAGCTGCCCCGCTCGCCCTCGCCGGTTTCTGCGAATGGTGACATCTTGCATGGTGGCAGCACGGCATCACAACTGGGACCCGTGCACACGCGCGCGTGCGATATTTTGGGAAGCACACGCACTGCTTCCCCGCCCTCCGTCTTGTCCTGCCCCGCCCCCTCTGGAGGGTCAGCCTGGCCAGTGGTAAAAACCTGCCCGCCCCTCAGACGGGGACACACCCTCTCAAACGCAGCCACAGCTGAGTGTGGCTTCGCTCCAGCTGAGATTTCAGTTTCCCCTCACACACGTCCCTCCATGACCGACAGGTGCCCCGCCCGAAGCGTGCTTCCCCTCCCGGGTGCTGGGAGGTCCTTGTCCTTATTTAGCCACCAGATTCCTGCTCTCGGGAACGCTGGGACACGAGCCCCGCCCCGGCACAGCCCGCCCCCCAGTCCGATCTCACTTCCCCGGCGGGCACTTTCGAGGTCTGCTGACTCCGCTGTGTCACGTGCTCTGACCTGGTGACCAGCGCACAGGAGGCCTCTCCCGTGTCCCTGAAGCCACCGGAGCTGTGCCTTCCATGCTACACGGCTTGTTAAACATGTGTTCCTGGGCGCGGGGGTGGTGGTTAGGGGGGGTCAGCACTTGCCCACGACACCGGTTACTGTCGCTCTTTCCCCGATCCTCAGACGACAGTCTCACGGGCTCGCAAGCAGTGATTTTGGCGTTAGAGTTTCCGAGTTTGAGTACGGGAGGGCACACCTGTCTTTCTTAAACACAGTAGTCTTTCCCGCATGTGATGTCGCTTACAGGGGGCAAAGGGGATGCTGCTTCACTACGACTGTCACCACGCAGGGTGCGCTCTCCGCTGCAGCCCGGAGCCCAGGGGGGCTGCTGAGGACCCGTCTCGGCGGGTCGCCGGGCCCGCGGCTGCAGGTGTGGCGTTGGCCGCTGGCTGACCATTTCAGAGCATTCAAAGATGTGACCTGGGACGCTGAGTGCCGTCCCTCCTGCCGCGTTTTACCGCGTTTCCTTGCGTTCCTGTCCTGAACCGATACACTCTGTGCTAGAGTAACAAGGGCCCCCCCCCGAGGCTGTGGCCCCAGGTCCTGAGCCGCCTCTGCTTGCAGCCCGGGGTGGAAGCGGCCTGACCCGTCCTGGAGTCTGGGTCACAGCCGGAACAATTCCAGGGACCCCAGAAGGTGGGCGCAGCGCACGGATGCAGCGATGATTGTTTTGGGGCGCTCTGAGCCCTGGAGGGCTAGCTATTTTTGCGCATGCTTGATGAGCGCAGGAAGAGCGATGAGGAGAGCAGCTCCTAGGGAGCTCACGAGGGGTCTGGTTTACAGTGAGATGTGTTTGGGAGTGACAGCGTGGCAGAAGCCTGTCCCAGATTACCCCGGGCCCTCTGGGAGATCGATGTCAGGGGGGCGTGGGGGAGGCAGGAGCTCTGTGTGGGTGAGTCTGCATGGGGGAAGGGGAGAGGGGGGAGGGACGAGGGCTTCAGACAGATGTGCGCTGACTTCTGTCACAGGAGGGGGGACAGCGGGAGGGAGAGCTGCAGACGTGGCATTTTAAGGAAAGCTCAGCGACCGCAGGTGGCCCAGCACCAGAGGACGGATGTTCACGGCGGCAGAAAGACGCTTGTCCTGGTGCCTGCCACGCCCTGTCACCATCGGAGTAAGGCTCCGGGGACCTGCGGCCCTGGCACGGTCCCCACCACAGAGCTGAAGGTGATGTCACGTGTGCTCCCTGCCAGCGGCCCTCTGCCGAGTCTACCAGCAGGAGCGCGCCCGCTCCCACCTTGGGAGGGGTGCAGCGCTGCGGTCTCTGAGGTCTCTGAGGCCGAGGCTTCCATCCCTGCTCCCGGGGCCCCCCCCCGCCCTCCCCTGGACGTTCCCAGGTGGGGCATCTCCGTGGGACGTCAGACCCGACTCGTCCAAGTGTCGACATACCTCTGCGGCCCCGTGAGCCCAGCGACCGAGGCCTGAGTCTGCGAGTCTGCTTCCCGGCTCCGTGTCCTCTTCCACGGCGGGGCCTCTGCGTGGGCGGCCGAGGACGCCTCCTGGCCCTCCTGCTCCTCCTCTGACGGCGGTGAGCTCGCCCCACTCTCTGGTACCCGTCTCTAGGCGCTCCGCTGCAGCTTCCGGAAACCCAGCCAACTCCGCCGTTCCTGCAAACAGTCCATGCTCTTCACGCGTGTGAATCGCCACGCCGTCAGGAACCCTGCCGCCAGACCGGGACGCTCCCTGCGGCCCCCGAGGGTGACAGGCTCAGCAGCGGGGCTGCCGCCTTGGGCCAGGGACTGTGCGTGGCCGCCCTCCACCCGGGACGGGGCCTTCCTCGGTGGCCAGGTTGCGTGGAACCCAGCCCCCAGCCCTCCACTCGCCGTCTGGGCTTCCTTGTCATTGTCGTCGTCCCCTCACTCTTGGCACCGCCTGTGTCAGCCCAGGTCCTCGGGGAAGCAGATTTTGTGGCAGCCGGAGGCACGTGGCGTGGCGTCAGAGGGCCGCCCCAGCAGGGGACCACAGACTGGCTGGCTTCTGGACACAGTTCTGGGTCCGGAAGTCCAAAGTCAAGGGGAGGTCACGGCTGGGTCCTTGGGGATCGGTTTCGGGCCTGTAGCCTTGGCTTGGGAACAGCTCCGTCTCCCTGTCCCTCCTCACGTGCCCTTTCGTCTGTGCGGGCATGCTCCGAATCCCCTTCCCAGAAGGACACGGCCGCACTGTGTCGGAGCTCACCCACAAGCCTCTCGTCGGCCTGACTGTCTCTGCTCAGGCCCTGGAGGGTAGATGTGGGAGCAGGAGCTGGGGGTGGGCGGGGCGCGACTCAACCCGAGACAACACGCACGGAGTTCCTGGGGGACTCGCCGGTGGAGGACGGGCAGGAGGAGGGGTCAGTGCAGTGAGAGGCACCTGCGGACTGCGCTGAAGCCCTGAGACCCCTCCGAGGGGGGAAACACGGGCAGAGGAGGCTGGGCAGGAGGAAGAGCCCCAGGCTGCCTTGCGGCGGGGAGGGAGTCTTGGCTGGAGCGTGGGTGAGGGTCCCTGAGCAGATGGGTCACGCCCTGTGGTCACCCAAAATAGGTCCATTCCTCCCGGAGGGTTCTCTCTTCCTCAACGAGTGTGTAAGTTCTCGGGGACTCTGGGTCCAGTAGTGCGTGGACAACTGAGTTCCCGGACCACAGCTGATGAAACAGTTGGGGAGTTAGAGGGAGGGGGAATTAGAAGGCGGTGACCCGGGACCCAGAAATGGGGTGTGGGCTCGGGCAGGTCAGGGGGCGGACAGAAATGAGCAGGAGCCCAGGTGACAGAGGTGAGAGGGCGAGTGGACACCTCCGGGACGGAAGGGCCAACCTCCGGCTCCGGCTGTTCCGGGACCGGGTGTCTGGGTTTTCCAGGAGCTGCTCTACCACGTTGTCTAATACCTGCTTTGTGACCGCACGGGCACGCCATTGAAAGAGACGCTCTTTCCTTTCCTGAGTTCGAGGCAACTCCGCCGCCCAGGGAGAGAGAACGCAGTGACAAATGCCTCTTTTCAGTCCCCGTTGACTATTCTGAGTTGACCTGACCGAGCAGACACCCCAGGACCTGTGACTGCTGCCCTGGAGGGAACCCCACGACCTCCTCCGAACTGTGCCAACTTGTTCCCGGCTCCCTCCGCACCCCGGTCCCTTGTCCTTGCCAGGCTCTTCCCCTCCTTTCTGTCCTTCTTTTTGGGAAGACCAGGCAACGTTTGGAAGGCTTCCGCTGAGCTACATTTTCAAAAGCAAGACCTTCTTTCTTGTGAACACTTTGTTTTTCTTCCTCTCTCGTTGTCCATCAGAAACACAGATCTTTTTAAAAGTTTCCCATGCAGAGATTTGCAAATTTGTGTCTCAAAGGCCCCCCATTCATTTCGCGTTGGCTTCACCAGCTTCCTCTCCCGACAGCAGCCTGCCAGCCAGCCCCAGCGGGGCCAGGCTGGCCTCCTTTCTCCCCTTCCTCTTCTCCCCCCCCCCCACTCTCAGACGAGGCCCCTGCTTTTCATGCAGAGGTGGAGGTGGAGGAGCCCGAGTCGCCATGGCAGCAAGGTTGCTGTGGGCCTACAGCGGGGACTTGGGCTCTCATCTTTGGAAACAAATAATGACCTCACAGGCAGGGGGGAGAGGGCGAGCGAGAGAACGAGGAGGAAAACAGAGCAGGGCATCGGCTCAGAAAGGGGCAGAGGAGAGAGAGCAGGAGCCCTGGACGTGCATTCGCGGTGACATCACCGCTTTTCCCACAGAGCCCAGGGACGGGGGCGGTGCGGGCCACTCGGGGCCGGGGCCTGCTCTGGGGGCCGGGCCGCCTCCCCGGGCCTGAATGCCCTTTTTGTTGGGGAACAGTGGGCCACTCTGAGGGCTGCATAAAGGACGGACTCATTCACTGCAGTTGCCAGGAAGTCTGAGCCACTTGTGAGCGAACAATAGTGAACTTTATATCTCCCGGCCCCGGCTCCCCGCTCCAGCTGTGGGTCTGAATGCTAATGAGGGTGGCGCGCACACTCCTGGGGTTGGGGTAATACTTTATCCAGCCTTTTCCGTGAAGACGCGGCCACTGCCGCGGCCGAGAAGGGAGGCCGGTCCCGGGGAGGGGCGTGGGCCGGGCTGGGCGTTGTGGCGGGGAGACGGGAGTCAGCCTGGGAGGAAGGAAGAGAGAGAAAATCGCTTCTCTATTAGCTGGGAGGGTTTGCTGTTCTGCGTGAGACTCTCGGCTGACTGGGAGGAGAGAAGAGAAAAATGTCACTTTGGCCCGTACGTTCTAGAAGACTCCAGGTGCTTCCCGGGTCTCGAGGCCGCTTCTCGCTCTGCCCCCCGGCGGCAGCGTGGTCGGCAGCCTGAGCGGCCGGCGGCGCTCAGAACCACAGAGAGGCTCTTCCTCTCTCTCGGCTGCCCATGCTTGTTTTAGTAACCTCGTGTCCCAGGGACTCCAGTAATTTCTTTAAAAAGCAGTTCTCTGAGAAATGCACACTTGAATTGTTAATTCCCAGGCCTGTAGGTTCTGAGGACGCACCCCAAAAAGTGCCAGCAAGAGGGTCACAGTTGTTCCCCTGTGGGTGTTAAAGATCAGAACGAGCCACACACCAGGAATCGCGGTGGACACAGATTGGCCGTTTTATTATGAAAGGCGCCGCCCGGGAGAACGGGAGGCTAATGCCCAGAAGCCGGCACCCCCATCCAGGGTGTAGGGCAGGTTCTTATGGGGCAGAAGGGCTGGTGGGGCAAGGTGTACTCGGAGGAACTTGGAGCTTGGCGTTGATGGATGGTAAGGGGTGTCAGCGTGAGATCTTCAGGACAACAGACCCTTCACTTCCAAAAGGGTTACAGGGTTCAAGTTCCGGTCACGTCGGCCCTTTGGTTCTGTGTATGGGGGTGGGGGGATGGGTTGAGACTGGTTCCGGGGCAGCTGGATCAAAAAGTTCTCTCCTCTGTGCACATTTTGGCTGCATGACTTGAGGTTTCGGTCTGTTGTCCCTGAAAAGTGACTCGGTATCTCACTCAGCAGGCTAGGACCGTTCTGACCCTGTTCTGCGGACATGGAGGGGAATGCTGCAGGACGGGGTCTAGTGACCGGCTGCGGCGATGAGAGGTTTTGAGGAACCAGCCATGTGCCAGATGCTGTCACGGCCTTAGTTCCTCTCCGTACTCACCCTCAGAGATAAGTGGTATTTTCCTACTCTGAACACACACACACACAGGGCTGCTAGTGCCCTGCCTGCCCTGTGCCACAGCCCACCCGGCCCACCACTAAGGTCCGTGGTCAGGGAGAGACCATCCCTCGCTTCCTCCCTCCACCGCAGTTCACCAGCCAGGAAGCAAACTGTACCACAGGGGACAGACACACAAAGTCACACACCCTCAGATGGACCACCCTTCCCTCTCGATGAGCAGGAACAGAAAACGTGGCTCACACACAGGTGACAACATTGTGCAGAAACAGAAAATGCAGATAACGCATGGAAGCGGAGGAAATTCTCTGAAAAAATCCACATAGAGCAGACGAACACTGTATCATAACAATTAAAACTGAGTTAAATAGCCTCAAACAAACATGGGACGATACGGGGAAAAGGCTTAGATCAACAATGTTAAATGAGGACCAGAAGTGGGAACCACAGCGTAAAACATAGAACCAGGGTCCGTGGGACCCGGGGAAGAGGCAGAAGACAGTGGCACGATCGTATAGGACACACCTCCATCACAAGGTCCTCGGAGATGAACAGATTCAGCACAAATTTCACAAAGGCAAAGAAAGAAATCACTAAGGAAAACAACATGAGGATAGAATGACGATATAGAAGGGAACGAGAGGGGTGAGGGAGAAGGGTTGAATGGCTAGGGAGAAGACGAGAGCATGTGCGTCCTGTGCCATCTGCCCAGCTCAGCCAGGAAACGGCCCGTCCCTGTGTGGGACACTAATGCGGGTGGGGCCGTGAAGGAGACTTTGAAGACACAGCTAATATCTACAATCAATCGACTTTAAGTAAAGGACATTCTCTGGATAGCGTGGCTGAGCCTCATCCAGGTAACTGAAGGTTCTAAGAGCAAACACTGAGTTTCCAGGAAAAGAAAAAATTGTGCTTCAGGTTTGCGGCATCAAATTCTGCCCGAGTTTCTAGTCTGTTGGGTGGTCTGTCCTACAAATTTTAGATTCGCCTGCCTGCAAGCACATGGAGCCATTTCTTAAAATAAATATTTCTGCATCCCATTGACTCCATGCTATGGCTATATATCTTAGAAGTCAATCCTGCAATGTTCAGGATTTCTTCTTTTTCAGTGTCTTCTTTTCTGCATCAATCTTTGCTTTTATGGCCATCAACCAAATACACACACACACACACAGATAT
The DNA here is from genome assembly GCF_019186645.2 of Phyllostomus hastatus. Classification (NCBI taxonomy): domain Eukaryota; kingdom Metazoa; phylum Chordata; class Mammalia; order Chiroptera; family Phyllostomidae; genus Phyllostomus; species Phyllostomus hastatus. The sequence continues at coordinate 97,683,171 of NW_025333872.1, forward strand.
ATATATGCTTGGCACCTCTGAAGAAAAAAATAAAAGCAATGGAGCAGAGCTGGTATTTAAATTATAGTTCAAGGGATAAAAAGATGATGAAAACACTTTATTGAAATCTGAGATATACTTAGAGTAATGATAAGAGAAAAATTTATACCTCTACCATCTTTGTCAAAAAAGAACAAGAATACATTAATTAAAACATCAATTTTAAAAATAATGAGAAAATCAAAAACGTAAAGCAAGAGAAAGCAAAAAGAAAGGTTTAATGGGAATAAAAGGAGAAATTTATAAAGTAAGAATTCAGAAAAATAGTAGATTACATTAATTTTAACACTTTTTTAAAAGAATAGTACAAAACATTAGGTAATTTCATTAAAAACCAGCAGCAAACATTTGCAAAATAAAACATGGCGAGAACTAAATTACTCTTGGTACGGAAGAAATGGGGAAAGCAAACACAGCACATTACTCGTGCACACCTAGGCGAACAGAGGCAACAAGCCCGACGCATGAAGTGGGCAGCTTCTCAGTACAATGTAGTTTACCCAAACTGACTCCAGTAGATACAGAAAGTGTACACAGTCAATTACCATAGAACAAGTAGAAAAAAATATGTTAGGTGCTAGTTCTCAGAAAAGCGCCAAGCCGAAGAGTTTCACAGGGGAACACGACCAAACCTTCGGAGGAAAAGAAGCCCCAAGGCTACACGACTAGTCTCAGTACCTAGAAAATGAGGGGAACACCCCAAATTCCTTTTCTGAATGATGGGTAACGATGGTAGATAAGAAAGGTAACAGCGGAGGAAATCAGAGGCCGGTTTCACTCAGTGACACTAATGCGAAACGAGGAACAAATCCACGCTGAGGAGGGAGGGAGGGAGGGGATAGTCCAGTAGCTTATGAACAGAGTGGTACCCGAGTATCCTCGGCCTTGGAGCGTGGGTAGTGGGGGGAGGCTGGGGGACAGCCACCAACAGACCCTCGGCGCCGTGCATCATGTCGTTTCCTGTGTGATGGGGCAAGTCCGTTCTGAAAGTGTCTTGGATCTGCCGTGGGACCGAGATAGAAGTCCATGGGTTGATGTCGGAAACCAGCATCCACACCATGAAAGAATGAGTGTACCTAATATTGTGCATGGAGAGTATACATGCTGTACAGTGTTTATGTTCTACATATATGATTATATACACAGTAATATTATAGAATATACTGTATTACATGGTAATGTCCTAACATTAGGATGTGCTGTTATACTACTATGTATACTATGTATGTAATAATATATACTAATATTATATATTAGTATATATAATACACCTAATATACATACAATGTATAATACCTGTATATATGTGAACACATTTTTATTTGACTGGAGTGAATTGGGCTGGAATCAGAAGAACTGGTCTTAACTCCTGATTTCTAAAAAAAGAATATGTCATTGCATGCATGTGCCATGTAGGGTATATGCACATATGTGTGTGCGCTGTGTGTGTAACTGTGTGTTTCCACATTTGCATCCCCAGCTCTGTCCACTGAGAGGGCGCAGAAGCGTTGGCACCTAGAAGCCACGGCACACTTCACCACAGATCTCGGTTTCTGGTCCCACTGTTCCTGGAAGGGAGCGGAGGCCCCAGAGAGATGGCCAACTGCAGGGCTAGGCCGAGGAAGGTACACGGTGAGCCTGGAACATGCATTTTCTCAGAAGACAAAGATTCAAAAAGTGATGGGCAGCGTGTTCCCCGGGCACGGAAGCCAGTTTGCAGCGGCGTTCATCGGTCGGTCTGTACAATCTGAGCACCAGAATGGTCAAGGAGGGCGTGGAATTTTAAGCACTGAGAAAGTAAGAATCCATGAGATGAAGTTGGCAATAAGTAGATAACTAAGTGAATGATCTTGCAGAATTTGTCTAGAGCTTTCAGAAGACGAAGACAAGGCAGAGCCCACGGACCACATCTGTTGGGGTGTCGCAGCTATGGGGGCGGGGGGTGCAGAGGCAAACACCTCCCCTTTCCATCCTTTGAGTTGCCCCTTCATAGATTCACTTGTTTAGATGACAGTAGCTTAAACATATCTGGGGATTCCAATGGAATGAACCCCCCAAAGTGTGTCTGACTGACTTTCCCAGCAGCGCGGTGCTATGGAGGTAGCTCTGCACGTTTCAGGCATGCGGATGGAGGCCTGGAGAGGTGGTCACAGGTGGGTGCCGGGCCCCAGCCCCCTAGCAAGTGGACAGACATCCTGAGACCCTACCATCTAAGAGAAGGGTTGGGGTAGTAGTAACCGAGTGGGAACACGTGTGACTATACTATGTTCATATTTCATGACACAGCTTTGTGAGGCATCTGGAAGCCTCTTCACTTGCCTCTTAGGATTTATTGCCGGGCTCCCCAGGCTTCCAGTTTGGTCTCGTCTCCTCCGAGTGTGCACTTGGTGGGCGTGACAAACGACACGAAGCCGCACATTCCCTCCTGGAAAGCCCCCGTGGCGTCCCCGGGGGACCCTGCATCAGTGTGCGCGTCGGGGGAGCCGAGGTGTGCACGTCCCCGTGTGAGTGTGCAAATTACCCCCTCACCACCGTGAGTGTCCGGGGGTGAGCCGTGGCAGCTCCTTTTCCCCCTTCGCCTACAACCAGGCATGGACCGACGCCCCTCTCTGGGCGCGGGCCCCTGCACGGCGTGGCGGCCTTGCGCCAAGGAGCCCAGCGGGATTGCTGACGCTCCGGGGCCTGGGATGACCTGGAGCGACCGAGTGCATCGTGTGGCAGCAGAGCAGCCCCCTGTCCCTCTGCCCGTTGCCTCCAGAAGGACCCTGGGCCCACACCTTCATCGGACTCTCGCTCACCTTTCAGCGAAAAGCCTAGGTGTGCTGATGCATTTTTCAGCTCGTGGAATCCCAAAGGTACGGGGAATTTCTCACCCTCTTTTCTAACATGTTGGAACAGGTGATCTGTTGTTCTTGAAAACCTCATATTAACGGAGGCTCCGTGTCTCTGCGTGCCTGGGATGTCACCGGAGCACGGGGGAAGGGTGACCGTCCCTTTTGCAGGGTCTCCCGTGACCCCGAAGACGTGAGGGACTCTACCGGAGACTGACACTGGGTTTCCCCCTGGGGCAGGACGGCTCTTCCGTACGGCACGACCGAGAGCGGGGGGCGGGGGGGGGGGGCGGTGGCCAACAGCTGCGGTCTGACCGAAGTCCTGTCAGACGCGCTGTGAATTCACCAACTCCGGGCCCCCACGCCCCTGAGCTGTCAGCGCAGCGGCTCCCCAGACTCCCCACGGAATTTCAGAGAAGACCGTCCCTGTGTGAAACGCCAGTTGTGCTCAGCGTTCGCATCCCTTCAGAATGCAAAGAATTAACTGACTCACTTCCCCCTTGTAAAAATAGAAAGACAATGAATAATGGCCAAGCTGGAGGAAATCTTTTCACTTTGGCTGCGTCAGCTACCTTGTAATCCCTGCTCTGTCTTGCTGGGGGCTGAACCTTTCCCTGGTGAGTACGTAGCAATGGCATGTGGGTGTCCGTGGCACTTGGTCAGGGGCACAGAGGAGGGGCTCATGGGTGCCAGAAGCTTTGTCAGAACCAAGGTCAAGGCCTTTACTCCTTTTCTCCAGAATTCCTGTTTTTAAATTGGACATTTACCTAACGGAGATCTAAATGACTTCAATTTGGAAATCACAACCACACGTACAGAATAACACATAGGAAGTCTCACACGTTGCAACGCACGGGACCACATCGGTACAAAGCTCTTCGTTCCCTAGAACGTGTTTGTTGGAGGTTCCATGGTTCGCTTTCGCTGGAAGGCTAATGCAGGTCACGGCTCCACCCTCTTGTTGGAGGGTGCGTGCAGAGACACAAACACGCATGTTCACTCACTGCACAGCAGGAGGAAAGGTCTTCAGAATAGAATGGAAAAAAGGTTGAAGTTTACAAACTCGGCAAAAAACATGTCTTGTTTTGTGTTTCTTGTGGAAGAAATTATTAAGGGAAAAAAAGACACTAAAATTCACTGGCATGTGCCCCAAAGTTAATATTACAATAGCTCTTGTTATCTGGCTGCTTCTTCCATCGTTTTTTCTTAATATCCTAGAGCCTGCCTCCTGTTGTCAATGTTCTTTTTCACTGCATTTCTCCGTCTGTTTTCAAGGTTTCCTAGCTTCCTGGTTTTCTTTATTTTAAAAAATGGCTTGGATCATTTTTTGCCTTTGTTGTTTATCGTTCTGCCTTTGAATCTAATCATAGAAACTGAGTTCTTTATCCATGTTAATCATAAACAAGTTCAGCAAATTCAGTTCTTCAATTCTGTCTTCTTCCTTAGGGTTTCTTTCTTTCTTTCTTTCTTTCTTTCTTTCTTTCTTTCTTTCTTTCTTTCTTTCTTTCTTTCTTTCTTTCTTTCTTTCTTTCTTTCTTTCTCTCTCTCTCCCTCTCCCTCTCTCTCTCCTTCCTTTCTTCCTTCCCATTCTTTTTTGTTTTCTTTTTTCTCTCTTTCATCTTTTTCTTTTCCTCCTTCTTTTTCTTTCTTTCTTTCTTTCTTTCTTTCTTTTTATCTATCTATGCATCCCTCCATCTACCTATCTATCTAACAAATGTCAATTTTCAAGGGACTCGATGGAGTCAAAAAGATTTCCCCCAGCTTGGTCATTATTCATTGTCTTTCTATTTTTACAAGGGGGAAGTGAGTCAGTTAATTCTTTTCATTCTGAAAGGGTGCCAAAGTTGAGCACAACTGGCGTTTCAAACAGTGACAATCTTCTCTGAAATTCTATAGGGAGTTGGAGAAATAGAGGAAAACCATACATTTTAATTGACATGAATTTACATGAATTCAGAACCAAAATATTTGCTATTTTAGGATCTCCTAGTAGTTAGGATAAATCAAAGTCTCAGCAGAGTGCTGGTACATCAGCACATATATTCTCGCCAGGGCACAAATCCACACAGGGACAGACCTGAGTCACCTGGGCGTGGCCCCGGGGAGCCCGGTGGCCTTGCTGTGCACGGAGCTGGAGCCCGTGGTGCCGTGATCGAACCCGGGCCCCACGTCCGTCCAGTCACCAGATGAGGTTACTCAACACCCCTTCCTGACAGAAGGCTTGGCGAGGGTGACAGCTTTGGGTGACATTTGAAAAGAGGAAAGAACCACGCTTGATAACATATGGTCTGTGGGGATGGATGAAGGGTGGTGCAGGGTGGCCCTCTGTCACCACGGAGACAAGTAGGTGGGTGGCAGTGATGCCACACTGAGATGGACCACGACAGCGCGGGGGAAACGAAGACTTTCGCTGTGAGTTTGCCAGGTGTGCCGTGCAGGTGGGGTTCCTCGGTAGAGGGTCCCGGAAGGCGTGCAGATGTTTGGAGCTGGAACTCAGCACAGAAAAGCGGCCATCGTGAGCAAGTCAACCATCGTTAAAGCTGAACGAGTGTGCCCATCTCCAAAAGTGGGGGGAGGAAAGCCTTGGGTGCCGCCCCGCCTCCCTCTCCCCGAAGCACTGGAGTAGAGGGGTGCTGGGGTGAAGCCCACAGAGGAAGGCGCATCCCGCGGAGAGGGGACCGCTCCGGAAGCCTGGGATGGAAGCGCCGTGGAAACCCAGCGCTGCCCAGCAGCACAGGTGTCCCAGGGGCCGCTGGGGCAAGGCCCAGAAAGGACCCGCTGAAGAAGTCAGAGTCCCTGGTGACTCTGCCGCGGGCCCTCGGGTGGGGACAGAAGCCTGAGGGGCGGCGTTCGGGGGTGCTGGGAGTCAGGGCGCTGCAGTAACTCTGAAGCGGCCCGCACTGGACCCAGTCGAGACACCCAGGGGTGTCGGGGACGCGGGAGCGCTGACCGGTGCAGCCCAGTCTGGGGACGACTGCGCGGAGTTCTCCGGGCTGCCCCACCGGGAGCGGAGGCTCCCGGCCCCCTCTCTCCTCACGTGCCTGCGCGCTGGGACTTCTTTTGCACATTCCCCTCTCCCGCATCCCTTCCGAGTACCCCTTCTCCTCTTGACGCGCATGCTGTTCCGCATCGTTCCGTTCCACTTCCCTGCCTCCTTCCATCCAAGCTCAGCTCGACTAACCCGAGCTGACATCTGGTCCCTGGTTCTCAATGACTTCATTAGGAAAGGAAGACATCTCCTAAGGAATGCACTCTGGAGTCTCAGAACCGTGCCCAGCAGCCTGACTCGCTCTTGACCCCTTCCCTGTGGCTCTGGGGTCAGCCAGAACCATGCCCAGCAGCCTGACTCGCTCTTGACCCCTTCCCCGTGGTTCCGGGGTCAGCCAGAACCATGCCCAGCAGCCTGACTCGCTCTTGACACCTTCCCTGTGGCTCTGGGGTCAGCCAGAACCGTGCCCAGCAGCCTGACTCGCTCTTGACCCCTTCCCCGTGGCTCCGGGGTCAGCTGCAGGCTGGCCCGCGCTCTGGGGAGGTAGGAAACAGCTGTGCGTGCAGCACTGGGTCCGAGGTGTCACTAACGTTCAGCTGTCCCCGTGTTTGCCAAGAGCCTGTGTTGACCCGAGGATAGGAAAGGGAAACTCAGTTCAGGCATCTACTTCCTGTGAACTTCTAAGCTCCAAGCTCTGGGCTCCGCACTGGGCTGGGGGCACTTTCCTTTCAACCCGAGGAACCCCCTGCTGGCAGCTTCCTCGGGACGCCCCAGCACTTCCTGTCCCCGCGGCAGGGGGCACCGCCACAAGGCTGTGCTCTGCACCCCCAGAGCCTCACTGCCCGCAGAACGGGGAAGCGCTATTGTGCAATCGGCTGGAACGCGAACAAAGGAAAGCGAGGCTAACCAAACAATGCTGGCCCGGCGCACACTCACACACACTCACACACACTCACTCACACACAGGGGACTCTGCAGTTTCAAAAACACTCGGCGGTAGCGATGAGCGTAAGACCAGGGCTGCTTGGACTGAAGTGGGCCGAAGTTTCCAGAAGTGAGTTTTATGCAAGAAGACAGGCCGTGCGTGTGAGTCAGGCCTCTGTGACTCACTGAATGACTTGGGGCGAGTCCTTCGAGCTTCCCGCTGCTCAGCGGCCTCCGGCATTCCGGGGGGACAGTAGGTAGTACCCGGCTGGCTGTCGACAGCGCCCAGTGAGAGGGCTCGTCCTGAAAGCTTAGCACAGTGGCCGGCGCGCCGCCAACGCTCACAACCCAGCACTGAGTATCGGTTGCCTCGCTTTCCCTGCGGGCAGTCATGTTGCTAACAGAGCGGGGACGATTCACCCGGGCACGCGAAGGTCACACACGTACTTGAGGCAGGGCTGCCGGGGAGACCCCGGGGAGCAGAGCCCCAGGTGAAATCCCCTTCCGCACAGGCCCTGGGCCATGGGGAGCGCGGTGGCGCATGGGTGACACATCGGTGACAGTCTGAGTCAGCTCGGCATCTTTGTTCCGTCTTCGGTACAGAGCAAGATGCACCCGGGGCCACTCCCACTCAGGGTGTCCCCCCTCTCCACTTAGAGGACAGATGCCGCAAAGTGTCCCTTTCCAGTGGACTCTGGCCGTGCAAAGAGAGCAGCCTGTGGGCGAAGGAGATGCAGAGGACAGTGAGCAAGCCGCAGCTCTCCGCGTCGCACGGGGAGCTCCCCGGGAAGGCTGGGAGACACGGTGCAGGCGAAGGGAAAGCAGAATCGGACGTCGGCCGAAACAGGGTCAATGCGTCTGAGAGTGAAGGGACTAGGCCGGGGCCCCCCGGAACAGCTGGGGCAGCCTCGGCCGAGGCCACAGGGCCTGAACCCCGGCCGGTGCGGACCACCCTCCCTGGGAGCCCTGAGCCCCCCAGGCCGGCGGGAGCCCTGCTCGGGAGCCACCCAATCCGGGTCTTCCCTCGACTCCCAGCGACTCTCTGGGGTCCTCTCCGGCCGCAGTTTCGTCGTCTCTCTGTGAAGGGCAGTTCGTTTTTGCTAGGTCGCCCTCTTCCTTCAAAATAACTGGGGAACATTTCAGGTGAAGTAATCAGCCTAGAAAATCAAACTGAGGCACTTTCACGAAACTGATTTTGAGCATAGGGCTGAAGGGAGCCACGGGCATGATTTTAGGAGAACTCAAGACTTTGGTTGTGTTTCCCCAGGAGCTGTGCAGGCGTGCGGCGTGGCCGTGTGCATCTCTCACACACGCATTTCCATGCGCGCGTCTCCTTTACGGATTTGAGTCCTATGTGTGTGTCTACCATTTCTCCATGGATACACACGTCATCTGCAAATTCAGCAGGCTACCTCTGAACTCTAGGCCCAGTGAGCCCGAGCTGAGAGCTGGGATAGCAATTCAGCGAGTCCTGTGTTTGTCCGGATTCTCTACACCGCAGGCGGCGCCCCTGGTGCGCCAGCGTCCGGTCCTCCCCCGCTGCACCTGCTGTGCCAGAGCCCCCCACCTGTGGCCCCTCTTCCATCTGGCCCCCCCCCGCCTGTGGGCCTCCACATGGGGTTACAGTGCGCTCCCAAAGGATGTGCCCAGTTGTGATATCCCCTCGCGTTAAACCCTCTCGCGAGAGGGAACCTGGGAGTTAACAGTGACTAAACGAAGTATCAGCCAGCAGCAATCCGTGAGCCTTATTTGACTCTCCATTCAAACGAGCGAAATGAAAATTGTACACACGCGCACAACTTTGAAACACAAAGTATTTGGTGACGGTCTATCTGATGCTCTTAAAGAAGTGCTTTTCTCTAGTCCAATGTGATAGATGCTGAATTACGTCTGGGTGAACGCCGTGACGTCTAGAATTTGCATTACGTGTGGACGGGCTGGGGGAGTGGGAGGGGCTCGGATGAAACGGGAAGGTGTGGATTGTTGTGCGCTGTGGAGGCTGGTGAGGCCCACGTGAGATTTGTGATGCCATTCTCCACATTTTCGAGTATGATTTACATCATCTGTCTTCCTCAGACAAAAAGTAAACAAACAGATGAAGCCCTCCGTGACCTAGCCACCGCACCTGGAACACGGCCCACGGCCCGCAGCGTGGGGCCCGGCTGGCCTGCCTGGCCGGCTTCTCCGCCTGCATCCCTGGGTTCTCCCGGGGCCACCTCGTGGGGCTTCTCGGGGTCCCTCCCACTCGTGCCACCTTTTCCTGGCCCTGGGCCTTCGAGTCCGCCCTTCTCCCAGCCCGGGACGTGGGTTCTCCAGCTCTTGTCGTGGCTGCCTCCTTCCCATCATGCTGACCTCGGGTCCCGGGTCCCTTGGACATGCGTGGCCTCCAGTCCCGGGTCCCTTGGACACATGTGGCCAGCCGGTCCCAGGTCCCTTCACACGCATGGCCAGCCCCAGGAGCGTGCTCTCAGAACTGCTCTCTCGCGCCCGGTCCCTCTCCTTCCCGGGCGCCCCTTCCCTTGCTCTCTGGTTCGCCGCAGGCTCCCTCCCCGCGGCCCCTGACAACGGGGCTTTCACCGCCTCCTGCGCACTCCCACTCCAGCCTAGGAGACGGCCTGGTGCACGGCAGACAGTCAGTGGCTCCTGGCTGGACGAATAAATAAGCCTTGTGATCCCCGGTGACAAAGCAAAGTCCATTCCTGAGTGTGACAGTGCTTTCTTTTTCCTCCCTTTCCAAAATTAGATTAATGGGCACAGGAGGCATGTCTGTTATTTTCTTACTCTCTCTCTCGCTGAGAACCACCCGAGAGGAGACAGGCAGGAGAGGAGGAGCCTGCGCTCTCTCCCCTGGGAACTGAGCCCCGCTGCTGGCGGGGAGGGGCGGAGAACACTTTTCAGGAGGACAGGGAGAGCCTCCTCCTCGGCCTGGGCCTGGGCAGAGCCTCCTGGGCCCTGCTGCGCCCCCCACGCCCGCCCACCCGCCCGTCCGCCGGCCCGCCCCTTCTCCCTCTCCCCTGCTGAGCCCTCTCCCAGGACCTGCCATCACCGCCGCCTCCGACCTCCAATTCAGCTGCAGATAAACTCATAACCGGCTGCAAAATATACCTTGAATAATGAAAACAGGCTTCTTTTCTCCCCAAAGCAAAAGTATTTCTCGGTTTTCCCTGCTGTCCAGACCTCCTGACCACCTATCCCAGCCCCTGCTTCCGGAGTCTCCTTCCCAGATGCCCTCTGCATAAATACAGGTCGTACCAAAGAAGTCGTTTACAGTCTACCAAATACCATCAAAAAGCAAAATGTATGTGTGACGACGGTCTTGTATCTTGCAAGTTCAAAGCATAGGGCCCATTTTGCCTAAGGGGACAGAGTTGAGGAAACCGGGTCAGATTCATGGTCAATGCGCCCACAGATGGGTGCACCCGGCTCTCCCTTTGTGTGAGCGCCTCCCTCCCGAGGACCGCAATCACAAACATTCCGGAAGCTGCATTCCCCACGAAACGTAACAAAGGGAATTAGCCACAGTGCGTGAGCAGCGACTCTAAATAACAGAAGCAACAAAGAGAACCACGGCTGATGAAAGAAAGCCGGCGGTTACCATGTCAGTACCCTCTCCAAGTTAAGTTTCTAAACTGTATCGAGAGGTTGCTTACAGCTCCCATCAAAATGGAGCAAGATGAACTATAACAGGAACAAGTTGCTTTTCTGAATTGTTTTTACAAAGTGGCACCACCAGCGTAAAATAGTCTCCTGTCATACAAGTTCTACTTGTAAAATTAACTTTACAATGTTTTTTTTAAATGAAGAAATTATTTTTTTTTAATTTTTTATTTTAGATTTTATTTATTTATTTTTAGAGAGGGAAGGGAGGGAGATAGAGAGAGAGAGAGAAACATGAATGTGCGGTTGCTGGGGGTCATGGCCTGCAACCCAGGCATGTGCCCTGACTGGGAATCGAACCTAGGACACTTTGGTTCGCAGCCCGCGCTCAATCCACTGAGCTATGCCAGCCAGGGCAACTTTACAATGTTTTTAAAAGTTTTGAAATATTTTCATAGAGACTGTTTACCACTCCAGCCTCGAGGGAGGAAGACTAAGCAACCTCATTTTTCTGAGACTTGGTCCAGGATGCATGGACCTCCACTCTTCTCTTCAATATTTAATGTAAACTTTATTAATTTTTCCAAAAAATACGAGGCTCGGCGTCTAATTCACGCCCACCTCCAGGACGGCCCTGAAGCTCACCTTACGGGATGTAAGGCCCCCTAGCCCTGGTGGTACACTCTTGTGTCTGCTTTATGGTCGCGTCACTCCAGCCGTGTTTTTCTCCCCCAGCTTTAAACGGCGTCGGTCTGAAACAGGCGTCCGCGGCGAAACTATCTCACGGCCAGGAGTGCGGCAGCGGCGGCGAGACCAAGCAGCAGGCTGCCGTTCTCCGGGGACCCACAGCCCGGAGCCGGGGCGGCCGCCCCGCCCCTCCAACCACCCAGCTGACCAGCATCCGGACGGGCACCCCAAGGACGATTTTCAGAGTGGGGTGTACCCCAGGTTTCCCATGCAGTCCCCATACACCGCTCCCTTCTGCTCGCCCGATGCCGTCTTTCCCATTCCCAGCTACACATGTGACGAAGGCCAAGAATAGTCGTGAGAGCATCCCCAAAAAGGGCGACCAGTGTCGTGAGTGGAACAAAAACCGGTAAGCTGGGGAGGCTTAGACAATGAGTTACTTAAGGGGCTCACTGTGCATCGCCGCCCTCCGGTCGGCCTGGCAAGCGGAAGATGAAGCAGACAAGCTCTGCACGGCTCTGGAAGCGTGGAAGTTCAGATCAACGCATGCAGCTGCGTGACAGAGTGTCAGGGTAAGAACCTGGACGGGTTTCCTGCAGAGCAGGGAGCTCCGGTCCCCCGCAGAGCGCGGCTCCGCAGGCACGGACGGACGGCCTTGTCGGGTATGCTGCTGAAAGCGTGCCCGCGTGGGTCCCCCCAACCCAACCCTGGACAGCGGTGGGGCACACAGCCCACCAACCGTCCACAAGATCCCAGCTCCTCCCGCCCACCGTGAGGACAAGTCACTGAGAAGTCGTACCCAGCTGCGGAGGCCACACTCCTCAGCCGACTTTGCCTGGCTGCAGGGCCTTGCTCCTCGGTCTGTCCTTTAGATGGTTGGAGGATGCGAGGTGTGTCGTGTCCACAGCCCAGCAGTGAGGGAGCCGGTAGGCTCCAGCCTCGTTTCCTCGGCCACCTGCCGTGTGTCAGCTGACGACCGTGAGACCCTCATGGAGGACACGGGCACAGGACAAAGGAGGCTGGGACCCGGACAGCCGCCCACAGATCATGAACACACGCAGTGGGCTGAGTCCCAGGCCGGCATGAAGCCTGTGACACTTGGGGGCTTAATTATATATTTGAGAGCCGTTGCCAGGACCTTGGTAATACACACACCAAGTCTTCTTCCACTCTCCCGGAGTCTGTTGATTCTGAGCAAATACGGGTTGTTGCTGGGATTTGTGGATTCCACAGGAATTCCAGAGATCTATTTTTTCAGACGACCATTTTTTCTAGGACAAACGGTTATGAATCTGTTTTGTTTCAGCCCTCGTTAGAGGCCCTGTCCTGGGCGGTTTCAGCCAAACCTTCCCAGACGGGTAAGCGGAGCTGCCACCCTCAGGGTAGCGTGCCGGTCTTGGGCAGCACTGGTGGCGTTCGATCCCGAATTATCTCGGTGCTGAAAGGCCGAGGCCACAGACCTCAAAGGGGACCCCACAGGGGACAGAGGCGATCACGGTGCCCACACAGCCAGAGCTAGGGACAGTGACCAGAAGCCAGAAACCGGCACTTTTCCTGAACAAGGACCCAGCATGTCTGCCCCTTCGACGTGGCAAGGCACCGCTGCGAGCCACGTTTGCTCTGCGCGCACGCGGCACTTGTGCGTCCCCTCTGACGGGCAGTTCAAGTTCATTCCCACACCGCCGTGAAGGGTGGAGGCAGCCTCAGGACTCAGACAGCACCGGCGGTGGAAAGAGCGTGGCCCTGGTTGCACACTGACGCCGTCATTAGACCGTGCCCTGCCGTTGTTCGGGCGGAAACCGCGGGTCCACGTGGGTGGAGCGGGGCCCCGCGGCCACGGGAGGCTGACCCTTTGCCAGCCGCCGTCTCGGTTCTCTGCGCGAACCGGGCCCAGAAGCCGGCGTGTTGATGTCCCGCAGCCGCGCTCAGCAGGGCCTGAGAACGTCACCACTGAAGGCCGGACCTTCATCTCCAGCCAAATTCCGGCGGCGGGAGGGGCCGGGCCGGGCCCTGGGCCTGTGTTTCTGTCCTGTGCCTGGGCTCCTGTGTCACATGCACACGGACCCGGGGGTCGGACGGGGCAGCTGGAGGTCGCGCCGAGGGCGAGCGAGCGTGTGTCCCGGGCCTCAGCGGGCGGGGGGAGCCCTGAGAAGGGCAAGCATTTCCCCCCCTTAAGAGTTATGGGGGGTGGTCTAGGCCTCTAGGGTGTCTTAAACCTGCTGGGGCAGAACCGGCCTGCTGGGGAACTTGACGCTGTCCGTCAAGGGCAGGAAGGATGTGTGTCTTTGTCTTGGTGGGGTGGGTGGGTGGGGGTGCTTTCGTCACGCTGGCAGACAGAACTGTATAACTCTGTCGGGGCCCCACGGGCTCAGTCCTGCCAGTGTGGGTCTGAGTCTGCACCCAGCGTCCTCGGGCGGAAGGGACGAGCGTGCAGGTTGTCAGCACTTTCCCCGCTGACAGTGGGCACGGAGGCCCCACCTCCGACTGGACCCCTGCTGCTCCGGCCGAGGCGCTGACCTTTGGAAGGGGTGCAGCTAAAAGGCTCCCCGGGTCCCGAGGTTCGGAGTTCATGGCCGGCCGTGAGGGACCCGGGTGGGGCTGGGTGTTTGAGCCCAGACTCGCCGCTCACTCACGGCTCTGCTCGGTGGCCCCGCTGGGGTCTGTCACAGGGAAGCCCACCCCCACACGGCCCGGACGCCATGCCTGCCCCGCTGGTGCGGGTCCCCAGGGGGCCCTGCGCTGCGGCTGCCCATCGAGGAAGGGGCCCAGGGCCTTGTGGGCACATCTGCCGCCACTTCTCAGGGGGATGGCACAGCGCTGGCTCTGCTGTGTGTCAGTGTGCGGACCTGTGACGGTAGCTGTGTGACAGTGAGTTTCTGCCCCCAGGTCTGACGGTGCCAGGAACAGACGGACACCCAGAGCCCCAGCTCCCCCTAGTGGCGGGTGGGACCTCACCCAGGACTGCGCTTCTTACTCCCCGAAGTGTGCGTGGAACCCCCCACCGACCTTTTCTCCAGAGTCTTTTCACACGCCAAGGACCCCCGAAAATTTCCCAGCACTCATGGGGTCCTTTATCCCGCCAGCACGGGGCACCAGGCGTTTCCGGAGAGCCCCGGGGCCGCGGAGGGAATGCCTTGGGAGCTGGCCCGCCGCCTCCAGCTTCCCAGGCTGCCCTGGGGGTCTCGGGCCTATGGGCCTACGGGACGTCTGCTCCAGGGGTGGCGCAGGCAGCAGCACCCGCCCTCCCCAGCTCTCTCGTTGACCTCGTGGTTTGGATCGTGCCTCAGTGTCATGGAGATTGTTTCGACAAATTTTAACCCACTCGGCTCTGAGACAACCGTAAGAGACACCCCCCCACCCCCCCACCAAGGAGTCACCCCGAAAGGACAGCAGCAGCGACGATGATGATCCACAGGCCCAGCAAGGGCTGCCGGGCTCCCGACCTACCGCGTTTTCCCCCAAATTCGGAAGGACACAGTTTTATTTTTTCTCTTGAATTCTGTTTCTTCTACAAAGACATAGGGATGTGCTTTTACTCATGAGACGTGGTGTAGGGCACCTTTGCCAGGTGGTGCGGGCCAGGAGAGGGAAGGGGGGCACTTTCATGGATGGGCGTGAGGGGTGGACGGGTGTGCACAATGGATGGGTGTGCACAGTGGATGAGTGTGAGTGCTGCATGGGTGTGAGGGGTGGATGGGTGTGAGGGCTGCATGGGTGTGAGGGGTGGACAGGTGTGAGGGGTGGATGGTGGGAGGGCTGCATGGGTGCGAGGGGCGGACCTCTGTGAGCTCCCGTGCAGTCTGTCTGGGCTCAGTGTCCAGCCCCAGCACGTCACCGGACGTCTGTCCTTCAGCGTCCTCATGTTTGCAGGGCATCCACCCGGGAGCTCCACAGTGAGTCCCCGAGACAGCACTTGCACCCTGCTGAGGACGGTGACTGACCATGAGTGGGAGCTGTTACTATTAGAATTAGTGGGGCGCCCAAATCGTGAACCTCTGTGAGCTTGTACTGCAGCACCTTTATGCTTCGGGATTTTGCCGGAATCTAACAGACTATGGGACACTTAGAAGAAGGTGGCACTGTCTCCCGAGGCCCCGCGTGGTCCCATCGGCCCGAGGTGTGTGTCTCCGGCTGATGCAACTGCTGGAAACCAGAGGCCGTGCAGACCCAGATGCCTGCGGCGTGCGATCATGGGACGCGCTCTATTTGCAGGCGGCGCACGGAATTCTGACCCGAGTTATCTTGGGATGGCTTTTAAGTGGCCGGCGTGTGACGTGTTTTGGGCTCAGGCGCAGTCCCCACAGGACAGGTGTCCGTCAAGAATGTTGGCACGGATCTTGGAAACTTTTGTGGGGCGACCGGATCTCCAACAAATCTGAAGGCCCCAGAGCTGCCCCAGGCCGGCGGGGGGGGGCCGCGGGACCGTGGCCCCCGACGTGAAGGCAAAGACACAGGCTGTGGGTTGTTGGGCGGGAGGGGCAGACACGGATGCTTTCTGAAGCTGGCCCGTCTCTAGGACTTTGTGATCACAAAAGACATCGGCGGGGGGTCCGTGCTTTCCGTGGAAGGTGCTGGGGGTGCCCACTGAGCATTCGCCCACCTGGAACAAGCCTCGTGAACCCCGCACCCCCACGTGGCCGGGTGCGAGGTCTCGGCCAGGCGGCCTCTCCAGCTCTCCCGGGCCCCTCCGCCCAGGGTCCAGCCGGCTGCACGCGGTTCCCTTTGCCCATTCTGACCCGTTCCACTCCCCGCTGCTGAGGCTCCCAACCCGAGCCTCACGGCGTGCGTGAGCCGGCCTGGACTCACGGTGTTCCGGGGGGAGGAGAGGGAGAGAAGCCAGAGGAGGAAATACACGTCGGCACGTGCATCGGCAGGGAAAACGCTCCCTGTGTACGTGACACGGGCGGAAAGGGCCTGTCCCCTAAAGCGGGCCTCCCGGGCCCTCTCGCCTTCCCAGGGGAGACACGGGGGCAGGAACGAGTCACTTTCCGGGGCCTCGTCCCTGTTCCCTCCTCCCGCCCCCGGCACCCGCGGGGACGCGCGTGCGTGCACAGTGAGGGCGGTTTGGGGGCAGGGCTGGGCCACCGCAGGGTTTGCCGTGTCACCTCCGCTGACAAAGGGCGGGCCGGGGCTGTGTGACCGGATGGAAGCAGGGTCTCAGTGGAGACCCCCGAGGGGCCTCCTCCCTCGCACCGGACTCACTCGGAGGGCTGGGCCTCGGGCCCCCTGCCCCCGCTCCCCCAGGCCCTGGTCTCCATCCTCGAGTGTCTTCTTGCGGGCTGCCGGGGGAGGAGGCCCTCGTCACTTCTTTTGGAAGGTGGTTGTCACCCCGGTTGCCACTGGCGGGGGGTGGGGGGGGTTGTGCCCGATAATTGCAGTACTTCTCCGGCACTTCTGTCACCCAAATATGGCGCCGCGGCAGCTGACACCTCCTGGAAATAGCATGAAGATGTGCAGTGCACCATAAATAAACAGGAGAGACAGCCAGGAGGCTGCGCTAATCACCGCTTTGAAGCAGCCGGAATGACTGTAGTCGCAAGGGCCTCATGTTTCTGACTGCTTGTTTTGACTCGGCTGACACGGCTGGAGCGGAGGGTTGGACCCCGTTCCCCTCCTGGCCCTCCCCGCCCCACCCCCCGCCGCGACAGCTGCTGTTCCTTGACTCACAGGAAAGCGATTTCGCACCCTCCCCCGCCTCCCAGCTCTTTCCTGGCGGGGCTCCCTGTACGCCTCCACCCTCCTCCCCTCCTGGGGTGGCGGAGGGCGAGGAGGGCCCCTGGCCCGTGTCCCGGCCCTGCCCAGGCTCCTGGGGCACCTGCCAGCCGGCCCCAGTGTGTCTGCGGGCTCGGGACCTGGTGCTCGTCCCCGGCCGCGGTGGAAAGTGGAGTGTGGACTGGCCTCGGGCCACAAGGAACATGAGGGAGAAGCACCCCTCCGGGGTGGACCTCAGGAGGCCAGTGGCGCCGCCCGCCGCCCTTCAAGTGCACACGGGCAGCCTGAGCCACCTCCACCACCCTGAACTGCCCTGCGTGTCTCAGAGTAGGTAGGTGGGCGTGCTCTGAGCTCAGTGCCTGCCCTGATCCTGTGACTGCGGGTGTCACGGGGCCAGGCAGTCGCCAGGGGCCGCCTCCGCCGTGTGACTGCCCGGGTGGCCCTTCTCGGGCGTGACCTCGGGGCTGCCCTGGCGCCAGGTCCCTTGGGCTGGAGCACCCCACTGGGCTCCCGCATCCAGGAGCGCCCCCTTGTGGTGGGAAGAGCTTTGGACAGATTCTTTTAAAGAACTACCTTCCTAAACATTTTCTCAATTTTTTGTGTGTGTGTTTCCCTAATTCCCGGAGTGCAAAATATTAGTTCTTAGTGTGGAAATGAGCAGGGGAGATGGAGAGAAGGTGGAGGTAGTTTCATCATCTTCATCTTCTTCTTCAAGGGCGTTGTCATCCTCCTCATCATCATCCTCACCGTTGTTTGAAAGCCCAGTCCGGCCGCGCAGGTGCCCGCACACCTGGACAGGGACAA
Source organism: Phyllostomus hastatus (assembly GCF_019186645.2). NCBI lineage: Eukaryota > Metazoa > Chordata > Mammalia > Chiroptera > Phyllostomidae > Phyllostomus > Phyllostomus hastatus. Next base: position 97,700,754 of record NW_025333872.1, read on the forward strand.
CATCTCCCCCTCCTTGTTCTGGGCCCATCGGGAGCACAACTGTCACCTGCAAAAACACACATGAACGTTTCCCCCGAAAGGCACCCTCAGATGCTTGCGACCCTTATGTCTTCCCCAAAACACGCAGAGGTTCTTATGCTGTAAAAGCAATTCCGTATCATGTTAGGAGTCCCGGCTACATGTCAACAGCTGCTGGGTTCTTTGCCTTGTGTCTGCTCGCAAGCCCCGTCTTCCCCCAAGGCGGGGCCGCCCCTTGCCCCCTTTCTTACCTGCTGGAGGCCCTCGTTTCGTGTCTTGCACACAGTGATCCCTCCGTGAGGATTTGTGAATTAATCTGCTTAACCCCGCCCCCCACCGCCCCGTCCAAGTCCAGGTACCAGAAATCAGTTCTCCATCACCACGAGGACAGAAGCCCAACTCCCCTCTGCCTTCCGCCCGACTTTGAACCTTGGATCTAGCGAGTCATCTTTAGCCACCGGGTTAATGCACACAAACAAAACCGTATCGTCTCGGCTTAGAATGAAGCCTCTGTTTATGATCTTGGAAGGAGACGGGAGGGTCTATAATTCCCTAGAAGCACTGAAGTGCCCAAGAGCTCAGTTTTCTTTTCAGCCTTCGTCTCCAAAGGTGGAGAGGCTTTTGGACCTCGGTATCTGGTGGGTTCTCCCCAGGGGGCTTCTGGGGCAGGTGTGATGAGGTGTCCCACCGCCGGTCCTGGCGCGGCTTTTCCCCGACTCCTGATTGGAGGCCCCCGTCACTGATGAATTTGAAGTTGCGATGACTTGTGCGTCAGCAAAAAGATGAACTTTTAAGCAGGATTTGTCGAGAACATCAAGTTGTAGGGATAGATACAATTTAGGAAGAGAAGAGTTGGTGACAAGCTATTTTGTGTTTGCTTGGAAGTCAAAAAAAAAAACGTAAATCGGTAAATCATGTAAATTCTCCAAGGCATCCATTAATAGCCCCTTTCATGTGCTCAGTTCTTATAAAGATATCACGCTACCACGTCTTCACACAGGTGGAAGCGTGTCACATGTGATTTGTACACCCCCTCGTTCATTTTTATTTTTATTTTTCCATGAAGTCTGGTTCCTAAGCTGGGAGGGTTTTCCGTTGTTGTTATTTTCTTGCTTGCATTGGTGTCTGGAGAGATATTTGCCTACATTTTAACTTGTGAGGATGTTATCTTTCTTTCCTTAGGCAGAAAACAAACCAAAATTTCAGATCTTCTTGGTTTCCCACCTCTGAAATTCTCGGCTGCGCTCACAGTCTGCTGTATCAGGAAAGATGAACTTGGCCCCTGCGTGTGCTCTTGACAGTCGGCTGGGGCCGCGTGGCCCGCTCACCGCGCTCGCTGCACAGAGGGGAGGCGGACGCGGAGAATTCCACGGCCTGCGCCCGCGGAGGGGGTCGCCGAGCCGGGGCTGGGACTGAGCTCAAAGCCTCCTGCGTCCACTGCACATCGGAGCGACCCGAGTCTGACCCGGAGCGGACGGACACTTCCAGCTGAGTGCGTGCAGCGTGGGGAGGGCAGGGGGAGTGGGGAGCCCCGGAGGGGGACTGGACGGGCCCCTGCAGGCGTTTCTACCTTGGGGGCGTCCAGAGGGCACCTGATGTTTCCTGATGTTTCTTCATACCTGGTTTAAGTGTCCAGTTACGTGAAAACGTAGAGGAGAGCTCATCGGATGTGTCGTTCCTGTGAGTCCAGCATGAAAACTTTGGATTTCAGAATCAGGGTGTTCAAACAGCTGACAATTTTAGAAATGGTGCTAAATGAAAAAAGATGGATATAGTAAGATAAATGTTAAATTGTGCCCTTGCATTAACGAATCCAAAGGCAAAAAAAGAATCCCAAAGTGGATGAGCAATGGCTGAATGGCAGGTTGCGTGAGAGAGCTCTCAGGGTCTCGCAGCCCTCACCTTGGGGCAGACCCCCCCCGCCCCGGGGGAACTTGGGGCTGCCCGGCAAAGGGGTGGCGAGTTTGCTCACACTAACAGGTGTGCGGGAGGCAGAACAGTGTTTCGTGGGACATTCTAGGGTAAAGCGTATTCAGCAGCGAGTTCCCGTTTGACCAGGGAACCGAAGACCACAGGGACACTCGGGGACAGGTGTGACGGCTGGACCCCGAGTGTGAGCCAGAGACCCGGCCTGACAGACTTGAGCACCACCCCTGGAATTGGATTAGGGTCACCCTGCGGCTCCAGAGGGCGGGGCTGGCAGCAGCGAGGGAATGAGGGAGAGCTGCCTTTAATTCACTATGGGGAGGACGGATGCTCTCCCAATTAAGGCTGCCCGGTGCGTGGGGGGGTGGGGGGGGCGGCCTCACAGAGCCGCCAGAGACCGGGCCGGCGGGAGAACGTTTAATTACCAGGAAGTGCTCAAGGGCTCAATTTAATTTTCCATCCCCTTTTAAAAAATTAGAAATCATCTTGAACTGTGTGGCCCACTATATTATTATTTGATGATATCTTTCTTATATTAACCTTTCAGCTATTTTTTTCATAGAGGCAGGGAAAAAGATGGTTTTGTTAATTACTCGTAATGGTGTCTGGGCATTTGCCATGGAGAGACGCCGGCATTTGGGTGCATTGAGCCTTCAAAGTAGTGGAGTCATTGGTAAGTGCTTCCCTCTGTTAAGGAAAGTTCATCTGGAGACCAACGCGGTGCAAACACCCCACCACGTGTCAGCCCTCGGGGCCGACGCGGCCGCCGACTTCCACGTTTCCGTCACCAGAGAGTCGCTTCCTTGCGGACAGTAGCTTCGTCTTCTCCTTTATGTGCTCACACATTAGACCATAGTGATCATACAGTTACATTTTTACATGAATGAATGAAAGGATGAGTGAGTAAATAATTTACCAGAGATGTCTGAGCAGAATCTGCATAAATGAATGAATGAGCGAATGAATGAATGAATGAATGAATGTAAATAGGATTCTGTAAATAGATTTATACACTAGGCCAAGATTCGGTGACAGACTCAAAGGCGTTTTAATTTCAAAGACGGTACAGTTCTGTCCTCAAAATCCGTTGGTACTCTTATGTATGCAATATATGCGTTTGGACTCCAGGTTTTGTCTTGGCACTTGGTGGCCAAAGGAGAAATGTCCAGCTTCCAAAAATTCAAAACAGTTATTTTCTAGTCACCGAGTACCTATCAAATGCTGAAACAAGGATTCATTAGATTTTCTCAGCTTTAACATTTTTTTATTTTTTTATCTCTAAAGGAAGAAATAAAGACAAGAAAAGGTTTTGTGGAAGTTTAAAAGCGACATAAAAAATGAATCGTTTACTGTTTTCACGCTAGAGTCAACCCACAAATGTCATCTTTGCCAAAATCCCACTCCGTTATGGGTCCTCATGAGGTTCATGAGAACGGACCCTCCCGTCCCGCAGCCTGGGGTTGTATCTGTCACCCACGGAGTGGTGCTAACACTGAGGACGCCTCTGACCGCAGTGAGGGCGCTGAGAGCTTCCTGCACGCAGGGGAAGACTCATACACGCATTCCTGATTTCACTCTTCCAAAAGCTGGATAAGCTAAATAGTATTACTGAGTGTGCGGATGGCAAGTTACATGGCTAATAAGAGGGACGGTTACTTAAAGATCAGACGTAGGAAGCCCAGCTGAGCTGGGATCAGTAATTGCAGCAGACTGGAGGCGCTTCCCTCAGACACGCGATCTGAAGACTCCCGTGGCCTGACGGCCGTGGGGCTGGGGGTGCAGCCCGCTGGAAGGCGCGCGGAACAGTCTTCGCTCCGGCAGAAGCGGACGCCGCCCGGTCCCGTTCAGCCATCACGGGAAACTCCCGATAAGAAAAGCAATTTTATGTTAAGTCAAAGCTCTTCTCTGACAGACACGCAGAGAGTGTATTAAATTGTTATAAAACTGATTGCCCCTCTTCGAGGTTGGGTATTCAAGGATCTATCAGAAAATAACTCTGAATTACATGCTCAGGCTCAGCAATGACTGAGAATTAGTCACAAAAGTCAGATTTAAACAAGGGCAAATTGCTTCTCTTTTCCAGCATCACAGATTCAGACGGGGAGGCTGGCGCGGGATTAGGCCATCGGGATCAAAGGTTGTCATCGGCGGGGGGGGCGGGGGGGGGACTTAGAGGAAGTGCATGCCCGTGACACCAGACAGAAGAAACAAGCACCCAGTGTCTTTCCAAGGGGCCTCGAGTGAGACAGCAGGTGACATCCGAGAGAGCTGAATGGACTGGATGGGCGCAGGCTGGAGACGCCCTCGCCATTAGCAGTAGCGCCGCCTGGCGGTGACGGCGTGAGAATAAGTGAAACAAAGCCTGTAACGTTCCGCACGAGTCCTGGCCCGCTGATTGCTTCCCAGACCTGAGGGGGCATTTGCAACCGTCTACTGTGGCTTTGAAAAAATAAAGCAAAAGCCCCGGGAGGGACAGTAGGAGCGCCCTGCAGACAAAGCAGCCCCTTCAGGTCCTCCCAAGGGCCGTCGGGGGATGACGTAGCCGCGACAACCCGCAGGGTCGGCCGGAGAGCACGCACAGCGGGCCTGGGAGACTGACCCTGTTCCCTCATCAGCCTCCTCGTTTCACAACAGTCTTTCAGCCCAGCCTCGACTTTGTTCCTTCTGCAGAAATAAGATAACTAAGCATTTTTTCAAAGCCTAGCATGTGCTTGTTTTCCCCAAGAACTCTCCAGTTTGACTTCAGACCCTCTCTCAGTGATTCCCAAGTTGCTATTATTTCTGTATCTCAACCTCTCCACATGTGTCCCCATTTTCCAGATCTTTCTTAGACAGTATTTTGTAAACGTATCTATCAACATGGAACACCACTGAGTAAAAATAGGACTGGAAGATAAAACACGAATAAATGGATATCTTTATCTCCAAATATAAAATGTCAACATCCTCATAGACGCTCAGGGAAGCTATTTGTCCTCCCCCCGCCCCACAGCACTGACGGGGCAGAAGCTCATGAGGTCACTGTCGCCTGGAAATCTCTCAGCTCTGTGACCCCCGATAGTGCAGAACTACCCACCGTGCCCTGAGATCTAGTGACCTGGCCTGGGTCATCCTCAGTTGGTAAGTTCTTCAGGGGGATGGAAGGAAAATGAAAATGAAACATTTTTAGTCTGCATTCACAGCCTAAGAATGATTTTAAAACAATATACTTAAACACTCAAATCTAGTTTAATTGTAACTTTATCAACATAACTTTAAAATTAGGAATGTTTTTATTTAATGATGAATTGAGCCGTATATCTAAAGGCTCACGAAACATTAGAAATTGAAATAATTTGTTTCAGGGGCATATAATAATGACTCACAAATAAATGTATTGAGGAGAAATGAAGTTATATCATAAAAAATTTAACATTAAAATACCATATTTCACACAAGTCATCAATATTACAATATGATTGAACAACATTTTATGTGTATTTGATATAGTTTATTGTATATTTCACAGCAAACGTGGTCCAAATTTATAATATGCCTAATTAGTGAGAATTCTCACATAAATAATAATAGACTTATGGGAAATGCTGAAATATTTAAAATTTTCTTATTTGAAATTGATTTGTGTGATTCTATTTAAATTGACACCTTCTTTTCTGGGGTACATTTTATTTTTTATAGACTTTTTTTTAGTAATGCATTTTAATTTCAGATGGTGTGTTGTTTGGCATTTTCTCCTAAAAAAATGAGATTCCATTTTGCTCCTTTGAAGTTTTATGAAATGTCACCCAGATAACATCGTCACGGGTTCCATGTCAGATAGAAACATTCGGATTTCTCTCGCATTAATTATCACTAGAAGGCAGCTCTCACGACGGGAGGGTCATCTGCATTCGTGTGCGTTCCCCTGTTTTCATGATCCGACTTTGTTTTTGTTTTTCTATTGCTGTTTGACATTTCTGCTCTGAATGGTTGAGAAGTGTGTCTGGCAGCCGTTGTCAACCAGCCTGTGGCGCATTCACGACACTGCCCGTCAAGACACAGCGGAGCCGGACAGCAGCGCTGAAACGGGGACAGAGTCAGGGGCTGCTGGAGTCGGAGGCCCCCCCCCCCCGCTGCGGGGCTGCAGAGCGCCCCCACCCCCGGCCCCTGCCGACCCCCGTGTGTGTGTGGACAACACACTCGGACCCAGCACCAGCCGGCACACTAAGTGGCAGATGCTGAGATAACAGAAAGTGGGTTTTTTTAAAAAAGATTTTATTTATTTATGTATTTATTTTTAAAGAGGGGAAGAGAGAGAGAGAGAGAGAGAGAGAGAGAGAGAAACATCAATGTGCGGTTGCTGGGGGCCGTGGCCTGCAACCCAGGCATGTGCCCTGACTGGGAATCGAACCTGCAACACTTTAGTTTGCAGTCCACGTGCAATCCACTGAGCTACGCCAGCCAGGGTGAAAGTGGGGTTTTTGAATGTAACGCATCTCAGGCCACGCCTGTAACAAGCCACCCCGCCTTACAGGTGCCCACGTGACCTCGTGGATGAGAAAGCCCGAGACGTCGGATGGGTGAGTGATTTTCCAAGGGCTCGGAAGGTGGGGGTGCTAAGACCAGCCGAGCGTCGCACAGTCTTGGTGGTCGGCCTGCCCCTGGCCTCGTGCCTCCGTGACGGTGGCTCTGCGTCCCCCTGTCCTCCGGGGGGTCCCACTCTGGGTCTGTCCGGACGTCAGCACCAGGGGACCCTTCCACTTCCCCGCGTCACTGAGGGGTTCCTGCCGACGGAAGGGAGGCCCCGCTGCTCCAGCCAATCGCGTCTCTGTGTCTGTGTTCTCCGCTTCTATGTTAGTTGCTCGGTGACCTGGAGTCGATCTGTAGCAGATTTCCCAGGAATGGCGTATTTACTGAATATTTCTGTCCCCCTGGGTGGCCCCGGAACAGTTTTGCCACCTTCTCACATGTATGTTAACAGGAAAGAGCAAAAAAATTTGCCTACTGATGATCTTTTTGTTTCCATTTGGAGAGAAGCTTGTGGCGTTTGTTTGTTTTGTGGGTGCTGGCAACACTTCGCCCTCACCCTTGCAAACCAAACTGTGCCAGAGGGGGGGGGCGACACAGCTTCCTCTCCCGCCCAGGCACAGCTGGGAGCCCACCTTCGTTCCTCCTGCGTTTCCCCTCCTTGGCGCGTTCTCCCCACCATTTACGCAATCATGGCTCCTGCCCCCTGTCCAAGCTGCTCCGAATTCCTCAGCAAACCCTCCTATCTTCCCCTGGCATCTCCCGTCTCTCTCCGCCTGAGCGTGACAGGGCTTCGCACACGCTCCGGAGCCTCAGCCGGGCCTTGCAGAGCCTATTCTGCGGCTAAGTGCCTTTTATCTGGACTGCCACTCACACTTGCGTCTCTTATCTGTTTCCCTCTTCACCCTGAGTAGCGTTGCCTCCCTCTGGCTAGACTCTGAGTGTAAATAAAGCAATATTTAGCTTTCAATCACACCGTGTTAATTTGAGTTTTCCCCAGAGGCAGATCCCGAGATAAGGGTCGGGGTGCCAGGATTTGTGAGGTGACAGCCACCTGCGTGGGGACGAGGGGACGTGGGGACATGGGATGGGGACGGCAGGCAGCCTGGTGGGCAGCTAGCCCCAGCTGCAGACATGGGGCCGCAGAGTTGCCCGAGAAAGGGAGGGAGCGGGTCACCCCCCCTCCCCGCCCCAGGACTGCCCCAGGCACTCCGGTCGCGGGGACGGGCCAGGCCAGCCCAGGGTCAGCGGGAGGCTGGTGCAGAGGGACAATGTGTGTGCCACTGCGAGGTTGGGTGCCCCGGAAACAGTCGGGGGAGGGCGACCGTGTCCATTGTCACCCTCGCAGGGAGACCACCTCTCCCTCTGCGTCCATAACACACTCCTTTGGAAGTTTTCCAGAGTGAAGACGCATTTCTCCTTGTTGTCCCTGCACGCATGGCACAAAGGCTGGGTTGGGGACAAAGAAGACACTTTGGGGATGAAATGGAGCTTGGGGCCTGCCGGCCCTGTATATATTCCGAGGGAATGAACATATTTTAGTGTTGAAGAATGTTGCCGATTTTAACTCGTGAGGCTCGGATGACAAGGTCAGGGTACAAAGAAGTCGGGGAGAGGGGTGGGCGCATCTGTCTGAGCCCCTGTGTGTGTGTAGTGTCTGGGGAGACGGTGGGTGTCAGCCCAGGAGGGGGCGGCTCGGCCTCAGGCCACACACCGGTCTCCCCCTGTGTCCTCGGGCAACTGGACGTTGCGACGTGCCCAGCTGGTGGGGAGCGATGGCTAGCAGAACCTGTCCTCTGGTTACATTTTGGCAAACGTGTGCCGATCTTAAGTGCAGCAGGACCGTTTGGGACCATCTAAGAGTCCATCAGAGTTTTTTAAAGACTGGGACAACATTTCCTTCCCAACGTGCATGTGAACGTAATGGCCCTGGGGGAGGCGCTGCTCATCGCCCGCTTTGTCCGACTGCAGCGCAGAATCGCCGGGGTGGGGGGGGAGCGGGGGGGGCGGGGGACGGCTGAAACCCTGTCACCCCGCTCAGCCTGTGTGCGTGCGGTTCTAACGAGTCCGCTTCGGGTGGCTTGCACGTGGTGTTTCAGTACATCGATCGGTTTATGGTTTATTTTTAAAAACACAGATTCTTAAAACCACAGATTCTTACTCTGTAGATTGAGTTTATTGTGTGCAGTTACTGAGATTTGACATCTTTGCTCACTTGGCAGACACGGAGATCACGCGATAAAGCAGGAAAACCGAGCTGTTAACAATAGGATCGTTATTTTTTATAGAAACATCCATCAGATCATGGGCTTCTCTCCGTCTCCGTCTCTCCGTGCACGTCAGTGCATGCATGTATGTCTGCATGCATGCATGTGATGAACGTGCTGGGTGTCCCGACGGAGTTGGGAGAACAGCCTGGGGGTTCTGGGAGCTGAGGGAGCCTTTGTGTCCGGGCTGGACGGAGGAGCAGGTGCCGGGGAAGCCACGCGAGGAGCTGGGCCGAGCGGAAGAGGAAGCCTTTCAACCGCGCTGTCAATGGGGCTCCGCACAGAATGGGGCACTTGTCTGCGTTTCGGAGACCCAGCCCGGGATGAGTGCAGGGGGCGGGGCCAGCCGCAACCCGGCCTCAGGCAGCCGCTGGCTGGGGGAGGGTCTTCAGCCTCCCGGTGACGGTGACGAGCAGTGGCTGCCCCCCCCCCCTTCATGAGGAAGACCCGTGCCAACCGCCGCAGGCCCCCTCAGTGCTCACCAGCAGTGAGGCAATGGCCGAACACTGTCTACCTCGTGGAGATACCTGCCCGCCCCTTTCCTTAAGGAGCTGTATAGCCCTTTCTCTCCCCGATAACGAAAAAGAGAGGAAGCTAAAAATGCAGGCCTACGCCTTTCTGAGCCGCCTGTCCAGGGCACAGGGGGTGCACAGGGGGCCTAGGAAGCTGGGCTACACGGAGTCCCTGGGAAGTCACCCTCCTTGCAGAGGGAAGGGGGACTCACAGTCTTCAGAGGTGATAAACCAGAGATGTTCTGGAAAGTCTGAGCCTGCCACGTCCTGTCCCTGCTGTTCTGATTTTATATTTTCAAGAAATATGTAAACACTACAGAGACTTTATAACCATGGCATTTGTAGTGACTGTGGGTGAAGGGAGGTCTCCTTTTTAACTGAAACTGCACGCCACAGCGGGTGGTTTGGGGTCCGCTGCTTCCGGCCAGGGCCACCCTCCCACCGCATACACTAGTGGTGGTGGGGGGTCACACTCAGGGGTCTGTGCCTCCTCTTTGTGAGCCAGGAGGAGGTCACAGGGGTGGGGGCTGCGGAGCCAGGCGACTGCCGCCGCCGTCAGGAAAGCACTCGGTCCAGAAAGGAGGCTTTGATGGAGGGCCCGGGGGCCCGAGGGGCGCCCCCTGACTGCAGCGCCCCAGCCCAGCCTGGGACAGGGCACAAAGGACTGTTTGCTGGGACCCAACAGCAGGACAGCCTGGTGCCAAATTGCCTGCCACGGTTTGGAGACGCTGCCAAAGCCCTGTCCCCTTCATAATGGGGACGTTTGTCTTTGGGGAACACTGGAAGCTCTGCCACCCAGGGTTCCAGGGCCTGAGAACTTCCAGTGCTGGAGAGGGAACCCAGCCCAGGCCTCCTCCCCGCGAGGCTGGCTCCCCCCCCCAGTGCTGGGCGGCTTTGTCAAGGGCAGAGGAGGTCTTTGATGCAAGCCAACGGGACAAAAGCGGATTGTCTCACCTTCAAATAGAGGGGTTTCACCAGCCGGGGCGAAACCACGGGGGGGTGGGCAGGGAGTGGGCAGCAGCCAGCGCGCCCCTCCGAGTGTCCCGGCGCCCGGCCCCAGAGGAAGCCGAGGGGACACTCGGCTCGCAAAGGCCCGCTGCCAGCTCCGAAGACACTCCGCGGCCACGCGCATCTGTGCAAAGGGGGCCGGCACCGGGCTCCTCAGCAGGGGCCACCCCGCTTTTTCAACGGACCGTCCTGGGCTCCTGGCTGGGAATGGCACCCCCACAGCCCGGTTTGCTCAAGGTGACTTCTCCCCCGGCTTCGCAGTCTGGCACCAAGTGGTACATGCTCTGTCACTCGGGGGCGTGCTGGCCCGGCTCTGGGTCCCAACCGGAAGGACGAGGAGGCGCCACTGAGAGGAAGGCTCACCGGCGCTTTGAGTGGGGCCACCGTCCCGGGGCACCGTCTCGGCTGTGACGGAACTTAACGGTTTCTCTGCCTTCACCCTCAGACCTTCTATTATTAGCGAAACCTTTGAAAGAAGACTTTCTTTTGTGATATTGAAAAAGCCGCTTCGTTGGGCCTTATGTTTTCCATCCGGAAAATGAAATCGGCAAACGCGTCCTCCTTGCAAAGACGGGAAGGCCCTGCGGAGACGGACAGGAACACTCGGACAGACGGGCGTTCGGACGACAGACAGACGTACACACTTTGGTGCCACGTCATCCCTGAAAATGGGCCAATTTGTCCTGCGTGTCTGTGAGTAACTGATCGTTAACCATTTGCTGAGACTTATGTTTTAGGCACAGTGTCAACACCTCCAACTGCATCACCTTCTTTCACCCACAGAGCCTTCCGAATAGCCGGGCATGGCAGTCCTCCCTTTGCAGACGAGAATGGGAAGCCCTACAAGTCTGCATAGCCCACCCATGCCCAGGTAGCAGGTGGTAGTGTTGGGATTCGACCCCTCAGAGTCTAAAGCTTGCCTCTTCCTCTCCTGCTATCCGTGCAGGTGGGTCCCTGCACGTCACTGGCACCCAGTTCACACAGCTCGCCTCTGTGCAGGGTAGATCGAGGCCCACGAAGGCAGATGAGATTGTAAAGGTCCATCCTGCTTTTTCCCGCGGATCCTTCAGCAAAATCCGAGATGCGCCGCTAGTTTGGCCCAGGAGTGCGACTCCTGCACAGAGACTGGGAAGTTCAGCAGGACGTGACCTTCATCTAAGCACACAGGAAGGAGCGAGGGCTTCTTCTGGCCCCGCGAAGGTGCATGGACTGTTCTTTAGAAATCTGTCTTGGGTAATCAAGTCCCTTCGTTTGACACTCAAGGCTTCGTGCCCACCGTGGATAGATCCCCAATCCACACGGAAGTGCTGACTTTGAAGGATGGATGTTGGTGACACGGTGTAAAAACCGACGAGGAACGCCGTCGGAAGCCGCTGAGCAAGTCCAGAGAACACCCACGCCGGGATGGGACGGGTGGGGGAGACGAACTTGGCCCTTCCGATGCGCCGCGGGTGGCAGAGGCACGCTCTGCTGGGGCCGCACAGTTTCCGAGGCGCTTTCTGCACTTTCTAGAGTTACTGTGTAACATCAAACTTTTTAGGATGCTTTGTTTACTTTACAGACAGGTGTTAAATCCAAATCACGTCGGGATGAGATTTACCCGGTACGCACCTCGCTGTGGGGACATCTCGTTGTCCAAGCCCACGCTTCTAATGTGGATGAAGGGCCCAGACCCTAATGACAAGTCGAAAACGATTCGGTTGTTTCTGTCACCCCACAGTGTCCTGTCAGAGTTATTTTTGATCTTATACATTCCAAATTGCGGGACAGGTTTGGAAAAGGCCCTGAAAACTAGTGTGTGTGTGTGTGTGTGTGTGTGTGTGTACATTTTCCCAAAGGAATACAATCGTACACAGTTCCTAGTCAGCCCCGAACCGTCACTGAATGCCTCACTGCTGATTACCGGTGTGACATCTTCGGGGAAATCAGTCCTCATGTCATAGAGGCTGCAAATCGTGTTCAAGACCCTGCCAGAAATCAATGCAAACCCCACCTGCACGGGATCTCAGGCTGGCTTGCCTGTGGTTCCCACCTTTACTTCCTTGTTAGTTGCCTATGGACTTTTAAGGAGAAACCATGTTTGTATAACAGCAGAACGTCTTTACTTGCCGTTGATTTGGAAGGAAATTAGATCGCTCTGTTTGCTCTCCGTGGGCAGGTGAGCCTTGTGCAGCACTCCTGAGGTGCAGGGGGTGTCTCCGTAGGGGAGGGCTCCTGCACCGTCAGCTTTTCACCCGTGAGCGGAAGCTTTCATTGTACTAGGCTTTTCATGGTCCTCCTTTTGTCTCTTCTCTGTTTGAGGTTAGGGAGCACTCTTGCTACGTTTAAGAATAGAATGCTCTAGCAGATACATTTGAACTGCTGCCCCTTTCTAGAACACTCCATTACCGCATCGATCAGGCCACAGCCACCTGTACAGGGGTGGCTATAAGGAAACCATGATTAATTAAAGGTATCAAGAATGAAAAAACATCAGCAGTTAATTCCCTAATATCAGCCATAATAATCAATCATGTTACTTGAGCTCATTGCAATCTATGAATGGCAAATAGGCCTCACGTTGCAGAGCCGCTCACCGACAGTGCCTGCTGAGCTGTGCGTTGAAAAAGAGTCTAAGGTCAGGTCTGCTGCCTGGAGGACTGTGCTGCGATGGATTAGCAATGTCTGTTACGGCAACTTCACCCAGTCTGAGCCGAGCTGTTTTCGGACTTGCACGATCCGAAGAGGAAATGGACGAGACGGCTGACCAGACACGTTAGAAAACTTCCCAAGTCACACTGTCAGTGGGGAACAGAGCCGGAACAAAGGGCTGCCTGCAGCCTCACAGGGGGACACGGCCGTGAACAGAAGACATTAAGTCAGAAATAACATGCCAAGGGACCAGAGAACCTGGACTCCTCCCCACGTCCTGCCGCTCCTTGAAGAGACGTGAGTGCCCAGGGCTAATCTCGCAGAGTGCGAGTCTTCGCATCGATAACCTGGGACGTCTGTGCTTAGACCGCCAGCTCTAAGACAGTCCACTCTGTTCTGAGAAACTACAACGGAGCAGGCATGCACACCGGTAAATTAATGAATCAAGGGGGCCGTTATTAAAGGAACTCGAAAAGAGTCTGGAGGCTTTGCTGGAAATAAATGATGAAGATGGATTTATTCAAGGGTCTTGGAGTTTGCAAATGGGGAGCACAACTAGCAAAAAAAAACCCCCAGAGGGTTCCAAAGCAGAAAGAAAAGTTAAATGTTCTCGTACTAAATAGTGCATCCTTGAAAACCACCAGTCTCGCCTTCCTCGCCCTGGGACCGGACCAGGCCAGGCATCAGGATGATGGACGTCGGGTGGGCCGGCGGACGGGCGCCAGGAGGTCTGGTCACGTCCTGTCGGTCTGGGTAACGGATGTCAGGGTGATGTATGTGCCGGCCCTTCAGGGGGTTATTAGAGGGTTACCTGAAGGTCCAGAGGTATGTCCAGGCCTGGAGGAACGCCGGGAAAGTTAAAAAATGTTGAAGTTCCCAGGCCGGTTAGAACAAGAGTGGAGTCTTCTCGTGCCTCAGCCTTTGTGATGTGAATAATTATCGCAGCTCGGTTGAAACGACTTTATTTTACACAGTTCCCATCTTCCCTCTTTCCTCGGGTCATCCCCCAAAGCAGAGGCGGAACCTTTCCCCCGTGACTTGTACGTGAACGTGGTCGCATTGCTTCATTTTTCTGTCCCACCCTCCTGTTCTTTAGGATTCGGAACGATTACAGAGACATCCAGGAACAGAGGGCAAAGGGACCTTGCCCTGAGACCACCCTGTGTGAGCGGCTGTCCTTCTGTGTCTCGTTTTGTCACCTCGGAGAAGCGGACATCATAGATCTCATTGTCCCCGTTCTGCAGACGACGTCAGGAGCCTGCGCGAGGCCAGATGACTCTTGTGAGAACACAAAGCTGGCCCTGGCTGGCGTAGCTCAGTGGATTGAGCGCGGGCTGCAAACCAAAGTGTCGCAGGTTCGATTCCCAGTCAGGGCACATGCCTGGGTTGCAGGCCACGGCCCCCAGCAACCGCACATTGATGTTTCTCTCTCTCTCTCTTTCTCCCTCCCTTCCCTCTCTAAAAATAAATAAATAAAATCTTAAAAAAAAAAGAAAGAACATAAGGCGGGACAACCATGGACCGTGAAGTCCCTCCCTGATCTCTGACCACAAGGGAAAATATGCCTTTGGCTGTCTCGTGCCATTCCAGCCCCAGGAGAGGTGCTGTTGCCCGGGTGGGCCTGAGGTCCACAGCAGCTCCCATTCCCCCAGAAAACTGCTTTGTTTTCCCCTTAAATTCCAGTTGGCCTTGTATGGTTCCAGGATGCGTTTTCCCATGACCACATTGTATTTGCACACGGAGATCCAAGAATTTGGAACACCCATCCCTGGAATGCGCCTCCTCTTCGTGTGAACTGTGGCCCCGGAGCCCTCTGCCGGGGGGCGGCGGGGGGGGAGCGGGGCCCGAGCTTCGGCAAGTCCCCGCAGGGAACCGTATCTGAGCGGGGTCCGGGCTCCGGGAGGGCAGCCACTAACGCCTGCTCCTCGCAAGGCTCTCTTGAGCGCGATCCAAGGAGCAAATGCAGACGGCGTTGGCTGCAGAACTGCAGACGTCCTCCGGAGTTCCTCAGGCTGGGACAAAATGACTTTTGGGTTTGAGCAAAGCAAAGCGCAGAGGAAAGGCCGCTTGTCTCCCCGCCCTGGTGTGCTGCAGCCGCACGAGCTCCGTCCTCCCGTGCCCTCCCCGTGAAAAAAGCAACTGAGGCTAAGTCCACTCACAACACACGTGGCTGTGTGCCGCTCCCTCGGAGGTGTGGGGCACAGGCAGTGTGCTAGGAGCTCCGGAGGCGTAAACCTGACCTTGTCTGACTGTTCCTGGTGTTGCCCGAGCCAGGGAAAGGCTCCGGCTTTGGGACCTGAGCAGAGGAGAGACCAGAGACCGGAACGAGGTCTACCCTAACGCTTCAGCTTCCGGAAAACTCCTCCCAGGTGCATTTCTTCAGTGTCGGCCCCTGCTTTAAATGTCCTTAGTGTACCTGCTCAAGATATAGGCCATGGTACGGAGGGGAAGCATTGCAACTTGTTGGGATACACGGACCTTATCAGAAGTGCAAGGTAGGCACAGCTTTGTCACGTCCACTGCTAACGCGGGACTGAAACGATTACAGAAGAGGGTTCAGGGGGCGCAAACCGACTGTCTTCAATGCTTCCGAAGCACGCGGTCCCTGCTCCCGAGCCTGGAGACCTGCGAAGTGCAGGGGAGGCCCGCCGGCCTTCACCAAGAGGCCAGCAAGAGGCCAGCAAGAGACGAGGGGGAAGTGCGCTGGCCGGGGCCGCACAGCTGACCGCAGTTAGAGCGGTCGAGGGAGAAGGAGTGAGCAGCGCCTGGAGTCCGCCTGGCCCTCCGGCCCACCTAGCTGGTCTCCTGCTAAGCCACCCCGTCGTTCTCACAGGGCTCCCTGCTCTGCCGAAAACCCCTCGGCCCTGCTCCCCACGGAGGGGGGCCGTCAGGGAGCGGGATTCTGACCCTGACCCTGCGCTGGCTACAAAGATCCTTCCAATTGGGGGTTTGAATGGTGCAGGGGACCCAGCGGTGCTCCCCCCGGGCCAGGGGCTCCGCCACCCCACACCTCCAAACTGTCAGAAAGCCAGACCCTCAGAACTTGCCCCAGGCAGACCGAGTGCACACCTGCGTGCTAGCAGGAGCCGGTGCGCCGAGAATGGGACGGGCCTGCGCCGTCTTCCACTGGCCAGTGCTGAGTGGGAGCCTGCCTTCAGGGCTGCGGGATCGTTCCCAAGACACACGTTGTGTGTGTGTGTGTGTGTGTGTGTGTGTGTATGTGTGTGTGTGACCCCTTATCTGAGGTTTGGCTGTCCGAGGTTTCCGTTAACTGAGGTCAACCTTGGTCTGAAAGTACTAAATGGGAAACTCCATTTGTTTTAGTGGGATATTATGGGAAATTCATAGATTTGAAATCGTGCATGGTTCTGAGTGACGCGATACCATCTGGCTCCACCCTGCCCTGGACCGGAACCATGCCCTTGTCCAGGGTCAGCCTGCTGGTCACGTCAGGGCTGTCTGGGTCGTCAGATCGACTGTCACAGTACTGTCACAGGGCTTGTGTGAGAGTCCCCCGTGGTTTGCTTAGTAACGGCCCCAAGCCGTTCGCATCACTTTTATCACAGCCTATTGTTACAATTGTTCTATTCTATTCTTGGTTGTTGGTGTTAGTCTCTTCCTGGGCCTAATCTATAAATTACCCCGTAGCGCAGGTGTGCATGTGTAGGGGAAGATACAGTACATACGGGGTTTGGTGCTATCCACAGTTTCAGCCAGCCACCGGGGGTCGTAGGACGGGGCCCCGAGGATGAGGAGGGACTGCGGCACTGTCGCCGCGGCTGCGCTGTGAGAAACGGAGTTTGCTGGCGCAGCTCCCCGGGTCCCGCCGAGGAGGGCTCTGCGTCTGAACACACTGCACATCCAACACGAACGAGTCTCATTAAAAACCGGCATCTCTCATAACAGCCCCGAGGCGACTCACTTCTAACACCACAGACAGAAACGAGTCGACTGATTCTCTGTCCGGACAAAGCGAGGCTGACTGCACACACGAGCCCGCACTGAGAGGTGCTGTGCGGCTTCGACGGGACTCACAGACAGACGGCGGCACCGTACAGCACCTGGGGCGTCTGACCAGGTGACTTCGCTGAGAACCGCACCTGCGTGCCAGGTCCACTAGTGAGCACCTGCACGAGGCAGCTCCAGGACTGTGAGTGCGGGGCGTTCTGCACAAAAACACAAGGGTTCCTGTTTGGGGATCCCATGGGAAATGTCCATATCGGCTTTGCAGAGAGGGCACCGGGATGCAGACCATCTGGGTCCCGATGGGTCTGTGAGCGTCAGAAGGTCACCTGAGCTCAGGACGCCTTCTCCCAGGGCAGCACTGCATCGCTGGCAAGACCCAGGGACACTGGGACGCCCTTGCTGTGACTTGGAGTCTCCGTCCGGAAGACGAAAACATCGTGCATTAGTCCTGCAGAATCCAGAAATGTTAACCTTGGACTTTAACCACAGAGGCCACGCTGCCCTCGTAACTGGGAGAAGGAAGAGTTGTCCATGGACCTAACACTCCCCATGGCTTCAAGCAAAGAAGCCATTCTTCATGGTTGGTCTTGACTCAATGTCCCCTCGATTTAGGTAGAACTTCCGAGTCTCCCCCTGGGTGACTGGCTTTGGGCTGTGGGACGTGACCCACATCCACGCTGTTCCTGGCGCATTTGTAAGAGCACAGGCAGGCTGGCCGGGGAACAAAGGTGGTCGGTGAGTGACTGGGAATAATAACGACCGTGATGCGTACGGGTGACGCAAGACCAGCGGGCATCTCGGGGCGCACGCCGCCTACTCAGGCGTTTTTCCCTTTTCTCAGACGCTCTCTGACCGGTTGGTACTTCACAATGGAAAACGCCCTCTAGAGTGCTTGGTGTCTGGTTTGCTAAAACTCATCATCGTGGAGATGCCATGCAGGTCTAAAAGGCGTTGCAGTTATGTCACACTTGTGAATGTGTGCTTTCGTTGCTCGCGTTCCGTCAGTTCTTGTTTTCCTGTCTGTGGCCGTGAGCTGGGAGGGCGAGCTGACGCTGTCCTAATCGTGACGCGCACTTCTGTTGGACCTTCAGGAATAAGGGGCCGTTGGCACATGGGTACTGCGGACAATGAAGGTATTACAGGTTTTTTTTTTTTTAAGATTTTTATTTATTTATTTTTTAGGGAGGGAAGGGAAGGAGAAAGAGAGAGAGAAACATTAATGTGCGGTTGCTGGGGGTCACGGCCTGCAACCCAGGCATGTACCCTGACTGGGAATCGAACCTGCGATGCTTTGGTTTGCAGCCCGCGCTCAATCCACTGAACTATGCCAGCCAGGGTGGTATTACAAGCTTTTTAAAAGACTGTGCTTCCTTTCTGGAACATCCCTTTCCTGGTGGTCCCTTTGCCTTCCCACACAGCTGGGGGTCCAGACCAGGTTGAAGAGGAAACCTTGAAGACAAACGAGCTGAAGCAAACAGGTAGAATGCTGTTGTGACCCCTGGTCATTTTGCCGATCCTCAATACACGTCCCCAGAACTCTTCCGCCGCTGGGTCTGTCCTTCCTCCTGCCTGCTGCGGTCTGGGCTGAAGGGTCCGTCCACCCTGCTGTTTCTCTGCACACACACAACCCCACCGTCTTTCATGAAGAGCCGTGACTCTGCGTACAGAGGTTGTACTGCTGAAGTCCCACGGAAACCACTCAGAGGAAGTGACGTGAGAAGAACGGAAGTGTTTCCAATATTACAGGAAGGGCCCTGTAGCTTTCTTTGCTTACAGCCCGTAATATATGACTTTCATCCCTACAGCCATTTAGCCAAAAAGGTGCCTTGTTCCAGGCAATGAGTTTTGTTGTTATATTTTTACTGGAGTATGTTATATTTGCGTCTGCATGTTTCACAAAATTTATCATGTGCCATAAATCCCCTTTTCCAGGATTCATTAAATCACATTACGTATCATCCTCACTGCAGCTTGGGAGAACCTCTTTTGATGTTTATAAAAGACGAAGAAATGCATTCCTCGAGTGCTCGGGCAGACACACACAAATACATACACATGTACCGATATGGTTCTTAAACCTTTGTCTGCAAACAAAGCAGAACTCAGCACATGCGGTTTTATTACATCACAGGCCTTAGAAACTTTCCTGGTGGGTCAGTTCAGCCCCTTCCCAGGACAACACGAGTGAAACTCAGAAAGCCAGCGGCTCCCCCACAGCCTCGTGCGCCTCCTGTGACCCGCTCTTGAGTGAACCGCCTGCCCCCACGTCCCTTGCCTCCGGGTCTGACCTCGAGGAAATCCAAACTAACGCAAGGAGCTTTGGAATCAGATTTTTTAAAAAAGCTGGCGACCTTCGGGAACATCTGTCTCCACCCAGCAGGTTGTCAAACTGACGAGATCCTCCCTGTTTTTCCTTCTTCAACCACGAGCCGGGGGGTATCTTCACTGTCTACGGGGCCACGCAGCACAGAAGGGATGGGCCCTGGAAGGCTGAGCTTGAATATGGAACAGGAACCCTGGACGCTGGCTTTTGCTTTGGCCTTGCTGAGGACACAGTCAGACTTTCTCCGTGTTGAGCCGGAGGGAGACGGGACCTGGGAAACCCAGGGGCAGCCTTTCACGCGAATAAATCGCCTGGCCAGGCCACGTTCTCCTGTGCGTGGGTCCTTGGAATGCTGTCCTCGTGGTCCTGTGGGGCAGCCTGGTTTCCACCAGCAACACCATGCCACCCTCTTCATCACGGCCAGTTCCTTTTGTAAAGGAGAGTTGCTGTTTTTTTTTTCAATAGTTTATTTATTTATTTTTTAGAGAGGGAAGGGAGGGAGAAAGAGAGAGAGAGAAACATCAATGTGCGGTTGCTGGGGGTCATGGCCTGCAACCCAGGCATGTGCCCTGACTGGGAATCGAACCTGCAACACTTTGGTTCACAGCCCGTGCTCAATCTACTGAGCTACGCCAGCCAGGGCTTGAGTTGCTGTTTTTTACGTGACCATCTAGCAATGGTCCGTGATCTTCAAGTGCATGTACGGATTAGTGTGGAGTGTGTGAGTGTGAGTGTGTGTGTGTGTGTGTGTGTGCATTTCCCTACCTCCATTTTTACTCACAGGGACGAAGGACTCACGGACACGGACGACAGTGTGGTGATTACTCGGGGGAGGCGGGTATAGGGGGACGAAAAGGAAATGTAAAAAAATACAATGAGAAAAGATTCAAAATAACATATGACATACATTTCTCGGAACTTCACTCTTTGTTGCTTAACATTATTTTGCACATTGTTCTATGTTCACACATACAACCACTCCATTACATTCGATGGCTGTGTGATCCTCGTGATTTTCTAACAACCGCTATCGGTTGGGATGTGGTCAGGAAAGCAGGGCGACTCTGAGGGATCCCGAGGAGTCAGGCCGTACGCTGTCTGGGGGCCCACTGAGCGGCCCATGTGCATCTGTGGACCCCCGCACGGCACCGGGCCTGGGGTCAGCGGGGTCAGCAGCTGCGCACAAATGGGGGGACGAAGGCCGAACTTGGACCCGTGAGGATGAAAAGGAAGCACGCCTTCTCTCACTGCATGTGTTCTTGAGCATCCAGGGGTCCTACAGACCTACATCCAGGTAGCAGCCCTTCCCCACGGAGCGGCACCCGCACCTGCCCGGCCGGGATGAGCAGGATCTGGACGAGTGAAAGCAGCAGGAGCGGCCCACTTGGCTGCTGCCCTGCCCGCAGTTAATGAGCAGGTGCAGGCAAGGTGGAGGCGCACCTGCCGTCCGGCCCCCTTCCGACTCGGTGCAGCGCGTCTGCCCCCCGCCGCACCCCCCAACCCCCACCGCCAGTTCCTCCCGACGGGCCCAAGTCCAGAGACTTGCAAGGGAGGGAGTCTGGAAGCCCAGTCTCAACCCAGCTGGGCTCCGAGGTCGGTACGGCACCAGCCCCCTCCACACACACTGATGGAAACTGCGGGGTTCCCATCTTCTGAGTGTGCACGCAGCACTGCGTGCCCACAGCTTGGTTCCCTGTGCACGCACAGCTGGCCCAGAAGATGCGTGTGTTTTCCATTTTATCAGATACTGTTCAGTTTCACTCCAAAGAGAGGTTATACCAATTTATATTCCCATCAATGATGTATGAGAGTTCAGATTTCCCAACGTCCTCGCCAACAGAATGTGTCATCCTTTTTGATCTCTTCTGTTTCAATGGGTTAAAAAAACAGATCTCACTGTGGTTTTAATTTGCATGACTTTACTAGATGTATGGCAAAGCATCTCTTCAAAATGTTAAGCCCATTTGTATGTCCCCCTCTTAGTGACTGCAGCTGGCCATTTTTCTATGGTGTTCATTTTCCAGCTTTTAACATGGACTTATAGGAGCTCATTGTATTTTCTCAAAAAAAGTGTTTATTGTATACATGACAGCCATGTTCTCCAATTTGTCTTTTGTTTTTTTTTTCCATTTTATCTACATGAAAATTTACTTTTATGATGCTACACTTATCATATTTTGGTTATATGGCATTTAAGCATCCTGGTTTTTGAAAGAATTCTCTCCTTCATTTTGCAAAACGTTTGAAAGATGGGTGATGCAATTCCTGTTTCATCCAGGGGGAGCCTGAGGTTTCTAGGCGGCGAGGGACATATGGTCACACAGTAAGTGGTTAAATTGACCTGGGTCCCCGCAGGAAGCATATAGGACAGTCGGGTTTGGCATCTGAGGAATGTTTGATGAAGAGACTATTTGCAAAGGTCGGAGGGTCCTGGGAAGTCACAAGGAACAGTGTGGCTCCCCAGGACTAGTGACTGCGGGCACAGCCGTGGTCACCCCAGCATGAGGAGCAAGGGGGGGGACCTGCGGAGGGGCAGTGGGGCTCTTACAGGGGCACTGCCCTTTCGGCGGAGGGACGCGGCCAGCACGGGCTGCCCGGCCGCTCCGAGGAGCCGGAGAAATAAATACCCCTCTTTCCCTCCCTCTGTCAGACCCCTAACCGATAATGCTCAGTGACTAGACTCCAGGGGAAGCCAACGGCGGCAAAAGTATTATGAGATTTAGCTGGCAAAATAGAGTATTTAATGTCTCCTTGTGACTTTAGAGGAAATAAAATTATCAGGCCTTTCAGGGTTGTGACAGAGGAAGAGGAGATCGATGAAATTCACTGGGCACACACGAAAACCGCTGGTCAGTGCCCATCGTATATGAAAAAGAAAACAAGGACCTCAAAATGAAGATGAAGTTAACTGACTGCTTAGTCCCTTGAGCCAAAGGCTCGGGGAGCCCAGGGCAGCGGGATGTGCTGTTTCCAATGAGAGGGGCTTTCTCACTAAACTGTGACATGATCCTCTCACCCAGATCAGTTCACATGAGAGAAAGTTGCCTATCACAGGTTTTCATGGTACAGTGGGGCCACAGGAAGCTGGTAGATGCCCACAGGAAATTTCAGAAGTAAACCCTGCAGCTTATTGTACGGGAAAAACACGAGGGTGGCTGGCCGCAGTCAGATACCAGGCTGTGGGCGTGATCTAGAGGAAAAGAAGCTTGAATGATACGATCCAGACATACCACACTCCCCTCCGATTCTGGAAACTCCTCTTTCTAGTTTTGAAACTTGCGTGCTGGGTGAATTTGTGCAAGGAGAATCACGAACCAGAAAGACACTTGAGGAAATGGTTGAACTAGTCCAAAGACATATACACTCCTAAACCAGGAACAATAAAGAAAATCTAGAACAGAGTCCAGGAACATTAGAAAGAATCAATGTTCAGGACTTGAGAACGAAGGCGAGAAGAAGAGGGACATTTCCTGAAATGTTAGGCTTTCATGATGGAGAACAATGGCGCATTAAAGAGACTTGGGACATTCTCAGGATGTCCTCAGAAGCTGAGGAGAAGAAAAATAATAAATTCAGTTTATAAATTCTAAGTTGAGATACCTGAGGATCATTTTGGTAGAAATCCTTCAGGCAGTTGGAAATACAAGCCTGGGTTTGCACACTGAATACATAAATACATAAAGACATACTCCCCTCATGGAGTTGATAGCTAAAATTCTGACAGTGAGATAAGCGAGGTCTGATTTTAAGGAGAAAAGGGAAGGGGCCAAGGGTGAAACCTCGGGAGGATGAACTGACTTGAGGAACGCATCAGCACAGCTCACTGCGAGATAGGTGCTCGCCCTAGAACGAGAAAACTGTCCGCTTCCTGAGCGCAGGTTAAGGAAGGGGATCGGCACACAGGGGAGGGAGAGCCACAGCGGAACGCACAACTGTGCTGCCCCTGTCTTGGGTGAAGTGTGCTAACTTTCAGTCCATTGTTCTTAGGGTTTCTTTATTATCCCCATGATGTCTATCGTGCCTGTAGTGATGGCTCCTCTTGCCTCTTCTTTCTTTGTCCTTTGCTTGTCTAGATAAATGTTGATAATTTTGTTGATCTTTGTTGAGAAATAGCTTTAGGTTTCATTGATTTTTCTCCCATTGTTTTCCTGTTTTCATGTCATTGAGTTCCACTCTAACTTTTGTTATTTATTTTCACTGGCTTATTTTGGGTTTAATGTACTCTTTTTTTCTAGTTTCCTAAAATGGACGTTTATATTATTGAGTTTAGATATTTCTTCTTCTCTAATACATACATTTGGTGTCATGACTGTCCCTCTAAATACTGTTTTTACTCTAGAGTACACATTTTGACATGATATATTTTCATTTTTATTTACTTTAAAGTAGTCTTTAATTTCTCTTGAGTGCAGTGTAGTGTGGAAGGCTGAATCCGGAGTCCTGGCATGGCGTAAAGGTCGGTTCTGTGACTCACTAAGTCTGGAGCCCCCCGGCTACCCCTCCAACCACCACGCTCATCACAGCCACACAGCTCAGACCACGGCCCCACCAGCACCACCGCTGCCTCCAGACTGCCCCCTGTGCCCTCCACTGTGCTTTTGGTGCCCTGTACTTGCCTCCCATACATGCCTCACCCCATCTCTTGCAGTAGATACAATTGTCTTTACATGCAGAAATTTACCCAAGAACATAGCTAGTAGGGACTAGAGAGTGGAATTAGACATTCATGTTTGACTTTCTCTGGGGCATGAGATTCTTTTGCAGTTGGGTTATTTTAAAAATATTTAATTTATTTACTTTTAGAGAGAGGAGGGAAGGAGAAAGAGAGAGAGAAACATCAATGCGTGGTTGCCTCTTGCATGCCTCCTCCTGAGGACCTGGCCCACAACCCAGACATGTGCCCCGACTGGGAATCGAACCCACCACCCTTTGTTTCATAGGGCTGTGCTCAATCCACTGAGCTACACAAGCCAGGGCTGCAACTGGGTTTTTTGAGCTAGGGATAATACCTAGTCTCCCACTTTTCAAATCGCAGGGCCAGACCCTGCCTGTCTGCAGCCATCTCTCGTGTCCCCCAAAGAGTGTCCTTACGTTCTATGTTCTTCTGTCTTCATAGCAAGCAGCACCAAACCTCCTTAGGTCCCCACGGCCCCCCAAACACTCTCCCCCTCTGTCTTCTTCTTCCTAGGCAAAAATCTCAAAAGCGCTGTCTCTACTTCTTTGCTTCCCAATCTCCACCTCAGCCGGAGAACCTGGCTTTGCTTTCACCGAATCATTTGCCACAAATGATGTTCTATTGATTTCAATGGCTAGTCTTGGATGTTCATTTTATTGGGCTTCCTGGTAGCTTTAGACACAATGGGATATGTTTTCCTACTTGATAGCCTGTTTTTTCCTTGACACTATGGCACATCTGTTTCCTTCTCATTCCCCTTTTCCGGCTTCTCCCTTCTGACCTAGATTATGGTCCTGTTGTTCAGCCCCTCAGTCTTTCCTGTGTGCACCTGTGTGCTGGGAGATCCCCCCGACGCTCCTGGCTGTAGTCATCATCACTGCCCAGCGGCCCCGTGCCCACAGAACCACCCTGCACTTCTCCTCTGGGCTTCACACCAGGCCAGACCACCGCCACGTGCCCGCGTGCCCACAAACGCCTTGGAGACATCTCAAACTCTGCCTGGCAGATGCAACCCATCGATCCTCCCTGAATTATGTCTCCCCTGGCGCCCTTCATATATGTGCATTCCGGGGACGGAAGATGTGACTGAAACCTCTGCTCTTCTCCCTGATACCAGCTCAAGGAAACTCAACCGTGAGTTTTCATCTGTCAATCACAACTTATGAAGAAGCGAATCAGGGAATCAACAAAAAGAAATATTTATGGGGCCTGAACTTTATGCTTCTGACTAGTGTTTCAAGGTTAATGATAATAACAAACATATCACTGTGACTGTAATTTTTAAAGTTGATAATTGCACAACTTGGGAAATTCAGGGCGACGCTGCGGTGGAGAGATCTGAGGGTTGCCTTCGCTGTAGGAGACACGCCCCGGCCCGGCGGCTGGCCCGCCTTCTCCAGGGCTCTCCCAACGGGAGTCTTCTCGGCTGGCCCAGCTCTTCCGAATGCGCGCTGTATAGTCCAGGGAGGCAAGCGTGAGAGGTAACACCAATCAGAAGGGTATATGTTGAACGAAATCAGAACTTCATCTTTCTTTCCTACAGAAAGGTGCATTTGTCATGTAATTGTTCTTTCTGGGGAGACGGATTAACTCATCATTTCTAAATTCTTCTTCATTCAAAAACTCCTATGTGGCATCTAAGGAACAAAACGAATAAACAAGCAAAATAGAGACAGACTTATAGAGAGCAGATCGACCGCTTTTGGGGGCAGCTGGGAGGGGTGAGGATTGAGCAAAAAAAAAGGAAAAATAAGAAGAGAAAGCTCACGGACGCGGACAGCAGTGGGGTTATTGCTGGGAGAACGGGGGTGGGGGAGGTGTCGGGGGGTAAACGGCGACGGGCAGAGACTTCACTCGGGCTAAACACCGGACACGGTGCACAGATGTGGGTTGTGGGGCTGTGCACCCGAAACCTGTAATATTTTGTTAACCAGTGTCACCCCAATACAAATAAAAATAAATAAATATACTTTATCTTTATTAAAAAACAAATCCCCCCAGACTCTGATATGTTATTGCAATTGTGTTGGTGTGTGGGGATAATTTATCAGGTTTCTTTGAGGCTTAATAAAGCTGTTTGTGTGGGAATAGCTCCAGATGAAATTGGAGACAGAAGATTCTCTAGGTTGTTTGCTTAGATATATTGCCTGTTAGGAAACACATCAGAAGCGTGTTCAGTGGGAGCTTGCTTTCTTTTTCTCTTTTTCAATTTAAAAATGGAACACTATAGGGCTAAGTACATTCTCTCAATTCAGCCATTCACGAGAGTGGTTGATTATATTGATTTCTTTTCCCTACCAATTTCAATCACAATAATATGTATTTTTAAAGTGTTGCTTCATAGTTCTGCTCTGTTCGGAGAATCCCGAATCTTCCCTTTATCTCCTTGACATGTGCCAGCTGCAGCTATATTAAAACTCTACATTTTAATCTTTCTGAATTCAATCCTCTTGACGAATTTCTCCTTCCTCCGCGCCTGGAGTTCTGACTTCCAGAGCAGCTTTGTACACATGGGAGAGATAACCCACCGGGGGGACTTAGGAACTTGGGGTCAAATAACACGGCCCCTCTTTCTTCCTGCGTTTGGAGGTGCGACATGTGAACCCACGCTAAGGGGTGAGGGAAGCCCCGCTCTCGTTCGAGTTCCATAGATTCTCCAGGGAGAAACTGTGTCTCTTACAGAGTTCACACCCTGTCTGCCTTTGCTGTGCTACCCCATTTCTTCCAACTGCCATCCTGCAAGTGGAAAATCTTGCGGATTAAACATCGTGGAGTGTGGCTGAGGGGCGGTCACATGTCAGGGCGCTGCGCAGAGCAGGGAGGCTGGGCGTCTCGGTGTCAGGACGGGGAGGGTTTCGCGGTGTCTGTGCTGCCGACCAGGGCAGGGAAGTGTGAGGGAGGAACCTTTCGGATGCGTGTGTGGCCTTTCCGTGGGAGGCTCCTAGTGGGTGGCTCTCCCCTCTCGGGTCTGGGATACACCCAGGTGCATGCCTGCAAGCACACACACACACACACACACGCACACGCACACGCACGCACGCCCAGGAAAGCGCTCAGCTGGAAAGGAGACCCGGGGGTGCTTGTCTCTGCTCCCGCCGCCCAGTGCGTGCGTCCGCAGAGGGCTGCTCGGGACAGAGCCGTCGGGCCTCTCTGCCTGGGGGTGGGGGTGCGGGGTGCTTTAAGGGAGGGACTGTCATCCTCTCCTGTGGATTTGCCACGGGGAACAAGGTTAGTTTTCAGATCCGTGTAGTTGCAGAAAGAGGACTGCTGAGCGGCTGTGCTCTGCCCACGAGGAAGGAACAGCACGGAAGCGTGGAGCCCAGCGGGCGGGAGGGGAGCGGGCAGGTGAGAGGGAGCTGGGCTCGGGCCAGGGGGCTCCTGGCTGCACCCAACACGCCTCTCGGGGCCACTCCTCTTGGCGCCCTCCTCTCCACGCGCCTCTGTCTCCCCGCCGCTGCCAGTCAGCGTGCCCCCGTGGGTCAGGAGACAAGGCTGTTTCCTTTAAAAGGCCCCGACAAAATGATCTCTGCTCCAGCCACCCACTCTGCAGCAGAGCGGGGGAGCTGGAGGGAAAAGCCCCCTGCGGTCCCACGTTCTCCGGTCGGTGGAGGTCAGGACGCCTCACAGCCACGTGGGGAGGAAGAGGCAGACGCGACCTGCGAGCTCTCCGTGGGGGCGAGAACACAGACGCTGGCCAGGGCAGGTGACCTCTGGGTGCCACCCTGGAACCACGGCCAGGACACCCAGACGGAGACGAGACTCAGAGGCACTGACCGGGACAGAGCAGACAGAAAGGTCTGTCACCCAAGCCCCGGCCTGGGGACGCTGGGTGTCAGCCAGAGGCAGTCCGAGTACTCGTGGGGATCGAAGTCATTGGCTTATTACACGCCACCGTTTGAGTGACACTTCTCGAGGCGGCCCGAGTGCCTGTCCAGAGTGTCTGCGGACGTGCACCTCCCCGGGCCCCACCCCCAGCCTGTGTCCCCACGGGGGCGAGCCCTGGAAACTCGTCTTGCAGGGGCTCCCAGACGTGCGCTCGCCTCAGTCGGCCGGCCACTCCAGCCCCTTGCTCCTCGCCCTCTAGCGACGAAGTCTTCCTTCTGACCGTCCCTGGCCACTGAGTTCCCTCCGAACCCCGCTGCCTCGAAGGCGGCGGAGTTGCCGTCACTGGCTCCACTGTGGATTATTGCAACGACAGCGACCATCTCCTCGGGTCCGTCTTCCTCCCTCTGGCCCGTTTCGTGCATTCCTGCTAACCTTGCTCACACGGCCGCCTGCCTCTGAAACTCTTCAGCCAGGCCTCCTTATTACTAATTTGTAAATCTAAATGCCTTAGCCTGGTGTCTGAGCCCCTCTTCACTCTGACCCACGTTTAGCCTTCTCTGTCCCTTCCCTGGGCACTGGACCCGGCTGCCATTCTCTCTCTCTCTCTCCGTGGTGACACTCGCGTTCTGTTCATGCTGTGTACTGCTCCTCACCCCTTCCTCTCAGTGACACGGAATCCGTGACACCTCCCCAAGGAAGACGCCACGCACACCCCAGGCCACCGCAGCCAGCCGCTCGCCCTGCCGCCAGCAGGAGCTGGGTGACGAGTCTTGGGTTGGCGTGAGCCCCGGGAGTCTCTCTCCGCTCGCCCTGCAGCCCCTGGAGAGCGGGGGAGTGGGCGCCGGGCCAGCACTGCGCACTGGACCCGCTGAGTTCCTGGCTCCTGAGCGGTCTCAGTCGCTGCTCTGTGCCCTTCCCCATGACAGCAGCGTGCCCCTCCCCCAGGCTCACGCAGGTGGACAGTAACAAAGGGAGTCTCCTGGCCTCAGTCCAGTGTGCTTTCCTTTTCCTTGGTAGTACCTCCGGTTACCAGCACGGGTCCGCACTCACAGCACACTGGGTGAGCCTGGGAGGTAGCTGTGGGTGATCGTGAGAAAATCCCCTTCAACTGTCCCCAAAGGCAGCTCTCTGTCCAGGGTCCCCCCACACACAGAATGCTACCCACTCGTCCTGACTTCACGCATTCACGCAGCAGGCACTGCGCATCTTTACGGCCGAAGCCCAAGGAAGTTTCCGTAGGGCTTACAGGATGCATGGGACGAGTGTCTGTCCTCACGGAACTTAGAGTTTGGTGGGGGCAGGAACAGGTGGATGCAAATGAGTCTAAGCAAGGCTGGCTGTACCGGCCCCAGCTCACCTCCCCATGGCGGCCTCCTCCCCAAGCAAGGAAGAGGTGCCGGTTGGATCGGGCCGAGTCTTAAGGTGCAGGTGGTACCTAGTCCGAGCGTGGGACAGCCGGGGAGGCTTGGACCCCATGGCCTTGGACTTCCTGGCCTGGCCCATGTGGAGGGCGAACCCTCCGAGGCCTGGACGGCTAGCTGGCCATCCTCAACTGGTCTCTCCATCTCCTTCCTCCTCAACAACACAGCGGGTGGCCTTGGGGCCTCCCCCTTCCCTCTGCCCACGTTCTCCAGCCGCTGTCCGGAGACCGGGAGACTCAGGCTCTGGGGGGCGGGGCAGAAGGCGTACTGGTCCTCGCCAGGGAGCCCCGCCCCCAGCCACATTTTAAAGGACCCTCTGTGCAGCGGTGGGTGCTGGCAGTTACTAACCAAGGGTGCCTCGCCCCATCGGCTGGCTCTAGTTTGTAACTTCATCGGCAGTGGTGGGACACTGGTGCTTGTGGGACACACTGGTGCTTGTGGGACACATTGGTGCTTGTGGGACACACTGGTGCTTGTGGGGACACACTGGTGCTTGTGGGAGACATTGGTGCTTGTGGGACACACTGGTGCTTGTGGGACACACTGGTGCTTGTG
The DNA here is from genome assembly GCF_019186645.2 of Phyllostomus hastatus. NCBI lineage: Eukaryota > Metazoa > Chordata > Mammalia > Chiroptera > Phyllostomidae > Phyllostomus > Phyllostomus hastatus. The sequence continues at coordinate 97,730,387 of NW_025333872.1, forward strand.
GGGAGAGCTTGGGAAGTCCCGGGTCCTGGAAGTCTGGCTGGGGCCGCCAACACTGTCATCCAGCGCTTATTGGAAAATAGAGCTTCGTGGAGAAATCATGATGAAAAAACCCAATCCCACTGGTTTCACCCGAATTTCACAGTTTACAAAGCGCTTCCGCGGGATGAAGAAAAAGAGAAGCTTCGGAATATTTGATGTAAAGGCGACTATTTTCAAATGGCGCACACACACGATACGAATCCGTCCCCTGTATCGCTTCAAGGACTCTGGCTGAATTATGGAAAACATTTCAGAAAACATCTAATGGTTTTGGAAGAGTCTGCAATTCAACCCCCGATTGTTTGCGTTCTGTTTCCCAGGGACCCGCTCAGCCCCGCAGCAGCAGCAGCACTGACGGTGCCCGTCCGCGTTTCTGTGCCACAGACACACCGACGCCTCCGAGGACCACGACCACGCGTGGCAGTTAGTGGGCGTGACTCGGGGTGCGAACCCCGCCCCCCGTCCTTTCTCCCCAGCTCAGGTTAGCTGTCAACGTGCATGTGACATCACTTCGGGGCCCAGGGCCGCAGAGATGTCACCTTCCGAGCGACAAGAGGCCGGCGTCCCCGGGAAGGGAGCTCGGGTGACGGATGAAGATGTCAACCGTGGCCCGTTCATCACTGCGCCGGGGGCCCGCTCCGACTGAGAGCTTTCACTGTGTATTCACAGCAAAGACACTTAATTAATGACTAGGCCTAATCGGGCTGTCTTATTATTTACAGGGACCCCCGTGTGGCTTAGCTCAACCGATGCGCAGACAAACCGGCCTCGAGGAGGCGTTAATTAATAATTCTGCGCCAGGCGCTCCGAGAGTTGCCGTCGCCGCCGAGCTCTGGGGTGATTTACAGCACCTCCTCCGCCACGTTCTCGCTGTCCCCTGCATGCAAATCAGTGGCCGCCCCCCCAGCGGGTCCTGCTGTCCCAGCTGCACCGGGCCTTGTTTGCTGCAGACACACTCTTATCTGCGCGCGGCGCTTAATGGAGACGGATGCCCGACCGCGCAGAGTCCCGGCGTCTTTCTCGGACGCGAGGCCCCAAAGCCCTTTCGCACATTTGCCGAGCCCCAGCTGGGCTCGGATGCGGAGCGGATTCACCGACCCAAGTGGGCCTAAAACGGATGGAACATAGCATCGCCCGCTCTTGGGACTCGCTGTCGTCGGGAGTCCAGTACTGTCACACGAGGTGAAGTTGTGCTGCTGTTGCCCCAGAAGCAGCAGAGAGCCCGCTGGGAGGAGAGAGACAGAGATCAAGGGCTGCTGGCAGGGTCTGGGAGGCTCCTCGGAGCGGGCAGCGGGGGCTGCCTCGGGTCCTGAGGGACAACAAGGAAGACGATTGAAATCGTGTGAGAGAGAGACAAAGCTGATACCAACTCGGAGGGTGCGTTGGAAGGGCACGAGGCTGGACGCCAGAGCCTCAGTCGGATCTCTCCAGTCGATGGGGACAGGGATTTGTGATCTGGGTCAAAATCGGGTCCAAGCACCGGAACTCGAACAAAAAATTATATTGGCTAGATTTCCTGGAGGCAGAATCCGGAGAACTGAGCAAGACCTTGGCTGGATTGGAAACTGTAACTCAAAGTCATCTCGAGTTCTGTGTTTCTCCTGAAACCTTTTGTGAATACTGCTGCGTCTTCTTCTTGCATTTAGTGTGGCCTCGGGCAATTGGATGTCAAATGGGTTTCTGGTCTTCCATAAGTTCGCGTACGTGTGTATGTACAGTGTGCGTGTTCTTATGTGTGTGTTTGTGTGTGTGACTGTCTCTTGACACATCCGTCAGTCCCCTGTCCTCTCTCTCTGCCATCTGTCTGTCTGTCCCCCATCGTCTGTCATCCAGTTTTCTTCAAGATGGCTTTAGATGCTTCAAGATCCTGTCACTCTTAAATGTTCACGTGGTATCTCAATGTGAGCCTTCACTTTCTAAACCATTCAAGAAGTCTTGAAATCTAAACATTCCGTTTTAATTCTGGGGAAAGCTTTAGTCATCATTTCTTTATCCATGTTTTCTTCCTCTCCTTCCCTCTCTTTCTCAAGCTCCCCTTGTGCGGATGTGGCAGGCCCGTTTCTCCCTCCCGCGCGCCCCGGCTCTCCCCGGGTTTCTCGCCGGCCCCGGGCGTCCTGGGGCAGCTTCTCCGCCGGGTCCCCTGTCCTCCTGTTGGCTCTTGGCTTTCTCCGTTGGCTCCTCCCCCTCAGCCTGTGCCCTCTCTGGGGCATTATATTTTTTATACCAGTCATCGACTGACACGGTCTCTTGTTTCTGCTTTATAATGTAACTGTCTTCCCTTGCACCTTCGATGATACTTACCTTATTTTAAATTCTTGATGTATCTGTTCCCTGAGTTCTGTCTACTTCGGGTGGTGTTTGTAATTTGTTCTGTTGGTTTTTGTTTATAGTAGTTGCAAGAACTCAACCTTTAGCCTACAAACTCTGTTTCCCTGGATGGCATTTTCCAAGGGATTCCCAACTCCCCAGTTCAAGGAGGCTTCACGTCAGCCCCGGAGCATGATAGTACCCCAACTCTGCCCTTCACCCCCCAGCCCTGGGGGCCCTGTGCAGGCGGGGTCCTCCCTCTTCTCGCGGGGGGGGGTTTGGGGACCCGTGCCCAAGGCTACTGACGCCACCTGCTCGAGGTGCCCAGGAAGAGAAGGGACGAAGAGAATGTCTCAATTATAATGGAATTTCTCAATGATTACTTATTTCTCTATTTTTATTTATTTCTCAATTTGAACTGTCTTCTTTGTAATAACCAGATGTTATCCCAAGTTTCTGGTCCATTATTGGTATAGTTACCTATTTGAAATGTTCTAATGTTTGCTTTTTAAAAAAATACCTGTAAGTATTTGAACAGAAAGACATAACACGTAAAGGGAGACGTGAGTGCCATTTTGAGTTGAAATTCCAGAATCCCCCTTTTAAATGAGTTCTTCAAGCATTCGAATGGATACCTGGCTTTGAGACCCTTTTCTCCCTCTCAGGGCGTTAGACGCTGGAAACCGTCTGTATTAAAATATCGGCGTGTGCGAAGCTGACGGACACAGTTGGGTTCTGCAGAACTCGTGTCGAGCTGACGTCCACCTCGTCCACTGGAACAGGTGCCAGTGCGCTCCTGCTGGCTGGAGCCGCAAACGGGCAGCCGCCAGTATCGGTTGCTAGCGATGCCCTTACCCAGCTTCCCACGGGGCTGCTGATCCCTGGCGCACTGGTTACTGTCTGCTGAATGCAGCTCACTGGAGTCACAGCAATTCAGACTCGCCGTGGTTTTAGCACTTAATTCCATCATCATCTGTCCTCAGGACGTAATCATCACGCGTTTAGATCTTCAGAAAGGATTGTGCAGAGTTGGTTCACACTTTCTAGTAGTTGACCGTTCGACGGGACTTTTGACATTGACTCAGGAGGGGTACCGAAGTTGCCTGTCTTGGCTTTCAGGAGACCCTTCCAGGTTCTGGGACACTCGTGCTCAGAGATGAGAGGAATGCCTTTGTCCGGTTAAAGCACAGCGACACGGCTATCCGAGGGGGTATTTCAGAGTACGGAGCAATTGCTAATTGTTTTAATCTTTAAAAAAAATTGTGGTTTCACTCTACGTCTCATTTTTTTTAAAAAAGATCCCTTGAATCATTGCATCCGACTGTATTTGAAGCTCAGGATAATTGGTATCGAGGGAGGGCAGAGCGATCTTGCTTCAGCGCGGCTTACCTCTGATTGAAAGTTATTAAGAAGCCGGCCATCAACACCAGCTTTGGAAGTGATAGGCTTTTATTCCTTGTAAATTATAGGAAGGAGTAAAACTTCCTTCTCTACCAGTCTCTGAGAAATTCCCTGGAGAGATACATTTTTCTCCTTTTAAGATGTGATTCACAAACTTTTTCTTTTGAAATCTGAAACTCAAGGAGTTTTAAAAAGGGTAGGGTGACTGCACCTGAGTCATTTGCATCTACACCAGATTCCGCTCTCCACGGCTGAGCCTGCTCATCCGCTCCTCTGCTGAAGGGTGCTCGGGCTGCCGTCAACACAGTGCAAACACCCACAGAATGGGAGAACGTATTTGCCCGTGATACACCTGCTACAGGGTTAATATCTAAAATTCATAAAGAACTTCTATAGCTCAACACCAAAAAAGCAAACAAGCCAATTTAAAAATGGGCAAAGGACTTGAATAGACACTTCTCCAAAGAGGACATACAGATGGCAATAGACAAACAAAAAGATGCTCAACATCACTGATCATAAAGGAAACGCAAATTAAAACCACAGTGAGATATCGCATCACACTTCTTGGAATGCCTGTCATCAATAAACCAACAAACAATAAGTGTTGGTGAAGATTTGGAGAAAAGGGACCCTCGGGCACTGCTGGTGGGAATGCAGACTGGTGCAGCCACTGTGGAAAGCATTTGAAGGTTTCTCAAAAAGTTAAAAATGGAGTTGCCTTTTGACCCAGCGACCTCACTTCTGGAAATATATCTGAAGAAACTCAAACCACTAATTTGAAAAAGAAAAGAAAAAAATATATGCGCCCCATGTTTATTGCAGGGTTATTTACAACAGCCAAGATTTGGAAGCAGCCCAAGTGTCTATCAGTGGTTAGATTCTCTTGGAGCTGCATACTATTTATACTTACTTGCGATTGAGCACTTGCTGTGTTCTCACTTATTTATTTTTGCCATCATATCCTTCACCTTGACAGGGGAATCTGTGACATCAGAGTCTAAACATCTGTGTATTGAGAGATCAGAGTACGAAGGCAAAGAGGCCCTCGCCTTGCAAGCAGCCCCGGAGAACCCGCACACCTGCAGACATACCTGACTCGGACACAACATCAATGTCTAGGCCGTTGCCCAGCCGGCAAACGCACCAGCATTTTACGAATACTTCATATTTATCCTGTTTCAGCCATGTTACCATGCAGTGAGATTAACACATGTTTTTAAATGAGAAGTTATATTTCTGGGTGACGCACTGAGAGAGGAACAAAGTTTATTTGTGACAGGTCGTAAATGCTAAATGAGCGCGAGAGAGCACCCTCCGCTTGGCTCCCCAGGAGCTCGCCCGCACCTCATCAATCCGGCAGTTAACTCCGGGTCTGGGCAGCGCGCGGGATCAATGGCAATAAAACAGTGACTCCTCTCTTTAGTGCCTTTGCAAATTCAAGGCCGGAGGCTAATGCGTTCATGAGCACATAACTCCACTTCTTATATTTTAACGGTAGCCAAGGAGATGGTGCGGGACTCTGCTTTCTACCAATTAACCACTTTTCTCCCTCCAATCCACTCTGCCTGCCCAGCTTCCACTGGGAGAGGGGGAGAGGGAGGGTTGAGCTCTTTTTCTCGAAGAACTCAAAGTCAGCCTCTCCCTGCTTTGGGAGCATGGTTGCCACGGTGTCTTTCTTCATTGGCAGGTGCCATGGAGACCTCAGGTTTGGGCGCAAGGATGGCAATTGTGACTCACTACAGAATTCATACGGAGATGCTCAAGTCTGGGAAAACTTCTGGCAGGAATAAAAAGCAATTATTTTCCTCCTTTTGGTGACTGAATTGGTGACAGCAACAGAAGCTATTTTTATAGACACAGGTGACTGCCTTCTGCTTTAAAAATGCATGCATACTTCCCAAAATACACAGCTTTTGCAAATACTTGAAATTAACATTGATGAAAAAGACAAATTGCAGATGGAGTGGCAAGCCTATCCAGCCATACAATACTTGAAAGTAAAGTGCCCTTAGGAAGCAAAAACGTTCTTTCTTACCTCAGGAGTGGTTTCTGAGGAATTTTAGCAATTGGAAGTCATTTTCTTAAGTGAAGGAGTGTCTAAATTAAAATGAATATGGAGGGAAGTCACATGGAACAGGATGCAAGTAAGACAGAGCTCTCCCCACCCCCGGTTGGCGCTGGGCCCCCCTCTTCCCGGACCCTCCCTCTCCATCCCTTTGCCGCAGAGCAGCTATTAAGGATAAACTTAGGCTTAGAAAACACACCCACGTGGTGCTTTCAAATTTTCCCTTGGAAATTGGGGGCAGTCTCTGAAACAATGGCGCAGCGAGGACCCAGCCGCAGCTGGGCACGGCACACAGAGTGGACGGAAGAAAGGAAAACAGGGTACAGATTGCGTCACCTTTCCATGCAGGGTCACAGCTGTTCTCTGCCGACCCGGGGGCTGTCAGCTGGCAGAGACCTGCGGGTGCAGGAGAGCTTCCGGTCTAAATAAATCGAGAGGACAGCCAGAAAGGACGTGGGGGACAATAACGGTGATCCCTTCCCTTGGTCTTCTGATTTCCTGCGGCAATGTGGCTCGCGCGGCGTGCCGCTGGCGCCCCCGTGCCCAAGGGCCTGAGCTACCCGAAATCTCTCTCCGGACACTTTGCCAGGTGTACACGGGGCGGAGTTCGTTTCTGGACGCAATGTGTCTGAAAACGGCAAGCGTCCCTAATACTGGAGTCTCATCGGCAATAAGTCAGAATACCAACGTGGAAATGTTTTCTGTTTTCCACTTTCATTCTGCCTGAGAAAAAAAAATTTTTTTTCATTTGTGTGACTCATTAGTCTTCGGGGAATTTTAAAATAAAGTTCTGAAAGGTCCCGGTGATGGTCAATCTCCCTCCACTTTCAAATCCGAAAGTGACTTCCAAAAGTCCCCAAAACCATGCCATGCACTCAGCAGTGAAAGAGTCATTGATTTCTTCACACTGTCTGCCCTCCAGGGGGCTCAGGGGTCACCGTCCACGCTTTCTCATCGACACGCTGGAGAAGTCCTTTCACCTAGAGGACTCCTGAGGACGCCCGCGCCCGCCCCCGCCCCCGCCCCCGCCCGGGATGCATTACTTATCGCTCGTCCAATGAGCTGCCTGGGGAGGGCAGGGGTCGATGGGGGGCAAGCAGAGCACCGGCCACCCGGTGGGGGCGCCCAGCGTCCGCGCGTCCCGTCTGACCGCATCTCCGCCCTGGAACAGACCCGGGGACTCCAACATGTCAATCAAAAAAACAGACGGGTTAGACCGTGATCACGTGCGCCCTGCAGGCCACGCCCCCGTTAGTCTGAACCGGGCAGGGGATTTGTTTCCGCTGTAATTACTGGTGTCGATCGCGTATTTGTACTGCATCAATCACTCTGAATGCATAATGGAGAAAGCAAATGGATGGCTTCACCACCGAAGAGCCTCCGCCGCGTAAGCACCTCTGCCCGGCTTAAACAAAACGGTAACAACGCCGCCGGGGACTGTGGGGGGCGGGGAAGACGGATGATGAGACCTTAATCCGCCCCAATCCATCGTGTAATGCAGTGCAAAAGCAATTCATCTACTCACCCACGCCCACGTGGCTCGTCTGCTAATGCCTTGGTCTTTAAAGAAGAGTATTAGTCAGATCAGAGGAGAGAGGGGAGCGATTCCACTTTTCCTCTTTAGCCTCGGGGAGCTCTCTGGAGAGCTTTTAGGGAGGTGACACTGAAGTCAGGGGAGGTCGCGAGGCCTGGTAGGCGGGGCGCGAGGTCTGTTTTCCTCCAGCTTCCGCTGCCTTCGCGGTGAGGCCTGGGCTTTGCGTCCTCCCTCCGCGCTCAGAGCCGCGACGCCAGCCCGCGCCCGCTTCGGGGCGCGTCAGGAGATGTACGACTGTACCTTGTGCATCTCCACTTCCAGACCCAGAGACGGGCGACCACACATCCCCATGACCATGCCTTGTAAACAACAAGACACCCCATACATGGAAGAGGAAACCAGGTCCTGCCAGGAAAACGCCTTACGAGGGATGTTTATGGTTTTGGTTTTCGTTTTTGAAGTCTCGGTTTTTATCTTGAGGCCCCGACTCTGGGAACTGGACAGGAGGAAAGCTTATCTCTCTGCCGTAATTGGGCCCCGCAGTGCAGGCAGGGCCCGCCGGGTCCCACACCCAGCGGGGGGCTCAGAGGAGAAGGAGGACCGTTTGCGCAGAGCGGCCTGCATTTCAGTTAATTACATTGCTCACACCACTCGGCACAGACCTGAGCACAGGGCACTGAGCTGGAACAGCCTCCGGACGTGCCTGCTTGGGCGTTGATACAGGGTGCACACAAGGCCAGCATTCAAATCCACTTCGCTGAGTCCTCAGTTCTGCGTGCAAACGTCCTTCCTCCAGCTCACGCAGTTAGGGGCCTATCATTTCTCTGAGCTGAGGATCGCCTCCCCGCCCCCCCTCCCCCAGAGTAGCAGAGCCGTGGGGAGGTGGAGCTTGCCCGCTGTGTGAGTTCCAGCGCAGGGCAAGGCCGTGAGCAGCCACGCCTCTGCCTGGCGCGGTTCTGCTCTCAATGCCCCTGAACTTCATGGCCCAGCTTCCGAGAAACAGGCTCGCGTCCATGACCCTCCCAGAGCCGACCCCGTTAACGCCGCTGGCCCAGCCTGCCCAGCTGAGTCTCAGCGTTTAGAGACAGAGGAAGGCATTCCTTTCCTCACGTTACTGAGCTTGTCCCACAAGGTGGGTTTGGAGGGACGGTGAGGAGACGAGATCTGGAAGGCTGGGCGGGTCCTTGGGAAAGTGTATGTGTAGCAATTGGCCAAAAGCCAGGCAGATAAACCTCTTTGATGCCCTGCGTAGTTAGGTACTCACTTCCCATTTCTGAAGCACAGGTGTATATCCAAATAACGACTGGAAAGGACTATATGAAATTCCATCAGCTACCCTAGCGCCTGGCCGTTCAGGGAGTGAACAATCAGGGACTCACCTCTCTTAGTCCCGCATCTCTCTGCACAGCCAGGCGGTGACAGGGCCCTGGGCTGCTGTCATCAACAAGAGGGACCGTGCAAACCTGGGTACGAAATCCAGGCGGCGTCTTGCGTTTGAAAATTCCAATTATTTTCATAGCCACATGTTTCAAACTTCTCTCCAAACGCCGAAAATGAATCCAATTACCGGAGTATAATCCTTAGTGTTTGATAAACACGAGAGTGCCGTCTGCGAGCGCATGATTAGGAGAAATAAGGGGCCTCTGTGTCTACCCGTTCCACTTTGGATTTCTCACCAGAGCGTTCGCTCTTCTGCAGTTCTTTCTGAAATGACTTCAGAAAAGACTTCACGTGTGTGTGTTAAAAGACCCCTGGAGTCCTGTCATTAGTATGGCCATGCATGTATCCAAATCACAGGCCATGGCGTCAAACCTGCGTACACCGAGCCCAGTTAAAGAGACATGACGATGACTTCTGGGAAAGGTGTCAGCTACCCCCTGCGTTCACAAACCCCCCTGGCTCTTCCCTTCAGCCCACAGCAATACCGTCCTCAGAAATGTGTAGGGAGAATGAAGAATGGGTCACACTTAGCCACTCCCAAACTGGGAAGGAACTTCAGGGTGTAGGACTTGGGTGCAGTGGCCCATGTGCTGGACACAGTGGTGAGTGGCTGGCTGCCTAGTTAGGGGGGCCCCTCACCCGGTCGCGTGCCCTGTGGCATCGGCAGCAGACATGGCGGAGGAAGGAAATAGACGCTGCCAAAGGCGGGTCAGAGTGCCTTCTCCTCTGAGGGGCTCCCCAGGGCAGAGGGCTGAGGCCGCGGGGAAGCACCGGGAAGGCACGTACATGTGCCCATGGACTCACCGAAGCCGGGGCCCGCGAGGCAGGCGGCCGTCTAATTTGTCTTAGCATCACCAGCTCCCCATTGTGAAACAAGGCGACCCATCCGGACGTGGGGTCTGCTTCAAGAGGCCACCTGCGCACGGGGAGCTGACCTGAGCAGCTGAGAGTCCAGTAACTCTGAGAACGCCCACGGAGACAAAGTCGCTCCTGCCCCCCAGGTCCCCTGGAAGCTCCTCCAGTCCCCCAGGAGACTGCCCCCCGGGACAGCACATGCCCAGCAGGGGCCAGTCCTCCAACCCAGTGCTCCAGGAAGACTCACACGGGGTCCGGGGGCAGCAGGAGGGGTGCCCCTGAGGCCTGCATGTCCTTGGGTCTGGGGATGCCGCGGCACCTGCTGGAGCTCTGCCACCAAGAACGAGTGGAGGAAACACCCAGTATGGGACAGGTCACAAAGTCCACACTAGAGAGAAACAGCGGCACCTGCCAGCCAGACCTGAAGAAACAAACGCTTTTCCAAAGAAACAGGAAAAACATCGGTTTACGACAGGTTCTTTTTGTTCATTGAGATGACGTTGGCTTACAACTCACGTCTCAGCTGTGCAGTCCGACGCGGACCCGACGGGTACGCACGGACACACACCGTCTGCGGGGAGTGCCGTGTACAGCTAGAGGGGCGAGGCTCGGATGAAGGGTGAGAAAATGGACAAACAGCTGAAACGGCTCCCAGAAGGCAGTGGTGACCCGTCCTGAGAGGGGGGATGCCAGGGGGACCGCAGGGGGGTGGGGGACATTCCCCTAGGGGTCTGCAGCCAGAGAGTCCCGCCTCTGTCCTCCTTCACCCGCAGCGCCCCCAGTTCCAGGCCCGGCCCAGAGTCGGCCGGGCAGTCTCAGACAGGACCCCTCCTTGGCTAGGGACCCCCGGGCAGGCGCTTTGAGGATACACTGGAGGAGGTGAGGGTGACCCGAGGAAAGGAGGAGAAGGGGCCCACAGCCTCTCTCAGGCCCTGCCGGGCATCTGGCGCAGCCCGAAAAGCGATACATTGAAAGCGTCACCAGAGAAGGAACCACTGAAATGCCCTCCGCTTTGTCAGCGTGTTGGAACCCACCAAGGAAACATAAAGAACAAGGAACAAACTGGGAGCAAAATAGGAAGTCCCGCTGCCACGACAGGTTATGGAGAAGGTGACTGTGGTGACAAAACAGGAAACAGGCAAGTCACAGCGCCCACGGCTGCACTGCGCGCAGGGGACGGGCACCGTGTGTGAGAGCAGGGCGGCCCGAGAGCCGGAGGCAGGAGGGAGGTCAGCGGAACGGCGGCTCACGCATGCGACGTGGTGCCCGAGGAGGGGCGGACGAACACAGCGGCAGAGAAGGGTCAGTGACGAGGGACGAGAGAGAACCACCCGTGGGGGTGGGGAGCTGCGTGACGTTCTAAGTCTGAGTATCCGAGTCTAAACTCTGAATAAAACGTGTACGTTTCCAAGAGTGTATACATGACCAACATTGACTGCAGAAGAAGTAGAAAATCCAAAAAGCCAAAATGAGTCTTAGAAATGAAGAACCAGGCCTGGCTGGCGTAGCTCAGTGGATTGAGCGCGGGCTGGGAACCAAAGTGTCGCAGGTTCGATTCCCAGTCAGGGCACATGCCTGGGTTGCAGGCCACCCCTAGCAACTGCACATTGATGTTTCTCTCTCTCTCTGTCTATCTCCCTCCCTTCCCTCTCTAAAAATAAATAAATAAAATCTTAAAAAAAAAAGAAACAAAGAACCTAGTCAAGGAGCCCACGTCCCAGACAAATGCGCAAGAGCCAGGTGGTTTCTGTGTGTAGATTATACGGTCGTGCGGCTGGAAACTATGGAATCAACCGGCCACGACCAGAAACGATGAGAGGTTTCAGCAAGACAGGGAGTTTGAAATTTGTATTAGAAAACCAATAGTTTCCCGTCATACGTATAACCAGCTATAGAAAATTACGAATTTCTTCTGGCTTCTTTTTCTCCTTTGGCTATTAGCATGTATCCAGCTGAGTAAGGGAAAAAAGCCTTCTTCATTTGGGAGGGTAATGGACTCAGACAATGCTTTTTTTATATTCAAAAATTTTAGCTACTTCCAAACCCCTTAAAGAGGTGTGTGTGGGATACCCATGCCTGTGTATCGGAAACGTATTTGGGAAAATCAGCTGTTTGCCAAGAGTTCTCAATGGACCAGAGACACACACTTAGAAACACGCGAGGTTTGGAGACTTCGTCTGTGAAGCTGATCACACCTTGGCCGACCTTGATCGCACGGCTTGTCTCTGGAACAGTATTTTCACATGGCCCCATCCGGCCTGGGGAAACACGGCCACCATGGGCAGTTAACCCCATCCTGCGATCCCCAAGGCAGCGGCTTTGTTATCGTAAAATTAAGATAGAGAACTTATGTTTAACATTCTGCAGTTGGCAGCGAGGGTTCCAACTTTTCGTTCCAGACCCTTTGTTGGGAAACCCCGGGCTGTTGTGGGTGGCCCAACCCCGGCTTTTGGGGGGCAGGGGGCAGGGGAGTCCAGACTCCAAGCTAGCGAGGCCTTCTGAAGACCGCCCGGTGGCCCAGAGCAGGGGTTCCCCCTTCAAGGGTGCCTCAGACTCTCCTGCTGGCTGGGCTGCACCCACACATTCTGACTCGGGAGGCAGAGAAGCTTCTCTGAGCGTCTGCGTTTCCCAGGAGTCCCCCCGTGCTGCCGCGGCCGGCCCAGGGCCCGCACTGGCTTACGCCCAGCCTTGCTCACCGATCTCCGCTCCCCGTCTTTTTCCTTGTAAACCTACAGCCGGTGCTCCTTAGATGAAAAAGCGCTGAGTCACGAAGCATGGGAGGTTCTAGAAGGAGGGCAGAAGGAGGTCGCTCCCGTTGTACTTTCCCAGAGTTCGGGAAACCAGCAGGAGCCACCAGGGAACGATACTTGACCGAAATCTCGGCAGGACGGGTGAAAATGAGACAGCTGGAATAAAAGAAATTTGCCGGCATTTATCTCTTCTCTGTATTTCTCCTCTCCAGTTGGTTTTTGTGAGGATTTGTATGTGTGGTGGGGCCCTTGAGGATGTCTTTACAAATTCTTATTTTGCCCCTCTTAATTGGGGGCAATAAAATAAAGTGTGGAGAGCCAGAGGGAGGGAAAATATAGATACATATTTTTTAAAATTGGGATGAAGATCATTTTTTCAGGTGAACTTCAAGGTTTTAACAATATTATTCTGATATATAAATCCAGGAATCTAATTTCTGCAGGGACTAGCTAATAAGCCCTGAGTGTGGGAGGGTCAAAACCACCTGACTTTTTACTCCTGAATTTGGGGATTTCCTAGATGAGCACGGCCACTTGGATATTCATACCTGGGAACCATCCGCTCAGATAAGCACAAACCCTCATTCATGTCCTTTGGGAGTGATATTCTCAGTTAAAATAGCAATTTTTTTAGTTCTATTGCCTTCAGCCATTTACTCTTCTTCTTCGCTTACCACCACATTTTGTTTTTGGGGTTTGAGTTATTAAGAATTTATTCCAGTCTTATGGAAGAGCAAAGGTTGGGGGGGGGGAGGACGATTTTGTTTCAATGAAAGAATATTTTTTAGAGGCAGAGTCTTACAAACGTTCTTTCTTTCTGGCATGAGCTGCCTCAGGAGCTGGGGAGGCCCTCACCTCTGGAGGTCTCCCCGGGAAGTCTCAGACGATGACAATGACAACAGCAATGACGACGAGGACAACGCCGCCACCCCTGTGCTGCTGCTGCTGCGGGAGGACACCAGCTTGGCCGGCCCCAGGGCCATCTTCACGAGTCGCCGACCTTGCTGTGGTCTGCGGTCACGCTCTGGTTGTTGCAGCAAGGAGTCCCCGGTGTGAAAGCGTGACAAACACTTACGGTGGAAAACATGGGTCTCTACGCTCCTGAACTTGCTGCAGCCCCCCGGTGCCCCCGCCCCCGCCCCCTCGCACCGCTCGCTGCGCCGGAAGTGCCGGCGGTGCTGGCAGCAGCAGATGGCCCGGGCCACTCCAGGGTCCAGAGAGCAAGACTGGACCTTCAGGGCCCGAGATGTATGCATCGCAACTGTGCAGCTCCCAACACGGGCTTTGCAAGGGCGAAAAGGAAGCCGGAGTCCCCGGGCCGCGGCGGGGGGGCGGGGGGGCACCCCGGCCATATGTCCGGGAGACTCGCCGGCCCTCGGCGAGCCTCTGACACCCAGAGGGCCTCTCCGGGGCGACAACCCGGCCTCAGCCCATCACAGGTACAATCATCACCTGCAATTACAGTGGGAATCCCAGCCAGGCAGCGTGTTAAAAAAAACAGAGTCAGGGAGAACGGAGCCAAGCTGTACGCGCTCAGCAATCACGCCCCCTCCGGAGGAGCGGAGTGGAGCAGCGCCTGGCGGGTTCTGCGCGCGCAGGGTGCGCGGCGGGCGGGGGGCGGCAGGCGCCGCCCTGGGCCCCCCCACGGCCTGTCTCTCCGGCGATCTGGGCCGCCCCCCCCCCACGGCCTGTCTCTCCCGTGATCTGGGCCCCCCCCCCCCGCCGCCCCCGGTGTGGCGACAGGCTCAGGACGGCTTTGCAGCTCAGAAATGTGGACGATTTCACGTGGTGACCGCTTCCCCGGCCACCCCTGCCTCCTCGCGGAAGGGCACTGGATTTCGTCCCTCTCCCTTCCTGGTGTCCTGTGTCTTCTCGCTCGGCCGAGGTGTGTCACCGACAGTGGGGAACGGGCACGGGCCGTCACCCCCCCCCCCCAGTTGCACCAGGGAATGCATTTTGCTCGGTTGACGCAGCCTCGCACACCTGGGGGTGGAGGGAGCCAGCGCAGGAAAGGTGTGATTGGCTTCCACGGCTTCCGCCGGGAGACAAACGGGACTGCGACCTGGTTCAGCGGCTCCACTCCGCCGCTCTCTCCCGGACACGGACACGGACACGACGTCTCTGTTTGCAGCTGACCGATTGCACTCTGTGTGTTTGTGTCCTCCGGACGTCCGCTGCCCTAGCGCGGGGCACCGCCACAATTTGTCAGGCAGGGCACCTCTGTACTTCGTCTTCAGGTAAAAATGATGCCTTCAAAGGGCGCCTGCTTTAGCAGTCTCGCTCTGCTCCGGAAGAGACGGGGGGGGGGGGGGGGCGGGAATGAAAACCTCTGCCACGTGCTGCCAGCGGCAGCTTCTCGCGGGGGTCCCTCCAAGGGGAGGTGCTGCCCTATTTCTAAACACTTGCTGTGTCTCTCCGATGACAATAAAGTTCCTCATTTCAGCACACTCATTTAACTAATGGGGTGTTATAATAGCTTTTTTTAAAAAAAAATTTTAATTCTTTTCTGTTTGTCTCTATTACTCATTTAGCAAGATCGGCAACAGTTCCATTTCAGTTACGGTTGCAAATACAGGAAGGGGGCCTGGCGGTTGATTACATCAATCAAAGGAGCAACTGATTAAGTAGAGTATCTTCTGGGTAAATCTGTGCTATTTATTGGTTCAGCGCATCCAGGCCCTCTCGGGGGCATCAGAAGGCTTTGTGGGCGGCGAGGGGGTGGAGGGGCGGAGCCCAAAGCAGAGAGGACTCACGGATGCGGACAGCAGTGTGGTGACTGCAGGGGGTGGGGGGAGTGTAAGGGGACCACATGGTAATGGGAAATAACACAATAAAGATTAAATTTAAAAAAAAACACGCTTCACTGCCATCTTTTCTTTACAGAGCTGGGATGTAGCTGGGGACTGAACATGAACACATTGAAGTTAACTAAGAACACGACACCTAAATAGAGTTTCAATAAAACATGAGGTGTCCCCAAATGTTATGTGATTACTGCTTCATTGAACAGCGACCCTAAGTCCACTGGAGTCCGTGTGACCTGGTGGGCACATACTCGTGTGTCCCCCCAACAGCGGATCAGCCGATTTGATGGGTCACACTGGCGGAGAAGTGTCCCCCCCCCCCCCCCCCCGCACCTCACTGGGCCTGCCCACCTGGCGAGCCCGCCCACCTGGCGAGCCCGCCCAGCACACCACACTCAGCTGTTGGACTCCGCGCCTGGGCTGGGGCGGGCGGGCTCTGTGCTCGCAGCTGAGGAGCTCTGCTGGGCGGGAAGAGTGTGTCCTCGGGGACCAGGGAGGAGTTGGGACGGGGGCCCTGACTGAAGGCAGGTCAAACCTGAACGAATGTCACTGCTGGAACAGAAAGGTAGAGGGAAAACTGTGGGAGAAATGTTCAGGAAGCAGCGAGGTTGGACCGCACTGGGCAAGGACACCGCAGAGGGACATGTCATCTTATTAAGATAATGGTTTGGAGGTGACAGAGCTGCCTGGAAGTGACAAGCAAGGTTGTAGGGATGAATGGGCTCAACGAGGGAGGGAGCGCAAGGAGAAGGAGTCTGGGCCTCCAGCTCGAGCGGAGGAGGAGGAGGAGGAGGAGGAGCAGGAGTGGCTGAAGGAGAAAGATAGGGCGGCCCCGCATTCCCCGCTGAAAGGGGTATCACGCAGATTACACACGGGCAGTGGTTTGGCTGAAACGCCATAAAAATCAATACTTTTCATTAACAAAGTGCCTTGAAATTTGAGTTGATCTTATTTGCAGACAGTATTACTTTTAAAGGGATATTTATGCTCCCGGGCTCGGGCCCAGAGACCAGCATTAATCAAAGCTATTAGCTCATTTTAATTTTTCTCCGCTCCATTTGTGCTGGAGCCTGTGAGAAGGCCATGTCGGGATCTCTCTATTCGCCTAAAAATCTATATATCGAGGAGCTGAAAGAGAGATGTGGTGGGGGGAGGAAACAAAAAGAGTCCTTTTTTGGCAATTAAGGGGATGGTTGATTCCCTTAATATTCCAGGAGCAGGAGAAGCTATCATTATGAGTCACTGTGGCTGATGAGTCTAATTCTTCCAGCGCTGCTGTGGCAGCTGCTTGCAGTGCAGTCCTCTGGAGACAGATCCGTCTTCCTCCGGCGCGCCCCATCCACCCGCAGCCCCGCGCCCGCGCCTCGGGGAGGGGGCGGCGCGGCCTCTGTGTGGAGGAGCCACGCGGCTACCTGGGAACCAGAATGCAAGTCCAGAGACGGCTGTTCTTTGCAGAATCGACAGGGACCACCTGCCAGGTGTGTGCCTGACGACTCGGGCCGAGCGGCACCATCGTGGCCGACTCTGGCTTTCTGGAGGCGTCTCCCCCTGGAAGCGGCCGCCGAGGTCTTGGCACTAGTCCCTTGCAGTCCGGCAGCAAAGCAGAAGCACCAGTGGTGGGGAGGACAAGGCCATTCCAGTACAGGTCCCCCGAGAGGCTGTATTTCGTGGTCTTGGTGGGAACCACACACACACACACACACACATGCACACACAAACACACACAAATGTCACACGCACACGTGTCTGCTTCTGGATTAGAGAAGATCCGAGAATCCAAGGTAGCAGAAAGTGCCTCAGAAAAATGCATTTGGGTGTCTTTCTGCGAATGCACTGCTTCTTTTATTAACCCGGATCCTTGAAGAATCTTCGGGACTTTCATGGAGGGAGCTTCCGCCATCCTGGTGTCAGCTGCCGGCCCAGATGCTCGGCAGGAAGCCCAGGGCGACTTGTGTCTGCTTCTGGAAGCTGCCGCAGCGAAGCGCCACACACGCCAGGGAGCTCGAACAGCAGAAACCTGTTTTCTAGCGGTTTCCGAGGCTGGGAGTCTGAGGTCGAAATGTCAGAACTGCTTCTTCCTAAGAGTGTGGAGGAGTGTCTGTCCCGTGGCTCCGCTCCCGCTCTCAGGGGCTGGCTGGCGCTCTCTGGGGTTCCTTTGTTTCTGTGCTCCCCAGCCTCACACGGGCTCCCTGTGGGCACCCTTCTGTGCCCACGTTTCCCCGTCCGTGAGAGCAACAGCACTGAGCGGCGTCCCGCCCCGGTCCACGGGGCCCTCCTCTTAGCTAAGTACATCTGCAACGACCCTCTCTCCAAACACCGTCACATTCGGAGGCGCCAGAGGTTAGAATTTCAACGTAGGAATGTGGGGAGGGGTGCCCCTCGACCCACAGCACTCTGCCTCCCAGAACTCACATCCTTTTCACAGGCAAATGCCTTCGCCCACCCCAGCGTCCCCAGGTGCTTTCAAAGATGGTGTCACCGTGCCTGTCTCTCATTCTGTGGACACGTACGTGTGCACGCTGGCCTTGTCATTCCCACTCTGTGAGGCGGACTCCGTTCACCTTCCCCGATGCTGGGCCGCTCCGGACCCACTCCAACCCAGAGGACGTGGGGTGGGGGGTGAGGCTGTGCAGCCCCTGCGCCCGGGCCTCGTGGGGTCTGGAGCTCCTGCCTCGCCCCTTGCGATGGCCTGTCCTGGGACCCGGCCTGCGGGCGGTAAAGAGGCTGAGGCCACTCCCGCGTGGAGCGCTCCCCACGGAAGACTGTACCGCTGGCCGGGCCCCACCCCCTGCTGAGCGGGAGCCGTGGCCAACCACGTGAGAGGAGACTTTCTGGACACTCAGCCACCCCAGCACCTCCTATCACACCCCACGAAGTGGCAGACCTCTCTGGTCTCACAAGGACCTGTAACTTGTGATCAACTGTTATTTAAGCCGCCGCACGCTGGGTGCTCTGGAGGCAGCAATAGAAAAGTGGAAACAGAATCCAGTGTCAGGAGGGGGCGCTGCAGTAACAGACCGGCTGGCTCTGGTGGGCAGGAGCCGGAGGGCAGTGGGGGCACCGTCGGCGGCGCAGGCTGGGGTGGGGCGGTGAGGAAACGGGCGGTCCAGGCTGGCCATGCGCTGACCCGCGCCCTGGAGCTGCAGGGCAGCGGCCAGCTGGGGCCAGCAGGGCCTCAGAGGGCAGCCCCTGTACCCGATGGCGCTGAGCATGGAGCGAAGGAGGGTCCCAGGCCGACGGTGAGGCGCTGACGGCCTTCCTTGAGCTGTCAGTGACACATGCGCAGAGACAGGTGGACTTGACAAGGAAATTGTGGGTGTTTAAGCGGAATTCAAAGGAAATATTCCAACTCTGGTCTTGCACCATTGGAAAATAAAAAAATATGTCTCCTTTCTAGCCTGTGGCAAATGTTTCTCAGGGTAAAAGGTGACTGGGACAAAGATCAAAGACAGACGCCACCAGGAGCACACAGCCTCGGGGTTAAGGTCAGGTCAAGGGCGTGGGCATAAAACCCTTTGTGGAAATCCCAGAGTATGTTGGAAGGTGTTTGACACTATTAAACTGGACAAAACATCTTCCAAAAATCTCAAAGGTGTTTTCCAAGAGCCTCCTGACACGCAGCCTGGCTCAAAGGGTCACGTGGGCACCCTGCGTGTCCAGCAGATGATGGGCTACAACTTGATACACTGGAACCCTATAAAGCTGTTCAAGAGGCTGTATCAGCTTGGGCCCAAAGGAACAAACCACGCAATGGGGAGGTCTCCATGGCCCCTAACACTTTGAGGGCAGCCAGAAACCGACCCTGTTGCAAACACAGGCCATTTTTTTTTGCAGAAAAGGAAAGAGGACAGAGAGTGCGGAGCCCGCGGGCCCCAGGGAGGAAGGCCCCGAAGGCTGAGCGGAACGGCTCCTGTGGGGTCTTCCCTCGGAGAGTGAGGGGCTGGACGTTGGCTGGTTCTCCGTCCCCTCTGCGATTCGGGGTCTCTGTCGCAGCTTTTCTGAGCTTGTCTCCCGGTGTGTGTGGGCTAGGCCTCGTCCTGTAATCCATGGGTCTCCTCACCTGAGCGGCTCATAGGGAAGTCTTCGTGGCTCCTGTGTCTGACGTGGATGGTGGGACCCTGGACTCTGGATGCCGGGGGTGGGGGGGAAGCTCCGGGGTCCTGGGACGGGTACGTGCATCTTGCACGTCAGACGATACAAATGGTCTGTGCCCAGCGGATGGTTTCTGGCAGGCTGTAGAGGCCGCCCGTTCCTGCTACTCCTCTGATCGAGAAGGGGGTCTATTTTCCGTCCCCTTGGTCTTGGCCAAGTGAGCGCCATGGAAGGCTGCTGTGTAGCTCTCGCTGGTGGTCGCAGCCTCTGCCTTATGTCCGCCTGGAACCCTCGCTTGGGATCCGGACCCCGCTCCCGGCAGCCCACCCTGGTCTAGCAGAGAGAGGGCCCCTCTGCGGTGACACGGGGGAGGGAACCCATCCGACTGTGCGACCCCGGCCCGGTCCTCACGGAGCAAAGGAGGGCGGGCCAGGCGGGCCCCCGACGCACAGAATCCGGGACAAATGCACGGTCGTGTCTGGGGGGCAGTTCACCCCTCCGCCGTGGGTCAGCGGAGGGGCCACTTGGCAGGGACAGTGCCAGGGGGCCCTGCTCAGGCCTTGGTCCCTGTCCCTCTCCAGCGATCACGTCTTCTGAAGGTTCAGGAACGTTCAGCTTGACTAAAGTATAGATTTTAAAGGTGCTTCATTAACATTAAGGGAACATGTTTACATGTAATGAGACTTGAATTATGTAACATACATACACCGAACTACCCAAAGCATCAATGTTCCCAATATTTTATCTGGGTTCCATTGACTAGGCTTTATACAGATAAAACTGTTAATCTGACTCTCTTATTTAACGATGATCGTATTTAAGGGGAATAGACAGATAGTCAACAGGAAATCATCTCGGGGTGGTGCGTCCGGAGGGAGGACATGGGGTTCTTGTCACGGAGGGTTGACAGTCTGTCACCATCACTGGCGTCCCACCTTTCGCTTCTCGTCTCATTTGTCACCATGCTTTTCATTTACCAAGCCGTGTTCGGCGAGTGCCGTGCCTGAAAGCCTGGGAAATAACTGTAAGGTACAAAGAGAAGAAGGGACCATTTTAAATAATGGCAAACTTAAAACACCGGAGTCTTTGAAATTTCGAGTAGTTTTCCCTCATTCAAAACCCATAAGCTCTGACTGAGGAGCCCCCTGAAATATCAGAGTCTTCCTGGAGCATTTTGCTGATCACAGACTTCCCCTTTTCATGTTCCCTGGTTTTCGTTTAGGCAGCTGTGAGCTGCACCCGGTCATTACCAAAATTGATTCTGTGCCTGCATCGAAAGCATTAGCCACCACTGCTCTGAGGAGGATGGACCCTGTGTTCATCAAAACGTCCTGGCTCAATAAAGGAAAGGAACGCCGGTGATGAGACCGACATATCCGTATCTCATTCAGGCCAGAGAACCACTCTTTCGCTTCCAAATGTCCTCCCTCCGTCCTCAGCTGCACGGCGGCCCCTCCGACCGCCGCCCGTGCGCCAGCAGGGAGGCAGGGGCCGGCCCTAGCAGACGTCTGCGAAGGCGTCAGCAAAGACAGGTACACCTGTACGGCCCAGTCGGCGTGCTGGTGCAGTTTCTGCGAATAATGACAGCACGCAGATTCCCGAAATGTCAGGCATAAAATAATAAGCAGGACTCCGGGTGCGGCGGTGCCCCCCCGATCGGATAGAGCTGTCTCCGCAGCCCAGCCTCCGGCTGCCGTCAGAACGAGGCCCGCATCGGCAGCTCCCCCCTTCCCCAAATACTGCCCGGCAAGCAGTTTCTCCTCTCCACAGTATTAATTAAATTACACAGAACTGGCAGTGTTTAAATCCTGGCATCTGTATTGTCTCACTTAATTGCACCCCTGGACCCCTTTCAAAATTCTTTCATTTGCTGCAGGGACATCTATTGGCGGAAGGGGAGGGGATCAGAAGCAATCAGATGCAGCTCAGGCTTCCTAGGGCCCCGCAGAAGGGGTCCTTCCGTCCGTCTGTCCGTCGGCGGCACTCCCAGCTCAGCGGGGAGCGGCTGTGGCTGAGCGGCAGAGGGAAAATGCCACAGCGCCAGGGACACCTGGGGCACCGAGGGACCGTCGTAAACAGAATCGCTTTCACCGCCTCCCCGGGGTTTTCAGACCCGCACCGGAGTGCCTTCAAGGGGCGTGCAGCGTGCAGGGCTTGAATTTAATGATCCAGTCGTCAAATAAGTGCTTGCTTACAGCTGGGGGAGGAGAGAGCCTTCTAGAAGCGTGGGCTGAACACCCCGCTCAGAGGAGGGCTGCCAGGGGTCGCAGAGGCGGTGCTGGCCACCCTTGGGCCACCCGCTCCGACGGGCAGGGCCAAGCAGGTGGGCCAGGGACCCGGCGGCACAGCCGGTGCCCAGCTCAGGGGCCACTGCCGCAGCAGGGCCGACAGATTCCCTCTCTGTACTGACATGTATGTGCAGGATCAAATTAGTTCCTTTTTCAAATCTACTCTTTAGTTACTTTTTTTTTTGTCTTAATGAGTGGCTATCATCCAAGCCAGAAATCCGAGATCGGCTTCGACCTCTCTCCTCACCTCCCACCTCCCAGCCCTGACGTGGGCATCCCTCACCACGCGGCCCCTCCTGCCTCCCACAGCCACTGCTGCGGTCCGGCCGGGCGCGCCTGGCTGGCCCCGGCGTCGGCTCCTCGGGATCGGGGATCTCCTGGCCCTCTCCCCAGATCCTGAACCTGCCACAGCGATTTTTCTAAAATGCAAATCTTGCCTGGTTACTCCTCAATGGCTCCAAATTGCCTACACAATAAAATCCAAACTGCTTAGCATAGAAATTGAGACCCTCCATGATCCAGACCCTGGTTCCCTCATCAGCCTCGCTTTTCTCTCCATGAGATTGTTCGCTGCTGGTGAACCAGCGAAATGGGATCCGTAGACTGACGTTTTAAAAATGATACTTACATCCTCCCGAGGAAACACATGGCTAGATGTGTTGGCTATTCTTTGCAGTAAAACCCTGAAGAGAGGAAAATCTTAGCTTTGATTAAGAAACACAATGTTGCTAATTATAATGAAACTTTGATGTGTTTTGAACTGAAAGGAACACATTCAGCAATTCAGAAGGCACTGTTATTCATTAAACAGCTAAAAAGTTTATCTATCTTTCTTTCATTTGTTCATTAAATCATTAATGAATGCCAGCAATATGCCGTCCACCCTCACGCCCTGGCCACACAAGTATGAGACCCAGGTCCAGCGTCCCACGAGCTCACAGTCCAGTGCAGGAAAAAAGGAGAAAAAATGTGATACATCGTAGATAAGGGTGTATGGAGGCACCTGGCATCAGTAACTTGTATTAGTTAGCTCTCTTTATAGTGTGGGTAGTAGAAAGCTCAGATTAATCTTAATTAAGCCAAAAACAAAGAAAAAAAATATTGTCAAACATAAAGGACAATTTCAGTGGCAACTCGCATCCGGGTACAGCTTGATGCAGGAACTCCCGCAACACGGCCAGGTTCCTCTTCCTCTCTCTCGGCACCGAGGGAGTCTGCGCTGGCTGTCTCGTAGACAGGCTGTTGGAATGTCCAGGCCCATGGTTTACCCGTTAATCAACTTTATGAAAAGAAACTAACTAGCTAAACTTTTTTTCGCAGTAATTCTGTAAAATGGCTCCAGATGACTGAGAGTTCTCGCCTGGGTCATGTGCTCACTCTCGATCCAAACACGTGGTGAAGACGGTGAAAAGTACCGCTTGATAAATACGATCGATCTTGGCGTCGAGCACGGGATAATCTGTATCTGATCAGTGAAGACTAAAGTAAGGGCACTGCGGTTCCCCAAAAGAAAATAACCAGGAGAAGGAGGATGAAATGTTGACCGGGTCAAAAACTATGTATACTCGTTCTAGCGCTTGAGCTGCATCTCGGGACAGGAGCAGAAGGGAACCCCGTGGGAGAGCTGACGAGAGCCGACCGCTCCAGGCAAAGGGGAGCAGGTACTTAAAAACGGAGCTGTCGGAAAGCACGGCACTTCAGGTACATTTTAACATTATCTCAGTGTGCGTGTGTGTGTGGGGGGGGGGCATGTGTGAGTTCATGGCGAGACCAAAGACCAGGAATGCTGATCCCAGCCACTGCGAGCTGCGAAGTCCCTTCAGGTTGCAGCCGTTTTTTTTTCAGAGAGACCAAGCGTGCCAGAGTCACGCAAGCTGCAACATTTCAGTGATATTGGGGAAGATTGTGGGCAGCCCTCCTCTGAAGAGCTGTGACCCAGGGCCTCGCACGCTCGGAACCCGGGTGTGATGCTCAAGTGGACAGAAGGTGGGCCGCTGCCCTCAGCGCAGCCTGGGAGGAGCCCTCTGCCCCCAGGGAGACCCCAAACGGGCGAGTCCCTTGTCAGACCCGTCAGATGAACACCGCGCAGGTGAACCATCCAGGAAGTCGTGGGTGGTGTGGGACGGGGACAGGAGTGGCAGTTCAATAATGTTCATGGCAGAAACTAGAGGCAGGAGAGACGGTAACGTAGCCACCGAACTGCCGGGTCTTGGACCAGCGTCCAGTTCTCCGATGACACGTCAGTCCTCAGGACCCCAGGCCGTGTGACTCTCCGGGCTGGTTAAGCTGCGCAGAGGACAGTCTTGTTTTTTCTCCCGACTCCTCACGAGGAACACACAGAACTGAAGAGCCTGACACAGGTTCATCCAGAGTCTGCATGTTAACGTGAAAACATTGGGAAAAATTTTGAAGCACAGTACTATAAAAACACGTGTTAACTCAGTGTCTTTCAATTAGTGAAACATAAGAGTGCACCCTAAAATGGGGGTGGGGGCCGGGGGCATTAGACCAAATACCTGACTTCTTCCCCTCGCAGGGAGAGTTTTTCTACTCTCATTACAAGGGAAGTCTTCATTGTCAGGGTCCTTACTCGGTGACAGTCAACAGTTTTCTTAACCAAGTGGTTCTCTTGCATCACGCTGCGTATCTGGGGTTCGGCCTTCGTGGCCCTCGGGTTTGCGGCTGTAATGTCGCCGGCAGAGCTGGGCCCTGTGAACGTGGAGATGAATTGACACAGAGTCTGAAAACGCCCACTAATGAAACACAGGCTGGTCACGACCTGTACAGCGTGTCCGGATTCTTGCTTATATTGCAAAATTACCTGTTGGGGTATATATTTTCGATCTGAGGCTTGCAATATTCTATTTGCCTTTAACTATATACAATGTGAACAATTCTGACATGAAATCAGTGGGTGGAAAGGAATCCTTCAAATGAATTTCTGTACATTATTCACTTTGGGGAATGTGTCTTACTGAAAACCATCATAGCTGCAAGTTAAAAAAAAATGTCATCATTAATCACACCAAATAATTGCTCTTATGAAAGTGTAATTTCAACACAAAAAGAATTGAATACATTTTTTGTTCCTTATTCTATAAAAGAGGCATCGGAAATAGCACACCAGAGACACCGTGGGTGAATTTTATAGACAATTCAACTTTGGGCCGTATTCTGCTTTGTAATAGTGCAGCTTCTCTTCCGGCAGGTTATTATGATTAGGTTGAAACATTTACAATTATATTTGTTATCTGGAAGAGATAATTAGATATTTCCACTGCAGAATAATTTACATTAATGGGCCATAACTTTCACTATGTAGTTTTAAACTGCACATTTCAGTAATATAATATCTGTCTCCCTTAATTTTACTGTAATTGTCTCCATGTGGTGGCTTTATCTCCCTTTCCCAAAGCACAATTGACTAAAACAACACACTAAATATGTTTAGTTTGTATGTTTGAAATTTTAGATACCTAGTAAGCTTGCTCAGAATTTTACTGAATTCTTAATAGGGAAAATGAAAGTGGCTTTGAACTGAATGAAAAAAAAAAACCCGATAGCCTGGCTGGAGAAGAAAGAGTTACGCGTGGGACATGTTTGTCCTGGGGGAGGTGCCGTGAGTGGGACATGGTGTGATTTTCATGTTGGCCATGTCTGCGTGTTACCTGCTATTAATTAGCAACAAGGTTGGCCCTACTTCCTTTTGTGTACCTAGGCTCGCTCCCAGTCTAGGGCTCGGTCTACGACACTTCAGTGAAATGTGTGCCCTGAAATGCTGCCCGTTCATCCCTTCAAACATTCTGTCAGCCACATTCACGGCTGCGTCGGTTCACGGGACAGAGAGAGGAAGGCCCCAGGAACTCACTTCAGGAAGCTACAGGTCTACCTGGATTTGCCCACGGAGGGGCTTTGCTGTGGGACATCATCACCACCAAAGCCTCACGATTACAAAATTGGCTGCAGGTAACGAGGGCTTCAGAAATGCAAGCGGGTGTTCTCGGCTACAGATCATCCGCTTGGTCTGAACAGCTCTCCACTCAGAGGTGGGAGCGGGTGTCCCTGAACTCAGTTGACCAAGTTGGCAAAGTTGGGCATGGTTGAGCTCTAACGTTATGGGTTTTATGCCTTCGTTTTGTAGTACTTTAAGAAGCACCTAAAGGTTCCAGCGTCTCGGGAGTTTGGGTAGACAACGAGGTGTGTACGCAGGCCAGCAGGGCCTGCAGAGACGTGTGTCAGAAGACTGCGGGCTTAGAGTCGGAGGTTCCGGCCTCTCTGAGCTACTTCTTAGCACTTCAGTGTCCTCGTTAGTACACGCACGGTGCTATTGGTGGCACTGAGCACACGTTACGTATCACTACGTAGACACACGTGTAAATGCCATGGAAATGCCTAAATGTTAGCGCTAAGAATGCAAACAAATACTAATAGTGATGATAGACAATGTCCACAAAGGGCCTTTACCTGATGTTCAGGATAACGTGCTGATCACCCAGAGCTGCGACTTTTCACGGGCACAGGTCCTGTGTAGCTCCTTTTCCAATCATGCTTTTCCCCAAGTCATACAAACGCTCCCCCAGCAGACCGGCTCCTGCTGCTACTTAGTCACGCCCGGGATAACGCGTTTGCCAAACGTAGGAGTGAGCACATCGCTGTCTGAGCTACGAGTATGTTTTTTAAGGGTTGTGCAGAAGCAGGGTGAAAACGGCAGTTTGATCCTACAGCACGCTGCACAGTCACATTGTTAATGCATTCGTGTGCACCAGCTCAAACAAAGGGGACCGGTTGAAAGCAGGTGAAGCAGTCAGCCACAGAACACGTATGGATGACCCACGACACGGACTACAGTGCGAGGAGTGACCGTGGGAGTGGAAGGTGGGTTGAGGGTGGGGGCAGGGGGGAAATGGGACAACTGTAATAGCATACACGGTGGAAAACTTACAAATAAAACAAAAGGCCACTTCTTTCTATATCCTACAGGCACCCAAACGGAGAATAAACATCTACTGGTACTTGGGTTTCATGTATTGTTAGCACCGAGTGTGTCTTCAAGGACCCCATCCACTGATGGTCTCCCAGTTCTCGGCGTCTCCCAGTCTCTTGGGCGAATGACCGAAAGCAGCTTTGAAGCTTATTTTGTTTCCAGAACATCTGTGGCATCTACACTCTCCACTGAGCGACAAAAGACTGTACTTCGGCTGCCTCTCCTGCAGGGGGCACCCAACCAGCCAGTGCCCAGTGCTCCGCTGTCCGTCCGATAAGGAGACCCCCGAAGTCCCTCGTCTGCGGACCCCGTGTTCCGGCAGCTCTGTCTCCAGCACGCGTTTCCCCTCCGCAGGCGAGGGCAAAGCCGCGTGTCTGCGCCTCAAATGCCCGGTGATGCGTCTAGTCCCATGGAGGCGTTCTTCGACTTCAAAGCCCACGTCTAGCGCCCCCAGGACAGGAAGCGAGTCACGTGCATTGCCCTGGTCACCAAAGCCACTCTCACGAGATGGCGATGGTCGCTAGTACACTTTCCTAGCTTTGTACGGCATACAATGTATTAATGCAAGCAACCCGAGCCCTCCTGCAACAGCTTGAACCCCAGGCCTCTGAAGTGCGTTGACAGTGTCCCGGAGGGTGTGGCTGGCACCCGCCGGCACGGGAGCCGTGTTCCCGTTCAGCCTGACAGACACTGCAGAGGCTAGAAGTGTCCGTGTCGGATGGTAAAGGTGCAGTGTGACGAAAATAAAAATCATGTGAGCACTTTGGGGCTAACTAGATTGAGTTTTCAGTCCTTGAGGAGACTGCAGGACAGGATTTTGGGGAGACGGCAGCCCCAGGGAGTCCCAGGTTGGGGGCAGACACCCATTGGGCAGCTCAGAAGGGACCCACCCTCAGAGCACCTGGCTTCCTGTGAGTGTGGGGGGGGCGTGGAAGGAAGTGGGGGCTAGAGCTTCAGATTTTGTGGAACACAGATCTGCAGCCTGGGGACACTTCCCACTAGTTCTCATGCATGTCTAAATCATTTAGATTTTGGGGAGGGTTGGATTATCGTGATGTCCCGTGACGGTGATTCTCTCTGTGTCGCTGAAGAATGTGGAATATATGGACATTTTCCCGTATTTTTGCTCGGACAAGAAATTATAACATAGTTAATTCCTTTTAAATACAGGAAAAATTAAAAAAATAAAGGTTTATAGTAACTATCTGTATGGAGAATGACAAAATTACTGACTTTCTGGTTGGTTAAGATATAACTGACTTCAAATGAGCCTGTCTCATTTTTAAGTGTTATGGACTTTGATAAGCAAACAGCCATCTAATCCGCAAATACCCACTGGTACAATTACAATATCGAGAATACACTGGTTGTTAGACAGGCGCAGAAGCAGTGATAATGTTCATAGAATAATGGCTTAAAGGACTGAATTCACAAGATGTTCGAGTGTACTGATAGTCAGGGAATGTGAGCCAAAGCACAGGAATAAAATATCTTGCACTTACATCTGAAAAAACTAGGAACTAACAACTGCTCTAGAGTTTCGTGATGGCAACATTTGTGTGGGTATTTTCAAGAACAATACGGCATATCTAGTAACAGTTACGAAATGTATGTTCTCTCGTCGAGTGATCCTACTCACAGGTATGTGAGTAGGGACCTAGGGAGACCCAGACAAGAGCCTAAGGAGACAGTCACAGCAATTTGGAATAAATATTCACCTGCAGGAGGATGCATATAAAAAGATCTATTCACGCCATGAAATGTGATAAGGCAATGAAACTAAATGAACTATCAACTTAGAGGACTGAAACACAACATTGAATAAACAAATGTAGTTTCAGAAGAATACACATGGTATGTTACAAGTTGTAGAAAGTTTTAAAATACATAAACAATAATATATATAAGGTATATTTCTCAGGGGTATATATAAGTGGCTATAGTTCATGGGAATTACAACCATATTGGCTTGTCACAGGAAAGAATAATAAAATTACAATTTCTGGTTTTGAACATTAACTTCTGCCAATTACTCAATGACGATCTAATTGATCTTCTTTGCATGCTCATGTTCAATAGGGTGGATCCAAATTAGTTCATTTATCTTCACTAATGGCTGATCAGGGAGCACTTTTTAACTTTAATTTCAGAAAGTTTCTTTCACACGAAGTAAGAGATATGGCAAAAATCGTTAACGTAGAGATAGGTTCGGCGACATTCATAAAACCCCTGCTACATGACAAATTCCAAAAATTAAAATAGTGTCCAAGTCTCTTTTTCCAGGTTTGATTTTTGCTCCTTTTTATTGTTTCTGTAGAAAAAAAAAAAACCTTCCACTGAAGAACTTCACCACTCTACATAAAACATTATGGAAGTTCCTCAAAATTTTAAAAATAGAACTACCATATATATGATCCAGTCACTCCACTTCTGGGTACTTATCCAAAGAAAACAAAAACACCAATTCAAAACATATATGCCCACCCATGTGCATCGCAACATTATGTATAATAGTCACGATGTGGAAACAGCCGAGGTGTCTGTTGATAAATAGGTAAACATAACGGGGTACATACATGCAAAAGAACGTCACCCAGTCGTACAAAAGAAGGAGCTACTGCCATTTGCAACAACATGGAAAGGCCTGGAGTGCACTAGGCCAAGTGAACTAAGTAGACAGAGAAAGACAAATACTACATGATCTCACTTACATGTGGATTCTTACACACACACACACGTGTACACACACACAAATAATCAAAGACGGGATGAACAGGTTTGTGGTTGCCAGATGTGAGGGTCGAGGGGCGGGTATCATGGGTGAAGGGAGTCAAAAGGTACCAACTCTCAGTTACAAAATAAACGACATGGGGTTGTAATGTACAGCATGGTGACGATGGTTCACAACACTGACTGTATTGCATATTTGAAAGTTGCTAATGTAGTAAATCTTAAAAGTCTTTAGCACAAGAAAAGAGCTGTAACTAGGGGTGGTGGTGTCTGTTGACCACACTTACGGTGGTGATCATTTTGCAGGACATACAAGTATCGAGCCACATTGTACACGTAAAACTCACACAGCGTTAGGTTGAAAGAAGGTGAAGGGATCAGACAAAGAACATGTATGTATGCATGACCCATGGGCATGAACAACCGTGTGGGGATTGACTGCGGGAAGGTGGGGCAGGCTGGGGAGAGGGGCAGAGGGGAAACTTGGGACAACTGTAACAACGTAAACAATAAAGAATAAATATATCAAAGTGCTGCCCACCTAAAAAATTAAATAAAACAAAACTAATATAGTATTATATGTCCATTATACCTCAGTAAAAGAGAACTTTACCAGAAAGTTTATTATAAATTACTATTATTTTTTAAAGATTTTATTTATTTATTTTTAGAGAGGGAAGGGAAGGGAGATAGAGAGAGAGAGAGAAACATCCATGTGCGGTTGCTGGGGGTCATGGCCTGCAACCCAGGCATGTACCCTGACTGGGAATCGAACCTGCAACACTTTGTAAATTACTATTATTTTTTGTTAAAATTTTTGAACATTTTGTTTTCTGCAAAGAGCAAAGAAAATGATAGAATAAAAGCAAACACTGACATGAGTTTGTGGACTGCTTTATGCTAAGTGTCTGCTTCTTGCTGGAAACAATAAAGGTACTCAAGCATTGCCTATTTAACTTCTGGCCTTGTAAGGCCAACATCTTCGGGCATTTCTTTTCAAAATTTGATTTCTTTTTATGTAATGGCCATTTCATTATTACTTTTGTGGCCACAATTCATTGCTTTCTCTGCAATTTTATTGCACTGATCTTTGAGAAACAGTTTAAAATCTTTATATTTCACCGTACTATATGCAAGACCGATGATGCTTAAGTCCATTAAAATATCCCAGGCATTAACTAAAGTTTGCACCCATCAAAGCAAAGTATTACTCCTCACACTTTGCATTACTGCATTTGTTCTACATTTTAAATGCGATGGAAACTCTTCTGTGTGGTCACAGAATAACAAAATTAGAGTATTTCATTCCTCTCGCTTATTTTTTTGTCCTTTTCATGTCATTGAGCTCTCTGAAATAACTGTCATGTCAAATGCAGCTCATATTAAGGATAAGTAATGTAGAAAGTGTTCATGCATATTACTGAAGCTTTGTAGTAACAGGACTGAGACAAACCACTGTTTAAGGAAGCGAGTCCTGTATCCCTGAAACCGTGCAGAGTCCTGTGCTTTCGGTGGTGATACAGGCCAAGTGGCGGGGGCGGGGGAAACATGGGTGCAGCGGGTCAAAGGCAGTAAAGAAGAAGCCTAACGAACTTGCAGCTGTAAGGGGGATGAGTGTTGGGGCCCTAATGTCGAGCACGGTGTCCATGGCTAACAACACGGGATTGTGTCGTTGAAAGTTACTAACAGAGTATGTCTTAAAAGTTTTCGCCACACACACACACACTCAGGTAACTACATGAAGTGATGGAGGTGGTAACTAACCTCTTTGTGGTTATCATTTCATAGCACATAGCACATACAAACATACATACACACAGACACACACACAGGCATACACACACAGGCATACACAAACATACAGTGGTCCCCCCTTATCCTCAGCTTTCCAAGGTCTCAGTGCTGTGCGGCCAGCCATGGTCCAAAAACATTGAATGGGAAATTCCAGAAACAGACAATCTATAAATTCTAGATTGTGTACGATTCTGAGTGGCGTGATGACATCGCTCCCTGTCCTGCTTTGTCTCTCCCAGAACGTGAGGCATCCTTTGGTCCAGTGTCTAAACTCCGTACACTGTCCCCCCATCAGTTCACTTGATGTTAGACTAAAATTATGTGGGAGAAAGTGCTTTATTTAAAATGATTCATAAGCCTCTAACCAGGCCAAGTAAAAGAGAGGACACATATTACTAATACCAGAGACTAAAGAGAGATTATCAGTACAGATACCATGTGCATGAAAAAGATAATCAAGAAATACTATGAATAATTCTATGCTCACAAATCTGAAAACCTCCATGATACACACCAATTCCTTAAAAGACACCATTCGCCCACACTCACCCAAGAAGGGACAGGCAATCTGAAGAGGCTTATATCTATGTAAAATTGAAGCGATAGTTAATCACCTCTTAAGGGAGAAAGCATCAGACCCAGTTTTCACCAGTAAACTATACAAACAGGTAGGAAATAAACGATACCACTTCTCTCTAACTGAGGAATTATATCAAAACTCATCCTACGAGGGGATTCTAAGGGGGAATCCTTCCAAACTCATTCTGTGAGGCCAGCATCACCCTAACACCGACAACGGGCAAGGGCATTGTCAGAAAACTACACACAAACACCTCTCACAAACCGAGACAACAACTCCTGAACAAAGTATTACAGATTAAATCCCCAAACATCATAAAACAACATATACACCAGAACTGGATGTATCTTGACTATGCAAACCTGGTCTCGCAACCAAAAATCAATGGAACTCGTCGCATTAATAGACTAAAAAAGAGATTTCACATGATCACAATAATAGATGCAGGAAGAGCATTCGACAGAATTTAACACTAACTTTTGATTTTTAAAAAAACTCTCAGTAAACTAGAAATAGAGGGGAACTCCATCAACTTGATAATCACTACCTACAAAAACTCTATGGCTCAGGTCCCACTGCCGGGCGAGAAACTCGACGGTTTCGCACAAAGGTCAAGTCCAAGGACGAAGATTAAGGCAAGGACATCGCCTCCTACCGTTCCTTTCCAACACCGCACAAAAAGCCCTGATAAGTAAAGTACAGTCTGGGAATCAAGACACAAAATTGTCTTTGTTTGCAAATGATTTGATCATCTATGTAGAAAATCTGAAAAAAATCAACAAAATACTCCCGGAATTGACAAGCATTTATAGCAAGATGTCTTGGTACAAAAGTCAATATACAGAAGTCAACTGTTTTTCTCTATCCCAGTAAAGAACAAGTGGAACCGGATTTTTAAAACACTATAGCATTGACGTTAGCCCCTTCCAAGAATGAAATACTGAGGTACAAATCTCACAAGATCTATGTGAAGAAAGCTATAAAACTCTGATAAACAAAATGATAGAACTAAATAAATGGAGAGATATTTTACGTTCGTGGATAGAAAGACTCAATATTACCAAAGTATCAGTAGTTCCCAACTTGATCTACAGACTCAATGCAATTCCTACCAGAACCCCAGCGAGTGATTTTGTGTGTATTGACAAACTGATTTTAATGTTGTGTTGGAGGCAGGGGACCCAGGAGAGCCAGCAAAGGGCTGGGGAACGGGAACGAAGCTGGAGGAGAGACACCGCCTGACTTCAGGGCTTACTCTAAAGCTAAAGTAAGTAATCGAGTCAGAGCGGTATTGGCAAAAGAACAGACAAAGAGATCAGTGAAACAGAACAGAGGGCCTCAAAATAGATCCACATAAATAGAGCCAACTGATTTTGACAAAAGAGCAAAGAAAACACAATGGAACAAAGGTAGTCTTTTCAACAAATAACTCTGAAGCACCATATGCAAAAAAAAAAAGAAAAAAGAAAAAAGGAATTTAAACACAGGCTTTAAACCATTCACAAAATTAACTCAAAATGAGTCAAAGACCTAAATGTAACACCCAAACTATAAGCTCCCAGAAGATAACACAGGAGATCAACCACAGGATCTCAGGTGTAGTGATGTCTTTTTAGACACAGCAGCAAAAACACAATCTGTGAAAAAAAAACCCTGATAAACTGTACTTCACTAAAATTAAAACTTTTGCTCTGCAGAGGACAACATCAAGGTAGTTAGAAGACAAGCCCCAGACAGAGAGACAACACTTGCAAAAGATATATCTGATAAGGACCTTCATCCAAAATACACAAGGAATTCTTAAAACTCAATAAAATGAAACAAGCAGCTCAGTTCAAAGGGGACCAATGACCTTAACCAACTCTTCACTAAAGAAGATGTACAGATAAGCATATGAATAGATGCTCCACAGTTTATATCATCAGGGAAATGCCAATTAAAGCAATAATGAGGTAGCACTGCACACCTATTAGAGTGGCCATAAGTTGGAACACAGACAACACCAAGTGCTGACAAGGATGCGGAGCCACAGGAACTCGCACCGGTGGGAATGCGAAATGGACACAGCAAAATGTGTCCACACAAACACAACTGCACATGAAGTTTCATAGCAGGTTTACTGATGATTTCCACATCTTGGAAGCAATCGTGGTGTCCTTTAGTAGGTGAATGGATGAACAGACTGTGGTCCGTGCAGACAACGCGCACCACTCAGTGCTAAAAAGACACAAGGTTTCAGGCCAGGGCAAGACGTGGGAAGACAGGACTGAGTGGAGAAAGCCCACCTGGAGGAGGTGCAGGCGGCGGGGCTCCAGCTCTGGGGCGCCTGGAGAGACAAAACTGTGGACACGGTGGAACAGACCAGCGGTCGCCAGGGCTCCGGGAAAGGACCACCGGCCTGAGCACAGAGGGTTTTTAAAGCAACAGGAACACTCTGTAGAATATTGTGATGACGGATATGCATCATCATAGTTTTGTACAAGCCCAGAGAACGCCCAGCACCGAGAGTGGACCCTCAGGTAAAGTGTGGACGTGGGGTGTTATGTCAATGTAGGTTTATCCCCAGTAAAAAATAAGCACCACTTGGGGAATGACAGTGATAATGGGGGAGACTACGCGCAGGTTTGGGGGCAGGAGGTGTATGTGAAACCTCTGTGCCTTCCTCTCAGATTTAGTGTACACCCAAAAGCGCTCTAAAAATAATTTCTTAAGAAGAACAAACAAGAAAACGCTCCATCAGCCATCCGGCACCATGCGAACAGGAGAGCACTATTTTCAGCTTGTGGGTGGTGGCTGGCAAATAGCAACGTGGCTGGGGACTCAAGAGTGAGAGTGATGGTTGGGGGGGCGGGAGCCTCGACCTCTAAGGAAAGGCCCTCAGTGGGTGCGCCTGCTCCGACGTGATAATGGGGTGCAGCCAACGTGGGCCGCACCCTCGGATCCCGGACGGAGCTGAGCACTTCCTTGAGGACCCCAACGAGTTCCTGAAACCTGCAGACCCGGCCTCAGGACGTAGAAACGAGAAAGTAAACTTAGTGTCGCTTGTAAACAAGAGATATCTGAACCCAGACACGCATGCTCTGTCCACGCTGAATGCGCCCCAGAGGAGCAGAACGGGGAAGTGGGGTTTGTTCACTCCAGGTCACGGGAAGGTCCTGGCCTGTCTGTTTGTTTGCGGGGTCTGAGGCTCTGCCGCCGTCTCAGGGCGAGCAGGGCCCGGGGCTTGCTGCCGTTTTACTAAGTTTGCCCTTCAGGGAGCTCCCCTAGCCCAAACGTCTCCTCCCCTTGCAGCAGGTGCCGAGGGTCTCCAGGCCCCACTTTGTGGGGAGAAGGGGGGGGACGAGGCAGCTGTCCCCCATTACACATGGAACAGTGACTTGGGATCCTAGGGGGAGGAACGCAGCATCCACGTAGCCGCAGAGAGGAAACACAAAGAATACACTTGTCAGTGTCACAGGTTCGGTTCCCAGTCAGGGCACATGCCTGGGTTGCAGGCCACGGCCCCCAGCAACCGCATATTGATGTATCTCTCTCTCTCTCTCTCTCTCCCTCCCTTCCCTCTCTAAAAAATAAATAAATAAAAATCTTAAAAAAAAAGAATACCCTTGTCTGGAACGAAGCAGGAAAAAAAACAGCGCCTGACTCGTGTAAACAGTAGCCGGAGACCTCCGTGGGGTCTTCAACCCTGACAGCTTCTCTCCAGCCCCCGGTGTGGGCTGCCGAGCGGGCTGTCAATTCGGCTGTGACCTTGAAGGAGGAGCACCAGCCCCGGAACGGCGGCATCAGCTGACAGCCTTCCTTCAGGGCTGCCGCTCTCGGAGGCGAGCAAGCGCGACCTGTGCCCAGTGCTGGAGCCGGCGGGCCGGCGGTGGAGGGACAGAGCTGGCAAGTCCAAGGCCACCGCAGCCAGGGCAAGGCCGAGGCTCAGGCCTGGCTTTCTGGCCTGCCGACCTGGACCGAGGCTCCCGCGCTGCTGGGCTTTGCGCTCCGATGCCTCACTGCTCTGAAGGAGGAGCCAGGGCCGTGGGGCACTCGGACGTGGTCAGTCTCGGACGGGGGTCAGAGGGCATGTGTGAGGGCGTCACGCAGCCCCCACGAGGCCGTGGACAAGCCCGAATGTGAGAGAGCCATTTGCCTTTTCGCCGGAAACTTCACACTTTTCTTCCATTAAAGTGATTTTCCTCATCCTGATGGGCTGCGTAGCTCTCTGCCGCCGTCTGGTTTGGAGCTCTGAATTGTCGGACCGGAATGTTCTGGCCCGCGCTGCCCTTACTCGGGATGGGCGGAAAATGGACTCTGATGGATGAACACTTTCTGAGGAGCCATCCACGCTGACTCCTTAGGATGGTAAGTGACATTAAGTAAAATTTTGCACCTTTTTTTTTTTGCTTTCACATACCCTGTAAAATACGGTCTAATGACTCCTGTAGGACCCAGCGTCGCTGACGACCAGTCACTCTGCCGGGCTGTCACTGAGCAGGGCCGCGTCTGTCCTGACCGGGAGCGGCCGGTACTCTGTGCCTTCGGAGACGGGTGTCTGACCTCCATGGCTTTCTGGGCTCGCGCCACTCCCGGCCTCTCCCTGCTCAGAGCGATGCCCTGTTCCGTCCATTCTCTCCCCCTTTCATTTTTTAAAGATTTTATTTATTTATTTTTAGAGAGGGGAGGGAGGGAGAAAGAGAGAGAGAGAGAAACATCAATGTGCGGCTGCTGGGGGCCATGGCCTGCAACCCAGGCATGTGCCCTGAGTGGGAATCGAACCTGTGACACTTTGGTTCGCAGCCCGCGCTCAATCCACTGAGCTACGCCAGCCAGGCCCCCTTTCAGTTTTTAAATGTACCACGTGACCCATTATTTCCAGAGCGTAGGTAAGTGAGAGTAAATCAGGGTCCTGAGTGCGCACCGAGGGGCCAACTCTTACTGAAGCCCACGACTGTCGGGTGCCTCTGCCTCGGGGGCCGGATTCCCACCCGGACTCATTTCCAACCCCACGGGGAGGCCGCGGGCGGAGTGACGCCCAAACAATGAAATGGGGCAAGGAACACTCTCTCTCAGTGCTTTGGCTGTTGGGGTACTCTCCTTCTAAAGGGGGCCAAATAATATGTATGTTTTTAGCAATTTCGGTAGTGCATAGGGTCGTTTGGTATCTATATAGGAAAGGAACATTAAAATAAGGGTTTTCTTTAAAGATTTTATTTATTTATTTTTAGGGAGCGGGGAGAGAGAGAGAGAGAGAGAAACATCAATGTGCGGTTGCTGGGGGCTGTGGCCTGCAACCCAGACATGTGCTCTGACTGGGAATCGAACCTACGACACTTTGGTTCGTAGCCCGCGCTGAATCCACTGAGCTACGCCAGCCAGGGAAAAATAAGGTTTTCAATGTCAAAATGAAATACATCTCTGGAAGGCAATCGAGATGGTCACCGTGAACTTCTGCCCACGGCAGCGTGCCTGTGAGGGGGAAAAGGCTAGAAACAACTTAAACACCCACAGCGGGACTGCGGTTCATCCTCAGGGTGGCATAGTAAACGGCTGTACACACGAGACAAGGGAGCGTTTATGGACGGGCGAGGTGTGGTCTCTGCGCTGGAGAGGGCCGGCTCCACCCCCGTGAACAGCGGGCCTGCGGCGCGTCGGTCCGATGGGGGGTCATGCCCCCCTCTCCTGCTGAGCCCCCCTCTGCGAGGGCGTCCTGGGGCCTCACCTCCAGAGGGCCCTTTTCAGTCCCTGGGGCCAGACTGCCGGGCCAGACTGCGCGGCGCCTCCCCACGTCCCCTCTCCTCGTCTGTCCCGCAACCTCCGCACTCACGCCTCGGCGCTGTCTGCGTGCAGCCGAAAGAACGGAACGGAGCCCGAGGGCTGCCCACCTGCTTCTTAGAAAACCCTGACCCGAAGGTGAGTGTGACCTGTCCTCGCGTCCTGTCCGGGAGCTTTCGTCCCAGGGCCGCGTCCCAGTCCGAGGGGCCAGGCGCCGCGCTGGGCAGCCCCCCATTCACGTGGCGCCACGTGACCACAGCAAGGTGCACGGCGTTCGGATCGGCAGGAGGCTGAACAGACGGGAGGTATACATCTGTATTGGCTTGTTACCTGCATGAAGAAAACAGTAACCATGGTTACCCAGGGACGGAGAGGGGGGTGTCTGGGAATTAGAAAAAAGGAGACCAGGCAGGAGGGGAACATCATTATATACCTTTCCATCCTTTTGATATGCTAATAATACAGCTGGAATTACCTATTTAGAAAACCAAGTAGGGAAACGATCGAACGCCGCCCACCTAGACGGAAGGTAAGAAACGGGGCTTCCAGGCACAGTGTCGCCCCGTGTGGCTGGGCCCCCGCGTCCCCCAGGTGGAGTGGGAGTGCGCGAGGCCCCCGGGGAGCCTGCCGGCAGCGACTCCCCGAAGACGACCCCCGCCCTGCGGAGGCGGAGACGCGGCAGCCCCGGCGTCCTGGGCGGGAGCCTGTTCCTCCTCGCTCGGCGGGGGGGGCGGGCGGGCGTCGCGGGAGAGACTGTCTCACTTCGCACACCCTGCGAGATACGCAGACGCAGAGCAGGTGCGTTTCCGTCGTTTTTTTTACAGTAAATATGTTTCTCGTTGGCCCGGAGACGTGGAGGAGGCAGCTTCACCAGGGAGAGCAGAACACAGATGGCCCTCCATATGCAAATGTTCCCCTCAGCGTCCGAGCGCGGGTTTGGAAAGAGAAGGATCTAGAGATAGGGCGGGGTGGAGAGGTGGCCGGAGAGGCGGCGGCCGGCTGCCCACCGCCGACGGGGGGAGGTGTCCAAGGGGAGTCTCACCCCCGTCTTCAAGACGTTTGCCTGCGGCGCTCCCGGAGCACCAGGGATGCACCGTGAGCTGGGTCGCGTGTGTGAAGGCTCCCTGTGGCCAACACGGGCTCCGAGGGACACGGCTCCCCACCCGTGTGATGTCATTCGGCCCTGGAGTCCCCACGGCTAACCGAGCGCATGCTCCAAGGGGAAGACGCGGGAGGAGCGGGCAGGGCAGGGGCCGCGTCCCTGCAGGTGTGGTCCGCCCAGTCTTGGGGCGGGCTCTCCAGCAGGACAGGAGGCACGGCCTTCGCTGATTGGCTCCTCACTTATTTGGGCAGAAGGAGACACCACAAGCCTGAAACATTTTCAAAGAGAACACAGTACATGAGATGCTCCCGCTATGCACGTGAGGTCCCTTGACGGGACAGCTGGACCAGCCGGAGTCCTGGCGGCTCGGCCCTCCCTGCCGCGGAGAAGTGGGGTTCGATCACCAGCTCTCCTCACTTCGTGACAAGACACTGGAGACGGGCGTGGGGGCCCGCTACAGAGCTTGCACGGGGGCTTTGTCGAAACCCACAAGACAAAGCGTGCTGTTCTTACTTCGCCATCCTCGATGCATCATTTTGTCTTCTCCCTCACGTCCGGCTTGACACCAGCCGTCGTGGGCATTGTGCTGCACTTGACTTCCACTTGACCTGGAAGAACAATCACGAGGTGCTGGTGCTCAGAGTGAACACACTGGCTGAGCAGCCCCCCTCACGGGCTCCGTCTCGGGCTGGGCTCGGGGCGGGTGCCCGGGACACCTCGTCTGAGCCCACTGCCCCCAGGTCCTCAGCTCCGGGTGTCAGTAAGGTCCAGTCCACTCTCCGCCCCCTGGGCTCGCCACAGTGAGCCAGCTACGAGGTCAGGTCCCCGTCTCCGTGTCACGCGACTTATCTGCCGTTGAGGAAAGTCCCCCCGCTGCTTGACACATTCTCCCCACTGGGGTTCCGGGGGACGCCTCTCTCCTCTGGGGCTCCTCTTCCTCACGCCCCCCCCCATTTGCTGCCAACTCCACACTCCCCTTGTCGGAGGCCCCTCAGGAATTTTCTCAGCTCAACGGATTTAATACAATAAATGCTCTGCATTTACATTCTAATGATGTTCACATTTATTTCTCTCACCTTGATTTTTCCCCCCTAAAATTCGGAGTCCTGTATGGAATGACCAGCCCTGCGTGTCCGCAGGGGTGCGTACAGAGCACCTTAAACTCCAGGTGCCCCAGGAGAACTCCGGGCTCTGCTCTCCCTTCCACAGCCCGGAACCCGCTGGGCTCTCCTCCTTGCCGAAGGCAGATCCATCCTCACACTGGTCAAGGCCAGGGCCTTGGGGTCCCCTTTGTTTCCTTCCTGTCTCTCGAAACTAGGATGGCCAGGACTTCCCCGTTTCAGAGCCAAAGTCCCAGTCCCTCGGGACCCTCAGTCTCGGGCAAAGCGGGTGGTTGAGCACCATCCACCCGTTCCATGTGCCTTGTCTACCCTGTGATTTAGCCAGAACCTAAGGAGAAAGGGAAGG
Organism: Phyllostomus hastatus; assembly: GCF_019186645.2. Lineage (NCBI taxonomy): Eukaryota > Metazoa > Chordata > Mammalia > Chiroptera > Phyllostomidae > Phyllostomus > Phyllostomus hastatus. The sequence continues at coordinate 97,770,379 of NW_025333872.1, forward strand.
AGAGGAACGCCCAATCTGAAGATTCCTATTGCTCTACGACCTTTGTAAGACCCTGAGATGGAAATAAAGGAAGGCCTAACTCTAACCCTAACCTCTAACCCTTAACCCGAACCCGAACCCTAGCCCTCCCGCTAACCCCAGAGCTCCAGTCCCGAGCTGCGCGCCCAGCCTGCTCCCAGCAGGCCCTGTGGCTTCCAGACCCTCCCCCGCAGCTCTTGTTAATTGGGCGTCTGCGCCTGTTTCTTCCCCATTAGAAAGTAACTTTCTGGAAGGCGAATGCTCAGGCTCAGCCACCCTAGGAGACGTCACGGTGCCTCACAAAGAGTAATTCTCAAAAGAAACACCATTAAGCCACATTTCTGAAAAGGAAATTTCAACAGCGGAGCAGCAGAACTGACCCAGCAGTTGCTTCCAGGAATTCGGGGGGACACGATCAGCGAGCATTGTTTTGAAGCCAGCACCCCGAGCCTGGCGGGGGTGCAGGGGGTGCGGGGGTGGGGTGCTGGATTTGCCCATTAGAGCTTAACTGACTGCGTGTCTCCTTCCCTCTGGCTGGAGCGCGGGGCTGTTTGCAGCCCAATTAGCCTCCAGGGCCCTCGGGTTTGGTTCCGTGGATGTTTAGGCCCGTCGTCTGCAGTGGGAATAATGCATGACTGTGGAGGCAGCGGTGACTCACCCTCCCCAGAGGTGCGTCTGCGCCTCCCACGGAGCTTCCCGAGAATAGCTGCCGGCCGCGTGCTCAGAAGAATGGGGACGGAATGCTTTGTCTCCAAAGGCTCCCCGCGGCGCCTCGCAAGGAAACCGGGGTGGAAACGGGGACAGAGCGCCACGCCCTGGCTCTCGGTCTCTGCGCCGCAGGTCCTGGGCAGGCGCGGGTCCCTCCCCACAGCGACAGCCTGGGGTTTGTAATGATGGGACGTGGCCGCTTCCTGTTCGTTCTGCAGGGAGAAGAAGAATGTGTTGTACGTTTTCCTTCTTCTACAACTTTCAGAAGGTTTTTGTCGGAAATAAGTGAGCCGAGAGCACTCTCCTGCTCACCTGTCAGCTGATTACAGACGGATCCTGTGCTTCTCTCGTGCATTGCACTTCGGTTAGTTGTCCTTCATTCCGCGTTGCGCAGCGTGTACTTAACTGAGAGTTAGAATTAGTTGTGCAAGAAATTGTGAAGAATAAAGAGTTGAATAAAAATTTAGTCGCTGCCCTCTGAGAGTTTACCAGTGAATAAGAAAAAATAAATGCACTCACTTCCCAAAAAGAGACAGAAATTGAATAATTAAAATATTTACTCCAGGTCCTGAGATTATTCTCTTGCTGAGCCTTCTCCCAAAGAACTTAGTGCAAAGGCGAAACAAACAAACAAACAAACAAACAACCCCTAAGGGAAAGGTATGACGTGTTAACTATGTGCTTTAAAGTACTATGTACATTTAAAGTGCTTTAAGATGTTTAAAATGTGACAGTATATTCCGTCTATGTGGGCACACACATTAAATCTTATTTTTCTTAATCCTGTGTAGTCGATAATGAACTCGAGTATTGAGGGTGAGGTGCGTGTCAAAGCCCACGTGGGGTACAGAGTGCTAAGCACACCTTGGCGTAACAATCTCCCAGTGCCTGGGAAGTGACGGCAGCAAGGCCATTGGGTTAAGTAAGTGCTGTGGGTGTTTGATGTTGGGTGGGGGCGGTCAGGAGCCTGGTGACATGAGACGTTTAGGGGAACCTCACGGAAGGAGGTAAAGTCTGAGCTTTGACATGGCAAGCCCACTTTTTAATATTTATTGAATGGCTTCTGTGTGCCAGGCATTGAGGTAGACGCCTCCCATTCAGGACGAAGTTCACTCACAACAGCTCTGGGAACCAAGTATGATTAGCCACCACGCAAAGGAGCCAAGGTTTGGACCGGTCCATTGACGTGCCCAACACGAAAAGGGTGGCGTCTGGAATTAAGGGCAGATCTGACCGATCCCAAGCCCTGCCCCCTTCCAGAGCTAACCCCAGCCCAGCGGAGAGGCACTTAGCCGTGGTCACGAGACCTAGGACCCCAGAGCCACAGTCTACCCAGGTGCGTACGGGGGTGTCTGCGGCAGCTCGCTGATGAGGGAAACCCCCGCTGGCGGTCACGTCCAGCCTTCAGAGGGGTGGAGGAGGGACTGGCCAGGGTCCAAGGAGCAGATCTCAAGGACATTTAAGGCGTGTCAGGCTAAAAAGTGTGGCCTTCCCTTACCTTCAGAGAAAATGGCTCATACTGGAAGATTCCAGGTGACAGCACCGTCAGACTCGAGTTTCCCGAAGAAAGATCCCCTGGTGGCGGTGGCGGTGGTGGTGGCGGTGGGCCCTGTGGGCGAAGGAGCCCTGGACAGAGGCGCTCAGGCGGCACGAGGAAGCAAGGGTTCAGGGCTACAGGGACTGTGGCTCCGGGGTGTAAACTCACAATTCCGCGCAGACTCACTCACGCCCCAAGGGTCCTTGGAGCCCTGCAGCGACCACCTTCACTCTGCGGGTGGGAAAGTTCAGGGTCCGGGAGCCGCTGGAGATTCTCGTGAGTGTTGTGGAGACTTCTGGCTACGGGGCCTTTGAATCATTCAGCTGTTCTCATAACCCCGCTGTGCGAGCGTCCTGGCCCGGGAGAGTCTGAGCTGGGTGGGGGACCCGAGGGGGCTGGGGTGGCGTGTCCCCCGCGGGCACCTCTTCCGTGGCTCACTGCTGCTTCCAGCTGCGGGGCGCAGCGTCTCAGTAAGCAGACGAGATGTTGCCACTGGCCTCTGGACGTGTGCAATACTCAGTGTAAACTTTTCATTTTTATCCCATTAAACTTTTATGATAAAGTGTTTCATTCGTCTTTGTCACTGACAGGTGTTACCCACGTTCACGTTTTAAATTTCCTTTCTTTATTGGGTGTCCAGGGCACACGGTATTGCTTTGTTTGCTGCGCTGAGAAATGCCATTCAAAGGACGCCTGCCCAGAGGACGTCCTGTCAGGAGGCCGCTCTCGGGAGGGGGTCGGGGTCAGAGGACCCCGCCCGGAGACCAGTTGTGCAGGGAGCAGCCGACACAGCGAGGTGACACACTTCCTCTCCTGTTCTGTCTATATGGGTGAAAAAACTGCACAAAATCACTTCTTTTTCAATTTGCAAGCATCAATATATCAACTTAAACGTCCACCCTGTAAAGAACTTCTGAAAACTTTTATTTGAGCCAGCACCAAGGACAATCAATCCCCAGGAAGCAAGATCTCAAGTGCTTCAGAGAGGAACAGGTTTTCAGCTTCTTTGGGGGGCTTGAAATTAAGGAGGGAGAGTGAGGAAGATTACATGGACGCGGGGGAGAACGCCAGAGACTAGATTGCAGAATAGTTGAGGTGATGTGCTCCCTTGAGGGTGGTTCTGCTTGTTCCGAAGGCGGGTTGTAATCTGGGCGTGTGAGAACAGGAGGCAGGGCTTGCCTAAGGCGAAGAGAAACCGCTCACTGCGAAGTTATGGGGCTGGGCTGGGGCTGTTCCTGTGACCTGCCCCATGAGGAATTCCTGATCGGATCACCCTGCGAAGCTATGTTCAACTGGACCCTTTTTTCCTCTACACGTGAGGTGATAATAAGATAAAGAATAACTAAATCAGCCTGCAATTTTTGAAACGTTGTTGAGAAGCGTCCCCACCTGCAGAGAGTTTATCTGAGCCAAGCTGATGGCAGTTGCCTGGGACGCAAAACCTCGACGGACTGAGAAAGGGCTCCAGAGAAGGGCAGTTTTGCAGCTCAGTTTACACGTCAGGGTGAAAGGGGAAGACGGGAGAGGCACGTGGAACCCACTGGTGACAGACTAGGGAGAAAGCAAAGCGGGGAAGTCGCGGGGACTGAAGAAAGAGCAGGCTGAAGAAGCAAACACTTCTTTTACACCGGAGGGCACAGGGGGGTTAACGACATTCACAGTACAGAGAGGCAGGGTTGGGTGGGGGTGCACACAGGACAACGGCGGGGGAGGGCTCCCTGACCTGGTGCTCTGGGGGGAGGTTGTTCCTCGAAGCATCTGGAAAAGGGGAATTCCCCGGACATTCCAAAGGTATATTATCTTAGCTGCAAAAAAGGTAAGAGACAAGCTCAGTTAAGCAAAAGGTTGACTTTTGTCAAGAAAGATACTGGACTTGGATAGGACTGCCCACCATGACTCACTTTTCGTTAGAAAGCTTTCATTTCAGGCCACCCTATGTGGCCACTTTAGGCCTCTGAGTCTGTGAGGTCACCGTGCAGGCCTCCCCTGAGTCGGTCAGGGTCAGCATGTGGCCCCTTTCTGTCCGCAAACTTAGACGTGAAGGAATAATACGTCTGCTTATTAAGCAAACTATCTTTTTGCGTAACCAGCTTACAAGTGGTTTTATCTTTTGTGTTTGTTTGTTTCCTGCCCAGAGATTCTAGGAAAAGTTAGCAAAATTAAACAACGCACTCAAACATAATCATTAGTGTTTGCCAAACATTTTTCACAAATTTTTCAAATTCTCCTGGTCTTTGCTAAGCTGGATTGGACCCGAGCTGGATCCATTCGCTACTTTGTAACAACCCACTGTTCACAATGCTCCTCCCCACAGTGGAAAGTACTCCTTTGTGAAGAGACACATTTTTTTCTCTGAGTGTTTAATAGATGTTTTGTGCAGCCGACCCTTAGAGATCATCATACATATGCAAGTCAAATACCCATCGGCATTTGGAGATAATACATATGGACACATTAGCACAGTCCTTTTTCTCCCCAGCACTCTTAGAAATCAACTGTTAGACACTAGAGGTGTGGGGATATCGTGTAATCCATTAATGGGCCCGTTGCTAACACTTACACGTAGATTAGGTTTAACCTGCATTAAAACAGTCAGAGCTTAATTCACAGTATAATTTCTGCAGACACACCTGCAATCCCCACCCCTCCCCAGCACACACACCTCTAACCCACACAGCAGCGACAGTATCGACAGTATCGTAAGGGGCAAAGCTGTTTTCACGTCTGGGTCTGCCCTCAGGGATGCTATTTCTCTCCATCATTATGCTAAAGACCACAATTACCCTCTCCAGGAGCGGCATCATCCGCATCCCCTCTGCCTCCCGCCTGGGAAGGACCCCTGCTTCTCCCGAGCCGGCTGCTGCTCTCAAACTCACAGCCCAGCGCTGGAGTTTGGAAGAGGCACGAAGCAGCTGTCAGGCCAGATGGATGGTCTTTAGTTGCAGGGTTTTACATGTGTGGGCCGGGAGAACATCTGGCTGGTGGCACTAAAGAAGGGCTCTTATTTCTCTCATCTGATGACCAGAATGCCTTTGTTTCAGAATTGGAGGGACTGGTCATACATTCTGAAAACCTGAGGATTTGGGTCAAATTTGCTTTCATCAATAATGGCCTACTTGCACATTGGAAACCCAGATTTTCACTCTGTTATGCCTTTTAAATTAAGACAGAAATTGAAATGGGTTTTTGGTTTTTCGCTGCAAATGCCGGAAAGAGCAAAATCGCCTCTCAATGTCTTCTCTTTCCAAGGAAACCCTTTGAGTGATGAGGGGGAGGGTCAGACTTGACTACCCCCAAATATGCCTTTTGGGGGATAGTGATTACTTTAAGCTTGTAATTTTTGAGAAACAGAAGACTCCAGAAAGATCTTTGCCCTTTGCCCTAATGGCCTAACAGGATGATACAGAGGACCTGCTCTAGGAAGGAGCAGGTAACTCAGGTAACTCAGGCATCTCAGGTAACTAACTACAGAAGAGTATGAACCAGGTGGGATAGACCGGGAGGAACCTGGCACGCATTTTTGAGCAAAGTCCGCCCTGTGTCCCACTGTTGTAACCCCCTTCTCTGCTCTGGTCTGTTAGACGTGTTTTCATGAAAGTTGAGTTGTTAACTAACAAGCAACCTGTAGACAAGCTGCACATGTCAGTGAGAGTTCCGGGAGCTCGCTTTGGGAACGGGCCGACTCCAGCTCCTGCAGGAGGAGGAGTCTCTGGTTCCAGGAGACTTGCTGACTGTTAAACAGAAAAACAGGACCTCCACTTGCCCAGTTTCAAGATCATCATAAGAACGGACTGCGCTGAGTTGTGGGCAGAGAACTGTCAACACCCCGCCCCCAATCTCTTCGCTCTGCCTTCCCTCTCCCTCCCAATAGACACCCCTGCCTGCGCTGAGAAGTTAGGTGGGCTTTTGGGGCGAGAGAGGACTGCCCATCTTCTCAGGCAGCCGGCACTTGAGTAAACCGCTTTCCTTTCCACCAGCACCTGTATCGCAAGTTTGGTTTCCGTGGCCTCGGGCAGCTGGACCTGCGTTGGGTGGCATTGTTGCCGATGGCCCAGCAAACACCTGTCAAACGAACTTTCGCTTTCCTATCTCCATGTGAGTGCCTTCCTCTCCTCTGAAGCCCCACACCAACCACACGCCCCTGTTTCAGTAGCTCAGGATGGCGTGGAAGCCTGAAGTGTGAGGAATCCCGCCATGGATACACATAATTAAAGCTGGTCATCCTCTCCTGTCAATTTGATGATTAGACCAGTCACAAAAGCTAAAAGAAAAAGAGGGAAAACTGTTCTTACCACCACGTTGAAAAGGAACAGATTCTCACCGAATTTGAGGTTGTTCTTTCCTCGGTGTGGTCACTGTCCCCCGCTCTGAAAGCTGGAGCCACAGGGCCCTCTGGGCCGCCCTCTCGGAGCTGCAGGCTGAGGCACGGTCGCTTCCAACAGTGGCCTGTGCCTGGCCTTGCCGGCCAGCCACAGTGCGCCCTATACCGTGTCCCTTGGTTGGGTCTATTGAAGTGAGCGCTGGGTGTTCAGAAACCACGACAGATGGAAACTCAGCCTTGATATCCTGTACAATCAGGTCCCATCAAGCCCTGATTCCCTTTACAAATGTTCATCTGGATACACTCAAACCAATGAGAAGGCGATAGACAGGGAGACTCATCGAACTCCAGGGTCTCGGGGTTGAAGGGAGGCTGCGTCGGCTCCTGTCCCAGCCAGCCCTCAGGGCTCCTGCCTTCCTCTGTGGGAGGAGCCTCCGCCCGTATCAGTCAGTCTCTGTGTACGCGTCTGACGGTAGGAAATACAATATTCTTAGAGTAATAAATTTAGATTTTAGAACAAAATACTTCATTTCTAAAGTTTTCAATTAAGTGTTCCTGGGTAATTGTGTCCTCCCTCACATATTTCTTTTGTGTTAATGATGTATGCCTAGCAAATGCCTGCAGGTATTCAGAGGGATTTAATTCAGGTGCCATTTCCTTTAGGTAATAATTCCCATTAGAAAGCTTCCCGTGGAATTAGCGATGAAACAGTATCTGTGTGTGCCTAGGGTGTTGGGGGGGGGCTGTCTCAGGGGCACAGGATGAGCTCAGGCCCACCCCACCCCTGGGCACCCCCTGAGGACGATGGTGCTGCCCTGCACACCAGCGCCGTCCCCACTGATCGCCGTGACCTGCAGCCCCCTTCCCCACATTGCCTGGTTTCTCTGTGCACCCTCGTCCCTTCACACACGCAGGGTCGGCACAACCAAGTGGGCAGACAGAAGCCATTCTCACTGCAGCTCAGTGGACGGTCCACAGGAAGAGTAACAGCAGCAGGACTTCCAGGCAGTGTGCACACTGAGGGGACCACAGAGCACCCCGGAGCCCAGCTGCAGGGCTGGGGGTGGACAACCTTGATAAATAGAGGGCGGGAGAGAGCGGGAGGCACTACTCGTGCTGGCCTCCGCGGCCAGGCCGACGCCTGGGGAGCACGTCACTCCCAGAGGGGAGGGCTTCCTGGGCACCCCGGGAGGCTGGGTCAGGACGCTGTGGGAAGAGACCCTGAGCTGACCGCGCCTCTCCCGTCCCCACCGCCGAGGGCAGCGTGTCTCGGAGGGCGCTCGGGGTGGGCCTCACAGCGGAGTCCAGGGTGGGTGCCGGCACCTGCGCCTGTGACGTGTAGGGTGGCCCCTGGGGCTTCTCACAGAAGCGTGGCGTCAGCTGAGCAAGCAGGTGCAGTGAGTTGGGTTTCCCTCTCAGCCCCTCGGGGTACAGAGAGGATGTTTTGGACGCCATCGAGGACAAGGGAAAACTCATCTAAAAGAACGTTCCCTCTGTTACGGCTGTTTCCACCTCCCTGCCCCGAGCTTTGTTTTCCCAGACAATACCCTGAAAGACACCGCAGGTGGGGGTCACTGGCCTCTTCCCGCCTGCCCACACCCACCCGCGGGGCTGCGAGGTCTTGCTGCACGGACACTTGAATGCCTCGCCATCTAAGCGGTGAGAAGTGCTTTGCAAGGAAAGTGACACAAGTCCACACGGTTTCTGCAGCGCACGTGAGCTGCCACTCAGGTACGTCTCAGAGGAAGTGACAAATATTTGTCTTGTTTGGGGTGCTTGATGAGAAAAAGTATTTTGGGGATTCAGTCATTCTTATATATTAACCCATAGTATGAAAATTCCATAAAAGTAGTAAACGAGAGGGACTAGAATACAATTTGCAGGCACACCGGGAACATTCTGGTGGCTGCGGATTGCCGGGTGGGGGGTGGAGGGGCTGTTCTGGGCGTCTGGGCGAGGGCTTGACGTCCGCTCTGCTCAGGGGTGACACTGTCCAAGCTGGACCGAATGTCAGCACACTGTCCCACAGCGTGTCACCACCTACCGCGGATGCGACCAGCAATAAGCAGGGTCATTACAGATGCCTTGGCGTATCCGACGAGACTGTCATGGGGAAAGGGCCTAGCAAAGCAGAGCCCCGGCTCCTGGGGTGGAGGTCACAGTACCACGGGGGCTGGTGGGCTGGCGAGGGGGCAAGAACCAGCTCTGGAAAAGAAAGAATGGGGACACGTGTAGATGTAGACACGTGTGTAAGTTCATTATAAATTTTACAGATAAAGATGTATAGTATTTACACATAATGTAATATAATATAATATATTATAATATAATATAATACAATATACCCTATTATAAATTTCATGTGGCAAATTGAATCATGAAGTATGTTTCCACGAGTTTTTGAAAAAAATGCTTCTTTAGCTAACTTATGGCTGCAATGGACAGTCTAGTCATGACCTGAATATTTGTTAAGATTTGCATTTAAAATTCCACATGGTTAAACCTAACATTGTGCAGCCCAATGTTTATGTTAAACAGTTAAGACAGAAAGGTTTGCATTTACACTAATGAGCAAGGTGAATGTAAAACAACAAAGATGTGTGAGGAACTGCACTGACTCATCTGTAACCTGAGACTCTCTTTCTGAACTGGAAAATAGTTCTGAATCCTGGAACAACATTCCTCGCTTTTTGGTGCCATTTATAATGTAATGGCTACAAACACAAAGTACGTTTGAGTTTAATGTGCTTTATTAATCTTTTAAAACACATTCTATGGCTAAGCAATCAGCAAAACAGCAAATCCAGCCCTGACCTGTAGCGTGTGCTGATTCCTGTCACGTGAAATCCACCCCACGGCTGGCGTTGAGCTGCCAAGATGACGTCACTGAACACGGACGTGGACCAGGGCGGGCAGGAGGTCACTGCTGTGCGGCACTCCCGCCCACTGACAGTAGACTCAGCAACCCCGAGAACACAGATACCAGTGCAATGCCGTAGAATACTTGGGAAGTGGCATTTTGAATATTGATTGCCTTTGCATACGATATAATTGGTTGAATTGTAAGTGTATATGATTTCATGATTAATAAGTTTCTGTTGAGCAACAGGCTTGCAAAATTCCTGAAGATTTAACAATCAGTGCTTTAACAATGACAATGCTTGTGGTGTTCGATAAGGTGCTGTGCCCTGAACACCACAGGCTGCTGGTGCTCTGTCCTGGGGAGTGCAGACCCCATTTCCTCCTGTCTTACCCCAATAACTGACTTTAAACAAACAGTCACCTTCCTCTGAGACCTGCTGCTTATACTATACTTGCATTCTTCCAACCATACCCAGGACAGCAAGGATGCACTCGCCATGGTTTGTGTGAAGGCGGAGCGGACAAAATTTACTGAACAAAAGTTCAGAGCAGCATGCGCTGACCCACCTTTCCAGTCGGGACATTCTTCAAAATGGTGTTGACAAAGGAAACTGGAAATACCTGTAAACATGCTGACGTTTATGAAAAGCTGCAACCGAATAATTTACCCTCGATTTAAAAAATGACCATGAGTGTTCACCACCATGTTGGTTTCGCCTGTGCACCCAGAAGAAGTGATGGTCCCCACTGGTGCACTCCCAGGGGCCTCCTCCCCTAGGACACAGCACTCCAGGACAGTAGAAGAAGGCTCACACACCCTGGGAGCACACCACAAAGTGAGAGTTAAAGCCGCAAGCCTGGGGGGTCGGTGACCGTGGTGGAGAGGGCTCTGTCTCCGTTCCGTGGCAAATGAAATGTTCGGACTTGCTTTAAATTTCAGCAAGACGTCTGAGACCACTCGCTCCCGATAAGCTCACCGGAGGTTACTGTAAGAGCAGGATGATGGGCTCTTAGGAAACATCCCATCTCATTTGTAAATGTAATTCAGCTTTGAAGAGTTGGATCCCATCAAAATCATTGAGCAGCAATCAAATCTACATTGTTACAGACTTAGAAAACATTGCAGGCGGTTTCCAAAAAATATTTCCGTCACAAATTTTCATTTTGCCAGCAACATTCACATTTCCCCCTCTTTCTAGACTGGCCACAGCGATGACATCAGATCTCCCTCATCAAAAAATTTACATAAAAACCAAACAAATGGAAATAGAGAAGAAATCGCAAAGTGAACGTACTGTTCCAGCCTTGCAAATAGGTGCATCAGCGTGTTCTCATGTCTTGACTAAGACTCAGGATCAAGGGACTCAAAGTGACATGGGAAGGGATGTTTCGCTCCATCTCTGGGCTTTAGGGTATAACTAGAGCTCAGGGTTGCCATGGTGCTTTGTACCACGTCTTTGTAGACAGAGCAATGGGTTAATAGGTGAATAATTCAAGTAACCCGAGCCAAGATTCTGTTACAGAGAAAGACAAGGGGGAAGTAGACAGAGACAGCCCCCCATCTCCCATTAGGCTGCTGCTGGAAAATACAGCACAGGCACAGGGCATCTGAGGTGGGCTGAGGCCAGCCGACGAGGAAGCCATTCCCACGGGAAAGAGAGTCCATTACGCACAGTTCCCACGAGGAGGCAGTGTCCCCCATCACGGGCGGGGGCACAGGAGAAAGCACCTGGGGCAGCCACAGGGCTAAGGTTGTGGGGGGGACACTGGGCCAGAGCCCCTGTTGTGGTTGTTTCAGGAAGGAACGGGCCAGGAAAGGAGGCGGGGTTGGGATTGGCTGGTTGGAGCATGTCGGTGGGCTCTGGGGCGCAGGGGCCACCCTCAGTCGTCCGGCATCTGACCCCGGGTGGTTAGGTCAGGGGCCCGGAGTGTGAGGGCCACCACAGAACAGGAGGTGACTCTGAGTGATGGGTTTGCACCTGAAAATCACCCCCAGAAGGCAGACTCTTGGGGGGCTGATCGGGGAGGAGGAGGTCAAGGCCAAGAGGCGTGTTTGTCCTATGATCATATTCTCTGGTGTTTTCAAAAGCAGGAAATGAGGCTAGCAAGGTAGTGATGTTCAAAATGTTTCCAGCGGAATCCCCAGCTTCTGTTGAACGCCTAAACGTGTGTGTTGCCCATCTGTACATTTGGGTGAGGATTTAACATTTATCTCCTGTGAAATAAAAAAGGAATTCGTGGAGTGGCGGTTTATATAACAATCTAAGAGCCTTATGCTAAAAGTACAAAACAGATTTAGGGTTTAAAATTGCAACGGTGACCAAACAGCGTGGATGCCCCACAGAGGTTAATTCCATAAGCCAAACAGCTCATGCTTTGAGTGCAGAAGGGGAAAATCATCCTTTGGTACTTGCAGTTCATAAACAAGGAGCTGTGCTGAGCAGGGAGCCCGAAGCCAACCAGATCAGGAGGGTCGTCCCTAAGGTTTTCCTCTCCGTTGTTGAGAGGCCAGAAATGAGTCCTTGTTCACAGAACCACGGGCAGCTCTTTCCCCGCTGCCTCGGATGCTGGAGTGGCTTGTCACGGAAGGCAGGACCTGTGGGCGAAGCTGCAGTGACGGTTCCCCCTCGGAGCCGGGCACTTGGAATATAAAAAGCAAAGTCCAGTGACAGGAGAGATTACGGTCGGTGCTAGATCAACATTCCAAGGGACCGTTATTCTGAGTGGGGTGCGATGAAATCAGAAAAGGGAAAAGGAGGAGTTTTTCATTATACAAAGAAGACCTAATGAGTGGAGAAATTTATTTGTTTAAGCAACAATTTAAAATAATTTTTTAATAAGATCAAATGTAAGTGTTAAAAGAGTGCTTGTTCGTTTTTATCAAATGCATCAGGGTGACATGAGTTAGTAAAATTATACAGATGTCAAGTGCACAATTCTACGATACACCATGTGTACAGGGCACCGTGTGTTCACCACCCAAAGTAAAGTCCTTCCGTCACCGTGTATTTGACCCTGCCCCCTGGTGACCACCACACCGTGTCTACTGAGGGGACGCTGATCTCAGGAAGAAGACACAGGAGGTCAGAGTGCAAGAGTTCAAGGTGGACCAGCTGGGGCGGCAGGACGCCCCCTTGGCTGCTGGTCACTCAAATCCTGTATTTCCCGAGGGAATTTTGATTGGTGAGTTAACCCCGACTCGGCGGTGCCGCAATCCTCACTTCCCAAGAACCCCCTCGCTGCCCTTAAAGACTGCCAAGTTCAGTTTGAAGACAGCACCATGTTTTTTCCGAGCCGGGCACAAAACCAGTCTCATTACTGCAGAAAGATCCACAGAATGCTTTCTAACTACCGACCGCTGACCCGAGCTGCGGCTATGTTCCTCGGATGTGATGAGCCCTACGGTTTGCTAAGAAGCGTCACTCTCACGGCTGCGTGGTGGTGCCGAGCTGCGGAGGAAGACGCAGTGCCGCTCAGGTGACCCTGGGCCACACTCCATCCTCACTCAGAAATCTTTCGGTTGGAAATGTCAGGCACACATGTGCGCTAACCTAAAAGTGGAGAGCAACAAGGCTGGACCGCAGGACAAAATCAATCACATACAATCAGACTTCTTTTCATCTTTGCCGCATTGAGCCGGTCTGCTCGATGTGTCTCTGTCTCTGCGGAGGGCCTGCCCCAGCTCATCTGATCCCCGTGGGGAATGAGGGAGAAAATGGCCACACGAAGCTTCGACATCGATCGGTCCCCGGTCAGGGGGGCAGAGAGAGAGCCCGGAGCGGCACCCCGTCCGGTTTGCACGCCCGGAGGAAGGGTCTTCTAGCTCAGACTGCGGGGACAGCCAGGGACTGGGGGGGGCTTTGTGTGAACAAGGTGGTGGCCGCCGCTCGGGTCCTGGGGGAGGGGCGCTGGACATTCAGAGGTGCAGCTCGAACCCTGTGTCCATGCATGCAGTGCCTGGCCTAGGGCTGTCAGAGAGACACAGCTGTTGTGTTGGAAGCAAATGGTCTCACGCAGGGGCCTTTCTTTATCGCCATCCCTCCCCCATGTCCCCCTCTGTGCATCGAGCCGATGAACCATTTTCACTGAGTTTCTTCTGTGGGGTCTGGTTTTCTAAAAATAAACTTGGACAAGGAGAATGGAATATCTTTGTGGCCTCTTTTCCCAACATGAATGCACTCCTGTGCTCCTTTGGAAATAAGAATTTGTATCATCTGCACAACCCGCGGTCCCAGCTCTGGCAGAACTCACACAGGTCTGAGCTGGAGCGCCCACCCAACACGCCCCCAGTTCCGCATCCTCCCCACCGCTCGCGGGCCCCCTGGCGGCCCCTTTGAAAACGGCACATCTCCAGCGCCGGATGGCGTTCTGGGCGCGGGAACGCTCCTTCTTCCCCCCTGGGGTCTTCTGCTCGGAGCCCTCGCGCCCCGACCTGCCTCCGCAGTCCCACTTCTCGGTAAGACGTTTATTCTAACTTTCCAGCAGCGTTATTGCCACCTCAAAGTGCATGAGGAAGATGAATTTTCTCCGGGGAAGTTTCTGGAAGAAATCCTTGTGCACAGTGAGGCTTGACGAGAAGGCTTCTGCCCTTATTCTGTCTGTTTCTGTTTTTCCTTTGCTTCAGAGACGGATGGTCCAAAGGAAATACAACATTGAATTATTGTTCGCTGGGCCACTAATTGAGGATTTGATGTAAGACTTTCACAGAGTTTGGTGCAGCATGTAACTTAAGCTTCAAGTTCAAGTGGGGTATCCCTTTTTCCTAGACAGAAACAGGCAGGGAGGAAGAACCCCAGGCAATTTATTCTTCTTAGACGCGAATGCCAAGAACGAGGCACATTTTCTGGGAAGTAACTCTGCCCGTTGAAACTCGTGGATCTGCCTGTGTCCTGGAATCTGACCCGATAGTATATTAAAATTCTGACCGGTTGGTGAGGAGGAAGAAGGGATTCCTCATCTTTCTCTCTGCCACCTCTACGCCGTCATGTGCACACACACATTCGTGCACACCCACCCAGAAACAGTTCTTTCCGTCTCTATTTCAGCTGTCACTCCTAATCTGGTGCAATTCTCATTCCTGTGCCTCTCCACCCCCTGCACACAGACCCCACCCACTGTCCCTAAGTGACAAACTTAAAGAGAGATTGTAAGCACTAACTTTCCCCGTCACCTTTCCTAAGGTCACCACCTCAGTGCCAGCCCGCCACTGCCACCCCTACTGTCTAAACTACTTGCTCCCCACTTCAAGTTCACAGTCTCCCCTCCCCCTGCCCCACCCCCTCTCTACTGGCCTCCCTTGGCAGGCAGACAGACACACATCCATCTTTCCAGGCCTCTGTTTCCATAGTTGAGAGCAGACCTTTTCCCGCTCCTGCTGTCCTGAGTGACCCAACGAGCCACCTCTTCCCATCCCTGTAGTCATATGACCTCGTTCATCTGGAAGGTTCGAAGACCACCTAAACAGGTGGCTTTGCCCGGCAGGAGGATGAAGCCCGCGTTTCCACAGCTTCCCCAGGGGCGCACGGCCATCGTGCTTCGTCAAGGTGGACAGCGGATGGACGCAGATACCAAGGGAAAATGACACACGATTTCCAGGGCCAAAATGATCATGACGGACATGGGCGAGTCCTGAAAATGGCAGAGTCACGGATTCTTCTAGAAGGCGTGGATTGTATACGCATGCTGTGGATTTGGCTGCAGCATGCACAGTCCACATTCTGGTGCGCTCATGCTCCCTCACCCGTCCTGCCCTCCCCGGAACGGTGGGGTGTGTTTTCCAGACGGGGGCTAGAGTCACTGGTTCCGTCTGTAGCTGTGGCACAATGCAAATTAATTGCATAACGGAAGTGCGCATCCGTGACCCTGGGGCTGAGCGGCGTGGCTGGCAGATGCACAGAGCTCACCTTCTAGTGAGTATGAAACAGGGAAACAGGTATCTCGACTACAAAGTCCGTGCTAACACTAGAATTTACATGCCCGGAGGAGCGGAGGTTTTGTTGTAAGTGCCGCCTAATCATTGCTGGAGCCCTATAAATATTAAACAGTGAGCACGCAGCTCGAGCGTGTTGCTGTCCGCACCCTACTCTGCATGCACGATGAGCATAGGAGGCAAACCCGTGTCGGCCTGTTCAGAGACGGCGTGCAGGGACCACATTAGTTGTCTAGTTCAAAATATGAAGTGGAATGCGGGCAGTTTAACGGCGAGATGGCGTTACCAATCTTCCCACCCATGGACACATGCACATCCGGGTAGTAAAGCAAGTCAACATAGTTCTCACCTAATGAGACATGGTGCATTGTCATGGGGCTGTTCACGATTGTTCTGGAGCGCATTTTACTGTGTGGCTATGAGCAGTCAGTGTTTCTCCGGTATCGAAGGGTCCGAGCCCTCCAGGTTCCCTGTCAGAGGGACCTCCTACAACTTGTTTTTTCATAATTTAAATCATCGCTGCCATTCAAAAATGCACCCAGCAACCTCTGAAGAGAACAAGCGTTTGGAAACCGTGCTAAGTGATTGTACTGGAATTGAGGACAGGTACCCTTGAGCACAAGGTTTCTCATTCAGTGTCCTTCGCGACTCTAGGCTTGTTTGAAGTGGAGAAACAGAGTGAAAGTGTCGATGTGGCCGGGGTTTTGTTCTGTGACCTAGCGAGTGCGGACTTCGGTCAGACCCATTGTCTCTGGAGTGGGCTTCCTCCTCTTTAAAAACAGGAGAACATTTGCTTTCCCTGCTTTAAACAGAAGGACAAATGAGATGGTTTGTGTGAGAGAGCCCCGTAAAACGACTCTGGAAATAGAAGGCATTTGTTCTTTGTATAGTAACGCGTTCTAGGAGTGAGACTCGGGGGCGGAGGTGAGCTCCAGGGAAGCTCAGCATCTGCTGTGAGAGTCCCTGCTGCCCGTGAGTGGTGCTCGAGTCCATCCGGGAGAGGTGCTCGGGGGAGAAACAGAGCTGTGGGCAGCAAACCTACTAGCAGTGCACTGGTGGAGAGAGCTCTGGCTGCAGAATCAGGAAAGCGCATTTCCTGGAGGAAGAAAGCTCTGAAAGAGTCTTCATTTAGACAGAACATTAAAACATCTTAACGATTTGATCTTTCTACAGTAGCTGAAGTTCACCAGTCATGGTGATCTAAGAATTCCACTGTAGATAAAATTACGTTGTTTTGGAAAATCGTGTGTTTCCAGGGGAAATGTGGTTCTGAAACAGACTCTTTCCGGTCCTGTTGCTGCAGCTCTGCTCTGTGGGGGTATTCCTTTGAAATCGGTGGGTTCAAGAGGCGGCCGTTTAGCGAACAATTATTTAGCGCCCGCCCCGTGCCCTGCAGTGATGACTACCCGGCCCTCCCAGGATCTTACTGCATTCTTAGCTCACCTGCCCAGTTTCTTTCTGGAGGTTTCTAATTCAGTAAGATCAAGGAAATGATTCTGGGAAGAGTTCAGAAAGGTGTCTTTGTAATAATAACCGCAAGAAAGAGAGGGTTCACTTGCTACTCTCACTGAAATGTCAGAGTCAACTTGTCCTTTGAGATTCAAATTAAATTGGCTCACATGTCTGTACAGGGAGGGCTTAATGAGATCTCAGGAATTCTGGGGATTCTTGAGAAAGTTTATAGGGCTCCTTTCCGAGGCACATCTGATTTTGAGTTCTGGCTTCGCTGACTTTATTCTGTTTTTTTTCCCCCCTAATTTCTGCAAGCACGTGATGTCTATTTCTCATTTACATGACCTGGCATTGAATGCCCCAATTTTTTATAGCATTCTAACCTGCTGGTATGAGTATCTGTAGTAAACTCATGTTGGTTTCCGTGTCACGAGAGGGTGTTCACACTGAACGAGTTAACACTGAATTCAGTAAGACAATACAGAAAGAAAACACAAGAGGAAATCAAAGACCTTAGATTTAACGTCACCCAGTGTTGATGAGGATGCAGAGCAGCATGAACCCCCACACACACACACACACACACACACACACACATCACAACACTTAAACAAAACACAACACAACAGAATCCACTCACGGGACTTTATTCGAAGTCATGAAACTCCAGAGGGCCGTAGCTTAGGGAAATTAATGCTTTAGAGAAGCAATGACAATGTTAGTCACGGTTCCCCAGAGCCCAGACTCTAGCATCGCCCACCACCTCTGCCGTCACCCTGCACAGCGGTCACACCTCACGAAGCCGGAGGTGCCGGGTCTTGGCCTGCGCTCACGGTTCAGCGCGGAGCACAGTGCATCCTCGCCTCTGTCTGCTCCCGGTTTTCCGCGGAGTTCTGCTCAACTGCTCTGTGCAGTTGGGTCAAAATGACCTTGATTATCAAGGTCAGTGTGGTCCAACCAATTCTGGTGCTTTTAAAAAGAGGTCTTGGTAACTTATTCGGAATTTTAAAAAGACAATGACACTACAGATAATGAGTGAAACTGGATATCCAATGAGTTTTAAATAGTTAACAAAACTTTGCATAAATACACATTTACAGTTTTCATGCAACGTGAACTATGATTATACTTCCTATATATAAAGGTAACTTTATACTAATTAAACTGCAAATTTTATATACACCTGACCACTGTGTGCCTGTCATTTAACCTGCTGTCTCCCTGTGGGGGAGGGAGGGGACTTTTCTCTGCTCAGGAAACTCCTCCCAACAAACTTGCTACCCTTCTCCATTATTCCACTTTCGACCGTCTCCAATCTGATCACTCATTATTTACTAATTCTTTGGTGCAAACCACAGTAGGCCACATAACTCATTGGTTACATAAATTTCAGAATCCCCAAATGTTTAAACATTGAAATGCAAAGTCCTAATTATCCATATCTCCACGGCTGTAGATCTGGGATAGGCAATTTTTTTTTCTTTAAAGGGCCAGACAGGAAATATGTGGTGCTTTCTGGGCCTCCGTCGAAACTCCTCAATCATTTCTTGTGGCTTGAAAGAAGCTATAGGTAGAATGGCAAGGAATGGGTGGGCTACGTCCCAGTAACACTTCATTTTAGACTCCCTGCTCTTGCCTTCTATATTTCCATCTTTTAACTGATGCACTCCATGGGCGTCCGTGGTACACCCACCTGCACTGTTCTAACTGAAGTTCTGCCTTCCCAGGGGGCTGTGGGGTACCAGCGAGAAGGTGGGCACTGATGTATTAACTGGCCACTAACTTCTTGGTTCAAACACTCTGGTCATCTTGCTAATTGATCTTTTCCCGTGCCTCATTTTCCTTGTCTATAAAGTGACAATAATAACCTGCCCCCAAGCCAATAGAGTTATTTGAAGGGTCAATACAGAGGAAGACCTTCATATCATGCATACGGCAAATGCTCAATAGGTGTCAGCCATCACCCCCCTGCGGCTGGACCGGGCTTCCTCCTGCTGAAACACCAGTGACGCCACCTACACGACCCACTCCACACGCAAATCTGGACACTGACGTTGGTTGTGATCTGCTCCGCTTCAGGAATTGTAGGCACCAGACTGTCCCCCTCTGTTCTCAACCTGACATTTTGGGCTCTCACAGGGTCCTGTCACCCCCTTCAGCTGCAGAAGGATCTGCCTCCAGCCCCTGGCTCCTCCCTCCTCTCCCTCCCAGTCCCCTCGGCTTCTCTCCTGTGCAAACACCAACTGCACCCCGCACCCCCCAAAACTGGTCTTCCCACCGGTCGTCTGGGCACGCCGGCCGCCTGCACGTCCCAGTTTCCCAGGCTGTGAGACGAAAGCGCAACAGCAGTGAGTGGAAGCAACCGCGCCACCTTGGCCTTCCCCCACCGACTTCTCCAGGCCCTTCCCGTCCGTGACCCAGACGGAAGAAGACCGGCCTGAGCGCGGACGCCCCGAGCCGAAGGAGGCGGAGCCTGGGGTGCTGTCCCTGCGTGACTCCACGGACAGAAACTGCCGGACACACCGACTCTTCCTCACCTGTCTGCTTGCGACCATGTAACACTGTTAAATGAGCAAGAAATGTGTTTCGTTGTTGCCGTTAAAGTTCTCGTACATTTCCAGGCCGTCCTGGTAAAAGGAAAGAAAGCAGACGCCGTGTTTATCGGTGCACCCGAGGGCGGGCAGGCGGCAGGGAGCGTGAGTGCAGGTGCGCGCGTGGGTTCCTTACAGAGGGGCGCCGGCTGGCCCCGGGCTGCCTCGCTGAGCAGGGTGAATGAAGGACGGGTGAATGGGGTTTGCCTAAAAAGGTACTGCGTTTTGGTGACAAACAAACAGACACATGTCCTGCTTCACAACTGTGTCCGTTTTAAAAAGGGCGAAAGCACCACCGACAGAGCTGTGGTGTCCGGAAGGGGCTGTGTGCCGGGAGATCGGGGGGCAGCGGTTGTGGGGCTCCAGGTGGAAAATGCGGGGCCCTGTGTTCCCGGAGTGGGTTTTCTGTCCCTGCTGGTCGGCGACTTTGTGCGGGGACTAGGAGCTTGTCAGCCCAGGTCATAGCCCCTCTGTTCGGCCGAGGAAGCTCTCGGGCTCTGCGCAGCTGCGGGGGGCAGCAGGCTCCAGGCCGCACCCCTGCCTCGGCCTGACCGGAGGCGGGAGCCCACGGCAGCAGGCCCCACCAGCGCGACCCCACCTCGTGGCCGCTCCGCCCTCTTCCCAGTCACACCTGGCACTGCTGGCGCTCGGTCTCCTGGCCCCCGCGGGAGGGCCGCACGGTCCGGGGTCCTGCCCCCACCGCCACCAAGTCCCTCGTGCGCAGGGGCACAAGCGCTCCATATCCCAAGTCCCAGCCCTTCACCCCCGTAAGGACTCAGGAATCAAAAGACACATAGTGCCTTGTAGACCCCCGTTTACCTGGAGAGGGAATTCCAAACAGTTCAATCGCAAGTTCCGGGCTTGTTTGGCCAGGAATACCTTCCTCTCTTGAAACAGGTTATTTTGCGGCAGTTTATTCTGTGTCACGTTGGTCCAACTGGAGCAACCGGAGCTGTGTTACTCCGAATAATGCGGAGGGTTGGCACTGACCCCCAGAGGAATTTGGGCAGGACCTGGAAACAGCAGTGAGTGATTTCAGGAGCTCGCCTGGGTGACGTGCCGTGGCAGAGAGACCAGGCACCCCTAGTTCCACCTGACCTCTGTCTCTGCCAGATGTTACTCCCAGCTGCTGGCCCTGCCGACTGCAAGCAGCCCCAGGGCCACCACGATGCTGGGGTGTGACCCTACTGCAGCGTCGCCTGTGCAGCAGGGACAGCTCAGAGAGGTCCCCTGCAGCCGCCCGTGGGCCCAGGCTGCCCACCGCATGTTCCCGGCTTTCTAGAAGTGCCAGCGGTCCTCTCCCCACACGCCGCAGGTGTGGCTGGGACTCAGCCCCTGACACCGAAGGGGTCTCGCCGGGGCTCCGTGTCTTCTGTGGCCCTCTGTGTTGTCCCCGGGACGCATGTGCCGTGACACTGCTTCTGCTCCCCCCCCACTCCACTGCCAGCCCAGCCCGCATGCCCCTCCTTCAGGTGTCGGGGTGTTCTCTGCTCCCCACACGCAGTCACCGGGCTGGGGACCACGCACTCGCTGCAGGCGAATGGAGCTCTCATGGCATGGACACACCTGCTGCGATGTCAGGAGACCTCAAGTCCCCCACGGGGGCTCTGCTTCCCCAGTGGGGGGGAGAACCGATGGATGCGTGTTTCACTGGGATGGTCTGGACCGGTCGTGGGCTGCCTCTGTCCCCGAAAAGCTTCCCGTGTTGAAGCGCAGGTTCCCAACACAGTGGTATTTGGAGATGGAAATTAGGGTTAGATGAGGCCGTGACAGGAGGTCTGAGGTGGGGTTCGTGGCCTTATAGTAAGAGGAAGAGAGACTGGACCTCTTTCTCTCTGCCATGTGAGGACACAGTGAGAAGGCAGCCACCTACTGGCCAAGAGGAGAGGTCTCCTCAGGAACCGTGTGTGCCAGCATTGTGATCTGAGGTGTTCGCGTGTCCCTTGTTTGAGCAACCCAGCCTGTGGTGTTTCTCCATAGCAGCCCAGGCTCTGAGGACTTCCTCTGTGAACTAGGGTAAACCGGAAGGTAAAACTGGTTCACTAGTGTAAGCTAGAAGGTTCCTGGAGGAGTGCAAACGTGACTCAGGTTTTTGATTTCATGCAAATTGCTAAGGCCAGGTTCTGCTCAGCCACCATGGCTCACGGACTGCAGGCAGCCAAGGAAAAGAGAATGATGTCCAATTTGATTCTGTCTAACACACTGGGAGACACTTGATTAGGAATCAGCAAACTGTAGCCCACAGGACTGCCACTTGGTATTGTAATAAAATGTATGGGAACATAGCCACACTCATTTGCTCGTGTATCATATGTGGCTACTTTCTGCAGGAGCAGAGCTGAGTAGCTACAGCACGGACCATAGAGCTTTGAAATCTTACTTCTCCCACAGAGACACGGGTTTGTATCCCACTTCTGACACCAAAAAATGCCCCCCAATATATTTGCTCTCTGACCCTTAAAGAAAGCTTACTGACCCCTAATCTGTTAGTTTCCTCTAAACTCTCATATTTGTCTTCATCCAGCAGCAAGAATTTGTTAAAATATTCGCTGTTTTCTTTCTGCCCACATTTGTGGGGCTGCCTCTCCTTCCTCGCTCCATCAAGAAGCAGTTCATCTGGCTCGTGTCTCCTTGGTAGGCTTGCTACCTCGATTCAGTTTATTTGATTATCTTGTGGCCTCAGATCTTTGAAGGGCTCAAGGAAATTAGGATTTTGTAGATTACTGGCTTTTTGTCACTAATAGGGTGAGAGTAACATTTTTCATGTAACTTTCTATATCTCAAATTAGAAGTGAAACACCAGGTATCTCAGGTTCCAGAAAACTGGTATCAATAATTGTCAATAGCATAAAGATGTATCCTCTAAGAACTTCAGCATATCTTCCTGTCTGCGTATCTTCTGCTTTGGTAACGCAGAGACAAGGTGAGGATGACGTTCTCTCTGACTCTGTACACCCCTAGGACGTGTGGACCTTCTTCAGTCCCATTTCCCACGTCACCTGCTCCTCCCGTCCTTAACCTGCAGGACGGGTGATGGAGTAACTGAAACACTCGAGGATGAGAAACTCTCACTGTGCTTGGATTCAAACCTTGAAAGATAAAGCTAATGATTTTTTTTCCTGTTTCATGGAATAAACAGTGGCGAGTTGCTGTTATCTTTGTGCCACTAGCTCGTTTATTAAACTCTTATTTTTTAAAAAATTACCAAATGCACTTAATTCCCCTTTCTCTTGGGTTTCACAATGCCAGGGGCAGGCTCAATTTATAATGCCGGTTGGGAAAATTAACCCAGAGAGAGATGATGATGGCTTCAGACGCCATTAATCGCCCAGAGAGAATTGACTGCCTCCCGCGCTGACTTTGGCATTAAGAGGCTCAGACTGATGGTTGTAACAGCAACACGAAACGCGGTGGGAGGGCCCCTGTGAGGACTTAGGGATAACATCGATCCACCCTGAATCAGCACCCAGGAGAGCACCGTGGTGTCACGGCTTGGCCAGGTGCCATTTTTGAGAAGGGTCACAGCCAGGACCACAGCAGGGGGTGGCAGACCACCGGTAACGTCTTCTATAGGTCAGTAGGCACGCTGATTGCCTTGCAGGATCTGAGGCTTTTTAAAGCAATTCTCCCAGTCCCCTGTATCAAAATACCTACTGACAAACACCCTTTGCTTCCATCATTTTCACCCCTTCAAGCTGCATTTTATGTGAAAGACCTGTTGTACTATCGACTCTCCAAGTTTTAATCTCAGTAAATTTTTCAGCTCCTTTTATTTCATTAATTCTCAACTACCTACGTTAAATAGACATTTACCTGTCTATTAAATTTTCAGCTTTGTAACTTCTGGCCAAGATGGAGGCGCAGGTAGATACTCTTAGCCTCCTTCCACAACCAAAGGAAGGACAACACAAATTGAAAAACAAAAACCAACCAGAACTGACAGACCATTGAACTGTGTGGAAGCCAGACAACAAAGGAGTTAAAGCAGAAACATTCATCCAGACTGCCCGGAGGGGCGGACACGGGCAGCCGGGTGAAGGGGACTCGCGGCAAGGTGGCGGCTGGTGGACAGGCCATCCCACATGCACCTGCAGATAAACTGGGAAGTTCTTCCCAACTGGCGAGTGAGAAGATCACGCAACCCAGGTCCCAGCGCGGGGAAACAGAGCCTCAAAACCTCTGAATGAAAAGACCTGTGGGGGTTGAGGTGCTGCAAAAAACTCCCAGCCTCACAGGTGAGTTCATTGGAGAGACCCACAGGGTCCTAGAATGTACACAAACCCACCCCCCCAGGCATCAGCACCAGAAGGGCCCAATTTGCTTGTGAGTAGTGGGGGACGTGACTGAAAGTGGGCGGAAAGCTGAGCCAATGGCATTGTTCCCTCTCAGATCCCCTCCCCCACCATTCAGCGCCACAACGCAGTGACATGGGTCACCCCGCCCTGGTGAACACCTAAGGCTCTACCCCTTAATACACAACAGGCTCCTCAAGACAAAAAAATCGCCCAGATGAAAGAACAGATCAAAGCTCCAGAAAAAAATACAACTAAGCAATGAAGAGATAGCCAACCCATCAGATGCACAGGTCAAAACACTAGCAATCAGGATGCTCACAGAAATGGTTGAGTATGGCCGCAAAACAGAGAAGAAGGTGAAGGCCATGAAAAGCGAAACAAAGGAAAATGTACAGAGAACCAACAGTGATGGGAAGGAAACCAGGAACCAAACTAATGGTTTGGACCAGAAGGAAGAAATAAATATTCAACACCAGAACAGAATGGAGAAACAAGAACTGAAAAAAATGAGGAGAGACCTAGGAATCCCTGGGACAACTTTAAACATTCCAACATCTGAATCATGGGGGTGCCAGTAGGAGAAGAGGAAGAGCAGGACATTGAAACCTTATTTGAAAAAATAATGGAGAACTTCCCCAATCTGGCAAACTAAATAGACTTCCAGGAAGTCCAGGAAGCTCAGAGAGTCCCAAAGAAGTTCGATCCAAAACAGCACACACCAAGGCACATCATAATTACATTACCCAAGATTAAAGATAAGAAGAGAATTTTAAAAGCAGCCAGAGAAAAGGAGACAGTTTCCTACATAGGAGTTCCCATGAGGCTATCAGCTGATTTCTCAAAAGAAACCTTGCAGGCAAGAAGGGGCTTAGAAAAAATATTCCAAGTCATGAAAGACAAGGACCTGCACCCAAGATGACTCTATCCAGCAAAGCTAACATTTAGAATGGAAGGGCAGATAAAGTGCTTCCCTGATAGGGTAAAGTTAAAGGAGTTCCTCATCACCAAGCCCTTATTATACGAAAGGTTAAAGGCATTTATCTAAGAAAAAGAAGATAAAAAATAGGAACAGTAAAATGATGACAAACTCACAACTATCAACAACTGAACCTAAAAAAAAAAACAAAAACAAACTAAGCAAACAACTAGAACAGGACTAGAATCACAGAAATGGGGATCACATGGAGGGTTATCAGTGAGGAGGGTAGGGGAGAATGGAGGGAAAGGTACAGGGAATAAGAGGCATAAATGGTGGGTAGGAAACAGACAGAGGGAGGCTGAGTACCGTGTAGGAAATGTAGAAGCCAAAGCACTTCTATGTACGACCCATGGGCGTGAGCTAAGGGGGAGGGAAATGCAGATACGAGTGGGTGTGCAGGGCGGAGGGGGATCAACAGGGGGGATGGGACAACTATAATAGGATAATCAATAAAATGTATTTTAAAAATTTCAGCTTTACCTACTATTTTTTTCATTTTTTTCATATTCTTGTATGTTTGATACTTTTTTTAGTCTCCTTTTCCCTTTCAAATATTCAACTCTCTCTTTTAGTTCTTTAAGTATCATACATTTCAAATGTGGTAACATTTTAAGATTCCATCAGTTTGACAATGCTGTCCGTTGTTTCCTATGATTGCTGTGTATGTTGCCCATTTCTTTTCTTTTTTAAAAAATGATGAACAACTTAATAGTTCTCATAACATGTTCTGGAAGGATTCCCACAAGCCCGAGCTAAGGGGGGTTGCTGTGGGACCCTTGCATTCGCCACCGCCGCTCGTGGTCTGCGAGCTCTAGAAACCCGGGGTCGCCTTAAACAGCTTCAACTTCGAAGTTTTATTTTTGGATTTTCTTACCCATTTTAATTTTATATTTTCTTACCAACAGTGCGTCTCTTCTCCCCACTTGCTCTTTTTGATGTTTTACTAGAAGTGTATCAACTCTTACGGCTTAGAGGGTCCTACCCAATGTCTGTGTGATATCTTCATGCAGGTTTTTATGAATATCTCCTCTCATACGTGGCATTTAAAATTAATTGAATTTCTCCTCTCATTCCTAAAACTCGCTTCTTTTCTTCTCCACATCTTTTCCAGTTCACATTTATCTGCTCTTATCTCAAATATCCCAAACATGAGAGTTCCTATCTTCCCAGAAGACCTGACCCACTCGGCCCCCCTGGCTGGCTCTCCGCCTTCGGTCCAACGACGCGACCAAGCGCTTGGAATTACAAGGACCACTACGCTCTCAGAGGGATTATAGAAGCAAACTTCCCGAGAAGGGACACATTAAATTTTTTTTTAAAAAGTAGATTTATTTGTGTCTGCTATGTAAAGAAAACAAATTCTGTCACAATCCCTTATAAAACCATGTCATTAAATCCAATGTCCATGCTTCAAATTTCTCTTATCTGACACTTTACAACGCCTTCCTTCTGCACTTTTTTTCTTTTCTTTCTTTCTGTTTTTTTAAGTGGCATGCAGAACACCAAGGTCCTCTGCTATGTTCTAGTCCTGCTGGTTGCTCCTTCCAGACTCCTTGTTGATGTCATTTTTATTTTATATCTAATAGGTGAGATGATCTCATCACGTCTTCCATAATCTCCTCCACACCTAAGGCTTTCAGTCGCAGCGGCATCAGATTCGGGTCTCTGGTCTCCCCTCTCCCTCAGGCTGCAGTCGTGAGGTTAGCTGCACATCGAACGGGAGGCGCAACGTTTACTCGTCCGAACTGACTAGTGCCGCTCTGCCCCAGGCCTGTTTCTGTCCCCGCTGTCTTCTTGGCAAGCACGTCATTCCGGTTCTTTTGTTCAAAGAGCCGTGAGTCATTCTTTAGTCCTCCCTCCCTCCCACACACTCCCTGTCACTCTGTCACCAGATATATTTGCTCTGCCTTCGGATGCATCCACGACTGGAGCACCTCTCGCCTCCTATACGGCCACCACTCTAGGCCGCCGCCTGCCTGTCTTCCAGGTGAAGGCAACAGCCTGCTCCACACTTGCTCCTACTTGGCGTCCCAACAACACGATAACCAGAGGGAAAACGGCAAAATAAAATCAAGTCGGATCCTACCAGTCCTCTGAGTAAACCGCCCCCCATCCCCTGTGGCTTCCCACCAAGACAAAGAACCTGAAGTCTGCCCCCTGCTGGACTGAGGTGTGTCTGACCAAGCACGCGGTGCCTGCGGCCCTCGTCACCTGTCTGCTCGTCCGTACTCTTTCTAGCTACACCTGCTTCCTTGCATGTGCTTGAGCACACCGCACCTGCATCCGCCTCAGAGAGCCGGGCTGCCTGCCCCTTGTCCCCGCCACACTGTTCATCCCCATGTTTGCGTGACTCACTCTCACCTCCTTGACGCATTTAACTAAATGTCTCACTGTTGGTGGGGCTTTCCTTGGCTGCCCTGTGGAAAACCTGGTACTACAGAACATCTCGTACCCCGTGGTTTCCGTAATATCTAAGCTGTTAACGTATTCCCTGCCTACCATTCATTTATCGTATGGCTCTGAGTTATTCATTTTCCAAATCTCCCTCTCAAATTGAAGCCAGTGGAGGCCTGGGAGTTTGTAGCTGTTTTATGAATCATGCTATTTTTAATTCATGCAGCAGAGTGTAATTCAGAGGCAATGCCCAATACATATTTGTTTAATTAACAAATGAGATGATTAATGACTTATTTTGATCCCCACAACCATAATAGATAAATATGATTCTCGATTATTATTGGGGAAATTAGAGGTCAGAGACTCTGTCACGACTTGCCTACTCTAGTAAGAGAGTAGTGGGGACCGGGCTCTGAGGGTCTGGGGCACTAGAGCCGCTCCCCACGTTGGTTTTCTGCTAAGGCCAAGGACAATATCTTAAACCTACTGGGTGTTTAGCAAATTCTTGTTGATTGTAAGAGTTTAGGTGTTTGTACTTTTCATTACTTTTTTATCATTTTTAAGTTTTATTTATATCCTGCTTACTTCATTTAAATGTTTTTGCCTTCTCCAAGAAGGAAATGAAAGTTTAATTGCTATATGGTTTCCAGTCTAATTTATACATGTTCTTTTCCAAGTAATATATACATATTTCCCAGTAATGTGTGTGTGTGTGTGTGTAAACACCTTATCCATATAATATAGAAATATGGTCTGTCTGGGAAAAGTCCAGCCATTGTTAATATAATGACAACAGTTTATACATCAATGTAACCTGGCAGCCAAGGAGAGTGGACTGGAAAGCACATGCATGAACAATGACGACTTCACTGTACTAGTCAGTGGGGGCAGTAGATGCTGTTGAGTGAACTTGTGCACTGTGTGGCCATCTCACTCAAAATGACTAGGCGAGTAGAACAACAGATGTGCATCAGATTTTGCATGAAGCCTGGACATTCCTCCGTGGAAACTATTCGGATGATTCAGAAGCCCACAGCTGTGGGCAACTGGTGATTGGCAGCTTTATCACGGCAATGCTCCTGTTCCTGCATCACGTGTCATGAAGAGATTTTTAGCAAAACCTCAAATCACCCAGGTGACTCAGGCCCACTGCAGCCCAGATTTCGTGCCCTGGGACTTCTGGCTTTTCCCAAACTAACATCACCTTTGAAAGGGAAGATATTTCAGACCATTGATGAGATTCAGGAAAATACGACGGGGTAGGTAATGGTAATTAGGAGAACTATGTGAGGTCCCAAGGTGCCTCCTTGGAAGGAGACTGAGGTGTCATTGTCCTATATACACTGTTTCTTCTATCTTCTTTAATAAAATGTCTCTATTTTTCATATTCCATGTCTGGACACCTTATGGACAGACCTCAGGTATATTATTTCCAAGTTATAGGTACATTTTCATCTTATTCCTGCTTCCTTCTCTGAAGTTCGTGCCAAGAAGTCAACACAGACTTTGAGAAGTGCTTCATCTCTGGCCCAGCGATCATAACTGATTTCTCCGGCTGTGGCTCCCCCAGACCCTGGGCCACCCACTCCTGCCCGAGGTACAAAATCTTCATGCCTTCTTCTGCAAAACAAGAGTTGAATTGCTTTGTCAAAAATGTGTATTCCTGAGTCAAGTCATCTCTTTTTCTCTGCTTTCTGAATGCCTTTGTCTTTTACCACCCCAGGTTTCTGTGAGTGGATTCCATACCACCAGCACGCGCCGAGAAACCCAGAAGCTGAGACCCGTGACTAACTGGGACTATCGCCACGTGTAAACCCGAGGATTCGTTCCTGTGACAAGACAAGCACAGACAGAAGACTCAGTCAGAGGTAGAAACTGCCTGACGTTAAAACACGCATCTTGGCCACAAGGCCACGGACGGCTCACTAACCGCCTTCAGCACAAAGAACGTCTCCTGTGCGCTCCCAGGACAGGTGACATGTGCTCTTAAGGAAGCGTAGTGGCTTCTTAGATAACAGTCAGTGATACACCTGGTTGTTATTAAACTGTCTCCCTCCCTCTGCAAAGGCACTGTAGGGCTCTTCCATCGAAAGGAGGTGCGGGTGCTGGCCACCCACGCTCCCGTTGGGCATCTGAACACCTGTTGATGAGGCTGCGGTGCCTGCGAGGGCGCAAGGCATCGAGATGGACTGCCTGTGGGAAACGCACCAGCCCCCTCCGCTGTCCCGGGCTGCACGGCCACGGAGAGGCACCCTGTCGTTCGATGCACGAGTCTCAGGGATGAAACAAAGCTGTCGTTGTGCTGTGGTCCAGCAACCCCATCTGTGCTTGCACAATCACACGTAATTATTTAAAAAATCTAAGATTTACTAAACATGAAACAATTTCAACCAGAAGAGCTTGGAGTGGAAAGGAGGTCATTGTGGTCACATGAACAGCATGAGTTCGTATTAAAAGCTACAAAAATAATTTTAACATACATCCCCTTAGCTAACAAAAATATTAAATTTGTTATGGCCTGAATCAGGAAAAATTACCCGTTCTTCATTTTTCTTCTCGTATCGTACCCTTTCTCCCATCAAACAGAGGCTTAAAAAACCCTGAAAGTCATTCAAGGGTGAACCTACTTCTCCTTTACAGAGAAATGTCCCGTCTAGAACCACGTCCATTCCCGGGCCCCACGGAGCTCTGGGAGAGTACAAGTTCTTCTCCCTTATCACTGAGCGAAGGGAGAGGGAGAGACCACACCGGCCCGTGCCCATGAAGCGCCTTCTCTCACTGGGACTGGCTGTACTTTTCCACTGGGCATTGCGCCCAGCTCTTCGTAAGTATTCATTCATTGTTTTCTAAATCGCAGCTTTTATGCTGGTCCCTTCAGAAATAAGGAGACCACACATCCTGTTATCAGAATAATTCTGCTCTTTGCATAACGTAGGGAGGGGCTCTGTACTGTTCGTGGTGCCCATTCCCATCCTGCGGTGCCCAAAGTGGAGATGCCACTGTAGATATCCACATTCTGGGTCTCTGTCTGTACATACACCCGCGCTCTGCCTCGGGCGTCACCTCCAATGTCATTCGGGATGGAAGAAAATTCAGGTCCACCTCCTCTGCACTCCCTGGAAAAGGCAGCAGATACACTTGTCTTTTCCTTGCGAGGAGTCTTTGGAAATGCGGGAGAAAATAACAGGTTGTGGTGAGACACGTCAGTGCGATGAATAGGGACTTTCAACAGTGAACTTTCAGATTTCCTTTTGAATAAATCCGGATCTGTGAGCTGTGCCAGGCACTTAACCTCCTTGTCTCAGATTTATGCTTTGTGAACTCAAATTAATAATATTTATCCTGCCTCGCACAGCCACTAACAATAATGAATGCCACCTATTGGTGGTAGGAAAATGTAGAAAAATGAAATCCAGTGCCCAAAATGACCAGACAGGAAACCGATTCTTGGTCTGGATGATTAATATCAAACTTGCTCTAATCCCTTTTTTTTGTAGCACCGCTGGAGAATTTTCCTTTACTATGATGCTGTATTTTTATTCAAAAAATAAAAGAGATATTCACTGGGTAGGTCAGTACGCTATCTCTGCGCCGCAACTGTTGCAGTTCGTTTTCCCTTCTTTGGAAAATGAACAATGAGCTAATTTGTCCCTGGGTGGTGACAAATGAACTGGCAGCTGTACCAAGCGGTGAGCCGCTGAGCCTGGCAGGCTCCGGTGAAGAAATGCAGCGCCCGGAGCCCGTGCGAGTCAGTCCTCCCGCACGGACCCGGCCGGAATGGAACAGGCATTCTGAGACGCCCGCGACAAAGGATGGGAAGCCCGATTTCTCTGGGGGAAACGGGAAGGGCGAGGTGTCCCCCGATTCTTGCTGACTCTGTGCAAGCACAGATGGAACTGGTGAGGGAAGGACAGGCAGAGTCCTTGCTGAGACGGCGGGACACGGGCGGGTGTGGGCGCCTCTGGCTCCGCGGGGCGGCCCTGGGGGGCCCTTCCCCTCCGGAATCCTTGTGATGTTCCGTGCCCATGGGCCTCTTAAAATTAGAGACAAAAAGTGATATTTAATTAATTTAAGAAGGACATTTAGAGCTTCTTTTTCAGCTAAATTATTCATGATATTTTTAGAGAGCGGAGCTTCTCTTCTTCCCTTGCCAACTCCTTCTCCCTCGCAGCCCCTGCCCAGCCGGGGATGCCCGATTCCTCTGCGGCTCCCTGAGCGCCGTCCCTCTCTCTGCCCCCCTCGTCTGTCCGACCGCCCCTGGTCCGTTCCGCAGCCGCACTCACTCGCACGGCCTTCAGGCATTGCAGCAGCCGTGCTTCTGCCTTGCTCACCTCTGATTTATTCTTAGGCTAGGGCGATTTTTTTTTGCAGGGACACCCCTGATTTTAAAAATTGCTTAAAAAAGCCCTTGATAACTCTCCATTCATGTAAAGACTATGCAGTTCAAACTCTTTAAACGAATACTTACAGCCACCCTTGAGCCAGCCCCAGTCTAGCCGTCTAAACCCTCTTTCCATCCCCTTTGCGGGCACTGGGGTCACAGAAGTGGGGCCACTCTTGCCTCGGTTCACCGTCTCCCACGCTCGGACCCTCCTGGGCCCTGAGAGCCTCTCCGATAGCTCGTTTTGCCTGATTGGGGAAGGTCTCTTCATCACTGGACTACTGATGTGCACGCTGACCGCACGGCTTGCCCCTCAGTTCCCTCCAGCTCTCCCTGTAAACCATCTTACCTGGTCACCCAGGCTTGGCTCCAACCCACCTTCTCCCCACCCTGTTGGGGACCGCCGTGCCTGGTCTCAGGAAGCTGTAACTCCCCGTGACTTAGGCTGGGTGAGAGACCTCCGGACCAGAAGCCACTAAGGAGACAAAACTTATTTCCCTGGCATGATCGGCAGTCAATGACGGGTAACAATTCTCTAAGAAAGAGAATGAATCTGAGACAGATGCGATCACGTGGGAATGCCCTAAGGGAGGAGACTCGGGGCTGTGGATATGAAGGGGTGATGGACATCAACCCCTGCCCCCTCGGCTTTGCCAAAGCCTGAGTCCTTGTTCTTAGATGTGAGAAACCCAGGTCTCCTGGCTGCCTCTGTCTCCTGCCCTTCTCAGGCCTGCGGGGGCGGTGCAGGCCAGACCAGAGACTGGCGGACCCCCGGGGTGATCAGGCCTGGGACATAGAAGGTGCAAGATCCTGTGAGATCTGCTTGCTGGAGGATGCTATTAACTTGGAATGTAAAGGCACAGGCAGGAAACCTTTGGAACCCGTAGTCCTTTCATATGTTAAAACTCCAGTCTCTGCCCAGAATCTCAGCAGGAGTTCTGTCCCCACCTTTGCAAGTCACCTACTTCTCTTGATCTTTTCTGCCAGACTGTGAATCCACAAACCAAGTCTGTTTTCTCAGTACAAACCTGCTTGGGAATGGAGACGGCGCCCTCCCCACTAGAGAGAGTGGCCCTGCTGTCCCTGTTCCCCCACAGGACCTGGTTGTCTCTGTGTATGTTTTTTCTCGTGTTTCGACGAGCATCCACAGCCAAGGTGGATACTGTAGGCCGGCATCCTCCTCACTGCCCTCCTTAACTGCCGCCCCTCTCCTGCCTCAGACGAAAGCAGCGCCCCTTTGTCCGAATCCCCATAGCGCTTTGTGCATTTGGAAGACAGACGCGACCCTCTAGAGTGGCAGGGGCCCGCCACCTCTCTTCTCTGAGGGAATGAGCTCCTCGCAAGGAGGCGCATCTCCGGCTTCTGCGGTGGCCTTCCCTCCGTTTCTGCTGTGTAATTAGCGCCAGTTAAACATTTGTTGACTGTAAGCATTTCCGTCTGATTTCCCACGTTCTGATTGGGGAACAGCAGAACGTGTGTGGATGTGCATATTTCACTTTCCAGGGGCCCTGTGTTTATCACTCTAAATTCTGACCTGAAACAGGAGTTGAGATGATGACATTATAGAATATTCATGCGCGGGTGTTATCGTATCTCATCCCCAAAACTGTTTCTTCAATGACTTCGCTCACTTAATGGATGCGCTTCATTTTAAGGATCATTTAAATATCATCTTCCTCCCCTTAAATTATTTCAATCACTGCGAGCTTTCGCTGACCCACTTTTGAACCAGGGGAGAAAACATTTCTGAAGCCATTTGTAATCACAGACTGGATGAGAGCGTTACAGTGGTTACAGGCCACTGTAGGGCATTTTCATCGCAAAGTCTACATTAAGTGAGGATTCCAATCATTTCCCACATAATCTCTTGAGGTTTAAGAGGGTCCTTCCAAATAATAGATTCTGAGCCAAGGAATTAGGCAGTCGGGATAACAGAAGAGTACCTTTATTACCACCAAATCTAATAATTGGAGGAAGTGATTCATACCCACAGATGTGTGGTCTTAGAAAGCCTGATTCAGACCCACTGGCTGGCCCCGTCACGGGGCGTGCTGGGCAGGGGCTGGCATCCACCCACACGGTCAGGGTTTGAACTCCAGAATGTGCAGCCTGGGGGGTCTGGATGGAAATGTGTCCTTTGTGGACAGCAGCTGAGCTCAGAAAGGGAGAGAGGAGTGACTGGCCGAGCCACCTCGCTCCTCTCCACACTGGGCGGTCCAGTGCAGTCAGCCCTCCGTTGGCCGAGGCTGGAGTGAGTGAAGGGCTGGGGTGCCTCACGACCACGAGTGTCGCGGGTGGAGGGTCCTCAACACGTGAACGAAGGATCGGGAGCCAAGTTCCCCTCTCACTCAGCACTTGCTCCTTAAATGATGACGGTGGCGGGGAAACAATCAACGTGTTTTGGATTTAAAGAAAAAAAACACGGCAAGCATTTGATTTTGCACCTGGCAATTACAGATTGTGTAACTATAACAAGTCGACAAACCTTCTGAAATCTTCAAACCATCAAGTGCAAAATAATAAAATAGTAAGAAGAACGAGAAGAGATAATATTGATGACGCATTCCTTGAACTATAAAATCTTTACAAACATTGGTTACCCCTAACATGAAACTCATGTCAAATTTTATGTCGATTTTGTGTAGCAATTTATATCAGGAAATATTAAAAGGTTGTTATGGACTACTGCCATTTCTTTCGCAACTATTTGAAATACAAGCTAAGGCACTCCTTCCCTATGTAATGAGACAGAAGAAAGCATGAAACAAAAAATGTGAATACAAAAAAGTTCAAATAAATAAATTACCTATTAAAAGATAAAGACCGTCAGGTTTCAAGGAGACAGCATGCTATCGACATGTTGCTTCCAAGAGTCAATCTCTTGGGAAAAGGCCTGAAAAGGATGGACTAGGAAAATGCAGTTAAAAGAAGCCATACGATTTGACAAAGAGAAACATACTTTTATAATAATAAAAAGTTGTAACTTACAAATAATGTATAGTAGCTGAAAGTGTGTGCCTATGAAAACTCATACAATTCTGAAGGCATGACAGATCCAAAAAGTAGAAAAAACTGAGTATAAAAAGCATTTAAAAATAACAATCTCCACTTTGTGGACGCATTCCCAAACATTTGTAATATATAAGAAAACAAATGTTTCCCCCAGTGTCTATTCAATGATATAATTCATGCTTGTAATCTAAGGGTCTCAATCTTCAGCAGAGTACATTACACACACACACACACACACACACACACACGTGACATTCCAAAAAAGGCGAATCTATGGAGAAGGTGAAAAAATCAGTGGCTTTCCCGGGTTGCGATGCTGGTGATGGCGGTGGTGGTGGGCCGGTTGGATAGGGAAGTCACAGCGGAGGTAAGGTGGTGAAAACGTTCATTATACCATGTTCATAGTGGTATTTCATCCCACTTCACCCAAGTCCATGGAAGGTGCGGCTCTGAAAGTGAACTGTGATGCAAACTGTGGGTGAGGGTGGCAGTGACACGCCAGTGAAGGGTCAGCAGGTGTCACAAATGGGCCACTTGCTGGGGGACACTAGTAATGGGGGGCTGTGCCTGTTGGAGGGATCCCTGTACTTTGCTCTCTGTTTTTCTGTGAACCAAAAATTGCTCTAAAACACTGAAGTCTTACAAAAATCAGTGGGTGTAATTCACTCCAGTGGGAGCACCACAGGACACTCCCAGTAGATGCAGGGAGGCTGTGTAACACACCTCGGCACCCACCTGCCATTCGAACAAAGCAAACCTCTCAGGACACTAACAATAGGAGGAACCTGCCCAGCCTGACAAAGGGGCCTGGCCACGACCAAACACACAGGAAGAAGACTCCAGCAAGTTCAACGGCATCACCGCAAAACCACTGACATTTGCTCCTCGTGGAGTTTCAGACACAACCTCAGCCCGCTCCCACCTCTGCCCTGTGTGCAGTTTGCTCTGGTGGCTGTATTCTCTCCGTCGGACCTGGGCTGGAGCCCGGACTATGTCCTTTAACAGTTGTCTGCTCCCTGGCTGGCGTAGCTCAGTGGATTGAGTGCGGGCTGCGAACCAAAGTATCACAGGTTCGATTCCCAGCCAGGGCACATGCCTGGGTTGCAGGCCATGACCCCCAGCAACCGCACATTGATGTTTCCCTCTCTCTTTCTCCCTCCCTTCCCTCTGTAAAAGAAAAAAAAAGTCGTCTGCTGAAGCTCTGCCCTCAGCATCTAGGGGGGTGATCGAGTTTGGGGATGAAGTCTTGAAAGGGGATCACTGAGCTTAAATGAGGTCGCTAGGATGAGCGCTCATCCCAGACAACGGGCGTCTCCACAAGAAGAGGAAACCTGAACACAGGTGCTTAAGGAGGATGGACAATGTGGAGACACGAGGGTGGCAGAGAGGCCTCAGAAGGCAGCAACTCGTCAACACCTCGTCCCGGACTTCCAGTCTCCGGGCTGTGAGAAAATACACATCCGCTTTGAAGACATCAGCTTGTAGTACTTTGTTGTGACAACTTTCACCAACAGATACACCCTACCCCTATGGTTACAGCTAAATTCAACACAAACAGAGTGGTCGCTGGAGGGAAGGGGGTGGAGGCTGGGAGAAGAGGGGGACGGAGGAGAAGTGGGGGCTGGCGGTCACAGAACAGTCACGGGGAGGGAGAGTCCAGCAGAGAGAACGGAGCCGGTGATGCTGCAGCAACCACGGCCGGAGCCAGGTGGGCACCGGAGACACTGAGAGGACCGCTGTGTAAGGTGTGCGGCTGTCTAGCCACGACGCTGCACACCCGAAACTGGTGCACACTAATACTGCGTGTAAAACATCTTCGTTAAAGATGCACAACTACATTGTGTTTTGCTATTAATTGGATTGTTCAATTTATTCCCCAAAGGCCTCTGAGCGAGAAGAAATACACTCCCGAAAGCACAGACATTCTCAATTTCACAGATGAACACAACTTCACGTTTAGTTAGCGCTTCCAGTGTCACCATTCACGTCGTGAAATGACAGTCATCTGAAGTGTGTCCCTAAGAACATGCGCACCCTTCAGCGAATTCCGCAACCTCTCTAGTCACCAGTTTCAGACCTGCTTTGTCCCTAGTCTGGTGTTCGACACGCCTGCGTCAACCACAGATATCATATAGTGTGCCTGGAACATGAAAGGGACAATGGCTAGGCAGTCTCCGGTGGGGTCACCGGCCGTGGGCGGTGATGAGCGACCCGCGGCAGACTCGGCCCCGCAGGGGACGTGGGCGTGGTTTCACAGTGGCTCTCTGCCTGCCCCAGCCTGCGAGCACGCCAGGGAGCCTTTCTGGGAAAACACGCCGCCCGGAGCTCAGCGGTCGCAGCGACTAAGCGTTTGCTCAGCTCGCAGGCCTGGGCTGGGCTCCGGCGAGCGGTGGCCCTTCCAGCCCGGGATGACCTCCGTCCGCCCTGCGTCTGAGGTCCCCGGCCGGTCGGCTGCGTGCTGGCTGGGAGCGGTGGTCCCGCCTGGGACCGCGGACCTCCGGGCCCCAGCCGTCAGCAGAGCCGGCTTCGCGGGGCAGGAGTGGGTTTCCGAGAGTGGGGGGGGGAAACGTGCAGGCCCCTGAGGGCGAACGTCAGGACGCGCACAACCAGGCCAGGTGGAAGGGGTGGAGGAAGACTCCATTTCCCGAGGGGGGAGGGGGAGGAGCCACCGCCGAGTCACATGACCTGGGAGAGTCTCGGTTTCTGGCTGCTGTTGGCAATCTCCTGCAGACGGTATCTGATCAGCGGAGCTGCAGGAATGGTTTGTCACTATTCACTTTCTGTAACATTTTGTTTTAGAAATAAAACGAGTGCTCACCTTCTGCAGAGAGTCAGAGTGCTGCTTTCTGACAACCGCTTAGCTCGAACCTGGCCTTGCCACTCTGGTTTCTTGCAGGGCCGTTCTATGTTTCTCGCTGCTTGAGTTAATGATGACCACAGCTGCCCTGGCCCGTGGGGCTCAGCCGGCTGGACGCCACCCTGCAGAGCAAAAGGTCACCCGTGGTGTTCCTGGGGAGGGCACACGCCTGGGTTTGGGGTTCAGTCCCTAGTTGGGGCACACGCAGAAGGTGACAAAACAATATTTCCCTCCCTGCCTGTCTCCCTCCCTTCTCTTCTCTTTAAAAATCAAAAATAAAATTAAAATAATAATAATAAGCACAGCTGACGTTGATTGCATGCTCTCTCCCAGACAGTGAGTTGGGGATTTAACACAACATTCGCCCATTTAATGTGGTCTCCCCAGGGGGCTGCTGGGGAGGCTCCAGGAGGCCGGCTGTGGGTCAGCCCATCACGGCCAGGGTGACACCTGACAGTAACCGTTGAGTGCTTCGTCGGCCCAGCTGCCTCTCTAAGCTGACTCCGTGTGGGGTGTCGGCTTCCCCCGGACGGGACGGCAGGAGCTCATTAAAAAATATCCCCGCCCTGTCCCGGTGTTTGCTCTCCATGACCGATGCGGTTGACTTATACCACGCTGGGTACAGCCGGAGTTCCGTTGTTTATGTCCCTCCTCCTCCTCGGCTCGCGGCCGAATGTCCTGCTCAGGGAGCAGGGAGAGTGACAACTCCTCAGCTGCTGTCCATTGACTGGTCATTCAGCTTTCCTTCTGGGGGAGATCGCCACGGCTGGGCCGGGCGCGTGGCCGGAACGACTCCCAGACCACCTGCAGAGTGCGACGTGCACGGGGCGGCTCTGGCTCACGCACCGACCCCGGGGTGCGGCCGAGCGCCCCAGAGCGGACTGGGCTGCAGGGCTGCGGGGGCGTGCCGGCCCGTCTTCAGTCACTGGCCATGGAAACGGCAGACAGCGCGAGGGGCGGGGGCCACTGAGTGAAGCAAAATTCACAGCCGTCACACTGGCTGCATTCTTCCTTTGTGTGTCACTTGGCGTGACGCCATTGGCTACATTCAACATCGCTGCAATGTCATACTTATTTAAAGCCTTTGCAGGCCCAAGCACGGCCACCAAGCGAGGAGGCGGAGTCAAGCACTGAGTGGCCGCCCACCCGCCGTTGCGCAGCTTCTGCTCCCGCACGACCGAGGCCGTCCTCGCCGCTCCGACACAGCTTGGTGACACAGCTTCTGGTCTCAGCAGTTCTGAGACCCTGACACCAAATTCTGTGTGACAGTTTATATTTGAGCGACACTTGGCAGCATACAAAAACCCCATATGTATCGTCCACAGTCACCCTCGCAACAGCCGCATGGGATCAGATGGTGTCGCGCTTCCATTTTAGCAATAAGAAAACTAAGATCGAGTGTCGCAGGTTCGATTCCCAGCCAGGGCGCATGCCTGGGTTGCAGGCCATGACCCCCAGCAACCGCACATGGATGTTTCTCTCTCTCTTTCTCCCTCCCTTCCCTCTCTAAAAATAAGTAGATGGAATCTTTAGAAAAGAAAAGAAAACCAAGATCCAAGGGGCTGAGCAACTCTCCGCCGCCCCGGGTGAACATGCACAAGGCAGACAGTGGCGAGGACGCAGACACTGGGCTCATCCTACTGGCACTGAACTTGGGGGTTTGCTACCTATAAGCTGTGTGAGTTATGTGTCTCCTTATGCCTCAATTTCGAATAGTCCTTTACTTACAAGGCTGATCCGAGCCTTAAATACATTATTAAATCTAAAGCACTTAAAACTCATTACACATAGTTAATTCAGTAAAAGTGTTAGCTATCCTGGGAATTGTCTGCTCCATAATCTGCCACGATCATTTTCTGTTCTCTCCTGAACCAGGCTCTATGAAATTTTTATAAACATATCATCTCAAAAAAAAAAGGGAAGAAATGAACGGTGGTCCATTCTGGAACCATTCGTCAATGGTCTTCTGCAGGAAAACGGTGCGGACAGGAGACAGCTAACTGGGGACACGCAGCTATCTCCTGCCCGACCCATGTGTGTTAAAAATTAATTAACTGCCAGCATGTAAACATCCACAGATTTCACACCAAACACGCAGCTGTCTCGGAGGAGTCAGCGACGAGACACGCAGCCACATTGTACTTGAACCGAACTGCAGCTGCCCGTCCCCGGTCTCCCGCTGGGACATGTGTCGTCCGCTGTGGCCCTTCCACCACCTCGTTCCTTCTGACCCACGGCACCCGTATTGATGGTGTCCGCTTGGGCCCTGCAACAGTGTAAATAAAATGTATGACGTATTCTCTAGAATCAGAGAATATGCAGGATTGGCGTTGTGGTTGCAGAAATCTGGAGAAAGGGGCCAACCGCTGTGAAGTCCAGACCATGGTCTTCGGGAAGGACCAAGGGCACAAAAGCTTGCGTTTCCTTCTAAGACACCCTCTGTCTGCCTTGTCCAGGAGCAGGTTCATCCTTTAATGCCTGACCCAGTTCCGCTGGGGCTCTCCTCAGTGTCTCCTCTCACACTGTCAATGACAGAACGCAGTGTTTCAGGAAGAGTGGAACCGTCATGAAATCTGCAATCGCACGCACCTTTGGTTCCCAGAGGGCGCTTTCTCGGGCACTGAGCAGTTAGGAGCGGCATCTGTTTTTAGCCGGCACCCTGCTGGTCCATATGGTGAGACACTTAAACATTGGTTTCTGGTCCAGATCGGGACCTCAGATGTCAAAGCATGTTCCCGCTTCATAAATACACACTTCTTCAAAAACTCCAGTCAACTGCTAAGTTTATTACTATTTTTTTTTAAAAACAAAGCTTTTAAAGAAATTAGGTGTCCGACAGACAACTGGGTGGGACGATAAACAGTGGACGAAAGGTAGACATGGGTTCGGTGGGAGTCCTGACTCTCACTTCATCTGCCCCCTCTTTACCCATGGTCCCTAACTGGACACGAGGGACCGCCCTCCCTCCAAGCGCCTTGCAGGTCAGTCTGCAATGGGCAGAGGAACTCACTGATGATCATATGAGACAACGTGTCACATCCAATTCTTACTCAAGAGAAGAACTTTCTACTAATCCAACTTTCTGTTGACCCACTGAACATGCCATTTCCACGTGGCTATTGCCCTTACCCACGCTTGGCTTTTTCGGAATGAATTCATCTCCCATCCCTAGGAGTCTTGTGGCTTTGTGAGCCACAGAATGGGCCAGCCACGCTCCCTGCCACCAACGGTCCCCCTAAATCCTTTCCCCCACCCCTCAGCCCCTGGCTAGGTCCTGCGGGTCCAGCCTCCGGAATCCAAGCTGTACTTACGCCCAGCACGCTGGGCCCTAGCTCAGAGTCGCCTCCCTCGCGCGTGAGCGGCGGAGTGCCCGGCCACCCCTGCGCCTCTCGGATCTTCGCTGTTCAGCCCAGCGGCCCTGTCTGCCGGGGACGCCGTCCTGCCATGCGGACGATAAATGCGGACAACGCAGAAAACCTTCCGCGGTTTCCCGTTACCCGAGAGAGAAAACCAAATCCTAGGATGGCGGGCAAGTGTCCTTAGGCAGGGCCTTGTCCCAGGTGCCCGTTCCCTTCATCGACTCGTCACGCAGCCGGTGGAACTAGACGTACTGGGGCGACTATTTCGCACGGCTGATGCATAGCGAGTCACTCGGTCGCGCAGTGGAAAGTAACCTGTTGTGTGTCCACTGCACCCCGGTTAAAAGCTGTTCACGGACTCACGCCGTGTGCCCGGCATGGTCTAGGCATTTGGGGTAAATCGGTGAACAGAGCAGACAAAGGTTCCTTTCCTCATGCAGTTTCCAGTTAGCCAAGGGTGTCTATACCTGCCACCGGCTCTGTAAATAAAGTCTCAGTGGAGTGCAGCCGGGACCACGATTTTCACGTTGAGGCTGTTGTCCCGTTCCCGCTGCAGAGCGCAGGGGTTGCGGGAGAGACACCACGTGGCCTGCAGGGCCTACAAGATGCACAAGGGGGCGCCCTGCAGGGACGCCCACCTACCCGGGCTCCGTGCGCGCGGGCAGACTGAGCAACACCTGCACTGCCTCGCGGCTGCGCTCGGAAAATCCCATCGCCCCCGAGACCCCCTTGTCTCCCTGCGAAGTAAAACGGTGTTCTTCCTTCAGGGCCCATTGGCAAACGTGTCTTCATTACAAAGCCACTCTGGGTGTTCCCAATGCCCAATTGCCTTCTTTGTATTTATTCCAACCGTACCCTGCTTTTCCATCTCTTTCTCTGTCCTATTATCTTGCAGAATCAGAAATTATTTACCTGTCTGGCTCCCTCCTCGAGGTGAGTTCAGGGATCGCAGACCACATCTTACTCGTTTACCTGTACCCTCCACCTCTAACAGACCAGGGTGTCACCTGCGGAAACCAAGTCCTCCAAATCCACCAAGCCGATCCTGGCGCTTTTCTGCTCTGTGGAAGCTCATCTGACCCTGCTCTTTCTGCTGCTGCTTCTTCTTATCGCCATCCGCACACTCCATTTCTCTGGACTGAAAAGTGCACCCAGATGTGACCGTGGGTGCCCACGCCTGTCAGCTCAGAAAACCTTCCGTGGTAGTACAGCTTGCAGGGTTCACAGAAGGCAAAGCAACCCCCAGAGGTGTCATCTGGTTATTTTCTTCCCTAGAAAAAAAAGGGGGCGGGGAATGAAAGGCTATTTACTGCAGCTTTGCAAATGGTGTTCCGATCATGCTTGATTCACCGAGACCCAGCGAGCCGTCAGCATGTGTCGTCTTCATGAAGGCTCAGAGCTCTGCACCCCGCTCCAACCGCTGCCGCGCCCCTCGGCTGCACCCTGCAGCTCTGAGTTGCAGAAACCCGGGCGCCTGGCCGCTGCAGACACAGCCCAGCGTTCCCGCGGCGGCGGCGGCAGTGCCCCGACAACCGCAGACAGTCAGTCTGCGGCAGGGTTTCCTGCGTTGTTTCCTGGGATGCTGCGAGTTCTCCCAAGCAAGCACACGGGCTCGACGGCGATCCACATGGCCTCTTAAAACAGCCGTAACAACGGCACCACAGCTATCGGCTCATAATTTTGGCCACAGAGACATGGATTTCCATGAAAATGAGTCAAACAAGGAACGCAAGCAAGAAGCTAAATGATCTGTTTGCTGCCGTCTCCAACCCGCTGTATTCCAGAACTGGAACTCAGTGCCAGGGGCTGCTTCTCGTGCGGAGCGATCATTTAAAATAAATTTACTTAAGGAATGTGTATAAGGTGCCACGGGCTAGGAGGTGGGGTAGGGGGATTCAAAGTGGGGGGTGGGCAGGGCAGGGGAGAGCAATGGGGGGGGATGGGGACAACCGTACTTGAACGACAATAAATTGTGTTTTTTTGTTTTTTTTAAAGATTTTATTTATTTATTTTTAGAGAGGGAAGGGAGGGTGAAAGAGAGAGAGAGAGAGAAACATCAATGTGTGGTTGCTGGGGGTCGTGGCCCACAACCCAGGCATGTGCCCTGGCTGGGAATCGAACCTGCGATGCTTTGGTTCACAGCCCGCGCTCAATCCACTGAGCTACGCCAGCCAGGGCAATAAATTGTTTTTAAATTTACTAATTCTTTAGTAAATTTACTAGTTGTCTTGTATCCATAAATATATCACATAAGGGTAAAAGAGAAGTCACTCATGCGCTCACTGAATTGTAACATCTAACTTCTATAACTCAACGGATTCCATCACAAGTAGGACCGAGGAAACACGTCACAGGGGGCGAGGCTCTGAGTGGGTGGGTCCGCACCTCCCTCGCAGCCACAGGTTAG
Organism: Phyllostomus hastatus; assembly: GCF_019186645.2. Classification (NCBI taxonomy): domain Eukaryota; kingdom Metazoa; phylum Chordata; class Mammalia; order Chiroptera; family Phyllostomidae; genus Phyllostomus; species Phyllostomus hastatus. The sequence goes on from NW_025333872.1 coordinate 97,813,484, forward strand.
AAACCCTCGCACGTGCAGTCGTAATCACTGACAACCTGTGTTACTATCGTCGTTTTTATATCGCATTGTAGCTGACCCTCTTCTTATAGCAAGCTACTATTCTTTTAAAGATTTTGTCTATTTTTTAGAGAGAAGAGGCAGGGAGGGAGGGTGGGAGAGAGAGATTGATGTGGGAGAGAAACATCAATCAGTTGTCTCTCAAACGCCCCCAGCTGGGGACCTGGCCCGCATCCCAGGCACGTGCTCTGACTGGGAATTGAACCTGCGACCTTTTGGTTCGCAAGCTGGTGCTCAACCCACTGAGCCACATCAGCCAGGGCTAGCATGCTATTATTACTGTTTCTTCCATTTTTATATCCAAGTCCATTGTGGGTTGAACTGTGTCGTCCCCCCACCCCCACCCCAGAAAAAGATAGGTCAATGTCCTAACCCCTGGTATGTTGGAATGGGACCTTACTTGTAAACAGGGCTACTGCAGACGTAATCGGTTAAGCTGAGGTCAAACTAAAGTGAGGTGAGACCTTACAAGTAAGATGACCAGTGTTCTTAGAAACAGAAAGTCACGTGACGGCACGGAGACACAGGGGCGATGCCTGTGATGCGGCAGGGATACATCCGCCAGCCACGGCGCGCCAGCGCGCTGGTGGCCCGCACACCCTCAGAGGCTAGCAGGGGCAAGGAGAGGCCCCCTGGGGTTTCGGAGGAGCCATGGCCCCGCCAGCCCCCGGACTTCAGACTTTCAGCCTGCAGACTTTCATTGACAGGGCGAACTTCCGTCGTTTCGACAGACCTAGGCTGCCCTGCTTTGCCGTGCGGGCCTGGGAAGCCAAGGCAGGTCCTACGCCCGGTGGCAGGTCCACCGGCCTCCGGAGCCAGACTGGGCTCGGGCCCAGGAGACGCGCCCAGCCACCGCAGCCAGCACGCGCCACTGCCCGCTGCTGTCCGGCTGGGTCCGGCCCGTGCGGAGCTCAGCCCGGAGACCGGAGGGAGGCCGAAGGTCGGGGTCAGGTATGCACCACCCGAGCCCTCTGCCGGCGAGCCTCCTCGGCTCGCCCTGTCTTTGACTCGGGGCCACGAGCCCAGAAAGTGACTCGAGAGCCTGTTCTCCAGTTCTTGGCAGGCGAGGAACAACTCGTGCCATCCTTAAAACACCACGTTGTGTTTGATGAGAAACGGACGGAGACGCTCCATTCTTTCAGTGCTCCGTCTCTCCTCCAGGGGGCTCCTCGACGCTCGCCTGCTGGTCCAGGAGCCTCCGGTCACTGGCCCTGCGGGGCCCGGAGATCTGCTGCGCACCCCCCCACCCCCCCGCCCCGTGTAGGACCCGTGCGGCCGCACGGCCGGTTGCAGTTGCCCCCGCCCTCACATCCTGGTCCCTGCGGGAGCCTCACTCACTGCATAGTCACCCAGGTTAGGACAGCTCTGTCTTCTCTGTCTCCGAACCCTACTTAAAACATGCCCACTGCCTCATATCTCCACCGTTTCCTCCCCCGAGGTCTCTCTCCCCTCTGCGGCCACCCTTCCGGCTCGTCGGCTCCGGCTTGAGGAGGAGGTTCCAGGCCCCCCACCTCTCCTGAAGTCTCGTCTGGGAGGGAATCTGGACAGCACGAGAACCGGAGCCGGGCTGGTGGGTGACCGTGGACGCTGCTGTGCCCCCGATGGCTGAGACCGCAGCGGCAGCTGGAGCAAGGGCCACACCAGGAGCGGGTGGGCAGACCCTGCTGTGGGAGGGAGCAGGCAGGGGACGGTGGCGTCGAGGTTGGGACGGTCCCAGGGGTGTAAAGGCAGATGGTCTACGCCGGCGGGAAAAGAAACAGGGGGTGTCCCGGTCGGTAAGGAGGTCTGTGTCCTTTCTTCGTGCACATTTACATCTGGTGTATGAGAGTCGCTTTCTCCCTGAATTCCTAAGGGGGAAAGGAGCAATTTTGGACATTTTGTATTATAAAAACAGCCCAATTCTCATCCCCAGGTGGACCTTCCCTTTGTACTTCTCTCTCGTGTTTAGGATTCATTTCTTTTCCCATGCTCCTGTAATACAAGCTGTTTCACTGGCTGTGGGGTAATAGCAACTACAGTGTCCTGTAACCGTGGGTTTATTTAGAGGGTTTCTGGGAGTTGGCGCAAGGGCAGTGAACACGAGACCCAAGTCTTGAGCGCGAACGTTGCGACCCAAGGAGCTCGTCCAAGTTGTCAGACGGCGCTTTGTCGCCGGCAGCTGCGTGTTCTGAGGACATACGTTGCGAATGTCCTCAGAACACCGCCCGAGTCTCCCTTTACCCACCCCGTTCGCTCATGGCTGACACGGGCCGCTTTGTTCCGGAATGTTCTACCTTCCACTTATCCTCCAGTCTCCATCCTCCGCCTCTTTACTCAACTGTCAGTCTCTTAATGAGGCCGTCCACATCAGCCAGCTTAGACCCACCACCCCCTTCCTCTAAGCCGAGGCAATCTGGTGTGTTCTTAACTTCTTTCACTTTTTCTTTATAATGATTAGAGTCTATTTTCATATGACCTACTGTTCAATTTCTCTATTGCATTTTTTACTTTTTCTGTATCTTTCTCCAATGGAATGCAAATACCACGAAGGCAAGCATCTCGGATTAGTTCACTCACGGGCGTGTTCTAAGTGCTCCAAATGGTGCCCGGAACGTAGTAGGTGCTCAAGTGCTATTTTTAACATAGCTTTTTGGGGTCTGACCGAGGTGCCCACGGCACTGCCCCTCGCCTCCAGGTCCTCTCCCCACCCGGGGAGCTGGCCGGCCCCGGGGCTGGGAGGGGGCAGCCCTGCGGCCAGCGGAGATGGGCCTTCCGGAGGAAACCGGGGAAGGGCCTGGGCCGGCGGCTCCAAACGAGGGCCCATCTGAGCACCACGGTGCCATCCTTCCCCACTCCGTTCCGTTGTCGTTCTCTCAAGTGGCCCCTGGCCTTGTAACCGAGGCTAAGGAGGGGTTCCAAGCCAGTTTTGGATGGACTGGGACAAATGAAGACAAAGTGGACACCTAGTTAGGGTGGGGGTGATAAGGGAGGGGACCCCCCCCGCCTGCCCCGGTCTTCACATCTGCTCCCCTAAGGACAAACACATCGGCGAGAGGGCGAGCCAGGGCCCCAGCAGGATGGCATGACGGGCGCAGAGAGAAGATGCCGAACCGGGGACAGGCAGGCAGGGATGCGGAGCGTGGGTGAGGCGGAGATCGGGAATAACGGAAGGGGCTAGCGCCCCGCTGACCCGGCGAAGCAGGGCTCAGAGAAGGCATTACGCTTCGGACCCCCCAGTAAGGGGCCCCTCGCCTCTGCTTCCTGCCCAGGGCAGGCAAATTCAAACCGCCTTGCCAAGCGCCGGGCACGGGCTACAGCGTATCGCCAGAGGAGACCTTCAGGATTCGAACTCGGTCTCAAGTAGTAGACGCGCTGAAGATGTTTCAAAAATGAAAGACGTTTCCAAGTTCAACTGAAGAGTCCTGTAAGTCCATATACCAATTGCTATGTCACAAAATTAATTCCAGCACCAATGGCTAGGTTTTTCAGAATGAAAATATATTTACATGGAAAAAAAGTTCTGCATTCACAGTAGCCAAAAAAAGTGAAAACAATCCAAGTGTCTGTTAACTCCCGAATGGATAAACAAGATATGATACCGCTAAACTATGGCATATTGTTGGGTGATAAAAAACAGGGAGATATTTGCACACACCACAACGTGGGTAAACCTTGAAACCATGGCGCTAAGTGGATGAGACCAGACACACGTGGCTTCGCAGTGTGTGAGCCCGCTGAAGTCCATGGGCACAGAACACGGGCCGGTGGCCCTCGGGGACTGGCGCGGGGCAGGCAGAGCGGGAAAACTCCGACGGGAATGAAAACTCACACGACGGACAAGAGGCCCCAGCAGCGGACGGTGGCGACCGCTGCAAGGCCTCCGAGCTGCAGGAAAAGCCACTGGATTGCAGCTCTCAGGGGACGGGGGTAAGGTCAGGGGAGAAGAAGGAAGCGTGTGCTTGGGCACTCCAGGGGAGGGTATTAAGGAGTTGTTGGAACTCAGAATTTAGCATTTCTGCTTTCAAAACTTGGTATGCTATTTGAAACAAATATTCACAGACTTAGACATGTAAAGTCATTTAAAAAAATCGTTGCATTGTATAGAAAACAATACTTTCTATATGATGTTTTGGATGAAACAATTATTAATAAAAAAGACAATTCCAAAGTCCTGGCTGGCATAGCTCAGTGGATTGGGTGCAGGCTGCGAACCAAAGTGTCGCAGGTTCGATTCCCAGCCATGGCACATGCCTGGGTTGCAGGCCATGACCCCCAGCAACCGCACATTGATGTTTCTCTCTCTCTCTCTCTCCCTCCCTTCCCTCTCTAAGAATAAATAAATAAAATCTTTAAAAAACTTAAAAGAATTTTTAAAAAGAGACAATTCTAAAGTGAGTTTTCCTTTGTAAGTGATGACATACCGACAGAATGCATCAAAAGGCATCTTGAATCATGCACGACTCATAAAGTCACGAGTTGCAGGACACGTTATAGGAAAGGTCGTAGGGCAGTACCAACACCCCCTTGCACGATTCCCTTTCAACGTAAACTCCCAGGAAGCGGATTTGTATGAAGGGTTAACATCTCAGGGAAAAATGTTCTGTGAGAATCATCTCTAGATGAGCTACAATGCACACGTTGAGATGGTTTATCAGAAGTGTACCCCAATGTTGTCACAGCCTGTAAAACACTCTTAACAGCCCAGGAGTGGCCCCGGCGGCAGCAGAAAACGCCTTCTTGACATAAAACATTGTTGACGATGCTTTGCCATTTTGCATTTGGTGAAAGCCACTGATGTCATTTTCAATTCAGTGTGAAAGACTCCCTCACACAGGTCACCAGCGAGGGGGTGTCTGCCACGGGAGACTCGGCTGTGCAGCCCGAAGAAGGGGGTCCCCGAGTCTGTGTGCGGACGACACGGTGTAACCGGGGAGACCAGGGGGCCTCCAGCAAACCCAGCTCCGTCTGGCACACGGGTTCGCCATCAGTACCAATCACCTGTCGGACATCCAACTTCTGTAAAGGCCTTGTAAAATGATGGTAATAAAAGTAGCGATTGCCTGGAGTTTCCGTGATGTTGCCCGAAGCATAAATCTTGATGGCCTAATAAACGCATCTGCGGGAAAGCGAGCCAGAAGAATCTTACCATCAATTAGGGTTATCCCATTAATAAAATACTTTTTGGGTGTTATATGACATTATAACACAAATTGCTTTGCAAACTTGAGTTCATGTATCCCTATTACTGCATTGCATGTTATAAGTAACATAATATTTGTAAGTCTGTCTCCTTACATTTTAACACAGTTAGTTGCACTTTCCCCTGTTTTTTGAACCAAGGGCCCAGGACTCTCACTTTGTCCCCTGGCCCTGAACATTTTCTAGCTGCTCCTTTGTTGGAAGTAAGTATCGGGTTGAGAACCAGGCCTTAAAATGGCAGGGCACAGTTTTAACTTCAGGAAAAAAATTGCATGTTTGAAAAATAAAAAGGCCATAAATAGCTACATTGACTCGATCCTCGGAGTCCCGCTCCCGTCTGGCTTTCGGAAGCGAAGTCCTCTTCTTCGTGTGTGCGCTCTCGGCTCCGTCTGCAGATGCTGCGCCGCCGAGTGGCTGGTAGCACTGCGAGGGGGAAGCAGCCAAGTCCCCGCGGTCTCAGCAGGCGCCACACCCCTCCCTCGCTGGAGGGGAAGGGTTGGAAAGAGCACAGTGGGTCACCCGTCCGCTGCTCGTCGCAAAGCCCGAGAGGCACTGCGGGCTGGCGGCAGTGAAGGCCGGGGTGCCCACGTTCCCGGCGTGTTGGGGACAGTACCCGGTGCTGCGCCACGAAATACGTCTCCTGCGCAAAGTGCCAACGTACTGGCTAAGGGGAGCTATGCTCACCCGGCGCTCTCTCCGCTCCCGCTCAGACGCCCCACGTGGGGGCGACCCACGACAGAAGGGGCTTTCCACCCTCTCGTTTCCCTCGGCGCCGTGCAAGGGACAAACTGAGCCAACCTCCGCAGGACAGCTGATGACAGCACAGGGAGATTCGGGGTGAGTTAGTTAAGAAAATTGCATTGTCCTTGTAGCCAACAAGGTCTTCCTGGTTTCTAAAGCTTGTGTAAACAAATAAATAAACAAATACAGCTTGTGCTAGGTCTTCAGGGACAGAGCGATGCCTTTTACCGTCGCTCTGTACAATTGACCGTGTGTACGGAGCGTCAGAAACCACCTTCCATTAACCCATGGCCTAAGGCAGCAAAGCCGCACCAGCCGGGAGGCTTTGTAAAGGTTCGTTCTGCCTGGCGCATTCACTTCCCACGCGGCCGGCCGCTTCGCGCTTCTGCGTGAAGAGATGCGCCGTTCTGCGAGTGCCGGTCCCGCGGACCAGGCTGGCCTGCACAGGCACCTGCACAGGCACCGCTGCCTGTGAAGCCGGGGGCAGCCGGATAGGGCAGCGGGATGGTGCACAGCTATCTAATGCTGCTCGGTGACGTCTGCGATGGGGACGTTTCCTGCTTGTGACCGTTGTCCTTAGGGTTACACAGATTGTTGCAATCTCCAAGCAGATGCACAAGGAAAACATGAAAAAGAAGAAGTCTCTATTCCTAGTGCACGAAATTATTCTAGATTATTAAACTTACCATCCATTTGCAATTTATTATAAAGACTCTGTCCTTCCCTTTTCTCTCCACTAACGTGCATGTATGTTTCTTTTCAGTAAATGCAATGCTCTCGGAAAACTACGCAGATGGTTACGTTTATTTAGGGGAGGGTATGTAGCCCTGATAATGTTCATAGCGGCCAGAAAGTGAATTTGTCCATTGTGGTTACCTACATAAAACTGGAACAAAAAAGTAGAGATGCAAAGGATAAAAAAATTTTGAAAACGATTGCAGGAAAACTAAGATCACCGCTATGCCCTCTTGCAGAAAGTGGGGTATTCTAGCTCTAACCCTGAAGCACAGCTTCAGTGACAAATCAATGCAGCAGAGAAAGTGCCCGTGAACCTCGGAACCCAGTGGACTGAGGACAGAGCGACCGTGCATTCGAAGTTTACAAAGTGCTGTTTGAAGCTCTGAGCTTCGGCCTTGACCGGCGCTGAGTGCTGTGTTACCAGCCAGTAGATTGGGAAGATCTTTGAAAAAAATCAATGCACATCAAAGTCAATCATATTGAGTTCCATTGTGAAGATTCGCCAGACATTGTGATGATTTAAAAGCCCTAATTTTCTAGTCAGTCAACAACGTTATTGAGCACCTACTGTGTGCTTTGCATTGAACCTGAAACGAAAGGAGTCAAAAAGAGACACAGTAGTTGCAAACCACTATTGTCCCTGTTTGCTCCAAATTTTTCTGTGTGTGCTAGAATACTTTTTCTGGACTGTGCAGGCATACACACAAACACACACACGTATATGTATGTATATGTGTATATATGTATATATATGTATGTATATATGTATATGTATGTGTGTATATATGAATTTTATCATAAATTGGGAAATTCAAGCACCCAGTCCTCCATGTAGGCATCTGTGGCCACACCTGATCTTATTTTTCTGAGTTGCCATTATTTTCTCATGTAGGCATGCCCTTCTCTCTCTCTCTCTCTCTCTCTCTCTCTCACCTCCTCCCTCATCTATGTCTTCTGTTTGTCTGCCTGTGTGTCTTTAACACACCATGCCATTTAGTGCAAACCAGCTAGAGGAGAGTGTCTTTGCTCCGTGATTTGTAGCAAACACTGATGCACCGCATGTGCAAACATTGCAGGAAATATTCTCAGAGCACTTGGTTCTCAGACACTGTAAGGCTGGTGATGTCTTTACCAATTCACCTGCTACTCAGGAGCACCCTGAAGCACAGAGATGGAAAACACCTTTCCCAGAGGCATTCTGGGGGTGAGTGGTGGAGCTGGACCTTAAACTCAGGCCATTAGAAAGCAGGGTCCAAGCTCTTAATGAGTGTGCTGTATGTTTTTTACACGATCTTCTCTCTTTTCTACAACAAGCCTATAAAAACAGCACAATTTTTATTAACAGACGAGAAAAATAAGACTCAAGGCCAGGTGTGCCAAGAAATCATCCCACGTGTGTTTCTCACGTCACAGAAGACGCGAGACTTCTGTCTGGGTCGGAGACACAGGGCTCCACTCCTCACAGGAGTGTCTGTGGCCAGAGGAGCAGTTATTTTTTTTTTCATTTGTGTGCCGCTACCCCAAACCCCAGCTTCAGCAGGGTGAGATGGAGAGAGACGAGTGACTACTTCACATGCAGTTTACAGCTCACAGAGGGAAAGTCTGGACGTGGGGAGCCGGCACCTCTTAAGAGAGGCGGTGTGCGTGCCAGTCCTTGGCGCCAGACGAAGGCATTATCTCTGTCGTTCACGACTCTTCACTCTACAAACATCTTCTTAAGAAAAGTGCAGCCCTGGCTGGCATGGCTCAGTGGATTGAGAGTGGGCTGCGAACCAAAGTATCACAGGTTCGATTCCCAGTCAGGATACATGCCTGGGTTGCAGGCCATGACCCCCAGCAACCGCACATTGATGTTTCTCTCTCTCTCTTTTTCTCCCTTCCTTCCCTCTCTAAAAATAAATAAATAAAATATTTTTTAAAAAGTGCAGAACACAGAAGGCACTGCTGCTGCTCACGTGATGTGCAGACATGGGAGAGGCTCCTACAGAATCTGTTCTCAGCCGAAGTCACACATCTAGTGAGTGGAGAAGTTCAAAACTGACCCTGGGTCATTGAACGCCTGTATTTTTCTGCAGTGCCCCCTCAGCCTGTCTTCTCAGAGCTGCATCTCTCCGTAAGAGGATGGAATCTGAAGCATATTATAAGCGGCTTAAAAGTTATAGCTATAAATAATGAATGAATAAATTGAATCTCCTTTTGTTTATAAACAAATTAATTTCGGTTTATGAGCTCCTATTCATAGAATAGTTGAAAAATGTAATGAGTCAGGGTAACTCAGCCATTTCCACTTTTAAAATCAGGTTCTTTGGGGTGAATAATTAGTCAGGATTCCTCTGCCCACTGTTCTTCACCTCCCCCTGGAATGATGTGTTTCTAGTGGATGTACGGGGTGAGGCACAAATAGCGCCCCTTCTTTATTACACAATCATAAGCATATAATTCTGTAGCATAACACTATCATATTCCTGCACACCATATGACATTTTAGGTGAAATGTTTAAGTGAAAACTATGAATTATTACACCCATATTATTATCCTACCTGTTACAGTACAAAGCGGGGGGCAAGGGCAGCTGAGGCAATACACTATTACCCGAAAGGAAGCCCCCAGGTTCGTTATGTCCGCCGCCAGGGGAAAGACATCTCTCAATGCCAGAGATTCATGAAAAGGAAAGGAATTTATTATTTATCTGAAATAACACAAACTAAAGTTCCCCACAAAAGCACACAGTCCTCCCAGCACCCTCCATGTGGCAAAAGGGAGCACTTCCAAAGCCTCGTGGTCCTGACTCTCACCCAAGCCGCATGGTCCCAACCAAGACACCAAAGCCACGTGGTCCTAAACAGACGCCTGGTCCCCAAAAGAGAGACCCCAATGGCTGCTGTGCCTCCATTTAAATCCCAGCGCCAATCTTCCTCTGCAGCCCCATTGCCGGCTCCTCCCACCATTGGCCACAGCTGCCCGCATTCTGGGCGGGTGTGGCCCTGTGGTGTGGGGCCAATGATCTCCAAGCTCTTCTGGACCCTGTTACACATCCCTATGTGGGGCTCCCCTCTTGGCTGCACCCTGCTACATACCCCCCACACTCACGCAGGCCTTCCTTCTGCCGGCCCTGTGCGTTATCATCCGCCTCACATCTGGGCAGTGTGCTCTTATCCGCGGACCACCTCCTTTTCTTCCTGAAAGTCTCGTGGTGAAGGTGATTCCAACTACCTGTATGGGCGTCAGAGGCAGACAGCCCCCAAGGTCTTGCTCCCGTTTGGCTTCGGCTGTTGCTGTCCGTGGTCCTGACTCCCCTGGAAGCCCTGTCTGGGCTCGCCAGCAGTCCACCCTCCCCTGCGCCTCAGTAAGGCCCGGGGCTGGGCTTCCCTACCGGACAGGCAGGAGAAACCCTGCCCTGCTCGCGTTTGACCCGAGTTTATCTGAACGTGGGTAGGAACCCAGGCACGGGAGGAGCTGGCTCCAGTCTCGGGACTCCAGGCCGTGCCCAGGCGGTAGGCACCGTCTCTCCTGCCTTTATCCTCCTGTTGCTAGAACTCGATTTCCCTTTGAGTAGGGTGATGATTGCTACATATGTTTTTTGTTTGTTTGTTTGCTTGTTTGTTTTACTTTGTGGCTTATAAATGCCCTGTGCGGTCTTTCAATATTTTCTTTTCGAAACCCACAATTTTTTCGACCTCAGCAAAGCTGGGCATTTCCAAATAAAAGCCTTATTTGCAACATTATTCATTTGTCATTTATTATCCATTCAGTTATTTTCTATAGATTTACCAAACCTTGTTCAGCATTTCAACTGTCTTCTTTGTTCAGTGCTTTATCTGCCCTCCTTGCGGGTCAGTAAATGTAGCAAATACTCAATAATGTAATAATGTATTAATTGTGAGGTGCTGAGAAAGGGGTGAATGAGGTAAAAGGAATGAAAAAAGTAGTACGAAATACTAACCTTATACAATATTGAAAAATGCAAATTAAAGACTAAAGGTTAAATATAAAAATTCCAAGAAGGCAAAAAATAAAGCATTTAATATAAAAAGATCTGAATAAACATGAGTGAGCAGCCCTGAATCTTCTCCGCTCCAGAAAATGTCTCTCTCCTTTGCAAACACTCTTTGCTTTTTATTTATCCCTAGCACTTTTACACAAGAGGGTTTCTTTTCCTTCTATGCCATGAAAAAGGTAAAGAGCAAAAACAAATTTGAGGTCATTCAAATCCTAATTCACGATCCCCAAAATGAAAGCCCAATTCCCCTGGGATCTCCGGCACCACACCTCTGCCACCAGCAGTGGGAGGTAGCGCCGTGCGCCGTGCGTAGTGGTAGGTAGCAGGTGTGTGTGAGATACTGGTCTCTGCCACCCTTGGGCGGCCAGCTACAGAGGGGGTTGCTGGAACTCCATGCTGGTCTGAGAAAACCCTCCAGTTTTTCTGTTTTCACCAAAGTGCCCTATTAATATTTTTTTTCGACATGTACCATGAAGTCAGAAGGTTGGGAATGACCTCTCCACACAGGGTCTGACTAATAACACATGATATAATGGCGTGATTATATTTTTAATAAGAACACTTACTAGCACCTCAACTATATGTATAAGGGGATGGTTTTGCCCGTATCTCATGCATGACAAATTTCCAACAATATTGTGGATGGGAATAAAGCCTGTTTACAGACAAAAGTAAGCTTTGAATTAGTTTCTTAAAAAGTTAAACTTGTTAGATGGAAGAAATGAAAGATACTTTATTTCCAGATAAATATAGAGATGATAGAGGTGATGCTTTTCAATGTCGTTTGTTAAAGAATGTCTTGGTTGAAGTACAGAATTTGTTAAAAAACAGGCACAGAAATGTGGAAGTCCGTCCATGAAAGGCAATTGATAGTAGTCTGGAGAGCTTAATTTTATTCTTAAGTACACTGCAAGTAATCATGGAGAGTTTTTTCCTTGTAGCTATAGAACTGTCTTAGTGGATGACAGTAAGGCACCATGGAAGGAGAAAGGACAGGTAGCAAATTGGAGAATTATGCAACATTCTAGGAGGATCCTGACGGAGTACTCACATTCAACTTTCTATCACCAGAACTGAACACAGGGCTAAATGGGTAAAGGTGCCTAGTGGTGACAGACATAAAAAATGAATAAAATACATGAAAGATAGCATGAAGAAGTAATAAGCACAGTCCACAATGAATAAATTTTAAAAAATGTAGGAGCGGAGCAGGCAATAGCCAAGTGTGAGTTTCGCAGAAGGGTGATTCCAACTGAATTTGGAAACAAATCACCGGAATTTGGGCTTGAGAGATTGGGCGCCTTGGGTTGGCAACAGGAGGAAGGCAAGTCGGAGAGGCAAACACAGAGCACAGATAAAGACAGAAGGCCTCAGCAATCCAAGGTGTGTGTGTGTGTGTGTGTGTGTGTGTATAAACCAGGGGGAGGAGGAAGCGACAAGAAGCGTGTCACAGACTAACGGCCGTTTTGGAGAGAGATCCGATGGAATAAAGTAAGAAAACACCATTATACTTCAGCTCCAGGAGTATATGAATTATCTGGGCGAGGGAATAGAAGAACTTATTATTCTCCGTGGCATTTCCAAAAGACGAAAGACATTGGACGGCACAGTGGAAGAAGCACCTGGGCCAAGTAAAGGTTTTTCTCAGGAAATGTCACCTGAGCCTGAAAAATGGCTGCAAGGAAGCAGATTCCATTTTACAACAAGAGGAGAAGGAGAGAAACGTCAGCGGCCTTCTGAGGAGGGAGTGCATTGAAACTACTCCATTCTGGTGAGCTGGGCAAATAGGAAAAGTAACGAATATCCTTTGTGGCTGGTTCTCCGCTATAGTGCTTAGTCTGTGTCTTCTTATTTGTCACGGTGGAAGAACATCAGGACTAGTGATTTTGGGTAGGTTATGCCCAATGCTGCTAAAACGAAGCGCTAACATACACAGTGCCTGATCCATCGACACGAGAAGGAGGAAGCAAGGCTCCAGCTATATCAATAAAACAGCCTAATGCTTAAAGAGAGGACTATATTAAAACCACAGTCCTAATATGGGTAAGCTACCGCGACATAACACTATAAAGTAACATAGCCACATGGTGCCTTTGGGAAATGTCCCCAAAATGCTAACACATCCCTTTCAGCCATGCGAACTAAGCAATACATTTTCTCAGTGACTCACACTAAATACCCTTTATTTATGTTTTTAAAAACTGTCTAAGTCACGCTAGCTATATGCCTCCTGTGGAATGCGGGATTTGGGTACCTCGGGGTCCACACTTGTGTGTTGATGTTCATTCAGCCGTGTCAGGGCTCAAGTCATTCACAAGGAAAAGCTAGGAACAAACAACCTCTGGCTCTCCGACATAAGTTAGATATTCTTGTGTGGAGACCAAATACGAGGCTAGGGGCGAAACAGCTCTCCCCAAATCATGATGCAACGCGGACGGCTTGTCCCTGAAAAGACAGAGCCTCGTTTCTGCCGTGCGTGGTGCAGTGGCTATCTTTATTCCAGCTAATTATGGTCCCGAGCTGTTCCGAAGAAGCCCGGATCGACACAAAGAGCACCAGAAACCCAGAGAGGGGCTCGGAGGCTTCTACAAGAGATATCTATATTTATTGTTTAGCCCGCCAAAGGCACAACGGAAGAAAACACGACTCTGAACAGCAGACATCAAATTCATATTAGCCTTAAGGAATGCACACGGATTGAGTCCTAAAATTCAATTAATTCAAGGCTTAAGCTGCATCCACATTTTTAAAAAGTCACAAAATAAGGCTCTTCATTGCATTGCACGCCATTGAGCACCATGTTCTCCGGCTGAAATACTGTAGTTGGTACACGGCAGCCTCTAAAGTATAACAATGTGACTTTTGTCAAAGTCCTATTAGCTTAAAAGTGGGAACGTTAAATATAAATTGTTGAATTATTGGAGAATGTACAGAGAAGAAAATTAAAAAATCGCTTCAAATCCCACCATCAGAAATAACCATAGTCAGTCCTTGTGCCTTAGCATCTCGATGGCTGCATAGGACTCCCTAGGATGTGCGCACTGTGTTTCACTCGCACAGATCCCCTACGGACAGAATGACCACACGCAGATTTTCCACTAACGTGAGAGCAGTCATGGATAGCCTCTGTCTGTATCAATTTTCACTTATAATATTTGCTCCGTAAGGTGTCCCACAGTAGTGAGTGCTGAACAATGGACATCCTGTTACATTTTTCGAAGTTTCAGAGACATTATAGCAATTTACATTCCCTTAACTATAACATGACCTACCTTATTTCCATTAAACTTAACGAGAATAGCTGTTGGCAATTTTTATTCTTTTTCAACACCCGACAAAAAATGATGTCATTTCACTGTTTATTTTTTAAATTTAAAAAGTATGTTCAAATACTGTTAGCAGCTTCGTGTCTTAGCAAACTTCTGTTATCTTCAGTTCTCGGCTGGACTCAATGCCTACCTAAGGATATTACCAGGCAGCACATTTATGTAAACCCAAGCGCCTACAGCATTGATTCATTCATCTGACAAGTCAAGCGACGGGCATGTGACAAATGATATATGTGTATGAGGAATTTCTCATGCGGCACGAGGAAGCCCAGGTCCTGCTCGCGAATAGGGCGAAGGAAAACAAAAGCAATGAAAACAGTAGCAAATTGACAACACATTTTGATGATGTAATGCTCAGTACCGATGGGATGTGAAGAGAACGGACAACAGTGTGATGGAGAGGCCGGTGCGTACGTAAGCCGTAGGCAGAGTTGTCACGAAATCCCCTTTGAGGACGTGACTTTTGAGCTGAAATGTGAGTCACAGGAAAGATTCCGCCATCAAAGGCCATGCCAGGGAAAGGGGAGACAGAACCTTCCAGGCTGTAGAGCAAACAGCACTGACTTCATTGTTGTTGCAATGGGAAGACGTCATACGCTTTGCTTTAACTTTGTCCCTTTTCTTTTTTTTTTAAGTGAAGGGCATTTATATGTCCCTGTTGTCATTTGACACTGTCATCGTTGTTCGCTGCAAACAATGGAATGGCTGGATGGTTTTAGCCTCCGGCCAAAGCTCAGCGATGGCCCCTGGGCGACGGGCAAGGCGGGCGGCGGTCAGACCCACGCGGGCCTTCTGTGTGGCCGACGGGGCGCTCGCAGGGGCCCGAGCTGGCAGCCCTACCCACCTGTGCTCCCAGGTGAGCGGACGATGGGTGCCGTAGGAGGTTAAAGTGGGGGCGGAGCTGCCTTGTCTGTGACGGACAAAGGAGGCAGAGAGGTGGGCACTGACGGGGACGGCTCCATTCCGTCACGATGGCCCGTGAGGAGCGAGGCCACTGATGGAGGGCCTGGCAGAGAGAACGAGGCCCGGCCGGTCTATTCTTATTTGCAGCTTTGACACTGACTTACCCTACATGAACGCTTACCAAGCTGGGGAAATCAGGGAGGAAGACTCTTGTTACACGGGGTTTATTTCCTTCTTCCCTAAACTGTTGCCTTACAGAAGCTATTCGTCTACATTACTGAGAATGAGAAAATAAGGACAAGCAAATTTGGCAATCCGCATTTTCCCTACGCTGACATTACCACTCTTAACGCCTCCCTATACAGTATACGAATATCTATTCTTCTCGGACGTAAGCAGTTTTCAATCAGGTAAGGTCATACTGCACATCGTATTCTCTGCCTCGTCTCGGTCACTCTCCAGCTTCCCATTCCAGTAAGTTTTCACCTCCCTGAAAGCCCACACTGTGTTTGCACGTCTGCAGTTATCTCGTAAATGCTCCTTTCACCTGGTTTGTCCAAACACAGTCAACCCAGAGCCCACGTCTCACTGGACGTTCAATCCCCATCAGTAGCTCCATCCGGTGTTTATGGCACCGGCTGGTCCGGAGGGCCGAGCCGCCTGTGAAATCTGGGGGACCTCTTCCCGTGGAGTTTGTCGGTACTGCGGCACAACCCCTCCCTGCCTTGAGATGCTGGGGGCGGGGCAGCAGGGGTTTCCCCTCCCTCCTGCCCCTCGAGTCTGGCAAGAGGAGCTTGGAGAGGGCCACTCAGGGGTCACTATTTATTTCCTGAAGTTTGTGGATGTGGTGAGAAGATATCTAAATTATTTCTGGACATGTTCAGAGCAAGAGGCTGGCCATCTAGCCACCTTGTAACTGCAGGGTAAAGACAGCAACGCTGGGAATAACCCGCGTTTCTACGAACGGTGGGTCCAGCGGGGCAACCTGCGTCCATGCTGGCTGGCGGTCCTAAGGGGAGAACAACAGCCACGAAGGGGCGAAGGGAGAGTCAGCCAGAGGAGATGCCGCACTCGCACCACCGGCAGGACAGTCGCACATGTGCAGTAGGGATTATCAGAGAAGGAGCCAGCTTGGAACATTCGCTTACAATGCCTTCCAGCATTACAGTCAAGTCTGCACTTTTGCATGTTACCTGTTTTCCACCTTGAACCTGGAAAAGCCCACGGCAGCCTGGTGGGCAGAAGAGCCAGGTGTGGAAGAGGGAGGAAGCTGGCCTTCCCCGTTCTGGCCCGGCAGGGCTCCGGCCAGGAGGGGGCCCACGGGGGCAGGCAAGATGCCTGGGTGAGCAGTGACATTGGAGTGTTCGTTATTGTAATTGCACTAGGGAAATGTCACGGCTTTCATGCCTTCCGCTTGGAGAACCGCTCGTTATCTCAGACTGACCAGAAATGCAAACGCTCCTCCCTAAGGTGGCTCCGTGGAGAAGGAGTCAAGGACCGGTGAGAGGAATTCAACAATTGTTTTGTGATTGGACCTTATCACATCCCACTTGTTCAAAGCGCTAATTATGGGCCAATAGTCGCTCCATTCTCACGGAAAAATAATGAGAGCGCATGATGTGTTCCTTCAGAGCTCTTTCCATTTTATATGCAAATGCCCCTCCTGGCAAATGTCTCCTTTGAGAGTGAGCTTCTTAACTGAAACTATTAATTTTTATTGTCATCATGCAAGCTGATATTTGTATAGCACTTTCACATTCATTACCTTTATTACCATGTTTTTGGGAACTGCGTTTCCAACGTTTTTGAGCTACCTCTCCATTATAATCCAATCTCCCGTGTTCTCGACACATCCCATTGTGCTGCCTTGAGCAGCACGATTGTACAGATAGTGTTTCCAAAATTAAAACTGTGTCATTATTCTCAGGAAGACAAAAGTGCCCATCAGATATTAGAACGTTTCTCGTGAGTATTCTGAAAGCAGCCTGTTCTGTAAGCTGGGTATCATTGTATCATTCCATGAAGGAGAAAAACATCAGAATGCTAGAGAACAAATGAAGAGAAAAAAATGAAATACACGAAGGTCAGAAAGCCACACGACCATAGGCATTGCATTTGAGAAAGAACCAGCTTCCTGGATTCAGTTCAGCACGTCGCAAGCCCCGGCACCCTTCAAATGAGGAGGAACCCAATGAAGCAAGAAGGGAAATGGACAGCCCCCAGATTTCAATAAGAAATAGATAGCATGCATAGAACAGCAGTTCTCGTTAGACCTGTCAAATTCCAACAAGCTAAGAATCCTCTAAGAAGGAAAGCAACACTCGGTAATCACCTCTCTCTTTCTCGGAAATAAATGGCCGGGCAGTCATTGTCAGCACCCGCAGCAGCCTAAGAAAAAAAGACTCCTTCTCTCTCGACAAAGATACGGACTAGAGTGCAGAGTAATAGTACAGGTCAGAATGCCAGATATTTCAGAAGAGGAAGAATAATTTTCTCTTCTTAAAGAAAGAAATTCACTTCACACAAGGGGTATTTCTTTAGCCACTCCATTGGGAGGGGCATAAGACACAGGCTATTGAAAAATGCTGTCCTTATTTGAAGACAGTCTATTTAGGGGCCAGTAGATGCCAGCAAGGTAGCTGTATAGGTGCTTCTGAAAAACCTTGCTCTTCAGTATCTGTCAGGAGAGGGTCAAGTGCTTCAGCCAACGTAGCGTTTGGAGGGGTCAGGAGTCAGGGTCGTTCAGAGGCTCGGTGCTGCTGGGGGTTGGGCATCAATCACATAAGAACGCAAAACATGCCTTGCCATTGGCCCGAAATTCTTGTCCTCGCAGTCCATCCCTTTGTCCCAAGAGTCAAAAGCGTGAAAAGCTGACCTATAAATCTCTACTTAATTAAGATTTCCGTGTTATTTTTCCAGGGAGGTAGTTAACCTGTGAGTTGCAGGGGTACACTCACAGTTCACATCATTGCTGCATGGACATCATATGTACATATAACAGAACACTTGATTAATAATAGAACTGGTTCAGACATTTAAAAGACACTTTGGTGCCTGTGTGTGATAGCAGACCAGGCACTGATTTAAAAACCTTGCCCTCTGCATTCAGATCGCTAAGCACCTACACAAAGCGAAAAGCTACCAAAATAAAATCCAGGTTACCATTACAGCTTGCTCCTAAATTTCAAGTAATGATTTAATTTTGTCATAATGAAAATAACTTTCTAAGCAATAAGAAAAATACATTTAGGAGATAGCATCTCATTTCTGGCCTCGTCCATGCAGTAGAGAAACTATGACAACCTATGAAGGTCTTCCCCTGCTTTCCAGCACCGGGAAGACAGCCCTTCAGCAAATCTCCGGCCAGCGAGAGGATGTGCGTGGCAGACTGAGTTTTCCCAGAACCTTTTGCAAAAAGGTGCTGCACGCACTTCTGGGACCTTGCACTTCGCTGACAACAGGTGAGATCAAGTTCCTTCCCTTGAAACCAGGATGGACTTGGACACTGCCTTGCACAGTAGTGGACCTCACGCCTGACACAACTTATCGCTGGGACCAGGTCATAAAAATTCCACGCACCTTACTCCCTTCACCTGCTTGCTCCTGGAACTCAGCTGCCACACTGCGACAGAGCCCAACACACAGGGGGAGACTGAGAGATCAATGAGGAAAACCAATGAGGTGTTTCCAACCTGGGGGTGAGAGCGTATGTGTAGATACACAGAGAGATGATAAATAATACATGGACAGATAGCTATGTGGACAGGTAGATGCATAGTGTTAAAATAACATGCAGTGGAGACCAGGTTTGAAAATCCCCCAAACAGATAAAACTGTTTAGGGCCATGGAAACAAAATCAAATCTGGTTTATTTCATAAATAAAAGCAAAACTTAACTTGGTTATTTCTTGTAAATGACTCTGATAATCATAAAAGAAACTTGTTATCTTCCTAAAAATGGCATAAGTAATCAGTTTTAACCACTCCCCGCCATCCGAAACCCCCACTGGAGCAGGAGAGCACTGTGAAAGGTGAAGGATGTCACTATTTCCACTTTGCAAACCATCCTGTGATGCCGCGCTCCTGAGTTCCATGTCAGCTGTGGGTGTGAACGCTCCCAGTCCATAAACTGCTCTGTGCACCCCACACTCTTACTAATTACTACTGTACTGCTCGGGGGGGGGTTAATATTGCTATTTATGGGGTTTTTTTTACAATAGAGAGATATAAAGACAAATATGTTATATAGATATCTTCACCTATAAAGCTTCAAATTATATGCGAAACAGTTAGTTGCAAAAACCAAGAAGCTTTTCTGTTTTGGCTCTTTACTATTTTAACTTCATTATGAAAGCCGTGTTGTATATATTGAAATATTCATATACAATGCCTTTTTGATGGTGACCTAGCTTTTCAGCCTGGAATTACATATTTTTTAAATTAATATTTCTTGGTCTGGCCTACTGCCTGAACTTAAAAGTTTCTAAGTTCTGAACTCTCCAAATCCCACTTATCTCTTTGAAAAATTCTTATTAAATATAAACAAATCTGTTTATACAATATATCTGTAATATATTTATGTAGTATACTACATTTCCTTCTGCCTGTTTCTCTCTCTTTCTCTAGATACATAGATTCCATAAGATGGAACAATATAGAGTCATTTAAAATGATGAGGAAGTTATGCATTTATTTCAAAGAAAACAGTGGCTGTGTGTTACATACTAATATTTCTAAAATAGAAATAGCAAGCTATACAAAAAGATGCCTAAAAACAATTTTATTGATAGATCAGTATACAGCGTGAGATGAAGGTACATCTAGGCACATGGTTATCTTGGTAGGTGAATGTAAAACCCTGGGAGCAGACGCCTGAAAATATCAGCACTGGCTATAAAAAGCGCTACTATGGGAAATTATTTTGATTTTTTCATATGTAACTTACCTGTATATTCTGATTTCTCTTCCTATTAGTATGCATTATTTAAAAATAAGTTAATAGAGTTATACAACCCAAACCTTACTGCAGTAGCTTGCGGCATTTTGATCAATTGTGTGTACGATGGCACCGAAAACCTGGAAGGGCCTGGGTTCGGGCCACGCCCATCGGGGTGTGCGGCTCTCAGACGTCTGCCCTGGATTCCTGCGGGTGGCGGGTGGCGGGGCGCGGAAACCTCTTCTCTGGTGAACTGAAAAGGAATGATCCATCGTGTCCTGCCTTGAAAAATGCTCCATCCCGCCTGACTCAGAAGAGATTCAATCCTGTTTCCCGTCGATGCTATCGGTGATTCTCAATGGCAGCTGCTGTAGTTCAATCCATAAACTTCTGACTGCATGGGGATTAAAAGAAAAAATTCCTTGCTCACTTGTGGATTGGTCATACCGCTGAGTTTATTGATTGTGACGTATAGATATGTGTGATTTATGTATTTTCTCAAATAGTTACTTTTTAAAATTTTATTTTATAAAGAAAT
Source organism: Phyllostomus hastatus (assembly GCF_019186645.2). Lineage (NCBI taxonomy): Eukaryota > Metazoa > Chordata > Mammalia > Chiroptera > Phyllostomidae > Phyllostomus > Phyllostomus hastatus. The sequence goes on from NW_025333872.1 coordinate 97,833,905, forward strand.
CCTTTGGAGGAGTAAAAAACTATACTGTGAAAAGCTTTCTCTCTCTCTCTTTTTTTTTTTTTGCTAAGACCGCCCTCTAATATCAAAAGATTTCCATTAATGTTTCCCAACCCAAAGTGAGGTAGTCCATGTAAAATAAACCTTCTGGTCTACCTTTCCCTCAATGTCCTCACCTCCTTCTTCAGCCAGATGTTATACAAACAGAAAAATAATTTCTTCCCTGAATTGGTGACCTTTACCTTCATGGTCAATGCTATTTACAGAACAAATTTCTAAGAGACTTGTATTTGATTAAAACGTTTTTTGGGACAAAATAGGACATCCTTTTCTATTTCCTTGGCTTTGCGGAGACTGTAGGAAAGTCAAAAGGCTACTTTCTCCAGAAGTCAACAGAAGCTGTGTTCTCACTGTGTAAAAGAAATTTCCATAGCTTTGAGAAGTGCCCTGTGGGTCAGGCCACAACGACTATTCCTTAGCCCTTAGAAAACGTGTTGTGTCAGGACGGAGAACTGACTCAGAAAGAAAATTCAAGTGGGCGAACTGAATTCTAAAACTTTCCTCTCCACAGAATGATGCAAGTCAGGTTTGATTGATGTGTCGCTTACGTCCCCTTCGGTTGGCTTAGCCAAGCCATCACACGGGGCACATTTCATCTTAAAGAGACGCACACCATTTTTCCTGCATGATTAGTGAAAATCTTATTAAAAGAACTCATGGTGTTGAAAAATTATTGGTGCAATATTTAAACATTGCAGTGTAAGTTCCAAGAATGTTCAGGGCTTCAGGCCAAGAAATATTAATTCAAAGAAGGAAATTAATTTCCCTTTCTGGGAAACTTTTCTTTCCCAGGCCTGACCCTTTCCAAATGAAGGATTGGTAGCTGGTCTGTGTGGAGCCCGTGCCCTCCCATCCCCCGCCCCCACCCCCGGCCCGATCCGGCTGTCGGAAGAAGAGACTGTCCTCCTTCTTAGAAGTTTTTCTGCTCTTACGTATCTCTGCTTGTTATTTTATAAAATGGAAATACGCCCGAATTATTCTCTACAGACAGTTTGGCCAAAGGCAGGTTATTAGATTTGACTAATTCATTTTCTAGTGTTTTAAATGCTACTAAATACGAGTTAAGATCTTTTATCTTAGTTCAAACCAGTGTTTCAAACTTTATTAAACTACTGAAACCTTTGTTTGTAATCCCTGGATCTTTGTACTAGAAATTTAATCTGCGTCTCTGGGGTTTTGCAAACTTTGCTTCACATCAGAATCCTGAGAACTTTTTTCTTTAAAGACGGATTTCCAAACGTTTCTCAGACTTACTCAATGTGTCTAGCAGTAGGCCCAGATTTCCTGGGGCCCTAGCTGAATCCGAAACAAACAAACAAACGGGCTGAAATAAATAGGTGAGTGAAACTTAAAGAGATTATGTTCTGGAATTCACATGAACCGCTGGTTCTTGCTGCTTCTGGAGCACTGAGAAGCAGCTTCGCTGTTCTCATTTATGGCTGTATCATCAGCATCTCTTCCTGCCTCTGGTTGTGAGGTCAAATATGTAGATGTTTTAAGAAAACTTATTAAGTCTGTAAAATATATCCTTTTTGGGTTAGATTATACTCTTACATCTCCCAAAAGTTTCAGTTACAGTGTCAACATTTTTTTAAAATAAAATTTCTTCAAAAGTAATTGAGAACACTTTTATTTCTATCAATAGGACAAATAAAACATACTAGTTTGTAACACGTAAACATGCCAAATAAAATAAAGAAAATTATTTTCAAACCTGAGCTGAGAATAAGCAACAAATCCCAGAGCAGATACTGGGATTATCAGATAGAAAGATATACAATAAGTTTTTAAATGTTTAAAAGGCATGAAGAAAGGAATTTAAGAAAACAATAAGCAGTACGAGGCTATCACAAATGGGCAGGTATGTGTGGACATTGGCTGCCTGTCAGATGTATTATCAAACTTCAACGCAGACACAGTAGACATGCAATAAATAATGCTGGAAAGATTATTTATCTACGTAGGAAAGGTGAAATTGTATTCCCACCTCATACCGTAAGCAAGAGCAAATCCCATACACATCAACAATGTCAAATCTTAAACAATTCAGCATGTACGGAAGCACCGAAGAACGTGTTTGCTCTCAGGCACTGTGAAAATGCCCTCCGCCCTGGCCACAGCATGGACCGGCCGGACCACCTTGTGCCGAGGGAAATGAGCCGGGCGGAGAGCGACAAACACCGCCTGGTCTCACTCACGCGTGGACTCCAACGAACAAAATAAACGGGCAATCAAAACAGAGCGAGGCCTGGATACATGGAACAGACTGACAGCCGTCAGAGAGGCAGGGCGGGGGGACTGGAGGAGACCAGCCGAAGAACATATGGGCATGTATGCAAACCCCATGTTCACGACGACAGGTGGTGAAGGGCTGGGTGGGGTGGGGGGCCGAGTGGAGGGAGGCCAAGAAGGGCAAATGGGGGACGTCTGTAATAGTTTCAGCAATACAATAACAGAAAATGCATTTTGAAACAAGGCACGGACATCACCAACCGGCAAGGAAAGACCAGTTCTACTGCAGCACTAGACACTGGTGAATCACAAGATACCATGAAAAGGCTACAGAATTAGCCACTAGCTAGCGGAAAATATTTGCTGAACTATAACTGAAAAAGTTAATATCAGAATATAAAAAAGGATTTCTGTGGATTAGGAAGAAAAGGGAAATCGCCTAGTTGAGAAAAGGACAAATAGCTTGCAGGCATCTCACAGGAGGAAAAACAAATATAGACTAAAACTATGGATATTTGATCAACCTTTTTCGTACGAAGAGACGTGAAAATTAAAATCATAAGAAAAGACCCTGGCCAGGTAGTTCAGTCAGTTGGAGCATAGTCTTGTACGCCAAACTGTTGCGGGTTCGATCCCAGGTCAGCCAACTGATCTTTCTTTCTCATCTCTCTCTCTCTCTCTCTCTCTCTCTCTCTCTCTCTCTCTCTCTCTCTCTCCTCTCTCTCTCTGTCTCTCTCAGATTAAAAAAATCAAACACAAGGAAACAGCTCTTCACACTCACCGCAGGGGCTAATCCTGTCTATTTCATATTTTCCTCTTTCTTCGTCAGGAATGTCTAACATTCACCATTTGTTCAGCTTATTAAATTAGACAGAATCCTCTGTTGAAAATTTTTATTGGCTAATGAATCAAGTCGGAGAGAAGTGAGTTTTTTATGGTAGGCTTTATATGCAATGATATAGCATGTCTCTCTATTTAATTAGGTGAATAAAAATGAATTTCAATGGAGTGTTCCAATTTCCTTTAAAGACGCTTGCATTTAAAATTATTTCAGATTCCTTTAAACATGTTACGGCCATTGTAAATGGTACCTTTCTAATTAATTTTTCCATTCCAGTATTACGGTGGACGAGAGTCCGAATGGCCCCCTCTCCCAGAGTCACCCGTCGGGAGCAGCTGCAGGAGTTCAAGGTCACTAATGCCTAAGCATCTGAGCGGCTATTGGCTCATCCAAAACCCAGTCATTTCCACGTGTCCCCGGCGGGGCCTGCCCAGACCTCCTCTGCTCAGTGCTGGGGGTCTGGCCCGGGACCCACTCTTCAGTGGGGTCTCTGCTGAGACTGGGGATGAGCCTCACACCAGGGAGACCTCTCTACTCTCACTGTCCTCCGCCAGCACTCCCAGCTGGGTGTTCGCAGGGGCCACTAACTCGCCTCCAACTCACTTCCGGAACAATTTTCCAGCAGCTTCTGTCCAGCAGACCCCTGCTGTCCACGCCCTTCAGGACAAGCTGCCGTCCCAGCAGCCTCCGAGCCACCGGCTTCCTGGCGGCCCAAGGTCATGCCCTCCCTGGCCCGTACAAACTGCCTTCCTCCGAGGAGTCCGGCAGAGCCCCTAGGGTCCCTGGAGCCACCCGGTCTGCTTGGTTTCCCGCTGCCTCCACCTGCCCCTCGGTGCTTTCCTCCTGCGGGTGGTTAACAGCATTCACTCCAGAAGGCGGAGGCAGGGGGTGGCCCCCGAGCCCCTGAGAGCCTTCTGAGCAGCCCCGCTCCGCCCTTTCAGGCGGATTCCCACACGTCCGAGGGTCCCACGTCCCCTTGTGCGGTCCCGTCCTGCTGTCCTGTGGTCTTTGCTCCCCGCTCCACGCCAGTCCGTCCAGCAGTGAGTGGGGCTCTTTCCTCCAAGGCTCCTTGGCTCCTTGCGGAGCAGGAGCCGTGCAGGCTCCCGATGTAAACGCCTCTGGCGTTTTCTCCCCCTTACAGGGATTCGGGAGCCATCTGCGTGCGTCTGGAGTTGCTGCAGCTCCAGCTCTGCCCAGGCCCGCGTGGGCCTTTCTCCCCACACCTGGCTGTGAGCACTCGGAAGTCCGCTGCAGGGGGTGTTATTGCCACAGGGAGGGGTGGAGCTATTCCTGGGCTTACTTCTTGGCGTGCATTGAAATGTGCATGCCACCATACTCATGTTCCCGGGTTGACCGGCACTGACCACAAATGTCCAATGAGACACTAATAGGTGTAATGAAAAGAAACATTATTCTGAAGTGATGTTAGTTCGGGAACTGCCACACAATCTTGGAGAGCTATATGCACGGTTCCATCAAAGAATCTGGGACTCCTTTAGTGAAGAAGCTCATTATTTTGGTTCTCCAGAGCTCTCTGAGCATACTTCCTCACCGATTCCTCTTTGGTCAACATTTATTACCGTTTTGCAGGACACGAGTGTCCGGGGACCTCAGTGTGAGAGACACGGGAATATTCCTTCTCATGGTCTGTTCCCTGACCCACCACATCACAAAGGGAGACTCCTGTCCATCGCCGCGCTGTAGTTACCGTCTTGAGATTCCGCACCCTCCAGCAATGTTAAGGGGCCGTTCTCTAGGCGCCTCCCCCTGCAGGTGATGCGCTCAAGCCCCGCCACGCTCCCAGGCCCCGTCACCTCCAGCAGCCGCTGTGACTGTTCTTCGTGTCATGGCCTCTGAAACTGGCCTGGGAAGGTGACTCCTCAGACGTCACCTCCCTTCTCGGCCCCTGGGATCTCGCGAGGCCCCAGCCCGGGGCGTGCCCGGCGGGGCTTGTTTCTGACTACTGGGCTGTCCTCCCAGGAGCAGTTTGAAGTCGGTGGTAAACATCAAGGCAGGGAGTGGAGTTTGCCTTTGGCGTTTTTTGTCCAGAGCCTATGGGGGGCTGCAGGGGCTGTCAGGGGGTCCACCGCCCCTCCTCTCAGGGGTCCATTCAAACCTTCCCTTTAATCTGCAGGAAAACGAGGCCCACGAGATCCCGCATGCTGCTCAAGGCTGCAGATGGTCAGCAGCAGTGCTGGTCAGTCACCTGGAATTTAGGGCGGCAGACACCTCCTCTTGCAGCAAGAACCTTCAGCAAGCGCAATGACAACTGCCTGGGGTCAGAGGAAATGAGCAGGCGGCCCAGTCCTTCGGGTCAGATCAGAACACCTTCTCCCCACACCAGGCTCATCCAGCCCTGGAAGTGTCGCCGTACCCAGGTGGGCGCAGGCACCCTGGCCCGCGTGTGGAAGCTGTTGTGACGTCAGGAAAAGGTGCATGTGGATATTGTTGCCGCTTGGGGATGAGGACACTCCTCCCACCTGGGCTCTGACAAATCCACGCATGTGGAAAAGCAGGGTCATAGCACTTACCTGTTACCACTTGGAGCAAGTGTGCAGTTATCCAAAAATGAGGGACTTCCTGTGAGTTGCGTGCAAGAATTTAGTCTGAAGCTGAGGTTTAGCGCGACCTCCCACTTCCACCTCAAGTCTGTCCTTGGGTCCTGCCCACCTGCCTGCCTGCAGCAAAAGCTCCGGCTGCACTGCAGAGTGACAGTCCTCTCGCCCAGGCGACCGGGAGCAGTGCAGAGCTGCCTCCCGGGACGGGGCCCACGGAAGGCTGCCTCGCGGGGAGGCAGGGCCTAGCTGTGCAGTTCAGGTAACCACACAGAGAACAGCTTGGAGTCCTCCCTTCTACCCGCTCACATCCTGACTGCCTGCCCCGTGGCCACAGGTTCCTCTGCAGGGGGCCTGCCGGGCAGCTCTGGCCCTGGGTATCCACCTTCGCCCGGGCAGAAGGCATTGATCTCAGAGGGGGGCTGCAGCCCCAGCGGCTGGCAAACGCATGGACCCATATGGCCCAGGGGGCCATGACTGTCTACCAGTGGCCACCTCACTCGGCCATTCACGGAAACATCGACCCCTACAGAACTTAAACCATTGAAGCCGAAGAAATACAAAGAACTGGACGATACAGGTTGTTCATGGTCTGAATATTACTCTTGGCCTCATGATGTGAGATGCTTCCCTGTCCAAGCAGACAGCCCCCACTCTTTAAAAAGGAGGAGGCATCCCCAGGCTGGCAAAGAGAGTGACAAAAGTTCACGAATCACGTAGAGGACCACGAGGAACGATGCATTGTTGGGTGCACGCGGACGAGGGTGCGACGGAGGACGGAAAGAGAGCAGACACGGTCTCCGCCTGGAGAGGTCTGGCCAGAGGTCCTCGGGAGTGTGTGCCGCTCACTGTGGTTTACCTGGGTGGCTACTGAAAGGCGTAACTCAGCAGACCAACACGACGAGCCAGGCGTTCTGGAAAAGCACCTCTCTGTATTTGTCGTGGGAAGGAAAGGCGGGGTGCCAGTAGGGGTGTGCTAGTCGTCGGCACACACCCAAGGATGCAGCGCCTGGGGCATGGAGAAGAACGCGTTTCCAGGTGGGTTAGTGGGCAGAAGGGACAGAAGTGAAGGCAGACGGGCTGAGTGGATGTGGGCTGCAAGGGAAGGGATCAAACACTCTCCTGGGTTCTTGGCCTAAGCAGCTGGAGTGATGGGCGGTTCTTCGAAGAAACGAGAATGAGGAGCCGCTGTGCGGGGAGAGCCGAGACGCGACAGGGCGGTGAGGATTCTGTTTGGTGCCAGCCGTGCCCGCAGTGCCAGGAGACCGCTGGGCTTAGCCGCCACGTCGGGAATGGGGCTGGGAGCTGAAGACAGACCTGTGCGCTGCAGAGAGAGAGTGGGCAGCGTCCGCATGGGAGGGCACGTTGGTTACGATGGCACCTCGGGGTGTGTGCGCGGAGCACACCAGCAGTGCGCGCATCACGCATGATGCGGTGATAGGCCTCCCGCAGCGCACGCAGGGATAACGTTCACCTGCAGCTTTCATTCCGCAACAGTGACCTAGTGGCTCCCACTGCTTGTAGGTGGGGCACTAGGGGATCTGCGTGGTCCGCTTCTGGGCTGAAGCAACAGCGCACGAGAACTGGCCAAAAGCTCAGACCTCCTCTCCGTTCTTGAACAGTGCCATGCCCCCGTCTCTCGTAGGAACTTGACGTTTCTCGGTTCCTTTTTCTGGAACATTCCAGTCACCTTGCTATAACTTAAACCCTGCCCGGTATTTCCTCACCATTCAGAGCTCAGCTCAAGGTCTCCCGCTCCTTACCCTTCCAGTCCAGGTCGTGTTTCTTTCCTTCACAGTGCTCTTCTTAAACCGCAGTTACTTTCTCCCTTTAGTTACAGGAAACCCTGAACATAAGAAAGCAGAGTAAACGATGTATTAAACCCCCATCCACTCAGTTCCAGCAATAGTAACGTTTAACTTTTGGCAGTCCCTCTACCTCCTTTTTGAGTATTTCAAAAGCAAATTATATAAAATCATTCTTTTCTTCCCTAAAACTCCATTACACAGTATGCCTTTCTAATTACATATATAATCTCTACCATGATATCACTGCCGAAAAAATTAACAAAAACAGCGAATTCCCAGTCCACGTGGAATGTCCCCTAGTTGCCTCAAATTGCATTTTTATGGTTGGTTCGTTTGAATCAGGACCCAAAGTGGGTTTAAATGTTACACCTGGTTGCTAAAATCACATAAGTTATTTTTGTTTGAAATTTTATGTTCCTGTGCTTTCTTTTTTAAAAAAGGTTTGTGTTGTTAGAAAAACCAAATAATTTATTCTATTGACTTGACCAGTTGCTTCCTCATAGTATTTTTTAAACTCATGTCAATTTTTCAGGCAAGAGTATTTCAGAAGTTCCTTCCACTATATCTCATCATCAGTTCATGATATCTGCTTGATCACAATGTGAGGTTCTTAGATTCAGGTGGAGTCAGTTTGTTTATGTTATAGTTTCCATTTTTTACTTTATTATTTATTTTAATATTTTGTTATTCTCCCTCAATCGTCCCCATTATTCCCCTTCGCCCTCCTCTGCCCAGCCCGCACCCCACTCCCACGGTCAACCCCCACCCCGAGGTCCATGTCCGTGGGTCACTCACACACGTTCCGTGACTAGTTCTCCCTTCTCTCCACCCTTGTCCCTCAACCTTCACCCTCTGGTCACTGTCAGTCTGTTCCTTGTTTCCCTGCCTCTGGTTCCCTTTTGCTTATTGGATTATTTTGTTCATTAGATTCCTCTTATAGGTGAGATCTATGGAATTAGTCTTTCAGTGCCTGGCTTATTTCATTTAGCATAATGCTCTCCGGTCCATCCAAGCTGTTGCAAAAGTTAGGAGTTCCTTCTCTCTTTCTGCTGCATAGTATTCCATCGTGTAAATATACCACAGTTTTTGATCCACTCGCTGACTGATGGGCACTTAGGCTGTTTCCAGCACATGGGTATTATAAATAGTGCTGCTGTGAACATTGGGGTGCATAGGTTCTTTTGAATTGGTGTTTCAGGGTTCTTAGGGTATAATCCCAGCAGTGGAATTGCTGGGTCAAAAGGCAGATCCATTTTAGTTTCTTGAGGAAATTCTATACTGCTTTCCACAGTGGCTGCCCCAGTCTGCATTCCCACCCACAGCGCTCTAGGGTTCCCTTTTCTCTGCAACCTCGCCAGCACTTGCAGTTTGATTTGTTAACAATGGCCATTCTGACCGGTGTGAGGTGGTATCTCACTGTGGTTTGGATTTGCGTCTCTCTGAGGGTTAGTGATGCTGAGCAGCCTTTCTTATGTCTCCGAGTGCTCCGTATGTCCCCCTCACAGAAGTGGCTAACTGTTTTCGTATTCAGTGACACTGCTCCCTGAGCCATTTTGCCATTAAAGGTTGCAAAATGATGATTTTCTCACACCGCCGATCCTTTCGTGTTCAGTAACCATAGTTTTCCCAAAAAAGAAAAACATGTCCTTACTTACAATTTGGTTATCCTGAAGACAGTTTGTACTGTCAAGATGAGTTAAAGGTTTAATTTTTTGCTTTTAATAATTTCCTTGAGTCACAAGTCATTACCTTCACAACCTGCAGTGACGGGCATTGTGTTCAGGTTGAAATCATGTCACCTTCTGCCACTTGGAGTCAGAGTTGCTTTTTTTCTCTCTTTGTTCTTCGACACGAGCCCATTAACCATGCATTGCGTACATCACTCCTTCTAACGAGAAATGGCACTTGGAGATCACGATGCAGGTGTGAGGGGCGTTGCACGGGTTGTCATTACTTTCATGTCTTGCAATAGACATTTTAATAACAAACAGTTTATGACTTTAAACTCGTTTTTCTGGTCCTGTATTGAGATCTTTACTTACTTTGCCTTTCTATTTTTATCTGTTTTCTATTACCTGGCAAATCTTCACTTCTATAAATATTACCAATTGTACATTTGTTTTATCATAAGTATTTCAAGAATAGCAATATTAATATTACCATGAGATTAAGATATTGAATGAAATCTAAGATTTACATATTTACCCAAAAATGTTAGTGTGCATTTTACAAAACCAAAGACATTTTTATATATAACCATAACTTAATTATCAAATATTTTAGCCCTGGCTGGTGTGGCTCAGTGGGCTGAGTACCAGTCTGCAAACAAAAGGGTCACCGGTTCAATTCCCAGTCAGGGCACCTGTCTGGGTTGTGGGCCAGGTCCCCAGTGGGGGTGCATGAGAGGCAACCACATGTTGATGTTTCTCTTTCTCCTTCCCTTCCTCTCTCTAAAAATTAAATAAATAAAATCTTTTAAAAAATTAACTAGATAATTTGTTGTCTACTTTGGAGCTCAAACAAAAATTTTAATAACATTCTTATAGAGCTATTTTTCTTAATAGATGCACAAAAAATTCACTTGATAAAATGAAACATTCTCCCACCTGATAAATGTCATGTATGAAAACCTTACAACTAACATTATATTTAATGGTGAATTATTAAATAACTTCCCTTAAAGACTCTCGGGCAAAAATATCCAATGACATTTGTACAAGGCTATTTATTACAGCATTTTTGTTGCTATTATAGCAAAGACTAAAGGAGAAAGAACACATTTGTTTATACAGAGGAGACTGGTGGGCGGGGCAATGTTTTGGCGTGCTGTGCGGGTATAAACATAATGGGAAAGAGCTCTGTGTGATGCCCAGCATCTGGCTACTTTGAATTACCCTCTAGTCCTCCCAAGTAATTGACACATTTTTATGTCCAGCTTTGATAGCTGTTGTCTGCCGCAGTACTGTTCGACTGTAGTCCAGTATTCCAGGACGAGGGAAGGTGGGGTTCCGGTCGTGGTCAGTCTGTCTGTGGGGTTCGTTTCTGAGATTGCTGCGGCGAAGGGCAAGTGCATGGGTCATTTCGATAGATCTGTTTTTAGTTACCATACTTACCTGTTTGATTGTTTGATTAATATTTGTCTCTTCCATAAATAATACACTCCATATAAACGAAAACCTTTTCTTTTTTTCTCAATACTCTTTGCCCAGGACCGGGTTCAAAGGTGGCATTAATTAAATATTTGCTATGAAGTTGTCATTAAAAGAATAAAGTTTTTGTTATGGTAGAAAGTATAAGAAAAATATTTGATACATTTTTGTATCTAGCTTATTACAAATAATTTTATATTATCAATAAAGTAGTTGTAAGTTTATGTTTTACATTTCAGTCTATGGCTAAATTTAGTTGAAATTTTGTAAAAGCTGAGTAGTAAAGTATGAGTTTATTTTTCTGCAAATAGTGTGCATTTACAGTATTATTTGTTGAAAGGTGCTTCTTTTCTCATTCAATTACTTTGGCATTTCAGAATTTCTGAAAGAAATATAGAAAAAATCAAAGAGATTGGAGGAAAGGAATATTTTAAGTGGACATTAAAAGACAAAAACCAACAAATTGAACTTAACCAAATTTTGTATTTAAAACACATTGTTACAAAAACACAAATGCAAGATCCTTTCTTTCTCTTCTTTCTCCCTCCCTCCCTTCCTTTTTCTTTCTAAAATTTGCCTCATAAATTCCAGACTCCTCAGCCTCTTCCACGTCTGATTTCTGTCTCCCCACGGCTGCAGGCCCCACAGACCCTGTAGGGGTCCCCCCTCCTCCGCTGCATCTGAGAGACAATTTCCTGGCAGGCACCTTGAGTGAGAGAAGGGCTCACCTCACCTGCCTCCTTTCTCAGGGAGCGCGGTCAGAGGTGCCTGTGGTTTCACATCTGAAAACAGTGCTTTCTCTGCTTGGTCCAAACTGTAGACGCTAATGATGGGACCTTCATTCTGGATCATCTTATTATCTCTCCGCCAGAAGTAGAACTCCGAATGGTCCTAGTTTAAGCATGCACAACCTGCACATATTTATTATCAGCTGTCTGATCTAATTCCTTTGAAAACTACTCCCTTTGTCTCTGGGATATTTATGTTTTAACACAAGCACTGTTTTCTAAGAGGGATGAGAATTCATGATGGCAGCTACATGGTGTCGGAGTGGGATTTTGGATAGATTCTCCTTACTGTTTCGTCCCGCACTGCTGACCAGACAAAGCTCTTGGCCCAAGGCTGTTCTAGCTGGAGGTGTTTAAAACACAGGGGCGTGCGGAAGCCTGCTGTGGTTCTGCGAGAGAAAGGAAAGCTGACGTCCGTGGGTTAGAAAGTTACTTGACATGTATTTTTCAATCCAGTTGTAAAATTAATCATCGTATGACAGTATTTCCCAGTAACAGAATATTTTTTGAGAAAAGACATCCTTCAAGGAAAAATAGAGATAAAGACATAAATATATATATATATAAAATATATATATGTATATAAATGTATATAATAGATAATGTATATAATAGATATTTTTATATATTATATATAATATATATATATGTATATTATGTATACATAATATTATGTATATTATGTATATTATGTATGTATATAATATATTTATATATTATATACATTTTTGAGTGCCCAAGTACTTCTAAAGACAATTTATCTTAGAACTGACTTACTCTGAGAATGCACACATATTTTTAAGTATATTCACTTTGTTTGTTGAAAGCTTTTGTCATAGGTCCATAATTACAATTCTTCAACCAGCCCCCTAAATATATGTTGCACATTTGCTGTACTTGTCTGTGGCAAGAACATTGTGCTGTTTTTAAAAGATTACCAAAAGGGCATACATTAATTTTATTTTTTTATCCAGAATAAAAATGAAGGCTTCTTTCAGATCATTAATCTTTTGCTATTTTACTCTGACTTTTTCACTAATTAGCAGTATGTCAAAATACAATATTAAGGAAATTATGATAAGCATTTAATTAGACCACTATCAAAGTATTAAAGTATTCAAGCAATGTGAACAGACATGTTTTTAGCACATTTTAGATTTCTATGATCATTTGGAAAATTTTTCTCATCACCATTAAATAACTAATTGCAGAGAAGATGATCACCCAGAGACTCTTCCGTTAAATAAAAAAGAGAGATTTGGTTAAATGTCGTGACTCACTACTCATGCTATTCGTGTGTGTTTTATTGTCGTAAGTCATAATCTCTTTCCATAGGTACATGGTACGCAGCGGCAGGAAACCTAATGTGATTCTGTCTCTCTCTCTCTCTCTCTCTCTCTCACACACACACACACACACACACACACACACACAGTGTGTGTGTGCTGGCCATCAATGGCACATGGGGTGATCTGTGCAACACAAGCGTTTCACACCGAGGCTTCCAGCGTAAAACTGCACCTTGCGGACAAGAATACAGCCCGCCATTTGCCGAGGGAAATACTTCTGTGAGGCTCATTAATTTAATGGGTCCCTGTCATCCAGTTAAAAAGGAGGGAAGAAGAGCATTTTCTGAGAAAACCAAAGATGGTTAAATGTCCTATTAGGTTGTGCTGCACTTGAGAAATTTCCAAGTTAGAAAGGAAATTGAACTGAGGAAATTTAATTCAGCGCTTACGCCACCTGCCTCAACCCCCCGACACTCAGATATGATGAATCATAAAATTTCCAACGAGAACGGAGCTGGAACTCTTAAGTAGAAAGAGTTTGCACTAATTTATCTCTTCCTTTTAATGGCATGTAGATGAACTGTATCTCTTTGAGGCGTAACTACAGTTTGTCTCGACTCCACCGTGATGTTCCCGAACACGGACGGCCCCACACTCCCAGCCCGCGAGGAGCCCGCCCACGTGGGTTATTGCCCTGCTCCCGGCCCATCTCATTAACACCCCGCACGCCGTGGAGGTAGCTGGTCGGGTGCCTCAAGGAACACTCCCTTGGAGTCGGCCCCTGTGCAGGGAGCTGCTGTCCTGGGTGGTATTTGCCACATCACCCGTGGGGCGTGACAATCCTTCCGAAGGGACCGGGGACCCCTCTCCTCTGTACCTCCCTCGGAGGCCCAGCACCCTGCCAGGGACTCTTCTCCGTCTCCGCGTCCAGCCCCCTCGGGCGCGGCTGGCGGGCCCGCTCCATTCGGCTTCTGAGTCAGGATCTTCCTGGTTTGTCAGCAAGGTGACAGTCGCTGCCCCGCAGGCTAGGAGCCAGCGGACGGCGGTCTTGTCCCTCCCGCAGCCTCACTCCATCTGTGTTCGTGCAGCCCGGAAATCAGGAATCGGGTTTACACGTAAAAATGGCCGGAAAAAAATCAAAAGAACAATAGTTCATCACACATAAAAATGATACAAAATGGACAGTTCCATGCTCACACATCAAGTGATTCGGGAACACGGCCGTGCTCATTTGTTGCTGGACTGTTGGCGGCTCCTTTCGCGTTTGTTATACCGGCGGAACCAAGGAGTTCCGACGGAGGCCCCGGGGCCCGCCGGTGCCCAAGTCATCCCTCCCGGCACCTGTGCAGGGCCCTTGCCCCACTCTGCCCGAGGACATTACCAGGGCACAGGGGTGGGGCACTTGGGAGCGGGTTACCGCAGGCAGGTCCTTCGGACATCAGGGTTCTGGTAGGGGGAAGGGAGGGTCCTTCCTTATGGACCACCTGGGCTTACCGTGAGCGAAACCACAACCCTGCCCCAAACACTGGGGTCCCGAAGCCTTCTGGCAGAAGTACCCCAGCTCTGATGTGACTGCTGGGACCTGCTTTCCTCCCTCGAACCCTCTTATGTGGGTGGTCGTGTTTCAGAAGCCAAAGCACTGATTCGGCACCTAACATGCAAGTCACACCTGACAGGTTGTTACACTTCCAGTGCCTTGGGTTCTCCGTCTGTGAAATAAACTCTTTCATATAAATAGTGGGTTTTTCCCTTTGTTCCAAAGAAATAAATAGTGTTTGGGGCAGTTTTTTTCTTGTTCCAAATTTCATCTTTATGAATGTTAATGAATAAATATCAAGCTTCAAAATTTAGAGTTTCAAATTAGTTGTTGAATTCTAGTCAGAAATATTAGAAAAAGATAACTCTGTGTCGGTTGAGCTATGAGAGTTTTGTTTTATCTCGAAAATACCTGCTGCATCCTTGACTCCAAGGGCTCCGCAGGGAATGCAGTCAATAGTATTGCAGTGACTGAGGATGGGGCCAGGGCCGGGAAATGTCGGGGGAGCCACTCTGTGGGATACGTGAGTGTCTACCCACTCTGCTGTGCACCTGAAACTAACACAAAATAATAGCGAATATTAAAAAAAATAAATAAAATACATTTGGGAAAGAGAAAAATGAAACTCTTCTTCCATCCCTAACTGCCTGGCTCCGTTCAGCTGGACGCATTCGTCCCTGAAAGAGGCTGCCACTCCGGACCCAGCAGAGCGCAGGCCAGACCCTGGCTACCTGCTGGCAGGTGCCTCGTGCCTTCCTCCCTGGCAAGTCCTGCTGCCGATGGGGGGAGGCCCTGGGATGGGTGCCCAGGCGCAAGCTGCTCGCTCATTCAAGCAAGCCAAAGTTTGCCTTCCACTTTTAAATGAGTTCAAACCTGTAGCCAGATGAGGTTTTTCTTCCCTGGTGGTGAATTGCCCTCATTAAGGGAATGCTGGTGGCTGGCCCCCGGGGTCACTGGAGCGGTTTCCCTCCGCGTTGTGGTAAATGCTTCGCCCCCCAGTGAAAACTCACGCTGTTTCCCCGAGCGGCTCCAGCTGCGCCGTGTTCCAGGCCGCCTGTGGGTTTCGTAAATGTGGCGAACAGCTGCTGTCCTTGGAAGGACAACGCTCACACCTCCTCTCCCGGTTGTCTTCGGCTGTTGTCGCTTTGCTCGGTTTGAGGGGCCGGGCTGAATCTACACCCCTCGGTGGGCGGTCATGGGGGCCCCCGGGCTCCGCCAAGGTCTCCCCGTAAATGACGCTTCCCCAGAGACCAGCGGCGCCCTACATTTTCCTCTTGTTTGCAATCAAAAGTTGGCTTAGTTATTCCACGTCTCCTTTGTTGATCAGATGTAGACTTACAACTCGGCCTTAAATTATTCAAATGGATTTTCTTTTCTATCATAAAACTGCGCAGTGGCGGGGAAGTTCCATCCAGCCCGTGGCTGGACTGCAGCCCGTGGGAGAAGGCTCCCCCGGTCCTCCCGCTCGCTCTGCGCCCCACCCAGGCCTGCCTGCGCCTGCACCTGCGCCTCCCTTCTCCTGAGTGCTCGGGCAGCGGGGCCACTTGGCAAGTTCCTCCTAAGAAAGGCAATTGCACCTCCAGCCTAGAGAATCTCGTCCATGATTTTCAGTCCTTACAACCAGGGCAACTTGAGCTTTTTGTACCTTTTTAGTCAAAGGCAGAAACAAGGTTTTGTTTTGTTCTGTTTTGTTTTACTTCACTTTGCCTGGAACACTGGACACCATCGTGATTTTTCTAACTGCTCGAACCGCCTCCAACAGCAGTTCTTGACTTGGTTGAATACCGGATGTGAGCTGCCTGTGGGCTGTTTCTGTGCCAGGAGCGGTTACGCGTCCCGGCTGCTACAGAGAAACGCACGAACAGGGCGACCCGTCTCTCTCCCTGCGAACCATCGGAGCAGGAGGACTTTGCACCGTGACACAGGCACTTGGTGCTATTCTTATTTTTTTTACTTTATGGGAATTTCCTAAGAACATCTCTATCAAATCCCTAAGAAATGTTTCCATAGTCACACATAACGCTCCTTTGTAAACAAAATACAATTATATTTATGTATAATAGTAATAAAGTGGAAAATTTAATGTTAAATTCTTTTACAATAGCATAAAACGAGTTGCTTATGGATAAATGTGACAAAAGTTTTAAATGCTTCGTACGCTAAGAAGTACAACATGTTTTGGGGAGAAATTGAAGAATACTTTGTATGTATATCTATCCTTTTCTCTATAATCTGTGTTGAGACTTAATATTAAGATGTTATTTTCCACCCTGGCTGGCGTAGCTCAGTGGATTGAGCTCGGACTTCGAGCCAAAGTGTCGCAGGTTCGATTCCCAGTCAGGGCACATGCCTGGGTTGCAGCCATAACCCCCAGCAACCGCACATTGATGTTTCTCTCTCTCCCTATCTCCCTCCCTTCCCTCTCTAAAAATGAATAAATAAAATCTTAAAAAAAATAAAAAAAGATGTCATTTCCCCCCAATTTGAGGTATAAATTCCATGCAATGCCAATCAAATACTATCAGGCTTTTGGGGAAAACTAATTTACAAGTAGACTTCAAAGTTTACAGAAGAAGAAAGCCTAGAATAGTGAAACAGCTCTGGAAGCCAACTGCACCAAGGGTGAGGTTGGAGCACACACACTATCTAATTTCAAGGATTACTATACAGCGACAGGAATCGGTTATCTCAGCCGCACTGTGATTGACAAGCGGATTCGCGTCCCTCATTGGTCCTTCGTGCTTTTCGGGTGGCGGTTGCCTTGTCCCAGAGCCAGTCTCACCAGCGTCAGAGGTCTGGGATCACAGCCCATTTCTGGGGTATTATATGAAACAAACTATCGCAACATGTAATGGCTCAAAATGATACTATTTTGTCATTTCTTGTGACGCGGTGGGTGACCAGGCCCTGCTGGGCGTTGCCTGCAGACGCAGCGGTGAACCGTGGGCCTCCGTGCGGCGGTCGGCGTCTGCATCTGCGTGTGTGTCGTGGAACAGGAAGGACGGCCCGCGTCAGGTGTCCACGCGCAACGGCCTTTGTCTGGGCACCTCGGTGGTCTTGCTCGTTGCCTCTGTCCTTCCCTGTGGTCTCCCCGCGTTCAGTAGACTGGACCGAGCTTCTGAACATGTGGCTTCTTTCCGAGACGGTCACTGCGACACTCCGGGGCTCTGCGGGCTGCGCCCGGGCCTGGGGCCGAGGCAGGACTGCAGGAGGGGCCCAGCCCAGTAGGCACATGCCCTCAGGTAGGTCTAGCCCCCTTCTCATTGGGGGTGGGCTTCCAGCAACAACCTCACTGTGGAGCACCCCTCCCCTTGAGTCAAGGGCATTGCCACTGAAAGGCCCATGTCCCAGAAAACTTTCCAGTCCCAGGAAAACGGGGGCTATCTGCACCCCTGGAACAGCGGGCGCCCTTTTACTGGCCTAGTTCTGGCTGTGCGCAGCCATGGGCAGGGATGGGGAAGGTACCTCTAAGGGGGCAGCCGCGGTGAGCTGAGGGCGACTCTCGGGGCAGGAGGCCGTAACCGGGAGTTGTTAGAAGCCGTTGCTCCCGGCAGTGGGAGGGTGTGTGCATCCCAGGGGGTGCTCCCCTAAGCTCCCCTGGGGGAGCATAGACATCTCTTTCTTGTCACCACTGTCATCCAGACCCTTATCGTTTCTCAGTGGCAATGCTGGGGTGACTTTCGAACAGACACCCCGAGGAAGATCAGGCTGGTGTCGACGTGCAGAGGTCGACGCCGTGTGTCTTTGGGCAAATAACTGTGTCTGTGTCCAAGTTTCAACTTCCGGATAAAACACTGATGCTGCAGTTAGGTTTTGTCCCATGTCCTTAGACATACTCTGTGCCCACGACTCCAGACACATAGCTCATCCGCATGGATTTTACAGCATAGTTACTTTTTATCTGTGAAGGTCAACTAGTCTAATTGGAGATAAAATGACCTGTGCAAGAAACGAAGGCAGTAGAATGGAAGCTCGTGAGGTCAGTCCTACTTATCCTTATTGTCCCTGGAGCCTAGCACCTCTCCAGGCAGAATAAGGTAACCCACGACTGTTCCTTGGCAGCCGACTGCCTGGCTGGCCTCAAGGATGTGCTTGGCAGCCTCGCAGCTCGAAAGGACCACCTCACAGACAAGTGCTTGCGCTCTCCTGGCCTTTCCCAACGGCCACAGGTGTTGCCTGGGCGCTGGGAGCCCCTGCAGCTTCCCACGCCATCCACGCGGGGGGTAGCAGCTTTGGAGGAGAAACGTCGGGCTGGGACCAGGGCGTTTCACTGCCACGGGCACGCTGCCCACAGGGCGCCTTTGAATTCAAGGGTGGGTTCCCAGGTGTAAGGCCACCTCGGCTTGAAAGTCATGAAATCCGGGACAAGGTGGTTGGTTATAAAACAAGAAATCCCCACGCGGTTGTGAAGGTATCTCGCAGGGTAACACAGAACATCGACATGGCTACATCTTGTTTCCTCCCATCCTCCCTCTTGGTTCGGGTTTCTGGCTGGCCCCTTTCCCGAGCCGCGCCATGTGACCTGTGTGCTGTCGCCTCTGTGGTGCTTCGTGTCACTTCGCCTCCGTTTCTTCATACATAAGGCGGGGAGGATGGACGCCCCTACCTCGTGTGTGCTTTCTGAGGCTTTAGTGTGTTTATTTAAAATATCACCTGGCTGGCATGGCTCAGTGGATTGAGCGCGGGCTGCGAACCAAAGTGTCGCAGGTTCGATTCCCAGTCAGGGCACATGCCTGGGTTGCAGGCCATGGCCCCCAGCAACTGCACATGGATGTTTCTCTCTCTCTTTCTCTCTCTCTCTCTCTTTTTCCCTCCCTTCCTTCTCTAAAAATAAATAAATAAATAAATAAATAAATAAAATCTTAAAAATATTAAAGGCAATGTCTGTCATTTAATGCCATATAACGTAAGAGGTAAATATGCCATCTAATATAAATATGGATTGATTTTAGCTGTACCAGAGGCCTGAGCGAAACTCGGATGATGTTAAAACACTAGGCCAGCTGCCAGGGCGAGGATGCCTGCAGCTGCGGGGCCCTGAGTCCACAGCTCGCTGGGGGCTCTAACCAGAAGAAAGTAGACAGTCTTGCAGCTGAAGGCGCCACGGTCCAGTGAAGGACCGCCCCCCCCCCCCAGAGTGGGGCGTCATGCACAGCGAGGAAGTGTGTGAGAGCTACCTTCCCAGGAAATGGATTTCTTTTTGAAAAGAGCATCACTTTTTAGTAAAACAGTTATGAAAGTAACCTAACCAACACAGAGAAGTTTAAAAAATGGAAGAAAAAGAAGAAATATTTTCCTAAATTGTATCACCCAGAAGATGAACATTGTCAACATTTAGCAGCTGTTACTCTGGATGTATCTGTCACGAGCAGTTGAAAGGCTCAACAGATGAAATAATTTTCCAGGATTGACAAAATAATACATGTGATTCTTCAAATAGAAGTACTAAGTGTAATTCCACTTGAATTTAAACTGAAAAATAAACTGAAGGCCTTTTAGCTTTCCTTTTAAATGAATTAAAGTGTCAGTTGCAGGCACCTTTGCCACAGTTCTTATTGTTGTTCTTCATTTGTGTTTCACTTTTCCTTCGGCTGCACGTCAGATCGGAAAGTTTCTTTTTTCCTCTAAAATCTCTCATGGGCGTTGTATTCTCCAAGTTCTTCAACGCTGTGTCTTACTTGAAGGGTAAGTTGGCTGGTGTACATTTCTCAGATCACGGTTTGTTTTTTTTTTTGAACAGGTGGTGGGTTTTTTTAGATTTTATTTATTTATTTTTAGAGAGGGAAGGGAGGGAGGAAGAGAGGGAGAGAGAGAAACATCAATGTGCGGTTGCTGGGGGCATGGCCTGCAACCCAGGCATGTGCCCTGGCTGGGAATCGAACCTGCGACACTAGATCACGGTTTTTATGAGAATTTTCGTCTGTTTCCTTGTGGAATTCCTTATCAGTGGGGCTCAGAACCCTCTGGCCTGTCTGGGTGCTCAGCTCTGCCCCTCCTGTCCCGAGGGGCTGACCGGGCGTCGCCTGCCCGTAGCTCGCTGCCGTGTACACCGGAACGTTCTCTGTCCCGCGTCTCCCCCACTGTTGTGCCCGGGTGTGAGCCCTTCCTCTCCTCGTCCGACCACCTTACTGCCAGTCATCTGATGTTTAAGTCCGATGCCACTTCGCATCGCGGTTTCTGATCTTACCGTACTGTTGGCATGTTTATGAAACTTAATTCTCACTTCCGTAACGAGTTTATGTGTCTCTCTCCCTTTATTTCTCCTCGTTCATTTCTGCTCGTTTACTTCTCATTCATATAACTTGTCTTTCTTAAAGCCTTTTTGAAAATAATAAACATGATGTTTTTTATCATTGATTTAAGATGGTAGAAATATATTTGCTTCCTTCTTACGCCGTTTCCTTTGCTATATTTTATGATACATGTTCTTCTTTGACTTTTTGGTAAGTCATTTCGCCACCTCAGCTGTTTGGTCCGTACCCGGTTGCACTAAAGCCCACTGGTCGCCCTGACAGTTTCAAAGGAATGCCGCACTTGTGCGTCGTTCCACAACCTCACCCAATGGCCCTGTGGAAACGGCTATTTACTAACTTATGCAAATCACGTTTAACAGCTGCCACATTTCATTATCTAGTGTCAGAGAACTCCAAGCATTAGCATTGCCACCAATCTCATCAGAAAAGTCTTAAAATACGGAAAAGCTGCTGAGTGCACAGCACGGGGCGCGCTGTTCCCGGAACCGGGGATGTAACACGTTAAAGCTCAGATTTTTATCTTTAAAACCAAGCGCTCTCCGTTGTCCTCTTACAAGGAATAGGCTCATTTTTCTCATTTTTGACAAAACGTCTGCCAGACACTCGTGTCTAAGTAATCACATCAGCCAGTCAGTCTTCCAGATAAAATGCCTTTAAATAAAGAAGCCAGGGGTTTAATCTGCAGCTGAAACCATGACGGGGTGCTGGTCCTGGAGGCAGGCGCCCCCCCTAGGTGTGCGCCGGCAGTGCGTCGCACACCCCATGCCACCCAGCAGAACATCTTCAAGGACAGGCACTTCAGGGTTGAAATTCAATAAAAATTATTTTTACTGTCCCATCAAGGATGTTCTTCATAAAACTGTCCCCAGGGAAAGTCTCTGAAAGGACCATGGTCTCTGGCTCGGTCTGGTGCCGCTTCCGGCCCAGGCTCCGACACCCGGTGGCTCCCGCAGCACCGTCGCAGAAGCCGGCACAGCAGGGAGGCACCGAACGTCTCCGTGTCCTCACCAGGCCAGCCTGGACTTGGCCGACCACGGAGAAGGCGTCTGGGAACCCCAGGACTCTGTGAACCTCGTTGACCACTCCCGGCTTAGGCGAAGTGGTGGGAGAAATAAATCAAATTGCTCTCAATGGCTGCCTCGTGGGGGTGGCGTTAGTATAAAAAGGAGGCATCAGCAATCTGGCCCCGGCCCAAACCTCATAACATTGCAGCTATGCGGATGCCCGCCTTAAGGTGACATTTATTTTTTTTTAAATAATTATCTAATAGCTATTACTGTTGGAGAGGAAGAATTTTCCTTGATTCCTCTAGGTTCTTCTGGCTGGTTTAGAAATTGAATTTATGTGACACAGGTTAACAGGAGAAAATCGAATCTGCTTCCATATGCACGGGGCTCCCCGCGGGCAGTTGAGGCCTCTGTGCGGTCTGGAGCCCAGAAACGCAGTGGAGCCTGGGGCTCCCGGGCGGGGGAGGGTGGTGATTCACAGGCCGATGGGAGCAGATGCTCAGTGATTAGCCATTTGCCCGGCCAGGCCGATCGGTCCTTCAGATAACAGTGATCTCTGGCCAGAGCGTTCTCTCTGAGAGCCAGGCCCCTCGCCTAGAACTCTCAGGTAGTCAGAGCGGAGGCCCAGGTCTGCCTGAGGCTGCTGGTCTCCGCTGCCCCCCGTCCGTGGCATCTGCATGCCACAGCGGCCCTTTTTGAGGTCACGTCCTCTGCTTCCCTCATCGCTCAGCAGATGCTTAGAAAATGCTAAGAATTCACGAGTATGCTTTCAAAATGTGAGTTTTGCATTTTGGATGCATGCTCCATTGATTTGTAAAATATAAAATTCAACAAGTGATTAAACTCAATTTGTTGGCAAAATGGGAAATATAATTTGAGTCTCCATGATTATCAGTATTAAGTAAATACAAGTCAAATTTTAACTCAATCATTTAGAAAGTCTCCTATTTAAAATTGCTTGCTCTGTAGATAAGCTAATGACTTTCACCAAAGCATACAATAAGGTAAAAAAAAAAAAAAGTAAGTCCCCTAAGATCACCAACTCTATGACGTTATTCAACAGTCAGTTCCATTTCTAATGTTTCCCCGAGCTACACAGGGGAGTGGCGTCAGATGATTGAATCACCACTCTCTTCCCTCTTTTCTCCTTTATGCGCATTAACCTGGGAATCTAATCACCCCCATTACCTGGAAACCTTCCCACATCCCCAGCACGCCAGCAGCACTATTTTGAGCTGATTTGGCTTGGAGAAACCTGGGCTCCAGCCGCTCCCCTTATATACGCGGATTAAACTTGAGCTGCATTGACCGTATCCCTTACGTACTTTTCTTCAGCGTGATTTAACCAATTAAACTTGTAACACACCTTCACAGAAGGGGCCAAGAAAAAGAGGACTTAGGAAAAACTGTCATTTTCACTCGCTGGATAACATCTTGTGCTTTGTTTTAGGGCTCGGTGAGACATCCCTGCCATTAATCGAGTGTAGCTGAAAAGGGAAACGATGCAGGCACGCGGCGGGGGGGGGGGGGGCGCTCACGGAGCAGAGAGGGTGGAAGGCAGTTGAGGGGTCATTTTGTGTCACCTGTCTCTACACACCCCCTTCAGACTTGGGGTTCCAGGGGGAAAGTGTGGGACGCAATGAGTGTTCAACTGCGGATCGAAGGTTCGAGTGAATTTTATGAAAACGTGAAATGTGAAAAATTGCGTCTCTGCTGTGCGGGGGTCGGCAAACTTTATTGAAGGGGCTCAGAGTGTCTGCTGCGGCTCTCCAGCGGGGCGGTGGCTGAGTGAGGGACTGGGGCCAGGCATGCGCCGCGGCGGCATCAATAACCTTCACTTACAGAAAAGGATGGAGCCGTGGAGCCCTGGTTCATCCCGCAGGATGCTGGCAGGACTTGCCTCTGGAGGAGTGACCTCAATAAACTGCTCTCCTAGAAGGAAAGCTGTCAAAAGCAAGAAGCAGCTTTTGCTTGACGCTGACATGCGTGTTGGGGCAGCGGGGCCGACCGGCCCTCCGGCACAAAGGCCGTCAAAGGCCGGGGTTGTTTCGGGAACCCTGCACACTGCTCACCGGTGCGTGCACGCAGGCGTCAAGAAGAAGGAAGTGTTACCCTTCGTGACAGCGTGGGGCGACCTGGGGAACATTATGCGGAGGGAAGGAAGGCAGTCAGAGAGAAACAGATACCTTGTGATTTCACTTACATGTGGAGTCTAATGAACAAACTGAAAGAACAAGGAAAATGGGGACAGACTCCTAAACGGAGAGCAGGATGACCGCTGAGGGTGGGGAGGGGGGGGCAAAAGGGAGAAAAGGACCCACGGACGTGGGCAACCGCGGTGACTGCAGGGGCGGGGAGTATAAAGGAACGAAATGGGAATAGAAAAAAATCACTAGTGTATTTGGTCTACCTTTCCGTTCGTCACTACTAAACAGGTGCACCCCAAAATTGGAACAAAGGAGGCAGGAGTTAACAGATAGAGTATGGCTTTCTTGATTTTAAAAGTCCAAATAAAGCAAGTACTAGTCGTGATCCTTTGAAAGTCTCCAAGTCAGGATCTCTTCGCTCATTATTCCCCGAGCAGCTAGTGAAATGCACGCAAATCGTGAGCTTGCTTTTTGTTTCAAGGGCTCGCTGCGAGGGGCTCCTACGGTAATGGGAACGGGCAGAAAGGACGCTATTCTGTGGCTGTGGTTGGGGGGGAGGAGAAGGGGACTGGGAGGAGCTAAGGCACCGGGGCGAGCGGTCGCTGTGCTAACAGCTGCACCCCCTCCCCCGCCCCCAGATCTGGGTTGGAATCCGGGAGAGAGGCGTCCAAGCGGAACTCCCGCCTCCAGTGACCTTCCAGCCTCCGTGCGGAGGGAGAGCAGCTGCCCTGATTCAAATTCTAAGCCCTCCGCCTCTCTGCCTGGAAAGTCATTTGCACACCATTGAAGTGGTAATGTCTCCCGTCCGGGTAGCCTCGCCGCCCTGGGCCAGACCCCACTGCGTTTTCACAGAAATCCTTAGAACCGCTTTCTTCTGAGCAATGTCTTTGGGTTTCTCCGGAGACGATTTTTTTTTTCTGCTTTGAGAGGGGTGACATTAGCTGTTGATATAAGGATCTTCTGAATTGTTCTCTTATACAGAAAATTTTGCTTCCCATTCTAGGAGCCAGAGTGGTACCCCTTCTGTGTTTGGAGAAGACCCCTCTTTTAATCGATTTTTTTAAAGACCCAACATTATTTGCACATCAAACGGAGTAAAGGTGAAACGCTCTCCAGCTTCTCCGCTGTGCCGCTGTGCCCGGGGACACCACACTGAGCTCCCGGATCACCTCTGCCCTTGTCATTAAAAAGTGTAACAGCTAAGCTTCTAAGCTTCTTGCCCGAGTAAGAAATGCCCACATCTGTAAGAATTTTTATGAGTTCATTTGAGCCAAATGGACGACAATGGCTGGGAAGCAAAATCCGAAGGGATTGAGAAAATGCTCCAGAGAATGGCAGTTCCTCACCTTATTTTGTACAGGAAACCCACTGGTGACGGGGGAGAGGGGTGGGAGAAGGCAGAGCCGGGGAATCTCTGGGGTCGGGTCAAGAGTAACATGAAGAGACACGTCTTTTACATTGGTGGGTGCGGGGTGGTTGGCAGTTAACATGCACAGCACACAGAGATGGTATCAGGGACCCTGGGAACAGAGCCACCGTGAGGGGCCCCCTGGTCTGGTGCTCTGGTGGGAGAGTGTGCCCTGAGGGGTCCGGAAGAGGGGGATTCCCAAGATGTTCCAAAGGTATATTGTCTCAGATGCAGAAAAGACAAAGGCAGGCTCAGTGGAGGCAAAGCCTGACCGTTGTCATGAAAGATACTGGCCTGGCACAAGATTGCCTGCCTTGGACTGCTTTTAGTTGGGAAGTTCTAACCTCAGAACATCCGGTGTGGTTATTTTAGGTCTCTGAGGTTTGTGAGGCCACCATGGGGGCCTCCCCGAGTTCGTCAGGTTCAGCATGCGACCCCTTTCTGTCCAGAAGCTGCTGCACCCTGAGAAGGAAACAGAGGCTGGCCCACCAGCGCCCAGTGTCCCGAGCCGTGAGGACACAGTGCTCTGACGAGCTGTCTAAACACCTCTGCTTACTAGCACAGATGCACAAAGTAATCGTAGATGCCCTGGTTCTTCTAGGCTTGTTCGTACAATCCACTCATTTACAGAACAGGTCATTCAAAATGGACCATGCAGTTATTGCCGTAATTGTCCAGGTCCCGTTATTAATATAATTAGGACTAATGTAAATCTGAGCCATTTTCCAAACTGTAATTAGTAGGGTGCAATAATGTACAGAGAAATAAAAGCTGCAATTTTCCTAAATTGGTAGACCGGCGCCCATCAGGACAAGCTACAGGGAGCCGTTCGCTGCGGGCCAGGCCCCGGGTGGGGGAGGGCTTCAAACAGGTGAGACCCTGCATTCTTTGGGAGCCCCCCCACCCCGTTTTCTGGAGCTGACAGAGGTGGGTCTATCCCAGTAAGACCCCCACATGGGCTTCAGTTAGCTTTCTGTTCGTCTCAACAAAAGAGTCCTAGCGAACATGCTAACCGATTTACAGAATGCCCCACCTACAAAAATAATAAGATGCCTTGAACCTCTGAAGTCCTTACTGTTGACCCCAAGTCTCCAAACTTACTCTTGGTTGGCTCCCTTGCCTCTTGTCTTCAAGGGTTCTTGAACAGCCTTCTCACTCTTCTGAAGAATTTCAGAGACAGCCAAACGAAGTATGAGAAATATTTTCTACTGCTTCGAAGCTTACGGGAATTCTGTTTCATGTACATTTCTGGCAAGGGTTGTATTTCTGAGATGCAGTACTGCCCGTCTATATATATTCTAATAATGAGATTCCCAAAATGATTTTATACAAATCTAACTACTCCTTTACTGTAAATAATGATATAGAATTTGCATGTAAGCCTCTATTCAATAAATCACCTTCGATGATAAATATTTTCAATGCTAGTATTACAGTTTCCAATGCAACATTTAAACACTTCAGTTTTATGGTTTTGTAGTGTTATGAATCTTTTGGAAGAATACTTTGTTTATCGTTCCACTATGGCTTATCTTCTTTTATTTCTGTGCAGATAAATCAAATTTTATCTGCATTAGTAACCTCTCTCTGGGAAATATTTAATAATGAGTAATGACACAGTGCGGGTCAATGAACCGCACTCTAATGGATGATTCTCCAGCTGGGGAAAGCAGGCATGCTTTTACTCAAACACACGGAGCGGTGAGAGGAACATGTCAGGTAGAGTGAGGAGAAAAACCTGAAGATGTTACATTTTTTGAGTGTAAAAGCTCATTCATTTCCCAGGTATATTCTAAAAGCCGGAAACCATGCTTGGTGCTGACAATACTAGCGTCATTAGAGCAAGAGCTCGTAGTCTTTGTGGGAAACTCAAAAATGGCGAGCAAGCTTACCTTACAAACCTAAGAGGTTTACTCTTTGCTGCTTCTGTGGTCGACCCAGGGAGATAAAGTCTGTTCTTTCACTTCTTTCCGCGTTCACTCGCCACAACTTCGTCACATAGGATGGCTTCTGGCTGAAAGAAACAGGGAGTATTTTTCAAAATATATTTTATTGATTACGCTATTATAGTTGTACCATTTTTTCTCCCCTTCATTCCCTTCTACCCTGTAACCCCCCTCCCACCAGCATTACCCCGCCTTAGTTCATGTCCATGGGTCATACATAAAAGTTCTTTGGATTTTCCATTTCCTATACTGTTCTTAACCATCCCCTGTCTATTTTCTGCTTACCATTTATGCTTCTTATTCCCTGTACCTTTTCCCCCATTCTCCCCTCTCCCCCTCCTCGCTGATAACCCTCCATGTGATCCCCATTTCTGTGAATCTCTTCCTGTTCTAGTAGTTTGCTTAGTTCATTTGTTGTTGTTTTGTTGTTTTTCTTTCTTAGTTTTGGTTGTTGATAGTTAGGGTTTGTTTTCATTTTAATGTTCATATTTTTTTATCTTTTTTTTCTTAGGTAAGTTCCTTTAATATTTCATATAATAAGGGTTTGGTGATGATGAACTCCTTTACCTTTACCTTATCTGGGAAGCACTTTATCTGCCCTGCCATTCTACATGATAGCTTTGCTGGATAGAGTCATCTTGGATGTAGGTCCTTGCCTTTCTTGACTTGGAATACTTCTTTCCAGCCCCTTCTTGCATACAAGATTTCTTTTGAGAAATCAGCTGACAGTCTTATGGGAACGTCTTTGTAGGTAACTCTCTCCTTTCCTCTTGCTGCTTTTAAGATTCTCTCCTTCTCTTTCATCTTGGGTAATGTAATTATGATGTGCCTTGGTGTGTTCTTCCTTGGGTCCAACTTCTGTGGGACTCTCTGAGCTTCCTGAACTTCTGGGAGTCTATTTCCTTTGCCAAACTGGAGAAGTTCTCCTTCATTATTTTTTCAAATAAGTTTTTAGTTTCTTGTTCTTCTTCTCCTTCTGGCACCCCTATGATTTGAATGTTGGAATGTTTAAACTTGTCCCATAGGTTGTTACTAAGCCTCTCCTCATTTTTCTGAATTCTAGTTTCTTCATTCTGTTCTGGTCAAATGCTTATTTCTTCCTTCTGGTCCAAACCATTGATCTGAGTCCAGGTTTCCTTCCCATTACTGTTGGTTGTACATTTTCCTTTATTTCACTTTTCATAGCCTTCACTTTTCCCTCTATTTTTCACTCATACTCAACCAGTTCTGTGAGTGTAGCATCCAGCAAACGTGAGGACAAATATCGGAGACTTGCAGGGTATCAAAGATGTTACTTTATTGGCCAAGTTTAACCTGCGCAGGGGCGAACTCTCAAAGTGTCCAGTGACACAGTGCCCACAAGAAGCTGCAAACCAGAGCCGCGCCGAGCACTTACAACTACTTCCTTATATAGGGGCGGGCAAGCAAGCGTTATACAGAAGCAGACGTGGCAGTTAGCAATTCGCTTACAAAAACCACACGCGGGAATTTCAAACCAAGCATTCTTGCATAAGGCGGAAAGGCAGGCTGTTTGTTCATTAACCTAGTAATCTCCTGGCTCTAGCTAGCTAGGTTTCTATTTTCTCACTAAAAACTACAAAGCATTGCTTATCTAGCCTACCCAGGGGAGAGCGTCTGCTAGACACAGGATGTTTGCTTAACCGCCCTGTGTCTCCTTTATCATTTCCTTTTAGCTACAATGTGGTTCTTGTCTATTAGAGGAAATTCAGTTCTTAATTTCCTTATTCCCAACATGAGCATCCTGATCACCAGTGTTTTGAACTCTGCATCTGATGGGTTGGCTATCTCTTCATCACTCACTCCTATTTTTGGAGCTTTGATCTGTTCTTTCATTTGGGCCATATTTCTTTGTCTCAGTGCTCCTCTTATGTAGTAAGGGACAGAGCCTTGGGTATTCACCAGGGCAGAGCAGCCCACCCGGCTGTGTTGTGGTACTGAATGTGGGGGAGGGGTCCAAGAAGGAACAATGGTCCTTACTTGGCTCTCGGCCAGCTTTCAGTCATGTTCCCCACTACCCATAGGCAAATTGGGCCCTTCTGGTGCTGATTCCTGGGTGGGTGGGTTTGTGTACATTCTAGGACCCCGTGGGTCTTTCCAACGAACTCTCCTATGAGGTTGGGAGTTCTTCCCACCGCTGCAACCCCCACAGGTGTTTTCAGTAAGAGGTTTTGAAGCTTCATTTCCCCACACTGGAGCCCTGGGTTGCAAGTCTGTCTTGCTCCCCAGTTGTTCCTCCCAGTGTGTCCACATGCAAATATGGGGCCACTGGGTCCTCCAGACGCCATCTTGTCTTGTGTCCTCTCTGCCTGGCTGCTCATCTCCACCCCCGCTACCAGTGTGGATGTATGTTTTTTTAACTCCTTGGTTGTCAGACTTCCATACAGTACAATTTTCTGGCAGAATGGTTGTCTTTTGTTTTTAAATTTATTGTTGTCTTTCTTTTGGTTGTGTGAGAAGGCACAGTGTATCTACGTATGCCTCCATCTTGGCCGGAAGTCCCTATTTTTTAATAATTCACTTTATTTCCACTATTGGCTTATTTTTATACCTGTCTGGAAATCTTTTTTTTTTTTCATTTTAACATTTGTCCTAGGGTCATACTTTAAAAGTTTAATTAACCACATTTTATATTAGAATGTATGGTTACATGTTTTATTGGCACCTCACAACAAAAGATTTCTTTTTCTCTTTCATCTTTTTTGTTATTGTTCTAATAATTTTACTATTATTTATGTTATTGACCAATGTTTTATTGTTGCCAATTTTGTTTAAGACAGTCAGAATTTTTCATAGCTATTAAAGGTAAGAAATGTCTCTTAAAATGCCTTCATTTAGCCATTTCTAGGAATCATCTCTCTTTTTTTGGTAGGTATTACAATCCTTTTGCCTCAGGAAATTTCTTTAAGGTGTCTTGTAATGCCGATTTAATTTACAGACACCTGCTGGTTTTGTTTGTCTGAAAAAGCCTTTACTTGCTTTGTATGTTTGACATGTAACTGGCTGGGTATATAATTCTGCATTGACAGTTACTGGTTTTCCTTTCAGCACTTTGAGGGTGCCATGGCATTTTCATCCGGCTTGTACAAGTTATGAGGGAAAGTCTGCTTTAGTTCTTACCTTTAGTCCTCTGTAAAATGTTTTGACTTTTGGCAAACAGAGATTTAGATACACGGTATTTAGATGTTTTTCTTTCATGATATAGTTATAAATATAAATGATATATTTTCTTTCATGATATATTTTCTTTCAAGATATATTTATCTGGCTTGATGTTAAATTTCTCAAATTTGTGTTTGTGTATTTTTGTTATATTTGGAAAATTCTCAGATGTTATCTCTTTATGTGTTTCTTCTGGCCCATTCGATCTCTCCTCCGTCTGGGTTTGCCATTGGGCCTTTTGATAGGTCCCACAGCTTGTGGGTGCTCTCTGTACCTCTCCTCCCCACCCCCACCCCCACCCCTGCTCCCTGTTACCCCATCAGTGTTTCAGTCCGGGTCATTTTGATCGAATAATCTTCAGATCTATAGATACTTTCTTCACCTGTGTCACATCTACTGATGAACTTGTCAAAGGAATTCTTCATCTCCACCACCATGTTTCTTTTAAATTCCCCATGGGGTAGGCAGACTAACTGTCCCTAAAGACAGCCACATGCTAATCTGTGGAATTTACAAATATATTGTATTACACGGTGTCTAATTCTGTTCAGGCTGCTGTAACACTGGTTAGATGAGGAACAACAAGAATGCATTTTTCACGGCTCTAGAGGCGGGAGAATCCAAGATCCAGTCACGGGCAGACTCGGTATCTGGTGAGGACAAGCTTCCTGGCCACAGATGGTTGTCTTCTCCCCGTGTCCCCACCTGCTGAAAGGGAGAGGACAGTCCTGTGGGTTCGCCTCCGTAAGGGCACCAGTCCCAGTCACGAGGCTTTTACTCTCAGGACATAATTACCTGCTAAAGCCCTACTTCCTAAGACCATCGCACTCGATTTAAGATTCCCACGAATAAATTTGGGGAGGGAAGACACAAACATTTAATCTGTTCTGTAGCATACGGTAAATGGGGATCACCTTTGCAGATGGAATTCAAGTTGTTAATAAACTGAATTTAGAATAAAAGCATTAACCTAGATTATCTTGGTGTGTCCAGTGTGATCACCAGGGTCCTTCAGTGAGGAGGAGAGGGACAGAAGCCTCCGTGTCAGAGAGACGTAGCGTCAGAGGCCTCGGCTGGCCGCCGAGGCCTCGGAAGGGAGGAGGGGGCCCGGGGCCCAGGGGTGCAGCCAGGCTCCGAAAGCCGTTCAGGCAGGAACGTGTATTCTGTCCCCAGAGCCTCCAGGGAGGAGTGTCATCCTTCCAACATCTCGACTTTGGCCCGGCGAGGCCCGTGGTGGAGCTGACTTCTGGAACCGTGAAATAATACATTTGTGTGCTCAGACATCTCCAGTTCTGTGATCACCTGTTGCAAGAGCAAGCGGTGACAGGTACACACCTTCATGTCCTTTTAGGTCTCCCTTTTTGCTCCTGCCCCTCTTCTAAAATGCCCCCTGTGTTCGTGCATGGTCTCTCCCCCTTCCACTGTAACCACATTGTTCGTACAGTTATTCTGAGTTTTCTTAATGCTAGTTCCGACATCTATTGATATATCATCTCTGTGTCGGATTCTGTTGATTGTTTTTTCAACTGGAGACATTTTTTTAATCTTATAATTTGGATTGACTGACGTCACGTTCTTAGCGGTGTGGGGGTAGGTGTTGAATTCGCTCGTCAGGGGCTGGTGTGGATTTGGACTTGGCTGCTTCCGTGTCTGCCTTCAGGAGCCAGTGACTTTCAGTCCCCCAGTCTCACCTTGTGCTCAGACTCTGCCCCTCAGTATTTTCCTCCAACCACAACTTTAGGTCTTTGCCTTTTCCCTGTGCCAGAATCTAGTTGCCCGTTCGTTCCCCTCCTGCAGCAGTGGGTATTCCTGGTTCCTTGGTGCTCAGGGGGCTGGGTAGAGCACGGCCCCTGCCCCTAGGAGAGCTGTCTCCCCACTGCACCCTCCCACCGTGGGGAGAAAGGAAATCACGTGAGGCCACTAAGCCCATTCACGAAGCCTCCACCCTCGTGACCTATCCATCTCCCCAAGATTCCACTTAATACTGTCGGACATTGTTGGTGTTTCAACACAGGAGCTGGGGGGCAACGCAGACGTTCAGTCCATCAGTGCCACCCTCCACAACTGCAACGAAAGGGCTCTTTTCTCCGTTTCACTGTTCCCCGTCTTTCTCATGGGCACGCAGTGGGCCCACGGAGAAACGCCTGCCACTGGATACCACCTGCCCTTAGATGCACAGCTCAAGGGCATCCTAGTCGCACTTCCCGCCCACAGTCCCCGCTTAGGCAGTGCAACACGCACTTCAGCTGAGCCCCCCTGCTCTGCCCACGCGGAGGCCTTGCATCTCACCTTCCTCCGCAGGTGAGCGCCCCAGTCTCGTGTGTCCCGCAAGGCACTGCTTTCCTTGACTTTCCCTGACTGCCCTGTGCCATTGGCTTCATGACAGGTTGAAGAAAACGTATGATTCTGTGCATTATTCAGCTTTTGTTCGTTACTGCAGGAGCAATATGCCTTCCACATTCTTACATCCTGGAGAGAACCCAGGAGTCCCTTTGAGCTACAATGTTCACACGTATCTGTCTGCAGCCTGCGTTCTCGGGGTGCGTTCTGACTGACCGTCTCAGAAAACGGTGCACTGTCGTCTGGCGTTGAGTGTCCTTCCGGCACGCCCAGTGTGACCACAGGATAATTTCCCTCCCTGTGAAGTCACTCGATTATTTGACTAGGAAAACTTTTTTTCTTTGTTTTTAAAGTCTAAATGACTTTACCAGTGTATGCTAGTATACTATTGTCCTAAAATATACCAGTGCACTGTATTGTATACCATACTATAATATAATACAATACAATATATAATAGTGTATAAGACAATATAATACACAATTTAGTATGCTATGTAATACATATGTACATATTTATTATACAATACATAAACAGTATGCAATATAGTGTACTATAGAATTTGAGGTCATTTTTTTTTGGTACACTGATGTGCCCATTAATAGTGACATTATTCTCTTTCATTGTTTTAGTTTTCCTTTGTGATTTACATGACTCCTCTGGCTAGTTTCTCACTCACACCTGTGGTCACTTTTATCATTTCCACTTTAATGTCTATTATCTGGCCCTTTACAGCAACGTGTGTTGGCCCCGCACCTGCAGGAACGACCTACTCTTCTTCTCGATCATGTTTTGTTATGTCTGTGTGTGGATGCTGGGTTTCACCCTTTTCATTGTTTATTTTAGAGTAATTAAAATGTAGGTATTAGTAGGCAGTTCTGCAAGGGGAGAGGCAGTTTGGCCTTGCGGATTTTAACTATTGTTTTCTTAACTGTTATAGAGATGAACTATTGTTTCTAAAGATGTGATCTCACTCGTATGTGGAACCTAATGAACAAAATGAACTAACAAGCAAAGTAGAGACAGACTCATAGAGAGAGAACAGGCTCACAGCTGTCGGCCGGGGGGAGGTTGGAGGGACTGGGCAAAAGAGGGAAAAAAGAGAAAAACGGTGGGCAGGGTGGCAGGGTGGTGAGTGCCTGGGGGTGGGGAGTGGGGGAGGGGAGGGGAAGGCGGGTGCAGGGGCATAAATGGTGGGGCAGGGAGACTTGACTTGGGGTGCTGAACGCACAGTACAGTGTGTGGGTGATGTGTTGCAGAACTGTGCACCTGAAACCTGTATAATTCTGTGAACTGGCGTCACCCCAATACATAAAAAGTGAAACTAATAATGTGGAAGGTCCGTGCATTTTCACCTATGCTGTCTCTCAGAACCTTACGCTTTTCCTTCAGCCCACGGTCACCAGGCAGAGTGGGCCTTGCCTTCCACGGAGACGTGTGTGCCTCAGAAGTCGTGTTTCTGTCTGTGACCTTCGAGTGACCTTTGAGCTGTCACTTCAGGGCTCTGAACACTTCAGTTACCTTCCCCGCTGTGCTCGCAGAGTGCTTGCCCTTTGCTCAGTCTCAGCCCCACTCACGGCAGCTCTACCTGCAGGCGCCGTTCTCTGACTTTGAACGTGCACTGTTTCTGGAAACTCGTGCGTCTCCCACCCCCACGCTCCCTCTCCCCTTCCCGTTCTGCTCTGTCCCCGTGCTCCGGGGTTTGCTCCCACCTTCCTGCCCTTTCCTGCTCGTCTTCATCCACCTCGACAGCCGTTTCGTGCCATTTGTAATTTGTCTTCTGTTTCTTAATCTGCTGAACATGTCTTTTCTAGATTGTTCTCGCTGCTTTTCCTCCTGTTTTATGTGTTTTCCTGTGAAAAGGTGGAACAATTCTAAAATACATCTTCTCAAGATTTGTGTGTGTGTGTGTGTGTGTGTGTGTGTGTGTGTTTTGCTGGAAGCTACTAATGTTTTCCTAATTGTTTCAATAGTTTTGGAATTGATTTGTATCTGATGATCGACTGATGGTTTAGTGGGTCTCAAAACTGGTATCAGTAGGTAAACTTTCAATTAATATTCTCTCCTGGACCCTATGCTTTAAAGTATGTTGATTACTAAAATGACTACATTTATGAAATAATTGTTCATTCTCAAAGAGACATTTATAATTTCCAGTTGAAGTTGACAATTAGCATGAATATAATGAATTACTCTCACTGAATTAACATAGTGCTAGACAAAACAAAGAATGAAGAAATTTTCATTAGTCTATGAGATCTTAATGCTGATACATTTGCATTCGCTTTTTGGCCCTCTAAAATGTTGAAAACATTTTTAAGACACCAATTACAATCAACATGGAAGGATTTTGAACTGTCCAGCATATCATGTTGAGAAATAACTTTTGAACTTTTTATTTTGAATGGAGCTTTAATTGCTTCATGGTTTATTTAAATCATTGCATATAATTTTGCATAATAAAAATTCAGCTGGATGAATTTTTATATGATTTTTATGATTATGAAGTTAAAGTGGCAAATGCAAATGTTTAACTGTCTCACTGATTAAATAAGATTCCTGGCAGGCCCATGGCCTGCGTTTCCATGTTACCGGCAAGGCCCAGCCTTCTGGAAACCAGCTGTTTGCTTTTCCTTTGGCAACTTTTTTTTAATATGCGGAAACTATGATTAACTGTTGGTTTTGTGTTTGTAATTTATTACCAAATAATTAAAACCTGCAATGATAGATTAAAAAAACAAAATGAAGTTGATAGAGTCACCATTCAAATTACGCAATAAAACATTACCAATACAGTTAAGTATGCCTATGTACGTATCCAGAAGTGAATATCTCTCTTTGTTCTGGGTGAACTAATACCCTAAATTTAAGCCTTATTACTTCTCTATATTTATTTTCTACTCCCTCCTCGCTCCCCCGACATGAATATGTAACCTTGAGGAATATACAGAGTTTTTAATGTTTTAATTTCATGCAAAGGAACTATACGTAGTTTTTAATCTTGAATTTTCTGTCAATACTAGAAATGTGCAACTCATCCATGTTAAAACACATACCACATTAGTCCATGAATTTTCAATGCAATATACTGTCATCATTTATGAAAAACCAAAATCTAGTCCTTTACTGATGTCTTGATCAGAACTGGTGTTATTATAGTCAGTGTTACTAGGAATGTATTCTATGTGAGTGTGTATCCTTGAGCAAATTTAGTTGTCCACTTCATATTGTTACTTAAAAAAATTATTTTTGCATAGTAGCCATAGTCTGTTTTATGTGTTGCAACTGTCTTCTTTCAGTTTGTTTCTTAGGCTTGCACTTTTTTGAGATGTCTCTGATGAATATGTATTGTTAATTTTAATGTAGTCATGATCATACTTCATTATGTTTGTGCTTTTTTAAAAGATCTTA
Organism: Phyllostomus hastatus; assembly: GCF_019186645.2. Taxonomy (NCBI): domain Eukaryota; kingdom Metazoa; phylum Chordata; class Mammalia; order Chiroptera; family Phyllostomidae; genus Phyllostomus; species Phyllostomus hastatus. The sequence goes on from NW_025333872.1 coordinate 97,869,854, forward strand.
TTTATTTATTTTTAGAGAGGGGTAGGGAGGGAGAAAGAGAGAGAAACATCAACGTGTGGTTGCCTCTAGTATGCCCCCAACTGGGGACCCGGACCACAACCCAGGCATGTGCCCTGACTGGGAATCGAACCAGCGACGCTTTGGTTCTCAGGATGGCACTCAGTCCACCGAGCCACACCACTCAGGACTGTTTATGCTTTTTTTGTGTTGTTGGAGAAATTCTTCCCTACTGGGATGTCATAAAGATATTGTCCTATATTTTTTGTTTAAAAGCTAATTTTTTACACTCATTAATTTACACAGAACTGATGTTTACATACAGTGTGATATATTAGTGCTTTTTCACTTCTTTCCCTGTTGATGATAATTGTCCCACAATCGCGCATCAGCTGGTCTATTCATTTCCTCCAGACGCGTGATACCATGTCCGTCGTGTGTCCCATTCCCTGGTGATACCACATCTGTCGTGTGTCCCATTCCTGCATCAGCCGGGTACCGGGCTCCAGATCTCCCTGCCACTCTGCTGTGTGTGCCTTGGCCCACACTATAGCACTAGCACTATAGCACTTGTATTCAATACTAAAATGATATCTGACATTCAAGGTATAGAATTCTTTTCTTCCACAAAATGTTTGGCTACTTTTATGTTCTTAAATTATGGTTTTAGTGGAGGTTTAATAAGTTCTACTGGGAAACCTTTTGTGGTTATTATTGTATCCTGTTGACAGAAAATTGACACCTTTATGATATTAAGATATCGTACACATGACGTGTTATGTCTGTTGAGGGCTTCTTCTTTGTCCTTAAGTTTTACAATTTATTTTTAAATAAATTCTATGCCTTTTAAAAGACATTTTTTAGGAACTTGGTATTTTATTGTCACTATAAACTGTTTATTTTTTAATAATAGTTATTTTTAAACATATACATTGTTAAGCATTGTAGTAAAATTGCGTTTTCTATTGGTCTCATAGTCAGACATTGCTAAATTACTCTGTTAAATCTAAAAGTTTAAGTTCAAAAGTTCCTGAGTTTTTTTATGTAAAAAATAGGCAATCATACTGTCTGCACATGATGCAATATTGTTTCTCCTCCCCGTTCCTGAAATTTTCATTGCACTTGTTTCTTTCTCTGCAGTGTTAACACCACCAACATACTGTCAATCTCAACAGGTAATAATGGGAATCTTAATCTTGTTTTTGGTTTTTAAAAACAATATGTTTTATCACTTACACATAAAGTAAGAATAGGCTTTCTCTTGATACACTTTGCTCCAAAAATCATTGGTTAGCTAAGAGATTTTATAGTTAATGATAACTCTTTATCAAATTAATTTGAAATTCATTCACATTATCACATGATTTCTTTCCCTTTTTAACCTTGTCAATGGGAAAATAATTTTATTTAGTTTGGGAAATTCTACACCCAAGAATGCAATGGTTGGATCATATAATAGGTGTCTGCTGAGTTTCAAAGAAACTTTTTTTTTACAGGTCGCACCATCTTGCATTCTCTGCACTTGGTTTTGTTGGCCTTTCTCGTTTTAGCCCCTTATCATGTTTATAAAGGGATCTCATTCTGATTTCAACAGCATGTCCGTTATGACTACACATTAAGAGTAAAATTCTCAGAATAATATCTTATTTGGGTCAGGATGAGTCATATAAACTATTTCTGTAATATTTGACAGATCACGTGGACTTGTATTACTAGTGAAACCGTTCTTCTATAAAAGGACGGTGCATAAAGTTTAGGAAAACACGTAAGCGATGTTACCGAAGGAGATGTGCATTTTTTATTCGGCTCTCATAGTGTAAACTTCATTTTAATTGCATACGCATAAACCATGACTGTCTCTCAGTCCTTCCCCTACATCCTGGTACCCCTCCTTCCCTCAAGGGGAGTGTGTGTGCGAGCCAGAGCCACGTTAGAAAACGTGTCCCAGTTTGGGGACCAGACGACGTTTTCCTGACCTCCACCTCTGCGTTAGAGGCTGTCATTTTGAAGCGCTTTGTCTGTTTTGTTATTTTCATCATTAGCATTGAGCTTACTCCTGAAATATTTTAATATGCCAATACTTTGCACATCAGCTATTAGTAATTTTTTCTTTCATTTACAAAAAAGTTGATATTGAATTGCATTTAGATGTACAGACATTTGCAGATACTCTGTAGAGACTTTGCACATCCAATCAGCCACTGAGTTGAGTTCCAGTTGCTCTGCATCCTCTCCAGAATTTGGTAGTGACAGGTTTTCAAAATATTGATATTCAAACAGATGCTGGGTGGTATTGCACTTTAATTTTAATTTGCATTTTCTTATGGCTAAAGACAGGAAGTATATATTTTTTATGTAATTAATTATCATAAATACATCCTCCTTGAAGAAACATTTAGTTTTTTAGTTGGGTCCTTTGGTTTTTTTATCTTTGAGTTTTGAGGGTTTTTTTAATGTATTAGATGCAAGTCCTGTGTCAGAAGTGCAGTTCGCCCATACGGTTTCCTGCTCCCTGCCTCGTCTGCCCATTCTGCCAGCGGTCTCTTTCGCAGAGCAAATGGTTACAATTCCGAAAAGAACAACTTATGTGTAGTTCCATGTTTTAGAACACTTTCTCCTTTAAACTGTATTATTCTCTCAATGGACATCTGAAGTTCATTTATATCAATTAAACACTGTTTAATTAAACACAGAAACAAAGTAAAAGACAGACTTTTTTAAAACGACGTTGAGAATGATCAAAAGTTGAAAATTACTTAAAAATAATTTTAGCTTATTAGTGACTGTTTCTTAGAAGAAACTACGGTGGGTAAGCTGTGTCGGGGACCCTATGACGTTAATCACCCTATCACCCGGGTCACCAGCTCTGCTGTGCAAACTTTGGGCAGCATGCTGCACACACTGTGCTGTGTTTAAATAGTTGTGAGCAGCAGACCAAAGCCTTGGTTTCCACAGCTGTCCACAAGTGCTTCTATCCTGGGAGATTAAATGAAAGCAAAGTATCTTCAAAACACCTGACAGTCATTCAGTCAAACGCACGGAGCTCAACCTTTGCAAAGAATGAACTCGCCTGTACACTCTGCAAACGTGAAATGACAAGCCAGCCTCCCAGGTCTTCGGAAGAGATCCAGGCACTCACGGGAAAAGGCCAACGGCACACACTCGATCCGAGCTTCAATACCTACTGTCTCCGTATCTTTCTGGTGAGGATGAGGAACAATGGCACAAAAATAATAGTTTCCAGACCATTTCAAAGGCTTTCGTTAATTCATTCGGTTTTTCTCCATTTTTAACACAACTGATGCTGCGACGGGTGCCCACATCTCGTCGAAACACAGGAGGCTGGAGAGAGGAGCTACCTGCTGTGATACGAAAACGTCACGTGCATTTCACCCCTAATCATTCTTTGCCTTCCTTTTGGAGCACCCAGGTCGCGGGAGCCCCTTCTCATCGGACGCTGGGGAGGCTTCTCACCTGCCTTCTCACGCCATCCCAAGTTTTGTCATTGTCTGCTCTGCAGTTGAGCGCTTGCTGCACAGAAGGCTCGTCTTCAACTGAATGCCACACTCAAAGCAGAGTTTTCATGCAATTATGAACAAACGGCTGAAAACAGCGGTGCGTACGCTGTGCCTTAAGGTCCCCCTACGTGTGCGCCTGCGCACAGGAGAATGACAGCATGGCGGACCCTCGGAGCCTCAGACCCTTTCTGATTTCCTTCCTTTGTTTGATAAAAGATGAAACGCAGGCCACATTGGTGCAGTCGCTCTCTGAAGTCAGCCACCCACGTCTATAAACGGGTTTCTCAATCACGATCTCGTTCTGTTTCGCCCCCGCACCCAGGCCCCCTGTGACCCCCACAGACGAGAAGGCGTTGGCACGACTCACCGCAGGGGCCCCCCCGAGGGGAACCTACACTAAACGTGTAGGAGGGTGTTAGTGGGGACCAGGCCTGCCGTTTCTGAAGCTAGAAGGCTACCAGTTAAAAACTTTCAGGCAGTTTCTTACTCTTCGGTCGGGGGATGGCATCGTACTTTGGGGTAGATGCCTGCTTGTACTGGGAAGACGGTCCCCGTCTCAGCAGTCCCCGTCGGCCGGGTACAGCAGCCCTCGCTGCCACCCCAGGGGACGCAATGGGAGGGGAGGGGACAGTGTGGGTTGGACATGCAGACCTGAAGGGGTTCGATTCCTAGATTTCTGCAAACCTTATGCTTCAATGGACATGTGTATCTTCAGGCCGCGGGCTGACGCCGAGGATGCTGGCCTTCAAGACAATAAGGCATTTCTGGCCGGGGGTCTTGTCCTGGGCTCAGAATCCTCCTGGAAGAAGGGGTTACAGTTGCGTCAGTCCTGGAATCTCTGATCTGCTCTGGGGACCCCCTGTTATCACCCCTCCCCTTGGCCTGGACTGGGCAGGGGCCCCAGAGTACTGGGCCCATTCTCAGGGGTCCCATGTCTACACATTTCTAACTTCCCCTCCGACGTCCTCCCCAATCCTGGAGACCCCGTGCCCATTATTCTGTGTGTGAGTCTGGAGCGGGGGTGGGGATGCGCACTGTGGGTATTCTCGCCCCGAGCTACAGACCTAGCTCTTGAAACGTGTGCCTCCAGCCCCCAACCTGCCCCTCCAAGGCCAATGGACACCTCTGTTATTCTCTCTGCCTCTCCACGGTGCCGCGTCTCTTCCCAGGAGGCAAACGCAGAATCCCTCTCCCAGACTTCACAAATTGTGAGACGAGCATCACGCGGGACACTAGACGGCTGTAGGGGGAACTCAGACTGAAGGTATTAAATGGTGTCCAGTCGCCTGGGGAGAGCAGCCATCCCCTCTTTAAGCTCCGCTGGCCCCGATCGCAGCAAAGGACGAAACGCCCTGCTGGTGCGCCCACGTCACAAAGCCGCCCCGGCACACAAGCCACCATCACTGTCTTTAACACGGTGCAGGCCCGGGTTTCCACAGGGGCCGGAATTTAGGTGGAATTCAACAGTTTCTATTTTCTTTTTATTTGGTATATTTTATGTGTAACTTCTTTTTTCTTTTTTTTTAAACATTCTGCCTTGTTTTTTTAAAGGATTTTATTTATTTATTTTTAGAGAGGAAAGGGAGGGAGATAGAGAGAGAGAGAGAGAAACATCAATGTGCAGTTGCTGGGGGTCATGGCCTGCAACCCAGGCATATGCCCTGGCTGGGAATCGAAACTGCGACACTTTGGTTCCCAGCCCGCGCTCAATCCACTGAGCTACACCAGCCAGGGCTTAACTTCTTTTTTCTTAAAGATCATATTTATTTATTTTTAGAGAGTGAAATGGAGGCAGAAAGAGAGGGAGAGAAACATCAGTGTGTGGTATCCTCTTGTGCACCCCCTCCTGGGGACCTGGCCCACAACCCAGGCATGTGCCATGACTGGGAATCGAACCTGGCAGCTTTTGGTTCTCAGGCTGGTGCTCAATCCACTGAGCCACACCAGCCAAGGTTATTTTATGCTTAACTTCTAATTCAGAGCAGCAGGAGATATGCTTTTACTTTTCAGCTTGTGTTGTAACATTTCCATTTGAAACGTTGCCCTAAAATAAATGAATTCAATTATAAAAATATATTAACAGGATCCCAGGGTGTACACTGAAATAGTAAAATATCATGTAAGTGGGAGGGAAATGCCTCACTCTGGGGTCTGCTCTGGCCACAGATTGGAGTGCAGAGTCCGGTGCTCACCCGGGTGTCCCGCACTGGTCGTAGGTCCCTGCACCCACCATGTGACTCTGTCCTGAGCCTCCCTGGGGTGTCCAGCTGGCTGCCTGCAGGCTACCTGGGGCCCAGGATGGCTATGAAAGTGGCCCCAATGCAAAATCATGAATTTACTTAAAACCTTTTTTTTGCTCATCAGTGTTCATTAGCATTTGTGTGTTCAGTGGGGCCCCAGACAGCTCTTCTTCCAGTGTGGCTCGGAGACGCCGCAAGTTTGGACACGCCGGCTGCACCACCACCTCACCACCATCTCCCTCGCCTGCAAGCGTTCCTTCTGGAATTCTCAAGGAATGAACTCGGTCGTTACCGCACTTGGACAGCGCTCCTCAGTCCCTCCCTCGGCGCCGGGCTCCAAGTCTGTGGTCCCATTGGGCCTCGTGGCTCGTGTAACCAGCGCATTTCCACACCTGCCGCCGTGAGCTGTTCAGGTTCCCGCCGCCTTGCCCAGCTGTGCGCTGCTCGGCCCAGGGCCTCACACACAGGAGGCCCCGAGTCACGGTTTGTTCTTTACGGACGGTCCTTCGTAGGATCGTCCCGTTGGGCAGCCATGAGGCCTTGTCACACACTTAGGGACACTGAGAAATACTGATATCCCATTAAAGAAGATAAATGTGGAGAAAAAGGAGTTGATGGGAAAAACATTGGAAAATTAATAACTATATAAACTTTATTTACACCCACACTGGAAAACAAGAAACTGTAAAGTTGGTTTAAAATGGCACATTAATAACCTCTGTGCACAGAATAAAGGTTAGAATAAGAGGTTATGGTTCATCTGAAAATAAATCCTATTTTCAAAAATACTCAGCATTCACAATAAACCTCTGAAGGGTACCACTGAACAAAACACACCAAAACAAACATGAAATAAACAGATCAGGGTGGGGAGACCTTGACTTTCAGTAGCTAATCCTTCTTCCATGAAGTGAGGATTCATTTGCAGAAGACACCAGAAAATATTTGGAAAGTGTTCTTTCTCTGCTATTAGCTGTGTGACAAAAGAATCCTCCTCAATTATCTGAGTCTGCTTACATAAAGTGGGAGTTAAAAATACCTCCCTGGCAGACAAGTTTTGAGGAATACATAAGAACACAGGTATCACGTACTGGCAAGAACTGTGCTCAAAATCAGTCCTCCATGCAGTGTAATGATGGAAACACAGACTGAAAAGAAAAACTCAGAAACTCCACACCCTTGACATCTCATCTGACATAAAACTTTTGCATTGCTACAGAAGTTGGCCAACTTTTTCTGTAAAGGGACAGAACTATTTCTGGCTTTGAGGGCCACGCGGCCTCTGTCACATGCTCTAATCCCGCCAGTGCGACGGGGAAGCTTCCGGTGTGTTTGGGAGTGGGCGTGGTTGCGTTCCCACACATCTTCAGTCACCAACACAGGCCAGGGGCCAGAGTCCGCCCATAAACCACAGTTTTTGGCAAACCCCTGATGTAGTAGATTGAAGAGTTGAATATGAGTCAAATTTTTGGAAAAAAAATTTTGTATTCCTTTATCTTTTAGTTTAATATAACCTAATGCCCTATTTGCATGTTTTTCAAATCAGTTGCCACCTGTATTTAGGAGATAAAGTCACATGCTCTTTTCATAGATCTCTAGAGAGAATTAAGAGTTCAAGAGACTCCTGGAAAGATCGGTTGTCTTCTGCTGCAAAGGAAGTCACTACGTAAACATTCCATATGGACAATGACAAAGGTCATGTATGTTAAGGAAATGGAATTCTGGCTTTGACTGATAATTAGTTTTTCCCCTAGAAAATTCATGGCTGGGGGGAAAAAAAGCAAGCATATTCTAATGACCTCATAGCTTGGCAAGGTAGATACTTCCTATGAGTCGATTGTTTTAAAATTTGATAGAAAGCTGCCAGTTAGCCTCCAGTTACCGCAATCGTGGGTCACCTGCCACAAAGAAACACTAAGTCAGTTGGGTCTTTCTTTCTGCTTGTTCGCTTAGCAGAAAAGCAAATCATAGTTCAAAAAATTTTAGTCTATAAGTGTGCTACCCTGTTCTCTCACTTGCATGTATCATTTTCTATGTGAAGTCTTTTTTGTCTCCCTTTTATTCTGAGAAAACACGGCTTCTGCGCCCCACTCCGGAATCCGAGTCCCGTTTCTTAGACAGCGTCGCAGGACGAGACACGTCGTTCTTCTAATCGAGACGCATCCTCTGAGGTCTCTCCCGGGCTGGCGAGCTTTTAGGGCAATTCTCATACATTTCCTCCCTATAATGTCCTCCCATTACTCCGTTTTTTCCAAGAAGATGCTACTCCCATTTTTTTCCATTTAAAACATTTCAAGTCATTACGCATCTTGTTCCCCATAAAGGACCTTCCCATGATGTGCCACTCCGGTGGACCTCAAATCTGTCCGCGGGAGAACTTCTTCTTTCTCTGAGTGAGAGCCTCGGGCTGACAGGCAGTGAGAGCTGCATCTGACACGCCATTCTTTGTCCCTCTCTGAGCTTGGACACGTAGGTCCCGTAGGCCCTCCTGTCTCCAGCTCTTTTTCTTCCTATCCTCTTCCCAGTAACTACATCCCTAGTTCCTCCAGGACATGCAGCAACATCTTCTTCCTGGACATTTCAAGACCTTGAACAAAGATTGATTTATTGCAGAAATCCACACGAAAAAAGGTCCAAGAACTTCCATGTCACTCACGTGACTCAGTAGACAGACATCCGAGGTTTACCTGAGGACACAGGATGCACAGCGACAGAGGAGCCCGTCCCCAGTCTCTTCCTCCGAGGGAAGCACCAACCCTTCCCTCCGACCGAGAGTTTCCAATCGTTCTTGTTTTTTAAAACCTTGAAGGTGTTTCTCTCTTTCCAGTTATGTTTTAGGCTAGGGAATGAGGCAAAGGAAAAAAAGAAACACTTTCATTGCCACAAGTACACTTTTTAATGAAAATTTCTCATAGATCTAAATGTCTCCTTTTTGGATACTATTTTAGGGTAGTTATTTTTTAAAAACATGGGGTGGTTAAGTTAATATTCACAAGTTAGGAGAGAAAATCAGCTTGGAATATAGGGTTTACAAATGTAAGTCACCTTTTGTTTTCTTTATATATATTATTTCTTAAAGTCGTGATTCTCGCCTTACATTTGTCTTTCATTGAATTCTCTCATCAAAGGAACAGGTAAGATTTTAATTTCTGATTTAATATTTGTAAATGTTTCATTGTTTTTTCTGATTCAAGCAAAATACCAATAGTGGATGTGGCATGGAATAGCTTTAGTGGTAACAACCATTATTTCTTTTAACTTTTCTACAAGGTCTTCATGAACATTCAAAACATGAAATCACATGCAAATTTTAATGGTATATTGCCTAGTTAACTGGCCACATACTGCTTACCGATAAAGGACAGAATGACTTCACAAGGCCCTTGGGCATTACATGTGATAATTCTCGGGAAAGAATAAAAAGATGCCAAAAGGAGTACACATTTTAATGGCTCTGAGGCAGTGAGCAAAATTACTTTTGCTAATGAAGACACAGATTGGTACGGCTGCTTATGCGGGTAAGATGCTTACGCTCGGGGAGAAGATGAATCTCGGAAGAGGTCCCCCACTTGCTTATTACTGGGAGCTTAATATCTGGAGACTGTTACTCTAGATGCAAAGAATTTTGCGTTTCTTATACAGGAACAAGTGCGATTCATTTTTTGTTACAGGATTACCAGATAAAGATATGCGAACTTGGATAGTGTCTTAAGAAATACATGAATTAAGTTTAAGTTGAAGCCTTGGGCTAAAATTTCAGAATGAGCAAAACAAACGAATCCACAATCGATGTTGCAAAAGAAAAACAAGGATGTTATCAAATTGGGAAAATATGTAATGACAAAAGTTATTGGGAAGCCATCCTTTTAGGTGAAAAGTTGACATCTTCATACACCTGAAAAAGTACCCAGCCACCCCCTAGGAGACCGCAGTATCCAGTGTGCACCCACCGTGCCTCCCACAGGGCTCAGTGACGTGCTGGCGAGTTCAATGGGCAGAATGCTTTGTGGATTCATTTCAGCACCTCTCCTCACCAAATTAAACCTTAACTAACCATCTCCCAAGCTCAGCCATCCAACACTGTGGTTTGAAAGGGCCGGCACCAACAAGCGTGATGGAAGCCATGTGAGATGTGCAGGGTGACCCTGCAAACAAGATCCCGAGGCAAAGAGAAGCAACCCTCCGCTGTCTGTTCTCCGCAAGGTGTCATTTTGCAGCTGAAGGTGCATCGCTCTCCTGGTGTTAATTTTCCAGACCTCCAGTCTTTCGCATTGTATCTGATCAAATATAAATATACTTCTATAACTAGATTGCTAGGAGCTTGCTCAAGATTGACCCGTGACCTTCGTTTCTGAAAAAAATGGATATGCTTGATTGCTCCACACTGATACTGGGCATGTTCAATTAATGCTTACATTATAAAGAATGTGCAAACAGCACAAAGGGAAATTAAATCCTTTTCACTATCTGTCTGCATCTGAGCATTCATAAATTGAAATAAGTGTGAAAGTGCTGTCCTCAATCAATTTCGGCTCCAGTCCCTGACCTGATTATGTTATGCGTATCAATATACATTCCCTTAATTAAATGTGCTTCAGTGAGCATTAATGGCATTAAACAGAGAGAGAGAGGATGGAGCATCGTGCTGCTGCCCCTCATGTTGCTGGGAAGGGCAACAGAGAGATGGATGAGAAGGGACCCAGAAAAGAAGGCCGCTGTGCACATTATCATAATTATCTCTTGTGCCGAGCGATTGCAGAGCCAGATGCTGGAATGTGCCTTGCTTTTCCTCAGCGATCTCCAGCAGGGTCCGACGAGGGCGACGAAAAAACGCAGAGTCACAACATCATTGGGAGAAATTGGGCCCTGTTTTTCGTATGCTCGGGACTCGTGTCTGGGTTTTTTAGACACGGCTGCAAACACTGGCCAGCCTTTTCTGATGCCCCATTCAAGCAAGATGAGTCCCTTTGTAAGACTCAGCTTTCTTTCTAAAACATAAAAAAACAGTTGTTCTCTCTCTGGGTTGTTAGGCAGCCCCGATAGGCGTCCCTCCTTCCCGGCTGCTGTCTCCTCGCCTTCTGCCCTCTCCCCTCCGTCCTCTGCGGAGCAGGCAGGCTGTCCCCCGAGACAGCCGCACTCTTTGAGGGGGGGGTGGGGGGGCTGCCCCCTGCAGGGGGTCCCTGGTTTCCCGGGTGACATTCCCTATCCAGGCTCCCGAAAACGGCGGGCCCTGCAAGGAGTGTTGCTTTCATCCTGTGATGTTCTGGAAGTAATGTTAGAAACTGCTAATTAAAGGTTCTCACCGGGATAGCTCCCTGCTTTCTTTCCTTTGGAGCCTAGGAGAGCAGATCCGACAGCGCGGAGGAGGCACAGATTGACTCAGAAGGAGGTAGGAGGAGAGAAGTAGAATCTAACTTCTTGGGCTGGGTTGTAGTCAGTCCGTAAAAGATGAATTCTGCAGCACCAAGAGATGCAGTTGCCTGTGGAGTGTGTAGCCTTTGGAAATTATATGTCATAAAGAGCTGCTGTGTGTGACCTGGTGTGTCCAAGAGCAGGTAACGTTAGCATGGGTAGCCAGCTAGGTATCAATAAAGAAAACATGCAAACGGAATGAGACCTTAAGCCTGCTAAACTAGGGAACTGCATCGGGCATTAAGCTTGCTGTGCTGGGAAGCCGCAGCACCCACAGGCTGTCCATCAAGCAGCCGCATGGCCCCGCCAAAGGGTCAGCTTTCCTCTATTTCCTTGATGGAGCAGAAAAACATCAGCTGTCCAATCTCTCCTGGGGGAAATCTGTCCCAGCAGCCAGGATTACGGGGTGGAAAGGGAAAGGATAAAACAGCAGGGGAAATTCCTCTGCTGAGTGTATGCACAGTAGAAACCAAGGTGGCGTGGGAGGTGGGCACAGGGCGGGGGTGCAGGGTAAGCCATGTACAGTAGAAACCAGACGATGAAGCAGAACTTTGGGGCATGCGCAGGAGAGGTCAAAATGGTGACAGCAAGGGGCTGAGTCTAACCTGGGAAACTCTGGGAAAGGGCCAGATTGGATGAGGGCATGGAGACCTGAAAGACACAGAAAGGGGACTGGTTAGAGGGAGGGCCCCACACACACGTGGGGGAAACCCAGGATGTAGGTTGCATAGTTTGAATTACAGGCCTGATTGTTCCTCCAAACCAAGAAAATATACGGGAGATTACCGAGGGCCTCAGAGCAGCGGCTGCTAGAGACTGCTCACTGTCTGCATCTCCAAGGGTGCGTCATTTCACTCCTCCCCGATGAATGTTGCCACCACACTTAAACTTCCGCCGCATGCGCGTCCTTTCAAACACCTTCCTTGCGACACCGCAAGAACCCATTTACACCAGTAACAGTAAGGCTTACGGGAAGGGAAGAATTGGTTTCATGTTAAAACAATGTCATCAGAAAATGAACCAGACTATTCATGAATACAGAGAAAAACTGACAGAACCTTCTACTAAGGGTTAGTAGGAGATGGGGTGTCCAAACTTTCGGCGTCTCTGGACCACACCGGAAGAAGAAGAGTTGTCTTGGGCCACACGTTAGTTAAATACATTGTGACACATAATCACAAAAAAAATCTCATAATGGTTTGAGTAAATTTACAGTTTGGTGTTGGGCCGCATTCATAGCCGTCCTGGGCCACAAGTGGCCCGTGGGCCGCAGGTGGGACACCCCTGTGACTGACCCCTGGGGGTAAGTCCTGAGACAGAGAGTTAGGTCCCAACGAAGCTTCACATCGACACCGAAACCTGCTGGCTGTGGCTGACCCTGAATGTGTCCTGACCAAGAAGGTCCCCGAGAAGCTGGGAAAGTCCCTGCTCACTCAGCACCGACTTCTGTTACAAAGAATAGCCTATGGCTACCGGGTGCTCCCGAGTCAGGCATTTTCTTTTCCTTGGAGACACTTCCAATGGAAGAAAACCCATGTTTTTGGTGACATAAAGAACTGATTTTAATTAAATTAGTTTTAGTTGCCCATGGAAGGGCTCTTCTATAATTTTTATCGTGCTTTTTTAATATTTTATCTGTTTTTGATAACGGACACTACGTCAGGTTAGGGGAGGGACTTAGGGATATCCGTGTCTCTGCCCTCCTTGGATCCACATGTTTCTTTTCTGTATTTTTTTTTTCAAGATCTTCCTCTCTACTGGCCTTCAAATGTGCTCAACTCTCCTCAGGCTCATAAAACAACCACCGCAATACGTATCCAAAAGGGAGAGAGAAGGAAGAAGAGAAAAAGAACACAATCTCCAAGATGGACTTATGTTAGTGTCTCTATTTATCTGTAGTCCTTGATCTTCTCTTTCTCTCCACGGCCACATTTCTTCAGAGGTTTTTCCGACAGCTGTTCTCCCCACATCTTTACCCCCTACTTGCACTGGAATTTCTCTCCTGTGCCCACAACTCTACCAGAAATGTTCTCACCAAGTCGCCCAGTGACTCTGTTGTTCAATTTCAAGGACAACTTTTAATCTTTTTTTAAAAGATTTTATTTATTTATTTTTAGAGAGGGAAGGGAGGGAGAAAGAGAGAGAGAGAGAGAGAGAAACATCAATGCACGGTTGCTGGGGGTCATGGCCTGCAACCCAGGCATGTGCCCTGACTGGGAATCGAACCTGTGACACTTTGGTTCGCAGCCCGCGCTCAATCCACTGAGCTACGCCAGCCAGGGCAACTTTTAATCTTGATCTTGCCGATCCTCAGTAGCACCCAATGCTATCAGTGTCTCCCTCTAACCCTCCTGGGCTCCCTGATGCTTCCCTTACCAGGTGGCTTCATGCACCTTTGGCCTCCTCTTCGACCTCCCTTGCAGGCGCCTTGTCCTGGGCCCGCCTCCCAATGTCAATAGTAGGATCTGCATGTTCTCTCCTCTTTTTCACACCCCGCACCGTCTCACACATGCCCCCATCTTCAGTTATGAACTTCATGCTACTGATTCCTCAATCTTTGTTACTAGCCAAACATTTTTTTTCCTGAGAGCCAAATTTATTGACCAAAAAAAAATCCCCTCTGGGTATCTGAAATTGGACGTCTCATATCTATGGTCTGAAATACATGTCAGCAAATAAATGTATAATCCTTACCTAAAAGAGGGTATCTGTGCCCCAGTGATTATCTTTCCGCTCACCTTTCAGAGCCAAAACACCTCAAATTCAGTTAAGACTTCTCTCCGTCCTCAGCGGCCCACTCGTCACTGAGCTCCGTCACCGTCCTCCTCTGAATCTGTCTCTTCCTTTACATCGTCACTTTAGCGTAAGTGCTTTGGGCAACACAGTGCTATTTTCCATTAGCATAACTGAAAATGTGTCCTTTTTCATTTTTCTATGTGCGGGCTGGCTCCATTTCCCCCTCTGCAGCCAGTCGCTCCTCCGAACGGCTCGTGTGTCGGTGTCACTCCCAGCCTCCTCCCGTCTCACCGACCGCTCCAGCCACGTCTCCAGCCACTTCCCTCTGTTTCCTTTCCGGCCACAATGAAGAGTCCTCTCACACGAGGCCTTTGGGTTCTGCCTAAAAGAGTGTCTTCCTACGAAATGTCAAGGTTGCTCCTTCTCATTCTTCAGAATTCTGAGTACATGGTGATTTCTTTCCTAACAAAATATTCTTAACGTCTCCCAACCCCCACCCCAAACTAATATAGTGACCCTTGCTAGGATTTCCTTAACGTTTCCTATATTTTATTATAAATGTTTGCTTTGTTGCCTATCAGTTCTCATAAGAGGAAGATGATGAGTTATTATGGATAAGCAGGACCATAATTAGGGTTGAACAGAGCACTCACTCAAAGGAAGAAACATCTAAAATTATTATTGCTGTATATGTTTATGGACATGGGAAGTATTTTAAATAATTTCTGTCATAGTTTGTTAAGTGAACAAATTAGGGTTCAATATTGCATGCATACTATGTTCCAATTACTGATAACCAAACTTACCATAAAAAACAAAAAGGGAAGTGGAACTTCCAGAATGATGAAATGAGGACCTCTAAGAATACACTCCTCCGTAAAAGCAACAAAAACACTGCCAACACAGCCTAAACTGTTTTAGAACTCTGGAAGTTAACTAATGCTCTGCAGAAGTGTGAGGAGTGTTTACTCAAGAGAATATGCTGAACTTCAGTGAGAACACCGTCTGATTGCACTTTACCTTGATCCAGTCCCTTCCCTCTTTGTCCTGTTGTGCTAGCAGCCACTGCGGGGGACAGACTGGGTTGGAAGCTCATGAAACATCTCATCCTCAGCACATTTTATTTGACCTATTTCAGGGCTTCTTGAAACATCCCCCTCCAAGTGCTGTTGAGGCAAAGCTCTCTCTTCAGGAAGAGACTTACCCACAGATGTTTGTGGAAAACAATCAGCAGCAACTGTTTTACTATCCCAGCTGCCTGAGGCTGCAGCGCTGTCTGGGTAGGGCAAACAGGGGCTTGGCCATAGCCCCGGCTGGTGTGGTTCCGTGGACTGAGTGCCGGCCTGTGAACCAGAGGGTCCCATCCTGGTTGGGGCACAGGCCTGGGTTGCAGGCCAGATCCCCAGTTGGGCGTGTGCAAGAGGCAATCACACGTCGATGTTTCTCTCTCTCTCTTTCTCCCTTCCTTCCCTCTAGATAAACAAAATATTTTTTAAAAAAAAGAGCTTGGCCACAAATGTAAAAGAAGTATCTATGGACCGAGATGACCACAGAAGGCTTTAAAAAGCTGTGACTATTAGAGTTAATAATCTCAGTACTACAGGACACAACATCAATTTATAAAAATCAGTGAGCAACATGAAAGTAAAATTAACAAAATCATTCCATTTACAATAACAATGAAACAATAAAATGCGAAAACATTCATATTTGTGTTCTGAAGACTATGAAAAGTGGTTGAAAGAAATTGAAGATGATGTAAGTGAATAAACACATCCTGTGTTCATTGAACAGAAGATACAATAATGTTAAGTGGCATTCTTTATCAAATTTATGTACAAAATAATAGGTCAAAAGCCATTTTTCTTGGCCCACAAAAATATGTCTTATTTAAAAAAAGAGTTTTGTTTAAACGACATGTAGTGGGATACATTGTCAACAGGTGAGACTCCTAACTGTTTGCATGTGACTATCTCTGAGTAGCAGAAGTAAAATTACCTTATATTTAAAATTTTTTATTTTCTATTTTCTTTTCTTTTTTTTAAAGATTTTATTTATTTATTTTTAGAGAGGGGAGGGAGGGAGAGAGAGAAACATCAATGTGCGGTTGCTGGGGGTTATGGCCTGCAACCCAGGCATGTACCCTGACTGGGAATCGAACCTGCGACACTTTGGTTTGCAGCCCACGCTCAATCCACTGAGCTACGCCAGCCAGGGGCCTTATTTTCTATTTAATATACATTCATTATGCAAAAAATTGGTAAAATATTAATACTTTTTCCTAAGCGAGCATTGATTACCCAGACTCTCAAAGGATTTACATCATCCTGCCGCCCTCTCTGGAGCGGGCACCAGCCTTAGAGACGATTCTTCCCCTCCCCCCTCCCGGAGAGAAAGGCAGAACCCGTGCCCTGGCTCTGTCACGGCCGCGGCGGTGAGTGCACTGCACTGGAACCCGGGTGTTCCCGTATTTGTTCTGCAGTTGGTCAGGACCCAGAACTGCCGTCTGGGATTCTCTGGGCCTTTGATTTCTCCTTCTGAGTCTCCCTTCTTTTTCCGCGGCAGGAACTGGGCAGTTTGCTCACTCTGCTCTTTATACATAGTGGGTTGGGTCTTTCGTGTGGGTCAGGTCAGGGGACAGGTGGGGCGGAGCAGCTGGAAGCTACGTGGGCAGTTTTCTCTGTGGGCAGCTGTAGGGTTTTCCCGCGTGGTCTCTCAGCGTGACCGTGATTGGGTCAGTTTGTTACTGCGCAGCTGCAGAAGAGTCAAACTGCTTACCATCTGATTCAGGGCCCACAGAATTTCAAATGTTGAGGTAGACATTGTATCACCTCTGCTGACCCACCCTCAGGAATGATACACCCTCCGCTGTATTCTAGTAGTTCAACCAGGTTACAAGCTCAGGGCCAAAGAGAAAGGATACAGATCCCACCGCTCAGTGAGAGAAAGGTCATGGTCATGCCGCTGAGTAACTCGTGGGATGGGGTTTGTTACTGTACTGTCTGCGGAAAAGGCAATGTGCCACCCAGAGCGATATCATGATGTGGATTTGTTTTTCATACGTGGTCTCACAAGCACCACTGTGGTGGCTACTAAATTGCCCTTTTGCTGCTTAAAGCTGAAGGTCACACTTACACTGAATTCATCAGAGTCCTGACTGTTACTTTAGTGGCATGTTGGTGTGACGGCCTCTCAGTGGAGAACACTTTTTGTTCCATGTTTGAGAGTGCAGAACTCTCTAAATTAGGGACGTTTGCAAAAAGACAGGGATATTTACACAAATACCAAGTCAAATTGCTTGAAAAGACTTGTTAGAACGCTTAGAAGCAAGATAAAGAATGAATTCCAGGATCTTTGGAGACAAAGGCACATGAAACCATATCCTATCAGGTTGCTCGCCTAACTTACAGTTTAATATTGCTCCTATCCCTGAAAATGATAGTCAATATCATATCTTATCAGTTGTTGCCATCTAAAATTGAGAGTTTTATAACCTAGTTCAGGGAATGCTTGCCGATAAAGAAAGCATTAAGCCTAGAAATATAGAGGAAATAGAAAAAGCCACAAGAAATCTTTAAGCACAGCAAAATCTTAAAAGGAATCTCACCTTAAAATTAGGAGCTTAATTCTCTTGTAACGTCTAATATTGTAGGATGTAAGGAACATAAGTGACATATGAATTGTTTATAATAGTGGTATAATTAGTTCCCTACCAACCCAAATTTCTTTTACTTTTCTAGTGGAAGCATTGCTAGATGATGAATTAATACATATTCTAACTTCTTGTTTTGGGGTCACAAGTAAACTCTGTCTTGACAGTGGGAAGTACCCAGTAATTGATTTCGAAATATACTGATTTTCAGAGTGATGACTCTTTCTAAAGACACAGAGTAAGGTTTTCATTGATTAAACAATTTGGCTCTGAGTTTTGTGGCTGGGATTTTAGGACTGGTGCTCATGGGATCTTGCAGAAGCTCAAGTGTATACTTTTTTTTTCACCCCAGAACTACCTTATATTGTGCTGGGAGAATTACTAGCCTATAATGAAATGTAAATTAATTCCATTTTCTTTGAGGTTCAAATAAAGTTCAGTGAGACAAGTCGACTCTGTACTTGTTTTACTGGAATAAGCCCTGCTCCCTAGGATAGATTCATAAACTTTCCACATTACTTTTTCATTATTAACAAAAATAACACTTCCCATTCTCTCCCACATGATCATGGGTTTAAGACACATTCCCAAAATAAACTAAGGTGACCAACAAAAATCGATAATCCAATACGTTGAGGAAGCCCCAGCACATCCAGTTCCTCTCCCTGCCCATTTCCCATTTGGTTTCTGTTATCATTCAAGGTGGTTTCTTTAACTCAAGAAGCTCCACCAGTTGATTGGCTGGTTAATTCATCCCCAGCCCCCCTCCCTGCGAGCGTCCTTCCCTGGATGGAGAGCAGCCCAGAGCATCCCCGCTGAATTTCAAGGATGCGTGGAGCTCTTGCAAAGCCGCTCAGATGCAGAGCACTAATACTCATGGGAAATGTTGCAGAGAAAACATTTCAAATACAAATCTGTCAGGGAGAAAGTCGATGGAGGGTAGGAAAATCACACAATCTCCAGGTGCTAAAATTATCTTTCCTCCCCCAAACCAAATGCTTTTAAAATCCTTATTTTTCTTATTCTTCCCTCTTAATGCCTTATCTGTCATTAGGCTGAGAACCACACATGTATGTCTTCAGGAAAACCCACTATGAGTTCTTCTATAGATGTTGCTTCCCTCATTTAATTTTTTTAAAGATTTTATTTATTTATTTTTAGAGAGACAGGAAGGGAGGGAGAAAGAGAGGGAGAGAAACATCAATGTGCGGTTGTCTCTCATGTGCCCATACTGGGGATCATGGCCCGCAACCCAGGCATGTACACTGACTGGGAATTGAACCCGCAACCCTTTGGTTTGCAGGCCAGAGCTCAATCCACTGAGCCACACCAGCCAGGGCCCCCTGTATAATTTTAATGACATCAACATATTCTTTTGTAATTTTTGGTTATTTTACACCTATGACTTCATTCTTTGGAAAAGCTGAAAATGCAAGTGGCTTAATAATTTGTACAAGCAATTAAACCACGCATGCCCATGAATGCAACGCTTCCATTTAAGTATTGCGTGTGAGCAAAGAGTGTGGTTTTTAAGAAGGTATAACTACCACACACACTTGCTCTCATAAACACCACGCTCAGACCTTCACTCACACAGCTAAAGGGAATTCAGAAAAACAGTAATGGTGCTCCAATAAAAGAAGGGCTACACAGTTAAAAAGAAGAAAACAAAATCAGCATCTCCTTAGAAGGAAACTGGGTTTCACGAGTGGATCTTTATGAGAGATCCAGACGTACCAGCCAGGTACCAGGATGGCCAGCGGTCACGCCTCTCCTCTCCTCACAGAAAGGCACCTGTGGACAGAACGCTGTGGACCGCCCTGTCCCATGGATTATCATGAGATGCTGCTGTGAAACTCTGTTCTTGTTTGGTTTGCATGTAAGGCTTTGCTTTTGCAACGTGAGCAAGCCATCCCTGAACGAAACGAGTGATTTGGTGTGCCCACGGTCAGATTTAGGTGTCTTCCGTGTGTGCTTTAATAGCACTGCTAACCTCTCACCTGTAGCACTTGGGGGTCCCCAGAGAAACGGAACCAATGTGGTACGTAGAGAGAGAGAGGAAGGCACTTGTCGTGAGGGACTGGCTGACACATTGGGGAGGCTGAGAAGTCCCGGGGTGTGCTGACTGCAGGCTGGAGACCCAGGAAAACCGGGGTCCAGCTCCAGCCCAGTCCCGCAGACCTGAGGCCAAGGGAGCTGGCAGTGTGCATGCAGCCCTGGCCTGAAGAACTGGGCGCCAGGATCCCTTAGGTCCAAGGGCGGGAGAAGACGGACACCCCAGCTCTAGCAGGGGAACAAATCTGCCCTTCCCCCGACTTCTCCTCTCACTCACTCGGGCCCTCCGCAGACCAGAGGCTGCCGACCCACTCTGTGAGGGTGAGCTGCTTCGTCCACCCATGTCAAGGTTGATCTCTTCCCGAAACTCCCTCACAGATGCGCTTAGAAACAATCTTCTGTCAGCCACCTGGGCATCCCTTAGCCCGGCGAAGTTCATGCACAAAAGTGACCACCGCAGGAAGGGGCCCCTCCTGGACCCTAGGAGCCAGGGCGTGACCCGTGCATTTAACCATTTATTTGCCCGACTGTGCTCAGCACAGAAACAGAATGTTCCAGATCATAAATGCTTCTTGGGTGAGACCATCAGTCACTCAGCCATCAATATGCATGTGTTTACAAAAGTATTTTCTTCAAAATAATCTTTTTTTGTTTGCATTCCTTAAAGAACTCAATTTTTTGCATATATATATATATATATGGATGCATATATATATATGGATGCATATATATATATATGGATGCATATATATATATATATATATATATCTCCAGGTGGTTTTCTGCTCTCAGATCTCTCCCACCCCATCCATCATGTGCTGTTATAATAGCCACAGTCATGGTCATTTTTCTGCTCAGAGGCAATAGAGTGACTACCGCTGCTTGTGATAACATACACACATGCGGCCCGGTTCCGGGGTGTCCTGCTGTGAGCATCTCTGTGCTTGCTAGTTATCCGTATTTTTAAACGTATCTTTCAATCATTCTGCATTTATTGGGCATCCTTTATCCTGTGAAAAATTTACAAAACCAATTAGTGTATACAAAAGCTCACAGTTGTGAAGGAATAGAGATATGCAAGTAAATATTCTTTTTTAGAAAGATTATATTTATTTATTTTTAGAAAGAGGGAAAGGGAGGGAGAAAGAGAAGGAGAGAAACGTCAGTGTGTGGTTGCCTCTTGCATGCCCTACTACTGGGGGCCGTGGCCTGCAACCCAGGCATGTGCCCTGACTGGGAATCAAACTGGTGACTCCTTGGTTCACAGGCCTGCACTCAATCCACCAAGCTACACCAGCCAGGGTGCAAGTGAATATTCTTAATACAGTGAAATGTACACTATCATTGAAAAATGTTACATGGGGCATTAAGAAAGAAAAAAATCCTAGTTGAGTTGGGGATAACTTCCCAAAGGACACGTATTAGTTGAGCTGTTAACAATAGTAGGAGTTTATCAAACAGATGAGGAGCCAAAGGGTATTTGAGAAGGAAAGACGAGCAAAGTATTTGAAAGGAAAGTGAGCAAAGAATGAAGGCATTAATTTACATGCCAAGTTCAGGGCTCCACAGCACAACTATAGAATGCATCCAGGGAAGGAGTATTCAGAAATAAGTCTATAGAAGAACATGGCAGGTAGACAGTGACGAATCTCATGCTGGGAGTCATCAATGGTATTTACGTTGAGGAATTCCATGCCTAAATTTGATTTTATAAGATAAATCAGTGAGTAGAATAGATTGGTCAGAAAAAGCAAAAACCAGAAGCAGAGACCAGCTGTTCGAAGTCACTGAAGTCAACCAGGTAAAATACGATGATGAGGCAGCCCACAGTCGGGACTGCTGATTCGTCAGAAAAGAGGAAAATATTCTGAGATGATTCTAAGATATTTTCATGGGAAATAATGACTATTCACATACGACAGCTAAGAAAGAGAATGACATGACTGATGATGACTCTTCTCTTTAGAGTAGGTGCGAGGGTCAAAGACAAGGTCATTGCAAAGGTAAAGACAGCGGAAAACAGAGTTATTTGGGACTTTAAGTGAAATAAAATGACTCTGTTTGGGATGTCTTATGTTTAAAATGCCTTCCTGGCTAATAGACAATTTGTCTGTCCAGAAGTTGAAATTATGGCTTTAATACTCAACTGAGTCTTCCAATTAGAGGTGGAGATTCAAGAGGCATTACAAAGTGGGTAGTTGGAGCTGAGGGAGAGAATAGTATTTGGAAGAGGTGATAGAGAATTAGCAAAAGAAAATAGCCATGATTTCCAAAACTTGCCATCAACCAAGATGTTCTTCAGTCAGTAAATAGATTTTTTTAAAATGTGGTACATTCAGACATGGAATATTATTCAGCACTAAGAAGAACCAAAGTCTCCAGCCATGAAAACACACAAATGAGCCTTAAGCACATACCACTCAGTGAAAGAAGCCAGTCTGTGCATGCTCCATACTGTGTGGCTCCGGTTATATGACGTTCTGGAGAATGCAAAACCATGAAGACAGCAAATAAGTCAGCGGTTACCAAGGATTGGAGGTAGGGAGTTTTAGGGCTGTAAAAATACTGTGTGCAATACTGTAATGGTGGACACAGGTCATTACACGTTTGTCCAAGCCCAGAGGATGCATGATATCAAGAGTGAACCCTACTGCAATCTGTGGTCCTTGGGTGGTTATGATGTGTTCATGTAAGATCATCAAACGTAACAAAGGCGCCTCTCTGGTGGGGGATGTTGGTAACGGGGAGGCTGTGTGTGTGTGAAGGCGGGGGGTACGTGGGAAATCACTATGCTTCCCCCTCAATTTTGCTCTGAACTTAAAACTGCTCCGAAAAATAAAGTCTTAAAAAAAGACAAAAGAGAGAAACTTCTTTTGGGAGACCAACACTTCAGATACGTTCAAACACTAGTCTACTTTGAATAAAGACCCAGAAAGGGAAGTGTTTAAGAAAAAAATAAAAGAGCATTTAAAAATAATGGGTTTTCAATATGACTGACCAAACCAAAACCGTTGAGAGAGCGCAGGACACGTACTGAGTAGACTGACCGAGGAGAGTGTCCTTGGGGATGTCTACCAGGACCTTCCTTGTATTGTCAGTGCGCTGCTGAGGGTGTGGACCTGACTGTAGCAGCTTAGGAGAAAATGAGAAGTGAGGAAATTGAAATGGCAAAGGTAGATTCCTCTTCCACAAAATTTTAGCAGGAAACTTAGCGACGGAGGCGTGGCCTAAGTGTGCACATGGCTGGCGGGAGGAGTGGACGAAGTTGTCACTTGCCACTCGTGACAGGATATGGTGTGAATGAGTGTCCCCCAAGGTCATGTGCTGTAGTGGACTGTGGGCCTGAGTATATTGTAACAACACTCAGTTGTGTACTGAGATAACAAAATTGGTGCCAGAAATGATTTGCATCTAATAATTCTGCTTTAAACATTTTAAATTAGAGAAGATCTAAGGTGGAAAAGAACTTTAGTTGTTTTTGCACGTCTGACTATGGATGTCAATTCAGATGCAATTACGGTGTAAGCTTTTATTTAAAGTTATTGGAGTTAATAAGATCACTCAACGAAAAGATGCACAGAGGGATGAGAACCGGTGTGCATTTAGAGGTCAGAGAGAAAAGCAGAGTCCAGAAAGGAGAGATGAGGTAAACACAGAATGAGAAGAATATATCATCATAAAAGCCCAGAGCCGAGTGGATTTCAATGAGGCATTGGCTAACTGAGTTTAAAGATGTTGATATGCTGAACAGGTGAGGAGAGAAAGTATCCTTTACACTTGGTAATACCAAGGGCAAATGATGACCTCAAGAAAGGGAAATTTGGTGCAAATTGAAAGCATCTTCTTCGCTAACTGCATCCACGAGCATGCCTTTAATTGTCTGCTCTCTTCAAGAGCCAGCTTTACTATTCCAGGAAACTTTCCCCGGGAAGGTAATAGTTGCAGATAACTTCACCGGTTATTCTATGAATTTTCTGAGAAGCATCCATCAACTCTTCCGTGAAACAAAGAATAAATTATGCCCCAGGATTCTTTGAACTCTTTACCCCCAAACCTTGCTTCGCTGTGCTCCCCCATCCTCTTATATCAGGGTGCTCGTTTGATCCTTAGAAAGCCTCCGCATTGAAAGGTCTGTCCATGCGGCCAAGGGCCAGCCAACAGCCCCTCTGGGTCACCCCCCCACCACCAGGTGCAACGAAGACAGTGGGGGCAGAGCTCTGCTCTCCCACTGCTGGGGGTCGGCTCACCTTTGTCTGGTTAACGGGGGGCTTGGGGGCCAGGGTAGAAGGAACAGCAGGAAACACCTGGATGGCTGGTTGTGGAATAACGGAAGGTAAAAAAGTCTAATCCATACGTACATACGATTTTGAATCATTAGCTTATAAGCTTGGTGGTGTAAGTTATTGTTTAAGTCTGCCAATGTGACAGGGACGTGAGGCCAAGGAAAGCATCGTTGTAGTGAGAGTGCTCAGGAGGGGAACACCAGAGCACGTGTCTGTAAACGCACACCGAAAGAGCAGTCTGGGGGACACAGAGGAGCTGATGGCACACAGGGCAGAGGGCACGGCCCGGGGGCGGAGTCACTGAGCGGGCAGCGGGCTGGGACCGGGGGCTCTCGCGGCACAGATGAGCGGTGAAAAGCGAAGAAAGACTCCCCCCTATCGCTCCAAGGAAAAGGGAGGAAAGATGCTTACAGGGACGGATGCATTACAGATTGTTGGTTTGAAAGCAAGAGTTCTTTCATTCCCTTTTCTTTAAACCAGCGAGTTTAAGTCAAGGACTGAGTGAGGAGAGGCTGAGGGGAAATTCGGAAAGCCAAGAACTGTACCCAAAAAATCGCTTCTGAGATGGTGAAGGCAAGCTAGGCAGGGAGAACATACGTGGGGTCTACAATCAGATAGTAAATAAAGGCTTGCGATTCTGATAAGTAGTTTTGCAAAATAAGGAACATTTTCACTGTTGACAGTAACTGACAGGCAGCTGAGAGGGGTGGGGTCTTTGGGCCGCCGTGTCGTGGAGAGCCTGGCCTGGCGGACGTCTTCAGATGTCTCCAACGGCAGTACCGCCGTGCCTCTGGTTAACTTGTAATAGATTTCGTGACAAAGTCGAGGGGCAGGTGTAGAGACTTCCCACACACCCCCTACCCTCACACATACGTAGGCTCCCTTACTGTCGCCAGCCCCACTGGAGAGTACGTTTGTCACACCTGATGAGCCTGCACGCCACGTCCTCATCAGCCAGAGTCCACAGTCTGCACTGGGGTTCTCTCTTGGTGGTGTCCATCCCGCAGGCTCGGACAAACGCGTAACGGCATGTGTCCGCGCTTGTCACCCAGAATGGTTCCACGGGCTCCAGATCCCCTGAGCTTCGTCTGCCTACTCCTCCCCCACTCACCACGTCTGGCAGCCACTGACCACTTTCCTGCCTCCAGCGTCTTCTCTTTCCTACAGTGTCATAGAGCCGGAACTGTATCCGCAGCCTTTTCGGCATAACTTCTTTCTCCTAGCCCGCATTGATTTGAAACAGCTGAAATGGACCAACTATTGTCCGTCTCGAGAGAGTGAAAATCAGTGACCAGCACCACACGTGTTGAGGACTCAGACAATCACCAGGTATGTGTTTATGTGGGCCGTGACGTGGGCACTCCCCTCTCTCCCCGTGTCACGATGTGTGTCTCCATCGGAGGGGGCGAGGGACCCCTGGGACCCCCTGGGGGAACGCTGGGCAGCAAATATTACAGGGACAACCTGTCGTGTTTGCCGTGGGCTGCTCACGTGAGAAGCTCCAGCTGCACAGTGGAATTTAGTCAGAAGCTGGCTAAGGCTGATGCAATGTTTATTTTCAGAAGGAACAATAAACAATAAAACAGTAACCTGTTTTTTAAGCTCCTATTACAAATACTCTGCTATTTCAATATAAAAGACCTCACTCTTACAAATCAATGTCGTGTTGCTTTTATTCGTTAGTGGTGGAGCAGAAGCACTGACCTGCAGCAGTGGTTTGAAGAACATAATACATTTATTTTTTAGGCTTTTAAAAGTTTTACTGAATTTATTGAGGTGACACTGATTAATACAATTATATAGGTTTCAGGGGTACAGTTCTGTAACACATCATCTCTACATTGTATCATGTGTGTGTGCGTCACCCCAAATCAAGTCTCCTTCCATCACCATTTACCCCCCTTTATCCTTGACCCACCCTCTCCCCTTTGGTAATCACCACACTGGTGTCTGTGTCTACGAGCCATTTTTTTCTCAGCCCCATGCCTAGTTCACCCTGTCCCCCCATCCCTGCCCCCTCTGACAGCTATTAACTGAAGAACATAGTGCATTTCCATTTTCCACCGTTCTCTCTGACAGCCTTTCTCCATAATTTATCCTCTGTTAGATGATTCGCTTCCGTGTGCTTCACTCCATGTCTCTTTAAACCCTTCCACGGAGTCCGGTGCTTCCTAGATGTGGTCCATAAACCGCCTTATTTTTGGCGAGGCCTCTTTCAGCCGGTATTTAAGCTGTGCTGATACTGTTTTTTCAATTTCACAGTTAAAATACTGCATTTGTTTGAATCCATCATGTGTGATAGATTTTTTCATAGCTCTTCTATTCTAGTTTTTTTTTTAAATACTAAACTTCAGAAGTATAATTTTGGATATCTCGTGATTGTAGTTATTCAACAAGTCCTATTTTAACTCTCTTTGTCATAAGTTCCACGTGAAAAAGTATGGTGTTTCACAGCTACATCTGCCATTGGTCACCCACCAGGACAAGCCAGAGACCTGTGTGAGGCGCAGATTTGAAGAGACTTAATACACACCCATAGAATGTCAACTAGCAGAGAAAGAATTATTAGGACCTCATTTTAAAATTACAGTGCATAGAAAAATAAAAGGAAATAAAATATTAGTTATACAGAATCATAAATATTAATTGCAGCAAACTCTGTGCTTAGCTCTGGATAGAATATTGCCAACAGTTATTAGCCCACTGCCTGAAGATTACGCTTTTGCTTTATTCTCCTATGCATAAGACTTAGTTCAGTGAGATTTTAACATTCCATAAATTAATCCTATGCGCATAACATTTCGAGTGTAATATCACGCAGCGCCCTGATTCAGTTCTCGTGCAGTACAATTAAGACTGACGGCTGCAGCAACTTCCATCGCAGTCACAGGGAGACACTCTGCTCACTCGCAAACGCTGAGACCTGCTCCACACTCTAACTGCTAATACGGAACAGAAGGCCCCAAATGATTCATCCTCCCGGCTTTCTGACTTGTGTTTTTTCTCTATTCTTTCTGCAGCAGCTGTTTTGCAAAAGTTGGCCAGGTTCGCTTGTATGGCAACCGTGGAGGTTTAGCTCATGGCACTGGCTGGGGGCGTTCGGATGAACTCATCTCCGTGACTCACAGGAGAAGTCACGAAGCCCCAGTCAGAGTTCGTGCAATGGTGTGTGCTCTTGTTCTCCTCAGATCTCCCAGGGAAAGCCAACATGACTCGCCCTCCCCTCACGCTGTGCCCTGAAAGGTAATTTCAAAAGCAGGAATAGCTTCGCCCTTGGCAACAGCGTGGATGGACCTGGAGGCCATTATGCTGAGTGCAATAGGCCAGTCAGAGAAAGACAAATAGTGTATGACTTCACTCATGTGTGGAATCTAATGGACAAACTGAACGAACAAGCACAACAGAGACAGACTCATAGATGGAGGGCGGGTGACAGCTGTGGGGAGGTGGGGGGCGGAGGGATTGAGTACAAGGGACTCGTGGACACGGCCACAGTGTGGGGACTGCAGGCGGAAGAGGTGTAGAAGGGGACTAAAGGGTAATGAAAAAATGACAATATTTTTTAAAAGAATTCAAATCTGAAAGGAAAGAAATGACTTAGCATGTTGGCACCTCACCCAAGGTCTTAGGATGGCTCCTCCAAAGTCTCCTGCTGCTGGCGACCATATTTGTTGCCATCACCTTTTTCTTGGTGGAGACCGAAACTTCATGCTCAAGCACATATTACAACGGGTCAGTTCCTACGCTCACCAAAACATGAGCACACATTTCCAGTCCCTATTGGGTCCTAAATTCTGTATAACTAAAATACGCGGTCACTCACATTAGGAGGTTTTTAAAAATGATGCACCTATGGTGAACACTAGTAAAAGCATTGCGCAGGCCAACATTACAGTAAGGAACATGCCATATTCGCAACAAGAAACAGAGGCAGGAGAGGCCCTATTGACTGAAGTGGTTGAAAACGTTTCCGTGTGGCCGGTGGCATCCGAGCCCAGACCTGAGTGGTGGCGAGGGCGGGAGCCGGCGGCGGCGTCTGGACGTCGTCCTTCCGGTGAGAAGGCGAAACGGCAAAGCGGGGCCCAGAGCGTGCTCTGTGGGCGGGCAAGCAGGTCTGGGCACATCGGAGGGCACTAGTAAGCCGAACATCTGGAAATGGAAGTAAGAGACCCCAACTCTAGTCCAAGAAGATTGGTCTCTACCCTATGCCCATTTGGGGATATCACGAAGGTTTCTGAGACACAGGAGTAATATGATAAATCTGAGTTTGAGAAAAATAATGCCAGTGTTAGTATATAAAACAGTATGAAAAAAAAACACTGGATGGTGAGAAGACACGAATTAAAAGCTGGCAATTGGGGTGAAGAAGAAAGGGCGCCCGTGAGAAAAGGAGACATAGCGGAGATGGGTGGGGTGTCAGACCAGTGCGCTGGGCGTGCGATGCCGGACAGACCCGCTGCCACCCGAACGCCGGGCACCCGAGAGGCTCAGAGGCAGGCGGAGGGGCTGGCAGCCCGCGTGGGGGCGTGGGGTTGGGGGCGGAGTGCCTGGGGCAGGAGGTGTGGAGGCGGGAATGGTGCGGTTTCAGGCTCATCCCTGAGGCGCGAGCAGAGCGCTGCGGTGGCAGGGCCGTGAGCCCCGCGCCAGCTCCAGGGGGAGGGTCACATCTGCTGGCCCTGAAGAGTTCCTGCCCGGGCCCCAGCGCAGTGCTGGTCACCATCCACCCTTCCGGCTCCTGGGGACGAGTCGGTGGGTGGAACTGGTCACGGGAACCGTTCCTAATCGGTTAGCTAGAGGCCTCCTATCTCAAAGCCACAGGCACACTCTTCCTTCTCGTGAAGCAGAACTTAGAGCTCCGAACAGCCTGGGGGACCTCGGCTCGGAGACGCCTTGGAATAAACGTGGCGCATGCCAGTCTCTCCGATCGCTGCCGTCCGCCCGGTGGAAAGAGGCTATCGGACTCCACGGACCGCGGCCGCCACTCCAGCCCGGGCTACGGGAGGAAACATGCATTTACATGAGGCCTGCCGGGAAAAGGGGGTCAGACGTCCAGCCGTACGGAGGGCCCCGTCGCCACCCTGACTCCAGCCCCGTGAAAAGTCAGCTGCTTCTTTGACGGGTTCTTTGTTTAATGAGACGTTGCCTCGTTTTTCACGTCTCTTTGCCTTTCTTCTGTCCCCATCCAATTGGTAATGTTCCGTTCTCCATCAATAACTTAATGTGAAGTACATTCTCCCTCTGTCTCCCCCACCCTTCTTCCCGGGTGAGGCCCTCCCACCCGGCGCCCAGGCAGCTCTGCCCCAGGCCACAGGGTGACAGGCGGGGCCCCGGTTCCCCCCCACCCCCGCCCCTGCCACCCTCAGGGGTGCGATCCTCAACGAAAGGCTTCCTGGTGTTGCTATTCACCTGCAAAATGTGGATTTCAATATTTTAGCTAGTCACAAGATTTCTATCACTGCTTTTTTTTTCTTTAAAAATCATCTACTGTGGGTAAGACCAAGCACTCGTTTTCTTGGGATCGGCAGCACTGCAGAGAAAACTAGACGTCCTTGCAAGTTAATGGGGCTGTAGTTTCGGGTTCGCAGCCTCCAACGGGGGCTCAGCCCTGCTCAGCAGACGTTCAGAAACATTCCATGTTCCTAGTGTTTTCTGGGAAAAGGCTGCAGGGACACTCCTGCCCCCGACCTTTAAGCATCGAAGCTTACACCCACCGCGACCTACCGTGCTCAGCAGAGAAATGGCAGCCACCGGAGAACCCCTCGTACTTCCACCCGCAAACTGAGACGCCCGCCTGCATACACGCCCAGCTGCTCCCTCCTGCCGCTTGTTAGCCCCCCAGGGAAGGAGCAGGCTCCTTCCTGTGCCCCATGCCCGCACCCCAACCCCCCCCACCTCCAGTCAGTTTCTGGGGTTCTCGCACCGTCAGTTTCTGCTTCTCCCCGTCATTGCGCAACAATTCTATGCCTACACCCCATCTCAGATAAAGTTTGTCCCAACCAAACCCACGTCCAGGACCACCCGTTTTTCTGTTTGCCTCCATCGCCGACGTGTTTCTTGTACTCGCCGTCTCCACCCAGGCCTCCCACGCAGAAACCCACGCATGCGGGCAGGGGCGCACGCAGGACCTCACGCCAGCCGAGCGGGACGGAGCTGACCCCTCTCCTTCCCTGACTCGCACCCTTGTCTCGGCTCCCACTCCAGCACAGCCCTGCGGTCCCCCTCCCAGCCCCCTGCGTGTCCTTTTCCCGTTCCTGTCTGCCACTTCGTCCTGTCCCCCTACCCTCTCCCCACCCCCTGCTCTAAACAACGGCATTTGTAGACTGTGATCACGGCTCCGTCGCTCTGCCATCGTTAGCTTTACTCTCTCGGTGGTCTCGTTGGTCCATAGGACGTTACATTCCTATCGGCCTGCTGACGATGCCAGATTTGCACATTCGCTTGTTTACACGACCTCCTCTTGACACTCTCTCACACACACAAGTCACACTCCGGGAAGCGCGGCCCCGGAGAAGCTGTCCAGAAGCCGACCGCTAACTTGTGTGCACAACGTCTGCATCCCGAGGTCCCGGCGCTCCTTCACCACACCTGCCAGGATGGCTACGGACGCTCTGCTCAGGCCACTTTTGTTTCCCTGTTTGCTCTGTCTGCTTTTGTTGTCCTGTGCGGACCTGTCCCCCTGTCGGAACAAAGGGGAATCTGTGGGCCAAGCTCATCTCTGACGGGACATGACGCCCGTCTGGCATCTAGCAGGTTGCAGAGCGGCCTCTAGACATCCGGTCGGTCGGTAGCTGTGCGCCCTGGGGTTGGCGGCCGTGAGAGCCGTCCCACTCGGGGAGCCGCTGGGCGTCCCGGACGGATGCGCGTGTGTGGTGTAGCACGGGAGTCCCCACTGCAGGGCGCTGTCCCGCCCTGCCCCCGCAGGTCAGTGCCGCGACAAGCAGCAGCGTCGAGGGAAACAGATCGGGTTTAGTAGCAACTCTGAATGTCCCTCAGCTGCACCCCTGAGGACACCTCTGCTGTCCCGGCCACACTCCTCTGGGCGACCCTGGCCACCCTGGTGCCCACCCTGCCCATTTCCTCCCATTCCAGGAAGCTCTCCAGGCTGTGAGATTATTTAAACATTTGAGTGAGCTCTCCTGTATGAGAACATGTATCGGTCATTCACAAATATCTGTTTATAACAACACATGACTCATGACACCCTTCACGGCACAGCCACAAACACTGACATCCTGGGCCAGGGGCAGAAAGACCTGTTAAAATATCCAGAAAAGTTATCAGTAAGTTAATTTAAGAATATTAGTTTCCTCCCTGGCTGGCGTAGCTCAGTGGATTGAGCACGGGCTGCGAACCAAAGTGTCGCAGGTTCGATTCCCAGTCAGGGCACATGCCTGGGTTGCAGGCCACGGCCCCCAGCAACCGCACATGGATGTTTCTCTCTCTCTCTCTCTCTTTCTCCCTCCCTTCCCTCTCTAAAAATAAATAAATTAAAAAAAAGGAATATTAGTTTCCTAAAGCAGTACCTACCGGTGCCCACTTCAATGCAGCAATTATTAGTGAGCTGGTAGGAGTCGTAAGGACTTTCTGTTTTAATCCAACTCTTCAGTTATGTTTAGCTCACTGACCGTGTAGGGAAAATAACCCTTTCTTTTATATGCTTGCATTTTTAGCCGTTTTCCCCCTCTGTGTGAGGCCAAATGTCATTGA
Source organism: Phyllostomus hastatus (assembly GCF_019186645.2). Classification (NCBI taxonomy): domain Eukaryota; kingdom Metazoa; phylum Chordata; class Mammalia; order Chiroptera; family Phyllostomidae; genus Phyllostomus; species Phyllostomus hastatus. Next base: position 97,901,454 of record NW_025333872.1, read on the forward strand.
AACAGCCCCCTTTTTAATCTAAGAAATTCTATGTTTAGGCCCCTAAGTGATCAATGCAACACTAGATGCGTGTTCTCTGAAATTCTCCCGAGGACCCCCGGGCCGGGAGTAATAAGATCTGTGAGTGGCCTGTCCCTCTCTGACTGCGGTCACCAGCTCCCTGCGCCCTGCGCGGCTCCAGCAGAACGAGCATTTTATCCAGACCTGTGAATCGCACGAGAGGTTAAAATTTACATAATTTTAATAAAGTAAGAGTGAAGAAATTAACCTGCCTTTTATCTCTTATCAAGAAGGTTAACTTTGTCTCCCTTCCCCAGATCTCATTGCCGTTATCACGGGAAGAATTCCGTCATCTCTGCCCTTGGCTGTCCCGCCGTCGCCGCGGGGAGGGGAGGAAGCCCTGGGCTGTGGCGTGGGCGCCTCCCACGCGGCTGTTTCCTATTGGCGGCCGGTTTTTCCGTTCGCAGGAGGCCCCTCCAGCCTCACACTCCGCCCCGACGTGGAACCTGCCCGCAGACCCGCAGCTACGACCCAGGGAGCTGAGTATTTCTGCCCTGGAGTGTGGCAGGCTCTTCTGGGTACAGGCCCCCACGACACACTGGCCTGGGCACCCAGTGCCAGCACCCAGTACGAGACCCAGTGAGAATCGGGGGGGGTGCCCCCCAACCCCTTGCCGGCACCGAGGAGAAGCCCAGCGCACCCCTGAGGCCACGAGGCCCCACGGGCACTGGCAGCTGCTGGGGTGCGCACAGACGCCCCGAGCCCAGCTGCCTGCTAAAATATGAACTGCACAGACTCTCATCTCCAGGCCCAATGGAAACGCCTTGACTGGTGGGATCCCGTCACCGTCACCCGGCAAGCCGGGAGGACAGCTACCCTGGAAGGAGGGGCCGTCCCAGAGCAAGGAGCAGGCCTCCGGAGCAGCGGGATGGTGGCGAAGGAGCAGGTGTTGGAAGTCCCCTCGCAGAAGCCGCCCCGTCTCCAGCGCGTTCCTGCGGTCTGACGGCGGCGCACAGGGTCGCACATAGACAGACACAGGCCATCAGAGACAACCGGTGCGTGTGGTTTTATGATCACGGCCTCCACGGGGGCTGGGAAAGGCAGCCCGGGGGGCGGCCCGGGCCCGCTGTAAAGCAGGGCTGTGGGGGGGGCGGCTCTAGTCCAGACCGGGGTGCAGGGAGAGGGGGCCTCCGGTGGGTGGCGGGCGACTGGGTCGGAGGGCGGACCGCTCTTCAGTTCCTGAAACCTGCTCGAAATGGTGCTCCCCAGGTAGCAGGCCTCCCCGGCCATTGTTTTTTTCTCTTACGTTTTAACTAAGAAGTAAGACTGAACCTCTTTTCTCACTTATTGGTCATTTGTATTTCTTCTTTGGTTCACTTTTCCATTTGTCTTTTCCTTAGTTTTATATGCTCTCATATACATATTATATGCTCTCAATACTAAGGAATTAATCATTTCACCATTTCACTTCTTGAAAGAAGTTTTCAGTGAGTTGTTTGCCTTTCAAATTGCTAAATGCATGGTATTATTCCAACTTTTAAAACTATTGTTATAAGATTTTTATTTTTTAATGATTTTATTTATTTATTCTTAGAGAGGGGAAGGGAAGGAGAAAGAGAGGGAGAGAAACATCAATGTGTGGTTGCCTCTCATGCGCCCCCTACTGGGGACCTGGTTTGCTACCCAGGCACCTGCACCCACTGGGAATCCAACCCGCGACCCTTTGGTGCACAGGCCGACACTCCATCCACTGAGCCACACCAGCCAGGGCTAAAACTATTATATATTGTGTATTTCTTTTTATTTATTATTCCATAATTTTTATGATTAGACTGTCCTCTACTCTCAAAGTAAATTACCTTTATCTTCCCAGTGCTTTAGATGTCTCGAAGAGATACTTTGCCTTGTTCTATGACTGAGAATCACTGTTAGAAAATTATCCAATTTCCCTAAATTTGAGCTCGAGGGACATAAATGGTGGTTGATCTGCTGCCAGCTAAGTTTGTCAGATGTTTTCTCATATTCTTAGTTTTTTTCTTTATTGTGGTATCCTCATCTATGAAAATAATGCTATGGAGAAAATACATATTTGTTAAACTAATTGTTCAATGAATGCATCGTATTTCTTTGGAAAGTTTCAATAATGAAGAAGTTCATCAAAAGTGCCTATAGTCCTAAACGAGCGCCCGAGGATGTCCCACTTGGTGCTGCTGTGGGTCACGGTGACAGAAGAGGACCCCAGGTTCTAAAAACAGTTGTAAAGCATTACAAATGTCCTCTCTCTGCTTTTCTGTTTGTTTTCGGAAATGAAGCATATTAGCATGTTATAGACCCTAAAATGTCCTGTTGTAAACCTAACTCTTCAATTAGAATTTTAAAAGAAGTTTGGCTAAGGTGCACCGAGTTGTGTGTGAATGTAAAAATTGGTAAACAAAACGATTTTCTTGGCTGTCGTTGTAGGAAGTAATTGCCTAGGACATTTTCTTTGGTTGAACGCAAAGCAAGGAAATTCCTGGACAGTCAGTGCGGATGTGAGTGAAGGCCGTTCGTGGGTCAGCCCCCAAGCAACTCTCGCTAATGAATCAAACGTGCCGCCCCTCTGCTCTTTCCCGCTCGGCATTTGTCATGTACCTGCCTCCGGTTCCACTCCGCCGAGGCCGGACTGGGCCCCCACCTGACTTCCTGTCCACTTCCGGAGGAGGAGGTGGCCCTGATGACGTCACCCGAGCTGCCCCACCCTCACCCCAACGCATCGGCCCATTCCAGAGGTCCCCTCCCTTCACCTGAGAACCATGTTCTAACACTAGACTTCTTTGTGCGACTTTCGTTCTTACGAATTACGCGTGGCACCCCAGCGCCACTGGAAAAAGTCCAGTCTGGGATTCAGGGTCCTTCAAAAGCCACTTCCAACCCACCCTCCTTCTTCTGCCCACGGTGGGGCCCACCTGAGCTAGCCTTTTCAGAACGAGGTTTCTCGGTTACCCACAAGAGTCAGATGAGTTGTTTGATGATGTTGTAGATGTCCTGGTGGCCTGGTCTGGTGGCTGGACCTGGGGCTAACTGAAAAAGTCTGCTCAGCCTCAACTGACACCCAAGTTCATGGCACCTGCGGGAGGTGCAGGATCCGCGTGGGCTGTCACCCCTCCCAGTCGTCCTCCGGGCCACCCCTCTGCTGGGACCCCACCCCGGTTCTCTATGGACTTACATCTGCACTCCCATACTCTTGTCAGTATAATGAATCAGCTTTCTGCTTTCCTGCCCTTTCCCAACATCGCCCACTCCTGTCTTTCAGGACAATCATCTGTCATTTCCCCTGACGTGTGAGCGCAAGCGTGACATCTTATTGGAGGCCATAGTTCCTGATTAAATGTTTCTAATAAAAACTAGAAATTTAATGACTGTTTGCTAAATTACTGTGAGCTGTAACTATAAGTATAGTCGCTCCTTGATTAAAAACTTTAAAATGAGATTGTGATGCATGTGTGCCTCAGTGGGATGAAGAGAAACACCCCATGAGGCCCACATGTGTGTTAGTTGCACGCGGTGTGGCTGGGGGTTGCCTGCCTCTCACACTGTTTTCTGAACTGAAAATGCTCACGTGACTCATGTGGGAACACTTGTAAGAGAGCAATCGAAGAAAGCATTTAATTCAACAAGACTTAGTATACCTCTTTGGTTGGAAAATAGAATTGTTTTTGCCTCGATGAGCCCACATTGTACTTAGTTTGCAATAGTTCTTTTATTTTTCTCCCTAGGATCACACCCGCCTGGTTTGGCTAACATGACGACCGATGACACACAGCACTTGGTGCATGCTCAACAAATCCATGAGTGGGCAGGTAATCCTGTATTTGTGGTATAGCATGGAGCACGCAGGGCCAAACCATACACCTTTCCCAGAATTGTCCATATTCACTTGTTCTTCCTCACACTTCGATAATGGGGAAACTACAGCTGTCCTCATCATTGTCCAGCTCAGTAAACCGAGTCACTAGAAGAAAAGAAAAGTCATCTGAAGTCACAGTCAGGACGTGTCCCCAGCTGGAGGCACACCTAGACGCCGACGCTGGCCTGTGTTCTGACCCCACCTCTTCCCGGTGTTGGCAACGGCGACGGGGCCACCTCAGGTTAGACTCGAGCTGACGTCAACAGACGTCCTCAGGTAAGAGGGTACGTCTCCGGAGTGCTTCTCAGGTCCGCACGTTCTCTCTGCAAGCCCACGCTTTCCTGATCTACGGACAGAAGTTCGCTTTCCCTTCCTGCTAGATCGCGAGCCCAGATGTATTTTTGAGCAACTTGATTAGGCCTGGCAGGACGTCGCCGGATTCGAACCCTCATTTGGAAGGGTGTTGACTCGTGTTGCAGCTCACAGGAAGTGTCTATGGGGTCCTAGTAATCTCTCGGAACTGCGTGGCTTCAGAAAGGCCGACTTCTCTCTCACCCACCTTCGTGCTTGCTGTGTGTGTGTGTGTGTGTGTGTGTGTGTGCGTGCCTGGATGTCAGACTGGTGACTCCTGATGAACCGCACACCAGGAGACGGGCCTCCCCGTGGTCTGCTTGGCCGTGACTCCAGCAGTCTGTGTGTCCTTGGGTACCACCTGCTGGGGACGACTCCCAACAGACGGATCATGAGAGACAACAGCGCCATGCTGCTTCTACTCGGCGATGCCTGTTTAGGGAGGAGAGTCCGATGTCTGGAAGAGCAGACCTGTGCCAAATCAAGGAGAGGTTGCGGTGTCTGGTTGGAAATGGAAATTACACTGCCACCAGCTGCCTGAGCGCCAGCCCCCCAGCCAGCCTGGTGGTACGCCGGAGCCTGGGCCCCTGCAGTTGGCTTCCTCTGCCTCGTCGCTCTTCTCCATTGCTCAGGACTCAGCGTGCATGCGGCCTCCCTGGAGTCCCGGGAGGGAGGCAGGGCAGTCGGCACGCACCCCTCACCCGCAGCCGCGGCTCAGCCAGGGGAAGGGGCTGCGCCAGAGGAAGATACCGACTGCAAATCAGTCCTTTTGCCTCCATACCTTTAAGCAGCATTATGTGCTTGATAAGACTAAATGCTATATTCCAATGACAAGAATTTAATTCAATAGACTTCCAATTAAAATTGATAAAGAGATGAGAATAGAATCTATTCATTCCTACATATCAGGACATATTCTAGATCCACACAGCAGAACTTTCTGTGATGGCGTGGATGTTACGTTCAACAGAGTAGCCACCATTCACACATGGCTTGTTCAACTGAGGAAATGAAAGTTTAAATTTATTTAATTTTATGAATTTAAAATTAAATATCGGGGCATAGTAACTAGTACATTAGATAATGCTATTCTATATTCTTAAGATTAAGAAAATAGTTGATGAATAGAAGCAAAAAAAATCAGTCTTCATCCCCAAGAGCATATGAAACAATTTATTTGAAGCAAAGTACTTTGGATTAACACTTAAAAATAAACTGAGCCCTGAAGTGGAACATTGTGTGCGTATAAAACTTCCTTGGGTGGCACCCCGTTGCTCAGGGGGTGGTAGGAGCCATTATTATTAACACGGCATGGTGGCACCCCACAGGCTGCTAGGATGCGTCACTTCTGGTTCCTCCACTCGCAAAGTGCCGGGGGTGGTGGGACACGACACACAAACACCAGGAGAAAAAGTCAAACGCCACCTGCAAATAGTGCCTTTATTGTACACTCTCTCCTGTGGGGCAGGGCCGTTCTCCTGGGACAGGTGGATGTAGAGCAACTGCCAGTCATGTCTCATGTTATCCGATGGCACAGTGGGGAGTCCTCGGGGACAGGAGGTCACTGTCCCTGCAGGGAACATGTTGCTGCTTTGTCTCCTTCAGGGCCTCCCAGAGCCAGCCCCTGGGCGCTCTCTTCTTTCCAACTGTTTTCCTGGCATCAGCTGCGACGGAGACACTCATTTTCACAGAGAGCCAGCCAGCCAGCCAGCCAGCGGACACTCGCCAGCAAGCCCCAGGGATGCCGACTGGAGACCCAGACTCTACCTGGGTAACAGAACCAGAGCAAAGAGCAAAGAGCACAAAGCAAAGCAAGGACGGCACCAATGAAAAGGTTTATCTTACAGCCTTAACATTTCCCTGGGAGGTGTTCAAGGCAGCTATTTAAATTTTGTAACAAAATTAAAACTGAAGGAAAATGGTCTTTTTGTATTTGTCTAATAAGCACATAACTGAACACAGGTGAATTTTAGCTCATTCCAAGCTAGATCATTAAAAATTTTTTAGTATCTTTGGAACGTTGCATCACAAGTAAGGGGAGCTACCCGAAGTTTTCAGAAGCCAGGCAAAGATAAACACTTTAATTATCTGTAATAGGAAATTCGCTATGAACATCTCACAATAGCTAGCGCTAAATGCAGCGTTTTGGGCGTGAATCATTTCTGTGACTCACACAGTTCCCTACTTGGCTGGTGCAGTTTGTCTTAATTTTACTAAGCTGTTCAGCACCATGCCTCCTCGTGCTGTCCTTGCCCACCAAATTGAACAGGAATTAAATATATTTATATTTACAAATATAAGATATATACCGTATTTCTCAGACTGTAAGACATACTTTTTTTCCAGCCAAGTTTGGGAGGAATAATGGTTGTTAATGCTGCTGTTGAGTTCTGGTTACATTTACATGGGTGAAATATTATATCATTTATGTTATTAAATATTTTACCACACTTTTTGCTTCAAAATTTTTTTCCTATTTTCCTCCTTTAAAACCTGGGTACGTCATATGGGCAGAAAAATACAGGATATACACACACACACACCCCTTAGAGGACAAGTAAGGGGCTGTGTCTTTTTTTTTTATTATTTTATTGTTGTTCAAGTACAAGGGTTCTGTCTTAATCTTCGTGTTGCTTTACATTTTTGTGGCAGTTAGAAAATAACACAGAAACAGCTCACTATTGGTAAGGATACCTACCGCTGAGGTCAGAATACCATAGAAAATACCTCGACCAAGTGTGGCAATAATCCTATATGTAAGATAAAATTTAATAGGCTCTGACTTTCTTTTTTTTAAGAAATATGAGATTCTTCTTACAGCTATATTTCTATTCCTCTTTTTTAAAGATTTTATTTAGTTATTTTTAGAGAGGGAAGGGAAGGAGAAACAGAGAGAGAGAGAAACATCAATGTGCGGTTGCTGGGGGCCGTGGCCTGCAACCCAGGCATATGCCCTGACTGGGAGTCAAACCTGCCATGCTTTGGTTCACAGCCTGGGCTCAATCCACTGAGCTATGCCAGCCAGGGCAGGCTCTGACTTTCAAAAGCTCAACAGCAAAAGCCCTTTTGACCAGGCACTCCTCGCCTTTCAAACCAAGGCCTGAGAGTCCTTTAAAACCAACGCCGCATGGTGAGGGCAAAACTCCGCTTCAGCCACTGGTGCACACGTGCTAAGGACGGTGGTACGGTGTGCGGGGACTGCTCCCCATGACGGGCCATGGTGCTCAGTGCCAGCCGGGGAGGAGGAGGTGTCTAAGGTGAAGGCTTTTGAGCAGTAGTCTTCCTCCCCCTGTGCAGACTCCAGATGTCAAAGAGTCACAGTGCTGTGATATCACTGGCTGAAATAATCACAATTTTATGGACGAGGGGAAATGCAATTAAAGAGGTTCACCAACATTCAGTCTTATCCACATTATTTTGCAAAATAGCACTTAGAGCATGATTTTGAGGCTGATTTTTAAATTTTAACTCAGAAAGCAAATTTTGTAAAAAAAACAAAACTACCATACTAGGAACTATGAGGCAGTTCCTTTGCTGAGAATACGTCTGAAGAAAACGAAAACATTGTGTGAAGGGTATCTCCCTCACCATCTCATGGGAACACGAGAAACATAAGTCACAATAGCCAAGACGTGGACACGGCCGAAGAGTCACCAGTGAGTGACTGGGTGGAGGCGACAAGGTGAGGGGAGTGTGCAGTGCAGTATTCGTCCGGCCACAGGGACAGAGAAAATCCCACCATTTTCAGGAACACGGAAGGGCCTTGGGGACATTGTGAACAAGTGCTGAGATCCTCCAAATATAATTGCAGATTTCTTTATTTCTCTTTTCAAGTCTGTTAGATTTTGTATCAAGTGTGTTAGGTTCATATATTTCATAAATTGACCACTTTATTACTATACAATATCCCTCTATTCCCACTAATATTTCTTGTGCAGAAGTCTGCATAGTTTGATGTTAGTGCAGACATTCCAGTGATCGTGTGATTATAATTTACCTGATATGTCTTTCTTCCCATACTTTTCTTACGTTAGATATATCATGGTATGATTTCATACAACTGAGTTCTCCTGTTATGGGTGTCCAGCCTAATGAGTATTGAGTAAGGTGTTCAGTTCTACACGCGGACCCAGGGCTAGCTCTAGGTAGATGTCGATGCGGACAGAGTCTCCGTTAATTTTTAAAAGAATCAAAGAATCCATGTTTGAAGAAACAAGACTACATACTAAAGCGTGGCAGTGTCCATGTCAAAGGGTCAAATCTTAGACATTTTATAGCACAAATAATTCTGAATCTGGCTAATACATACATGATAATATTTCATATTCTTATACTACTCTTCATATGGAAAAGGAAATAAAAATTCCCTCTGGAAGAAAAAAATAATTGATATATAAAGCATATTGCATTTAATATTATGGCAAAAACCACTGCCTATAAATAAACACCCCCACTCATTTTGGAAGTTCTGGGGGTAAAATACAATTCAGATTATTGGTTCCCAGGGACAGTTTTTTTTTAAGGAAAAAAGTGGATCTCCATTGCTTTTACTCAGTCTGCTGATCTTCAGTAACAGCACCAATGCTGAGGTTATGCTACAAAAAAACTAACTAAATAAAACCAAATATAAATAGCCAACATACAAGAGACATGTAAGTTCCTCCATCACAGGACCTGACTTGCCATCCACATGGACCCTTGCCTACATCACATGCTACATTGCAGGCATCCGACGCAGTGTGTGTCCAGAGTCCAAGGTTCACCTCATGGTTCCCTGGGATTTCTTGATGTGCTTTCCACACAGGATTAGACAATGCTTCCTCATATTTCCATGTGCCCAAGCTTTCTGGGACCTACTTGACTGAATTCTCTTTTGTGGCTGGATAAGCTTCTATTCATTTTTTCCCGAAGGGTCTCGTGCCCAGGATGAGATCGATTTGGTTTTCCAGATTAAATTAGTATGTTTGACATTTAGGACTAGTGTGATCAAACCCGTTCCACCACTTTTCCTAAATGATTATGTTCATCATTTGTTCACACTGCATTCTTGCCCCTACACCATTGCCCCCCACCCTGTGAGCAGCGGGCGCGGTATCTGGAACAGAGACTGCGCATGGATTCTTGATGCCCGGGACTGGCCAACTGGCACAGAAAATGCTGGGTAAGAAATCACAACTGCAGGTAACCTCGTGTCTCACTTATTCCAAAGGACACCCTCACAGAAGACCAAACCTCAAAGCTTTCCTTTCTTCATTAATCCAGATTCTGGCACATTTTGAAGGGATGCCCAGAAAATGGTGTCTTATTGGTCAACCCATTCAGAAACTTTGGTAGCACAGAGATAAGTAATGAGAAATTGGCTAATGCCTGCTGATATAAGACCTACTTGTATGATAGCGTCTTTCCAGATGCAGTAAGGTGTCAAGACTTGTAAGCAAGGCAGATTCCAACGCTGCAGGACGAGCCCCTGGAGCTGGTCCCAGTCTGGTCCCTGCACAATCATACAGAATGACCACAGACAGTGTGAGCTTTGACTCTGACAAGATTAAACAGTATTTTTGATAAGCTTTGCCGACCATATTTCCAGCAAGAGCCAGTTTATATATCGAGTATACTCCAGTCAACCAAAAAGTTGAAGTTGCTTTATACATAGAACATTTCGAGTTTAAAGAGAATGAATCTTAATCACTACTGTAAGTGCATTTTTGAGTAAGTGTATCAACTTGACTGTGTAATACTTTCTTGCTCAACAATCATAACACCTTCGCAAAGAAAATTACATGCAGTCTCTCTCTACAGAGACCCATCTGCAAAAGACTTGCTTCTAAAAAAGAGAAAACTAATGATTGGCTGTGTGGAATACAATCATAGAATAATGTCATTTTGAGCGTCATCTAGCCCAACACCCTTAACTTACCCATGAGATCACCAAGGCATCAACCCCCGGAGAGGGCGTAATGATGGGACTCAGGACTTGGGTTCTCTGGATTTCGGACCAGACGTCTTGTCCATCGGGTCATCTGGGAAAACCATGGCTGGCTGACCCTCACCGGCCCTCCCATGAGGACGGTGCCGAACCAGGAGGGGGATGTCTGTGGTCCAGCCACTGGAGGTACCGGCGTCGCCGTAGGTTCAACGCTCCTCCAAGTGAACTCCTAGATTGTCCATGCTGATGCTGCCTGGAGAACAACACAATACAAGTAACCGAGGGCCAAATAGTGATACTGAAGGCAGCAGGTGTGAAGGAAACGTGAGGCAGCTGTGTCATCGCCGTGACCCCCAAAAACTGCCCTGGGTCTATGCGAACGTACACTGATACAGGCCCAGAGCAGGATCCGAAGTGAAACAAGAATACCACCACGCACTTGCCAAGCCCCCGCCCCGAAGCAACAACAAGGCAGGCTGCAGGCCGTAGGGGTCGCATCTGTGCACCGGCGTTGGAGGGAGGGAACAAAGTCCAGTTGGGGACGCACAGAGTGCCGTCCGTCCGGTAGTCACCGCCGCGCAGTGGAGGTAATGGCGGCGGGCACTGTCTCCTCTGTGGTTTATTTTTTACCTCGCATTTCTGGTTTTTTAATACTAATGATGTTCACACACTACTTTTCTAGTCATGCTCTAGTCCAAAGTGATGCGGTTGAAATATGTGATCTAAAGAAGTCGATTCTATTTCTATCTCCGTCCCTATTAACTGTATGGACTGGGATTAGAAATTTATTATTTGTTTTGCCTTAGTAATTGCTTCTGGAGAACCCAGGAAATTAAATAACTTTAGCTTTTAACTTCCGTTTCCTCCGCAACCATTAGTGAGTTCTATACACGCAAGGATTGTTTCTGTGAAATTGGGCTGAATGGCTTTTAAAGTCATTAAATATGATTAAAATGGCTATTCTGGGTTATTAACAAATGCCTTCAAAATCTTTAATGTTGAACTAAGAGTTATAAGTTGTCCCTTCTCTGTGCAATTCAACAGCCCGCCCCGGCAGCAGCAAATTCAGCCAAATGCACATGTAACAGCACCGCTGAGGAGACACTGTGTTATTTGCATGTAGACTGAAAACTTTAACGTATAAGCAAACTCCCTCGATGTGATGACAAGCTCACCGTGTCAGTGTCTCCCTGTGTCTCAGGCGGGGTCTCAACTGCGAGGCTGGGGTCGCCTGCCTTATCACCTTCCGCTGCACCATGAAAACGTCAATGCCACCTTGCCCAGGTGACGTGGCTGCTCTTACGAGATCCCTGCACTGAGGGTCTCCTGGGCTTTCAGAGGCTTTGACTCCGACAGAACCACGAGGCGATTATTAAGCGCAGCGATGACTGTTATTAGTTCTAATATACTTCCTCTTAAATTGGATAAGAAGTCCCCAGGAGCTGATTATTAAGAGCACTGAATTGGGACTCAGCTAATCTAAATTCCATTACTCTCCCGGTCCTTATTAAATGTATGGACTTGGATTAGAAACTTATTTTTTCTTTTCCGCCACAGTAATTGCTTCTGCAGAGCCAATGGAATCAAATGACCTGAGCGTTTCGTTCCATTTCCCACACAGCCGTCACTGAGTTCTACGTGTGCGAGGGTTGTTTTTGAGGAATTAGACTGAGTGGTTATTAAAGTGATTAAATATGATTAGAACGGGATCTAATAAAGTTATTTTCTGCGTCTAACCTTTTCCCGAGTATCTATTGTGAGTCTGTAGATAGTATGTATTAGCCTATTTTTGAATGCTTTATGTTCTGGTTCTTTTTGTGTGTGTTTGTTTGTTTCCGTCTTTTGCAATGAATGTACAAGCTGACACTCGTTTAGAAAAAGGCTCAATTTCAGTCAGTTTAAACTTTACTTTGCAGTAAAACCCGTCTGTCAATGGGTCACCGCCACTCACTGCAATTTGCTCCTACGTGACCTTCAAGTGATCTGCTTTTGCCCAGTATCAAAATTTCTCCGCACACCCTAGATGTGCAAACTTGGAATACAGTTCTTCTGTCAAACCGCCTCTCTCCCGCACCCAGTGCTTCCTCTGCTCTGCCACCGGCTTGCGCGGCGCTGTCCATCGTCCTGACATGGTCCCCACGCGGTGCGCACGGACGGCAGCCACATTCCCCAGCAGAAGGCATTTCTCCAGTTACTACCCCACTCAGAAGCTTCACAGAATCCACCACACATAAAATTTATTTAACTTTGTTCATGCGTGGCACATGGTGGTGGAGACAAAGCAAGGTGGATGGCTTTTCCTCAGTCGCCCCCTTCAGCGTGCACCCCCATGGCTGTCGCACTGTCTTCCGGTTTTCCGGTGCTCGGACTTCCGGTGCTCGGACTCTGCTCCGCCTCTTGGCCTGCACGCCTGGCTCACTGCTGTCCTCCCATCATGCCTTGCACGCACCTGGAGGTTCCCTTGATGTGTGCATGCGTATTCATCATAGATGGTGTTCACTTCAGATGGTTAAGTGCTGGGGAAAATGTATGTTGTCGTGGCACAATTCAGACTACAGTTCAGATAGTGCAGGAATGTTGGGTTCAGGGTTCAGGTAACCTGCCCACCACAGTCTTCACGCCAAATGTGAACTGCGTTCGCTGAATTCACGTGGCTCTTTTTAGTAGTTTAGCGGAAACTACAAAAATAAACAGAACAGAACGCACTCACTCTGCATCGCAAAGAGTACCTGCAGTTTCACAAACAGGGGACCTAGAGATGGAGACATGCCTGTGCACAGAAAGCTTAAATCTGAGATGAAGAACGTGATTATAAGGCGGAGACCAGGTTTTCAAAATATTAACAGGAAGCATACCTGCATAATTCATATAGAGACAGAACTATCGTAATTTATGTAGATATGTAATGATCATAATTTCACAAGACAGACCTGCCATTCCCTGAACTAGAAGTGTCCGAGGCAAATGTGGTTTAACTTGCCCTCACGCTCACCTGTGTCCTTGGCCAGCTCGTCCTCTCGTCTGCGTCCCCCTGACGTGTGCCCCACTCCACTGCACGCCCTGCATGCTGGGCTCAGGGCTGCCACACAGCTGAAATTCAGGGTGCAAATGACAATCTTTGTTATCCATTTACAAAACTCAAATTATTAATTTCTATATAAAAACCAACATAAATAGGGATTCAAAGCAACAAGGACTTCTCAGTAGGGTGGCTTCGGGTAAATATGGTGACCTCGCTCTGTCTCAGATCGCCGGCTGTATGACAGGCTTCACATCTTCTCTCAAGACCAGACGAGCCACATACTGCACATAACTTGGTTTGCAGAGACCCGGGCTCGCAGAGCGCACTGAGTAAACACAGTTCTTTGTAAGGGCGCTCGTATCCCTTAGGAGGAGATTTGCCCATGGTGTCATTTGAGTTGTGCTCTACAACAATGTGTACATTTCAACATCATCTGATGCATCTGGCTGCTAATCGCCTGGTGTGGTTATTACAGAACAGACCCAGGACTGGCGGGGGGATGATATACTGTTACTGAATGAACCCACCCTTGTGCTCTGGGGGTCCCCCACCCCTGTACTAGTTTTGCCTTGCCCACCTCCAGGAAAAGACATCTCTCAATGCCAGATATAGGTGAAAAGGAAAGGGATTATTTATTTAAAGAGTTATATAGACTTAAGAGTAATAATTTAATGTCTTCATTGAGATCCCAAAGTCCTTTAGAATACCCACAAATGTACAGTCCTTCCTTCCCTCTCTGTCCAGTCCCAGGTACCGCACCTCAGAAAAAGAAATAGAAGTCCGTGGTTCTTCTCTGCCCAAGCTGCATGTGCCCGGAAAGACCCCCCATGGCTGCTGCACCTGGGTTTAAATCCCAGCGCCAATCTTCCTCTGCTGCACCATTTCCGGCTCCTCCCAAATTTGGCCACAGCTGCCAGCATTCCCATAGTTTTCCAGCTTTCCTGGGCTGCCATAGTACGTCCGGGCAGGTGTGGCCCTGTGGTGTGGAGCCAATCATCTCCAAGCTCTTACGCAGGCTCTGTAACCAGGGGGAGTTGCCTCCCAGTTCCATACATCATGGGTTGAAGTCACTCCCATCCCCTTGGCTCAAAGCATTGCCACAGCTGTTTAATATATCCATGAAACCAGTTAAAGGTTATAGATATGTTAAAGGACTATTCTAGAGGTTACCTGCAAAACTGTTGCTATGCAAAACAACTCTCAATGGCCCTGCTCCCTGTGTCTCAGCCTCCAGCTCAGACCTGTGGGGGTGAGGACATCATATATATATAACTATAACTATAACTATAACTATAACTATAACTATAACTATATATATATATATATACATATATATATATATATATATTTCTGGACCCCATTACAAATCCCTATTTGGGGCTCCCCCTTGGCCACACCCTGTTATATGGTTACTCCTCCCCTCCCTGTGTGGCGCCATGTTTTATAGAAAGCCACATAGTTTAAGACAGACACAACTTCAAAGTATCTTTCCAGTGTGCTATAGTTGCTTCTTTATCACATTGTGAGAAATAATTTTACATTTTCAAAAAGTGTTATGGCCTATTTATGTCTCTGTGATAAGAAGTATTGGTTAGCATATTAACAGGAGGTCAAGTGGAAGTAGACACGTGCTATTACAATAATACAAATAAAAGATGAGTTTTCTGCTACACAGAAAGTGTGATAAAACCCAGAGCAAGTAAGGCCATCGTTGTACCACAACTCAGGGTCATTTTAATACAGGGTTTCTACAGTATAGGTACAAAAATCTATACATTACAGGTTGTTCTGCAAGTGATTATTATGTCAATGTGATTTTTAATGATGTGTTTGACAGTATTTGGTCATAATTTCAATATAATATTGCTATAAATACAATGTGTGTGTGTAAAGTACGCTGGTCACATGGAGAACTTGGGCCTGGAGGCTCACCCTCAGGAGAAATTTTTAGCTGAGCAGCGCCCCCCACTGGTGCAGCCCCAGCGTCTTGGTGCGCGCTCCTGGGAACCAAGGGACCCAAATTTCAGTTCCAAATCTCTCTCTTTTTTAAAATTATACCTAAAAATATGACCCTTTGGAAGTCTCAGACCACTGTTCTCGGTTGGGCTTCCAAAGGACGCACGGTTGTAGGGGGGTCCATTCATGACACTGAGGCTGGAAACTTCAAACTATTCCTGCAGCGAGTGACGACTTAACTGCGTCATCTCATCGTCGCGAGACGCTTGGAAAGAAACCCGGGGCGGTGGGAAGCCCGTCCGGGCCTCCGCCGGGCAGCTAGTGGACGGCAGGATGGGGTGCGTCCTTCCTCATCTGCGCTGCCAGAGACCTCCTTCCCGCGGGTTTAAGCAGGCACCTTGGAATGCTAACCACTCTCTAGCATTGTGTGTGAAGGCTCCCCCCCCAACAAGTCTAAAGAAAGCCAAGCTACTATTCTGTTGCTTAAGGGGCGATAGTCTCTTATACATGTAGGGAAATGATTTCCATTTAGAAAAGAGTCGACTGCTTATGTGTGGGCAATTACTGCTCTTTACTATTTCATTAACGCCCGATGTTAAGTGTATGTATAATTTGATTACAAATTGATTAGAAAAAGATTTTCATCCAGCCTCCTTGAGCATTTTGTGTTAAAATATAGGACCATTTGGGGGAGGATTCTTTCCCAGGCAATTTCCTTGTTTAAATTGGGCTATGAAATTAGATTATTTAATAGCAATGCAATAAAGCCGGACGCAGCCTCCAAGGTGCTGCCGCAGGTCGCAGCGCGCCTGCGTCCCCTGAAAACGCTGCAAGGTGAGTCTGCAAGGCGAGTCTGCCAGGCTTTGCATCCCTGGATCCACAAAAGGAGACATGAAGGAGTGAAATTGAGCAGTTTTATTTTGAAGTCAGTGGCTAGAGCCTGAGTGTTGAGATTCTTTGTGAGGAAGGGCTTTTGTGCTGAGGTCGGTTGTAATGACCCACATGCAAAACCCAGCGCTCTGTCACCGCAGCTCCAAGCTGACGGTGTATTAAAATCACCAGGCCAGCCTCTTAATCAGCTGGTCTTTCCCCAGCATTGTTTACATTCTTGTATTTGCAGATCCTTCTATGTCATGAAGATTTGGTGGTGCTCGCTTTAAATGTTTTTGAAAATCCGTCTTTACTAGAGTATTTTAATCCATTCGCATTTATTGTAGACTTCAGGTTTTGCTTCATCCTTTTCTTTCCTGTAGTGAACCCTGCATTATTCCTGGTTTATTGTTTTTTCTTGCAAGAATTTATTCTCTAGAGAGTTTTAAAAGGGGATCTATAGAAAGCAAAATGTCTTTATTTTTATATCTCTGAAAATGTTCTATCAGTCTCATACTTAAAAGTTTGGTATGGATAGAAGTCTAGATAAGGCTTATTTCCTCTTATAATGTAAAGCTATTTCTGTGTCCTGTATTTACGCCCACCTCCCTGATAAGCAGTCCGGCACAAGCCTGGCCGTTATTTATTCCTACATAATCTCTGATTCTATCTTTGAAGACTTTCAAGGTTTTGTTTTTTGTTTTAATACTTACTGCTGGAAAAATGTCGCTGCGCTGCGCCTCGGCATGTTCTTGTAGAAGTTTGTGCGTGTGTTTGTGCAAGGAGTTCCTTTGCTTCTTTTCATCCCGCTCATTCAGAGGGCCCTTTCAATCTTACCCCTTATGTTACCTCTAATTTCTAATAGGTTTTATTAATGTTCCCTCTTTCTGCTCCTTTGTGTGACAATGATCAATTTAATTCTCGGCTCCAACGTCACCCGTCCTTGGCCGCTTTGCAAACATACAGCGGGGTTCTTTCTTTCGTTTTCCTTTGCTGGCTGGCCGATGCTAAGCTTTGTCAGTAGAGGGCGCTGCAGGAACGTCGGAGGACAAGGCCTTTCTCCTCCTGGGTCCGGGGTATTCTCGTCAGTCCCAGGAAGCCAGCGTCACCTGGCGTCTTCTCCTGGCAGCTGCTGACAGCACCCTCTCAGGCAGCTTTGAGGCAGGGTGCCACCAGCAAGGCACCCCTGTGGCCAGCTATCCCAACACAGGGCGTCAGGCGACGTTGCAGTGGCGCCCTAAGGCTGGGTAGAGGCTTGTGACTTGCCTGTCCTGGCTCTCCCCTCCACGCTGTAGTGCCAGCGTCTGTGCGCCTCCCCTTGGGTGCCTCCCCAGACACCTCCTGGGCGGTTTTCACTGAACCTGGGGGACAGCTGCTCTTGGGGAGGTACCCCTGGGATTCCAGGGGGAGGTCTGCAGAGTTGCACCCCGACCACTTCCCTAGCATCCAGTGTCTACACCGCCCCCTACCGGTGAGGTCTGGGTCTTGGCCCTGGGGGCACGGGGGTTACTCCATGGGCCTCCTGCGCCTGTATTCCTTGCTGGGCTGTCCTCTGTCGTTTCAGTTTGCTGGGCTGTCCTCTGTCGTTTCAGTTTGCTGGGCTGTCCTCTGTCGTTTCAGTTCCCTGTCAATAAGTCTTCATATCAACATTCACGTTACCGTGTGGTTTCTCTCTTCTTACTGGATTCTAAGGCAGAAGAAGCTTTGGGGGCGGTCCTTTAAGACTGGCCATGAAGACAGAGTGGTGGGAACGGTCTGGTTTTGTGCTCCGAGCCGTGAATGCAGGACTGAACTCTCCGGGAAGCAGAAAGCCGGTGATCCGTACGTTGGCATCAGAATGAATCAAGTTATCAGCTAAGGTTGCTTGTGACGAAGGGACCGCGGCGGCTAATGCCTGGGGACTCCGAGTGGCTGGCGCGCTGGTGTGTTACTGCAGCGGAGATGACGACAGGCAGTGTGGGAGGGGTTATTTTTGAGTGCACTTCGGCAGGTGCAAACGGCCAATGACAAATTCGTGTTTCTGAGTGTCAGCTTGAGCCCAGGTCAGAGAGATGGGGAACGTCCCTCTCATCCCTGGACAACCCCCTTCCTTACTCTCCCCAAAGGGCTGCTGTTGCTAAAACGAAACCCAAACGCAATCACGTGGGGGGCAGGAACGCAATGGTACTCGCATTCGGTCTTGCCAACATTATCCTGCGGAAGACAGAGACCCTTGGAGGAAGAATAAAACCCCGAATTTTGGCTCGGGGACGCACGACTTGTTTGAAACCGAAGGAACCGACAGCGTTGTGCCCCCACGTCATTGTTTGTCTCCCTGGCCAGCAGCAGTGGCTGGTCTTCCGTGTGGGAGTCCTGGGGTCACTCCCCCTGGGATCACTTCCTGTGGGCAGGTGCCTCGCGAGGATGCCAGCCAGTAGCGCGGCGCCGCGTTCAGGTCCTGCAGCCTCAGGCCACGGGGGAAGGAGGTAACTCTGAGAACAGCTGACTGAGGTCACTGTCCCCCCGGGTGCCACTGGGGGGGGGCAGGGCGCTCTGATGGCGCGCTTGGTGGGTCGTTTGGCTGAAACGTGGGCTCCAGGCGACCCTCACTGTGTGAGAGTCCGACAGCCCGAGCCTCCGTGGTTGATGCACAGGGGCGACCAGGAGGGAGGCGGGGCTGGATTTACAAAGTTAGAGCTCAGCCGAGTTTTGCCTTAAGAGAGCAACCTTCAATACAAGGGCACAAAAGGGTCGAAAGTCTAAGCACCATGCCATACACCTAAAACAAATGCAAAATAATATTGGATGTAAACTGTAAGTGAAAAAGTTAAATTAAAAAAACACGTCACTGGAATACCAATTAGAGTAAATAAAGTGATTTTGATAATAAAAATATAAAATAAAAGATATATTATGCACATATAATCAAAGGAAAGCTTAGGTACCCCACTGCTGTCAGTCACAGCAGACTTGAAAGCCAGAGGCTTCACAAGCGGTTGATCTTGCGAAACGACAAAATGGTCAGTTCGCCGAGAAAATAAACGTTCCTTACTTTAGGTGATTCTGACATAACTTTAAAGGACACGGAGTCTGAAAATGAGTGAGTGAACAGAAGCACACAACTCACAGTAGAAGATCTTGATTGCTTTGTGTCAGCGATCTGTAGATCTGCACAGGTGGTACTCAGAGCCGTGATGACTTGAACCACACGGTGACGAACACACTCTCACCAACACGCGTGACACACTGAGCCCCACACTGCAGATGCAGCCCCGTCCAGTGGCCCTCGAACACGTTTTCCAAGTTGAGTGGATGTGAGACCGCAAAGTTAACTTCAATGAATTCCAAAACTGTTTAAAACAGTGAAATAATTTAAAAGTAATTATGAGAAAAGCAACGATTACAGGAAGAGAACTAAAGGAAATAAGTAACTTGATGGGAAATAAAGGAACAAAAACGCTTTATGGGAACAGGACGCACCCTAAGATGCACTATGACCTTAAACAACTGACCTTGTCTTGTTCGGGACATTTCCCGACGATTATCAGTGCAGGAGGCAAATGCATGTCCTGGGCGTGGGGACACTTTATGTAATCATTTCTATGTAAATCCTGCTTTGGGGGTTTTTAATTTTAGGAGTCAGGCTAAGGACAAAACATAAATTGCAGTATGGTTACAAGGTTAAATGCTAACTTTCATGACATAAAAGCAAACCACAGCTAATGAAAGATATAATAATGAAAGGAGGAGGAAAGACAAAAATCATTAAGGGGATATCAACATTTCCTCAATAGTAATACTAAGAAAAACAAAGTTTTTAAAGTGAATTTATCACATTGAAGAAAATAATAGAAGAAACAAAGTGATATAAATTACATTGGTAAAATAAGGAGTAAAGAAGTAATGTAGTTAGCTAAACTTCTTTTATATTATAAAATAATAAATGTCAATTCAATAAAGGATTTAATATAAGCTGGTTATAATAGTTATGAAAAAAACTCCAGAAAAAATCCAAACAGAAACTGTGAAACGAAGCAACCCTCTGGGGGCGTGGCCAGTGCTGAAGAGGGAGGGAGGGAAACACGGTTTTTCTGCACCCACTGTGCATCCGCGGTGTGACTTGTTCTTGCGTGTGTGGCACTGTGAACAGCACAGCGATTCTAAAAAATGTGTAAAAATATGGCAGTTTTGGGAGTCAGATAAGTGATGGCTTCTGAGGGTGCAAGGGGCGTTGATTAAAAAGCAGTGCGAGGGAACTTTCTGCAGCGATAGAAAAGTTCTGTGAATTGATGTGGGTAGCAGGTGTGTAGGTCTATACGCATCTCGAATGCCGCTGAGCTGAATACAAGATTGTCTTGCTTAATTTCAGGTAAAGTATACTGCGATAAATAAAATAAACAAGAAAATCAGTAGGCAGAATGTCTTGTGCTCACTGGGTATTGATTTGATGGCATGTATATGGGACACTCCACAAACACTTAATATTACCAACCCAGTGATGGATGGCAGAGTCTACAGCAAGCCAGAGGCAGGCGATATTACTGCTGTGTGTATCTGGGAGGGTCCATGCACCTGCTCGTAAAGGAAATCTACAAACAACGACGTGAATGTTTGGTTCCTCCCACTTTCTGGTGTCGTCCCTGCACCAGGAGCCCGGTGGCCTATTTCTGTTACCTTCTGTTACCTTCTAGGTCCTGGCCAAAAATGGCTGCCTCAGCTCTAAATTTTGCCCCTGTATTCAAATCAAGGAGAAAAGAGGAAAGCCCGCCCATTGTATTAGGAAACTGGGTGTTTTCTGAAGTCCTAGAATGTATTTCCCTTTACAAAGGAAGTCGGCACACATGGCTTTGAGCTGGGGTGATGGGAGGTGGGGACAGGAATGGCTGTGCTGTTAGCAAACTGACCGCACCAGCTACAGTGCGTGACATTTGCTCACGTGATAGTGTCTGTTCCGCCAAACGAATTTCAGTCCTTTGCTGCGTGCGTGCTCACCGTACTTATCTCCTCACGGAAGTCCGAATCCTTGGTGGGAAGGGCTGTGCCACATGCTTCGTTTGCTGTTTCCTGTACACGTACAAAAACACCTGTGTACATCCTTGACGAACTAGTTTTCATGGAGATAGGCTTTCAAAAGACACTGACAACAATTCTAACTGAAGACCTATCAGGTGCCTTCCAGTCCCCATGGAGTCCATGGAGCGTGGGCAGCGCCCTGTGGGCTAGGAGGTGCTTTGGACATCCCCAGCTGGGAGGGGAGGCAGAGGCGGCACACTCGAGACCAAAGAACACTTTGTCACAAGTTTCACAGTTAGACGGCGTGTGAGTTTCTTTCCAACTCTGAGGTTTCTATGAAAAATTTTTGTGAATTTTTTTCTTGAAAGAGAGCAATGTAATCTGCAGTCTGACATGTTGGCGTTCTCATTTTTCAATTATGGAGACCCGACTTCAAGAAATATAATGTCTTATGTCAAATAAAAAATGAATTCTGACCATCTATTTTCCACACCAGGCAATGGACTGACAGAAGAGAAAATTAAATGTGACATGCTTAGGAAGGCAACACGAAAGCTCAGCTGATGTAGAATCACGAGCCTGTCTCCAATGGGGGACCAGGCGCGAACGGAGAATTCTCTGCATTCCGCGCGCTGCAGATTTTCGCGCTGATGATACGTCTTCATTAAATATACCATGAAGTTAGCACACTATCATTTTGATGTATGTATCCTAATTACTAGGGATGAATTCTAAGAGTGTGAGCCAGGCAAGTTCCCCCAGGATTAAAATAGCCCATAGCTACCAGTCCTTGCCATCAGTAACGGCTTCGGAAGAGATCCAATATCCATCCACTACCGTTTAACACAGTTTTAATGGGCTGATGTGTGGGACGAGCGTTCATGGTCGTCTCCTCAGCCTTGAGCTATACTTAGAATATGCAGGCAAAGTAGCTCGCGACGTGGTCAGGCTATGCATTTGTGCTAAACTGGCCAGCTGTATTAATTAGTGCAATTTATCACGGTGAGCGGGCCTTTGGAGGTGACTCACACTGACCCTGAAGAGGAGGCGCATGCAGCAGACACCTCTGCGCTGGGCAGGGTCAGACGCCCCAGGAGGCGCCCCGAGAGGGTTACACTGATCCCAACCGTCTTCCATCATGTGTCCCTGAAATGTACGTTATTCTACTAGGGCTGTTCGTCTGAACATAACACAATGGAGATATTTTTTTGATCAATAAACATCTCACCCTTTGATTGTTATAAAATTGCTGTTCATAAAGCTAAGTTGCTTTTTCTAAAGGATTCAAAACCATTGCGGGCAAAAAGCATCGTGGGCAATCAACCTGAAAAGGCTTTTGAACATATTAGAGGTGACATAACTGAACGATGCCTTTGTAAGTGCCTAGCATTTATGTACAATAGTTCGCTATTATTGGTAATGTTTTTGTATTTAGATCAAAATGCAATGGTAGCTTTCAAAGAAAGAATATGATTTCTGATACAGGAAATTTCTAGCATGTTCAGACTGTCTTTTCACATTATAGATAGGACACCTCCACTTTTTGAATCACTCGTGGTATCTGGTTCCAAATTCTGCATGTAAATGTCGTGTCTGTATTCAAATTTGTGAAGCTAATTAGAAGATATAGTGTTCAGTGTCATCCGAAGTGTTCCAGAATTAGCTAGACTCTATGATACTGGTAAGACTTACAATTACCTAAGAAAAAGTTTTCTTAAAAATATATTTTATTGATCATGCTCTTACAGTTGTCCCACTTCCCCCCTTTTATTCCCTTCTCCCTGCACCCCCCTCCCACCCACATTCTCCCCCTTTAGTTCATGTCCATGGGTCATACACGTAAGTTCTTTGGCTTCCACATCTCCTACACTATTCTTAACCTCCCCCTATTTTCTACTTGCCATTTATGCCTATTCCCTGTACCTTTTCCTCCATCCCCCTCTTCACCGATAACCCTCCACGTGATCTCCATTTCTGTGATTCTGTTCCTGTTCTAGTTGTTTGCTTAGTTTGTTTCTGTTTTGTTTTTTGTTTAGGTTCGGTTGTTGAAAGTTGTGAGTTTGCTGTCATTTTACTGTTCCTATTTTTTATTTTCTTTTTCTTAGGTAAGTCCCTTTAACATTTCATATAATAAGGGCTTTGGTAATGATGGACTCCTGTAACTTGGCCTTATCTGGGAAGCACTGTATCTGCCCTTCCATTCTAAATAACAGCTTTGCTGGATAGAGTCATCTTGGATGTAGGTCCTTGCCTTTCATGACTTTGAATACTTCTTCCAAGTCCCTTCTTGCCTGTAAGATTTCTTTTGAGAAATCAGCTCATAGTCTAATGGGAACTCCTTTGAAAATCACTGTCTCCTTTTCTCTGGGTACTTTTAAGATTCTCTCCTTATCTTTAATCTTGGCTAATGTAATTATGATGTGGCTTGGCATGCACTTCCTTGGTTCACTTGTTTGGGACTCTCTGAGCTTCCTGGACTTCCTGGAAGTCTATTTTCTTTGCCAGATTGGGGAAGTTCTTCTTCATTATTTTTCCAAATAAGTTTTCCCTTTTTTGCTCTTCCTCTTCTCCTACTGGCACCCCTATGATTCAGATGTTGGAATGTTTAAAGTTGTTCTAGAGGTTCCTAAGCCTCTCCTCATTTTTTGAATTCTTGTTTCTTCATTCTGTTCTGCTTGACTGTTTATTTCTTCCTTCTGGTCCAAACTGTTGATTTGAGTTCCGGTTTCTTCCCATCACTGTTGGTTCCCTGTACATTTTCTGTTATTTTGCTTTTCATAGCCTTCACCTTTTCCTTTATTTTGCAGTCATACTCAACTGTTTCTGTGAGCATCCTGATCATCAGTGTTTTGAACTGTGCATCTGATGGGTTGGCTATCTCTTCATCACTTAGTTGTGTTTTTTGGAGCTTTTGATCTGTTCTTTGTCTCTACAAGTCTGTTCTGTAATAAGGGGCAGAACCTTAGGTATTCACCAAAGCAGGGCAAACCATGTAGCTGCATTTTGGTGCTGTAAATGGGAGAGGGGTCCGAGAGGGAACAATGCTACTGGCTCAGCTCTTGTCTGGCTTTCAGTCACTCCCCCACTACCCATCAGCAAATTGGACCCTTCTGGTGCTGATTCCTCAGTGGGAGGGTTTGTGTATATTCTAGGACCCTATGGGTCTCTCCAGTGAACTCTCCTGTGAGGCTGGGAGTTTCTCCCACCACTGCAACCCCCCAACAGGTTTTTTCAGTCAGAGGGTTTAAGGCTTTATTTCCCTGCACTGGAATCCTGGGTTGCACAATTTGTCTCGCTTCCCAGTTGTTCCTCCTGGTTTATCTGCATGCAAATGTAGAACCATCCACTCCGCCAGTTGCTGCTTTGCTGGGAGTCATCCCCACCCAGCTGCCCATCTGCACCCCTCCTACTGGTCTTGATGAATGTTTCTTCTTTAACTCCTTGGTTGTCGGACTTCCACACAGGTAGTTTTCTGTCAGTTCTGGTATTTTCTGTCATTTCTGGTTGTTTTTGTTTTTAAATTTGTTGTCCTTCTTTTGGTTGTACAAGGAGGCACAGTGTGTCTACCTATAGCTCCATCTTGGTTGGAAGTCTGAGAAAAGGTTTTTGTTTGTTTGTTTGTTTGTTTTAAAAGATTTTATTTATTTATTTATTTTTAGAGAGGGAAGGGAGAGATATATATATAGAGAGAGAGAGAAACATCAGTGTGCGGTTGCTGGGGATTATGGCCTGCAACCCAGGCATGTACCCTGGCTGGGAATCGAACCTGCGACACTTTGGTTCGCAGCCCACACTCAATCCACTGAGCTATGCCAGCCAGGGCTGAAAAGGTTTTTAATAAATGCTAAATGTAATGAAATTTTAAGATATAGAGTATAGGGGTTGTAAAAAAAGTTTAAAAATATTATCAAGGAACAATTTAAAGCTATTTAAGCAGAATATAATACATTTACTACATAATTATTTTTATTGAGATATAATTGACATATAACATTATATTCATTTCAGATCTACAACATAATTCAATATTTGTATATATTGAGAAATGATCATTACAATTAAGTCTAGTTAAGGTCCATCAGCATATATAGTTACAATTTTTTCCTGCAATGAGAAATTTTAATGTCTAGTCTTTTATCATCTCCAACTCCATGTGTGTGTGCTTTTTAAGAGTCCTATTCTTTTTTCTTTAAGATTTTATTTATTTATTTTTAGAGAGAGGGGAAGGGAGGGCAAAAGAAAAGGAGAGAAACATCAATGTGTGGTTGCCTCTCATGTGGCCCCCATTGGGGACCTGGCCCACAACCCAGGCCTGTGCCCTGACTGGGAATCAAACCTGCAGCCCTTTGGTTCTCAGGCCAGCACTCAATCCACTGAGCCACACCAGCCAGGCTCCATGGGTGTTTTTAATCTAAGTTTTATGTTTTTTGAATTTATTATTTTCAAAAAATCAGTTTTTATATTTATTAATCAGGTCTATTGTGTTTTTTCTTCAAATAATTCTTGTTTGAATTTTATTAATTTCTTCATTCTCCCATTAGATTTACTATATTGGGTAGGCTTTTATCTTCATAACTTGACTATAGCATTCAATTATTTTCAGTCTTTTTGTTTTATTATAAATGCATGTCAAGCGATGTATTTTAAATTTTCTAGTGTTTATTATACGATGACATTGTGGCTAGAAAATATGTCCTTATGAAATTTTTTTTATTTACTAGGACTCTTTGCAGCCTAGTATACACTTTGGATGACTTTATAAGACATTCGTATTCTGTGTATTGTGCACCATACCAGTAGCCCAGGTCCTCCCTCCTTTGTGTCAGTTTGTTATTAGAGAGGAGTGTGCGAATGCCCGTAAGGATGAAGAATCGATTATTTAGATGCAGCTATATACTCCTGTCTCCTTCTCCTTTCTCTGCTCTCCCTTTCACAGTCTAGGAACACTTCAAGCTCCACCCTCTCGCTGTCTTTCCTAAGCTAGAACCTCCCTCCAGCCCCAGCACCCACTTTGGCTTGGACAGCCGTGTGGGGAGTCTGGTTTGTTGAAGCAGCTCTTCCATACCTGCTGCTCAGTACAAGTGGGGGCCACAGACCCGCTCTTTCTGCTGAGCTAATGCAGGTTTTCAGAGTGTGTGATCTCCGAGCAATTCTCCAAAGGCTCCCTCTCCCCTCGGCTCCTTCGTTGACTCCTCATTTCACTTAGCTCTTCGGGGCTTCACTGCCTTGTCCTCCTGGGGATTTTCTGAGCAATAGCTTCTACATTTCTATTCTTCCCCCAGCCTGGTTATGCTTCCTCTACCTTTAAGAAGTCACTCAGAATTTCTAGTTTGCAGCCCTGGCTGGTGTAGCTCAGTGGATTAAGCGCGGGCTGCGAACCAAAGCATCGCAGGTTTGGTTCCCAGTCAGGGTACATGCCTGGGTTGCAGGCCATAACCCCCAGCAACCGCACATTGATGTTTCTCTCTCTCTCTTTCCCTCCCTTCCCTCTCTAAAAATAAATAAATAAAATCTAAAAAAAAAGAATTTCTAGTTTGCTGTTTATACTCTCTCTTTTTCCAGTATGTTTCCAATTATTTCAAGGGATTTGGAATAGAAATGTAAGTATACATGGCTATTGAAATATTACTATCTTCATAAAATATACTGTCCACCAAATATCTTTAAAAAATGTAATCACTTACATCTATTTTCCTTGCTGTGTGAGATGCTGGTAAGGTTTAGAGTTATGTATATGTGTAAGAGTCTAATATGATTTAAACTATTAAAATAACATGCACAAATACCAAAAAAAAGGGAAAAAACAGACAATCCTTTTTATGTGCAAAAAGCAGTCTTGTTTTCAGATGTTGGAACTATGGATTTGATGCCAGCTGGAGATGAGGTTCAGATGATCCATTTCTTTTTCTAAGTTAGAAAGAAACATTTTATGCCACATTTTTATTGTTATCGCTCCCTTCAGGGCTTTGACTTGAGCTGGACTTTGGGAACACCAAAGCACAGTTCTTATAGACTCAAACTACTGAAATAAAAGTTTATAAATGCAAGTGACTGTTTTTACAAATGCAAAGACTTTGGACTGGGAAAAGGGGGTCAGGGGGTTAGGAACATCCACAATAGTATCAACAGTAAAAATTAAAATTGTAGTAAAAATTAAAATGGTTAGGAGAAAAGTCTTACCTCTGAAAAAACACGAGGTTTTGCGATAACAACACATTTGTTCCGAGCTCGAGGATATCGTAGTAAGAAAATAAACAAGTTTTAAAACTGAAGGACAGCCTTGGCTGGCATAGCTCAGTGGATTGAGCACAGGCTGCGAACCAAAGTGTCGCAGGTTCGATTCCCAGTCAGGGCACATGCCTGGGTTGCAGGCCACGCCCCCCAGCAACCGCACATTGATGTTTCTCTCTCTTTCTCTCTTCCTCTCTCCCTTCCCTCTCTAAAAATAAATAAATAAAATCTTTTAAAAAAACCTGAAGGACACCTACCAATTCTCCATCTCCAGACCATGATGCAGTCTTCTCACTGGCTCCCTGCTGCATGTCACCGTGTTAGCCACAGCAGCCCAGGCTCCGACCTGCTGGCATGAGGTCCCCTGCCTGGTGTGCAGGGGACTTCAGCTCACCTCCAACACACACCCGACTCTGCACCCTGGGTGTCCTTTCCAAAATACATGTCTGACCCTGCTGTCCGTGGGCGGGGAGACTCCAGGGCCTTCCCGAGCCCCTGGGACCAAGGCCCCAGTCCTCCGACAGGTGGCTGGCCTGCATGTGTGTGTGGGGACACGGCATCACGTAGCTCCTGCCTCCATGCTCTGCTCCCACGCGGTCCCGTCCTGGCCCCACCGGCTCTGTTTATGAGCAGAGACTTCTGTTTCTGCTAGCACTTGAAGCTCGTTACTTGGAAAAACCCACCCCCTTAGAACCAGGGGGATAAACATGTATAAGTGTATCTCAAATAGCACAGAACCTGGCAAAGTAGAGAGTCACAGAGCCGAAGTGTAAGGGAGGGCTGAAGCCCACAGAGCTTGTTGGCGCTCTGAACTTGGCTTTGCGGGGCTGCGGGGAGGTCGTGGGCTGGCCCAGGTGCGTCTGCAGACAATGCCCAGGTGTCGGGTGCTGTGCAGCTCATGCTCCTCAGGACGGGCAAGCTGCAGGTGCAGGTTCATCATTTTTCCCATCACGGTGGCTTCCTGTAGCTCCCCTTTGTAGCTCCAGTTACACACATAATTGCGTAATTCATGGCGCAGTTACGGATTTGCATCTCGTAAGAGCCACTGTCTTACCTCTTTGTGCTTACCACCCAGTGCCCTGCCCCTAGAACCCCCCTTCTGCACACAGCGGCATCGGGATGAGTATTTGCTGAACGAGTGAACGCACGTGTGAGTGAGTGTGTTCATTCGTCTCTAAACTCAGTCAGGGGTGTGTGTCCTTCAACACGGCACGAGAAACCTCATGAGAAAAATGAACGTAAAGAGGTCAAATAAGCCAGCAGATTCTAGTGGAAATTGTGTTGGCTTGGTTGGTGTCAGAGCCTGGGACCCGTTTTGCCATGGACTGGTATAAATCATATTTTATTTCCTGATTTTCTTTACCGTCCATATCCCATCCATCAGCAACTCCTGACAGCTCCAAAAGCAAAGACCAAAACTGAGTCTAACTGACTCAGTCTCGTCAGCTGCCACACTCGCCTCGTCACGGAGACCCGTGCGCACGACCTCGCCCCCTGGGGAGGCTAAGGAAAGGCCCCGTGTGGGGTCTGCATGGACCCCTGAAACTACTTGGTAAGGCGAAAGGCGCTTCGCAGATGGGATGCTGGAGTCGGGGGAGATCACTCTGGACTATCAGGAGGTCAACCCGAGGGATAAACAGAAAATGCGAAGCAGGGTCCGGGACTGAGGGGTGGGGCCAGCACCCGCCCTGGAAAAGGCCGGACGCTCCTCCCGAGCCCCCGGGGGCGGGGCGTGGCCCTGCCAGCACCCCAACTTGAGCCCAGTGAGACCGCTTCGGCCTCCCGGCTCTCGGCACTGCAAGACGGCAGGCTCGCCGGGTGAGCCGCCAGGCGCGTGTTCGCTTGTTCCCGCGGCGGCGTGGGAGCTCCTGCCCTTCCTCGCGGCCTTCTGCCTCCCGTTCTTCCCACGTCAGAATCCGGTGCCAGGCCAGAGCCAGAAGGGTCTTCCTCGCATCTTGATGAGATCGTTTTGCTCCCACACGTCGAGCGGGAACCCTCCACGTTCCTGTGGCCCCTCGAGGAGAATGCAAGCCCCTCGCCTTTGCGGCCACACCGGGCAGCGTGTTGCCCAGGCAGAGCGGCTCGCCCCCCACAGCTGTGCCCTAACCCGCCGCGCTGGACTTTCCGTCTCGCTCACAAGTCAGCCGCTTCCCGCCTGGCTCTCCGCCCGCGTCCTCCTCTTGGCATGGACTGGCCGTCCAGCTGGGCGCGGCTTGCTCATTGTCGCCACTCAGGACTCGGTGCAACATCACCTCCTCCGGGAAGCCCTCCCCGCATGACCCACAGCTTAGCGTCCTACCCTCCTCCTCCCCGGCCCGGGCCACACCGTCGCGTCTCTTTCCATTGTTTCATCCTGACGGCAGCTAGTGCCGTCTGCAATTAGGCTTTGATTCCTGGCTTCTGTCTCTTATTTTCTACCACCCACCTCCCAAAGTCCCAGCGCAGCGGGCCCTTCACCTGCTTTGCGCCCTGTTGCACTCACCAAAACCCACGCCGGTGCCAGACACGTTGCAGAGGCTCCGCCAACGTCGCTGAAATGATGCATGGGTTCGTGTTTTTGACACTTTCCCTCCTCCTTCCATTCTTCACATGCTGTATGTGGGCGGGTGCCCCTACAAGATTTTAGAGAGAAGAAAGCTGGTGGAGTCCTCTTGCGGGAGGGCAGCCCCAAAGTGCAGGCGTCCAGGCTACCCCGGCCCTGCGGGTGGACATCCCCCCCGCCCAGCCTTCTCCAGCCGGGCCCTCAGAGCCCTCGGGAACACCGCCCCTCACACCCCCAGGGCGCGAGGGTAGGAAAGATGAGATTCATCTTGGACGTCAGACGATTCGAACATTTCTGGAATCCCCCAAGTACGTTTGCTCTGTGTGCTGCCCGTTGCGCCCATCCTGCGTGTCCTGTGGCTCCACAGGACGCAGATAAACCCCCACTATTTCCGGAGCGACAGTCCGGATGAAGCATTGGCCGCCGCTCCGGGAACGGCCGAGGGCGCCCTCCGCTTCCAGGCAGAGCAGTTTGTAAATTGGAAACATATCAGCGACAATTATCGAGAAAGAGTTTTCAAAATGCTCTCCTTTCCGCGGAGCCTTAGCAATTCTTCTTTCGAAAAGACATTAACCAAAAGCACAGCTCTGAGGATGTCACTTGGGGCGTGCAATTGAATTCATTTATTTGTTTTATGGTAGCTTATAGTTTGTCACGGAGGAGACTCTCACTTTATTTTTTTGTCTGCTCATTTAGATAATGCTCCGATGGCCATAAATCGCAGCTCTGCCGATGGAGAGGCTGCTGGAGAATGCTCCTGTCCCCCGGGGGGTGCCCGGAGGGCTGGCTGGGCTCTCTGCCCACGTGACCCAGGTTACCTTCCATCCGGGCCCTCGGCTTCCCCTCCCGCACCGAGTCTCCCTCTCCAGGTAACGTCAGTGCGGGGCAATAAACTTCACAGGTGGAAAGAAGAGGAAACCCGTTACAAACGTGCTGGGAGAAAGCGTAGGACGTCCTTCTCAGCCGAGGCACATTTGGACGATCTCCATGACATGCCCCATCGTCTGACCAAGGCTTTGAGTGCGTCTGCTGGTTGGAGGTGAGGCGGCGGAGTTCTGCTGAGCGCTGCTCGCAGAGCCTGGATTCTCAGGACAGAGGAATATAAATACGGTTTCCTTAATACTTAGAACGTGGGTTGGACATGTAAATGTATTGAGACTCCCCCCTCCATACACACAAAATGGTTGCACCAAATCTAGAAACTGGAAATTCTTAGTCTTTTCCACAGCACCTCCTTTGTCCTGAAGCTACTTCCATCTCTCTGAACTACATAATAATACACACTATAGGCCTGTGTTATGCTCAAGATTATTAGCCAGGTGCTGGCAACCTGGTGACGAGTTCTGTCCACACTACTATTAAAAGCAACCTTCAGTGGCCGTGTGGTGAAGTGTTCCTGTGTAGGAAAGACTCTTCCCAAACATACAGGTTTAATATTTGTATCTCACTGCAGACATTTTTATTTTAAAAATGGAGATAACACCTGGCTATGTTTTAACAAAAAAAAATGTGCCTTTGTTTCTGAGTTCTTTTCCCCCCTTAAAGGTCAATACAACTTTTATATTACCTGGAGTTAATCATGAAGCCTTTCACATTTGGGTCAAGTTTTGGAACACTAATTGAACAATGCTTCTTAAATATTTTCTAGCAGAATTTGCCACTATGTTACTCATTACTGCACATGTCAAAATAGCAAAGTTTGTTGGAAGGTGCACATGTAGTACTTCAGACATCTTTCAGTATTAAATATCTGCTTGTTCATTACTGCAAATCATGATTTATTTAAGCACTGCCTCTTAGCACCTAAAAATCTAAGATATGTATGGCTTTGTTTTAAAATCACATCTAACTTTTTTATTTTTATAGAATTAGTTAACCAACACACTTATTTATTTTTTTAAAGATTTTATTTATTTATTTTTAGAGAGGGAAGGGAGAGAGAAAGAGAGAGAGAGAAACATCAATGTGTGGTTGCTGGGGGCCGTGGCCTGCAACCCAGGCATGTGCCCTGACTGGGAATCGAACCTGCCATGCTTTGGTTTGCAGCCTGAGCTCAATCCACTGAGCTACGCCAGCCAGGGCCCACGTCTAACTTTTAAAATATGATGTCTCATGGCAGCAGTGTGGTTTGTGGTTTAACATTTCCTCCCGCAAAGCTGCTCCCCAAGCTCCGTGCACCGGAGCCCTTCCCACCCCCACCCCAGGCCAACCTGTGGAAAAGCAAGCTTCACGTGCTTGCGCCGGGCCCCGTCTCCACGTGCCAACCTCGGGAGACGCGGCGGCTCCATTTCCCTCTTTATTAAAACCCACTGCGCCCTGCACTTCCCTTTGACGGAACTCATCAATCTCCTACGATCCTTTGCTTCTGGGAAGCTTCCCCTCTTTCTGGTCCGTGACCTCCGCAGAGTCGGGGGCTGTGGGCTGCGCGCCCAGGACCCGGGGCGTCCCTGGCCCACGTGTCCGCGGGGACCCCAGGAGCACGCCCTTGCCTCTTCCATTCACTCAGCGTATTCCTCTGGAGTGTCTCTGATGAGCCAGGCGCGGGTTCAGATGGCAAATACGTATCCGTGAGCAAGCCAGACAGAAACTCCTGTGTTCCTGAGGCTGGCATTTTAATGATGAGTCATTGCTGATAGCTGAACAATTTTCCTGTTTCTTAGCGGTCTTTGAATCTTTATTGTCCCATGTAAGTTTCGAAATTAGGTTCTTCAGTTCCTCAAAATATTCCAGCTGAAATTTTAATTAAGATAGCATTAAATTTCTACATTGCTTTAGAAAAAAAATCAGTATTTTAATAATATGTCATCTCATTGATTTATTGAGGTCTTTTCTGATCTTTACTGAGATCTCCTTTTATGCCTTAGTGTATATTCTTTCAGTATTAGACATTTTATTGTATGTTTATTCTGAATGTTTTATTTTCTATTTCAGTATAAACTGACTGTACATTTTGTAACTTATTCGATACATTTTGGAACTCTCATTAATCATTACAGTTTGTCTGATGATTTTGTTTGTTGCATACGTAGATGAGCTATCATTTGCAAACAATGGTGTTTGTTTTTCCCTTCTCTGAAAATCATTACATTGCTTTTTTTTCTTATGATATTGGCTTCAACCTCTACTCTCTCTCGAACAGTAGGGGTGGAAATGTACAGCCTTGTCTTGGTTTCCTCCTAAAGAAAAGCAGCCTACAATGTATCAAATAATTATAATATTTGCTGTAGATTTTTTGATATGCAACTCTTACCAGGTAAAGAAAGTTCTGTTTTATTCCCAATGAGCTGTTGTAAAAAAACTATAGTTATTGAACATTATTTAATGCTTTTTCCCTAAATTTACTGACATAACTATATGCTTTCCCTTTTAAGTCTTATAAATTGCATTGGTAGATGATCAGATACTGAAGAATGTTTCTATTCTTGTATAAATACTACTTTTGACCCTGGCTGGCCTAGCTCAGTGGATTGAGCTCAGGCTGCGAACCAAAGCGTCGCAGGTTCGATTCCCAGTCAGGGCACATGCCTGGGTTGCAGGCCACGGCCCCCAGCAACCACGCATTGATGTTTCTCTCTCTCTCTCTATCTCCCTCCCTTCCCTCTCTAAAAATAAATAAATAAAATCTTAAAAAAACAGGCAATCATTGAAAAAAAATGGAAAATAAATTTATTAAAAAAATACTACTTTCGTGATTTATTTATCTCATACACTGTTGGATTTTATTTACATCTGCATACATGAGGAAAAAAGACCTATACTTTTTGGCTCTTATACTCTCCTTATCTGTTCTGAAATTAAGACTTATAATTCTCATACACTATGCTCATTAACACTTTTGAGGATTTTTACAATGTTTTGTTGACCCGGTTTCCAGCTGGCACTTTGTTCAGCTGACTTGTTTTTTTGTTTCTACAAAGTAATAAAACTCCCATAGGTATGGCATTTATATAAGTGATTGTTTATTGAGGAAAAATGTCTTGGCAATAAAATGACTAGGATGAAATTTTTTAAATTTTATAAATTAAAAAAAAATTAAGTATGACCAAAATACTCTCCACAAAGTTTTATACTTTGGTCGACATTTTTTGAGAGCTCCTGCTTCTCCCCTGCATGCAAGAGTGAAGTCCCCAAAACGCTCTGAATATTTGCAGCGTATTGAAGAACGGGGCTCTGGGCCCGTCCTGTTTGCACTGGAATCACAGCTCCTCCGTCCACTCACTGCAGGAGCAGGGTTCGGGGGGGGTCACGATATGGAGGAGTAACCCTTACCATCGAATTGATAATGTTACCATGGCTACTTTTGCGGGCTGAAATATGATCATTTTGAATAGCATCTATTTTACTTTGAGTGAGATTAGAATTTATGTTTTGAAGAGAGTTTTTAATTATCTTTTTCAATGCAGTTATTGCTTCATCATGATATATATGTACCCTTTATAAGTTGAGGAAGTCGGGCTGGCTGTCTCTTTTAGGTTGGAAACTGTATTCTCAGTTCACTATTGGACATTTAAGTTATCAAATTTCTTTTTAATTTGGGAACTTTAAATATTTATGAATTTAGATAAATCTTTTTTTGTTATGGCTTTGTTTATACGTTACAATTTTTAAAAATTTCACACTTTTAAAACAATAGTTAAACATTTTATGTTTTTTTAAGATTTTATTTATTTATTTTTAGAGAGGGAAGGGAAGGAGAAAGAGAGAGAGAGAGAAACATCAATGTGCGGTTGCTGGGGGCCGTGGCCTGCAACCCAGGCATGTGCCCTGACTGGGAATCAAACCTGTGTTGCTTTGGTTCCCAGCCCGCGCTCAATCCACTGAGCTACGCCAGTCAGGACTTAAGATTTTATGTTTTTATTTAAACTCTTCATCAAACTGGAAATCTGTTTGATAAGGAGTAAAGTGGAAGTCCAGTTCTGTTTCTGTTTCAAGTAACCAGTTCTCTCAAACCAGTTAATTCGTGGAAACCAATTCTTCCTCTACACAAAATGAGATGGTGCCATGATCCTAATTTCTGCATCTCTGTCTGTCTGGGAGCTCTGTGTTATCTGATAAACTCTGTTATTTCTTCTTTGTGGCACATGGTTAATTGTTGTGTTTTTATGCTAGGTTTCATGTCAGGAAGTGCTGGTCCACCATGGTGACTCCTCATGCTCAGTATTTCCAAAGGAGCTTTGGGATGCCCTTGCCAAGATCCCCTTGAATATGTCTACGCTTTAATGGGGTTTTCGTCCCGTGTTTAGACGTCGTTTCACTTTGTAATAGGACCACGGGAGAAGGGCTGCTTTGGCTGCAAGGTGCTTATATTGACCTGTAGATACCCGGCAGAGGGAGACCCAGACTCTTTGATTCTTCTGTAAGAGACACGTTGGTCTGCCCTCGTGTGAAATGGGCATGCCCACGGGGTTCAAGGGCCCATGAGTTTGTAATGGTTTTTCATAGTTATTTACAGTTCTCAATCGTTTATTCCTTTGGTGCCTCTTACCTAGTGTGATGGCATGTCCTGAGACGTCTCATTAGAGTGACGGTATGAGAGGGGACCCAAAAAACACAGAATTATCTTCTGGAGGATGGCCCCCTTACAGTACAGGCTCCTCCACTGGGTGAGAGTTCTAGAAACCCATCTGGACCAGTGTACCAGCTGGCGTTGTTGTGAGAGGCTGTGTTCCACTTTAGTGAGTTTTTTTAAAGACTCATCGTGTTTGCCCGTTTCACGATGGGTGAGCTCCAGGCCCCACCCTCCTATTCCCCTATCTTGCCCTGAAGACTTTTTTTTGTTGTTATTTCTCCAGATGACAAAAGGCCTCAAAGAGAAACGTTTTGCTGATGTGGAAGAGGTGAAACAAAAAACCACAGAAGCGGTACAAGGCATCAAAATCGACGATTTCAAAAACTGTTCTGAGCCGTGGAAAAAAGTCTCAGTAGGTGTATTGCATCAAACAGAGAGAACTTGGAAGGTGGCTGAGTTTAAACATGTGAAAATAAATAAGCATTTTTTTAAATAAACAAACTGTTAGTTGCGGGGTACCCCCTCCCATGTTGGGCAAACATCTCAAGACAGTAGCAGGCTACCCACGCCTGAAAACACGTTGGCCTTCCTGTGTTTTTATTCACAAACATAATTTCCTTTGCAACCCCCGACATCCCTGGTCCAAGTTACCTGGTAGAACTGAAGGTATCGCTAAGGTGCCAAATTTCCTCACTTGGGGAGGGGCTGTTCGAACCTGTCACTTCTTGATGAGACATCCCTCCCGCGAGGTCTGCCTGCAGTTCCGGTCACCCTTCTGTGGGCGGTCCCCTTCTCTCGGTCTCCCCGTCTCGGAACGGGCAGCGCGTCCCCACGCGGCCCGCTGCTCCTGAGCCGGCGTCCTTGTCCGCAGGTCCCCCTGCTCTGGGTGTTTCTCCGCGAACATTAAGCGTTATCTTCTCCTACCCGGATCCATCACCAGCGACTCCCCAAGGGCCCTCGAAGGCTCACGATAGCCACTTAGACTAAACGGAAGCCTCTCACATTAAGACCCAGAACGAGTTTGCACTCCGAGTTAGCCACCACCGTTGTTCTGTTTCCGCTAAACAAATCCACTTAAACATATTAACCTTTTATTCCTACTTTAAAGCAATTCTCTCCATCCTCGCCCGTCCTCCCCTTCACATCTCCCTTCAAGTATCATTTGTTGCCTGAAAGATGGCTTGTTTCCACTTCCCCTCGCTGTCCATTTCTGCAGGTCTCTCGGGATGCACCTACGTGTCCCCGCGTTCCATTGGCTCACGAAGTGCCGCTTGGGGACGGGGGCTCCGGGGAACAGGCGGCCGTCACACGGAGAGGCGACTTCGTCCTCACCTTCTGCGGAAAGGGGAATCACAGTGCCTGCCTCCCAATGTGACTTGAGGGTTGCATGTTTAACTATGTACTTATTTATTTACTTTTATATTTTTAAAGATTTTATTTATTTATTTTTAGAGAGGGAAGCGGGGGAGAAAGAGAGAGAGAGAGAGAAACATCAACGTGCGGTTGCTGGGGGCCGTGGCCTGCAACCCAGGCATGTGCCCTGGCTGGGAATCGAACCTGCAACACTTTGGTTCGCAGCCCGTGCTCAATCCACTGAGCTATGCCAGCCAGGGCCTTAACTATGTATTTAGAACTCGTCTACACTTTTCTGTCTGTCTGTCTGTCTATCTGTCTACCTATTTATCTACTTTCTCACTGTGCATTCACCGTGTAGCCACCCCTGGACTCTTTGCTTCCATGAGTTTGGAGAAAGAAGACATGCACTTACAATGGAATATTATTCAGTTACAGAAAAGAAGCCGTGTCATCTGTCACGGCATGGGTGACGCTTGAGGACATGATGCGAAGTACAATATTTCTAAATCAAGCTTTTCAAGTCGTGTCACCATAAAAGCAGAGACCCTTTTATATGGTTGTTTTAAAATAGGGCCACTTCTGTCAATAACTTGGGGCTGCTTACACTTTTTTAATTAAAGTAAAATTTCCGATAATTATGGAATAAAATAAGAGATGAAATAGTCAAAGCTGCAAAAATAACCCATTTGTTCACATCTAGAGAGAGACTCGTATAGGTGCCTGCTACGAAAGGAGGTGGCTTCACGGACCTTGTCAATGATAAATATGTAACGTTTTGGAAAAACAGGCCAGCATGATGCCTTCTCAGCACTCCGATGACCCTGGAGAGGCTGCTTAGGTGTAACCACAATGAGAAGTAGCATTACCCTCCACTTCCGCGTGTTTTCTGTGGTGTCTTTGTGGTGTTTAACAATAGTTCCTAGGCAACACTAGTAAATCCTTGAAGCAAGCAAGGAAGGCATACTGGTAAACCTTTTAAGTTAAATTTCCTTTTATACTGAATGTGTTTTGAAAAGTACCAGAAATTACTTATCCCCTTCAGAAGTTACCAGAAAGCATCTTTTATGATAAATTGCAGACATTTGGATAAACTGTGTAAAGATTACTTCTCAAATGAACCAAGTGCAGAAGTTACTTTATTGTATACTTACTTAGAGAGTATACAATTCTCCATCTCCAAGACACAATGTTATTGGAAAACACATTTACATTATTATATCTTGGATGAACATTTATTTCTTTTTATTGGGTAATAAGTTTGAACATTTGAAAACGCCCTGGCCCTATTTTTGAGTATGGGTGATCTTTCACCATTTGTGGTACATTTTATTCTCAGTTTTTGAAGACAATTTATAGGCAACCACTAACTGATGTTCGTGTTACTTAAAATATCTTTAATTTTAGACAGGCATGTGGTCACACTTCAATCAGCAATAGACAAAGACGATCTCCAAGTCTTCAGTAGTGCATCTTACAATCAACAGCAACTAAAAATCCCCTAAAAATCACCTGGAAGCTTAGAAAAAAATAAAGAGAAGAAAACAAGGAAGCAAACAAAATTCAAATGCCATTTAATTTGCTTCCTATCCACAGATTCTGATTTTATAATAAAAAATGGGTCAATGCATGTTTTTAACATGGACCTCAAATCAGTGTAACATAGTTTGACCACAGGTTTTCAGAAACATCCAAGTTTATTTACAATTTTTCTTATCAATTTTGCCATTGATCTTTCTCACAAAACAAACTTACTTATGTTTTATGATCATTTCTGCAAATTTATGGGTTTTTTTAAACTTTAACTTCTTGATTTTGAGAGGGAGAGAGAGACATCGGTTTGTTGTTCCGCTCATTCACTCGTTCATTGGTTGATTCTTGTATGTCCCCTGACTGGGGATCGAACCCTCAACCTTGACGTATTGGGATGATGCCCTAACCAACTGAGGTACCTGGCCAGGGCCCACATGCTTCAATGAACAGACGCTTCAGTGTGGAAGAAAGCTTCTTTAAACCATGGGGCATGTTCCATGGCTTCAGGAATTCTTTAGAAAGCCATTTTCTTTTTGTACCCTTTTTGCATATTTTCAAAGTTCCCTTAATAATTGGTGGTAATGTCAACTGTAAGTAACTATTTTAATAGCTGTTTGAAGTAGTGGCTTTGTCAGTGTTGAGTATATTTTTATAAATTAATTTGAAGTCTAAGTAATACGCAAATGGATCACAAAAATATCCTGAGTCAAGAACTAACACATTTTGCGTACCTGATGTACAATTTTTAAAAAGGCAAAAATCTTAATTTCCATATTTTAGGCAAACCAGCCCAATAAACTTCAAGGAGACATGTGCAGTAAACAAGAGAACACTGTCACGCGTGCGTTTTTCCGTTCCGAGCCGCCGTGGCATTTGTGGTGTCTGCGTTTGTCCGTGGTCGGTGGAAATGAGAATCTTTCCCAGCGGCACAGCCGCCTCCCCAGGAAGGGACGGGAAAGGCGGGGCGGGACTGGCTGACTGCCCGCGGGTCCTCCAGGGGCGGCTCGCGGCTCTCGGCTGACCTGAGCACCAGAGACTTCGGGTCAGAGCCAAGGTCATCACTCACAGAAGGCCAAGGGCCCGGAGACCAGTCAGGTTTATAAAACAGAAAGAACGCCATTGTCCCCGTGCTTCTTTCTGTGTTCAAAAATCTGGTCCCTAGATTGCTTAAGGAAAACTATAGATCCACTAAGTGTCGATTTAGTAAAATTTTAAAATCTACTTTAAAGTGCTTAGTGTGGGGAAAGGTAAAACATTATAACGACAAATAGGCAGGAGAAATTGGCATATGGCGTACACACACACACACACACACACACACACACACACACACAAAGAACTACAAAGAGACAAGAAAACCAAAAT
This sequence comes from Phyllostomus hastatus, assembly GCF_019186645.2. Taxonomy (NCBI): domain Eukaryota; kingdom Metazoa; phylum Chordata; class Mammalia; order Chiroptera; family Phyllostomidae; genus Phyllostomus; species Phyllostomus hastatus. Next base: position 97,940,990 of record NW_025333872.1, read on the forward strand.
GGCAACTTTCCTTTGCTGAACATAAAGTGTGTGCGGGTTATTCTGTGAGCATCATTTAAACTAGCCTCCAAACTGCGCCATGAAATACGTACCATTTCATTGACAAGAAAGCCGAAACTTAGACTAAGTGACTTGTCCCTACTTGCAGGGACCGTGAATATGCATTGGCGGTGTCAGCCCCGCTGTGCAGCTCCGGGACTCCCGCCCCTCCGTGAGCAACCCCCAGCATTTGCGCTTCTGCGTCCTGCACGCGGTACGTAGAGACGGAAAGGGAAGCCTCGAGCAACTTAGCAATTCGTCAGAGGTCACTTGGTGAGACAGAAAGCCAGGGCGCCACCTGACTGCTCATCAAACCCACAGAGGAGTCAATGCCCGTTGACCTCTATGCGACCTTGAGCATCATGGAGACCAGAGAAAGCGGAAAACCGAATCCTCCCGCATGTGCTGCGGTCGTGCGCCCTGGTGACCATGCCGTGGTGGTGTCCATGCCCCGGCGTCTGTTTGCTGTCCAGGCTGGCGTCCTCCCACAGAATAAAATGTTTCCTCGCCATCAACTCATTAGGGGGCTTATTAAATAAAAGAGCCAGTGCTGGTAGAAATCGCAGCTGAAACTGGCCAGCTTGGGAAAGAAGGCATGTCACAGACTTCGGCCTTAGGACAGCGAGCGTCTTGCTTGACTCAGCCGGGAAGAGCTGGACGTCACGCGGAAAAGCCACACTACAAGCTGCAGACCGCGCGCACGGAGGAAAGTGGGTAATTAATTCCGACTGCTGTCGGCTGGCATTTGGAAAGCCCAGTAGTAATCTTTGTGTACCCTTGGAGAGCGCCATTATAAACTTGGTTTTAATTACATGTGTTAATGTGCTGTTAGAAAAAATAGAATCAGCTAAATTATTTACAAAGGATAAATGACGGAGAGGCTCGCGGGCAAGCCTGAAGGGTGCGTTTCTGCCGGAGACCGGCAGGGGGCGTCAGTGAGAGGCTGCGTCCAGACCCACGGCCTTTGCATGGCACAAGCCCGCGCTCCTCGCCGAGCCTCTGTTTCCAGCTCGCTGTGCAATATCCGTCCACGCGGCGCCGTGCGTCCATGGCCTGCGAAGTGGACGCCTGGGCTGGGAGACCGGGTTTGGAGACGATTTTAACCGATGAGGATGGCGACTATGTGGTCATTTAACGCGCACACGTTTGGAGCGTTCACTGTACGGTAAACCTTCACCAGAGGCAGCAAGCCTAAGCCGGAGGAGATGCGCACACTGCTGCCGTTCCGGACTCGCTCTGAAGAGGGCGCCCGCCGTTACGGAGCGATGGGTGAGCCTCGTTAGCTTAACTGGGACTGGGGAAAGGGCAACCTCCGTAAAGGAGCAACCGGAACCCTGGGCTCTGCGCTAAGTTCCACCCGCACAGGACTCGCTCTTTCTGACTCGGGTGTGTCTCCGTCACGTTACATCGAGCATGGGGCCTTGCAGCCCATGGCTGGGGCTCACAGACACCATTTGGTGTCATTTTTACAAATTCACATTCACCTGTTGGGTTTTTTTTTAGCTTCAAAAGTGCAAAATAAATTTCCATTCTTGGTGTTGCATGGTCATTTTGTTTCGAGTAAAAATTCAGGGGATCGAAGGTTGAAAGCAATTTCCACGGGCGAAGTGGGAAGAGGGACTTTGAAGGCCATGAGGCAGGTGTATTCTGAGACCCAGCGCTTTCCTCCTGAGGTCCCAGTCCGGTGCGCTTGCTGAGAGAACAGAAGCGCCACTGCACTGTTGGAAGAGCAGGGGGCGATTTGCTCTGTCTCGGACCCAGAAGCTCAGAGCCCATGCGGGATCGAGGTTGCCCGGAGGACCCCCGGTTCTGCCCACACCAGTGCACCATCCTCAGGGGTCTTCGCCCTCACGCCGTGAGCAGGGGGCTGCGTGCTTGCCTCTCCGGGGGGTGCGGTTTGTGCAGGGGGGACACGAAGCTCTCCTGCAACCCTCCCTTGGGGGTGACGGAAATCTCTCACTTCTCAGGTGCCCTTATTCAGAATCGTGCCCTACAGATGCACATGTCTGTAAGCCGGCTGTTATCCAGAAATGGATTTTCTCCGAACCGCTTCCAACCGTTCCAGGAGGCGGACGGGGTCAGATTCCCCTGAGGCGCACGGGCAGAAAAAGAGGTGGGTCCATGAAAAACAAAGTCGGTTCTCGTAGGAAGGAAAAGGAGTTCTGGTGGCCGGCAAGTGTGGAGTGCGCAGTGTTTGAGGTGCATGGTGGCACCTTGCTTTGAGTTGGTTGTGAGAACGCACAGGCAGCTCCTTCCTGGTCGCTGAGGCTGCAAAGCCAGAGCTCAGCGGGCTCTTGGCCGGGTCCCTGGAAGCCGGGGCTCGGTGCAGAGGCGGCCTGAAAGCCCAGCCGGAACGCCGTCCGTGTTCTGGCTACCTACCGCGCCCGTGCAGGTGACTGCGTTTCTGATGTAACATTTGTCATCAGCGTCCTCACTTCTTCAGTGTATGACGACTAATCCTCATTGCACTGCCCAGTGCAGATCGCTCGAGTCCTCTGTCCTCTTGCGTTTTGGCAGTAAACTTCGCACGCGGTCAGTTCTCCCCGTGAGGGATGCACCACCCACGTCGTCGCCGGAGGAAAACAGCTCCGCAGGCCAGTCGCACAGCAGAAACACGTCAGTGCTTTTAACCAGCTTCCTGGGGTTTCCGGATTCCAGTCCCCTGCATTTGTCTCAGTGTGAGCTCTGCAGACTCTAGTGAGCCACGAGGCTTCCCCCAGATATATAACAAAGTTTCCGATTTAGCTGATCACCTCTGCTGGCCAGAGGCATGTGCTCGTCCTCAGTGAATTCCACGATCTCTTGTGTTTCCTGTGGGAAATGAGCCCACGTCCAGCAACAAGGTCAAGAGACAGACAAACGTTCTGGAAGAGCCCAGGGCGTGGCTGGAAGTCCGCACGACCATTGAGTCAGGGGAAAGCCGTGAATCCCCTGGACCAGGGTTCACAGAACTGCTGCTGGGATGAGCGGACAGCTTCCCCTATTGTACACCCTGCCCCCCACTTCCGTCCCTTTCCTTCTGTGTCGCTGATCTCGGATGCTGGCGGCCACTTCTGTTCTCCTACCAGCTCCTCCTTCATTCTCCAGACAACTTCCAGCTTGAGTTTAAAGAGGCATATAAATTAATTTGGTAGCATTTTTCTTTCAGTTGGTAGAAATATTCCTGGATACGCAAGTCCTCACACCCATGCTGACGCTGACCACTAATTATTAAGACATTTTCAAATGTCACGTAGGAAAATCTGTCTCATCTTTGAGTCAGGCTTTGTGGATTTTCTTTCGTGTTCAGAACCTGTCTGTTCAGAAGGAGAATGCCCTGAGTCCCCGTCCTGGTGTTTGAGTGATTTGGGGGGAAAAATTCTCCTGCACTGGCCTCATGGGTCTGGACACCATCCTTCTTGATTTAGAAGAGTTACTCAGCACAGACCCAGAGATGCATGCGGAGTGTTTCACGGTTCCCTTCTGGGTGTTTCTACGTTCGCAGCATTTCATCCTTCGGCTCAGCACTTCTGAGCGATGCCTTTCAAGAAAATTCACAATGGCCATTTGGGTTTTAGAACAACACATTCTCCGGTTTTAGCTAAAACCCTTTGGGTTTGTTCCTGTGAGCTGGAGAACTTCAGAACCTCACATTTATTGCCAGGAGAAGAAATAACTTGAGGTTTCCTTTCTCCTCGCTCGAGTCTGAATTCTCTCAAGCCTGCCTTCTAAAGAGCCGCACTGTGTGCGGCATCTTCGTTATTCTCAGGCAGGTGAAATATGGTCCGGGCTGTGCTGGCTGGGAAACGGCCTAGGAGCGCGATGTAAATGTCCTGCCTGGGAACAGCCAATTCATTTCCGCGGGACTTCAAATAGCGCTGGCAGCGCCGGCCCTGTGCTCGTTGGGTAATGCGTCTTTCCTCACTTTCTTCCCCTCGTTAATATTTCTCTCTCCTGTTATTTGTCATTATGGTCTATAGCTTTGCTTAATTCTGGAAGGCTATTTATATCATTTGCATGAATAATGCTACATAAAACGGTACCACTGCATAGATTAAGGGAACTCACTTTATAATATTTGATTAATTCTGACTACTTTCCCATAATAAATTAATACAAAATGTGCTTCATCATATGCCACGGAGCTGTGTAATGCATGAAGAATTTTCCATGCTTTGCTTTAATCAGCATTTTACACCAAGTTCCATGATCATCTATAAAATGCTGTGAAATTCTTCACAGGCTGTCCAGACAGCAGACGCTTACTTCAAGGAAAACAATCTAATAGTTTACCCTTAAATATCATATTTATGTAGCAGTAAATGCAAATTAGTAGGATTTTGTTTCTTCCTAATTATTTTGATCACTTCTCGGCAAGCCATGTTTTGTACATCAATCAGAGCATATTGCCAATTAGGAAGAGGTGGTTTACAATGTTAAACGAAGTCCCAGCTCCGCGAGTGAATGCCCAAGGTCACTCCACACCCCAGGGTCTCTGTGACTTCCTCGCTAACCTGGGGAACACACTGGGACCCCTTCTGCCCACATCTCAAGGCTACTGTGATCACCGAATATAATAGTGATTTTTAAAAAAGATTTTATTTATTTATTTTTAGAGAGGGAAGGGAGGGAGATAGAGAGAGAGAGAAACATCAATGTGTGGTTGCTGGGGGCCATGGCCTGCAACCCAGGCAGGTGCCCTGGCTGGGAATCGAACCTGCGACCCTTTGGTTTGCAGCCCGAGCTCAATCCACTGAGCTATGCCAGCCAGGGCTTATAATAGTGATTTTTAGGAGTACTTTGTGCATATTAAAGCACCATGCTCATGAAATGTGTCATTATGATTGATTCCAGTCTCTAAAAAAAAAGAAAACAATGTGTCTTCATTAACGCAGTTTCCCTCCCCTACGCTGTCCCTGTGTGTATGGGAACCTCAGGCCGGGCTGCAAAACCAGCTAAGCACAGTTAGATCTCGTTACAGTGCCGCTGGCGGAGGCCGAGCCCTGGGCCTTGTTTGCAGGCAGGTTCATCACCTGCCCCAGGGCCTGTTCCCTTTCGCCCACCAGCTGCCGGCTCTTCCCTCGGCGGACATTTGCCAGCTCTGGTTTGATGGGTGCTGGTCCCTGCCGGCCCCCTGCCCGCCTGCGCCCCCAGGGTGTCCTGGGCAGCACCTGGGCAGCCCCCCGATACCCTGCCCTCTCTTGCCCGTGCGTGGTCACAGCAGCAAAAGGAAGGAAACAAACTCACCCCAAGTCATTAAGTGTTTGGCTCGCGGCCCCCAGCACGCGAGTGTGCAGGCAACACTCGGCCTTTCCCTGGCCCTCCTTTATTATCATAAACCCCTCTCGTGGGGCGGACTTGATCCTGCCCGTGAACTACCGATGATTTGAAGTAATTACACTTGATGGATGGGGACTGTCAGCCGCCGCCGGGAGCCCAGGCTCCCCCGCATGCGGGGCTGTTTGTGGTGTTCGGGCCTCCGGCCCCGACCTCAGCACGGGGTGGGCTGCATGGGGGCCGCTGCGCTCTGGGGGAAAGCAGTGTTTGCGCAGCAGCTGTAACGAGCCCGCAGCTCGGTCCCTTCCACCAGCACCTCACTTCTCACTCAGGCGACCGCGGGCACAGTGGGGCAGGGCGGTGGGTGGGGTCAGCGAGACCCTTCTCCCGTGGCGGTGGCGGCCCGGCAGGACCCCAACCCCATCACCCACAGTGTCGCCGTGCAGCACAGGAAGAAGAGCCCAGGGGATCCCCTACGGCCTTTTCTTGCCTCAGAAAAAAATGACCAACATCGCCTCCACTTTCCGTTCTCGGCGAGACTTAGCAACATGCCCGTGTCCAGCGGGAAGGGACCTGGTGTCTTGTCTTCGCGCAGTGAGGACGGAGAACCGGGCGCGGTGAACGCTGGCGAGGGTCGTGCTGCTTTCCTCACCGAATCCCCGCGGGTGCGGAGGCGCCAGGACAGGCCTGGGCGCCGGGAGGGGCTGCTCAGCACGGTCCTCTCCCGTGGACGCATCCGTGTCAGTCTCTGCATCATCCCCCTGGTGCTCAGGCCCCACGGTGGGGGTCGCATGGGGCAGGAGGAGAGGCCAGCGACACCTCGTCCTTGTACGTGTGGTCTGGCCCACATCCGGGACCTCACACGGGGGCTCGGAGATGCCGCCGGTGGGTCGCCAGTCATGCAACTGTGTTTCCAATGACAACAGAGGCATTTCTTTACATTCGTTTCTGGTGACAATGGCTCTGGGCATGGGTTTTGGGGGGTTTCTGAGTAAGGTTGGCCCCCTTTGCCCTGTAACCCCTAAAGAGGGTTTGGAGAGGCAGGCGGATGAGAGGAGTTTCCTGGTCCTCAGGACCCTGGAAGTTGCCGTGGCAACCCCCTCAGACCCCTTGTGGCCATGACCTTTCCCACCCACCCATCCTGTTGCCCAACTTGGGGTGATGATGGTGATCGCAGTTGTAAAGCATTTCCCAAAAACGAGAAAATACCCTCCGACTTTCACCTTTGAACTTAGGACTTTCAAACACCTTTTCAGAAAGTCATTCTTTTTAAAATTGCATTTTATTGATGACGCTATCACAGTTGTCCTGATTCTTCCCCCCGCGCCCCCCTCCACCCAGCACCCCACACTCCCTCAGGCCAGCCCCCCACCTTTGTTAGCGCCCATGGGTCACACGTGTGAGCTCTTTGGCTCCTCCCCCGGATACTGTGCTTTCCAGCCCCGTGGCCGCTCTGTAACCGCCTGCTGTAACCACTTCCCACCTCTTTACCCATCCCCCCCCCACCCCTCCCACCTGGCAACCATCACTGTACCCATGATCCTGTCTCTGTCCTTGCTTGCGTATTTTGTTTTTTAGATTCAGTTGCAGAGAGATACATATTTTTTGCCATTTTATTGTTCATAGTTTGGATCTTCTTTTTCTTAAGTAAGTCTCATGAACATTTCATATGATGATATTTTGGTGATGATGAACTCCTTTGGTTTTTCTTGTCTGGGAAGCTATTTGTCTGCCCTTTGATTCTAACTGATAGCTTTGCTGGGTAGAGCGATCTTGGCTGTAGGTCCCTGCTTTTCATGAACATTTCTTGCCAATCCTTGCTAGCCTGCAAAGTTTGTTTTGAGAAATCAGCTGGCAGTGTTATCGGAACTTCCCTGTAGGTAACTAACTTCTTTTCTCTTGCTGATTTTAAGATTCTCTCTTCATGTTTAACCTCTGGCATTTTAATTATGATGTATCTTAGAGTGGGCCTCTTTGCATCCGTCTTGTCTGGGACTCTGCTTCCTGCACTTGCATGTCCATTTCTTTCACCCAGTCGGGGGAGTTTCTTTCATTATTTTTTTTTGCACAGAAAGTCATTGTTTCAAAAGTAGGAGTCAAGCCTACGAGGCCTGTCTGGAAATACTCCAGCCATTATTAATACAACGAGAGCAGTTTGCACGGCATCAATGTAACCTGGCAGCCACGGAGAGTAGACTGGAATGCGCATGTGTGAACAGTGACGACTTCACTGTACTGGGCAGTGGGGTGGTAGACGCTGCTGAGTGAACTTGTGTACTGTGTGGCCGTCACATGCAAAATGACTGAGCAAGTAGAGCAATGGATCTGCATTAAATTTTGCGTGAAGCTTGAACGTTCCTCCATGGAAACTATTTGGATGATTCAGAAGGCCACAGCTGTGGGCACCTGGTGACTGGTTGGCAGCTTCATCACGACAACACACCAGCGCTCATGCATCATGTTATTGCAGAGTGTATTTGACAAAACATCAAATCATCCAGGTGTCTCAACCCCACTGCAGCCCAGATTTGATGCGCTGTGACCTCTGGCTTTTCCCCAAACAAAAGTCACCTTTGAAAGGGGAGAGACTTCAGACAGTTGGTGAGATTCAGGAAAATAGAAGAGGGCAGCTGATGGTGACCGTGAGAACTGTGTGGGGTCCCAAGGTGCCTACTTTAAAAGGGAACTGAGGCATCTTTGTCCTGTGTACAATGTCTCTTGTGTCTTGTATCTTCTTCAATAAATGTCTCTATTTTTCACATTACACATCTGGATAACTTCTGGGCAGACCTCATACATATTGCTATTTTCACTTAAACAGCATTTTGACCAAAGGACTCAAAAGAAACAGAATTTCAGGCGTGACTTTCTATTTCAGGCCGGGGACCCAAACCAGCCTTCACGCATCACAGGTATGGCTTGCATTGTCCTTTAAATGATGAGAAATAACGGGGCTCGGACCTGCTTCGGTGCAGGTGAGACCTCAGGCCCCAGGCAGGCTGCGCGAGGCTGCTCCTTTCGGGGGGCAGCGCGGGCCCTTCTTCCCCTCCGGGCCTGCGGTCAAGGCAGGGGCCGCTGCACATGGGCGACTCCTTATTTCCTGCCCCCCCGCCCCCAGAGACGATTTTCTCAATTTAGAAACTTCATAAAGTTCTGACTCTTGAACTACATGGACATTTTTCTTTCAACTTTTATAGCCGAGCTGGAAGGAAAGGGAAGAGGAAAATAGAGAGAGAATTCACAGTAATGGGTATTAACATTACATTGCCCTTAATAAGGCACTTTCAGAACATTCTTTTGCCCTAGCCATTTCTAATGTCTGCTAAAATATATTAAACTGTCTCACCCTCTTCTGCATTTTATGTATAAATGTCAAAACCCAGAACTACCCTGGTTCTTTCACGCAAGTGAAAAGTAGGTCCCTTCCTAGTTGTCAATTTTATTTATTGCGGAGCAGGAGCTGGTAGCAAAGGGTCTGATCCTGCTGGAGAATTGCGTCTCCCGCAAAGCGAGGGCCCGCGGCCCAGAGGAGGGGGCGGAGCCTCTCCAAGGTGGGGCGGGCGGGCGGCAGGACCGCTGGGAATGTGCGACTTGAATGTTACTGCTTTTCATTCTTACGGAGTTCTAAGTTTTTTAAATGAACACTTTTAATTTTCTTTTTTAATTCAAATTTCTAATGTCCATATAAAGTAGTGAATATTGCAAATGCAATAGGGAGACAGCTTAACAAGAGTGTTTCAAAGCATTTTTTTTTTAATTTTTCGAAAGGAAACGCTGTGAGACAGGCCCCGGAGAACTGCAGAGTGAGTGCTGACTAAAGTATTACTGACTATATTTCCTATGCTGTACGTTACATACCTGTGACTATTTTGTAACTACCAATCTGTACTTCTCAAACTCTGTTAGAATCTTTAATATAACAATTTTAGTTATTTTTAAAATCCCTGCCTGATATTCTCAGTATTTACATTATTTTTGTCTGGTTTCCTTTTCTTTTCTGATTATGTTTTTACTATCTTTTTTTAAACCTTCATAGTAATTTATTTTAATGTACAGATGTTGTATATGCTAGAAGATAATTAGGTTAAATATTATTATGCATGAACATATCTGTCACTGTATTGTTTTTAAAGTCACTAAATTTTAATCCTTTTAGTATTTGTCTCACAGTTCTACAGTTTCATGTGTGATCATTTTTTCATCCAGCCTCAAGAACTCCTTCATCACAGTATCATTCTGCTACTAATAACTTCTCTCAGCTTTTGACTTCCTGACAGTGTCTTTGTTTTTCTTACAGTTTTGAAAAATAATTTTTGTGGATGTAAATATATATACACACACATATAGTTGATTCTCAATTTTCATACATACTATATTTACCTACTTTCTACAATTTATGTGTAAATTAAAATCAATATTCACAGACAGATGGAGAATTGAAAAAAAAATTGAGTAACCTGGATTACATGTCCCAAGCAGAAGTCACCCAAGGCAATGAATGGCCTGCCATCTTATTTTAGTGCACATGCTGTAAACAAGCGGCCTCTTTGTGCTCTATTTAGTGCCATTTCTCTTCCCCTTGTGTGCTCTTTGATGGGAATTTTATTGTTTAAAATTTCCCTCAATCCTGGTGCTGAAGTCCTGCCCAGTGTTCCAGAGTTAGGGTTCCTGAGAAGGCTGTGATGTTTCTTATAGAACAAGTACCTGTGGCAGAGAAGCTTTTTCAAGGAAGAGTTATACATCTAGTGCTGTCCACCATGAGTTCAATGTTAATGGGTCACCAGTATATATTAAATATGTTGTTTTTAAACAGATACATACATAAAACAAGATTATGCATTTTTTGACAAAAATATGACCAGAGCTTTGAAGGAAAGTAGCTCTGTGTTTTTTCTCAGAGAAGCAGTTCAGCATTAACTACTTTAGTGTCCAAGGCAACTTCCTAGAAGAAAACCAGAATAAATAATAATAAAATGTATATACACAGGATGTGTCTATTCCAAGCTTTATTTATTATTCTTAATGGTTGTATTTATTCATTTTTATCTTCTCTGTTATTACCAGAAGGAGTTCTCCATTTTATTTATTTTGTGTTTTAGCAGTTTTAAAGTAAAATAAGGCAGCATACTGTAAGTGATGTGAAGGGAAGGTGATCAGAATTTGTTAGATACCTTTTACTAAGTATTAGTTAACAATGTCAGTAATTTAATTTTTAGAATATTTCTGTTGTATAGCTTTACTTTATTAATTATTAAGTTGTAGCTGAAAGAGATGAAGTAACTGGCTAGAGCCAATTTAATTGGTTTAGTTTTCTCATCCAAAAAAATCATTAATAATCCTTCATGCACAAGAATGTCATGAGTATAAATTAGAGGGTGAGAGTGTCAGAGAAACACAATAATTGCAAAACAGCTCTTGTCACATCAGATCTGTCCTCCATAAAGTACGTGTAGCCTAGAAAAATGGCATGAGATTTCAGTAAAAGTATCTACAGTGTGCGTTAATGAAGATCCAGTGGTAGCTAGAAAATCAGTATGTGACACACTTTTTCATTATGATGTGTTGTGAAGGTTCTATTTGCAATGTTTCATGGCGGACGGTTATTTCAGTGCTTATCAGAGTTGTGGAAAAGGCCCTTTGGGAGTGTTAATGCTAAGGTTTCTTCATTAACTAGGAAGATGAAAACCTGCCACTGGGCACTAAACATACTTCAACAAGTCACTCAAGAAGATAAGGTCACTTCTCCAATCTTACTCTCCCACACTTGAGTGTTCTGAAATGATGACTTGGAGGGAAATGGCTACTGCACACATCAAAACGAAGGCCTTGCTGGCACGAGCCGCCCAGCAGTGCCTCAGGAAGGAATGTAAAAAGCCCTGTCATTTCTCCACAGTCTTCACATCAGTAGACCGTCGCACATGCTCCCGGGGTGCCTCCGGCCATCCTGCCTAAACAGCTTGTCATATATTAAATCAAGGATCTTCCTTCTAAGCCTGCGCCTTCTCCTGCATTTTCTGCCACAGCCAGCATCGCTACTCATGTAATCACCCAAGCTAGAATCTCATAAGTGATTTCCAATCCCCCTTCTGCCTCACCTATATTACTGGGCAGCAGTAAATATGTATTTTCTGTTTCCCAAGGGCATTTGATGGCATGAAGTCCATATTAAGGATGCCTTTAGTCAGATGGAGTATCATCTCTTCCTCTGATTAGTATGGGAAACACCTAATTGGTCTTCATGCCTTTAGCTTGGTGCTTAAATCCAACCTCCACAAGTCCATGCGGTGATGCTCCTGAAGCACAGATGGCCTGCCACTCCTCTGCCAGGGCTTCTGCTGCCCACAGCAGATGCCTGGGTCATTGTCATTGCACAGTAAGAATTTCTCCCGTAGAGCATTGAACTGGTAGATGCGCATGGGCTGCATTTCAGCCGTGCTGACTTCACAGCTCCATGTAGTGATGAAAGTCTGCGTCTACTCCCGAACTTAGGAGACAACTCGGGAATTGAGGTCTAGGTATGATCATCACCCAATTACAGTTGGATGGTAGTGAGTGTGATTGATTAAGCTAATACTGCTTCTATAAAAAACGATACATCTATCACCTTTATTGAATATATCCTTTTTTCCAGTAAGATAGTGATGGAAGGTAGTCCCAGAAAGATTTAGCAATCAGGCTAAGATATTTTGGCAAGGAACTGGGAGAGCCTTCGTGTGATCTCCTAGCTGAGGATATTTTTCCAGTAAATTGCATTGCCCTTTTGGTATGAAAGCTAATGATGTTGACTTTGTTGACTTTCACACCAGCTGGCCACCCTTGGAGACCCTACTGTGTGCCTGGCATTGTGCTAGGATGTGCACTTCGAAGGTGAGCCTGGCCCTGCTCTTCCAGGATTAACGTAAAGACAGAATATAAATAACTAAATATATAATGGTGTGCCAAATGGCATTACAGAGGAACACGCAGGAGACTGCAAAGCCCAGAGAGGCACTGGTGGTGATAAAGAAAGGGAGCGGCCTAGAGGAAGGCAAAGCATTGTCTCTCCACCTGATGAATTAATAGTCCACAGTCTCATTCTCCGTCCATATTCATCACTCACACAGTAAGTGTGGTCATAGCAAGCACACGCACCTGGTTGCTGTCCTCGGTGCTGACGGAGCAGCGGTAACTGGGTAGTACTTCTGGTGTCGTGGAGCTTAGATTCTAGTGGGACGGGGAAACATACAAAAAATAAACGTAAGGTGATGACAAGTGATAAAGGGAAAAGTAAAGCATGTAATTCAGCGAAGGAAGGCAGGAAGAAGCAGTTGTAATCCGTGAGTGCGCAAGGATATTTGGAGGGCCATCAGTGTGCTTCCCCCACATGGGGGGTGGCAGTGTCAGAAGGCTGTGGGGCATGTGGGGGGGCATTCTTGGCAGGGGAAGCACAGACACCACAATGAGAGGCAGGACTCTGTCTGACCTCGAAGGCACAGTGAGGGGGCAGTTATGGCTGGTACGATGTGAGAACAGGCGAGAGGGGCAGGATGCATGGCTGGAGAGCTATCACAAGGCCCTGTGAGTAGTACAGAGCAGTGTAGGTTACCACAAAGATTTTAGCTTTAATTTAAATAAAGTTAAATAAGGTGGGATAAGTTTGGTAGATTTTAAGCAATCAAATGGCATGCTTACATTTGCTTTTTTTTGTTAAAATTTATTTTTTAGAGAAGTTTAAAGTTCACAGCAACATTAAGAGAAGTGCACAAAGGTTTTCTATATAGCCTCTGTCCCTCCCCCCGCGCCACCCCGCTTGCTTCCCAGCATAGTTTCTTCCATTATCAAGAGCTCCCGCCAGAGTGGAGCATTTGTCATAACTGAGACATGTACAGTGACACCTCATACTTACTCAAGGTCAATAGTCTACATTGGGTTCACGCTTGATGTGGACATCCTATGCATTTGAAAAAATGTGTAATAGTTTTGGTGTCATACAGAGTATATCCACTGCCTTAAAAACCCTGTGTGCTCTAGTTATTTATCTTTCTTTACACCCCTAAATCCCGGTAACCACTTCTTTTTTACTGTCTCCATAGTTTTGCCTTTTTCAGAATGTTCACTAGTTGGAATTAGACAATGTGTAGACTTTACAGATTGGCTTCTTTCACTTAGGAATATGCATTTAACTTTCTGTCATGTCTTTTTATGGTTTGACAGCTTATTTTTTCAATGCGCTGAATATCTCATTGTCAAAAGATACCACCGCTTATCTATCCACTCAGCTACTGAAGAGCATGTTAGTTCAGGTCTACGATTTGTCTCATTCTCTTTACACTGTCTTTTACATACAAAGCAGGATATTTAATTCTAACAAGGTCTAGCTTTCTTGCTTGTTTCATATATTATGCTTCTGGTGTTATATCTAAAAAGCCCTTGCCAGACCCAAGGTCATGTAGGCTTTGTCTTGTGTTATTTTCCAAGAGTTTCATAGTTTTGGAGTTTACATTTATGCCTGTGATTCATTTTAAATTATTTTTTTAAAAGGTGGAAGGTCCGTGTGTAGATTTATTTATTTATTTATTTATTATTTTATGTGGAGGTTCAATTGTTCCAGCACCTTTTGTTGAGAAGACTATCTTTGTGTGCTTTATTGTGTTGTCTTTTGTCAAATATCATTTGACAATATTTATTAGGGTTTATTTCTAGGCTCCATTTTCTTCCATTTACCTATTTGTCTACACCTGTATCACTGCCATACTGCCTTGTGTACTTGCTTTATATAAGTCTTGAAATCAGCTGGTGTCAACTCTCTGATGTCACTCTTCTCCTTCAATGTTGGGCTGGATACTCTGCATTGATTTGTTATTTTTGCCTCTCCATGTAAAATTGAAAATCAGTTTGTCAATAATTCCAAAATGGCTTGCTGGAATTTTGATTGAGACTGCACTGGATCTATAAATCAAGTTGTGAAGGACTGACATGCTAATATTGAGTATTCCTATCCATGAAAATGGAATAATTGTCCATTTTTAAGTTTTCCTTTGGTTTTATTTATCAGAGTTTTACAGTTTCTTTCCAATAGATCTTGTGCATAATTTGTTGGATTTATACCTAAACATTTTGGGGCATGCTAATGTAAATGACATTGTACTTTGATTTTCAATTTCCACTTGCCCATTGGTGGTACAGAACAGTGGACTTTTCTATATTAACCATGTATCCTGCATCCTTACTGTAAATGCTTATTAGATCCAAGAGTTTTTCTGTCAATTCTTTTTATTTTCTACACAGATGATCATGTCGTCTGCAAACAAAAACAGTTCTATTTCTTCCTTCCCAAACTGTATACTTTTTGTTTCCTTTTGTCCTGTTCAGTTAGCCAGAAATTCCTGTATAATGCTCAACAGGAGTGGTGAAAAGGACAGTTTTGCCCCGCACTGGATCTTAGTGGAAGAGCTTTGAGCTTCTCACCGTTAAGGATAATGTTAGCTGTGGATAAAGAGGTTTTTTTCCCAAATTGAAGAAGCCCCTTCTTCTCCTAGTTTTTACAGCCTTTTCATTCCTGGACAAGTACTACCTTTTGCCAAATGTTTCCCCAGATCTATTGATATAATCATGTGATTTTCCCTTTTTAGTCGGTTGATGAAATGGATTACATTTTTTTATTTTCAAATGTTGAATTAAGCTTGCATATCTGGCATAAATCTCTCCTGGTTATGCTGTGTTTTTGTACATTGTATTAAAATGCATCATATTCTGTTAATGGTGCTTGCATCTATATTTATGAGAGATATCAAATTGTACTTTTCTTTCTTGTGCCATCTCTGGTTTCAGTGTTAGCAAAATACTGGCATCATAGGTAAATTGAGAAGTATTGCCTCACCTTCTATTCCCTGAAAAAGATTGTCAAGAATTGGTATAATTTCTTCCTTTCATATTTGGTAGAATTTACTAGTGAAACCATCTGGGTATGGTGCTATTTTTAAGATTATTAATTATGAATTCAATTTCTTTAATAAGTATAGACCTATTAAGGTTGTCTATTTCTTCTCATGTGTATTTTGGCAAATTGTATCACTCAAGGGGTTGATCTATTTCACATAAAGTTATCAAATTTGTGAGCACTGGGTCCTCCTTAGTGTTCCTTTATTATCCTTCTGATGCCCATAGGCTCTGTACAAACAGGTTTCAAAACAGTAACCTGGATGCTGTCTTGAGTGTAACTGCAGAGAAGCAACTGTGGAAGCCAGGCAGCAGGCAAAGAGATAACTTCCACGATCCACCTGAGAGATGATGGCAGTTCAGGCCAGTGTGCTGACATCGACAGTGTGCAAGAGAAAGCTATCAGGCAATACTCACTAAGGTGTTGGTTCAACCAACTTGCAGAGTACGGAGAAGATTGAGGGAGAAATGTGTTTCAGATAAAGGGTAGGTCAAGAACTTTGGTATGCTAAAAAGGAAAATTATGTTTATATTTCACATGGAAATGTTGAAAAGGCAGCTGGATCTACGAGCCTGAAGTTCAGTAGAAAAACCCACATCAGGAACAAAAACTTGGGAGCCATTTAGATCTACGGCAGAGAAGAGGTGGTTTTACCAAGTAAGCCCTGAATCATTCCAGTTATGGTTAGGGAGATGAGGGAATCTGGCAGAATAGCTGGAAAGGAATGGCCAGTGAGCTAACAGTGAGACTGTGAGAACTTGGTGTCATGATAATCAAGAGCAGAAGAACTTAAGAGAGATGAAGATGAAACATAAGATTTGCCAACACATAAGGCATCATCAGTCAAGGGAAGAGTCTGGCAAAAGCCGGACGAGAGTAGGTTCAAGGACTGCGGGAGGTCCGGGATCAGAAGCGGTGCGTCTGCAAATGTCTTCTGAGGATCTTAACTGTGAAGAAAATGAAATTCAATAGTCACTGAGGTAATGGGGTCCAGTGAGAATCTGGGTTTGTTTCTTTTAATTTGAGAAGATAATGTTTGACCACGATGGAAGACACCCAGCAAACACAGGAAGCGGACTGTGCGGAAGGAGATGAGAGTGTCAGAAGATACAGTGATGACCTTGAGTGAGGGAGAGGGGACGGGCCCGGCCAGCAGCTGGGGAATCTGCCGGGAGCTAGAGCACAGACAGACGGTTGGACCAGAGCCAGAGAAGAGGAGGCAGGACAGACAGGCGAAGATAGCCGGATGGTGTAATGGGAGTTGTGAAACCCCTCATTTCTTCTCAGCGAGTTAGGAAGTAAGGCCATTTGCTGAGAATGGGGAGAGGGTGGAGCCACTGAAGTCTTGAAGAGAAACTGGAACACTGGTCTGGGAGAACCGGAGAGTCTGTGAAGGAAAGGACTGGACTGTGACTCACTTTCCACACTAAGGGTGCAGATGGGTCGTTGCTTCTTAACGTACAGGGGCACCTGTTCCCTGGGCCGTGTCTCTGCCAGGCTCGCGTCCTCGCCTGCTCGGGCGCGGGGGGCAGGGGCACTGCCGTGGGCTGGGGCTCGCCAAGCCGGTACCGTGCAGGCTTCCGCTGTCGGCCACGGCACATTTCCTCCTGCCTGATCTTTAATGTAGCATAGAACCCTCCCGCCGCCTGCCCCCCCCCCGCTGCTTTTGTCCAATTGTCACAGTCAGAATGATTTAGAGCGTCACAGCATGTCATGACCATTTGAATGCGGAAAGCTGGTTCTAGAGCACCTGACACCTTTTCACAAAATGCTCGTTCGTTTTTGGGGCTGGGCCTCATAGGACGAATCTGCACAGATGTGCCAGGTCTGAGGGATGGCTCAGCGATCGGAGAAAAGGCTCTGAATAGCAAGTCCAGTTCAGAAGTAAATTCGTTTTCTGAATTGTTGTAGACCACTGGTTTAAAATTATATTGAGAAAATACTATATAAGTGACTTACTAACAAGAAGATACATGAACCATGCTAATACACCATCTACTGTTATACCAAAACAGAATGACAATAAGTGAAAATGTACTTTAAAAAGGAGGGAGAGAGAGGAATTGTTGATACACTCGAAGGCTGTGGGAGAACCAAAACACGCGAGTATCTCCTGTATTTTTCCATGCCTACATTTTCATCGACAGCTATGCCTAAAACAATAACACACTGATTCATATCTTGCTATTGTGCCATTTTATTCAATAATCACATCAACATTTAAATTGTGTGATGTCTTAATTATCAATGGTGTTTTTCATAAAAATATCCATTTTTGTTTCTAGATGCTTTAGGAAGCATCATTATTTTTTGGCATTTTCCACTTAGGGAGAAAAAACATTTATGGAGAAATTATCTCTAATTTTATAATACTAGTCTGAAATGAGGTATTCAATGTCAAGTTCACGGGCAGATAATTTCTTGACTCAAATCAGTCCCATGTAGAGAAGGAGACACGCTTCAGAGGCTTCTGTCGCTTGGACGATTACAAGCTACCAGTTCAACATCTGGGATTCCTCCCTGTCCACAGCTTGATTCTAGGATTTCTTGCGTCGTTGCTTCAAACGCCATCCTTTTTTTCAAGAGCCCAAGCATCTGACTTGGATTTTAAAACACAGGTAAAGTCGGTGAGTACAGGGCTCCCCCTATTTGCTATAAACACTGACCAGACCAGATGTAAGTGGAAAGCAGACAAAAGTTAAAGTCACAAAAAATAGCAACACGCTTCCGCATGTCAGAAGACAAAAGGAGGCAATCTCCAGTTTTTAACATGTGCAATGCAGCTCTGCATCTGGATAACTTCTCATTTACATCCCAATGGAGTGATGGTTTTCTGGTTAAAAGACTCCTGTAAAACTGGGCAGTCGTTACGAGTTGTGTCATGGCCGGGATCAAGCTGCAACGTCTCTGCTGGTCGCCCAGCTCATCATCCCCTGTGGCCCCTTGGAGAATAGCGGGAATGCAGCTGTTTCCCCAAGAGAGTCAACGAGCCTCCGCCCCAACTTCCCTGGCTCAGAGCCTGACGGCCCCGCACCCTGCCCCGCACACCCCGGGCTCACTGGGGGAAGCAGGCCACAGTCGGACCTGGGCCACAGGATGGCCTTCTCTGTAGGTGTTCCTCAGACCACGTGCCTGCCAGTCCCGCTGCTGGTTCCTACCATGAACCGACTCAGATCAGCGCCGGCAGAGGGGAGAGCGAGGCCGCCGCAAAGAGTAAATAAACAAGGCAGACCCAAACTGGAAATGCTCACTGAGAAGCTGACGTGCCCAACTACGTTATTTTCTGCCTATCAGTACGAGAGAGGAGGGGGTCTTTCACTGGGGTTTAAAGGTTTGCTGTGTTTTGCTTTGCTTTTGCTAATGAAATACTTATTATAAAGTAATGCAATGAAAAGGTCCCGCTGAGGACACATAAAACTCTCCACTGAACACCTCGAGTCGCCCCTGTCACTCCAGAGTCCCCCGACCCACTCCCTCCGGCACCTCCCTCTCCAGTGCTTCTGCTGGAGAACCAGGACTCGGGGCACCCACCAGGCCGGGCCGGCCTGTCTGCTCACCTGCCGGTGTCACCGCGGGGAAACCGGAGAGGAGAGTCAGAGGGAGGGACAGGACGGGGACACCAATCGTACATGCACGCCGTCGGCCAGGGAGGGAGTCGCTCCTCGCATGGCCGAGTCATCAGGGAGGGAGATGTTCTCCTGGGCAGCGGCATGTACGCCAGGGTCTCACGGCGCCCTCAGACACCGGAGACCTTGCCGTAGAACTCAGGAGCAGAGGAGGGTGCCCGAACCTGGCTTCCCAGGAAAGCTCTGTCCCTCCGGTGCATGGGCGTGCAAACGGTGCTGTCTTAAGGCGCTCTGGTATAAATTTAAAATACAGCATGTCTGGAAATGTCCATTTTTAACAGCCAAGTTCTTACAGAGAAGCAGGGCTGGACTGGAGAACAGCAGGGAGGTAAACTGCGGATGCAAATGACGGCCGGGCGCAGCGGTGGGGGCGGGGGCGCATGGAGGTGAGCAAGGTGCCTGCAGAGTCTGCAGGAGGTCATTTCAGGTCCTTCTCTGACCCGGAAGGACCCTCCGCAGCAGGGCCTCGGAGTGATGTAAATGCAGGCCCATGTCAGGGAGAAGTAGACCAGCGTTTGCTTTTCAGCCTTCATGCCATTAGCCCAGGTTGATTGTTCATGAAAACAGCAGGTGTCAGTTCAGGGCAGTAGAGTTCTCAGATGCAGTGGGAGGCGGTGTGATTGCGTGCCCGCGGGGTGCTTCCTGGGAAGGGGGCCGAAACCAAAGCGGGGTCACCGTGGGACCGCCGTGTGCAGAGACCGGGCAGCCCGGCTCACGTCCCTCCTGGGACACCTCCCCGTGGGGGCCCAGCAGACGTGTCCGACGGGCGGCGGAAACACAGGAAGCCTCACACTCACCCCCGCGCTGCCCGCGGGGACCCCGTGGAGAGAACCCCAGCGCACTGTGCTTCTGAGTCACCTGCAGGGGAAGGCCAGTGTATCATAAGCAAAGATGCTTCCAACAAAGAGAAAGCACATTTCTTTCCAGCCTCCATTAGAGGCAGAGTTGATCAGGGAAGAGAGAAGCTAGGCCTGAGCTGCTCTCGAAATAATGGATTATAAGTAAAATGTCATCAGAGGTATATTCAGCGCTCTCTGGGGAGAACAAAAGCAAAGAGAACGCCCGGTGAGATCAGAGAGCATTGTAACGTGATTACAGCTGGTTAGCCAGTGGAATGACTGCCTCCCGTCCTTCAGGTGAAGAGAGAGTGTTTGAGGTCAGAAAGACTCCTCCTCTGGCCACACGGACGTTTCGGCAGGCCTGCAGCGGCACGACTGTGCGGCAGGCGCAGCGCAGGCGGCACGCCCCCCAGGTGGGGCCCCGAGGTGGGCCGCGGTGGGCTCACCGCAGGGAGCCGGGTCGGTGGGCCAGAGCCCGACCACTCCCCACAACCCCCTGCGACGCAGACCCGGCGGAGGCTCTCTGGGTGGTCCGGCCGGCCACTCGAGAGCAGGCAGGGGTCGGACCCAGCGGGGCCTGTGACCCATAGGACGCAGGGGGTGGAGAGCGGGCAGGGGTTAAGGAGGACCCCGCTTGCTTTCTCCCTTGAGGAGTGCCGCGGAGGGACAGAGGTGCCCTTGACTGGGACATGAGAGGCGGGCCTGGAGGGCAGGGCACTGGCCAGGGTGCTGAGTGCGACTTACAGCTCCCCGAGTTTGGGGTGTCCGTGGGGTACGAACACAGATGCGATTGAAGAGAAGTTGAATATATATATGTATATGGAGGGGGCAATGTTAGATAGATAAATAGATGTTTGGTCATAGAAAAGATAAGAAAGGACAAAGAATGCAAGGTGTCCCAAAGAGAAGCCTGTCTGTCCCTAATGACAATCCTGCTTCACGTGACAAAACCTGCCTCGCGGCCCCTCCCCCTGGAGAAGAACATTCTGGAATAGAGGGCAGCTCCTGGGTGGGGATCCTTCCCCAGTGCCCTCCCCGCTGTAGAGGTCATTAGTGCACTGCAAGTCACAGCAACAAGGAGTCGTCGTAGGTGGGTGACTACGGGCATGTCACTTATCTTTGTTCTCATTTCTGCATCCGTACAACGGACACAGCAGAAGTGACCACACTGTAGAGTGGTTATGAGCATTAATTGAGATGATAGTGGCAGAGGGTCCCAAGCAACGCTGGGCATGGTGAGTACTCAGTGCTTTTGAAGTGAAATAAGGATCGACCCCAGCTAACTCTCACTGAGCCTCACTGGGGACCAGACGGCTGGGTTGAGGAGCGTGCCCAAGGTCACGGAGCAGCGTAAGAAGTCACCCTGCGCCTCTCCAGAGCGAGAATGAACACTCCTCTCGTCGGTGTGTCCATAGCGAAGGGGTTGTCAAAGTTCATTTATTTTTTGGAGGAAAAGTGCCTTAAGATCTTCTCATTTTACCATGAACAATAAAAAATATGTTCTTGTGTATCAGGTCAGTAAGCTCTGTTAGCACAGGGATCCTGTATTTTATTTAAATCATAGAGTTACTGCACAGAAGTTTTAGGTTATGAAGCCAGTAAATGCTCTGCATGCAGTCTTGCCGAGAGCAGTGACTAAGAGGTCCCCTGGAAGACAAACACAGGAATTGGGTTGGAGATTTGCAAACCATTTCGGCAACAGAAAAAAATGTCCTCTCTCTCACACTCTTGGCGCTACTGCACGAGGAAGACTTGACCTACTTCTCAGGACAGGCCTCCGGTGGAAGGAAAACTTCCTGTTGCAGTCACCAACCAAGTCCAACCCAAGGAAACTGGGAGAGTGTTTTGGAAATGTGTGGATGATTCAGCATTGAGAAGAACGCTGCAAATCGTGGTTTAGTGACACGTGGGAAAAACGGCATTCTTCTCTTTCTCCAGATTTGCTTTGTATTTGTCTCCAGACCTGAGACAGGCCCTTCATGTGTAACGCAGATAATGCATCGGTTGTTTTTCAGGAAATGGTATCCGTCTCCCTCTGCAAACAACTTATAGCCTGTGAAAACGTTCCCAATTTTGTTACATAGCTCTCAAATATATTTTGAAATCAACCGTTTAAAACTATTTGAAAAATCTAACAGCATTGGAATGCTTCGTTTTTTCCATTTTACAAAAATTTTGAGTACAGTTATGATGAATTTATGTGTAGCAAAATATTTGCACAGATCCCTGGGCATGTTTCCTTGAAATGCATGTTAAGCTGCTGTATTCTTTTATTAATAATGTTAAAGCTTTTGGTATATGTTATTAATTGCCCCAGAGAAACTATACCAATTTATACTACCCACCATCTGCTCATTAAGCTATAAAAGTCTGTCCTTTTTTTATGCCTTCCATATGCTTGATATCACTAAAAACATTTTGATAAATGATAAAATATAATTTTATTCTCTATTTTTTAAATTATCAATGTGGTTAAACATTTTCACATACGTCCAGTAATTATAATATTTCTCTTGTATTACAGGTATGTACCTTAATCTTTTCTTATTAAAATTATATATAAATATACATATATTATGTGTTATATTTTTGACAACTTATATTTGCTTTTACATTGCTCTTGTTTTTAAATATATAGAACTTCAGTTTTAATATAGTTTAGTTTTTCAAGTTTTCCTTTATTGGTTTTTCAATGCGTTTATGCTACAAAATGCATTTTGACTATTTTATATTTTTACCTACTGTATTTAACTCTTTAGTTGAGGTACACTTCCTTTTGATATAAAATATATGGTAGTGTTCTTATTTCGTCCATCAGAAAATAATCAGACAGTTTTCCCAGAAATAACTGCTCGATCCCTTGCCTTTCCTCTGGTCATTGAGAGATGTCAGTGCAGTCACAGTTTTCAGAACCCCTTCCTCCAACGCCAACAAAAGGAACGAAAGCAAATTTAGAGGGAAAACAGCGAACTCTACACCATTAACACTGGTAGGTATTCAGCGGCGCCAGCATCCGCCCGGTCACCTGTGCTCTCTCTCTTCCTGACCCTCTATTCCTTTAGGAAATCCCCGAGTGTCCACCCTAAAAACAGCCTGTCAGTTCTGTCTACCATTTTCCATTTCTCCTCTCTACACCCCCACTTCCCGCGCCTCCTCTGCACCAACTCCGGCTGCCTTTGCTGGTCTCCCCTCTCACCAATTTCAACCACGCTAGTATTTTTTCAAATATATCTTCTACCACTGTGCTCTTTAGAGACCATTTTTTTCATCAAATCAAATATTCCCCACATTAAACTTTGCAGATATAATTTTTTTTCCAAAATATCTGGCTATTATATAATGAAAAACCATTTCTACCAAGTCCCACGTGTCCTACGTCAGCTTTTGCTATCTTTGATGTCTCGAGGTCCTTTCAAACACTGCCAACCTAGCCAGTCTCTTGAGGTGTGGAGACAGGTCTTCCTCAGATGGTAGTGACCTTGGTGGAGACACACCCATGTTTTCCTGTGGACCCTCTTACCCTGGCCCTCTCCTCTGCCCTTCCCCGCCCCCTTCTCTTCTTCCCGCTAGTTCCGAGTCAGTTTCTGTTACCAGCTCCGAACCAGCTGCTACTGGAGAAGTAAAATCCATAGAATTAACTTTTTAAATCTTTATAATACAAGCAGATAAGCAGACAAATACTCTTGTAAAAATTGGGTAAAGCTGAGAACATGTGAAGTCAAACAAATTAGTTAATATGTCTACAGTAACTTCTAGCATTTCCCACTGTGGTCACAGAAGTATTATTCATAAGCAGATTATATTACAAAAGAATATTTTATTTTTAGGTAAAATATTTTAACTTTAAAGTACACATTCTAAATTTAATAAGTTACTGTAAAGCAATGTATTATGTAATTAACCTTAAAATATTTTCTTTTGATACAATAAATGCAATCCATTATCAAATGTGGATGATACTGATATTATACTTTTAGGGTAATCATGTTAAAAGCCCAGCATTAAATTTCCACAGTTTTCTATGTCAAGGTACATACACTGTCACCCTAAACGTTGGTACCACCTTTTAGCACAAAGCGGCAGCCCCGTAAATGAGCGTATTCCTTCCGGGGACATGTTGTGTGAAGAAAAAGCGAACAACCCAACAGTGTTAGAGGAAGCAGAGGGGTGTGGGCAGACATAAAAACCACATACAGATTTCTGTGGGGAAACGCCAACCTAAAACCACATTTTTAAATGCTCATGATAGCCAAATAGGGACTTCTAGCCAAGAGGGAGGCATAGGTAGACACACTGTGCGTCTTCGCACAACCAAAAGAAGGACAACGGCAAATTTAAAAACAAAAAATAACCAGAACTGCCAGGAAATCGAACTGTATGGAAGTCTGACAACCAGAGAGTTAGAGAAGGAAACATTCACCTCAACCGGTAGGAGGGGCAGAGACGGGCAGCTGGGGCAGAGATGACTCGTGGCAGGGCGGCGGCTGGAGGACCAGGCGGTCCCACACTCTCGTGTGGATAAACCAGGAGGAACCACTGAAGTGTGGGAAACCACTGGAGGAAAGGGGAAAAGGTACAGGGAGTAAGAAGCATAAATGGTAGGCAGATAATTGGGGAGGTTAAGAGTAGTATAAGAAATGGAGAAGCCAAAGAACTTATATGTACGACCCATGGACATGAACTAAAGGGGGGGAATGCAGGTGGGAGGGGGTGTGCAGGGCAGAGGGGAGTAAAGGGGGGGGGATGGGACAACTGTAAGGGCATAATCAATAAAATACATTTACATATAAAAATAAATGAGTAACATGCCCATGATAACCGATGGTGAAGATTCGGTGGAGATGTTTACAGGAACTGAGTGGGCTAAAACACCATACGGTTATTTTCACAGTTATTTTCACAGTTCTGGGGACCGGACATCGGAAACCAGTTTCACTGAGTCAAAACCGAGGGGTCCTCGGGTCAGGCTCTGCCCCTGTCCTTCCGGGGCACTGGGGGAGGACGCCCCCTTACTCCTTCCAGACTCTGACGGCAGCAGGCGGCCCTTGCCTGGGGAGCACATCGCCCCGGACGTGGCCTCCCCCTTCGCACGTCCTTGTCTTCTTTCGTGCATGTGTGCCGTCCACCTCCACCTGTCACTCCCTGGGGGGACTTGGGTCTGTTACCCATCAGTAAGACAGAAGGAGATGGGGACACCAAGCACACGGGATGACGCGGACGAGGCCAGAGGGGGCTCTGCCACGTGAAACACGCCGGGCACAGGGGACGGATGCTGCCCGACCTCGCCTGCGTGTGGGATCTGGAAAATTCCACAGAGGCTGAACCCACAGAGGCAGGGAGCTGAAAGGCCGGCGGCGGCCAGGGGCTGGGGTGACAGAAATGGGGGCGCTGTCGGCCGAAGGGTGCAAAAACTGTTAGTGCAGAGACAGTTGTACAATAAGTCGGTCCTGCGGACCTGATGTCAGGGCCCTCCACTACAAGGGAGGACGCACGCTGTCCCGTCTACCTGAGCGTCGCTGGGAGAGCAGATATAAATGCTGTCACCGCACATACCAAGGAGCCATGCGGCTGTGCCTATCATTGTATAACGTGCGCCTCTATGGCGTCATCATGTGCACAAGAAACACGCATAACTCTGTGCCACCTAAATGTGCGCAGGTTTTACGCGCCGGCCATACTTCGGGGCAGCCACGGAAGAGGGCGCTCGAGCTTGCACGCAGGGCTCCCTGGTCGTCCGGGACCGCGTGCTCCCCAAGCCCTTAGCCGAGTTGCTTTTACCGCGTGAGGCGACGGACACCCGTCGGGGGTCAGGGCCCTACATCTCCGAGCGGCATCTGCCAGCTGACCTGACCCCACCCATGATTTTGTTTCGTTTGTCAGTTTCCTCATGAGTTTATTTTTCCCAGCCCTTTCTTTTCATGTTATTCATGAGGATTAATACAATTTACAAGTATTAATTAGTTCTAGATTGTTCATATAACTAATTAATACAGATTAATAAAATAATTAGACATTATAGTAAGTAAGCACATAATGATATATTATAATGGTATATCATATATTATACAACTTATAATATTCTATACTATACATTTGATTAAAAGAATCACAAACCCACATGTATCTACCATTTCTTTGTATGTTTCATCTGTGAAATAATAAAATCTTGTAATAGAAGATATGATCATTAAAACTGTATATTATATGTGCTTAAGGGGAAAGATAGATTTATAAATCAGGGTAGAAAAACAGAAATTTACCAATGTATGTATAGAAATCTTGTCACATGATAGGAAAGAAATCTCAAATAAGTATGGAATCAATTGATATTTTATAAATGATATTGTTACTGGCAAGTCATCTGAAGGCAACAAAGAGAAAAAAGTATATCATATTAATTTATTTTTACCAAACTCAATTTCTGGTCAATTAAAATGTTAAATGTTAACATAGAAGACCATAAGAAAGAAACAAGCTAGAATGAGGGGAAAAATTGGGGGGTATATGTTGAAGTAATAACATGTTTAAATATATTTAAGTGTATATGTATAATACAGTCTGAACTAATAACTTAAAAATTACAAATCAACACAACAAAAAAGTAACAGTATTTGGCTATTAGATGCCAAACATGAAACCCACAGACAGCGCACAGACTGATAAATTTCTCCCTTTGGAGGCCTCGAGTGTCCAATGACAGACGCCCAACCAGGAGGGGTTTGGAAAAGAGACACGTGCTATTATTCCAAACAACACGGAACCCTGGGGCTGGCAGTTCCAGAGCTGTTGGGAGGGATCCGTGGTGACACCAAGGACTCGGCCTCCGTAGGGACCGGCGATGTTGTCCTAGGTCCATGCTGGTGCTTGTTCTTCGAGTTCCCAGCATCACCGTGGACAAAATACGCAGCCAGGGTAATCTATCTTTATCCGGGGAAAGCCTTTGCCCAAAGCCCCCAGACACGCTCCCGAAGGTCTGGATGGCCAGAGTTAGGTCACACCTTGATGGCTTTTAAAGAGCCCAGAGGTCTAGTACACGGACCTGGAGACCCCTGGGAGCCGGAGCCTCCCGGGGGGCAGACAGAGGGTCCCGAGCCCCTTGTGCCGGTTGGCGGGGAACACGGGAACACAGAGAGGGTGGTGGTCGCCCCGGAGCCCAGGCACAGTCCGCTTCTGAGGCCGATGTTGCTGGAACCCAGGTATCTGACAGGGAAAGTCAGGATGGAAAACAGCGTTGCAGTACTGATGGTGTAATAAATAATACCGCACTTCAGGTAGGAAAAAGTAAAGAAATCTACAGGAATTTATGTCTTAGAAAACATTTTTCAGTTACGACATTGTTTAAAGAATGGATTAACTTTTGAAATGTTAATATAAATGTAAATATACCTACTAGTAAAAGAAGTAAATATTGCATATTTAATGATGTAAATATAATGAAAGCATTTCCTTATTATTTATTTCCCCAATCTAAGAACATAAAATGTGTGTATTTACTTAAAATTGTTTTTTGTTTGTTTGTTTTTGCTTACAAATTTTTTTTAAGATTTTATGTATTTATTTTTTAGGGAGAGAAGGGAGGGAGATAGAGAGAGAGAGAGAAACATCAATGTGCAGTTGCTGGGGGCCGTGGCCTGCAACTCAGGAATGTACCCTGGCTGGGAATCGAACCTGTGACACTTTGGTTCCCAGCCCTCGCTCAATCCACTGAGCTACACCAGCCAGGGCTAAAATTGTTTAAAAATACATGTAATAATAAATACAGACATTTTTGACTTAGGAGAAAATCCTAATGATCTCCAGGTAAGGATGCGGCAAAAAGATGGCCCTTCACAGCACCCGCAGACAAAGGAGAAAGAGGGATATGATGGGACCTTTGAGAGAAGACTTCTGGGCTCATCTGCTTGCTGTTCAGGTGCCATTCGCTCCCATTTTTTCGTTTTGACAAATGTGACTAGAACACCCTCCCATCCATAGGAAATGACTTTTGTTCCATGTAATTTATCAAATTTTCCCAACATGAAATAACCTTTGGGTGAGCCATTTTCTACCCGTCCATTAGAACCAAGAGCTCTCTGCCTGCTTCGTAAAATTACCACCCAAAGTGGCCCCAGCCTATTAGATTACATCATCTCCAAGCATCAACTGCCAAAAAAAAAGTTCCCTTCATTTTTAGGAGTCCTTAGAGGAATGATTCATTTTTCAAAAACCTTTCTTATGGGGGCCTTCTCATGTTGATAACTGAACATAAATAATCGTTTACCGTGCATGCTTTTAAAGAAATAATTTGACAACACGGATCAGCATGTAAATAAATATTTCCTCTGATTTAGCATTTGCTTGCCGGCGTTTATTCTCAGGGGACACTCGGGGTAGCAAGCGAGTGTACGCACCGGGGTTTGTGTCCGCTGGACTAGATGGGTGAAGTGGGCGGCACCGCGGCCACAGCCGGCCCACGCCACAGCCGGCCCACGCCACAGCCGGCCCACGCCACAGCCGGCCCACGTCACAGCCGGCCCACGGCACAGCCAGCCCACGGCACAGCCAGCCCACGTCACAGCCAGCCCACGGCACAGCCAGCCCACGTCACAGCCAGCCCACGTCCTCGAGTCCTGACAGTGGTGGCTTCCTCTCCGCTCACGCTGCAGGCACGCGGTGCGCAGGCGGGACCCTGCTTCACACGCCCGCACCCCAAGACCCGAATCTCCGGCGTGGTCTCCGTGTCAGAAGACAAACGCAACTCTTGAGGAGGGCAAGCTGGCGGTGCGGTGCTCTAGCCTCCGAGGGACAGACGGCCTTTCTCAGAATGGCTCGCCCGTCCACTCCACCCTTCCAGCGGGGCGGGGACACTCCCCCTGTGCTCCCAACAGGGCGGTCGGGAAGACCCGGGTGACGGAGAGTGCTGACCACCATCGCCACACCCCTTCGTCTCCTCCTCCTGTGAAAACTGGCAACTGTCAAACCCAGATACCAGTGCAGGGTGTGGAGTGTGTTGCACACGCGTGTGTTGTGATCCGAGCTCACCATTTTTAGGTGGCTTAAGTCAAAACTTCTCGACTTAAGCCCTGGCTGGCGTAGCTCAGTGGATTGAGCTCGGGCTGTGAACCAAAGTGTCGCAAGTTCGATTCCCAGTCAGGGCACATGCCTGGGTTGCAGGCCATGACCCCTAGCAACCTCACACTGATGTTTCTCTCTCTCTTTATCTCCTTCCCTTCCCTCCCTAAAAATAAATAAATAAAAAAATCTTAAAAAAAACTTCTCGACTTAAAATACTTCTGTTAAATACTGTTGAGGGAATAGAATTCTGCTAGTTTGTGTGTGATATCTGGTCTCCTTCACTGAACTTTGTACGTAGAGATACATGCAGGTGCGAAGGTAGCTCTAGAAAAAAAGCGCAGATACAGTGGCTGCCACCGCCGAGGAGGGTAGCCACTGGACAGAATATCGATGTCTTCATTCCGCTTCTCTCACCGATCTCCCCGTTTTTCTCTAGAAAGAGAGCGTATGTGAGCCGACATTCCACAGAGGATGGGGTGCTGGCTCCTTTCAGCTCCCCACGGGGCCGTGAATGGCTTTTCCCGACTATCACTGTGTTTCCAGGCGCTCTTGGCTTCAGCACGGTTACCCACTGACTTTGTACACTTACTTTGAAATCAGCCAATTAAAAATAGTCTCTTATTTTTGTAAGTTTATTTGTATTTATGGGTCTGATGCTTTTACTACTCAAAATTAATGATGGTGGTATCAACTCCCTTTCAGTAGTCACTGACTCTCCTTCCCCTTGCTATTTATGGAAACAATCTGGGCTCACTGACGGTCCTGGATAGTAGCGAGGCTGAGACACAAGCTGGCATTGAACTAGCCCTCCCAGGGAGAAGCAGACTGGACCGGTCCAGAGTACATGAGGCAACAGTCTGCATCACTGGGCGTGGATGACACGAGAGCGAAGTCCTTGGGCAGCAGAAATGACCCTTGCACCCTGCGTCCTGGTCCTCCCGGCTCTGTGCCTGGGGACACTGTCCCAGGTGTAACACAGAGCACGTGCCACAGGACCAACCGAGGAGATGAATCAGGGTCTGAACGAAGCGGACCGTTTGGATGAAAAACACACCAGTTCTTGCCGTGTGTGAGTCCTCCCCAAATCCTGGCTTGAGTTCTAGGTGGCGTGTGGCGTGTGTGCAGGGCGAAGCGCCACAAACACAACACAACTCTCACCGTGTGACGGAATGCCTCCACGGACAGACCCAGCCCACGGACACGAGGAAATGCGTCTGCCGGCTAGAAGCTCTAGGAATCTGGGTCCCAACTCTGGCCCCCAGTTTCAAACATTTAAATTACCATCTATTCCTTCAAAACAAGAACAAATCGTCTCTCTCCTGACACCACAGTTTCTGCTCTAGCTACTTAAATGCATGACTTCTGCAGCAGAGGTGCAGCAGCACCTACTTTGGTTTGAGGAACTGCAGAACAGACCAGAGAGCCCCTGGCAGCCCCAAACCTCTGCCCTGCGGGGCGGGGGCCTCCTTCAGACACACTGAGCTCATTATCATTGCATCTGAAGAGTTAAAGAAATGCAGGAAAAGCAACAATAATACTGGTAGTGGGCAAATTTGCCTTGTTTCTTACTTTAGTGGTAAAGCTACTAGGTATGATGATGGCTGTTGATTTCAGGTGAACGTTCTTCCCCAAGTTTTAGAAATACACTGCCCTTTCCCGGCCATTCGGCCCTTCACTGAGAGTCCCCGCCCCATGGTGAACTTGAGACGACAACATGCCACCCTGACCTCTGCCCGCACACACTCATAAGAACGCGAGAGGGAGTGGACGTGCCGATCATTCGGGTCCCCCGTTTCCAGCCCAGTCTGGAGCCGACAACACACCCGCCCGCCTGGAATCAACCCCAACACTTCTTCCCCCTCCAGCCAGCTCTCCCGGAAGGGCCTGGTGTATCGGGGAGCAGAGGGCCCCCACTGAGGTGCAGGCCCCGACCTCGGAGTCTTTCTGGACTTCTCTCTTCCCCTCCCGCATTCAGACCGGCAGCGGTCCTGGCTTCCCCTTCACATTCGATGCCGTCTCACCCTCCGCCGATCCACCCCTGTCTCTCTCCCGAACGGCTAGGACACTCGGGAGGTGTCTCTGCCTCCTTCAGGTCACACACAGCTCAGTTTCCGCTTGGCGAGGCCAGAGCGGGTGCAGGGGGGCTCCTCGGGGGTCTCTCCTCTGCTCTGACTCCTGCGGCAGCTCCCCGCCCTCCCGGGACTGAATACTGGAGATTTGGCAGTGCGCGGCCCGGCCTCACTCCCTGTCTGACTGACCTGGGCTGGACCGCGTCCCCCCACCCGCAAGTCCCTTTGCTGGGGCCCGACCCGGCACCGGGGCTGTGCTTGCAGGCGGACCCTGTAAGAGGCGGTGACGTCAGGTGAGGCCATCGAGGTGGGCTCTCAGTCCCACATAACTGCTGTCCTTATGGGACAAAGAAGAGACACCAGCGCTCCCTGGAGTTCTCTCTCTCTCTGCCCCCTGCTCCCCAAGGAGAGGATGTGGGTGGAGACAGGGAGAGAGCAGCCCTCTGCAAGCGAAGAAGAGGCTTCTCCAGAAACCACCCCGGAGACCTGCTGGTGGATTCGCAGCCCCCGGGGCTGTGGGGAAATGCGCTTGTGCTGCTGGAGCTCCGCAGGGGGTGGCGTTCTGTCACGGTGGCCCGAGATGACCATGCACACCCTGACCTGGCTGCCACCAGGCCCGGCCTCACTCAGCTCCAGCCGCTGCGCTGCGGCCTCCGCCAGCTGGGCTCAGCCTGCCTCTGGTCGCCCTTCCCGCCCTTCCCGAGCCCTTCTGGAGCCCTCCAGGTGTCTCCAGGCCTCAGAACAGGCCTGGCTCATCGTCCAAGCTCCGTCAGTGTTTCTAAAGAGATGAACTTCCGGCTTTCTTCTTCACGATTCTGTCGCTAATGAGTGCGCCTAAATGACGCTTCCTGCCACTCAGTTACCCCGGTGGCTCTGGGGCAGCGAGAAGGCCGCCCCACCCGCCCGGGAGAGGCCAGGCAGCTGCCTTCCCACAGGCTGACCCTGGGACCACGGCTCTTTCCCGCCTCGGCTGTGGCCTGGGTAAGGGGTGCTCGCTTGTTGTTTCTGTCTGATCGGTGGTCTCCCTTTAGAGAAGACACATTGTGTGGGTTCGAGAGTTACTGAGGGTGGTGGTATCACTGCGTTAACCATGAACAGGGGTTGGCAGCGGGGCCAGAGAGGCGAGGAGGGGGCGTATGGAAGGGAGGAGATGAGGGCTGAGACACATCATGGCTGTGTGACGGACACGCGATGGGCACATGATGGGCATGCAACGGGCACGCGATGGACACACGATGGACATGGGACGGGCACGGAAGGTTGCGTGATGGAGCGACAGTGATGTCGGCCCTCTGCCCCCCGCCCCCCCCTCAGCGTGCAGACCAAGCTGCTGTCCTCACCTGCACAGCAGAGCTTCCACGTGCGTGTTGATTTATGGGGCAATGAAGGGAGTGGTGATTTCCAGCCGCTTTAACACATGGACAGGGCCCGCGCCCAAAGCGCTTGAGGAAATCCACAGACTTCCCCCCAGAAACTACAGCCCGGAGCCCGAAGTGACCGGGGAGCTCACGCGGCTGGAAGGCAGGTGGATGACAGGGGACCTTGTCGGTTTGCTCCCGGGCGCAGTGCGCCGGAGGAGGTGAATGTCACCTGTCTATGCGGGCAGAGCCGCCCCCCAGATCACAGTGCAGAAGGCAAATTAGACAGACTCTGATTATAGAAAGAGTAGATTGGTGACACCTGTCTGTTCGTTCCCTGTGACTTCATGAAAATACAAACCTCGTTATGTTTTAACGATCCAGTTAAGGCAGGTGCACACACATTTGTCTCCCTGCAGGACCCCTGCAGGCGCATGTTTCCAAGGGCGCCCCCAGCCCTGTTCCAGCCCCCGGAGCAGGCGCTCCGTGCGCCCGGGCAATCAGCTTCCCCAGCCCACAGCGAGAAAAGGGGCCGCCTTGAGGAATGCTGGGTAATTCCTGGCAGCATCTCCGTCCCACACAGTACAGAGAGAAAGCCGCTGGAGCTGTAAATAAAATGCAAAGGTACCTCTTTGTAGCTGTTTGAATTCTAACGAGAAAGAGGGTGTCTGCTGTAGAAAACAGGCAACTCACATTTACTGACGTCAAAGGGGAAAAGTCCGTTCTAATTATTCATAAGCTGCGCTTATTCGTATTGTTAGGCAATACACGTTTTCTTCCACAAATCTGTCACTTTCAATGGTTTCCGGTTATATCAATATTTTCATCGAAAAATTAAGAAACATATTTTTCCCCCCAAATGTGAGACACCCTCATCCAAAAATACCACCCGCATCTGCCTCTCTAAGTGTCCTTGTGTATTTCAATCTCTTATCGGGCACAACAAGGGAGACAAACTTACGGAGGGTGCAGTCTGGCTGCTGTAGGTGATAAGCAGCCCCTTATACCAGGACAGCGGTCAAAGGCAAAAGGGGGTGGTCCGAGGGTCCGGGCTGCCCCCCCTCGGATGAGATTGGTGACGGGGCGGAGGCTGCTCACGGTTCATCTTCTCTCGGCTTCTGTGGAAGCTCACGCTGGTGAGTGAGATGCTTGGAGTCCCACGATGTGCGTGTCTGGGAGTATGAAGTTTTAATGGTTTTTATTAAGACTGCAGCAGCCGGGGGAGGCAGAGGCACTTATAACAATAATAATAACAACAGAGGTGAGCTCTAACTCCTGAGAACGTGCTAGGCAAATTTGAGTGATTTATTTCTTCTCAGTTTCCAAACAACTTCAAGAGTTAGAGTTACGAAGGGGGACCGACCGGGGATGAAAACGATGATGGTGATGAAGATGATGAAGCGGAGGCTGGTGATAATAGTCAATAATGACATGCCAGAGCAGCATCGAACATCGCAGTAAGAGCTACAATTCTCAAGCCCCATTTCAGGGATGAGACGCATGAGGTTCCAGTGTCTGAAGGCCTGGTCCAGCCCTCGGGCTAGAGACCGGAGCCGAGGGCATCCACCCCGGGGCGGAGAGCGGACAGAGGCAGGGCGTGGACCAGACCGAAGGAGCATCCTGGGGGGGACCTGGTGACTGAGGCGAGAAAGGATCTCACAAGCGTGGAGGCTGCTGAGTGGTGGGTATGGAAAAAGCTCCGGAGGGGCCATAAGCATGACAGGGGGCGCTGGTCCGTTCTTGCTCAGATGTTGAGGAAAGTCAAAGAAATGGAGAGAAGAAAAGCAGAAGAGAAGCAGATTTGATTGGTGGTTGATTCATGGGAAAATCATCGGTCGTGTTTAGTTGCCATTTATTGGCATAGTGGTGTTTTAAAAATGCTACATTCTATATTTTAAAGATTTTATTTATTTATTTTTAGAGAGGGAAGGGAGGGAGAAAGAGAGAGAGAGAGAAACATCAATGTGCGGTTGCTGGGGGCCATGGCCTGCAACCTAGGTATGTGCCCTGACTGGGAATCGAACCTGCGACACTTTGGTTCGCAGTCCATGCTCAATCCACTGAGCTACGCCAGCCAGGACAAAATGCTATGTTCTTAAAACATCACCCTTCTTTGGATTCTCGCTCCTGATTCTCCTCAAGCAGAGACTGACACCACGGGACACCACGGGGCACCACGGGCCAGCCACGCCCGTTCCGCGGCACCGGAAAACGCAGGAAGCGTCCGGTGAGAGGGAGTCACCCCGTGTGTTCTCCCTCCTGGGCCACGGCCGGAAGGGACGCCCGCAGGCAGCAGAGGGGCTGACTCCCACCAGTCGGGGAAATGCAAAGGGTTGTCGATCATAGATGCTCTCCGGTCCAAAGGCCTCGGGCTATCAGCTCAGCTAAAGATAGTCAATCCGTTATTATTAAGGACCTAACTAACTATCTAAGCCGTACACCGTACAGGTGCTTTGATTTCCTTCTGGGAGTGCACCTCCCACAGGGAGAGAGAGACAACAGTTAGGATACTTGGCATTTTGCATGAAAAGCTCCTGATGAGTCACCTGGAGGGAAGTGGGTGTTACAGGCTCTCACAGCGCCCACAGTACCTGGGTGGTGGCCGTCTTGCGCCCTCCCAGTGGGGCAGTGTGCGTGTGGGAGCCACCCACCAGACGGGAGGGGTGACGAGTCCCCTGCCAGCAGAGCGACTGCCCTTTACCTCCTCTGGTCACACCGGGATGACACCCCTGACAAGGGGCACAGAGCAGACCCAAGGCACCCGAGCCTGATCGCTATGAGACGGAAAAGATGGCGGCACACGAGGGACCCTCGACAACACCTCTGCTACCCAACGGCAGTGCCGCCTGCCATTTCCGCTTGGTCTCCTGCTCAGACGCCGGCTGCAGAAGGGCTCTCTGGAACGATGGGGCAGCTGCTTTGCCGAGGACTCAGCAGAAGCAGCCCGCCCCTCCAGGCGCCCAGGGCTGAGCTGCCCCCTCCCGCGGCTGCCGAGGGGCGGCCTCTCTGCACGTCCCACAGGAGGACGGGACGCAGAGCGGGACGAACGGAGGTCAGAGGTCGGCTGGCCCACGGAGCTGAGGGGCTGCTCTGCACAGATCACCACCCTGCAGCTCCCGCCCTCGTCCACTCGCTGCTGCTGGCCAACCGCTCCGAGCTCTGGGTTCCTCCCATCAGCTCAGCGCATCCACCAGCGTCAGAGATGCCGCGCTTCCTGGGAGCCCGTGTGGGGTCACAAAGAGTCAGATTTCCTCTCTGTCTGGGGCTCCGAGCCCAAAACACCTGATCGCGTCTGCCATACGTCCCTCATCTGTTATGAGAGGTACAAGGCATTGAGAGAAGATTCCTCCCTTTGGTATTTTTGTGCCTTCCACAATAATAGGGATTTTGTTCTAAGTCATTTCAATATTTGAGGTCTCGGTAATGTCTGCATAATTCTTTCCGAGAAGTGTCTTAGATAATCCCAACTGATCCCCAAACAACTGTTCAGTGCAGGAAGGCGAGAGGCTGTAATTTCTCTTTTACTGACCTCTCAACCCGTGCACCGATGCCAGCCACACCTCACGTCTCTTCGTCCGTGTCCGGGAGGAGAACACTTCTTCCCCGTCACCCGAGTCTCCTCTGACGCAAGCAATGATGCACTTGGGCTCAGTCCAGTGCCGTCCACCGGTCTCGCACACTCAGCGGAGGTTCTCAGTCCTTTCATTTCCTCTTCTAACCAGCGTCGCGGCACCGAGTTTGGGTGCCACAACCTGAACCATAGCCTCCCTTGCCTTCACGTCTGTTGCCGGGCCACTCCTCAGTTCGGCTCCAGGCTGCGTCCCAGGGGCCAGGCTGCACACTGTCACTGCCGGACGGAACTGATTGTGCCGAGGTCCGGCTCTGCCTGGGTCACTCCCGTGGCTCGGGCGTCCTCAGTGATCCTGCCCTTGGCCCTGCATTCACGTCGGCCTTCCTATCATGAGGCCCACATCTGCAGATTCAACCCACTGCAGACTGAAACATTTCTCTTGAAATGTTACCTTGCTGCTGAAATGTACTGTGTAGGTAGGCCTTCGATGATTGCATCCTAAACAATACAGTGTAACAACTATTTACACACCATTTGCTTTGTGTTAGGTATTATGATTTATCTAGAGATGATTTAAGGTATGTGGGAGGATACGTGTAGGTTATATGCAAATGCTACGTTCATTTGCATCAGGGACTTGAGCATCTCCAGGTTTTGGTGCCCGAGAGGGGTGCCGGAACTGGGGACACTGAGGGACATCTCTAATATAAATTCTAACGCAACATTCAAGGCCTTCCATGGTCTGACCAAACCGACATTCCTAACCTGTGGAAGCAGTAACCAGCCCAATGGTGGTGATCCTGCTGGTAATAGTAGTTAATATATGAACGCACTCACTGGGGTCCAGGCCTTACAGGTATCACTAGAATTCTCAGAGTAATGTCACAAAGATGGTGCATGCATCTGCTAAGGCTGCCATAATAAAATAACCACAGAATGGGCAGCTTAAACAACAAGACTCAGTTAGCACGGTCTTGAAGACTGGAAGTCCAAGACCCAGGCGTGGGCAGGATGTGACCGGCAGGTGGCTGCCTCCCTACCTGTCTGCACATGGCTTTTCCTGTCCATGCGCACTGCTGGTGTCTCCTCCTCTCCTGAGGCCCCCAGTCCAGTCAGATTGGGGCCCACCCTTGTGGCCTTACCTCTGCCATTGCAGTGGGAGTCAAGACTTCAACATAAGAATTTTAGGGGGCACCATCCAGGTCATAACAGGTATTATTCTTGCAGTCATTTCACAGGAAAAAGTTCGTATCTTTGAAAATTATACAACAGGTTCTGTGAGGGCCAGGATTCTAACCAAGGTCTTTCTGACCTCACGTAACACATCATGCATTTCCAATATTAATTATTCTGTAAGCAATTTCTGGGGAGGAGTCTTTGATTATGAAGCTCTGTGCACCTGGTCTCCTGACCTCTTCCTTCGTTGCCAACCATCCAAATCCTACCTAACCTACAAAGACCCCCGAAGAGCTTGCTCTGCCCGCTGGAAACACTGAGCCAATCCTCCAAACACTGGCCTTCTTGTCCATTCTCTCTAAGAAAACACAGGATCCTTACTTCTCTTTTAAGTCCAGTTTACTGCATGAAATGCAATACACGTTGCATAAGAAAAATCCACCCTTTTCAGTGTACACGTCTATGAGGTTCGGAAAGCGTACACAGCCACAAAACCACCCCCACAATCAACACGCAGAACTTCTCCACCCCTAAACGGTTTTAATGGTCTGCGGCCCTAGGCCCAGGCAACCGCCGATTTGTTTTCTGACACGTACGTTTCCACGGTTTGGCCCGTGTTCAGATTGCTGTGTAAATAGATTCATACAGTGTGGAATGTTCTGAGTCTGGCTTCACGTTGCGTAGCGGATTTGATATCCAGCTGTGTCGTGCATGTGAGACCTCAGCTTCTCTGTGTTGCTGAGTGGTGTCCCATTGTCTGGGCGCTCCCCCTCTCATCAAGAAAGGGGCACTGTGCTGCTTCCAAGCCCGGGTGAGGACTCAGGAGGCCGCTATAAACACTCACATGCAGGTTTTGCGTGACTCCACCTTCTCGTCCCTCTGGCAGGACGGCCCAGAAGCAGAGTTGCTGAGTACAGTGGAAAGTCTAGGGTTTTCTTCACAAGAGACTGCAGAAAATAATATAAGATGATCGACTGTACAACAGAGCTGAAGCCCACTCCAGAGGAAGTGCCCCGCGTGTCTTCCGTTTCAGCACGTGGGGTGTTGAACCCAGACAAGACAGCCCTTCCTTCCACTGGCCCCACGCAGCCGAGTCTCGCAGAACCGCTTTCCAGGGTAACGAGGAAGCAGGTACGGCGACTCCAGGGCGGACGACGGCTGGGCTGAGAATCGGAAACACTGTTTCCAGTGGCGCCTGCGTCTGGTGACCTGCGCAGCAGGAGCGCCTCCTTCCTTCCGTGGGCGGAACCGCCCTCCCCTGACCCTTCCCCACAAGCGCCCCCACCTTCGTCTCTAATCAGAACACTGTTGGGGTTTCTGCCCGAATCCTGAATCAGCAGGTGCTTCCAGAATAGTTTCCCTTCTTTTTATTCTCAGACACCGCAGTGGTCAAAGCCAGGACACCAGCATCAGTGTAATACTGTTACTGCACTAAAGGCTTCATCTGCATCTCACTAATGTTCCCGCCAATGTCCTTTTCTGTCCCCGAGTCCTGGCCAGACCCTCGCATCTCCTTCGCTTGAAGGTTTTCCGAGATCTGCAGTCTGTCCCTCTGTCTGTCCTCGTGTTTCCTGCCATAAACATCTTTACACAGTGCTGACTGTTCGCTCTGTCTAATGGCGATCACCTGGGATTGTCTGAATTTTTTCTAGTGATTGAGCTGAGACTAGAAGTTTCCATCCAGAACCCCAGAGAAAGGGTCCGTTCTTCACGTTGCCCTGTATCCCACAGTTGATGACCCCAGTGTCACTGAGGATGCTGACCGCCATCACTGGCCTTCTCTTGTAGGAGAGTTTAATAACTACCCTGGGGACTCATAGAGGTTTTCTTTTGCTTTTCTCTACTGACTTAAAAACTGAATCTTTTGTTTTATATTATGAAAATCTCTTCTAGTCAAATTTTTAAAAAGTATAGTCCTGGCTGGTACAGCTCAGTGAATTGAGTGCCAGCCTGAGAACCAAAGGGTCCCAGTTCAATTCCCAGTCACGGCACAGGCCTGGGTTGCAGGCCAGGTCCCCAGTAGGGGGAGTGCAAGAGGCAACCACACACTGATGTTTCTCTCCCTCTCTTTCTCCCTCCCTTCCCCTCTCTCCAAAAATAAATAAATAAGATCTTTAAAAAATGTCTTTTGTACGTTTTCTTCTAGAAGTTTTATTGCTTCAGATTTTTACATTTGGATCCATGATCCTTTTGAAATA
Source organism: Phyllostomus hastatus (assembly GCF_019186645.2). NCBI lineage: Eukaryota > Metazoa > Chordata > Mammalia > Chiroptera > Phyllostomidae > Phyllostomus > Phyllostomus hastatus. Next base: position 97,980,095 of record NW_025333872.1, read on the forward strand.
ATTGTTATATGTGATGCAAGGTACAGGTGGAGGTCACTTTGGTATGCGGATGTCCAGCTGTCCTAGCACCATTTGTTTAAAAACTGTAACTTCCCCATCAAGTTGCTTTGCTGATGTGTGTTAACCATATATTTGGGTCTCTATCTGGACTTTCTCTTAGGTTGCGCTGACATATACATCTATCCTTCCTGCAATATCACACTTTATTATTGTAGCTTTATAATTCATCTTGAAATAAGGAGTGTGAGTTCCTCAGTTGTCCTTATTCAAAATTATCTTATTATTTTAGTTTTTTCCACTTTCACATATACTTTAGAAATATTTTATGGAGTTACATAAAATTTCTCCTTTTTAAAATTTGATTTTTATGTCAATTTGGGGTGATTCACATCTTAACTATATTAAGTCTTTCAATCCATGAACATAGTATATCTATATTAATTCAAGTCTTTTCTGAATTATCTCAATAATCTTGGTAATTTTCTTACATTCAGATTTTGCACATATATTCTTGTATTTAAATCTAAATACTTTATAATTTTTGGTTCTATTATGTATGGTGCTTTTAACTTTCAGTTTCCAAATTTTTATTGCTAATATATAAGAAGGCAATTGATTTTGTGTTTTGATCCTTTGTTCAATGATTTTGCTAAGCTAACCTACAAATTCTAGTAGCTTTTTCGATGATTTTGTTGTGCTATTTTACATAAACTCTTTGTTTTTTTTAAAGATTTTATTTATTTATTTTTAGAGAGGAAAGGGAGGGGGAGAGAGAGAGAGAGGAACATCAATGTGTGGTTGCTGGGGGTTATGACCTGCAACCCAGGCATGTACCCTGGTTGGGAATCGAACCTGCAACACTTTGGTTCACAGCCCACGCTCAATCCACTGAGCTATGCCAGCCAGGACAAGACTAAACTCTTTGAAAATAAAGACCGTTCTATTTTTTTCCTGTCCATTCTGTATTCTTTCTCCCCTCTTTTCCTTGCATCATTGACAGGGCAGGACCTCCAGGACCGCGGTGAGCAGGTGAGGTGAGAAGAGAAATCTTCCCTATTTCTGTCGTTCTTTTGTAGCTGACATTCAAAGTTCAGGGTCGGCTGTAGGTTTTCATTGATTCATCAGGCTGAGGCCCTTTATTCTCTAGTTTGCCTAGAGTTTCTCGTGTGAGTAGACTTCGAAATTTGTCGAATGGTTGCTCTGCAACTATTTGAATGATCCCATGTTAATCATTTTGGCTTTTGACATGTGGAGTTATATTAAATATTGGACAAATGTAGAATAAACACGTTCACAGGACAAAATTGGCTTAACCATCATATATAATTATTTTAATATATTGCTGGACTGTATTTGCTACTATTTGGGGGGACTCTCCTGCATGCATGCTCATGGAGGATACTGGGACACAGTGTTCTTATGGGCTCCTTGCATTTGGCCCAAGGGTGATGCTCATGTCATAAGGTACATCAGGAAGCGTTTAACCCTGTTCTGTTCTCTGGAAGAGTTTTGCAGAGCTGGTGTTATTATTATTATTTCCCCTCACGTCAGCTAGCATGGCTGAGTGAACTCATCTGGCCAAGGAGCGCATGCTCCTGTGTGCCCTCTGCTCCTGCTGTTTGTGACGCTGTGAGGCCACACGGGGAGGCCAGCTACTTGCCCTTCCCTCCCCCGCAGCAGTTACTGTTCTTGCTTGTCACCTGGCGCTTACCAGGGGTGAGAGCAGGGGGAGTCCCAGCTCAGTCCACGGTGCGCTCTCGGTGCCAGGTTCTGGGGACGGGGTGCGGCTTCCTCAGCGGTTTACAAGCCCTTCCCAAAGCGGCCAGCTTTCGTGCTCTGAGGGCAGCTGGATTCACCGCCTCTCCTCCAGCACTTTGCCTTTGTTCCTCAGGACAGAAGTGCCCAAGGGGTCTGCGTGCTCTCCGGTGGCACAGCCCCTCCCTCTCCCAAACCCGCACTTCCTGTCTGGTCTTGCTCTGGGAACCTGGTAGAGATCTGTGAAGACCTCTCGAGTGGACCTCCCACACACACACACACACGTCGGGATCTCCCAGGGTTTCTGCAGTCTCACACGAGCTCCCTGCAATGACCCAAGGACTGATCACTTGTGACTCCACCCCAGCCAAGACACTGAAATCCTCCTGCAGTGGCGTTAGGAGGCGGGGCCTTGGGGAGGCGATTAGGTCGGGAGGGTGGAGCCGTGCTGAACGGATCAGTGCCCTTGTGCCAGAGACCCCCGAGATCCCAGGCGAGGTTACGAGGAGAATACTGCAGCCTGCATCCCCAAAGCCAGCTTTCAGCAGAGCCTCTCCATGCTGGCACCCAAACCTCAGAATTCCAGCCACTGGAAACGTGAAAAATTAACGTCTGTGGCTTGTGCCTCATCGAGTCCCTGTGACAGCAGCAGCCTGCCCTCGCGCCCTCCGTGCTGGGCTGCAGGTGAGTGAACACCCCCGCCCCACCTCCGTGGGGAGGCCCACGTCCCTCGGAGGGCCTGGGTAGTAGTGCTGCTGCCACAGCTCTCTTTCAGTTTCAACAAACATTATGATGCTTTTTCTGCTTTTGTGTGTGTGTGTGGGTGCATGGACACTTTTTTTTCAGCCTTACTAATCCTTCCCAGAACCAGAATCACTTGCTTGGAGGGTACCCAAACAAAAACCGAGGAGCCAAGCAAGAGATTTATTACGTATATTCGTTACCTGTGAGTTAATGGGTAGGCAGCTGGACAACGATTTCACCTTTGCTGTAACACCAGCTTCTGATTGCGTGTCCTCGCCGCCTCCCCCACGTGCACAGCGCAGGTTAAAAAGAGACACTTGAAAGCTGCTGGGGGAGGAGATACAAAATGTCAATGTGCTCTTTTCCTGCCGCGCCGCGTCGAACACGAGCGGGCCCCTGCCCGGGCTGGCCTTCAGTGACGGCGCTGGAGCGTTTCCAGAAAACGATCCGTCAGCAGAGAGGTTCCAAGGGCTCCCCTGCCACAGCGCCCCCCATATCTTAACCTTTTTAACCTGCTTTAAGAGTTTCTTGCCTGGAATGCATCTTTCATCTCAGATAAGCTCTTTCCTCCGTGTGACTCAATGTTGGACACGCGTGTTTTCGCTTTCCTAGCGATTTTGTGGTTATTTCAATGAGCAGGACCCACACAGAAATCCCTTGGTCAGCATTTCCCCTGCGGGGGGGGGCTGGCAGGTGGGGGAGGGAGGGGAGGAGCGGGCGCGGGGGGAGAGTATTCAGCCCCCTGTGGCTGCAGTCTAAAATTCCCTCGCCCTTGAAGCGCCCCGTTGATGCTCCCAGGCTGGACAGAGGGAGAGGCGGCGCCCCGGCAGCAGAGGGACTCCTTGTCATCGCCAACTTCCTCGGAGCCCATTTCAGCGCGTGGCGGCAGCGGGCGTCTCCCGGGGGAGGCAGAGCCCGCGAGCAGGCGGCGCTAGATGGCTCGTGGGTGGGGAAGGAGCCCACGTGGGAGAGAAATTACCGTTTTGCAGTTATTACTTTGGCTACTTGCGGTGCCGTGGGAACAGACTCTCTAACGCATTCAAGAGCGATTCCCCCACAAAGTTGACTCTGTTGCTCGCTAAACCGCTTTCAGGGACGTCCCAGCCGGCTTTTCAAAGCAATTGCCATCCCATTTTTAAAGGTTATTTTAGTGGTTTGTCAAACCACATGAATAACGCAAGCTCTCCCTCAGATTAAAAATAGATATCTCTATATTGGACATTCCGTGGTGAAATGTGTATTCTTTAAAAAAAAAAAAGCATGCCAGGTTTTTCTTGCTCTGTAGTTTTCATTTGTAAGCTCTGGTGCAGTTCCGTTTTCTACCTTGGACACAATGCTAATCTCACAGTTTAGCTTTGCTTCGTTGCCTAATAAGATAGTAAGATTTCCCCGAAGCCACGACCGGGAAAGCAGCAGCGTGTGCCTCTCCTCCGCGGAGTCCCGGCCCCAGGTGGGTGGGTGGGTGTCCATCCGCCAGGTGCGGAGTCCGGGGCCCCAGGTGGGTGGGAAGGTGTCCTTCCGCCAGGTGCGGAGTCCCGGGCCCCAGGTGGGTGGGTGGGTGTCCTTCCGCCAGGTGCGGAGTCCCGGGCCCCAGGTGGGTGGGTGGGTGTCCTTCCGCCAGGTGCGGAGTCCCGGGCCCCAGGTGGGTGGGTGGGTGGGTGTCCATCCGCCAGGTGCGGAGTCCCGGGCCCCAGGTGGGTGGGTGGGAGGGTGTCCTTCCGCCAGGTGCGCTGCGGTCCGCCAGCTGGAGGGGAGCGCAGCTTCTGGGACATGCGCAGTGCTCTGCTCGTGGGTCCTTCATCTGGACACGCCTGAGATTTATCTAATGTTAAATGAGATACAGAAGCTGCGCTTTCGCATTTCCTTCATTTACGTGGACGACAGTCTCATAGGGAGCCCTTTGGCGGCGTGTTTACCTGAAGGGCACGTTCCTGCGAAGACCAAATGGTACCCCAGGGCCACTGACACCCTGTGCCCGCGGAAGAAGCTACTGGATGGCTTGGGTTTCTATTTTTTACCGAAGGCCTATTTTCCCCAGAAAAGTCGACATTGCAATGATTATTTTTACCAATTGAATTCCTGTTCTCCAGTGAGCTAATTATGTTAATTACACCCTAATGGAGAAATCAAGCAAAGCGAGGGGTTATTTAACGTTTTTTTTCCCTCTAACTTTTGGAAGATGTGGCCTTTTAAAAAAATACTCAAATAAATACATTCACTAGAGAACAGAATTAATGTGATTCCGGAGCGCCGCACGAAGGGATTAATTTTCAGCTCTTTCTTAGAATAAATGGTCTGAATTTTTAATACTGTTCATTAATCTATAACTACTATCTAATGCTATCGTGTTGTTGCGTATTATCACCTTGGCCTTGCTGGAGCTGAGACAGTGGTTTCAGTGCAATGGGCGGGGGAAAGAAACCAGCTGTAAATTCAAGCCGCAGGCGTGCGAGCCAGCGTTGGCGCGGTGAGCGGGCTGCGCGTGGCCTTTGTGGGGGGGGACTCTCAGAGCGAGCTCAGCTCTCTCTCGGCCCGTTGGGAACTTGCTCACGTCGTCACTCTTCCCCTGGGAACCTCCCGGACGTGGAGAGCCTCATTCACCTTTGTACGTCATGTGCCTAATGTTATCAGAAGCCCACAGTGCGGGGTCAAAGAGTGTTTACTAAGTCAGCGGGTGAATGAATGAATGGTGTTGCGATGAGGCAAAAGCCTTTAACTCACCTGCGTGAAGGCTCTGCGAGCCTGACTTGGAAGTTGTTTCTTTAGTTTTCAGTATCGCTGGAGACTTTGATTGGAACGGTACAGAGGCTTGCTAAGAACAGGTTTTATTGTTTTTCTCCTAAATGGGCTTCAAAATATGCTTGGAGGGTTTTTTCCTTTAAATGTTTACTTGATGTATAGTAGCTTGCTTCACAGTAAAAATTCCGTTATTAAAATATATGTAACATTAGATAAGATTCAGTTCACCAAAACCTCAGCTTCTTACATTAAAACCCAAGAGGAAGAGTTCGTGAAGCATCATTGCCCAGTTCATGGTGCCTTCCATTTCTCCAAGTGTATCTGGACTCAGCGTCGCTTTCACAAACACATCGTACGGAATTCAAAATTCAACGAAACGCTCTTTCCACTATGTAGATGCATAGAAATTCTGTTTTTCACATTGCATTATTTTGTAAAGTTTTAAATATCAAAATAGAATGACAAATGGGGGATAAAGTGTCATCACACACGACCCAAATCTGTGCAGGTATGATGCTGACAAGACGCAGCGTGTGGACGGTCCCGGGATTTCTTCTAAGGGACAGCCACCCGGCCTCCCGCGGCCGCCCAGCGATCCTCTGGCCCTGCCCTGCCCTGTGGAGACGCAATCAGGGCTGAAGCGTGGGGGGGGGGGGCCCTGCAGCACAGAGATGTTTCCTGGGCGGCTGATTAACTCCCGGGTCTCTCTCTCTCTGCAAGTGCATTGTTTTAAGAGGAGCAATTACAAGCTATTTCGGTTCTCTCACCTACGCCCGCGTTCTGACGGCCTCTCCTGGATTTCGGAGAGGGAACAATTAGCTGTGGAAAAAAGGCAATGGCGGGGTTCTCGGCTGACAGTGGGTGGCAGCCCTGGCTCCGAGTCACCGCGGTGGGTCGGGAAGCAAAGGACAGGGAGGGGGCAGGATCCCGCCGCGCGGCGGCTTCTCGGCGGTTCCGGGACATTCATCTCTGACCCACGCCTGCTCCTCGCTTGGTTCAAAACGCCGCCTTACCGGCAACGCTATGAACAGTTTCCTCTCTAGCTGAAGATTTCTGATGGAAAAAAAATGTGCAGACTCTTCAGAAAAGGTGACAGCACACTGGCCCTTTCCAGTGGAGCACTGAGATGAAAGCAGCCAGAGACGCTCCGTCTTCCATCGGCTTTTCTGCTGTGTTTCCTGGTTTCCCCTGGAGCTTGGGTCCTTTTGCTACTCCAGACCCTCCCTCCCACGGGAAAGGCCTTCCTCCCTGGTGGCTTTTGTGTCTTCACTTATGTACAGTGTCATCGCAGTCTTCCTGAGTCAGTGCTCGGCCAAGGCGTTAACAGGCAGCATCTTCTGTCTCTATTTTCTTTCTTTTTTTTGAAAAAAGAAAGATTTTATTTATTTATTTTTATGCAGAGGGGAAGGGAGGGAGACACAGAGGGAGAGAAATGTCAATGTGTGGTTGCTTCTCATGTGGCCCCCACTGGGGACCTGGCCTGCAACCCAGGCATGTGTCCTGACTGGGAATAGAACCAGCGACCCTTTGGTCACCGGCCAGCACTCAGTCCCCTGCGCCACACCAGCCGGGGCCCCATCTTTCCATTTTCTGACTGATTGTTCTGAATCCTTTTTTCCGTCCCGTTACCACAACCAGTATTTCGGACCAGCCTTCCAGCCTTCATTTAAAGGGCTCTCTGCGAGTTGGTATGCCACAGTGCACGGATTTTTAAATGAAAAGCCCAGGGTTGCCGCACGGAAGAAGAAAAAATCTCACTTTATGAACACAAGAAAGCGTGTTTCCTCTGAAATGCGCTGGGTTTCCACCACTTACTAAATACAACGTCTGTTAAATTTCACTAATCTCAACCTCTGTCTCTCCTCCCCTTTTCGATTTTACAGGAAAATGTACAATCTGTCATGGGACAGGATGTGGCACTTTGCTACTCCATCCCTCAATTAGATCCCTCCACACCCTGCCACAAAGGGCGGCAGCGAGGCGAAGGTTGAAAACCCAGCTCAGCAGCACTCTGCGGGGTTTTATCCCCAAACTAGCTATTATTATTTACCGTAAAGTGAGGATTCTGATTTAGCATAATATTTTAGTGCAAGTAATTTATCTGTACCATAGGTGCCCTTCGAGATAACCTGACAAAAATATTAGTGTCATCCAACACTTCGTTAAAATCTAAATTTGTAACATGTGTAGCGTTCTTTTCATAATGGTTTTATAAAGATACACCGCATAATTCACGTACCAATACTCACCCATTTGAAGTGTGCAGTTCAGTGCTTTTTAAAATATATTCAGAGACTCGTGCAGCCGTCACCTCTGCCAATTCTAGAATGTCTCCCTCAGCCCCCGAAGGGGCACTGTACCTGTTAGCGGCCACTGCCCACTCCTTTCCACACCTCCCGCCCGGCTCGCGGCCCCCGCCCATGCTCTCTGCGTCTACAGATGCGCTTGTTCTGGAACTTCACGGCGGTGGGCTCACGCCCTCTGCAGCAGCTCAGGACGGGCTCACCGCGCAGAACGGTCCCCGAGCCTCATTCCTGTTGGCGCAGGTGCCCGCAACTCGTCTCTTCTCGTTGTTGCCCAGTGACACCCCGCTGCACAGGGGCCCCGCAGTGCGCCTACCCCTCCGTGGGCCGACGCACCCCCACTGGGTGAAATGACGGGCTGTCTCTGCTTGGCAGCCGCTGTGAGTCGTGCTGTCGCGGCAGGGCACGTGTGGACTCACATTCCTCTCTCTCCCGGTCACACACCAAGGCGCCCTGTGAGGTCACACGGGTTATCTTCCCTACCAGGGAATTGCCAGGCTGCTTCTCAAAGGGGTGTGGCCGTTTTGTACCCCACTCCCGCCAGGTGTATGTCTTCCAGTTCCCCGCACCCCTGCCGACGCTTCTCTCCAAACGCCTTTTTTGACTGTAGTTCTCACCGCGGGTGGGAAGTGGCATCTCATTGCGGTTTTGATTGCATCTCCCCGAGACCTATGAGTGCTGAGCATCTCTTAAGGTGCTTATGCCCACTTGTATATTTTTGTGACCTTCCTTTTTAATCAATTAATTTCGTAATTCTATAAAAAAGCTAGCTTTCTTTGGCTCCTTAGACTTGTTCTTTCTTAAGTTTGTCATTCCAGTGAACACACCCTATCTTTATTTGACTTCGATCGAAGTACTGGGCTCTCTGTTCCCGAGAATATGGTGTGTTCCTTATTGACATCTAAGATCTCACCTTCAAGTATCACTTAACATCAAACCGAGCTGTTTGTAACGTTTAGTGATCCCCTCCCTTGCAACCGGATATGCTCCATGAGTTTGGTTACAATGTGTCACCGTAACTGCAAACCAGTGCGTACACCCCGCCTGGGCACGTTTCCATGGTCCCGCACGCCGTAGACCAGCGTGGCCCGGGCCATCAGGCGCACGAGCGCAGCGATGTCCTGGAGCCGCGGCCTAAAATCACTCGTACCAAGTTATCCCTCCAGTGCTCAGTCTCGTGTCAGGTGTGACGCTGGGCATTTGAAGCGCATCGACCCCGGTCTCTGTCTCGAGAGCGGGAGGGGAGCGCCGGGCTGACGGACAGGGAGAGGCGGCGTCTGCGGAGCCTTTGAGCGCTGCAGGACGGAGGGGGCGGTGTCCTCGCAGGACGGAGAGGGCGGTGTTCTGGCCTTGGACGCGAGGCAAGCTTGCAGAAGGGTTGTGCCGCTGGTCGAAGGCGGTCCACCGAGGAAGGGTGCAGAGAGGATGTGGGTCCAGGTGGCCTCCACAATGCAGCGTTTCGCCTGCATCTCCTGTCTCTTTAGGCTTGAAAAGGTCCCAGGGAAAATTAACCAAGGCGTCAAATCAACCAAGACTGAGGGTCTTTGAATATAACCTTCAAGGCTCAACTCAAAGGTCATCTCATGTAGGGAACCTCCCACCCTTTACTCAGATGACAGCAATTTCTTCTCTGCGCCTGCAAAGTGTTTTATCTGCATCTCCTATCTGCCACTCTTGCCCACTGGATCCCATGGGTGGGCACGAACCATGCGTCCGTGAGGGTGGACACGGCCTCATCGCCTCTGCTGTTTGCTCCCTGGCTGCCGGCCTCGAACAGCAGGTGTCCGGTGCAGGTGCGTTTAAATGACGCCGCAGGCATGCACATGTCAGTCCATTCAGTGGAGAACCCTTCCTGATACACTGCGGTTGGAGAAACATCACAATGCCCCGTCCCCCAAATCATTTCTGTATTTAACCATTCTCGTATGTTCTTATTCACCCTAGTTCTCTTTGTTCTGATGCAACAAACTTACAACTGCTTAAGCCCCCGGAATTGCAATGCCCTTCGACCTGCATTCAAACCCTAACCTGGGTGCTAAGACACGGTGAGACTTTGGGTGATTTTCCAATCCGTTTAAATCTCAGTGGCCTCATCTCAGAAGTGGGAGTGTAGACACCACTCTCACGGGGCGGGCACATCTGAGAATGGCTGAGACTAGACGAAAAGACGTCACAACTCCCGTAGCACAGGGTCGTCACACAGCAGGTGCTATTGGCAAAGAGAATCTTATTTCTTTGTTGGTTCTCGAAGAGCAAAGTATTTTAATTATTTTTATTTTAGTCCAATATAAGATAAGTAGAATATATTTATATGCAATATATGATAAAATAAAATATATTTTATATAATTAAGAACATAATAAATATGTAATATATTTATAATATAAATATATAATATAATATTATTGTATTAATATATAATATATTTAATATATAATTACGTATAACATATTATTATATACAATAACACATATTATATATAATATATTTAATATATAATTATATATAACATATTATTATATAATACATATTATACATAATATATTTATGTTTATTGCGAATACGGCTCTCAATTCCCTACGCTCCCACTTCCCACCTGTCGCACACCCAAAGGGAAGGTCATGACGTGAAAAGCACTCACCGCCCCCTGCCTTTTCTCACCGGAAACAGCAGCCCTCCATTCTAGACACAACAACCAGGCCCTGGAGTCTTCACAACCCAGGGGCTCCGCAGAAAGGCCCCGTCTCTCCAGGGAAGGGCGATCAGATCGGGCAAGATTCCTGCAACTGGACATTATAACCTGGGGTGGGGGGGGGATGAGAACAGGCGGGGCTGCGCACGTCGCGGAAGGCGGGTGCGGGGAAAGCGCGAACGCAGCGGACGCGGGAAACGCACGGATTACAGCGTCTGGAATCCGACGGAGGTTAACACCGTCCGTAGTCCAACGGTTCCCTTTGCAGCGCCGATCGTAGGTCGGACTCAGAAGCAGGTTTCGTTAGAAAACTTCTGATTGACGAGCTGGAGCACAGTGTTTCTCTCCTTTATATTTGCCTTTCCTTCCTCTGCTGCATGAGAGCCGTGGGCAGGAGGAGCAAGTGCGCAGGCCCGACCCTGGGCCTGCCTGGCCGCATGGACTCGCGCTGGGAGGGCCAGGGCCTGGGCCGGGGCCGGGCCCGGGGCCGGGAGCTGGCGCGGCTGGGAAAGTTGTCCACGCCCTGTTGTTACCGCTCCCGCTTTCTCTCGCTCGGCTGTCTCCGGAGCACTGGAAGTGGGGGCGGGCATGCCCGAACTGTATACAGATTATATACACCTTCTGTTTTCTTCTCTCAAAAAAGAGAAGACCACAGTGGCATGCTGGGTGAAAGTGGCGTTCAGAAGATGGGCACCAACCTTCGCTTGTGCCCTCCTCGTCGTGAACTCAAAAGCAGGCGCACAGTGTCAAAGGCGTAAGGGACCGGGGGACTGTGGAGTTCGGACGTTTTGGTTTTCAGCTGAGTCAGCCGTCGTGCAGAAAAGTGAGTGACTGCAGGTGATGTCACCAGTGTGGGCAGGACCAGGAGTGGGCCTGCTCAGCCCTGAGCCCGACCTCGCTGACCTTTCTCGAGGGCAGGAGGCACGGGGGTGCAGCCCAGGGACGAGCACGCCTGGGGGCTCTCGTGAAGGTCGGTGGGACTCGCTTGGGGGTCAATGCGAAGAACAGATGCCTCTTTGAGGGCATATCCTTGAACGCTTGTTAAACATAGCTTTTATCTCTTTTTGTGGCTCAGGTCCTGACTCACTCCCGAAGACAAAAACACTCAAGTAGAGGGTTGGCCTCGGTTTCTCTGAAACGCGGGCAGCGCCACGCACGGGAACACCCGTTTGCTCCTGAAAGTTCGGCATGCGGCAGGAGTTGACTCCACGCCCTCTGGAGGGACAAGGAGGTTATGGGTGTGCAGCCCGGTCATCATTGCAGGAGCGGGCACTTCTGACACGTCTGCGGAAGGTTCGAGACAGTGTTAGTCGTGAGGGAGAGCGGGGTGTGAAGAGAGAGACCGATGTCACCTCCCCTCCCCCTGGTACTTCCTGCGCCGTTGTTTTCTGTGTCTCAGTGCGTCTGACCAGCCGAGCTGTGACAGACACGAGCAGATAGGACACCGTCGTCCTGATTCCGCTGCTGCGTGGGAGACAGAGGTGGTGCGTGTACCACACGCGCCCTCTGGCACGAGTGTGTCCAGCAGTGAAGGGCAGGTTTCTGTGAACCGTACTCCACTCAGGGTCAAATCTGTTAGCTTGGCTTCATGGAGACGTCTCCCGCCATTCCTTCTGGCAGCCACGGGGTCTTCCCGAAAGCACACAGCGCTGTGCATGAGACGATCCACGGCGAAGGCGGAGTGGCCACACAGGTTTTGCCTGGAGTGTGCTGGTTATGTTGACGGGCTGGCCGTCGGGGTGCGGCGCCGGTGGAGGGCGCGGGAGAGACAGGCGGGAGGACGCCACGTCCCGCAGTACTCTGCGCGTGCTGGGGGTGCGGGCGTCGTTTGGAGCCTGCCCGGCCGGGGCCCCAAGTGCCAGCTCTGCACGATCTTGCAGCCTCCTCGCTGCACAGAGCCCAAAGTCCACACCTCGGCCGTCCGCAGCCTCCTTGGCCGGGGGTCCCCACGCAGCTGTGATGCCCTGTGCCATGCCCCTTGTAGGAGGAGTGCTCTGAAGGTCTTCTGCCCTCCGGCGCCCGGGCACCTGCTCTAGCCCACGGCACCCACGTCTACCGTCTGCTGCCACCTGCCCTCTGGATGGCAACTGACCGCCTATCCATCCACTCCTGGCAGCCCCACGCTGGCTGAACCACCGTGTCTCTCTGCCATCCTACAGTGGACTGCAACTTCTCCAAGGAGCTCTGCACTCCTCCCAGGGTGTCCCGTGGGCTTTTCCCCACCCCTAGAGGAGTCTTGGGAATGTCCCGTGCCTTACGGTTACTCCTCTTCACAGAGGATACCTCCTATGCTGAACTCCTTCAGTCCCCTCCTGCGTGGGGCAGTGCCGTCACGGTGAGGGGGAGCGGAAGGGGCAGCAGCCTGTCGAGAGTGGACAGGAGCACGAGTGGTCAGCAGGGTCCTGTCCATCTCTGGACGAGTCCCAGACGCTCTGGGGGCCGCATCAGGAGGACAAGGACCCCTGGGGCGCCAGGGGCTGAGTCCGCGCACCTCAGCGGTCCTCACCACTGTCACGAGCCCCCGGGCGTCAGGCCCCCCGCAGGCCTGGAGAGTTTGCGGTGCGTCAGAGTTCTCAGGTCACGGTCACAGTACTTCCATTAGGTCAACGCCATGTCACCCCATTTTACAGAGGAGGAAGCTGAGGTGCAGAGGAATTAATTGCCCACATGTCAAGCCCATGCTACTTGGTAAGAAACGAAGCTGAGACCATTTGGGTGGAGGAAGGGATACCTGGCATGCGAGTGACTTTCTATCTCAGTGCTTGGGGTCCTGCTGGCGGCCTTTGCCGGGTGCGAGCTCCCCAGTCTCGCCAGTGTGCCGCTCGGGCTGCACCGGGGAGTGAGTGCAAGACCCACACGGCCCTTGCTGTCTGCATTGCTATTTAGGAAACTTTCTTTTGTATTGATTGATGAGAGAGAGAGAGAGAGAGAGAGAGAGAGAGAGATTCTTGTATGTGCCCTGCCTGGGGATCGTACTCACAACCTTAGCGTATGGGGACGATGCTCTAACCAACTGAGCTTCCTGTCCAGGACCCTTATTGAGAAAATTAATACCAATAAGAGCCAGGCCCTATCCCCAAAGTGCTTACAGTCTGCTTGGCAAGGTCTCTGGCAACTGTTGTTGGGTCTTTCTTTATAGAAAATCTGTGAATAAAAAATTCTATGGGCTATTATCAGTCTATTCCTAGCTCAGTGAAACTCTTATTATCCCAGCAACAGTGTGGCCATCCTTTGGCTGGAGCTGGGATCTGAATGTGTGTGTCTCCCTAAAACATACACATTGAAACTTTAACCGCAGAATGATGGTACTAACATGTGGGGCCTTTGGGTGGTGCTCACAGCACCGGGTGGGTGGTGCCCTCATGAAGGAGATCAGCACCCTGAGCTCCCACGCCCCTTCCCCCTTGGGAGGATGGATGCAGGAGGAGTCTCCAGTCCAGAAGAGGGTCCTCACCCGCTGTGCTGGCAGCTTGGTCTTGCACTCCCAGCCTGCAGACAGGGAGAAATACAGTCCTACTGCGCGTAAGGCACCCAGCGTGGGCCGTGTTGCCATAGCAGCCCGAGTGCGCTCCGACTCCTGGCCTCACCTGGGCAGCGCACGTCCTCCAGCGCGGCCACGAGGTGCCTTTTACGGTCTCTCTGGACAGCGTTGTGCAAATCACTGGCACTTATCTCTGCAACAGAGCCCATGCAATTCCATTCCTCAGACGCTGAATATTTAGATAACTTGCATGTTGGAAGGAAAATAGCCCACTGGGGTAACATCATAATATCCCTCTCATCTGCTTATTCATATGCCAGATTCCTTCTCTGGGCACAGGCGTTATTGAAATATTATTTCTCTGCAGTCTCTGCACTGCACTAGTAAATTGTTATACATCAATTATAGTCTGCCCTAGAAGGTTTTACGTGTTAAGTGCATTAAGTTTCATAGGGAAAAAATCAAATTATAAATAATGAATTTGGAGGAAAGTCATGTTTGGTTATATTTCAGGAATATATTTCCATGTATCAATAATATTTCTGATTTTCAACAAATGTAACCTGATGACATTCATGTTTTTTTAATATCACATATATACTAGTAAAACCTTAAATAGCAATCTTTGTTATGTAAGGAAATTGGAAAAGTTTTGGAACTTTTATTTCAGAGAGTCCGGCCAGCCGGACTTCAGTGGGGCCTGACCTGCAAAGCCTCCCCGGTGCCGGAGCTGCGCAGACCCGCAAGGTCCTATGATCCCCCCTCCCCCGTTAGGTGCGGAGAGCTCAGCTGCGTGTCCGGAAAGGCCCACGGGCGCCCCGGGGCAGGAGAGAAGGGACCATTCTCCCTCCCATCGTGTCTCCAAACTGTACAGCACGGCCATGCCGTCCCCACCAAAGCTGACGTGGCCAGCGCAGGCCTCCGCCGGTGCCTTGAGAAGTATTCTCATCCGTGCGGTGGACTCTCTCCCAAGATGGTGAAATGCATCTCGAAAAGCCCCTATTTCATTGCCTTTGAAGTCACTGAAAATTTCTATGATGCTCACTACATTTTTTTAAATGAGAAATCACGTCCAAACCCCCAAGACCGCAGGAAAATCAGGTAATACTAACGTTGACATCATTGCAACCACACCTCCTTCCGGAGCCCAGAAGCTAGCCAGCGGTCCCCCCCTCCCCCGTGTCACGGTGCGGCCCAGCTGAACACGGCCCCTGGTCGCCTCTCCTCCCCGCGCTCCGCATTTGTCTGCTTCTGTGTCTCTCTCGGCCTCTCCGTCACGTTCCAGCTTTCCGCCTCCCATTGCCCTCCGCCGCTCGAACTCTCCCCACCTGGCACCAGTCTAGAACTAAACAAGCAGACAAACAAGCAAACAGAAACCACAAAAAGTCCAGAGCACCCAAACTTCCTAAATTGTCGCACACCGTGCGACTTTAGTCACCTAACGGTGCGGCCACATCCTCGGCCAGCTCTTCGCCCGGCGTCCCTGTTTCTCCGAAGGCTCGAGTCCCACGTCCCGGGGTCGCAGCCTCCGGCCCGTGCTGGCCGCACTAGCACTGGCCTCACTCCAGTTCTGCTGTGGGAGCGTCTTCACTGCCACGGGGAGCCGTCCCTCCCTCCGTCTGCTGTGACTCCGTCTCAGTTTCATGCTGGCCACACCACCGTTCCTGAGCAGTCTAGACAGCAGGGTCCAGCACTTTCTACTTCCAGGGACCCCTCACCTCATCTAGTGTCAGATTTGTCTGCCACAGTCCTGGGCGTGAATCTACAGAAACGGTTCACCTCCTCCCCTGCCGAGACGAGACCGCTCAGCAGTGAGCGTGCAGGTGCAACCACTGTGAACTCACACTGCTCCGTCTCTGGTGACGTGTTAAAGCTGACCCGCTGTCATTGTATAGGTTCCTAGTCACTCACTTCTACCTCCCCTAAAGTGCTCAGAGAGTAGAGTTTCCTACCTGAGACAGAAGAAAGACCAGAGTTGGAGAAAATAAAAAAATAAAAATAAATTAAAAAAAAAAAACTGCACTCAGCTTTTCTGCCCTGTCACTTGGGAAAGGCAGTCTCTACTGAGATTCCGGAGACATCCATCTTTATTCTCTTTCTTCCAGTTTCGGGACAAGATGCAGATTCGTCTGATAGTGAGCTAATCTGCCCTTGTGTTTAAATAAGCCACTCATAACCCCTCTGGGGGCTTGTTAAAACATCAGTACCATGATAGCTTCCCTCCAGGACCTGCAGTCTACCCACACTGGCGCTAACCCATTTCTGACAACAAAGAAACACGGTCACACCTGTCCTGTCATAAAGCCAAAACCTCCCTCTGATCTCCTGCTCCCACGGTCACTGTCCTCTTCATCTCGTCCCTCAGCGAAGCTTCCTAAGTGAAAGCCAACACTCGCTTCTTGCGCTCCCTCCCTAGCGCCCTGCCCTCCTGTGTCTGCGCCTGCTGCTCCGTAGGAGCCGCTGTTTTCCAGGCCACGGGTGGTCGGATCACGGAATTCAGTGGCATTTTTCTTTTTGGTTCTTATATGACTCGTTCTGTTTATAACATTGGAAAGAATTGCTTCTTACAATTTGCAAAAACCTCTCCTCCCTCAGTCCCCAGGGACAATGCTCTCTCTGGCCTTCCTCTCTCTTCTTCCGTCTCTGAGTCCATTGGGACGCGCGGCCAACATTCTCTGCAGTGGGTGCTGGCCACGTACAGGCAGGTGGGCATCTGTCCCGCCATCCGATGTAGCAGGGACGCTTTGTCACGTGCGTCTGGCTGGGTGGCAGAGCCTGTCTCTCTGTATAGAACCCCAGACCTTCAGACACTTGCTTTGGGGCTTCTTGACAACCAGCGTGTGCAGCTGTGACCCACCGGCTTTGAACTCGGAGCCATCGACTGAGGGAAGTGGACCGCCGTGACCCTTCCTGGCGGGGCCACGGGCAGCAGGAACGTGGCAGGAGGCGGGGTTGGCAGGGCCGGATGTCGCAGTCCCAGTGCCAACAGGACTGGAGGGACAAACCAGAGTCCAGGCCTTGGGGCTGGGGCAGCAGGTTCAGAACGGCAGCCAATGAAATCACGTTCTGCCCTGGCTGGCATAGCTCAGTGGATTGAGCGCGGGCTGCAAACCAAAGTGTTGCAGGTTCGATTCCCAGTCAGGGGCACATGCCTGGGTTGCAGGCCATGACCCCCAGCAACTGCACATTGATATTTCTCTCTCTCTCTCTCTTTCTCCCTCCCTTCCCTTCTTAAAAATAAATAAATAAAATCTTTTAAAAAATAAAAAATAAATGTTAAAAAAACCCCACGTTCTGAGCCTCACAGAACTGACACAGTGCGCACCAAACCAGTCACGCAGGGTCACGCGGTGGCAAACGCTCAGAAACCCTCAGCCGAGGCAGTGGGAGTGACGGAAGGGGGCAAGGGTGTGAGTGCGCAGGGTTTCACTAAAATAATCAGAAGTCGCCAAGCAGAGGGCTCGCGTGGGTCAGATCACCGGGAGGGAGGCGGCCACCAGGAACAGGCCTCGGAAGGAGGGATCCAGGCAGAGGGAGGGGCCAGTGCCAGAGCCCCCGTTCGGGGACAGGCTGGGGGGTTCCCAGGCCAGGCCGACGGGAGCAGTGGGAGAAGCTCACGGAGACACCCTTGTCGAGAGACGGGACCAGAGGCTGGACCCTGCCCGGGACTCGGGGCAGCGGGCTGGCTTTGCGTGTGATGGACTCACGTGGGGTGTGTCTGCAGTGAAGAGACGTGGGCGGGTGCAATTCCGAAGACACTGCTCTGGGTCCTGCCCAGAGAAGAGACATTTCAGAAACTCCAAGCTGGGAGCAAGGGGAGCCGTCGGCTTCCGAGAGGTCGTGGTGACCTGCAATCAAGTCACAGCAGTGAGGACAGCAGGACGTGACCAGATTCAGGCGTGTGGATGGAAGCAGGTTATTGGCACCTTTGATGTGAGCAGGTGTCTGGAACGGGAGAGCTGGACGCCTGCAGGGCCAGGGCAGAGGAGCGGAGAGAGGAGGGGAAGGGACAAGGGGGTCCTTGCCGGAGAGCTGCCTGCAGGAGGCAGATGACCAGCTCACAAAGTGTCCACATACTTACATAACCGTTTCTTTAAGAAGGGCAATGTGAGCTTGCTCATTAGGATCTACTAGAGGGGGCAAAAAGGGGTAGTCACAAAGAAAGTGTGGGGGCAAGCAAGAAGGGACGGAGCCCAGAGCAAAAATAGAACAGTGTGAAATGCACCTGAGCCGCGCGTCTGTTTTCACCAGGAGCCGCGCCAGGTGCCTCCTGCCCGGGGACAGAGGCTGTCTGTGTCCCCGTGGCTTCTGTTTTCTAAGGGGAATTAGATGAGTTGTCAGGAGCGCACAGGGAGAGGGGAGCAGGGAGGCCGGCACTTGACGGGGAGGGAGGCGGCGCAATAGCTGCGTCGCAGACCAGGAGTGTCATTTACAGAAACGTGCAGGGCTGCCGGGCAGGGGGCAGAGCCCCCTTGGGAACCATGGCGAGACATTCAAAGCGGAGCCAGGTAATGCCGCTGCCGAGGGTCACCCTCCTCCGGAGCAGGGTCTGTGCTTTACGCCCCCCTCCCCTCCTGAGCCCACCGCGCCGGCTGCACCATGAACCGCGGGGACGAAGCAGCCGCACTGGACAACGCTCGGGATTAGAAACCCCTCTCCCCCGTAAACACATCTCCGGCTGGGCGGCGCAAGTGCGTCCTCCGTCCAGAACCCTTGTGCCCGAGTTCTCAGTGTCTCCAAGGCCATCACCCTTCCTTGTATTTCCAAAATGCTTTCCAGTTTGCACACGGGTTGTGAAATCGTATTTTTTTTTTTTTTTGGAAACAGGAACTTTGCACTTGAAGTCATTTGCTTAAGTTATTACTTCGGGCTATTTTAGCAGGGAGTTAAACTCTTTGGCTAGTTTGGGAGTGAGACCATGACACGTTTCGGTCCTGGCCCTGATGCTTATTAGCTGTGCGACCGAAGGCACACCACCCAAACTACTTCTGACTCCATTTCTTATCAATGAAATAAAAACAGTAATACCTATTTCACGTGCAAGGTGCACAAGTAGTGAACGCTAGTGAATGTGAACTATAATAACAAAAGCCCCACAGTGGATGGAGTAAACCATAACCATAATCCAGGATATCCTGGCAGAGTCCAGGGTTATGACGTGTTGTCATAACAACTAGGGACTAGACAAAACGTGTGAAGCGATACCTTCAGGTCTTGGACCACAGGTAGGGAGGGACTGGGCCCCGAGGAGGAGCAAAGGCGAGGGGACCCCGCCCTGCCTGGGTCTCTGCCGGAGGGGTCTGAAGCCAGCGGCGCTGCAGGGAGCTGCTGGCCGAGCACAGCCTGGAGGTGTCCCTGGGGCCGGGGAGAGAGACTGGGGTTCAGGGAGAATTGGTGGCTGGCTTCTGGTGGGGAGGGCGGGTTCTGGAGAGGAGGGAGCAGTGCTGGGGAAGAGCCCGCAAGCCTCCAAAGCTGGCCCTTGGATCCTCGGCTGAAGACCGAGCTGTGCACATGCAGGCGGAACCCCAGCAGCACCCCAACACCCCCATGCTCTGCGGAGGCCCCAGGAAGGTCCGACCTCGTCTCAGACTCAGCTAGCTCCACCACGAGAACAATCCAGAGCTGCCTTCGCAAAACTTGAAAAGGGGCTTTGCAAAAGTTAGGTGCCGACTTCTGCCCCTCCCCCCCATAAAGAGTAACGGGCACTACGCCGTCCCCTTCCATTGCTGGGACTTCCACCGGCGGCAGGAAGTGTCTGAGCCACCGCGGGCCTCGGGCCTCGCAGCACAGGGCGGTGGCGGCTGCACGGAGGGAGGTGGACCGGCGGCATTCTCACCTGTGCATCCGGGGCGGCACGGCAGGGGCCGGGGACACCAGGCAGCTGCCTTCACGGTCCGACGTCGCCCTGAG
Organism: Phyllostomus hastatus; assembly: GCF_019186645.2. Classification (NCBI taxonomy): domain Eukaryota; kingdom Metazoa; phylum Chordata; class Mammalia; order Chiroptera; family Phyllostomidae; genus Phyllostomus; species Phyllostomus hastatus. Next base: position 97,999,719 of record NW_025333872.1, read on the forward strand.
AACGGGCTCCGGAGGTCTGCCCAGCTCCTCCCCAGCTCCGTGGCGGACTAGAAGGGTGAGCACGCGTGGGGTAAACCCCCACGGAGAGTGCAGGCAACGACGCGCGTCAGGATGCTGTGGGGCGAGTCAGTCTGGAAGGCATGCGGGGCTGGAGACGGTGAGTCCCCACCAGGCGGCCCAGAGGGCGGGGCCCACCAGGCGGGCAACTCAGGGAACCCGGCGCTCACGGCTTAGTCGCAGGACCAGCCCGCCCAGAGCGAACTGCCCACGGCCCAGCCCGCTCGGAGGCAGCTCGCACCAAGTTTCCTGTCGGAAAAGGATGGAGCTGGTCTCCAGGTAACTTCATCACCTGCCAGCTCGAGCTACATCATTTCAAGACCCTGCAAGCCCTGGCTGGCAGAGCTCAGTGGGTTGAGCGCGGGCTGCGAACCAAAGCATCGCAGGTTCGAGTCCCAGTCAGGGCTCATGCCTGGGTTGCAGGCCACGGCCCCCAGCAACTGCACATGGATGTTTCTCTCTCTCTCTCTCTCTCCCTCCCTTCCCTCTCTAAAAATAAATAAATAAAATCTTAAAAAAAAGAGTTCTTTAAAAAAAATTAAAAAAATAAAGACCGTGCAAAGGCACACATTCAAATTGTAACGCTCATAATACCCAGAATCCACAACTGCCACCTGATATGTAAGGAAACAGGAGAACGTGACCCATCATAAACAGGGAGGATACCAGGGAACAGAGACAATTCAACAGAGACAAGAACTTTGAAACAACAGATGGAGGGACCATGCCCGAATATTTAGAGGAGAGAAATGATTTAGAAAGAAACAAGAGGAGCTTTTAGGGAGGAAAACCATGATATCTAAAATAAAAATGTCACTGGATTGATTTAACAGAAGATTAAAAGATGCAGAGGAAAAAGAAGAAAAAAACACCCAGTAGATTTGAAGACATAGCAATCAAAATGATCCCACATAAAGGACACTGAAAAAAATGAAACAAATGAGTAGGCCCTCGGAGACAGGACAGTATGGAGCATGCTCTGTGCCTCCCAGGGGAAGGAGGAAAGGAGGGGGAGGGAAACAGCTGAGGAAACACTGACGGAAAATTGTCTGAATTTGACACAAACTGTAAAGCCCTAGATCCGAAAAGGTCAACAAAGCCAAGCAGGATAAACAAAAATAACAAAAGACGCATCAGAGTCAAATTGCCCCAAAGTAGCAAAAGTGTACAACTGCCTTTTCCCCCAGAAACTGTGAAGTTTTAGCCACTTTTTTTAGTTCTATGATCTGTTTCAATATAATTTCCTCTATATGGCATGGGGTAAAAGTTTAGATCCATTTCTTTTTTCCCTTAAGAATATATAACCACCACGATATTATTTCTTTTTATAAATCTACCTTTTCTTATTGAATTTCCCTAATGCCTTTGCTAACACGTCATCGCCCGCAGCACGTGAGGACTATTTCCGGGCCCCACGCACCAGCGTGCACACGGGTGTGCCCACACCGCACGGCCTCTGGTAGCCCAGCTCTGCGCTAGGTCTTGAAAGCAGGTACATAAGCCCAGCAATCTCTTATTTAAAACTCATTTTAATTATACTACACTCAACCCCATCTTTGTGCCCCAGAGCCAGATGTCCATGGACAGCTTTGGTAGCCTGAAGGACGGTGGGAACTTGACCTTTCCCAAGACCTCCAAGGGCAGGGCATCAAATTTGCCACAGGGTCTCATGACGTGTTCCATGTAGCGGGTACAAGGACTTGCTTCCCAGGCCAGGAGCCCCCTTCCCTGCCGTAGGACCCGTCTGCAATGCGTAGTGTGTGTGTGTGTGCACTCGTGTGTGCCTGTGCCTGTGCGTGTGTGTGTGTGTCTGTGTGTCTGGTTCTGGGACAGCTTCAAAAGTCACTAGTTTGATGACTGATAGGTGGCCTTGTGTGTGGAAATATAACGCATTGGTCTTTCTCCAGATTCCATTAAGATTTTATTGCTTATATATTACTTATTTGTGTGTTAGAAAAAAGCCAGAATAGTATTGTCAGAAAACTTGGCACCAGGCTAAGGGGTCTGAAATACGAGACTGGAGGCCCCTCTTCTCCGAGCGAGGCTGCGGACCCTCCCTTTCAAGCAGGGACTGCACCCCTTCCCCTATTTTCTGTTTGAACCCAATCCCTGTCCTACCTTCCTCTCCTTCCCAGCCCCTGCGCGCACACACAGACCCCAAACACAGCCCTTAGGTGATCTGGGCAAAGACTCGGAGAAAGCAGAACCACTCCGGCCTTCACGCCCCAAACCCTCAGCTAAGCCCATTTCTTGTTGTAATTCACCTTCAACACCTATGTCGCTGAGTCTGGTTGCTGCGGTCTCAGCCAATCTTGCATTACAGAGGAAACAGAAACTGTGAGTGCCTTCCATATGGGCAGTGAGGATGTGCGTGGATTCAGGTTACTCAGGAGCTGAGGCACTGCGTGCTCGGTAACTGAGTAACTGAGTAACTGAGTAACTGAGTAACAGCAAGTCACCTACCTCCAGTGGCCACAGGATTGTTTGGATGCAGACGAACGGACTCCATGGTGACTGCTAGAGATCAGAGTGCGGATGAAATCTCACATTTAGCCCTGGCTGGCGTAGCTCAGTGGATTGAGCGTGGGCTGCGAACCAAAGCATCGCAGATTCGATTCCCAGTCAGGGCACATGCCTGGGTTGCAGGCCACGGCCCTCAGCAACCGCACATGGATGTTTCTCTCTTTCTCACTCCCTTCCCTCTCTAAAAATAAAAATAAATATTTAAAAAAAAAAGAAATCTCCAATTTATGGTAAGGAAGAATGGGGAAACATCTACCTCTCTCTTACTAACAAAAAGCTGAAAGTTTCCTAACGGTTTTTGGTGGCCTTCACACGATACAAACTCCTCATGGCTTTAGATCTCATTTTTAAAATACCCCTCCCCATGTTTACTTAACACTACCCGTTAGAGTTGGGTTCTTAAAAGTCAGTGCCACCTCACGTCACTTTCTTTTCTTGACTTACTACTTTCCACGCATTTTGAGATTACCGATGTAAAACAACCACATGTTCTTTGCACCCTCATAATTATCTTTTCCCTTTCCTACCTGCAACCGTATTAATTTGTATTGCCCGTGGGTTAGAGCTTGAAATGAAAAGCTACGCAAAATAAAGTGCCATTTTTGAGGTGACCTTTTCTGTTCTTGATTTTCGTGTGTGGTTTACATAAGCTAATGGCAAAGCTTTATTGCCAGAATTTAGAAAAGCTACACGTCACCTGCTGAGAAATAGAACTGTGTGTACCCTTTCGAGCACGTAGGACCTGCTTTGTGTGCTCCTCATTTCACCAACAGAAAGAAACTCTGGTAGGCTGAGTCACTCTTAAGAAAGACCAAAAAGAACAAAAATAGATAAACAATGAGAGCTTTTTAGCTTGTGATTCCGTGTTTGCAATAAACACAGGTGCCAAACTATTGAAAACTACAATTTTACTTCTGAGTGGTTGAATGCTAGATAATAAACACACACACACACACACACACACACACACAGCCTTGGGTAGAATAGTTGTGGAGTGACCCCACAAACAGGGAAGATGTAATGGGTGACTCAACGTAGTTGACCACGAAGTAACACCACGCCGTAATAAGCAGGAAGTGCTCTCAGAACCAGCAGCACACATTTTTTTCACTCGATTAATAAAGTAATGAATCAGATTGTTTGGCACCTGGCAGTATTTCTTCACAGATCATGTGGCTGCTCTGCCATCGCAGGACAACAACAAAAAGGGCACTTTCAGACTGTTTCTTCCGTGATTGAAGATGACAGAAGAACACGTCACTGAGAAATACTGTAACAAACTAGCTCTGGCCACTTAAAACCACACTGTATGTCAACTAGTTTTGTAGGATACAATTTGACCCTAGCAATTTTTCCAATTTCAAAGTTGTAATGACAAATGAGGAGGTTAGCTATGAAAATATTTCCTATTGTTCTATATGTGAAAAATATAAACCGTCCCGGTTAAAATCTCTGCTGAGATGCAGAAGGACGTGTTAGCAAGGGGCTACCCCGCGAGGTAGCGTGTCCCCGTAAACAATGACGGACAACCGCCAATCACTGGTTGGAGCTTTTCAGGGAGGATAGAAACACTGGGTGTGGATGACTAAAAAGTGATACTTACACCATCCCTGATTCGAAAAACACAGACAGACACGTCCACTTCTGGAAATACGAGTGGTTGCACCTTCCCCTGTCCCTCGTGTGCGTGTGTGTGCAACACTTTTGCTTACATCGTCACTAGATACCAGTCTGTACCACCATGTGTAATGGCATTGTGTTGTGCTGTTTGCATGCATCTTAACATTTGTCTTTGCATCTTTCAATTTCATTTTCTCTTGTTTTTATTGTTCAATTACAGGTGTCCCCATTCCCCCCCATTACTCTCCCCTGCCCTCCCCACCCCTCCCTTCCACATTCAATCTCCTCCCCACCGATGTCTTTGTCCATGGGTCCTTATACGAGTTACTTGAATTGAACCTTTCCCTATTCCTCTTTTTAAGACATTTACATAAGACAAACATACATTTCTAACAGGTAGGGAGAAGAAGGTAGACTTGCTAGGGACCTTGGAACTCCTGACAGAGTAACTAGTTCCTTGGGTTTTCCTTCTGCCTCCTATACACGGCAGACTTGGTGGGGAAGGAGCTGGAAACTCAGAACCCCAGTGGACACAGACGGAAGGAAGGGGTGTCCAAAGGGCCAGGACGGAGACAGAGGGGCAATGCAGAAGGCCCAGACACTGACCCTTGTCCTCCACTCACTCACAGCACACGGAGAAAGGCTCCCACCCACTCCCATTCCAGCCAAGGCCCAGTGGGAGCTCACACGCTGCTCTTGCCAGTCCGAGGTCAGGACAAGACAGGGGACGCCACTGCAGACCCTGGAGACATCGGAGGGACCACGAGGTCATACTGTGAGCAACACTGTACACAAACGTTTGAAAACATAGATGATTTGGACCAAGTACTTGCATAGCAAAACTACTACAATTCACCCAAAGTAAAATAGATACTTTTAAAAGCCTTATAACTCAAGGACATTGAATTTGTAATGTTAAAACTCCCCCTCCAAACGGTCTTCAAACCCAGATGCTTTCACTGGAGAATTAGATCAAGTGTCTTAGAAAATTAGCACAATCTCTTCTAGAAATTATAAGAAAGAACACTTCACCATTCATGTTGCAAAGCTAGGATTAACCTAACACCAAAACCAAAGAGGATACAAAAAGAGAAACTTACAGGTCAACTAAGCTCATAAATACAAACAAAAATCTTAAACAAAATGTTACCATGTGGAATTCCACAGTGTTTAAAAAAATCACCCACCATGACCAAGTGGGGTTGATTCCGGGATGCGAGGCTGGTTCAGTGTTCGCTAATCAACACATTCCACCATTTTCACAGGGTTTACAAGAAAAAACAAATGATTGAATCAATTGATGTAGAAAAACATTTGATGAAACTCTGCATTAATTCATCGTGAAAACACTCAGAAAAAATATGAATAAAGGAGAATATTTTCAACTTCAAAAAAATCTACAAAGAAATCCAACAGTTAATAGGGTACTTAAAGGTGAAGGTCTGAATATTTTTACCCTAAAATTGAGAACAAGTCAAGGATGTTTGTTCTCACTACTCCTAATTTAACACAGTGATTTACTAAGATAAACTAAGATAATATGGCCAGAGATGGAAATAAAGAGTGTACAGATTAAAAAGATAAAAAACTGTCTTGCTTGTATATGATTGACTGTTTAAAAAATTAAAGGCAGCTACAAAAATAAAAACAAACAAACCAAAGAACAACTAAGTAAATTCAGTAATGTCGCAGAATATGGAAAAATATAATTAAATTTTTATTTTTATAAACTAGTGATGAAATATGGACACTAAAATTAAAAATAAAACACAACTTACTATCAGTCAAAAACTGTAATACTCAGGTATAAATTTAACAAAACATACAGAATGGGTAAGCTTAAAACTACACTAGGCTGGTTTAAGAGAAAAAGATCTAGAAATACAGAAAGGCAGACATACCACACTCATGCACTGGAAGACTCCATGATGTGAAGATGCTAATTCTATGAAAACTGATATACAGGTTTAATACAGTTTTAATCAAAACCCCAGCAGTTTTTATAGGTATAGAAACATTATTCTAAAACTTATATGGAAAATCAAAGGAGGTTGAACAGTTAAAATAATTTTAAAGAGAAAGAAAAGAGTGGGAGGAATCAGTTCAGCATTTCAAAACTCACTATGTAGCTTTAACAGTCAAGGCTGGGATGTTGGAAGAGGCACAGACACGCAGACATGTCAGAAAACCTAGAAGCAGGCCCACAGCACACAACAACCGATTTCGACAGAGGTCAGAGCAACTCCACTGAAGGAAAGTAAACTTCTCAACAAATGGTGCTGGAACAGGTGAACACCAGTAGCAAAATACACAAAACTTGACCTGAAAACTCTGAGCTCACACATTGTACAAAAATTGACATAAAACAGGTCATTGACTTCAGCAAGAAATGTAGCATAAAACTTTTAGAAATTTTTTTTAAATAGGAGACAAATGTTTAGATCCAGAGTTAAGAAGCTATCTTAGACTTTTCATCAAAAGTAGACTCCATTTAAAAAGCGATACATTTGACTCACCCCAAATTAAAACCTTTTGTTCTGTGAAATGATGAAAAGTCAAACTATAGAGTGGGAGAAAACATTTGCAAACCACACATCTGACAAAGAATCAGTATCTAGAATGCACAAAGACTCTCAAAACTTAAAAGTGAAAAGTCAAATAATCCAACAGGCGAAATGCACGAAGAGACATTTCAGTGAAGAGGACGCACAGGCAGTAACAAGCACACGGTGAATTGTTCAACATCATTGCTCATTAGGGCAATAAATTAAAACCACAATGAGATTCATTACTTACCTCTCTGGATGGCAAAAAACAAATAAACAAAACAAAACAAAATAAAAAACACCATCAATTACTGGTGAAGATGGGAAGGGCCTGGATCACTCACTTCAGGGGGAAACTGAAATTTCTGCAGCCACTCTGGAAAAAAGTTTGGCAATTTCATTAAAAAGTAACATGAAACTACCACACAACCCATCAGCTGATTTCCTGGGCATTTATTACAAAGAAATGAAGACTTATAGTTACTTACAAATCTGCACATGAATGTTTATAGCAGTTTTGTTTGCAATAGTCAAATGCTGGACATAACCCAGGTGTCCTCCCGTGGGTAAAGGGTCAAACAAACTGTGATACAGTCAGACTGTTGAATATTTCTCAACAATAAAAAGGAAAAAATATCCATACACAAAACAACATGGATGAATCTGCTATCTCCTGAGAATTAAGCTGCAAGAAAAAGAAAATCCCCAAAGGCGATATACTATATGATTGTATTTGTATAACATTTCTTAAGTGGTAGTATCTTAGAAAGAGAAGAGATTAGTGTTTGCCAAGGCTGAAGGAGGGGATGGTAGTGAAAGGAGGGACATGGATGTAGCTACAAAATGGCAATATGAGGGATCTTTGTAGCAAATGCTCCCTCTCTTGCCAGTACCGATGTCAGTACCCTGGAGGAGATCTTGTACTGTGGTTTTCTAAGACGGCACTGCGGACAAGGGGGCTGACTGTGTGCGGGGTACTCAGGATATTCCTGCAACAGTTCTCATAGTTGCATATGAATGTACAATGATCTCAAGATAAAAATTGTAATAAAAAATATAGATTACTGACTGGGTGTGGGCAAGCTTTCCAAAGGAACATTATTAAATCAACTGATTGTAAATGTAATTAAACAATGCACATAAATTGAGGATGTTTTCTAAATTGACAGGCAGCATGGCGTTGTGGATAAATGCGTGGGCTTTGGAGGCAGAAAGAGATTGAGCCTTTGAGATTGACTTTCTGATTATTAGCTGTGTCAACGTGAGCTGGAGCTCATGTTTACTGATTTTGTATCAGCGTTTTCAATTATACCACTAAGCTGTTAAATCACACTGCTTCAATATACCAATTGACAAAAAAATAGTGAAGGAGGAATTATTTTTGTAAGATTAGAAACTATGTTACCAAAAAATTAAGAATAGTATTATAGTAAGTCTAATACCATTAATAGCCATTCAAGTTTAAACTATTAAAACTAATTTAAATATTATGTTAGATAACAGCATAACACACTGAAGAAAATGCTAAAGCAAATGCAAGTCAGTAAATAATTATTCAATAGGTTGTATATGTGGGCACTACCTAAATAAGTTAAATTGTTGAAAAAATCACAATCGTGGGGACTTCTGGCCAAGATGCAGGCATAGGTAGATAAACTTTACCACCCCACGCAACCAAAAGAAGGACAATAACAAATTTAAAACAAAAAATAACCAGAATTGCCAGAGAATCAAACTGTATGGAAGTCTGACAACCATGGAGTTAAAGAAGAAATATCTATCCAGACCTGTAGGAGGGGCAGAGATGGGCAGCTGGGTGGAGAGGACTCTTGGCAAGGAGGTGGCTAGAAGACCTGGGTGGGCAAGGTGGTGGTTGGCAAATCGGGCGTTCCCACATTTGTGTGCAGGTAAACCAGGAGGAACAACTGGGGAGGAAAGACAAACCCCACCACCCAGGGTTTCAGCGCAGGGTAATAAAGCCTCAAAACCTCTGACAGAAAAACCTGTGGAAGTTGAAGTGGCAAGAGAAACTCCCAGCCTCACAGGGGAGTTTGTTGGAGAGACCCACAGGGTCCTAGAATGTGCACAAAACCACTTACCTGGGAATCAGCACCAGAAGGGCCCAGTTTGCTTGTGGGAAGCAGGGAAGTGGTTGAAAGCCAGCAGGGAGCTCAATAAGCAGCATTGTTCCCTCTCAGACCCCTCCCCCACATTCAGTGCCACAACACAGCTACTTGGGTTGCCCCACCCTGGTGAATACCTAAGACTCTGCCCCTCACTACGTAACAGGTATACTGAGACAAAAAAACAAAAAGGCCCAAATGAAAGAACAGATCAAAGCTTCAGAAAAAATACAACTAAATGATGAAAAGATAGCCAATCTATCAGATGCACAGTTCAAAACACTGGTGATCAGAATGCTCGCAGAAATGGTTGAGTATGGTCACAAAATAGAGGAAAAGGTGAAGGCTATGAAAAGTGAAATAAAGTAAAATGTACAGGGAACCAACAGTGATGGGAAGGAAGCCGGGAATCAATGAATGGTTTGGACCAGAAGGAAGAAAGAAATATTCAACCAGAACAGAATGAAGAAGAATTCAAAAAAATGAGGAGAGGCCTAGGAACCTTTGGGACAACTTTGAACATTTCAATATCCAAATCATAGGGTGCTCAAAGGAGAAGAAGAAGAGCAAGAAATTGAAAACTTCCTTGAAAATATAATGAAGGAGAAGGAAATAGACTTCCAGGAAGTCGAGGAAGCTCAGAGAGTCCCAAAGAACTTGGACCCAAGGAAGAACACACCAAGGCACATCATAATTACATGAGCCAAGATTAAAGATAAGGAGAGAATCTTAAAAGCAGCAAGAGGAAAGGAGACAGTTATTTTCAAAGGAGTTCCCATTAGACTGTCAGCTGATTTCTCAAAAGAAACCTTGCAGGCAAGAAGGGGTGGGAAAGAAGTATTTCGAGTCATGAAAGGCAAGGACCTCCATCCAAAATGACTATCCAGCAAAGCTATCATTTAGAATGGAAGGGCAGATAAAGTGCTTCCCAGATAAGGGTCAAGTTAAAGGAGTTCATCATCACCAAGCCTTTATTATATGAAATGTTAAAGGGACTTATCTATGAAGAAGAAAATAAAAAATAGGAACAGTAAAATGACAACAAACTCACAAAATCACAACAACCAAACCTAAAAATACAAAACAAAACCAAAAACAAACTAAGCAACCAACTAGAACAGGAACAGAATCACAGAAATGGAGATCACGGGGAGGGTTATCAGTGGGGAGGGCGTGGGAGGAGTACAGGGGAGAAGGTACAGAGAATAAGAAGCATGAATGGTGGGTAGAAAACAGACAGGGGGAGGGCAAGAATAGCATGGGAAATGGAGAAGCCAAAGAATTTGTCTGTACGACCCACAGACGTGAACTGGGGTGGAGGAATGCTGGTGGGATGGGGAGTACAGGGAGGAGGGAGAATAAAGGGGAGAAAAAATGGGACAATTGTAATAGCATCATCAGTAAGATATATTAAAAAAAAGAAAAAAAGAAAAAAAATGTACAAGCATGTCCCAGGACCAGGGAGCATAATAAAACATCCACAAATAATTTGGTGTAAAGTTTAACTTTCTGAACACGAAGGGTCTCAACTAACCACATCAGTGGTGACTAAACACGAATGTGAATACACGCCGAGCACATGTTGTGGAAAAGTGCCTAGCCTCACAGCCGCATCAGCTGTGATACTGCTGCACATCCTCACTGGTACCCAGGGCGCTGGCCCACTGTTAGCTTGAGGAAGAATGCCACCTACTGAATCTGTTTGTGCACTGACGCGCAGTTGCATCAGGGTGTAAACTTGAACCGACAGACACTGGTCAAATATTAACAAACACGTCCTCTTTTTTTTTTTGAGCTTCCTCTCAAGTTACCACTGGGCGTCTCAGACGTCTGCTGACTGACACTAATGACCGTGCGGTAGTGCAGTGCCGCTTTCTTCCGCGGGGTATCTATACCCAAAGCGGCTCATTGATCATTCACACTGCTGTTTTTTCACATTTTTTTATTGTTCCAGCACAGCTGTCTCTGTCCCCCCACCACCCCAGCCATCCCCACTTCCCACCCTCGATCCTACCCCCTCTGGTTTTGTCCATGAGTCCTTCATAGATGTTCCCGAGAACCCCCATCATCCCCTCCGGTTACTGTCAATTTGTTCTTAATTTCAAGGACTCTGGCTATACTGCCATTTATACACTGAGAATGTTACTATGGCTCTCCGAAATTATTAAATTACACATAATTTCTAAGAGGACATTTTTGGTAACTACCTGGAACTTTTTTAAAAAATCTTGTGTAAAGAAAATCATTTCAAACAGCAAGGAACACAAAAGCTAGTCTGTCCCTCCATGAGAACACTTCATCATTCTGCTGTTGATGAGTTTTTGCATTTTCTAGTTGATGAATCAATTATCCTGATCAATGAACAGCTCTTTTATTATTGACTCACATATCATGTTGTTTTTATTTGTTCATTTGCTTGAATTTATAATCATTTTTACATCCCATTTCTGAGGTATTTAAAATGCTAATTTCAAAACACACCATAGTATAAAATACAAAGGAGAAAATTGAACCAGATTACAAACTTACTGTCAAGTAATAAATATACAAACATGTTGCATATTGCACACTACACCTATTTTACTATATATTAATCCAAAAATAAAATTAAATATACACACGGAGCATTGAGGGGTAAAAGTCTATATACCCTCTTTTCTATCTGACAGTCCCCGCGAATATTTCCCTACAGTATTAAACACCCAGCAGCCGACCACCTTCAGGCCAAACCAGCCTGTCCGTGTGGTAAATAAAGTTTTATTGGCACGCAGACATGCCCCTTGTTACGTGGGGTCTGAAGCGGCTTTCTTGCCGCAGCACCGGGGTTGAGTAGTGGTGACGATGACCGCATGGCAGGCAGGCCCAGAACACTCTGGCCCTTTACGGAAACCGTTCGCCAGCCCTGTGATGGGTGTGTCACATTTTATTCCATTATTCTCTTCACAGTAGAAATTTTGCTGTTTTCTAATCAAATGTTGGAGGACATTGTTCATCTCTGTGCTCCTTTCTGGCGAGCTCTTTAAGTCAAATACCTAGAAGTGAGGTTGGGATGGCTGAATTAAATGGTTTGCTTCCTATTAATGGGTTTTCATACAGATTTCAAGTTGTGATCCGTAAAATGTGTGCGGCAGTGCCACCGATTTTCCCATATCTGACCCAATAATTATGTTTACAAAATGTTTTCCTATTATACCAGCCAAACTGTTATCTTACTTGTCTTAATAATACTTTACTTGATTACTAGTGGGAATGAAAATTATTTTATACAATTATTTATTCTTCATTCTTGGACTTTGGGGTGTTTTTTTTTGTTGTGTTCTGCTTTTTCTCTATGTCTTACAATCATACCGATGTTGTCATAGAGCTTTTTATGTAACGTTTACCTCTGTGGAAAATGGTATCACTGTGTCCGTTTGCCAACGGGGCTTGAAGATGTGGTTGGTGTGTCAGCCACGCCGCAGAGGGATCCCTAATGGGGCCGGGGTGGAACCTGGCCTGCGGGCAGAAGCCCCTTTGACACTGCACTGTGCTGCTTTATGCACGTCGTCTCTGTGCCCTGTCCGTGCACATGACGTCGCTGAGACTCCAAATCCTCAGCACGCGCGTAGATGTCTGGGTTAGAGGCCAACGGCGCAAGTGCGCACCTCTCCTCCTCACGTGCCCTTCATCAGGGGCTGGAAGTAAAGCTGGCTTCTATGTCTACGTGCAATAATGCTGAGCCTGCTTGAAGGCGGACTGCCCGCGCACGCGCGCGGAAGACACCGGCCGCGCCTTGCAGCCGCCTCCCCCTGCGTTTCCGAGCTGCGAGGTGCGGCCCACGCGGCCGTGGGGCGCAGCTCTGCGCTCTGCCTGTCTGCTCGGCGCCCCGCACGTCTTCCTGGCATTCTGGCACGTGACGTGCGGGTCGCAGAGGGGGCCGCAGAGCCAGGGTTCCTGTCCAGCAGCTATCACTTCGTCGGGGAGACAGGTGTTCTGAAAAGGTCCCTGTCCCTCTAACGAGCTTCGTGTCACCAGCCGTCACTGCATTCTAAGTGCCCCCGGAGATCTCACATTCTCTGATTGTAATCTCTGACCCACCATGGAGGCATGATAATAGGAAGGGGACGCTGATTGCAAGTGGGAAGACCCCAGAAACGGGTGCTATTGAAGCGGAGACAGATAACCTGCAGCCCCCTTCATTGCTTTTCAGCATCATTTCCTCATGGTGCCCTTGAAAAATGTTTCAGGTTTTTTGCCGAGCAGACGCTATGAGGCTTCACCGTAGTCTGTGCCTGGGACTCGGAGGTTTCTAACCAGATGAATGGCTTAATGAGTCCCTTTAAAAAAAAAACACGATAAATAATAATAAAGCCCAGCTCTGTGGCAATTCTTTTGTTACAGTTCACTCAGATGGGCACCTTTATTATCGTCTTCCTTTTCCTCCCACTCAAGGTAAAGGCCAGATCAGCGAAAGGTCAAGCTGACTGGTATGGATTATTATAATATTGTTCTCGGCCCGCTCGCAGATCGATAGTGAATGTCATCATCCATTTCACTGCGACGCAGACACTAACTTCATTATCTTAATAAATTAAGAAAGCAGAGCCTGAAGCGACACCGGTTTCATACTTCTATCCTCACAGATAATATTCAAACTCAAAAAAAAAAAAACCCATCTAGGCCTTAAATACGGTGCAGTCCTTTCTTACTAGAGCCGCCTCAGGATAGACCCTGAGCAGAGTTCTCCCACGCACTCTGGGGGCTCTGTGTGTGTTTCGGGTGTAGGTCTGTGAGAACAGGCCACACCACACAGCCCAGAGGCCGGGAGAGATGCGCCCAGGCCCCGCCCTCGCTGAGCTCTGAGTTACAAACGCAGGCGCCGACCGGCCAGGTCTCTGCTTACGCCCCAGTGCGCGCAGTCTCCGCTCCAGCCACATGCCCTGCAGTCTCCAAGCAGTTCTGGCAAGAGAGGCAGTCGGGTAACGTGAAGACGAAAAGATTACCTGAAAAAAAAAATAAAGTGTTGGACCCATGTCTGTATGAAGTTGTTATGTCGGAATGGGATCTGAAATCTACAAGCTAGGTGACAACGTCGAAAAGTCAACACATCTAAAGGGCGACTGATCTTTCTGTAATTCTGGGTCTAATAACATCTGCTTTGCAAGTTTTTGGAGAGAACAGATGCCAACCTACCTATCTCAGTGCCTGGATAACACGAAGTATCTGTTCCATGCAACGTGGTGTTGCTGGTTTAAATTAGAGAACATAAGTGTTGATGAAATTCAGGGCCAGTCCCAATACCAGAATTGATAACACCTCAATAACTACGAAGGGAAAGTATGATACAAAGCATAATCTATTGTTTTATTTATTAAAATGTTTCATACTCTGAGTCATATGTATAATTTACGACTATGATGACAAAATGTCAATATACAGCAGGATACAATATGCTTTAGAAGATGTTTTCTCGTTACAACAAAACTTCTAGCTTCAGTACTTTACAACCAAAGCAAAGAGAGCTTAATGCTTGGAAAGAAATATAAAATGGCTCAAACATCAGGTTTACAGAAATCTTAACAATAGGAGAATAAAATCGACTCCCACTTAAAAATATATTCCCAACGTGCAAATCCACATGACAGTCAGCCCTAATGGAGCGAGTTACACACATCACATGCTACTCCATATTTCCTGCATGCATCACAGGCTAGACCACGTCTCTTTCTTCCCTAACATGCCTTACGTTACCTAGTGACTGCGGTCTCTTGGCACCAGGATGGGGGACTGGTCCTTCCTCACTTACCAGCTTGTACATCTCTAACAAGAAAATAAATGAATGAATACACAGACTTATAAAGGAGTGAATAAATCTTAGCCGCATTCTGTACATCAAAGGAATTCAATTTCTTATCCTGTAAGATAAAATCCTTGTCCCAGTTCTCTCTGATTTTTCTGGAGAAGAATTCATCTTAGGAGACGAATCACCGATTGTCAACCGATTGAGCAGATTGAAGACAGAGCTTGCAAATCTTTTCCCGCGCATTCAGGCCCCCTGAAGATTTTTGGTTCTAGAAAACACCTGAAGGTGGAGATAAAAATGCATTATTTGGCCGAGACACGCTGAAAGAAGTCCAAGCTTCACACAATAGTTTTAGGATTCTTTTCCAATCCGGTAGTTCCGGAAATCTGTGACTCACCGTAAGTGGATTTTAAAAAATCCTACCACTAACTCCATGGGAATCAAATACTAACAAAGTGTATTTCTTGAAGAGCAAGTTGGTGAGGAAAGAAGCTCAGAAGACGCCCTTCTGCTGCTACGCTTTCCGGCCCAAGAGCTCCCAGCAGGCCCTGGGGGCAAGCGCTTCTCTGTTGTTGGTTGGTGGGTCTGTGCGTCTGGTTATCGAGTGTGTTTATGTGCAGCTGATGTTTTCCTTTTGCTTACTTTTGAAGGGAGGGGTATTTTGAGAGAGTTCCTTGAACGCCTAGTGAGTGGTTAAAAAAAAAAGAAGTTCAACTCTGAAACCTTCCCTTGATTGGCTAAACAACTGAGGAAATAAGGTAGCTTTTAGCATTTCACCTGGTGGCTTTTTTTGTTCCGTTTTCGATCTCAGAAGAAGCGGTGCCGTCCCCTGAGCCACCCGCAGCTTTTCTCGCTGATTTCCTTTAAAGGCCTCTAATCTAATATTGACCAACCCCTCGCGCTGCCGATAAGACTCGACAAGAGCTAAACCCCAGTTCCGTGGCTTCCTCCTGAGCGCCGAGACCTCTGGTCTAATTAATCTCGCCTGGCCCAGCCAGAGCCTCGGACATCTATTATAAAACTCCATTTCAGCCGTCCATCGTGAAGAAATAGCATATCGCTACTGTCTAAGCCTTTGTAGTAACCAGGTGAGATGTTATCTGAGGGCCAAAGGCAATTTCAGATGGATTTTCAGTTTTGTGGGTTTGTCAGTGGCTCGCGCAAATAAAACAAAAATACAAACTCAATAAAAATTCATTTAGCAGATATAGTGAAGGCAGAAAGTAAAGTCAATATGCTGTATGTCTTCCCAGCTGCTCATTTACTATTGAACAAGAATTAAGTGCCGATCTAATTTTCTCCAATAAGGTATTCTATAAAATGTCCATTAGGGCATTTCAATATTTGAATCAATTGAGCATATAACAGATATAAAGATGCAATTTGAGAATGATACCTTTTTTCCACTTAACAATATAAAACATTGATCAACTTTGATCAATGTTTGTGTTTAAAACAATCGCTATAAAAAGCTCTGGCATGAATCGCCAACTTTGATGGTTTCTCCAGCAGGTCAATGTCATCGGTACGGACACTCCCTCCGCAAATGACTCTGGATTTTATAACCCAGTTTTATATACTACATTTGGAGAAGATGATTTAAGAGAACAATTGGATGGTGGAAAAAATAAATTCAGATAAGGTTGAAGAACAAACAAAAATAAATAAAGTAGCTTTTAGTGTGTGATAAGTGGAAATGCAATCAACATATAAGGGATTTATCTTGGTGGCACTTTTGTTTATATAGATTCCTCATCTTCCACCTTTATCATTAACAAAGTCAAAATAAGGAGTATTTAGAAACACATTTGATTCATGAAGTATTGCAATAAAAAATAAAACATGTAGGGTATGATGCAATCATAACTATCCCCCAAGGGAGAGGGTATCTATTACTGAGCTAACACTTTGGCTGTGCTCTTGCTGTCATTTAAAAAATAAGGTGAAATTAAAATTACTGCAACAACAGTACTAAGCCATTTACATCCTGGTGTCTCATAGGTTAATTTCCAAAGGTATAATTTTGCAATCAACTACGTAATGAAAGTTTGAAATGGAATATAATTGTACCGGATAAACACTTTCTTCCATTCGTGGAAGACAAGGGCCGCCTTCCTTACTAGTTGCCTGGGGCCTGATTTAGAAGGGAACAGGAATGGGAAACCTCTCCCCAGGGTTGGGGTAGAGAGACGGGGAGTGACTGCGGCCACCCACCTGCTCAGGGACGCCCTACGCCAGCCCCAAATTCAACTCTTACTGAAACTATCGCAAAGCTTCCAAGCATTCAGGTATAAAATGTAAAATAAACACTGTTCATTGTATCTTTAATGAGAGTGGATTTGTGCACAAAATTTCACAAGAATGTTGTGACTAAAGTCTTGGAAATTCAGGTCTTGTTGACACGGAGAAGGTTTACAGAAATCAACATCTACCGACTCGAACTCCACCGGGTCGGTCCTCCTGACTCCAGAAGGTGCCCCTCAAAGACCGTGTCTCCTTAAAAGGCCCTGGAGATTTTCAACTTCCCCAAACTTCACGATCTGTTCCAAGTTGTGGCTATAATTTATGCCGACTGTCTCTGAACTGTTTTCAACTCCATAGATATGGTCCAACCCGATCTGCAGCCTATCTTGCTCCTCCGGGAGTGGCCCACGGACAGCCTCACGGGCCGCGCCTGGCCGCTTGTTAGGAATGCAGAATCTCAGGCCACGCTCCACGTCTCCTGTTTCAGAATCGGCATTTTTATAAGCTCACCCCGGGGGGTTTTTATGCATGTTGGAGAATGACTGACCTAGTCTTATAGAAATAAAATATCAACATAAATGCAACTATGAAATTATACATACATTTCACATCAGGTTTATTGAGGTAGATTTAACATACAGTAAAGCCGACCCTTTTTAGGCTTACCGTCGTGCGAGGCGCACCAAATACCGCCGTCAGGTAACGGCCCCAGACAGATGGAAGAGTGTGGCTCCGCCCCCACCCACTGCAGGCTCCGCCCACTCCTCCACCCACCACCTGCTCCCGTCCCCAACCCCTGCTGCCACCAATCTGGTTTCTGTTCCTTTTGCTTTTGTCCCAGCGTTCCAAAACGTCATACATAAATACAATCATTGAGTAGGTAGCCTTTTTTTTTGTATAGGGCTTTTTCACTTAGCATAATGCTTTTCAGATTCATGTACGTGGTTGCCCGCATCAGTAATTTTCTCTGTGTTACTGCTGAGTAGCGTCCCCGTGTATAAATGCATTCAATTTGTTTACCTATTGATTCATACGCTGTGAAAATGTGGGTGGCTTACCCTTTATGGAAACCATGAATAAAGATTTTATAAGAATTTGCACACGGGCGTATCTGTATCTGTATCTATCTATACATATCCGAATCTATCTATTTCTATATATATATTTATCTATATATATGTCTGGAGATGTTTAAGGAGTGAGTCATCTGTTAAGCACATGCTCAGCTTTATGGGAAACTGTGGAGCTGCTCCCCAGAGTGGCTGCAGCTTCTGCATCCCCACACAACACGCAGACAACCTCCAGCGAGCACCCCGCACCCTCCCCAGTCATTAGTGTTGACAGTGTATTTTAACTCCCAGGGAGTGTCATTTTAAATTTGCATTTCCCTAATACATGCAAACTTTTCATGAGCTGCTTTGCCATTTGTTTCTTTCCATTCACGAAGTGTTGGTTGAAGTTCTTTGACCGTTTGAAACAACTTTCTTTCCCCTTTTTTCTTAGCATGCATCTGGGGTAGGTCCCCGTACGTCGCTGTTTCATTAATACCCTGTCCCTCGCCCGAATCTGAGTAGAGTGCAAGGCCGCACTGCGCCCTGATGGCCCTGACCTAGAACTCAGAGCTGGGCCCTGGGCTGTGGCTGTGAGGTGAGCTCAGGACGCCCCCCAACCCCATGCGCCCCCACCCTTGCCAACCCCAGCCCAGAATGTGGTCTCTCGCCCTGACTGACCGGTGTTTTAAATGCAGCCCATGGGCAGGAACAAACATTCCCGACACCACACAGTGCGTTTTCCCCTTCGGATTCTCTCAGCGTTAACTTGGTGACAGGTGCTGACTTGGTGAAATCGAGTGACTTGTAAATGGTGCGAGAACATGGAACAACAGCTCCCCTGGGTGTTCTGGGCTCTTGGGGTGTGCGGCTTGGCCCTGGGCGAGGCGGGCGGGGGAGGCTGCCCGCGCATGCACGCACCACCCCCACACCCCGTCTTTCCACTGGTGTAAGACGATCCACAGCCGTAAATTAAAAGACTCCCCCCCAGGTTGCCTTTTCCTCACCAGCAGCGCCTCAGGACCCCTGGAATCCTCGGACCTCCCCACCCCCACACGCCTGAACGAAGTCACCCAGTCCACGCAGTCTGGGCATTTCCACGTCTCAGAGGACCCTTTCCAAGGTGGAAGGAAGGACGGGTGAAAGCAGCCCAGTTCCAGGGTCGCCGGACACCGCAGGACTGCCCTTACCAAACCAGCCCTCGCACAGTTGCCGTTGGCGACCGCTGCCTCGGGGATGGGAGCGAATGCTCCTTCTACAATAAGGGCTTCAGGATCCAATCCCGCAGACGGGGAGAGCCGTCCCGGTGTTCACAGGTGGAGGGCAGGCCCACAGCTGCTGGGAGGGGGCGGGGTGGGGGGACTGGGCAAACAGAAGAAAGAGACAGAATGCGTGGACAGCGACAGCCATGCGGGCCTTGCCCGGGGAGGGGTAGGCAGAGGCAGAGGAGTGTGTGGCGGATACATGGCGGTGGGCGGAGACTTGACGTGGGCTGGCGAACACACAGCTCAGTGCCCAGATGAGGTGTTGTGGAGCCGTGCACCTGCAACCTGTGTAATTCTGTTAACCAGTGTCACGCCAGTAAATTCAATGAAAAGAAAACGGTCTCTTAAAGACTTGACTCACCTTTATAGTTTTATGAAAAAAAAAAGACCCGTAAGATGAATTTCAGATTCTAAATGTTAAAAGAAACCAAGCCATTGCATTTCATATGTCAGAAATAAAACTTAGAAGTGGAAACTTCCATAGCAAAATGACAGAACAAATGTAGACTTTTAAATACACTGAATTTCCTCAGGGCCTGCAGTGAGATTAGAAAGCCGTCTTTTGCGGACGGACAGGGGGACTCCAGCTTCCCCACGCCGCCAGCCGGCCTCCCTCTGCGCTGGAAGAAATGGTCCTGCCTTCCTCCTACTGAAGAGCAAACACACCTCCCGGTGCCCGGAGACGGGCTGTTGCTTTGCACGGTGGCCTTGATCTCGGGGTGCAGGCGTCACCGGTTAACCGCGTGCTCCTCCTTCGCTCGGCGGTCAGCAGGGTGAACTGAACACGGGGAAATGTGAGGATGTCACACACGGTGCCACTCTGCAGGCCACGCCCATGGGGCATTTTGCCCTGTTTCCACACCTCTGAGCTCCTTATTTACACAAACAGTCACAAAAGTCATTCTGATGACTTTTATGCCTATGGTATTGAGGAAAACCACTGAACATATGATAAACCAAGACTAACCAATAAGTTAATTTTATATTTAAATACACTAAAGTAATGGGAAAAGGTAATCATCATATGTTTACCACTGTGGAGAAAAAAAAGAGAGAGAAATTTATTTTCATTAACCCTGTGTCTCAACTCAGAGCGGGAGCCAGAATGAGTTTTTCATCCATTGAGGCCCTGCTCTGCCGTTACTGGGTTTTCATGACCTTTTACCATCAGAGGTGGTTGCAGACGCTGGTGTCGGAAAATTACGATGTGGAGACTCAGATGAACATTGATTCAAATGTGGCCAGAAAGCTCAGCTGCAAACTGCCTTACCCTCAAAAGTGCTGGAGGAATGCATCGGACACTCATGATCATGCGTGAATTCTCCTGTATCATTGATAATCTTTTATTGATTAAAACGACTTGAGAATTTTTAAAAGCTTTAAATTCCTCTGTATCCTTCTTAGAAATTATTTTGCTCTGAACTTATACTGTCAGTTGAGAAAAACCTGTTTTGTTCTAACGTTAGGTTTTCCGTTCTCCATCTTAACACACATCTTGGTCCTCATATGAGTTTAGCTTTTTAATAAATCTGCTTTTAACAACCTTGTTTAGCTTCCGGGGACCTTGACTGTTGCTACATTACCTGTCATGCATTCAAATCTTGAGGACGGTATGGCTCAGAATCAGAGCAGACAGAGGACCTCAAGTCACTGCGCCGTCCTGGTGGAGAAAGGTGTCTCTCTCTGCGATCTCTACCTCATACAGCCCAACTAAAACAGCAGCTTCTTGAGTGCACTACTTATCATACTACGGATTCTTCGTGTGGTAGAAAGTGTCTCAGGATGCTCGCTTCCCTTTAGTTACAGGAGCTTTGACAGAAATTTACTTGGCTGTGTCAGAAACACGTTTGCACCCAAAATTACTTCCTTAAGGAGTAAGCTTTCCATGGAAACATTTTGCATAATTAGAAACTTTCTCTCCAGTGAGGTATTAAGTCTTCCTTCTCCCCATCCCCACCTTCTGGATTGGATGCATTTCCAGGTCAGTTCTCATCGAGTCCCAATTCTTTCTGCTTCGCTTGCTTAGGAAATTCAGCAAACACCACTCTCTCAACCCTCCTTGGCTGTGTTCCTGTTCAGTGTTTTATCCTCTCCTGAACGATGCATTTTATGATTAATACACTCAGTAGACATATGGTGCTCTCTTGAAATTACTCTGATCACTCCCCGAGTTTATTTTTTAAGCATTCCCAGAAAGCAAAGCTGTCCCCCTTCCAGGGAGAAGGTCGCGGCGGCGCGATGGGTGAGCGGGAATCAATGGCGGAGGGACCCTGGACTGCGGCGGGAGTCAGTCCAGCAGGCAGACGGGTGGTGGCAGTCCCTCAGCCGTCACACCCTCCCCCCCGTCCCCGTGCCAGCAAATGTCGCCTGTGGGGTTCATTTGCATATCTGGGGAGCATTCCCTGCGGAGTTGCGCTGAGCCATGTTGCAGCTGTGACAGCGTGGAAGAGAAAAGCTAATGCAATCATCCACTGGCTTCCCAGCGCCTCCTCTCTTCCTGAACGCTGACTGGGAATTCTTAACACACGGAGGGCGAACACACCGTTTACAGTACAAGGGCAAGTGTGACGCTCTCGCGTGTGCTGTGGGAATACTGTCAGGCACCCAGCATGTGTAATTTAATGCTCCTTGACTGCTGTGCTTCCTTGAGGGGGATGCAGAGGCTAAAGCCAAGGGATGTGGTGTGCCGTTGTCTTCTTGGAGCAACTTAAGGCATGTTTGGGTTTGGGGGTTTGTCTGTTTTTTTTTACTTTTTTAGTGGATGTCGTATTTTCTGATGCGAAGCCAGCTCTTATGCTAATAGTTGATCACCTGCGTAGGGAATAGGTTAGCTATCCTCTTTAAATGAATTGAGTATCATTTGAATATGATTCTTGTCTCTGTTATTAGGTTTTTTGTTTGCCTTTTTGTGTTACATTTCTAACCCTTGTCCTAGGGGTTACAGTATACATATTTAACTTAATGTAGTCTACTCTTCAGACTATATACCTATGTTTAACTATTTTGTCTGATAGTTGGATGCTTTCATTAATGTATAGCCTACGTACATTATAACCCACATAATGAGTTACTGTTTCTTGAAACAGTCAGTGGTCGGGCACACACATGTATGTTTCCTGTCTGGTGTCCTTGACCTTCTCCTGCAGGTCTGGACTTCCATCTGGTGTTGCCCCCTCTCCAAAGAACTTTCGGCAGGCCTTGTGATATAGTTCATATGGGAATAAATTCACATCTGTCTGAACTTACGTATGTACTTCTAACTTAATTTTTCAAGAGTATCGATTCCCAGGTTGTTTTTTTCTCCCTTTGAGCACTGTAGATTTTTTAAAATTTCTTCTGGGTGTCATAGTTTCTGCTCTGATGTCAGCTGTCATTCTCATTGCTAAGCCCCTGTTTGTGGTGGGTCCCCCCACCCCACCGCTGGAGGGGTTTGTGGTTTCCCTTTATTTGTGTTGCAGTAGTTTGGTGAGCACAGACCTACCTGTGGTTTTCTCTGCATTTCCCTAACTAGGTGTTCACCCTGTTTAGAGTTATATGTTTTTCCTTTCTTTCTCTTTTTTTTTTAATTTAGAGTCTTGGATATTATTTAAATATTCATTCTGCCTCCTTCTCTTTCTTTGCTGCATCTGAAACTGTAGTTATAAGTATGCTGGGCAATTTGATCCTGTTCCACAGATTTCAAATGCTGTTCTTTTAAATTTTTTATTTATGTATTTTATATAAGATTATTTCTAAATTTGACTTTGTTTTTATTGTTATTTCCTCTCCTGTGTCCATCTCTGATATTATATTTTTGTGTATGTCATCTCCATTAGCTTCTGCTCTCTAGCTCCCATCCTTCTGTTGAAAATGCCCATTTCTTTATACGCTTTTCCCACCTTTCTTACTAGACACTTTAACATAGGTACTATGAAAGTCTTAAAGCTTTTTTTAAAAGACAGCTTAGTTTAAATAACATGCCTCACAATTCTAACTTAGCCATCCATTTCTACGTCTGCCACTGTTGGCAACTCCCTTTCTCAACGATAGGGTTATATTTTATTTGTTCTTACTGTGTCTGCTAGGTATTTATTTCAGGCTGTGAGAGAATAGTAGAGGCTGAAGTAAGGGGTGATTCCCCAAACGACACACCGCTCCTCCTGCCACCTGCCAGGAGCGTGATGGCACAAGCCAGCGTCGGCGGGGCTGAACGTGGGACTGGCGTCAGCAATACCACCGAGAACCGTGGCTCCAGGCAGTTCGAAGATAACCAGAGATCATCCCACCAGCAGAGCTTGTGATCTCCCGGAAAAGAAAACCGAAGGTTTCCTTTTAGCTTCCATCCATGTACTTTCCAGACCACGGATCTCACTTTGCGTTGGTCTGGACACCAGCTCTTTGGGTCTTTCAGGAGATCTCCTTGCTTGCCGCTCCCATCTCGGATGTCTATGCTGAGTAGATACTCGCGGCTACATCTGATAATCCATGAAAATCAGAAGGAGAGCAGAGTTCCTGGCTGCGTCGCTCTTTCAGCGGGAGCCTGTGCAGCACCGTTCACACTCGCGAGCTCTCCCCCTCCTTCAAACACTTCAGTGTACGTAACGATCTAACATATACGAAATGCGTATAAAATAACAGGGAATGTGTTAGCCTAATGCTATTGGAGAAATAGTTTAAGGTTTCTATTTATGTAGTCTGCAGGAAAAATATATGGTTAAGCCATGATATAATTTCATGCTTAGAGCTTGATAGTTGCTTCTTCCAGATTAACTTTATTTTTGAAATATTTTTTTAAATTTGAACTTGGTAGAAATAATGGAATTTTTCATTTGTTTGCAGTTTTCCCTTCTTATGTGTTGCTTAGACAATACTACAGAAATACATAAAATATTTTTTTCACAGGGAGTACTATGTATTTGTCTGTTAAATTTGACAATAAGTTGCAATTTTAAGTGACTATTCTAAAAAATCATGTATGAATTATCTCTCAGTGGGATTTCTCTTCACATAAACAAATTAATGGGTTGCATGTTAGGCATATCCCTTTTAAATATATAAGCCATGGTCACATGTCCTTATGTTAGAAAATATGCTCATGATACAGAAACCTTGTGGGGCTGGTGCAGGTCAACTTTTCTCATTGGAAAGAAAACAGAACAAAAGGTATATTTGTTGGGGAAAGCTGGGCTGATTACAAATTCAAAATTTGGTTAAAGTTTATTTTTTCCTATGTGTACCTCAAAGATTTTAATGAAAAATTACTGATAAAACTCAATTTTATATCCAATGTACTGACTTTCCCGAACTCTAAATGCGATGCCTCCTTAAGTTAACAAATGCAAAACACCATAACTCTATTTTATTTTACACCAAATGTCAGTTCAAACATCAGTACCCGAGAGGCTTTCATGAATCAAAGTTTTCTAGACTTTACAGACTATTCTGGAGGACATTCTGCCCGGTGACAAATGTGTGTTTTCATTAGTGCCGCTGGGGGTGCATGGTGATTCCAGGAGCAGAGCAGCCCAGCTGGTGGGTGAATACAACGGCTGTAAAAACTTGGAGGTTTCCACATTTTTCACGTGCACGTGAGGAGGGCACTGAGACTGGACAAGGGAGGCTGTCCGGGCCTCATCAAAGGAGAAGATGCCGTCCTTTTAAGGACTCTTGCTAAGCTGCAAAATCGCACCACCACTCCTGTTCTGTCGTGATCCAGCTGGCTTTCAAATTACGTGCACACGGAGTTCCTCCTGCACATGCATCTCCGGGCCAGCTTTCACGTGACAGGCCACCCACGCATGCTGGCCATCCCAGGACGGCCACCACAGAAATCTCCCCGACACGTGCTGTTGGAGACCGTGTGATAAAACTTTGGTGAGTTTTCCAAGTTGTGTTTGTATATTATCAGGTTTGGCTAAAACTAAGACAAGAGTGAATTACCAGGTCAACTAATGCATCAGAATGTTCCCCCCAGAAACTCCTGAAGAGTTACACATTCCACTTATGATTTCCCAAAAGGAGGTTCTTTTCTTTATTTCAGTGATTTATGCACTGGCTGTCATTTCTGCCACTTATTGACCTCTTGTTCCGTTTTCACATATGATGTGATGCGGTCATTATGTCAACCCTGAGAATTAAGCATTGATATTAGTCTTATTATATAGATAGGTAATCTAAGATTCCAGGAGAAGGTGAGGTAATAATGTAAGGAGGAAGAGAAAAAGGTACCTCATTACTTTACGTGCCGGGCAATGTAGAATTTTTCCCTTTAATTCTCACATGTCCTCTAATCCTCATACTTCAGTGCAGTACTGTGTCTAACTGGCCGCGGAGAACAACGAGACTCGTTCAAAGTCACACAGGTGGTTGGCAGAAGCAGCACTGTCTTGGGAGGCCGAGAAGAGGGGTCTGTGTTCAGGGGCTTCACTGTGCCTCTTCTCCGACCAGACCTCTGAGCACAGACATGGGGTCCCGGGCCGCAAAGGAAAATGCCCACTCAAGCTACTACTCTCTTCTACAGCCCACGTTCAAGGCCATTGGAAGTCCAGAATTCCCCGCGCAGATGGCCACAGCGCACTTCCACAGCCAGGAAGCACCTGTTACCGTGGGTAGTTAGCTATTTATAAGTAAGGGAGGGAGGGGAGGGAATCAGATACTGAGCTTAATAAACTGGGGAGCGTAAGCCCGTTTGCCTCACCAGGAAGCTGCAGCTTCACACCCCAGGGGATCACAGCGTTGCTCCACCGAGGGGATTAACACTCCTCCTGCCCTGGCTGGCGTAGCTCAGTGGATTGAGCGCCGGCTGAGAACCAAAGCATCGCAGGTTCGATTCCCAGTCAGGGCACATGCCTGGGTTGCAGGCCAGGTCCCCAGCAACCGCACATTGATGTCTCTCTCTCTCTCTTTCTCCCTCCCTTCCCTCTCTAAAAATAAATAAATAAAATCTTACAAAAACACTCCTCCCTTCCCCGCTCCAGTAGAGGATTTTTGGGGGGCTCTGGGGGAGGTGCTGGACCATAGAGGCCTGTCAGCCTAGCTAGGGGTGGACCCATCATAAGCCTGCAAAAGCTGGGGAAGCTGGTTATTTTGAAAAGGTAACCAGTCTCACCCAAGCAACCTTCACTCACCCCACTTGCTTGTGAGTTCTCTCTCTTGCCTGGGAATCCACACTTGCACCGTGCGCTTGCGCGTTCCGGCTCCACGGCCGTGCAGCCTCGGCAGCCACGTGGCCAGGGGCCGCACAGACCCCCAGACCCGTGTAGGCACAGAGGGCCTTTGGGCGCTCCCTCGGGGGTGGCGCCGGTCTTCCGTGGGGCACTTTGCACGTGGCTTCTCCAAACGATCTGCACGCTCTTTTCAGAACCATCACTAGTTGTCTCTTTCATTATGTTTAATTTGGTGTATAGCCGTTTAATTCATGTTATAATTTTCACCCTAGAATATCTATTTATTTCATACCTAAATGTATTGTTAAATATTATGTTCTTTTTTCCTTCGTATCTTTAGTCCATTTTATTTTTTAACTGTATCATATATATCCGTGTTATATATTGTAAATAATAGTTCTAATATTGATAGTCATTGTGTGTCTGTATCTGTGACTTTTTCTGATAAGTCGACATAATTGTGGCCTCTTCGACTTTACATTTAGAGATTCGGTCTGAAAGCATGTTGTGGCTCGGCACTGTCGGGGAGAAACACCTGAGGCCGGGATGCACAGTGCGCTGCTTCCGAAGGGGCCTCTGCCTCTCCCTCTCCCCCCGCCCCTTCTCTCTCCTCCTTTCCTCTCTGTCAGACACGCGCACCACTCACGTTCTCTCTTGGTTTATTTTTTTGCTTCTTCCAGAAGCTAGGAGGCGCTACCACCCGAAGACTGACATGAATCGTGTGGTTAGCTCTGCTGTTAATTCCAGGCGTTTCCTGTCATACACACGGACCGTGACACCCGCCAGAAGTCCTTGTCCTGGGGGGGGTTTCACCGCCAACTTCTCCCCGCACGCGGGGACTTAAATCCGCCTTCTGTCTCCTGTGAGAGCTCCTTCCCCGTGTGTTTTCAGACATCCTCAGTGGGCATATGTTCCTGGGGAAATGCTGCTGCCTCCAGAGGTCTTTGCTCTGTGCATTTATAACTCAGCGTCACTTGTGGCCAGGAGATTATGCAAGAATCTTTAAATCTTTGCTCTAAATTTTGACTCCGTAGAAATGAATTTAATCCTCCATTCATTGATGTCTAATATGTTCTTAATATTTATGGAATAGAAAACATTTTTCTATTTATATAAAAGTAGATTTAACAAAATATTTTTGTACTACATATACATGTGCACACAATTATTGCAAGAGAAGGTTGTATTAGCATGACTAGTTACCATATATTGCATAATGGCTTTAAATGTTTTAAACTTTAAAATGTGAAATGTGTATTTTAAATTATATCACTGCGCCCCTGGGCTTAGTGACAGGGGGCATAACTCATAAACTATGCAGATATGAATATGGATGTACACACGTAATCATACACGTTTGCATATGGCCCTCCCTCTGATTATTCTAACTCTGAGTGCATTAAAACACCTTCCCATAATAAGGAACTTGACTTTTTATGGAGACTGTAGTGAGAATTCATTACATTACTTGTGAAAACTCATGAGAAACCCTATTTGTTGAGAATTTCACGTCTGTTCTAGTTACACATTCACTGTGTTCAAGCCAGATGCGTCATTCCTTTGAAACCACACTCAAGGAGGTGCTCCAGGAGGTAGACAAGGCAGGGGAAAGTTTAAAGAATTGCTTAAAAGGCTGTAGGAGTGACAGCGTTGTTCAGGTGCCCAGCGTGTCTGTAGGGGCCGCATGCACTGTCTTTCGTGGGCACGGGTAGGGTTCGGGTTCCCTTCTGAGGGAGCCTGAGGGATCCCTGGGATACGGAATGAAGGAGAAAATGCAGTCGCCACAATCCAAACGTAGGACTGGGTTTGAGATTGCCCCGCGGGAGCCTCCCAGTGAGCACGTCTCAGCTGAGGTGCATGTCTGTGCCACCCGCCGGCCAGCGACAGCGCAGCCGTCACTGCGTTCGTCTCAGCTGTCACCCACATGCCACGTCACTGTTCCAGGTCACAGTTCCAGGTCACCATTCCAGCTCGGGAGCAGGGCAAAGTAGGATCGTAAACAACTGTAAGACGGAGCCGGGGTGGGGAACACTCGTTTTTAGGAAGGTGGGGGATAGTCTGCTGGTAGAAAGATCTTCATAGCTGTTAAACCCGATACATAATTACACTCGAGATGGTATATTTTTTAACCTTCACTTTCCTTTCTTCGAAATCCCCTGACTTCTCTGCACCAGCACACGCTCGACATGCAGGACGTTTTCACGGGTTTTGGCTGATGGTCTGTTTCCTGCTCAGCTCTCACGTTGCCTCCCCCGACTACGGAGCCATTACATCCCAGGACACAGCTTTGTCACCACCGGCCGAAACCCAAAATGCCGACGTCTCCTTTCCTCAGCCGCTCTCGCCAGCGAGACGGGGCACGGGACGCCCCAGCAGGGCTTGCCGACCCCATAACTGGAATCATCGCTCGGGCCCTGCCCCGCCTCCGACTGGGCAGAACCCCTCTAGGTTCTGGTGGCGACCATAAGAACAGACCTTCGGTGGCGTCTGCGGTGGGCGGGCGCGGTTGGCAGCTCCCCTTATGTCCCCAGCAGGAGAATCTCCGCCGGCTCGATTTGGAGCATTATTCCTCGCCGTGCAGCCTCCAAATCTCGTTTGCTAGATTTCCTGGAGGCTTCGAGACTCACTTAATATCCTTTGGATGCATTCCCCTTCAGGTTAACTTGTTTATATTTTATTTGTTGCTTTCAATTTGGTTTCTAATATCAAAAGTGATAGGTTATATAGCTTATTTTGTTCTTTAGTATTTCATTTGAGCAAATAAACGTCAACATTCATTAACCATCAGATTACGCTTCTGCAGGGTGATTATGATTTGGGCTAAACTTTTATGAAGCTAACTATGTTAGACTCTGTGCTCCGACTTTTACACGCCGTGTCTTCTGTCATCCTTAAAATGAGCACAGAAGTGGCTACTGCTGTTATCTTCATTTCAGGTGTGACAATAAGCCAAGGTTGGACTTAGTCACTTGACCAAAGCTCCCCAGGTTGCTCACGTGGCAGCTTGTGGCCCTGGTCACGGCTTCAGAGCTCCTGCTGACGTCAAGGTGAAGGTCAGACATGCACAGCCTGGCCAGGTCATGGCACGCACCGCCTGTATTCCGTCGGGTGTCCCATTAAATGTGTATTATGTACCAAATACTGTGATGACAGCCAGAAATAGAAAAATTAATTATGTGATATTTCTACCCTTCATTCATCTTTCAGGTAAAGAAATCATGTAAATATATAGCTATTGTATATTATGACATTTTCTATACCAGTGGGAGGTACAAAGTCTATGGAAACTCAAGTAAGAGAATGACTTTTCTCCATAACAGTGTCAGGAAAAGGGGGAGACCATCACCGACAAGGACGGCTCCCAGCACACGGCCGCACTTGCTGCGGGGGCCGTGTCCCAGTGTTGCCTCAGAGCTGGAAGGGTGAGGGGTGACGAGTCACCAAAATTCTAAGTCCCGGATGCTACCCACAATGCTCTGCTCCATGTACCAGAGAAGCATGGCAGGTGTTTCTCCCTTCCAAGTCTCTGTGGTCAGCATTCCTCGAGGTTTAGTTTTCGATGATTAAATTCGTTTATGAGATTTAAATGTGATGTTAGACACAAAAATGTATGATTGACCCTGGTGACTACATAATTTTTCAATACATAGCTGATTAATTTTATCTAGACATAAGAAAACGCATTTTGTCAGTGAGAACCGAGTCTGCCCCTCTGCTGAGATGGTTTTATGGATAAGTAAGTCGATTAACAAAGATCCCCGCCTCACGAGCACGTTTCAGATGCAAACCCGTCAGAGGGAGAGGCAAGATGAAACCTGGGTTACCTCGCTGTTTCTGTTGAAACAATCGCATAGGTGTAGTGGATCAAAGACCAGAGGTTTGTTCATTCATGGTTTCAGGTGGCCGAAGTCCACACGGGTCTCTGGAGGCTGAGATCAGGGCGTCAGCACGGCCATGTTCTTCCTGGAGACGCGTGTTCTCGCCCCTTCCATCGGCTGGCAGCACTTGCTTGCCTGAGCGCTCGGCCCCTTTCGCCTTCAGAGGCAACAGTGACATCCCCCACCCTCGGCTGCTGCATGTCCCCTTCTCTGGCTCTGTCACCTGCCTCCCTCTTTCCCTTTTAACGACCCTTATGGTGACACGGATCTAGCTGGGTAGTCCAGGATGATCCCGTCTCAAAAACCATTTACTCAGTTACATCGGCAAAGGCCCCTTTGTCATGTAGGGGGCAGGCTCACAGCTTCTGGGGATTGAAGTGTGGGTATCTGGGAAGGGGGAGGCATCACTCTGCCCATCACAGAATCGTGTTTCTCTTCTGTCTAGTGAATGCCTTTTTCTCTCCTGGTTTCTCCCCCTTAGCCACACAAACATTTTGTAGAATGTTTCATTGAAGCAGATAAACCCTCTCTTTACTTAATGTCTCCCTCCCATTCCTGTGTCTCCAGTTTATATTATTACACAACCAGACTTTTAGAAGGTTTTTTTCCCCACTCACTCTTTCTACTTCTCTCTGCATTCACCTCCGATTCCCTACGACTTTCCCCCCCAGGGAAGGCATAGAACCACTACCCCCAGCGGTACCTCTGGGCTCAAACCCAGGCAACGCTGCATGCGCTCATGTCCCGGAACAACACGACCGTCTCCGTCTTGAATTCCCCCTTCATCTTGGATTTGATGACTTTGCAGTTTCGTAGTTTTCCTCTTACGCCTGTGGAATGATCTTGCCCAATTTGCTTGCTAGTTTTTTATTCTCTGTCTAGCCTCGTTCTGAGGTTCCCTCCATCCTTACATTGTTTCTCACTAGGTGATCTCGTTAACTTGCTTTAAGTACTGTCTGTGTGTCTTTCCTTCCTGTTTCTCTTTCTGGAAAAATGAAAAATATGCATGCATATGTTTTTGTTTACTTGGAGGAAAGTGATGATAAGATGCACCTTAGTTTTTCACTGAAGTCACAGCATCTAAATTTTTCGTGTCGGAGTCCGTGGTCTGGTAGTTCAGTTGATGGAGCGTCAGCCTGATATGCCGAGGTGGGGTGAGTCCCAGGTCAGGGAATGCACAAGAACCAACCGACGTGTGCGTGAGTAAATGGAACAACAAATCGGCGTTCCCCTGCCCACCTTCCCCTCCCCTCTGTCTCTCTAAAATCAATCAATAAAAATGTAAACACAAATCCATAAATCGGCACCTGGTGTACACCTCAGTTTTATTGCAATACAATATTATGGATATACTCTAATTCAGATAACTACTCTTCCATTGAGTAGTTCCAGATTTCTATATTTTCTATTACAAAAGCATTTTGGAAAATATTTAATGTTTTAGTAACTATTTTATCAGTAAGGAATGTCATAGAATAATGCTGAGTTCATTCCAAAAGAAGAATAAGGGACATGATAATATTACATGTCGTTCTGACACTCTGGTCCTTCCCAAAGGAGAGTTCAGCGGGTTAGTAACTGTCACTTCCCCGGCTATTAAAGGACCAAAATATCAACCATAAAACAGAGAGTGGGTAGTTCCTGAGTCACAGTTGGACAATCAAGAGTTTTGAACTATCTTCCTCCTTCTTTGGAGTAGAGATAAGAGCTTTCCCCTAAGAATGTTCCTTCAAAAATAAGAGAAAATATTCCAAAAATATACATGTGTACAGTAAAAATTCCTGCTATTTGTTTTGTTAAACTGGTATGAGAATATTGCAATTTCTCGAGACCTGTGGGAGACAGCAGAGACCCCCGGCAGGCAGGATCCCGAGTTATGCAGCAATTAGAAATAGTGACACATTAGAAATAGTGACACATAGCCCTGGCTGGCGTAGCTCAGTGGATTGAGTTCAGGCTGCAAACCAAAGTGTCTCAGGTTCGATTCCCAGTCAGGGCACATGCCTGGGTTGCAGGCCACGACCCCCAGCAACCGCACATTGATGTTTCTCTCTCTCTCTCTATTTCCCTCCCTTCCCTCTCTAAAAATAAATAAATAAAATCTAAAAAAATAGTGACACATGGAGCTAGCCATGCATATACAAGTGTGTGTGTACACATGCACGTCCATGTTAGCTTAACTGCTTCGTAATCATATATACGTACAGTGTATAAGAACACTTCTGAAAGATCATACTAAGGAAACCTAAAACTCAAGAGTTTAGAACAGTAAGTGTAGTAGGAACTCATTTGGTATTTTTTAATCACAAAATGCTATGTCTCTATTTGACTATGAAATTAAAGAATGAGGCGTTGAATAAAGGTCTAGCAAGAAACATTCCTTTGAGTGAATGAACTCAAACTTGAGAGGTACATTTTCAATCAATAATTTCCCTGTATCTATATCATGTCAATTGTGGATGATGATATTATTTATATAGAGATCTTATCTAATAAAGAAAATAAAAAAGAATAAAACATAACTCAATACAGATCATTACAAAGATAGCAAATATAGAAAAATGAAAAAAAAATCACCTAACTTTCCCTATAGCTGTAAATGCGTTTCAGTGAATTTTTTCTTCCTCTTTTTTCGGGGTGGGGGGGGTGGCAGATGTGAAAGGCTAGTTGGAAATTCTGCATGCAGTCCTGCTTTTGTTTCAGCCTTATTGTGTATCCATCACATACAAGCTGTGTTTATGTTGCATCTCTCCGACAGTGACGCAGCTCCGCAGAGACTGGCCTGAGGGGACGAGGCAACTATTGAGCCTTGCCTATAAATTGGAACCACTGGGGTAGACGATTACTTAAATTATCACAGTACCTTTCACACGATGCCGCATTCGGAAATACCTCGCATTCATCAGGTATTTCCGAAGTCTTTGCTGTCCAGCCAGTCAGCGCTGGAGGTCTGAGCGGGGCATGCGAGGCCAAGGGTGTGCGGTTCCAATCCCCCTGTGGGCAGGTGCGCTTTGCGGTGAGAAAAACCCTGCGCACCGCTACCGCCTGCATCCCCGACCTTGCCGGCTTGCAGCCGCACCCTGGAGGTCATAGAGATGACACGCCGTGAGATGTGGATGGCACGGTGCCATCCGTCATGACCGTTGGGGGAAACATTCAAGGCAAATTATGCCCTGGATGACCTATTTCCCCATCATTGACTTGAAGCTATATATCCTTTTATTTAAATAATTTTTTTAAACCAGTGCCTTGTTTGAATTTGGGATATTGAAGGATAAAGCTGATCAATCCTTGGACTTTGGAGTCCTTTTAAAGGTCACAGTGTGCGAAATTCACATTTCCCAGAGATGCACCTTACCGGACTCGGAAACTCCAGGTCCTTCAGACAAATTTGAAACTCTCACTTGCCCAGTCTTCCACAAACATCACAGCCGGCCTCTGCACCCGGCTGGGTTCGCTATTTGGGCTCATTGGGGTCGACAACACAGTCTTGGTCTGTCTAGGTCGCTGAGTCCTGTGTAACCTGAGGCCAATCTCCCGTCTTTGTGCGTTCACGCTTGCTCTCGCCACCCATGCTTCTGGAACACTCTCCTCTCCAGCACATTCGTGAGAACTAGACAGCAGCTTCGTTTCCCACGTGTTAGTTCTTCCTCTACTGAACCCTGCTCTTCCAGCGGGCGAGGAGAATGAGCGGCCTATTTTCCTCTGTTAAAACGAGGAGCTGTGACTCCGGGGGCGCTGCATTTGTCCCTTAACCCTGCCGTGCTCTGACGGAGCGTCCCTCTGAGTGCCGAAGGTGTCGGGCTCTGAAGCCGGGACTGTGAACGCTCAGACAGACCCGTCTGTGGACGCAGAACATGCCAGAAAGTTTCTCTCAGCAAAATAAGATCCATTCTCCCGAGAGGTAGACTTTTAGAATTTTTCTTCATTTGAAATAATTTAAATCTAACTGAAGTTGCAAAATAGTACTCTCCCCACGTACCCAAAGGTAACATTTTACGACACCATAGAAATCTGACATCAGTTCAATGCTAACGTACAGTCTTACAACACTTCCCCCAGTCTTACACCCCCAAAACTATGAAATTATCGTGATCATTATGATTGAGCATTTTAAGAATGCTATAAAATTAAATAATAAGTACAGAATTCACATCATGAAGTTTACTGATGCAGAGTGTACAATTCAGTGCATTTTAGTATATTCATAGAGTTGTGTGACCATCACCGCAATCTAATTTTGAAACATTTTACCCCCCAAATAGAACTCATACCCATTAGTGTTCACTCCCCCAAGTCCATACAGAATCAAGAAATCAAGAATCTACCTTCTGTTTTCTGTCTCTATAGATCTTTCTCCGCTAAAACGGAATCGTACAATATGTGTTCTTTTGTGGCTGGCTGCTTCCACTCCACATAGCAACATCGAAGTTCACCCACACTTTCACAAGCTACAGAAGTTCATTCCCTTTTAATTCAGAATCATATTCTGCTTTATGGACATACCATGTGTTATTTATCCGTTATCATTTGATGACATTGGGTTGTTTACAGTCCTTGCCTATTATGAATACTGCTACTGTGAACAACTGATTTCACACTTGCTTGTGGACAATTGTTACCTAATTGCTGATTCAGATGGTAACTGGCTATCCTACGGGCCGATCGCATGCGACTCAGCTCTGTCTTCAACACAGACATTCTTATCCTTCTGTTGTAAACACCAGGAACGTAGCTGGCATGTGTTTAACTCCATAAGAAACTGCCAAGCTACTTCCAAAGCGGCTACAGGGATTTCACACCCCACAGCAATGCGAAAGGGTTCAGTGGTCCCCCATCCCCATTAGAACTGGGAATTGTCAGTAAAGAATTATATACTTTTTCCTTTAGCCATTCTTACCCGAGTGCACGGTATCTCACTGTGGCTTTAACTCCCATTTCCCTAACGGTCAACGAGGGCAGCGTCTTCCCCGTGAATGTTTGCTGTTGCGTATTCTCAAATCGAATGTGGCTTTCATGTCTTTCACTCATATTCTATTGCGGTGTTTGTTTTCTTACTGGGACACTCAGAAAATATGTGTTATAGAAGCAAGTCCTTTGTCAAATATGCGATGTGCTGGTGTTTTCTGTCGGTCTACGGCTTGCCTTTTTATCTTCCTCATGAAGCTCTTACATTCCCCCGACTGTTTGGTAACTGCCCATTTGTGCTTCTTAATCCCCTTGCTTCCTTCCACCCAGCCCCCAGCCTCCCCGCCGTCTGGCAGCCATCGGTGTGTTCTCTGCCTTTATGAGTCGGTTGCTTCTCCATCTGTTCACTTATTTATAGGTTTTGCATGTAAGTGAGATCACATGACATTTGTCTTTCTCTGTCTGACTTATTTCACTTAACATGATACTCTTGAGGTCCGTGTAGCAAATGGTAAGATCTCATTCTTTTTTATGGCCGAGTAACCTTCCATTGTACATGTGCACCCTGCCTTCTTTATCTAATTATCCACCGACAGTGTTGAATGTCCCCTGAGCCCTGTGACCCTGGAGAACACCCAAAGGTGAGAAATCTCCCCAGGCCCGTGTTCTAGGAAGATGAGCCTTTCCCCTGTGGTCAGCCGTTTCCCAGGGGGACACCTGACAGGGGAGGGACACGGTCTTAGGCTGAGGAGGCCCAAGTTCAAGAATCTTAGCCCAAGTGCCACTCATGATCATTTTGTTCCCGTTGGATGCTGGGGACAAACCGTGCAGCTCAAAATTTTTAAGGCAAAAAATAGGACCTCAGAGTCTGTTTCTAGCCTCATCAGAGGTAAGCGGTGTCATCGGAGGCTCACCCAGCAGCCCAGCAGCTGCCCCTGTCCCGCGGCTGTCTTCCTCTCTCCGACGGGACTGACGCTCGGGGACCCCCTCGGGATGCCCCCTCTCCCTGTGGCTCCGGGTTTGTCTCCCTGACCCCCACCCCGCCCCGCCCCACGCAGGGGCTGCACGTGGCCAGACGGGCAGACGTGTCGGCTCAGCCACGCACCCGGCCGACCGCTTAACCTTCGTGCAAAAACCACGGACTGTTCTCCATGATTTCAAAATGTTACAGCCTGGGTTTTATTTCTACAACGTGTTTTTCCTCAGGCAGCAAATCCAACCTCATGTTGAATACACACGGAGCAAACCTCAGTTTAAGAACTAAACGCAAAGGCGCTTTAGACAGAACAACTAAGTGCGTCTAGTCGCACTGCAGAGGGGAGCGGTACGGGCACGCGAGTCTCACGCGAGGCACTTTGTTTCCGTGTCACGTGCTTCTGATTGTTGCCTTGTCCAGTCCAGGGACAAAGGAAACCAGAGCACACGCTCTCCCGTCTCCTTACCTGGGAGGGGCACTCACCCTTGCCCTAATCCTCTACCAAACTGTTGTTCTTCCTTCATTTCTTATTTATCTTCAGTGTGTTGTTTCTGCCTCAAATCAGTACTCAACGCAAAGAAATGTTGACTCCCTCCCCCTCTCCGTGTAACTGTGATGTCTGCTTCCCTGCGGCCCCTTTAAGTGATCGTATCTGAACAGAACACTCAGATCAGAAGTGTATTGATGAGCCGAGGGGAAGCTCTGGATCTACGGAGACCTTTCTATTACGGTTCAGTGGGCACGCCCTCCCATCTCCCCCACTTGTCCAGTGAGAGCAGAAGACACTCCTTAGCTGTGTCACCCAGGGGCCATGTCACTGGCTTTGACAATGGACTGCCAGGGAACAGGACACAGGCAAAGGCCCTAATATACTGGGCCGTGTGGCTTTGCTCTTGCGGCTCAGAGGTTTAAAAAGAGAAAGCACATTCCAGGGGTCTGAAGGGTCTTCACCCTGCGCCCAGTAACAAACAGCGGGATGGAACACCTGAGCCAGTCACACCTGCAAACACTGTGGGAAACCGACGGCCATCCGATCACTGCCCAGGTTCCCCTACATGACAGGTGTCCCCACGTTGATGGACATGAGAAGTGCTTTTCTTCACATCTTTCCGTTTCGGAGATGCTTTGCTGTGGGGCCGTTCTGCAGCAATTACTGGTGAACACATTCTGAACAGAATCAGATCCATTCAGACAGAAGAAAGCCTGAGCCGTGTGGTTCTGGGGACAGAAGCAGCCACGTCGCTGTCCAGAGGAGGGACTTCAGCAGCACCGTCTCTCCCCCCTTCCTCCTGCTCCGCAGACCCCAGGAAAGGAGAAACACAGCACACAACTTGCTGTTGGGCTCCCGACCTGCTGGGAGTTGGCAGCGGAAGGCGAACCCTGTGGATGGCAAGACGAGAGAAAACCCTCTTGAAGCCACAGGCTGATAAGACCAAGACGCTCTAAAGAGAC
This sequence comes from Phyllostomus hastatus, assembly GCF_019186645.2. Classification (NCBI taxonomy): domain Eukaryota; kingdom Metazoa; phylum Chordata; class Mammalia; order Chiroptera; family Phyllostomidae; genus Phyllostomus; species Phyllostomus hastatus. The sequence continues at coordinate 98,037,287 of NW_025333872.1, forward strand.
CCTGGAGGGTGACATTGTGCCTCGAGGGACGCCAGCGTGGGGCAGCACCCCCTTAGCACTGCCAGCTCTCCTTACTGAAGAACTGTGACAGGTGGAAGGTCACTGCACCACCGTGAAGCACAGGCGTCGTCACCACCCGTGTCCCTTCCCAGGTCTTCTTCCCATCGGGCCCCATAGCACACCAGGAGGCCTGTCTACCCATGCCACCTTCAGGTCCCCACGAGACTGGACACAAGGGAGTTGCCCTTCAAAAGGGAGAGCTAAGTTACTGACCTCGCGGTGGCCACCGAAAAAGCAGACAGACAACCCTTGGGGGATCTCCTGCTATTAATGTTACCGTATCACAGAACTGGTTCTGAAAAAAATTACTGTAGTACAGAAACGTGTTAACATTGTCTTATTCTACCTACATGTTGCCATTTCATAATAGAACCCTTTGAGCCACTATTGCAATCCTTGGGAACAGTGTTTTGAGAGAAACCTGTGTGGGATTCTACACTACAGTTAAGATCGTATCAGACTTTATAGACTGCAATGTATCTTTAATTCTTAAGAAAGGAAATGAAATACTAGATATCTTACAAAAGGTTTTTAAAGATATAAAGCATAACAAAATGTCTGAAGAGCAGCTTTTCAACAGTCTGAATAACAATCAATCAACAGGATGTAAGTGACATTTCTAGAACACTCCGACAACAGCCGCAGAAAACACATTTTTCTCAAGCATCCATGGAACAGTTGCCAAGATAAATCATATCTGGTTTATAAAATGAAACTCAACACATTGAAAAGAAATTCAGTCACACAGAGTAAGTTCTCTGACCATAATGGAATCAAATTAGAAACCAAGAATGGGAAGGTAACATGCAAATCTCCAAACACTTAGAAATTAAGCATGCATTTCTAAATAAGCCATGGGCCAAAAAGAAACCCTTAATGAAAATAAAATGATATATACAAATGAAAGGAAATGAAGCTACAAAGCCTGTGAATCATTTGTGGGTTTCTTTCCTCTTTATTTATATTGGGAAGTTTGTCTACAGGGAGGTCATAATGAAATTAGTGTAAAAATAATAATTGGATATACAGTCATTGCATCAGGGTTTTTACGTATCTTTCTTACCTACCTGCCCCACCCATGTATCATTCCTTTCTTGGTTCCATCTTGTTTCTAGACCTACTCTCCCTATTTTTATCAGCACACCAGAATATAATCACTCTAGCCATTCAAAAGTTTACTATCTATCCACCCTGGCTGGCATAGCTCAGTGGATTGAGCACGGGCTGCGAACCAAAGCGTCGCAGGTTCGATTCCCAGTCAGGGCACATGCCTGGGTTGCAGGCCACGGCCCCCAGCAACTGCACATTGATGTTTCTCTCTCTCTCTCTCTTTCTCCCTCCCTTCCCTCTCTAAAAATAAATAAATAAAATCTTTTTTAAAAAAGTATACTATCTATCCAAGTTCGGAAATTAGATGTTTACAAAGCTGTAATATCTTCATTTTCAGTTACGTTCTAGACACACTTTTCGTAAGTGTCCTCATTCCTTTGTTTTCATGGAACCAGATTAATGTTGCTCAAAACCTCACGTTCCAGCCTCCACAGGGATTCATTGGAGGGAAGAGACTACCGCTGCACCTGTCTTGTAAAACTAGCCAATACGGTACCAATTTGTCTTCACAGCTAAGACAATAAATTTAAAACCACAGGAAGCTGGGAACCACAGATTAAGTATTAAAATAGAACTTTCAGGTAATTATGTGCATTCATGTCGCTAATGTCTGAGTCTGCCCTGACTGAGCCCAGCCGATGATGATAAATTGTGTCTGAACATCTCAAGTCACAAAAAGCGCGTCACTTGCTGAGGCAGTGGGTTCTGTTTTTAGAACAGTGTTGATTGTTTCCGAGTTCTTCTTTTTATTAATCTAACATGTATTTCAATTTGATCTCTACTACTTGGTAATTACCTATTTTGACGTTTTAGATTTGGGGAAAATTGTAGTGAATCTACTAGCATTTTTCTTACCAATTTCTTTAGTAGATTCCATAACTAAACCTTTAAAAACATTTTATTGTTGTTCAATTACAGTTGTCCCCGTTTTCCTCCCACTACTCTCTCCTGCCCTGCCCACCCCCACCTTCCACTTTCAGTCCTCCCCCCGCAGCTATCTTTGTCCGCGGGTCCTTTGTCCACATTCCCTGACATAAGCCCCCCCCTTCTTTGCCCCATCATCCTCCCCCCGCTCTGGTTACTGTCAGTTTGTTGTTTATTTCCATGTCTCTGGTTATACTTTGCTCACTTATTTGTTTTGTTGATTAAGTTCCACTTATAGGTGATATCATATGGTATTTGTCTTTCATCACCTGGCTTATTTCACTTAGCATAATGCTGTCCAGCTCCATCCATGCTGTCATGAAAGGTGGGAGCTCCTTTTTTCTTTCTGCTGCTTAGTGTTCCACTGTGTACACCTAGCACAGTTTTTTGATCCACTCATTGACTGATGGGCACTTAGGCTGTTTCCAGCACTTGGCTGTTGTAAATAACCCTTCTATGAACATTGGGGTGCATAGGTTCTTTTGAATTGGTGTTTCAGGGTTCTTAGGATATAATTCCAGCAGTAAAATTGCTGGGCCAAAAGGCAGTTCCATTTTTATTTTTTTGAGGCAATTCCATACTGTTTTCTACAGTGCCTGCCCCAGTCTGCAGTCCCACCATCAGCGCTCTAGGGTTCCCTTTTCTCCACATCCTCTCCAGCACTCATTGTTTACTTGTTAATGATGGTCATTCCGACCTGTGTGAAGTGGTATCTCATCATGGTTTTAATTTGCCTCTCTGTGATGGCTAGTGATGCTGAGCATCCTTTCATATGTCTCTGGGCCCCCTGTATGTCCTCCTTGGAGAAGTATCTGTTCAGGTCCTTTGCCCATTTTTTAATTGGATTGTTTATCTTCCCAGTGTGGAGTCGTGTGAGTGTTTTCAACCTTAATGCTGTCTTACTGCCTACAGCCCCGGAGCTGGGCACTTACACTAAGGGCTTTCTCGTCAGCCAGCAGTGACTTCTTTCTGTTGAAGTCTTCATCTCGTCTGAAGGAAGCATTCTCCTCTTCTTCATCCCTTGAATCAGCTACAGCTGCTCTCACATTGCATGTCTCCAGCAGTCTTTCTGGGCGAGCCATTCCCACTTAGCTTCTGTGTCCCTGAACCCTGAGAGAGAGAGAGCTAGAGCGAGAGAGAGGGGGAGAGAGATTGTCATCCATCTCATTAAACATTTATTTACTGTGTCATTTCTACTTTCAAGAAAAATGTTAATAGTGTCCTCTTGTGTTTTCTCTGTCCCAACTTGGCACCAGTGCCCTATTTTGTATATCATGACTTTTGATGAGTAATTTAATATCCTTGACTGGAAGTTTCTTTAGAAATGACCTCAGATATAAAACCTATAGTCCTAAAACATCAAAATGTAACGTAATCAACGGTGAACCATTTTAAATGGATCCCTGGAATCAATAACGACTGGACCAGGGCCCCCTTCCAGCATCCCTGATCCGGACAAACGTGTTCCCAGTTTGGGATAAACACGTTCCCAGCCAGACCTCAAGGACATCAACTATTTCACTTGCTTGCCCTGCGCGTGGAACTTGGGAAAGTCTCCGAAGGACACAAAGCGGTGGCTGGGAAGGGAACACTGGGTGTGCGGGGCTGCCGAGCTACTTACTGATGACAGGAATTTATTAAACCACCAGCAGATCTGCAGGGGCTGAACTTCGCACACAAATGGGACAGCTCCTAGTGGGACGCGATCACGCAATGAAAGAGACTGAGCACCCCAGTGCCGGGAAACTAAATATTTTATGCTCCATGGCTGGCCTCATTTCAACACATTTCTCTGAATAATGTTAAATCTCGTACAGTGGAAATAAGCTATTTCATTGCTATTTGCAAGAATTCTCTCTCTCTCTCTCTTTTTCAGTATCCACCCAGGAAGCCTATTTCTTCCTGACCCATCCTTTTAGGTCCAAGGACAATAAACAAACAAACACACACACAAACAAACATTAGTACACAGCCTGGTTCCTGTGGGAATAAGGAGAGATTTTAAAACTAAGTGCATTTCGAATGTTAGGCTAACGGCATTCCTATTCATGGGAGTGATGGCAGCGGTCGTTAACAGTTTTGTGGGCTGCGCTCACACATTGAAATCTCACTCACAAAGGGGTCTGGCTTCCTTGTTTTCATGAAATCGCTGCCTCTCGGCAGGAGCCCAGCCCCACGCGGGGCCCCGTGTCGCTCCGTGTGCATTTCTGTAGGGAACTCGCTTGGAGGGCTGCACAATTGTGAATCGGCCTTTTGCAAGAAACGTGAAAGCGTCCATTGTGCTGAAGCAAGGAGAGAGGCCGGTGTTGGAGAGGAGCTGCTCTCGCTCTGCCAAACTGCGGGAGGGAAGAGGCACGGGGCCAATCTCACAGCCCAGCTGCATCTTTCTAACATGTATATCTCTGTGTGTGTGGTGTGTGTTCGCATTTTAGCTTTGAGTAACGTTACAACTCTACCAGGGTAGCAAAGAGACTTTTTAAAACTCTAAAAACTAATGCGCCGTGATCTGTCTCAGACACCAGAAGCTCCACAGCTCTTTTGCCAAAGGTTAAAATGAAACACGCCTTTTAATAAGCGGAACGAAGAGCCTCCTTGACGATCCCCTGATGAAATCTGGCGGTGGCTCCCCTGGTCCGCTCATCTCCATTTGCTTCCCATTTCCTCACCCAGCTTGGTTCCTACCACACCCGAAACCCGGCCCTCCGCCTCGGTGGGGGTGGGGTGGAGCCCTGGGGGGTCCGTGGGCGCGTCCCACTCAGCCTTGAGCGAAAGCTCAGGCAGACACATCCCCTCCAGCTCCCCCATTCTTCCCGAGCCTGCCCCCCTTGTGAGTTCCGGTGCAAACTCATCTTCCCAGGCTGCTGCTTCCGGCCACGGGACGTGACAGTCCCTGAGCCCCATCCCACTCGGTCCAGCAGCTGGGCCTTTGCACGTGCTGCCCTGGACCGGCACTGTCTGGTGTTGGGGCACGGCCATCCCCTGGCAACCAGCGCCCGCCCTGCCCGGTACTGCTCCGGGAGGCTCTGGAACCCGGCTTCTCAACGCCCCGAAGTGGAGCTTATAGGACTGAACCCCGATCCCCTTCCAGCGGCCTTGTGAGTCTCCTGTGCAGCTGAACTCCTTTGTGAACTACTGCATGTTATACGCGGTGAGTTGTAGTTATTACAACTGCTTTATTTATGCACAGTTTATCTCCTTGACTAATGAAAACTCACTGATGAGGAGAAACCACACTTCGTACTCTGCTGACTTTGTAGAAGTTTAGTGGAAGCAGAAGCACTGCCGACTATGAGTGCTCAGTGAACATGGTTTGGTGGAGCGCCGGTCCGCACGTCACCAACAGGCGAACAGTCATCCAGTTGACCGAATCTGCCTCAGCCACTCACTGTGGAGAGCCCCGACTAATCCTGTTGCCTGGAGACCTGCTGGGACATGCCTGGGAACCGTGAGAACACCCCGAAGTCTCCCTGGGCTCCAGCCACAGATCCCCTTCTCAAGAAGCACCCCCACTGCACGGGGAGACAGGTCTCCCCTGATTTACATCCTTGTAACGCACAAGGGAGCTCGTGCAAGGTTATAGTCAACATCAGCGCGTGCCTACAGGTTGCTAGCATTTTTGAAAAGGACGCTTTGCAGTGAGGACACGCACAGATGAGGCACAGGAATCAAAGAAACCTCGTGAGTGAGCGTGAAGACCATGCGTCTCCAAGCTCTGAAGACGGAAGGGGCTGTCCTAGTAGAACTGGTGCGCACAGATGCTCCATAGAGGTCGGTGCAGCATGTGGCTGGAGCTGCTCTTAAACATTTTTCAAGTAAACAAAGCAGCCTCATGCATAATGCATGGCCGGCTGGCTGCATGCCCAGTGACTGCGGAGGCCTTGTGGGGACTGGAGGTTGAGTCTGCATTTATTAAAACACACAATAGCAATAATAACAATAATGAATCCTAACGCTTGTTTTTTCATCCCGTCTTTGCTTCAGAGGTGCAGAATGCTCAGGTCCCCTAATTACATAAAACAAAGCAATAACAATCTCCGGAAACTGCGCCGAAGTGTTGAGGGTTTGAAAGCCCCTTCCTGGCACACCAGCTGGCCCTCTGATTCAACCCCTCAGGAAGCGACCCCCCGCCCCACCCACTGAAGGCAGAAACATGGTTCCAGGACCCAGATGTCTCAATAGGTTTGCCTGTTTCTCTTGAGGCCACTTGCAAGTGTCACTCCCTCAGGGACTTCCCGTGACATTTCCCAGCCCGTTTTCTCTTTTCCTAATCACACCATTGTCTGTGCCTTAACATTTCTATAGCACTTTGTAGCTTTTAAAGACACTTTATTATGTCTTAACAGCCTACAATCATCCTGCAAGATGGGTTAGATAAATAACAGGTGAGAAGATTGCCTTACAGGAAAATTACGTAACTCACCTGGCAACTCACCAGCCTTTTCCATTAAGTGCACTTTCTGACTTGGAAAGCTTACCTTATGCTTTCTGCTCATCCTCTCTTGAATGCTTGCCCAAACTGCTGTGCATCCCTTCCACCTGCCGCTCCTGGCCGACGGCTGGGCTGCCGTTACTGACAACGTGGTCCTCGGCAGAGCCATCAGGATCCTCACCAACAGGCTGTGCTGACCTTCACCTGCTGCACAAGTGTCCTCTCCTGTTTCTTCCTCACAGGGCATGTCCTTCTCACTGCGAAGGACTCTCTGCCCTCGCCCCGCCCCACCTCCCCCACACACAAAGCCTCTGTTCTCCGAGGCGTTGGCCCTTGGGGCCGTGATCCAATCCTAAGAGGCTCCAGGGTCAGAGGTTGCAGAAACAAGAAGAAGGCTGCCAGGAGGACATTATAAATCTCAGCAGAGCTTTGGCGTTCTCACAGGGCTAGGGAAAGGAAAGTAGGAGTCCAGTGCTACTGACAGAGGAGGGGTCTTACAATCACCCTGTGCTTGTTGCTGAGAGCTCCCAATGGCTTTCCCCGGTACGCAGGGCCAACTAAAACTAGCCCACAAAAAAACTGTGGCACATTTACACAATGGAATGCTATGCGGCAGAAAGAAAGAGGGAATCCCTACCCTTTGCAACAGCACGGATGTAACTGGAGAGCATTATCCTAAGTGAAATAAGCCAGGTGGTAAAAGACAAATACCATCTGATCTCACCTATAAGTGGAACCTAATCCACAAAACAAACAGGCAAGCAAAGTGTAACCAGGGACATCGAAGTAAGGAACAAAGTGACAGTGATCAGAGGCGAGGTAGGAGGGAATAACGGGAGGGGGAGGGAAAGGGACAAGGGTCGTCAAGGAACAAGGATAAAGGACCCACGGACACAGCCAAAAGGGGGCAGGATCGAGGGTGGGAGGTGGGGATGGCTGGGGTGGGGGGAGAGGTGGGGAGGAAATGGAAACAACTATACTTGAGTAACAATTAAAAAGAAAGAATTTCAGAAAAAAAAAACTAACCCACATTCACAACATCTAAAACTCAACTCAAACCATTTTAATTCCTGCTAGATGAAAGAAAATTGAATCCAAGAGCAAAGAAAATAACAATATGATAAGATATAAGGTGTTATTATTTGCATACCAGTGTACATAGAAATCAAAAGACTCTACAGGTAAATTATGACCATTCATATGCAAATTTAAAAATGTCACTGGATACAAGTTCAATGTAAAAATCAATTATAGCTCTATATATTAGTAATAAGCAAATATATTTAAAAATATTAAAATACACACATTTAAGTAAATAAATCTGAATAAAATAAACTTAAATGGAATCCATACCGTTACCAGTATCACAAAAATCTACAATCTCACAATGAATCAACAAATGATGCACATAACTTTTATTCAGAAATGTACAAAAATCCACAGTTTTGAAGAAGGTAATCGTACAAAGCAGTGCACTGCTACATTGATGTACCGAAGATTCAGGGTTGCAAAGATGTAGTTAGTCCCCAAATGACCTGGAGTTTCCAAGCAATCCTAAACAAGACTCCAGCAGATCTATTTGGAGAGTGCAGAAGTTGACAAACTGATTCCACCATTTTTTTTAAGATTTTATTTGTTTATTTTTAGAGGGGAAGGGAGGGAGATAGACAGAGAGAGAGAGAGAAACATCAATGTGTGGTTGCTGGGGGTTATGGCCTGCAACCCAGGAATGTACCCTGGCTGGGAATCGAACCTGGGACACTTGATTCCACCATTTTTTTAAAGTAAAGTTTCAAAATCAGAAGAGTCAAGCTGGAGGCCCAGAACTGCTGGCGAGGAAGACTTGCCCGGCCGCAGTCCTGGAGAGAGCAGTGGCCAACGGACAGGAGGAAGGCTGGGGGGGAGGGGCGGGGGGGAGCAGATGACGTCCCGCACGCAGGGTGGTCCCCTGGCTCACAGTCGGGGTGCGGAGACCTGAAAGCAGGGGAAGACCGCCTTCCTCCGGAAGATTCGCCGAGGCCCCTCCCAAGAGAAGATACACAAATGGACAACACATACGTAAAAAGATGGTCAACTTCATGATTCACCAGGAAAACACAACTTAAAGCAGCAATGAGAAACCCTTGCCTATCTATTAGAACAAGGTAAAATGTTTTAAAAAGACAGCTATTACCAACCTTTAGCAAAACGTGTGAAATGGCTAGAATCTTCATTTACCGTTGGTGGGAACATGAAAATATGCAACTATTTTTGAAACTGAGCTTGGGGATACCTTTAAAGCTGAACACGTGCGGAAGGATTGGACAGCAATTCCACACACTGACGTAATTCAAAAAAAACAAACCATTGAAAACATTTTTCCACAAAAAGGTGTTACAGAATATTAAACATCTTATTCATAGTTAAACAAAACCAGAAATAATCCAATGCTTATTAAAATAGATTGCATAAATAAAATACCGTATATTGAAAACATTGTAATTCCATGTAGCAGTGAAAGAGAGTGAACTGCTACACTGGACGACGTGAGTTTCACAGACATACCAACAAGTGAAAGAACGAGGAATGAATAAATGCCTGCTGTTGGGTATCATTTACCTCAAGGTCAATAATGCAGAACTGAAGAGGTGGTAGAAATCTGCCAGTCGCTCCCCTTTGTAAGGGGTGTTGATTGGGAAGAAACTGGAGGGGGCCCTGGTTTCCCGTGGGGTGTAGGTTTTGTTAGGGAATGATGGCTTCACAGGTGTTTCCCCTGTGTTAGAAAGCATCTACCTGTGCATTGGCCATCTATGTATTTTTCTCTCTTAAAAGCGTGTGTTCTATGATCGCACATTAAAACACAAAAGCTTCTGCCCCCTCTCAGCCTCTCCTGGGGCGGCGACACTTGTCCATCTTTCTGCACAGTCTTCTGGGAAGTGTCCCCAGTGCCCCTGGTTTTCACGTCTGCCGCCCCCTGTGACTGACTCTTCCATCTACAGGCACGCTCTCCTCCCGGCCGGCGAGCATGGAGAAGGCCCCTTCTGAGCACACAGAGGAACAGGCCCCGAGTCCCAAAGCACGGCCCATCCTGCCCTCCTCTGGCCCGCCCGCAGCGGAACCCAGACTTCCCGAGCCCCCTTCCTCCAGCGACGCTTGGTGCCTTCCGTGATGCTACCGTGTTCAGTGTTTCTTCCCCACCCTGCGGATTCCTCACCCCCATTGTCCCCGGTTGCTTCTGTGGGTACCCTCCTGCCGCGGGCCCTCACCAAAGTCCCGACTTGAACAGCAGTTTTGCAGATTTGTGAATCAGGACCACAAGGTCGACAGGAGAACAACGTTTAATCTGTCCTTAGGAAGCACGGAACCCATCCGCACCTCACGTTACTGTAGGCGCCTTTGAGTCTCTCATCTCACCGCTTGTTCGCACGTGTCCTCCCGTCTTTTCTTCATTCCTCTCTTCTTGGGTTCCTTTGGAATAGTCAAATACCTTGTGCTATTATTTTATAATTAAATTCGATATTAAAATCGACACTTCAACTTACTAGCTTATTTCCTAAATTAATAGTCTTCCCATGTCCAGAATAATACCAATGTTTCAAAGAGTTAAACATGTTTTCCTCCCTTGATCTTTGTGTTAATGTTCTCATATGTTTTATTTAAATAGATGCAGTTATTATTCTTGTTTAAATCATCAATATGCTTTGGTATTTACCTACCAGCTTACCTTTTCTAATGTTCATTTTTTCCTGGAATTTTATCTTTGATTTCAGCACTTAGACTCTAATGCACTTATAAGTGGGTTTTTTCATACTCACTGAGTTCGTGTTTAGCATCGATACATTTCATGATTATTGAAAAATTCTCAGCCCTAGGTGTTCAGTTATGACTTTTGTTTCTTCTAGTTCTCACCCCATATATGTGCCTCGGTGGGCTGCAGGGTTTTTGTATCGGCTTACGTGTGCCAGGAGGAGGGTTGAAAATCCTCTGCTTCAGAGACATTTCACACTTTCGGAATGCTGGTATCTGTGACCCACTCCTCTCCCCTTTCTGATACACTTCATGACGTCTGTTCTTAATTATTGTGAGTGTTTTGGAATCATCATTAATAAGCATGACATTTCTCTGGCAAGAAAAAACGCATTAGTGCCTGCTGTGGAAGTCCCCCCAGTGGGCCTCTGACTACTCCATCAGCTCCCTGTCCTCGTTTTGAATGGCAGGCCGAGTCATTAAAGACAGGCGCACTCCAGTGATTTATTTCCATCTAAGTAGAGACTGCTTAATGTAATTAATTATGGTGTATGCTTTGCAATTGCCACAAAGTGGCTCCTGCAAACTTCTAGCTCATTATTTAATGCACCCAGAGCCTCGCTGGGGTGTGGGGAGAACGCAGGTTCCAGACCTTTTAGCTTTGATTTGTAAACAGGTTTAAAAATTCAACAGGACAGGCTGACAGTGACCAGAGGGGAGAGGGGAGGGGATTTCAGGGGAAAGGGGGAAGGGTTTGCAGGAACAAGTCTAAAGGACACGTGGACAAAAAGAAGGGCGGGGTGGAAATGGGAGGGAGGTGAGGAGGGCTGGGGGCTGGGCTGGGCTGGGAGTAAAAGGCAGAAAACTGTACTTGAACAACAATTAAAATTTAAAAAAAAATTTTTTTAATTCAAGAATTCTCTGGAAAGTCTATGATGACCCTCGGAACTCACATAGTTCCTGATGATTTTTCAACTAAAGCTATCATACATTTTTTCTGGTACTTCTGCAATTTTCATTTGCTTTTTCTGCGTCTATTACACCCTCAGGCATAAGGATTACCACCCCCCACCCCAATACACATGCACTAACATTAGGAATTGCTACATTTTTTATGGCTTTATTTAATTCACTTTTTTTTTCATCTCTGGACATGGGGACAGTTTTCCTGTGTCAGAGCTTCATTGTCCAAGCTTTAAACTTCAACGTGAGTTAGTTCTACAATTTAAGATAAAAATGTGCTGTTTTCAAACTCTGATTATACCACCCCTCCTTGAGTTTCTCATTACCCTGGCAGTCATTTTTGTCCTGAGGATAAACTCTTCTCTTTTTCTGACTGACTCCTAGATCGCGGCCCCGGGAGTCCGAGGCCGGCACCAGCACGGCGCACAGAACCCCCGGGGGCGCCGGCACCGAGTGGAACGCGCGGTTTCCACGGACCCGGCAGCCGGACTGGCCACACTGGATGAGCGATGCGCTACCCCTGGGCGCAGCGTTACGGGGGCGGGGGGGCGCACACACTGTCTTAGCGCCAACCACGGTGGTGCCCCGGGCGAGGGCGCTGTGGGATAAACACGTTCACGGACGAGGATGACTTAGCACAGCGTCTGCCATGCAGCAAGCACTCAATAAACGGTAAATTATGTCGGCTGCATTTATGCAGCACCGTTTTTGTTCTGGACTTCTCTACTTTATGTGCGTTATGCCTTGTCTCCACCGTATCTCTGTGGGGTAAATACTCCCTAAGCTTTTCACAGGCAAAGGACGCGACGGGTGATGACCCGCCCAAGGCCACCGAAGAGACCAGCGCTGCAGCCTGGCGTCCGCCGGGTCGGGCCCCGCACCAACCTCTCCCCTGCAGGGCCCTCCCGCCCCCCCGGAACAGGGACATCGGGAACACAAGTCAGGACACGAACATGAGAATCCCGCCTTGGACGCTCGGAACAGAGAGCAAACCTGGAACCGGCACCTGTTGCAGGTGAGGAGGGAAAGCTGGTAGAACGCCGAAGGGAAGTTGTACCCGCAAACCGTACCCGCCGCATGTACCCACCCACCCACAGAGCGAGCCCTCCCGGCCGGCTCCCGGACCGTGCGCAGGCTCCTCCATCCGAAGTCCTTCCTCCGAGTGCTCGCACCTGCCACTCGCTCCAGGCCGGGCCCGTGTGCTCCAGCAGCTGCCTGGTCCCACACAGCTCCCTCGTGTCAGAGCGACATGGGCAGCCAGAGGGGGTGGGCCTTGAGTCCCACTGCCTCCCCGCCCTCCGTTCCAGGGGTGACCGATGTTACATGGAAGCCCTTGAGACAGTTGTGTCTTGGTTTAAACAAACGACAAAGTTCTGAGCCTCTAACCTCTCTATCGTCAAATGCAAATTAACCACCTATTACATTTCCTCATAAATATCTCAGCTTTAAGAAAAAAATGTGTGTCTTTATTATCTTGGAAAGCTCCAAAAAGAAGTTTGTTAAGAAACTTCCTTTTTTGTTTCATAGCTCTGTTCATATAAATTTTATTTCTCCCACAGAAATTTCCCATCACATTAAAAACACTTTATCTTCTTTGGACGTGCGTCTCCTCCACTGTGTCACAACCACTTTACACCAATGTGGCATGGTGTGTCTACTCATGAGTGGCTCATAAATGAATGAAAAAGTAGACTATACATAAAATTTTCTATATAAAATTATTTTCCTTGGAAACCTTTAGAAGAATAAGCCAACCAACAACAAAAACTCAAATCTGGAAATTTTCAGAAAATAAGCAAACTCCAAATTAGACCCAAGTGTCACCATAGAAAGTGAGCAGAAACCGGGGGAGAGTTTTTCAAGATACAAGCCAGCCAGAGAAAGACAAGCACCATGTGATTCCACCAATATGTGGGATCTAAGGAGCAACATAAACAAACAAAATAGAAACAGACTCATAGACAGAGAACAGAACGACAGCTGTCCGAGGGAAGGGGTTCGAGGGGGCTGGGTGAAACAGGGGAAGGGGTTAAGCAGAAAAGAAACCCAACTCACAGACGCGGACAACGGTAGGCGATTGCGGGAGGGAAGGGGGCGGTGGAAGAGGGTGAGCAGGCATGGGCGGCGATGGGAGGGGACTTGGCATTGGAGGGCCAGTGCACAGTGCCATGATCAGGTGGTGTATGTAGATGTTGGTACACTTGAAACCTGTATTTTACTGACAATGTCACCCCAATAAATTCAGTGCACACATCCCGGTGCGGAGAAGTGCAAGGGCATGTCACTGACAGATATCGGAAGCCAGCAGTGAGACCCGCGCCCCGGAGGGAACCCCAGGCAAGCAAGGGGTGGTTTCTGAGGGAAACGGGAAAAGGTGGCACAGGAAGCCCTCCCCGGGGAGCCAGGCGAGGCGGACCTCAGGGGCAACCCCTCCCAAGGAGCCCTTTGCTCGCCAGCATCTCTGCCTCAGCCTGCGCTGACCACAGGGCGGCTCCGACAGAGAGGAAAAGTCTCTAAAATCGCTTTTGTAAAAAAAGGGGCAACACACCAAACTTTAAAACTTCCAGAAAAGAACAAGGATGAAAAAAAATGTGTCACAAATGATGACAAATGGGCAGGAATGTATCTTTCCAGAGGAGAATTCATACCCTAAAAGAGTTACATCAATTATGAGAAAGAATAAAAATGCAATATGCAGACACCTAACTCAAAATGGTTGAAGAAGAGAAATAAAATATAGAAAAAGACCAACAGCTCAACAGAAAAATGTCCAAGGGTTCTGGACAAAGGTGTTAGAAAAGAAACTCATCAGCACCCCTCAGAATGAGACATAGGTAAGTTTAGAGTTACACTGAGATGCCATTTCTCCCTTCGCAGATTACCGAAAGTCCCAAATGTCTGGCCACACGAATTTCCACAGAAAACAGTTGTGAAGGAGGCAAGGGTGTTTCCTCGGAGCTCCGGCTGCCCCAGCTCCAGAGCCCATGCCCAGATCCTGGGGCCTCCAATCAGCCGCCCAGGCTTCCTTAGAGACCCCTGACGCCCCTTCCCCGCAGAGCCCCCGGACCTGGCTGGTTTGTTTTGGGACAGGAGTTCCCACGTGGGGAATGGTAAGGATCGGGGCAATTTCTCCCCCTCTCCCACTGATGACATGTGGCCTCCCTCCGCCACGGACACTCGGGCATGCCTTTTCTAAATTCACACGTGTTTCTGCACAGAAGCTAATGAGCCACTGAGTCGCGAGTGTTGCCGGGGACAGTGGCTGCGGCAGCGGCTCCAGAGGAACGCGGGAAGGCCCACGGGGAAGCTGGCCACGGGAACTGCGGCCACAGCGCCGCGAGGACTCGCGGCGGACCCACGGTGGGTGTCGGTCGGTCAGCGCTGGCGAGGCGACAAGATCGTCACTGGGGGCAGACTTGCATCTCGCCGAGCGCTGTCCCGCGGTCTGCTTTCCCATAGAATGAAGCTAAACGCATTATGAACAGTTGGTGACTATTAACAGTTACTACACTTTTCAACAGCCTCTGACAATTCTCTTCAGCTCTTACTATGTTAATAGATGCGTTAATCACTGTACTAAACAAGGCATAGAACGAGATAACTTCCTTGGCCACTGTCTGCGGAAGAAAGGGAAGGTGGAAAATATAACAATGAAATGCTGTGCCTCAGAGAAGATGTTTCCTTTGATATCACAATAATGACAATCCTCGATGGTTGGGAAGGACATGTTAATAATAAGTTTAGAATACAAAAGAAATGTAAATGGGGCGTCTCTCCGTGTTCCCTGCCGTGGGACTCATAATGGCAGATGTGCAAAGGGTCATGGGTAAGCTAAACAAAACAGGTGACACTCACAGGGTCAGCCTCTTTGCAGCCACTGCGATTGATATGGTAAAATGAATTTATAGAATAATGGTCACAAAAACGTGTGCAATATGACTCCATATGTTATTAGTGCACTCATAACTATTTACGTCCACAAGTATACACAAGATATATGTATTATATATAGTGATATGTAATATATGTAGTGATATATGTATACCACAGTAGTGAAAAGGTTATTATTGAATGGAGGGTCAACCTCTTTACAGCCACTGTGATTGACTTGATAAAATGAATCTATAGAATAATGGTCACAAAAACGTGTGCAATATGATTTTGTATGTGATTAGTGTACTCATATCTATTTACATCAACAAGTATACACAAGATATATGTATTATATATAGTGATATGTAATATATACAGTGATATATGTATACCACAATAGTAAAAAGGTTATTATTGAATGGAAAGATTATATATATATATAACTTTTATTTTTTGCTTGCAAAAAACATGCATTATGTTGTAGTATGGAAAACATGAGTTATTTTACAAAAACATCCAACACTACTAAATATAGGCAGACATGCTAGCTCACAGATTCCTCCAGTATAGTTGACACAGGTTAGAATTTTCCAAAAGATCTTGAATAAATTGCAAGGCAGAGAATAAAGGCCAAACAGCAAAGACAAGAGGAAAGTTAAAAACAGTCCAACTTGCAAAATCATGAGGTTAATATTCTTTATAAATTGTTTTAGAGTAAGAATACTATTTAATTGTATAATCATTTTAACTGTTTTTGCAGAGTTTAGAATATTTAAGAGACTGATTTATTACACATGCATTCTATTGAGATATGGAGAAATGTTTAGCCTGCCAATAAATGTTTCTGTGTGTGGGGACATTTCTTTGCTTAGGACGTAAGGTTAAGGCACTAGTTGTACAAGTAGTGCTAATTATGTAGATAAATGGCAGCATCTTAATGTCTCAAAATATTTACTTCAGTAGCCTCATGAGAATAATAAATCTGTCATAAAATGTAAAAATCATTAATAATTACCCCTTTCCAGGTGCAGCGTTACATAACCCAGCATCACATGATGCTCTCCTGCCTCGTAAAAACAAGTAGAAAGAGAAAATAAAGTAAGAGTCGTGGTTATTTTATTCATTTACTTATTTATTGCTGTTCTTCCAATACGATTATAAGCCCCGGGAGGCTGAGTAGCTTTAGCACCTTTTCTGTGTCCTTCCACGGACCCCTCTGCCTGTGTGTGTGTGTGTGTGTGTGTGCGTGTATGCGGTCTGGCTGCTTAACTCTCACCACTGCTTTGGGGACATCCTGAGACACAGGAGGGCGACGGGACCCCCTGGAGCCAGTGAGGTGACAGCGGAAGGCATTCCCTGACAGCGGGGCAGCCTGGCCCTTCTTGGGGACCGCTCCGGCCCAGTATGGCCATCGGCCGCGTCTCCAGTGCAAGGACAGAGGCCATCAGGAGAAAGGAGGTCCACCGCTCGGTGCACTCTGACCGTCTATCCACCTAGATTTGGAACGTCTTGAAACATTCGATTGTGTCTCCTACCCACGCCAGAAGTTCCCAGTGTCTGTCCCCACTGCCATTTGCTCAAGGGGTGGACTGGTCATATTTAATGTGAAGGACGATATTTTGTCACCAAGAGCTCACAACATGCTCAGGACTTACAAAAACCTTTCAAAGTCACACCTTCTGTCCTAAGCAGCACACATCCAGAGCTCAATTCATAAATGCAATGTGCAGCCAGTTCAGGAAAATCGTCACATGACTTCATTCCCTCCAGCGCAGAGTAGTTTTATATATTACTTGTTATGCATAAGTATATATTACATATTATTAGTTTATGTATAACACTATGTACATAATGTTATGTATAATGTATATATAACATTATGTATTTATTGTATTCTAATAAAATATTCAGTATTATTTTTAGATACACACACATTTTTATATACACACACACAGAAAGTATAGACCAATCTGCCCATAGTTACATGGACATGGTTATGATGTTCTCCTTAATCAACCAGAATCAGTTTTATATGTAATTAAATGATCATTGAAAAAATAAATTAGGATAGTTATAATATTCCAGAATTTGATGCTTTTATTGTGAAGTGAACACTTGATACTTTGGTGGTTTGTCCACGGCATCTTGCTGTTTCTGAACTCTTGGTATTATCTATAATGTTTGATGAACTTGTTATCAAACTCTTTGCTCACATCAAGCCTTTCCTAGCTGACTATGTAAGAGAATGAGCATTTTAAGAGAGAGAGAGAGAGACAGAGAGCTAAATTGCCATCTCTCAAAATTTCAGATTTTTCAAAAAGCATATGAGAGCTCATTTTATTCCAACCTTTCCACAACTAGATATGACCATTCAAGAATTCTTCACTTCTCTCTCAAACAAAAAGTTATTTTTGTGTGTTAATTTTACTTCCTTTGATTATGAAGCTGAGCAATTTTAATAGTTTTTTAATCATCTAATTCTTCTCTAAAAGTCATGTTTTATTCACTTTTCCATTAAATTTTAGTATTTATATTATCTATATAGGTTCTTTCTACAATACTTTATTATTTATTCTCAGGTATATTTGATGTAATTATTTTTTTTTTGCATTTAAAAAATTAAGTTTGTGATTATTTTAAAGTCTTTAATTTCCATTTTCTTTTAACTGTTTATTTTCTCACTTTTTTATGTCTTCCTGATTTGGGTTTAGAAAGTGAATTTGATTTTAGAGTCAGATAGATGTTCTTTATATTTGTTTGCATTCTTTGGGTTTTATTTTAATGTAAATAATGCATTAGAACTTTAGTGTTTCTTTAGAGGTGAATCTCTAAAGATCATTTTTTATTTCTACAAGATCAGAATTAAAAAGAAATTACACTTTCACCATCTTTACATGACTCTCCTTAAACAGAGCTCCGCTAGCACCGTTTTTCAAGTGGGGTGATCTTGTAAGTAGCAGCATCATTTTGAAATAGAAGGGATGCCCGAGGAACATAAAATTCCTTTGGAGAAACAAGATTAAGGATGAGCCGTGATTTAATGCTGCCGGTGAAGGGTCCCCTCTCCGTATCAGTTAAGTGAGGGGGTCAGAGAGTAATGTGGTTAAGCTGATCAAAAAAGTACACATCAGCTGGAAAGGATGTAATTTTTTAAAGACCTGCAAGACTGGAATAGTAAAGTAGCATGTGCCACGCACAGCTAGAGAGATTGATGCCGCCGCTGTCTCCCCGGCCAGGCTGTCTCAGCCATCAAGGCATTTACGGGAGGTCGGCCCACGTGGATGAACGGTGGGCAGTAATAACTGATGGGCCGAGTTCATACAAATGGCCACATTTACAGTAAAAATAATTCCAAGGTGTGTTTCACTGTTTGCATTTCTGAATATTTTGACACGGCCCTTTTTTCTCTGCTGTCTTTTTAGATCATACCACCCAACGTGAAGGACCCTGGGGACAGATGCAGAAAATGAGTGCAGAGCCACACAGGGGGCGGGGAGGGGGGGCTCCGCCACCTGGAAAAGCGTCTCCGTCCACAACGCTGCCTCCCGCTAACAGAACCGGAAGATCAGCCCCAGGGCGATGGAAGCTTATTATTGTCTCCTGCCAGGAGTGTGAAGGCTGAAGACCTGCATGTTTCTGGGGACCTCTCCATGGGGCTCTTTGAGATAAAGAGAATCGTGGGAGTTGCGGCTTCCCTAAATGTGATCTGGAACCCACACGCCGGGGTCCTTTAGTGCCTGCACTCAGCCCACACTCAGGCCCCTGGAGGACACAGGCATGACTCGGTGGCCTTTGACGCTGGGCCCCCGGAGCTCGCGAGGAGCTCCGTTAGTGAGACAAATGGCTCATCCACCGCCGCCAAATGGTGCACATTTCATGATTAAAGAGCAGCCTCCCCGGACAAGGCTGCGTTTATTTCCCCGGCAGTGAAATATGGGTGGATTTATATTTTTTCATTACTACATAAATACAAGCAGTTTATAAAATGCTGGAAGAATTATCCGAGTTAAATCTCCCATTCCAAGACCACGAAAAGAATTCCTCCTGTTGTTTCTTCCTCCACAAAAGCACAAGCCACCACGGAATGATTTAAAGAAACAAACAAAAAAAAATCTATCTCATTGCATTGTTTGAAACGTGAAATAAATAAAAGTCAATACACCCACTCGTTAATTCAGCTGGAGGTAAGCCCTCGGCGTCTGAAGAGAAAAGGTTGAGGGAGAAAGGCGTATCGCTAACCTTCCCAAGCCATTGACCGTTAGCCGCGATGGCGTTTGAGCCCCGCTGTCCCGGTCGCTGTCCCCGTGCACGTGATCATGCCGTGCGTTTTCCAGGTGGCCAGACCACCAGCACCTCCGTGGGCTCAGCCACCCGCGAACACGTCTGTGTCTGCCACGAGCGAGCTGCCCCTCGGGAGCTGGGGTTCAGTATAAGGGAGACGAGGGGGGATGAGTCCGTGAAACCACTGAGATGAGCAGCTGCTAACAGTGGCCCCGTGGAACCTGCCCACCAGGCCCACGTTCTCGTGCAACCCCCCCCCCGGCACTTCTCTAGTGCGGAATGGACCCCACGGCTCTTTTCTAACAAAGGGAAGTCGGTGAGAGCCAGGGGATTAGCTCCCCAGGTCGGGCACCAGGAGACGGGGCGCCCTCTCTAGGCCTTTCTCTGGCTCGCTCGCTCTGGGAGAAGACGCAGGCCCTGTGGCAGGCTGCCCGAGGAAAGCCCATGCTCCCGCCCAGGGTCACTGAGGACATCGGCCAGTGAGCGGCCGTCGGGGCAGGACACCCCAGCTTAGCATGAGCCGCGGCAGCCTTGGCTACTAACGACGTCCTTGCAGCCTGTGAGAGCGCCAGCAACAGGCACTCCGGCTCGGCTGCCGCCAGACCGCCGACCCACGTCACCTGGGAGACGACAAACGTCACCGTTCAAGGTTGCGGCTAGGAGGCCGTTGGCCACGCAGCAGGGAAGACCCGCAGGCGTCTGTGCGGGCGGCAGAGCCAGACGAGCGGCAGTGCGTCCTGGACGGTCTGACGTCGGGTCGGCCTGGCCGACTCGGAGCGACCTGACCGGGGAGTGTGCTCATTGGTGCACTTTTCTTTGCGTCTCCGGTGCTTAGGGGAATTTTTTTAAGTCTTTAACTGTGAGTTTACAGATGTCATCAAACTTGGAAAAAAATAGTCAAAAATTAAATGTAAAAGAACTGATTTTGAAAAAGTAAACCTGCCAATATTTTTCCCAGTATCTCTCCTGCCCACCCTCCCCTTTGGAAGCACGGCCCTGCACGGGGCTGTTCGGAGTCGCGCCGCAGCGCACACCTGCTGGGTTCGCCGTGCAAGTGTGTTTTGCCGTCGTGTTTCATTTTGGGTGGTGTCTGGGTCTCAGTCTTCCTGTCCGCCGGTCTTTCTTTCACGAAGTCAAATCAACTTCCGGTTCACTTCAGGAAATGTTACATCTCGTGCACTGAGATTCCCACATTTAGAAGTTTGCCTGAGGTCTCCGTATGCCTTTCACATTTTCATTTAACTTTGTGAGTACATGGAAATAGTACTACCGTTATTATAACCACTTTAATGAGCGCTCACCGTTCAGTGCGGGGTCAGTTTTCATTGATGATAGGTGGAGTTATTGATTGACTGATAGATTCATCTCCTCATTATGAGTCATTTTCCTAGTAGTTGCTTTTTGCATGCGCAAAAATTTTAAAATAGCCCTGGCTGGCGTAGCTCAGTGGATTGAGTGCAGGCTGCGAACCAAAGTGTCGCAGGTTCGATTCCCAGCCATGGCACATGCCTGGGTTGCAGGCCATGACCCCCAGCAACCGCACATTGATGTTTCTCTCTCTCTCTTTCTCCCTCCCTTCCCTCTCTAAAAATAAAATAAATAAATCTTTAAAAAATTTTAAATACATTTCAGAGTTTGTGAATTTTAATTTGTTGCGTGCTAACTTTTTATTACTATCCATATTCGTGAACTTTATTCTGGGATGCCTGAAAACAGTTTGCTTGGGGGAGGGGATCCTTTGGGACCCTTCTCAGCTCAGCCGCGGCCATGCTCGTCCAGCTCCACTCCCACGCGGGCCGCCCCAGACCCGCGTGCCCGCGCCGGGCTGCTCCACGCGGCGGAGCGTCCCCGCCCTGGCTGCGAGCGAGAACAGGCCCCCTCCCAGCTGTTTCCTCTCACCCTCCTCGGCGGTGCTTCCCTCGGCCAAAGGCAGTTTCCTGGAACGCACGTGCCGACAGGGAGGGGCTCCGTGCGACACCCCACGGGGACCCAGAGAAGAACGCTGCGTGGCTTTTCCTTCCCTCGGACTCGGGTTTGTGGCTCAAGCTGCTCAGGCCCCTCGGCACGAGGCGCGGGGCTGCTTCTCCCACGGCGCGGTTCTCGGGAGCCTCCGCCAGGGGGCGCACCAGCGGTTTTCTGTTCTCCTGCTGCTGAGCGGGGTCTACAGCAGGGACGCGCCGGTGTGGTGGTGGGCTTCCCTGGAAGGGCGTCTTGTCAGTTCCGTGTGGGGCTGCCGTGAGTACGCTTCCCTTTTTTTAAGTCTCGTGGAATCGTGAGTTTCTAGGTTTCGTCCAATTTGGGGAAAAATAGTCAACAACTAAACTGAGACCCAGACACCAGCCAAAATGAAACACGGATGGCAAAAGGAGCTTGCACGGCGAACCCAGCAGGTGTGCGCTAGCTACCACGCAACTCCGAACAGCCCCGTGCAGGGCCGTGCTTCCAAAGAGGGGAGGGGGGGCAGGAGAGACATTGGGGAAAATATCGGCAGGTTTACTTTTCCAAAATCAGTTCTTTGTGAGCTCCCACAAACATTGATGGGAACTGTCCGATGCCACCTGTCAGGGCGTTGATAAGGGAGAAACACGGACCCCCAGCCCGGGCTGCTGTCCGTGTGCAGGTGGGACGTTCTCCCCACGGTTCCACGGGTGTCGTCCGGGCTCCCCATCCTCCCACACCCAGAGCTGTGCACGGGGGGGTGAGCGGGCGTCTGCACTGCCCCTCCGTGGGTGTGTGTGGGGGGGGGTCTCACCTCCGTGGGTCTGCCTTGTGCCTGAGCTGAAGGGACAGGCCCCCGCCACCCAACACCCTGACATGGAACAACTGGGTTGGAAATTAGGTCCCTTTCTTGGTTTTATCCACCTTTCTGAAAGTACGTATGACTCACATCTACTTCAATGTCAATAAGAGAAACGTTTTGGGTCTGTATTTGGAAGTTTGTTATTTTCGTTCCCTATGAAATACGCCACAGAAACTTCACTCTCATTTATGTCAATTAACCTGGGGTGGAATGCGGTTCGTTATGCATCATGTCGCTGGAAGTTGCGTTTTCCGAGGACCTATGAATGACATTGGGTGAGGCCCTACCGTGCAGAGTTCCATGTGAACGTGCGTGTGGAGCGCCCGGGAGTGCAATGCGGGGGGGTGCGGTGCACTGGTGCACGCAGAGCGGCTGCCCCGTCTTACACGCCCACGAGCAAGGTGTGAGTGCACCGCTTCCTCGCGTCCACAGCAGCGGCGGGGGGTGTCGTCGTTTTGTTTCAATCCTTCCGACGCCGCTCAGTGATATCTGTGCGGTTGTGATGGGGGCTTCCCTAACGGAAACGGCATCAAATGCTTGTTACGTGTGTGTGTCTGCCTCTGTGCATCCTCCCAGGGAGCACAACCCCGGGCCTTGGCCGGTCTCTGACGAGGTGGGTGCTTTGAAGTTCACAGTCTAGTTCTGGGTTCATACTTTGTGTGTTATTGAAGTTGAGGTCGTTTTTATGGCTTTGTCCTGTGGTTCTCATAGATGTGTATCGTCATGTATTGAAACTCCGCCTTTCCCCCACTGAAATGGCTGTGCACCCTGCAAAACACCCTTGCTTTGGAGGTGGGGTCTCTAAGGAAGTAATCAAGTTTACATGCGGGTGTGCGGACAGGGCCCTGACTCAAAGTGATGGGTGAGCGTCCTTGTGAAAGCGACACAGTGCGCGCTCTCTGCATCTCCCTCTGTCCCTCTCTCTCTCTCCACCTCGGTTATCCCCTCCCCCCCCTCCTCTTCCTCTCTCTTCTGCCCTCCCCCGAGCTCCGTGGCTGGGCCGTGGCAGGCCACGGGAGAACTCGCGAGGACGCAGCCGTGCGCAGCGGGGGAGGGAGGCCTCACCAGCGACCCAGTCCGCTTCAGTCTGGACTCGGGGCTGCTGCCCCCAGAACTGAGAGACGCCAGTGCGTGTCGTTTGACCGGCCTGGCGTGTGGCACTTTTTTCATGGGAGCGTGAGAAGGCGAGGGCAGCCCTCCATTCTGCCGCGGAAGCCTCCACCGAGCGCTGTATTGTCGGTATCCGCCCCGGACGGACGGGGTTGTCTACCCCACGCACGCACCGCCCGCCGCGGCGCGGCGCAGGGCAGCCCGCACCGGGTGCGCACTCCCGGTGGGAGGGGTAGCGGACCTGCAGGCTCGGTCGGTCTCCAGCAAACGAATCCTGGGGCCTAAGATGCCTGAGTGTTAGGAAATTATTTCAGATTCGTTAGTTAGTGGCTCGGGTGAATGAGCGGCCTACCATTTGAGGGGCTCTCCTTGTTACTGTTATTCATCATTCTCCCTTTTTTATTGATTCATTTTAGAGAGAGAAAGAGGAAAGGAGAGAGAGAGAGAGAAGCATCAGTTTGTTGTTCCACTCATTGGAGCATTCATCCGTTGCTTCTTGTATGCACCCTGACTGGGGATCGAACCCATAAACTTGGTGTGTCAGGATGATGCTCTAGCCAACTGAGCTACCTGGCCAGCGCCCATTATTCTCTCTTAATTGCCTATCCTTTTAATAAGTTACTGAATTATCTCCACAAAGGTAATCAGTGTATATTCACCGAGGGTCTCTTATTGCCCTAGCACTGTAAAAAGTACGAAGATTAGAGAAAAAAATACGTAACACCCTTAATCCCTTTTTTTACTAGGTTGCCTTATAGGACAGTGCTGCCTTACGCCCAGGAATGGACAAGTCGCCCGTATTCAGGGTGCACACTACGGGGACTGGTCTGGTGCCTGGTTCTTCTTTCTACCATCCCTTGTCTCCACTCGTAGTAGGAGCTGCTTCCTGCTCTTGTTTATGATGGAGGAACGAAAGAGCACCAGGTGAATGCAGGATAAAGCTCTCCCTTTCTCTAGCTTTGCAGAGAATGCATCCTGAAAAAAATAGCACTCAGAGGGCTTCCCGGTCCCCACAGGCGGTCTGAGCTTCAGTGTAGCAGCTGGTGAGACCGACCCACGGCTGGGGGGCGGGCACGCGGGAAGCACTAGAAAAAGCCAGTTCAAAAGATTTATTTTCTGTTTTTCCCCCCTTAAATCAACTGGAAAAAAAATAAAAGACAACTATGAGATACTTAGCCTGATCAGCAGAAACAGGAAAACGGGAGACGTAAATTATTGCTTCATAAAGTAAGGCGGCAGAGGATTGGGTTTCACTGCGCAGGCCGGGCCGGGCGCAGCGCGCTGGCAGGTGGAGGTGCCGCACATGCAGATGCTGCAATAACAGGAAAGAACGTTTGGTCGGAGAGCCAGCGCTCCCACCCTCACTGTTGCAGCAACTGTTCTCCCCTCTCCTCAGGGATAATGCAAAGACAGAGTGCGACACCAGTTCCACCCTTTGGCTGCACGGGCTTGTACTTTTGCTCCAGACAAACACACCGAAACGAAAGTTTCCACGGTAAGTGTTATGTCCTTCTCTGCAACTGAAGGTGTTTAACCGCGCCGGGGAATGAGGCATATTGTTAGTTTGGTACCCAAATCAAATGCATTATGAGCTCAGGAAGTGGTAAATGTCCTGTGAAATTCCCGAATCGCAGAAGCCCTCTGAATTTGGATACAATGCATGTAAATAGATGCACTGGAACAGCCGTGTGCGGGAGGAACAGCTGGGAAGGGCTCTCGCTTGGCGTCCTGGGCCCGAGGCGGACGCCCTCCAGCCCTGAGGGCACCACCCGTCGGAAGACAGAGCTAGGTCTGTGGGGTCACTTTTTCTTTATTTCATAAATATTTATTGACAACTCACAATGGGTCAGGGACTGCCTAGGAGCTAAGGGTCCTCGGATTTTAGGGATAAACCTGCAATTATTTGCTATTGGACAAAGTTGCCCCGAGACGCAAGTAGGCTATAAGAACCAGGTGAGCTTGGGGCCCCGCCAGCTGGGCCCCGGGGACGTCCCGCCCTCTGCCGGACTTTCCCAACTGCTCGGCCGAAGCCCTGCAGTAGGTACCAAGGGTGGGGAGGTTTTCCCCTGAAGGTTTTGGTCACCACAAAGGCAGCCCAGGACACCTTTCCTTCACGGGACAGCTGGGAAGAAGAGCGGCTGCGATGCAGTCTGTGGGGTTGTCAGCGGCTCACCGGGGACCGTGCCGTGTACAAGGGTCCCCAAGAGCATGAGGGGAGAGGAGAGAAGCTGGCGAGTCAACGTGCCCGTGTCCAGCCCAACGGCCACGGCGCGCCCGTTACCTCGGCTGCTTGGACAACCAGCCCGAGGCGGACTGGCTCAGAACAACTCGGACTTTCCCTCTGGGCTCAGGGCTGCGGTGCCGGGGCGGGCAGCCAGCTATGGACAGGTCCGAAGAGGGCCAGGCAGGGGCCAGGTGCGTGCTGCTGGAGTCGCTTGTTGCCTGGTTCTCTCTCTCTCTCTCCTTCTCCCTCTCGCTCTCCCTCTTCCCCCTATCCTTCAGCAGGAAAGCCCAGAATCCTTTGCATGGTAGCAGGAGCACTCCAAGCAATCAGCAACAGAAGCTGCAGGAACTCTGGAGACCTGCACTCCGGAACTTCCACAGTTCCGCTTCTGGGGCATGCTGCTGCTCGAGGCCAGCGCCAGGCCAGTCCTAGTGGCCAGGGACGTGGGCCCAGACTCCTCAAGGGAGCTGGGCAAGAAGTGTGGCCTTCGCTGATCTGCAGTATCCATTAAGGACATGTTCTGTATTTCTCAACAATCCCTGTTGCATCAGAGGTCACTGGAAACGCAGCATTGAAACAGAGAGTGATAAAAGAAAATAAAGAGGGGAAGCAAGGCTTCTTTACTGCAGTGAAATAATTTAAAACCTGTGGAAAAGTTGCAAGGATGATTCAAAGAGCTGCCACGTGTCGTTTATTTAAAACCCCCAACTGCAAACATTTCTTCACTATTTGCCGCATCACTGGAATGGGGGTGAAGGGCAAGTGTAAGTTCAGAGAGTAGGGGGCTAGCGCCCAGCTTGTGGGTGGGAGGACAGGAGGGAGGGGCGCTGTGCCTGGCTCAGGGGTCGCTCTGGGGGCGTGTGTGTAAAAAATGACTAGAATTGGAGTATGATCACAGTTGCACAACTCTGTCTGTGACTATACACTGGCGTCTACACTTCGGATCCGGAGTGGATTTTACGGTGGGCCAATTCCATCTCGGCAAAGCTGTGAAAAACGCGCTCTCTAAGCAGTGGGTTAGGTGAAAGGGTTTCACTATCAATGGTGTTGAATTGAAGCTTATGGATCTTCACTTGTACTAGGATATTGCTGAAAATTATTTCTGAAAAAGAGATGACCAGAGAATCTACATAGTCAAAATAAGTGGGATATTGGTGGATTCCACAGTGTGAATCGGGAACTTATACCTTGGCCTTTCTGATCACGTCTTCCTTTAAGCCTGAGGCACCGGGCAGACTGAGTCATTTCATGGCCAAGCGTATGATTTGGGGCTCAGAGGAGTCGGAGGAACTGCACCACCCACCAGCGCCCACTGGTCTGCACGCGGCCATGCCGGGTCGGAAGGCGCATGGGCCGGATCCCACGGGACAGACCCACGGGCTAGGGGGATGGTGATCTGGTGGGATACACCTTAGAAATGGGCCAAGTTGCAGACTCCTGAGTATACATAGAAAAATAGGAATATTGAATATTGCCCAAAGAAGAAAAGTGAAACTAGGTAAGTAAAATTTGGTGATTGCAAGGCTCCTTGTGCCAGTGACAATCAGAATACCTGCTTTTCCTGTGTCTAGAATTTGCTCCGAGTTTTGTGTGTGTGCGCATGTGGTGGTTGGTATTAAATCTTATATTTTAAGTTATTTGTATGTGCCATTGTGTCCAGAGACTTATTAATAAGTGATAATTTTAGCAACCAACCAATAACTGATACCTTTTAGGAAGCTTTAAATAATTTGTAACTTCTTGACTGTCACTACAGCCAAAGAGTGTGTTTCATGAAAAATGTACATTCTATTCTCATCATGGTAAGACCCTGAGACAAATTACAGGTATTTCCATTTTTTAGTACCGTTTCTATGGTTATACATGAAATGTATATTACTTCAGCTATGTTACCATGGTTATTTCAGGTAATTCCCAGTCATTAATGTTTTTAAGATGAAAATAATCAGCGCTGGTGCAGTTGACTAAGACTGTGCAAGGTTGGTGGAAAGCAGCACCCTTTGCTGTTAATGTGGAGTATGGCCGTAGCGCCCGTGGTGGGAGGCTGGACGAGGACACAGGCCGGTCACCGTTCACCGTAACTCGTCTCCCTCCCCTCCCTGCTGAAATCACAAAAGCAGGCCCCTCACACATCACAGATAAGCTGTTGTACACGACAGGGAGAAGCAGCAACAGATGGAAAATAAGCTCTGACTCCTAGCATTCCTTCAGCTCTGATGTCGAGAGAGTGACAGGAAAATTAATGACCGCAAGCTCAGAAACAGAGAGGGTTGACCAGATGCTTGTTTGCGCCATTCTCGCTGCTGTTGTCGCTTGTGGTTTATTGTCCTGCTTTCTCTGCCGATGAACTCACCGGCTGACACAATCTCGAGGAGCAGACGTGTATTGAGAAATAGATATCGGAAAGGACACTGTCGGGCTGGGCTCCGGGCAGGGAAGTCGCTGCTGGCGCGCTCCTGAACACCCAAAGGTGTACATCGTCCTGCCCAGGGCTCCACTCCCTTCTCAGCAGGATGGATGCCCCCAGCCACCGGGGGGTGTTCAGCCAAGGGGCCCAGTGGATCAGGCACCTCGCCTTCATTTTACTTGGTGGAAGCCTCTGAGAACGGGAGCCGACCTGCTGGCCCTCCCCCGGAGCGCCTTGCCTGGTGAGTGCGGCTGTAGGAACAGAGACAGGTGCAAATACCAGACAACTGTCCTGGGGCTTCATCTCAGTGTTGTTTGCAGGTTTCTTTGTTTGTTTGTTTGTTTACTCCCAGAGTTCCTTAGCCCTGTCTCCGTGCCCTCCCAGTGCATCTGATTTAAATTTTATAACGTTGCATGTTGTCATCTGTATTTATGTCAGCGGTAGTAAGCCCCTATGAAGCAGGCAGTGGTACACAGGATTTTAATTAGCTTAGAAATCAGGAAATATTACTGTAGGGCCAGCCCAAGGTCTGGCAGGACTGTGATCTGATGGGACACACATGGAGAGGGGGTGTAACTGTAGATTTCTAACTACACATAGCAAAACCAAAAAATCGGAATAAAAACCACACACACCATGCGTCTCCAAATGTGCACAACGACACGACACTACTCCAGCTCTGTACCTGCAGCTACACCTGTGTCCACCTGTCGTCTGTCCATCTGCCCATCCGGGACCTCCATCTAAACTGTGCCTGTGTTGCTGAAGAATTTGTAAATTAAAGTACTGCCAAAATCTTAAAGTCCTTAGTACATAAATTTTATCCAACTTGCCTCCCACAAGTGCCAGGATTTTCGGGTAAACCTTTATAATCTAACTCCATGCCTTGCTGGAGGAGCCCCAAACCGATTCTACCACGAGGAGCACAGATTTAGGCACAAAAGAATAACGTGACCACTAAATTATAACCAACGTTCCGTCCCCCTGAGTGTCCAGGCAAGCTTGTGGGTGAGTCAAGTCCGGTTTCCTTTCTGTTTTTCCTCCCTATGGTGGCAGGGAGAAATCCTAATGAGATGGAAAAAGTTGGTTTAATTTAACATGTGGATTAATTATGGCAATTTAGCTAAATTTTCTGCCTGTTTCCTCCTGTGCAAATAGGACTCACCCAAAGTCCTCCCCAGGAATGCTGTGAAGTTCAAAGCAGGAAGGTCATTTGTCGTCACCCGTAAGTACTCTGCTGGCATAAGCCGACACATTAATAAAAAGTGATCATTCAAAGCCCATCGTTTTCTTTACCAAACAACTTTAAAACACACATAAAACTAATTTCTATTACACAAACAATTTGGACAGAATGAATACATTTAAGTTAATTTTTGCAGCCCCTTTCCTACAGCACACTGAGGTTCTCTCTTTCTCCCCTTTCGAACACCGTCCCCGAGGGCACTCCCCTCTGCGCGACAGGCCTGTCCCCCCGCCCCCCCGCGGGGTGCCGGCTCTGCGGTTTTACCCTTGAAAACACGGGGTCTGCCCGCCTCAAAGAGGATCGCACGGAGCACCGTAGAGGACTCGCCATTCCAGCTCCATTTTAATAACATTTTTGCTTTCTTATAACTATAAAATGTGGTCAATGCCAATTTTAAAACTAAGTGAAAAAATTGTGCATGACATCCTAGCAGCCATTGGAAAGAAATGTTGCCTGAGCTGATAAGATTCTGAAAGCTACCATGTCGAAAGGGTTTTGTTAGAAAAATTACATATATATATATTTTTTCCATTTCAGGGAACATAGGGCAGAAGAATATTAGGTCTAAAAAAGGAATATTAAGAAATTACCTGGCGCAGCCTCCTAGTAGAGTGGAAACTAAAAATAAAAGAGGAGCCTTTGATTTCAGATTTTTGGAGACTATTACCAAGTAATATGAAAATCACATGCTTGATTCAATTCTTACTTGAACCTGAAAAGGATACTCTGGAGTTCACTCAGAATAGTAATAAGTAAAATTCTCTTCAAATCAAGGCAAACACATAATTTTAACTTAACATCTTTTTGCTTTTATTGTTCAAGGCATTAACTTTATTTTTTTCATGGCATTTTATGTAAAAGTCCTTATTTTTCCCAAAATAACTGCAATAATTTGATTATGACATTTATATATTTTTAAAGATTTTATGTATTTATTTTTAGAGAGGGAACGGAGGGAGAAAGAGAGAGAGAGAGAGAGAGAAACATCAATGTGCGGTTACCGGGGGTCATGGCCTGCAACCCAGGCATGTGCCCTGACTGGGAATTGAACCTGCGACAGTTTGGTTCGCAGCCTGTGCTCAGTCCACTGAGCTACGCCAGCCAGGGCTGACTATGACATTTATATTTATACTAGTACTGTGATACTGGAGGTTTCATCCCAGTATTTGATATTGTTACTATAACACCAACGGCATCTTTTAGAAATCTGTATTCTCCAATTCTTTGCTGTTAGGACACGAGACAGCTGGTTATTTTTGGTGACCTTGTGTTCAACAGCCTTGTTAAATCCGCATATTAACTTTAAATAGTGTGAAGATTCTTTCGGAGGTTCTAGATGCACGGTCATGCTGCCTGCAAACAACAGCAGGCGGTCCCCACCTCCGGAGCCCGTACAGACCCCTTCCGACAGAGGCTGGGGGCTTCGGCGAGCAGGCTGTTGCCCGGGGAGGACCGCGAGCGCCTCTCTGTCTCCCCTGGCCGAGGGGAGGGGGAAGGCCAGTGCCTCCCCAGTGAGGGTGATGGTTTCCAGTAGCTCTAATTTTACAAATAGTAAAGTGCCCTAATACTCCTGGTTCGGTAATGCTTCTTAACCAACAAAGGGAATGAAATATTTTTGAGGCTTTCTCTGAATTTATCTATATAATCATATAACTCTCCTATTTTTATGCTTCACATGGTAAAAGAAACACTGATTATAATCCATGAAATCCAATTTCAAAGACTTGGAATTCACCCACTTAGTTGTGATGCATCATCCTTTATGTATCATGAGATTTGAATTTCCAACATTTGTTAATTTTTCTGAGAGAAATTGGTCCGAGTTTTACTTTTTTATGTGGTGCTTGTCATATTTTGGAGTAAAGGTCATCAGAAAATCATAAAAAATACATGCAACTATCCTCATTATGTTTGTAGCAGTTCACAGTAAATGCCAATGAGATTTGATTGCTTGTTCCTGTTATTTTTTTTATCCTTACCAGTTTCTGTAGGTACAGAGCAAAAATGTAGTCTTTAACACATAGTCCAAGGCAAATTAAATTAAAAGATGAAATGGGAGTGATTTTAGGAAACATAATCAATACAATAGATCTATGTTAAGCATTATGCTCTGAATCTAAGTGATACACAGAATAACTTACCCAGCATCAGATGGTCAGGTAACACGAAATACAGCTTCTACTATAAAAAATACCCTCAACAATCAAACAAATAAAATTCTAACTCTACAGCAATAACTCTAAAAATAATGAATTCAGAAGGCACATTCCTATCTAGAAAATTTAAAACATAATTTAAGGCAATTTCTGGTTTATGGGAAATATGGACAAATCCTCAGAATTTATTAAAAATAAGCAGATTTAAAACAACATACCCAAATGTTTAGGATACAATTAAA
The DNA here is from genome assembly GCF_019186645.2 of Phyllostomus hastatus. NCBI lineage: Eukaryota > Metazoa > Chordata > Mammalia > Chiroptera > Phyllostomidae > Phyllostomus > Phyllostomus hastatus. The sequence goes on from NW_025333872.1 coordinate 98,068,838, forward strand.
CCAGCCATCACAGAAAATTTTATAGCTTTAGATACCACTGTCAATAAAAATAAAAACCCAAATAACCATCTGTGGTATAATAAAAATATTCTGTATTTCTGGTTCGTGCGCATATCTCCTACAACCACGAGAATCTCTGGGGTGAGAGGGGTCTTTTGGGGGACTGATGAGAGGGCTGGTGGCTGGGGACTTTAGGTCCGGGTGGCAGCTGGCACCCAGGGGGCCTAGGCATGACAATAGGGTTGAAACTTCTAGCACCACCCCCACCTCCAGGGAGGGGGAGGGGCTGCAGATTGAGTGGGTCACCGATGACCCGTGATCTAATCAATCGCACCATGGTAATTGGCCCCCATAGAAAAACCAAAGCCCTAAACATTGGGGTAACAAAGCTTCTGGGGTGGCGAACACCTCAGGGGCGGGGAGACCCGCCCTGAAGGCACTGGAGCTCTGTACCCCTCCTCCCAGACGGTACCCTGGGCAGGGTCCCCGTGTGGCTGCGTCACCTGTCACCTGTTTACTCTTTATGGTAAACAGGTGACAGGTGACGGTGCATGAAGTGCTTTTCGGAGTTCTGAGCTTTCTAGGTTTCATCAGGCCCGAGGAGGGGTGTGGGAGAACCCCCAACTTTGCAGCCGGGTGGGGCAGAGTGCGGATAACCCGGGAGCTAAGCCTCGTGGCCGGGACCTGAGGTATGGACAGCCCCGCGGGGCTGGCTTTTAAACCTGTGGAGTCTGAACACCAGCGTTGGCCGGCGAGTGTCACAGTCGAATTGACTTGCAGGACACGGAGAATTGGAACTGGTTGGGGTCAGGGGTCAAAGGAAGAACACCTCCCACGATGTGACTCTGAAATCTACAGAAACGCAAGAGAAACAAAAAGTGGTAAATACACCAGCAAGTTTGTCGGAAAATAACGAGCCATGGACTTGAACACTCGCCACTATTTATTTCTAACTCAATAGAATACTGCAGTAGAAAGTCAGCCAACAGAAAGGCATAGAAACGGAAACACCCAATATAAGAAATGACAAGGGGCAGAAAACGACCAAAGGAAGGAAAATTTAAATTATCATGAGACATTTTAAAATTTTTATTGAGTTTATTGGGCTGACAGTGATGAATAAAACTACGTAGGCTCCAGAGGTACAATTGTATGACACATCCTCTGTGAATGGTACTGTGCGTCCACACCCCCCCCCCACCCCGGCAAACCCCCTTCCATCACCGCGGATTCCTCGTGGACCCCTCCCCCTCCCCCTCCCCTCCCCCTCCCCCTCCCCCTCCCCCTCTCTCCTTCTGGTCGTCACCACGCCCTTGTCTACCTTGCCCCACGGTGGGATTTAGTCCAGACCTGACGATAATCGCATTAAAGACTCCCAGACTCGGAACTCGGTGCGGGGGCGGCCCCCGGGGCGGGCTGGGGAGGCAGAAGAGGGCGAAGGCGGAGACGTGGTGGCGGCAGGAGGCTGGCCTCGGCGGTGAGCACAGAGTAACGCAACACACAGATGCTGTGTTATAGGATCCTGTAACCGAAACCTGTGTGATTTTATGAACCAATTCACGCCCTATAAAAAATTAAAAAATAGAGGCTGCAGTGACTATACGAGGGTTTATAACAGAAACCGGCAAGAGCTCACAATCTGCCCCCGCGCAGCAGCGCACCGCTTCCGCTGTAGTGTGTGCGGCTGGGGTGCCGGCCCAAGTCCCCCCGCAGAGTCCGCCCTCTTATCTCACTGCGTTTCATCTTGCATGGGGAAACCAACCGTGTGTTAGTACTCCTCCTGCTTCAGAAAGCCGTTTGTCACTTAGAATGACTAAAAACAGTAACAAGTGGGTTTTAAAATTACTTTTATTTTTACCACATTTTTATTGCAATTCGTGCTTTTGTGTGATATCCTGTTTCTTTGGTCCAAAGCACTTCCTTTAACAATTCTTCCAGGAAAAAGTCCACTACATTAATTCTCCCTGTTTTTGATTTTTTGAAAAGTTTTGTATTCTCCCTTCGTTTATAAAACATGTTCTTGCTGAATATAGTATCCTGGTTTGAGAGTTTTTCTTCTAGCATTTAAACAATGAAACTGCATTGTTCCTGGGTTTCCTTGTTTCTGATGAGTTATTGCCGTAACACCTGTCTCTGAGCTCTGCATGAAAGGTGTCTTTTCACTGGCTATCTCTTTTTTTGTTTTGTTTTTATTATTTTTCCCCTAATTTTTTATTGTTATTCAGTTACAGTTGTCTCAGCTTTTTCCTCATTGTTCACTGGCTATCTTTAAGATTTTCTACATGTGTATGTTTTATTTTATTTTCCTAATGGTGTTATACAATATTTTGGGGTATGTGGTTTTGGGTCTTTCATTTTGATAACAATTGTTCTCAACAACTATTTCTTCAGGTAATTGTGCTGTTTCATTGTCCTCTTTTCTCTTAAGCAATTTCAACTTTATCTACGTTGGACTGTTTGTATCACTTTACCTATTTTCCATACTCTGCTCTACTTTTAATTTTAATTTATTTTTATTAGTTTTTATTTTATTTTTTAAAGGTTATACATATTCATTTTTACAGAGAGGGGAAAGGAAAGAGAAAGAGAGGAAGAGAAACATCAGCGTGAGAGAGAGAAATATCGGGAGGCTGCCTCTCATACAGGCCCTGACCTGGGCCAAACCCTCAACCCAGGCATGTGCACTGACTGGGAATCAAACCCGTGACTTTGTGTGTCATGGAACAATGCCTAACCAACCAAGCCACACTGGTCAGGTTTATTTGCCTTTTAAATAATATGACTTTTATTGCCCTATTTTCAAGTCCCTAATTCTTTTTTTAAGATATATCAAGTTTACTAATAAGCCCATGAAAGCATTTCTTAATGTCTGTTACTATGTTCTGTTAGATTACTTATTATCACTTTCATCTCTGTTTTTGCGGAAAATCAGTACCCGTTTATGCTGTCATTTTTTTTCTAAAGTAAGCACGGCATACTACAGCCCGGGGCTGGTTGCCTGTTTTTGTAAATAGAGTTTGGTTGGAACACAGCCCTGTTTGTTTATTTATGCTCCACCCATGGCTGCTTTTGAGCTCTAATAACAGAATTGAGTAATTGTGTCATAGATTGTATGGTATTCAAAATATAAAATATTCACTTCCCCTTAGAGAAAAATGTTGCCAACGCTCACACTACACATATCTGTAGCATATGTGAGTGAGACTATTTAGGCCCAGTCAGTCCCTAGCTGAGCTGCCCACTGCAACCTCCTGCCTGCCCTCGCATGCAGCGTCCTTACTTAAATCAACGTTATACTGATTTTCTCTTGCAGAAAAATCTGACTAGGTATAAGAAATTTAACATCACCAAAAGTGGAAAAATCGAACATCTATAATGCAACACACACTAGACAATGCCAACTGTAAAATATTCTTTTAAAATTCTTAAACTGATTATATGAGGTGGGGCCCCCCAAAACCTAGAATTTATTCATAAAAATTATCTATTTATCTGTATATGTTTAAACTTCAGTCACCATTAAAGCACTCTCTCCATTTGATGCAATAGACCTAGTGGGATGTCTTTCCCTCTACTCAACACAGTTTTTGAACTCATTGGTTTTGATGTCTTTTACTGCTTCTGCCGTTTTTTGTTTCACCTCTTCCACATTGGGGAAATGTTTCCCTTTGAGGGCTTTTTTTATTCAGAGAAACAAACAGAGTTGTCCGGGGTGAGATCAGGTGAATAGGGAGGGTTGGGCCCCGGGGGTCATGCTGATTTTTGTCAAAGACTGCTGAACACTCAGCAAGGTGTGGGCAGGCGTGCTCATGAATCATCCATCGCGAAGACGGCAGCGTGTTGGCAGAGTCTTCAGAAAAACTCACTGAGGGCAAATGCAGCCCCTCACCACAGTGTCAGCTGGTGCCCTGAGCAGGTGGGTCCCCGGAACACTCCCCTGAAGTCTGGGGAAGTTTGGGGGGGCTCCCCCTTGTAATGAAGCCTGTAGCTCTAATTACTGGTTTCTACAAAAATAAGAGAAAGCGGTGTTTTAAAACTTTGGTTTCTTTAATAAATAAATGTTCTAAGAGAAAAAGAAACAGCTAGTAAACTGATGTAGATAAAAGATAGCTAAGAGAACTCATTCACATGCAGTAGGTAAACCTAACTTTCATCCTAATTCATCTGAAACAGTTATAAAATTCTTTTTTGAGATAATTGGATAAAATTTCACATGAAAATTCTGATAAAGGTCTATTTTAATTTGTTAGATATGATAATAATTTTGAGCTTTTAAAATTAGTATTTTTAAACATGCATGTTATGGTATAGAAGGGTAAAATTATATAATACAAGGATTTCTTTTCAATATTCTAGCAGAAAGAAAATTTGGAGTAGTTAAAAAGAACAGCAAAGTGATAACAGCTGTTGAATTTAGGTATTGAATACATATGGATGCATTATACATATTCTTTATTTTATATATGTGGTTAACAATTTCAAAAATAAAAAATACACGTGTACATATGCACATGCATATATGGAATAATGGAAAAAATAAAAAGAACCATATGGAAGAAACTCGTATTTTACATTTTATTTTAGGATCCAACTGATACCACATAATACCAATCCAATGATACGAGCCATCTGGGGGACTGGTAGGAGTTCACGTCTTAGAAGATATTTTTAGAAAATATGTCAATATATAATTAGATAATCAATAAAGACCTCAGTTATAAAGGTCTCTAATAATAATCATGATGAAGAACATTGAACATCATTGTTCTAGTCATGTGTGAAAATGGACATTGCTACATTAAGTGGCTTGTAACGGGACAACTTATGAGAGCACACGCACTAATGCTTTGAGTCTGTGTTACAATGTTTGGCAAAGGGCAGATGATTTATTGAGTAATGAATGGTATACTGCAAGATATAAATTACTATTTTAAATGAATGAAATTCTAAATGAATTTTAAGTTCTAAATGAGTTTTAAATTCTAGAAGGCTTCAGTGGTTTTCTTACCAAATCACATTATTTTTCACTTACATTGTCTCCTTGCAGGCGAGTGTGGCTTACATGTTTCATGGGATTAAACAGGGGAAGGTCACTGGGACTTTCCTAACCCAGCTACTCCCAGGGGGTTAACGTAAGAATGAAAACGTATCTCTGACTTCCTAGAAGCTGTGATTAGGTTTAATTGTTTAAATCCCGGTCTTTGCCCTTGAGCGGGAGACAAACTTTCATAAACAAGGCAGACCTGATTAATTTATACTTCGAAGGCCTCGAACCAGCCCCAGTCAGCAGTCAGGTGGACTACACCGGAAGGCAAAAGGAGCCCACGGGTTTGCTCGGTGAGTGGACCGCAGGTTTTCTGAGGATGAAAGAAATACGGGAGAGACCCGTCCATCGCTCTTGTGAGGATGCAGAGGTTCGGTGAATAAGGACGATGTAGGCTGTTTTACTGACCTCGTGACTCACGGTTTTGTTGGCACTTCTTTGTAGAGCGGCAGCAAAGATTCAAGTTGCTATTTGATTCTTTCGTGGTGTAGGCAACTGGATTCTTTTGGAATGTGTCACTTTTTGGAGAGGGATGGCAACGCAGTCCAGCCTTACTCAGGTGAAGGAGGTTTCTCCGAGGTTCTGCACCCAGGCGGTGGTCAGACCGTGTTTGTCATGTTCTGATTTACCATTTTGTTCTGTCTCTTCTGCCACCTTTTAAGGAGAACGGGGCACAGAGGCTATTTTGGGGAACTGTAGCTTTCCAAAACACATTTTAGAACACAATATTTGCTTTCTTCCCTCACCTAGAGTTTTGTTACGATTGAAAGTACATTCACGAAAATCACAGCTCATAGTTCCTTTGCAAACATTGTTTATTACTGTTCTAACTCCAGAATAAAAATATTAAAGCTACTTGAAACAGAGACTTTGATCATTGCTTTCTCAAAACAACTAAAATAAATCTTACTCTCTGCTGTTGATTGCATTTTGCACACAGGCCCTTTATAAATCACCCAGATTTGTAACACTTGCACAAACCCATCATCTGACCTTTCTGCTGTACGTAACGACCAAAATGATGCTCCAAAGGGAAGAATACCCTCATTAAATTCTGTATGCTATTACAGTGTTTGATTTCTGAAATTAGCGAAACCACACTTCGACAAGTGGTTAATGCCTGAAAATAGCAGAAATGACCTTTCGTGCCCTGCACTGATCTCCATGCGCAAGGCAAACAAGCTGTGTTCTCATAAACCCACCCCAGAATATAACCGCCACCTACAAAATACCAACAATTAGACCATAATTCAGAGGTTTTGAATTTAAGTATCCTGTGTAGAACAGAGTCGGAGAATACTGTCTGTGTATTCTAGGAGAAAACCAATTAGCACACCCACACAATGAGCGATGATGCGCTCCCGCATCTGCCAACAAAGCCGATCAACTTAATCTATTGTAGACTGGTGTGCGCTGTTCTGCGTTCTGCTCGGACGCCTTCACGCCACCAATCACGGGCACGTTACAGACACGGGGTGATGTGTGTGTGCAGCACGAGTTCTCGGAGCCAGAGCTCTCCTTCAGTCAAACTGGTCACGGCCGGCACGCTAGATCGTGGGGGAGAGCAGTGAGGAGGACGAACGTTTCGCGTGTTCTGCGTGCGGTGTTTTCCAGACAGTTACCCTCACGTGGTGTCGCCAAGATGAGCGATCAGTCAGACTCGGGAGATGTTCTAACTTTTGAAAGAAGCCAATTGAACTTTGTCAACAATTGAGTTCTTTATTTTTCAAGTGTTGAGCTATTTTCTGAAAATTAAGAAGAAAAGCATCAGGGATTTGTCAACTGCTTTTTATGCAATTTGACTATGCTATCTAAGAAATCTCGAAGTACTTGAAGTCATTTCTGGAATAAGCTGCCATTTCTGAGTAATATCTCTGTGACTTTGCAGGGAGGTACGAGCACTGTATTAACTCGAACCATGATTCACACAAGGAAGATCTATCTTTAGGAACAAAAACTGTGTAAATCAGGGATATTTATAATTAATGTTTTAATCCCCTGAGGCCAGATAAGAAATGAGAAATGAAATATACAGCATTCAGGCTTAAAGCATTTACTCATTAATACATTTTTCCCCTCAAATTTCTCCAGGGCCTGAAACAAATAAATAGATTCTCAGCAACCCCGATGAGGCAGGTAAGGGCAAACTAAAATTAGCAGTCATTTTTTTACACTTTCAACAGATATGATGGAGTGCTTTCCGTATTCTCAGCACAATTCCTGAATAACAGGTAAATTTGGCATGAAATTAATAGATTTCCGTGGCAACCCTTCCCCTTGCCTCATGACTATGGTTTAGTGCATTAGCCCAAGCCTCAGTTTACTTGGCCAAATAAGACAAACCTAATAGAGTCTATTCAAGAAGTGCATGTATGTACAAAACACAGAGCCCAAAACATAACAGGTATGTAAATATTCAGTCACGTAAGGATGTATCTGTGTTTTTTGTGCAAGATCCTGTTACAGACTTTAATCCGTCTGAGCACTTCATAATCGCATAATCTGTGAAGTCAAGTTGGATGTAACAGCATTGTTCTTTACCCATTTTATATTCCTACATAATGAAAGTGTTATTTAGAAGTTATTATTAATTCCTTATTTATTATGGTCACAATCATATTAAGCATATTTATATAAAATTTAAACAATTTTCTCTTTGTATATATTATTTCTGTCTCTTACATACATATCGCCTGCCTAATTTAATGCATTTGATCAATAATTAGCACTTGCATTTCCTAAAATATTTATTTATTTTTTACATTTTATCCTCTTGATTACATTCACTCAGGCTGTTAATATTTAAACGAGTGAAACACGACCCGCCGGCTCCATACAGACACTGCTATGCCGTCTGTAGTCACTCCTCGCGACCCAGAGAGAGCACCAAGTTCAAGTCCAGCTGACGGACCTGACCGTTGTTGTGGGATTTTTTTTTTCAGGGAATCGCAGAGTAAACCGATAGACACCAACCAAATAAAAGCTGAGAACATTGAGAATGTGTAATATTTTGAGTAGTGACGCTAGTAGATTTGATTGAGAAAAATAAATAGTGTTGGATAGTATACAACACTCCTCCATGAAGATAATCTCACCTTTTCCCCAAGCACTTGCCCAAAGTAAACTAGATTTAGGAGAAAAATATTAAATATTCTAAATATTACTATTACTATTGTTATAAGCTCCATTTCATTGTATAAATTACTCTTAGAGGGCACTTTACACGCAATACCTAATTAGTAAAAACAGCATTGAGGACCTACTACACTTCAATCATCAGCTGAAATTTCTAAGGTCAATGGGATATTTAATACATTTATAATATTACAAATAATGAAAGCCCATTATTCCAAGCAGAGAGCTTGGAAATACTTTTTCCCGCCTAGGTACATGTTACCAATATTTCCTACACCGTATTTTCTATAACATTTTCTCACATTCTCATATTCATTTTCTAATATTTCCGACAGTGTTACGATGGACTATGTGGGCTGTTTTCACTTCCCCACTAGTTTAACTACTGCTCCATCGGCGCCCCTGGTCTAGGCACCTTGGCGCCCGGCATGGGCACTCCCAAGGAAACCTCTGCGGGAGGCCGGACTGCGGTGACGCGCCCCAGCCTGCAAGCGCTGTGCCTGCTACGGTTCTAAAGCCTGTTTCGAGCTAACCTGCTCATCATCCCCTTGTTCGCAGACGACACCTCTTTGATTACTCCGGTGACGGAGAACTCTCCTACTTGCATGGGCTACCGATATTTCTCTTTTTATTAGCCACCTTTCCAGGTTTGCTCGCGGTTTCTTATATTAATCACTTTACAAACAACCTTTATAAATAAGGACTACCAATGTTTCTCGCATGCATTGCACACATACCCTCCGGTAAATAACACTGCGTGACCACCTGTCACCTTTCCAGAGTAAAAAGAGGGCAGTACTTGCAACTGTCTTGCCTATATTTGAGGTGGGTTTTAGCTACAATTTTCATGAAACCTCACCTATATGCTGAGAAGTAAGAACAGCCCCGTATTACACATTTTGTTTAAATTCATTATAGCTGTTGTGTTTCTTTGAAATTATCTGGCCTATATTTGAAATGCTATTTAGCTAAAATTTTCCTGAAGTATCATCTAAATTTTGAGAATCAAGAAAAACTCTATATGACATATTTTGTTTACATTAATTTTAGCCATTGCATTGTCTAACAATTTTAATACGCTTAATGCCTATCATTTCAATACTGAAACTTGTTATAATATTGACGAGTCTCATTTTATAATCTAGAGACAGTATTTTAGGATGTAATAAATGCATACGTGTCTGTGTATCGTCATTGTGTACCGTATCAAGCATGCTACATCTACTATAGTCACCACGTCGTTGACGATTCGTCCGCTAATGAATGCAGCACGTAGTTTTTACGGGCAGGAAAGCGCTCTACAGCAGTCTACCTGAGAATCGTCCCTCCCCTCACCGTGCAGGCGCGGCCCGCCTCCCGGTTCAACAGGAGCATGGCATCCCCAGAAAACAGAATTCAAAGCAAAGGGACTGCAGGTGACATTTCGTCACGAGGAGGAGGGAATAACAGAAAAAGCCATCAGGGAAAGAAGCAGGTGGCGGAAACCTGCCCATCGAGGTAAAGCAGATCTCAGGCAGAGGACGAGGGTGCTGTGCAAGGGGTGGCCGACAGCGCCAGGGGCTGCGGAGAGAAACGATGAAGCAGGTGGAGACTGAAGGAAAGGCTTTGAGTCGGCCGGAAGCGGCTGGGAAGCCAGGTGGGGGGATCCCGGGAGCGGAAGAAGCTGGGGATCCCGGAGGGGCCCCGCTCCTCGGAGCAGCACCCCAAAGAAAAGGAGGCGAGGCAGGGTCGCGGACGCGTCGGGAGAGGACAGGTGATTCTTGGCCGGGGGCCTGGAGACAGGTACGGCAGGGGGATGCACGTGAGTTGTTTCCTGGGCCCCCAGAAGTTGGAGGAGGTCCCGTGGCATGGCCTTGACTTCTTCAGCAAGTGCTTCAGAGGCCTGGGAGGCTCGGGCAGGGAGGAGGGCCTCAGGCAGGTGCGGCAGAAGGCCGGGGTGCAGCGCCTGCGCCCCGAGAGGCTGTGGGACTGCAGCGAGCCCGGCTGTCTGCCCCTGCCCACACCGGGGACAGACAGCTGCCGAGGGAGCTGGGACGCCCAGCAGGACGCTTTACGGTGGTCCCCCAGGAACCACAAGGAAGAGCGGCTGCTGGATTGGTGAAATGGCCGCTCATATGACTCGGCACAGTGTCTGGGGTGGATGGGGGGTGACAGGAGCAGGGAAGCAGGCGGCTGGCAGGAGGCAAAGGCCGTCCTTCCGTCCGGGGAGCGGAGCGCTGCCGGCTCTGCAGGGACGGAGCGCTGGGACGACTGTGTGTTCCGTGCTGTGATTAGGGCGCAGTGCCCCAGGGCTCCGAGGACAGGGTTCAGGGCCTCCGGCCCCGGCGACAGCAGCGGCAGAGTCTCAGTCAGAAAATGGCAGGTTGGCGCTGCACGGACAGAATGAAAGCCGCGTCCCTGATCAGGGCGATGACTCCAGGCCCAGGTCGCGCGAACCCTCCACGAAGCCCTCTGGTGTCCCCGTCCACCGTTAATGGCCGGCTTTGCCTGCCCTGTCCCCACTGTCCTGCCGGGTGTCCGCCTGTGTCCTTCCATGTTCTCAGATGCCCGCTGGCCCACAGTATTGAGGAAGCTTAGTGTAAGGACAGCAAAAGTTCGTAAAGCGTTAAAGGAGCGTTTTGGTCTCCTGGCACTAGTATAACAGAAACACTACACACAGTGGTTCCTAAACAACAGAACTTTAATCCTCACGGTTCTGGAGGCTGAAAGTCTCCGGTCTCAGTGATAGAAGATTCTGGGTTGGCGAAAGCTCACTCTCTGGTTCTTAGACCTGGTGTCCTCGTGTGGCAGAAGGGGGCAGGGAACTCTCTGGGGTCCCCTTTATAAGAGCACTCGTCTCTTTCATAATGTCTCCACCCCGAGACCTAAGCACCCCCAAGTCCCCACCTCCTAATAGCATCGCATTGGGGTTTAAGGTTCCAGAATATGAATTGGGGGTGACACAAGCACTCACTGCATAATATTCCAGGACACCACAGGACAACAACTCAGAGGAAGCTGCAAATCACACAGCTACACTCACTAGTAAATAGTATGTGAAATCTTAACCGACTTCAAGCTAAGGCAGCAGTTCAGGAATTCCTCTCAGCAGTGGTCTGTCTTCTTGAGCCAATCTCGGTCAAATCGTCAAAATGTTAGGCAGCGTCTGTCTGGACCCAGAAACCGGGGCCTGGGTTTTACGAACCTCGCCATTGCTGGCCACCCAGACGGAAGTTAGTGTGTCGGCACTAGGTTCACTGTTCAAAGGAAACAGAGAAATTACAACCTGCCACACTGTCATTAGCCCGTCTTTGAAAAGTACACACGGCTACTTCTGTCCTTCCGGCTGCTCAGTCTCCTTTGACAGTGACACCGTGTCATTTTCCTTTCGTGGGAACTCGGCGTGAAAGTGGAAAGCGAGCGTGAGCCTGGGCAACGTTCTGGTGCGCAGACCTGCACATGGGAGGGCGCTCAAGCCGCGTCCGACAGCACTGGTGCTGCCGCCTTGCGCAGAGCGAAGCAGCAGCCTGCAGCCGCCCACGGCCCTGCATCATCATCCGATTGTCCCACATCAGGTCACCTCGGAGACTCGGTCCACTTGACGGAGCCAGTCTGAGCTTCTTGGAGCACCAAAACGGAAGGAACCTCCCACGTGCAACACCCTCGACACGCGGACGCTGAATGTGCACCGTCGGCCCCGGGGAATGCGAGAACAGGAAACCGTGAGGAACCTCGGGCTCCAGGCTTCTGCACTTCTCTGAGTATCCATTGTTCCCTCTCGCTGACCGTGTCTTTCTCTTGACTGGAGTTCTTCTGCACCGTTTACCGTCAGGGCCATCTGACTTCCACTTGGCTGTACTGAAATGTGGGGGCTGGCAAAGGGAGGTCATTTCAATCTGCGGTGTTTATTTCTTCCTCTTTGCCAACAGGAGACTTGGCCAGAAATTTGGGCACTGGTCGGAAGCTGGCAGGACAGAGCCGTGCACACCATATTTCTTTGTTATTTGTGCTTAATTTAGTGTTGGCAGCCTCGTCTGTTTTAGCTGCTGGGCAGAATTTGCTCTCTCTTCCCTTGGCACTACTCCCTCATTTCTGAACGCTCAGGTAAAATTTAGGTGGAGAGCTTTGCGCGCACTTTTAGACCAACAGATGTAAAATTCGCCAGCCGACCCTGTCCCATCAAGCAGCCAAGAAATGCGGTCTTTATTGTAATCAATAGTCACCGAACACAAATAGATTTGGAGTCTGTATTTGCAATTTCTATAACACACCAGTAAAAACCTTCCCGAGGTTTGTGAGTGTGCAGCATCTCACTGCGCAATGATTCATGGGAGATTCCGACGCAGCCAAAATGTGCTTGACGAGATGCGAGAGGTGTTGAAATGCAGAAGACTTTAGCAGCACGCAGCAGCGACCGTGAGCTCTACGCTGTGTTTACCTCGGCCCTCGCTCATGAAAGGGATGCTCGGAGGGGCTGCTCCCCAGGAACAGGTGGCCAGCTGCTTTCCTGGGAATTCTGTGTGCCGACCTGACGTTAGGGGGGATGCGGTTCAAGCTATGACGCCCTACACCGAGTGAATCTCATTTAATCTCTTTATAATCGGTAGATATAAGGAGGTCTTACCCTGGACAGTGGTGTCTGCCCAATAGTTTGCCCTGGCCAGCTCTCCTTGAATTAACAGAAGTTTACAGAACAAATAAAAACTTGTGGGAAAAAAAAACCATGAGGATGGGAAGTCGCCCCCACTATGTTTTACTGCAGGCCCCCTCCTCATTCGGGGAGACAGCGCTCCCAGTCCAGACGGAGACCTTTCCGCAGTTGTCACAGACACCCAAACCCTCAGGTTCATGGATTACATACTGCCGAAATAATCTCTGCCAGCATGTAAACGACGTACTAGAAAGCTCGGAAGAAATGCCACTCAGTGGTAAGACTTTAATCTCTGTGTGGTGGGATTTTTGCAAAAACATTACATACAGATGTCTCCCTGCGGCCGGCGCACGGGAGCGGAGCTGTCTGCCCCGGGAGGGGCCTGGCCCGAGGGCCGCCGCACGGCCTGCTGGTCCCGGCCGTGTGCTCCCAGACCGAGGGGAGCACCACGGAGCTGTTTCCTCGCCGCCCGACTGCGTCACTGCTGAGCTGTCTGCACCGAACAAAGTTTCCCTCTTCCCTGTACCCCCAGATTGGCGGCTCCTGTTGGTGCTGAACTGGCACCGGTGAACCTTTAGATAATTCCAAAATAGGAACATAATCCTATTTTCTCAGTGTTAATATACAGCTCGGATGGGTAATAAGTTTGGTTAGACCTTAAGACAGCAGGAAGTGTCAGACGGCTAGATCGTACTCGCAAGGATCAGAGCCCTTCGGCAGGTCCAGGGCTCTCCACACCCCAAAGGGCAGGGACAGCATGGAGGGGTGTTGAAGCGTGAAGTCTCCCGGCAGCTCCCGGCTTGTTCCCGCAGCGCCGGACCGGTCTCCGACCCCGACTGAACACGTGAGGTCGCTAAACCACGTTAGACAAGGTACCACCCACGCCAAGGGGACGCTTGGTGGCACAGAAGATCTCCGTTTCACACCCTCATAAAGACATACTCTCATTGGCACTTTAACTGGGCCAGCCCTCATAAACCCACCAATTCCATCATCTGTAAGTCCGTAAAGCTGGCCCCTGTAAGAAATGAAAGGGGGCCAGATATGCCCTGCTAACTATGGTTCGTAGACAAGGTCTCTTCATCACCTCTCACCGGCAAGCACGACCAGGAGCTCCTTAGCGTGTTCGGAAGGAGATGGCCTGGTCCTTTTTCCCTCTCCCGCTGAGTCATCCCTGGTAGAAAGGATGGGTTACAGCCCAGCTTCCATGGCATTCTTTCCCAGTTTTCACTCCTAAGTATCATCTCATTCGTCCTTTATTATGCTAAGTTTTGAAACAAAAGCATTCAGCCAGGAACTGGCAAACAGTCGAAAATCACCTGGAAGAGAGAAGCCTGGGAAGTAAGACTGGAAGTCAGAAGATGCGGCTTGAGTGCTGACTGTGCGCGCAGCACGGGACGGGCAAGCTCCGCCCTCCGCGCCAGGGGGAGAGCGACACGCGGCCCTGGTCCACTTCCTGCAGGAGTACGTGAGATCATATTTATCCACAGCGCTCAGCACAGTGTCGGGCCCTTCATGAGACCGACACACGCACCAACTACCATTTGTTGCGGTGCTGAAGGCAGCGGGGCATGCGGACTGGTGAACCTGAGAGGTGGGAGAACCCAGGCAGCAGCAGAGGAAGTGGCGAACGCTGCCCCCCAGTACCCACCTCTCCTCCGCACCGGCACAGATGGGACTGTCAGGTGCAGGGAGGGCACTTGTGCCGGCAGATGGAAAGGGTGCTGCGTTGCTCCTGGCCGGGCATCCTTTTAGCAGGCGATGCCCCTCCCTCCAGCTGGCTCTTCTCGCTGGGCAGTGGCCATAGCAGCGCTTCCTGTTTCCGAGGTGCCTCTCGGTAAATCCTGGTGGACAGACGCAGCCCAGGATCTCGAGCTAAGCCCTGGGGCCAGGCTCACACTGACCCTGAGCCTGCAGTCTCTGTGAGACAGCACCCCCCACCCGCCACTGTGGGTAATGCACGAGAGAGTGCGTTATTACAGAATAACAGAACACGCATCACGATACAGTTCAACAAATCGTTAACATTCAGGGAAGATTGTTTGAATTTACATGCTTACTTATTGTCATTTACGTTCCAATTTTCCTCAAGTACAAGTCAGCATTTAATGTTTGGAAGGAAATGGCTATGCATCCATTCAGTGAAAAGGAAAATTTCTTCTTGCAGGTTGCAATTTCTGTTAAGGAAGGGTAAGTGTTGTGTTGTACTCAGGGTATCAAGTAGTTGATTTTGCAGACGAATTTTCTGCCGCCTGCACTGAGGACATGCCTGAGAATTCATATTGACAAACGTGTGATTCCTTCTCATCCTGATGAATAGCCCAGGCTGTCAAATTGCCATCTTCTCGAACGGATTCTGAGAGAGAGAAAAGAATCAACACAGAGAGAACATCGACAATTCTGGGATTTTCAGTTTACGGAAAGTGGAGATCAATGCCACTTATTGAAATGACCATGTATTACACCTGCTGTCATTCTTTTCACATTCATGTCAATTCGTCATTTTTCCTAGAAAATTTCCAGTGAAAAAGCAGCAGTAACAGTGTAGGCCTTTTTGTTCTGCTTTCCATGCTGTGAATTTACATGAGTGACATTTCTATAGAAAAGCTTCAATAGCCAGTGAAAAAAATTAAAATTGGAATAAAGCACCGGTTAATGATTTACATTTTGTTATATTCTGGATGAGAAACTTGATTCAAATATTTTTTTATTCTAGGCAAATTTTCTCAGGTCATTTCAACATCTTACACAGAGTATAATCCCCATATTTTTCTCTGTTTCGGTTGAAAAGTGTACTTAACTGGCAAAGGTCCTACAGTTATTTGTAGGAAATGCTAAATGATTTTTATATTATTTAAATATAGTTCATCAATCCTAAAATTAAAAACATGTATTAAATTCTCTCTCAATGTATTTATTCATAGTCCTTATTCAACTCTCAGCTGAGCGGGCCTGGCTGTGTAGCCAGCACCATCCCAAAGCTGCCCTGGCACTTCTTCTTGGAAACAGTCAAACCACATCTGTGCGCCTCAAAACCCCAGTTCACAGAGCAGATGGCCCCAAGCACCTGGAGTGGCCAACGGAATTTAAAGCAGTCCCAGCTCGAAGTGTCCACTGCCACCAGAGGCAGGCTGAAGTGTTTCCAAATGGTAACACTTGCATGCTTTTCCTTCAGTAATCCCCACAGATGATCGTTTGAGATAAATGAGTCGCTGACAATAAAAAATACCTAACTACACGAGGAGTTAAGACATCATGACCAAAAATGAGAAAATATACGTTGGAACAATAAACTTAAAACTCTTTACTTATGGAAGTTATCCAACATATATGATACAGCAACTATTACACTAAATAAAAATAAATTAAGTTTTAAAAATCTAAAAATCTGGGACTGACTTAAAATGACTTAGCAGGCTTGGGAGAGAAATGAATAGAACTTCTAAAAGTAAAAAAAAAAACACTAAAAAATAAATCTCAAAAATATGCTTTAAAATAGCCAGAGCAGAAGAATTAGTTAATCGATAGAAAAATATATCAAAACAAATTGTCCACAGTGCAACATAGAAGGCAAAGAAGTGGAAAGATGAAGTAATGAATGGAATACGTGGAAGAGGATATATCAGAAGACCAAACAGAATCTCCTTGCACTTCCAGAAGAAGAGCAAAGACGGAAAACATGCTGAGTTCCTTAGAAGAGATCAGGACTGAAGTGCGGTTTGGTTTTGTTCGCAACCCACCGCCCACAGACGCCGACACCACCAGCGTGGCGTGTGGGCAGCAGAGTGAACGCTCAGGCTGTCCCCAGCCGTTGTCCCTGGTCTGGCACCTCCCGGCCACCTTGCAGCGGTGTGACCTGGGAGCGAGGCATCGAGTGTCTCCTTCCCGGACAGAAACACAGGTGACCACTGAGTCCTGGGCCCCTCCTCCTCGCCCCAGGTGAGTGGGGAAAGTGTGTGGGTGGGTGCTCCCTCACTGTGGGTCTCGGCGAGCCGCACGGGGCGTGCGGAGTGAGCCAGCGCAACAGAGACGTGTGTGGGTTCAAATCACAGACGACGGGATGTTTCGCATCAGCAGGAGCTAAACGGGCATCACGGAGACAGGACATTAAAACACAAGTCGCTGCAGCCCTGGCCGGCATGGCTCAGCTGGGTGGAGCGTGGTCCCGTAAACTGAAAGGTAGCGGGTTCAGTCCTCACTTGGGCCACGTAGGAGAGGCAACCGATCGATGTTTGGCCCTCACGGCCATGTTCCTCCCCCTCTCTCAACTTCTTCCCCCTCTCAACTTCTTCCCCCTCTCTCAAAAATTGATAAGTGTGCCTTCGAGTAAGGATAAAAAAATCACTGGAACAAAAGTGGCTACCGGGACACATAAGCGTGAGCATAAGCCAATCAAAGATGGATGGGTTACTAATGGATGGTATTGCTACAGTTGACTTCTCTTATCTAGAAGACCGTAATAGTGTGCTTTACACTCACAAACAAACTGGGCCACGTGCTAAAACAACTTTCAGTTGGCTGGATGTTAGAAAAAAATGAAGAGTTAATGCAAACAGCAAACCTAGCAGACCACACATAAGGGTCAAAGAGAGTCTTTTTTTTGAAGTGAGGCTTGAAACAAATATTTTCTCAAAAAATGGCATCATATAGGGTTACAGAAAAATCCAAACATGTATCTAACAAACAGTACTATAAAAGTGCTAGCGGACAAACACATGACAGGGAAATTTTTGGTATGCAGATGGTAATGTGTTGCTAATTACAGTACAAAATGAACTACTACAAATTTTCAAGAGGAGAACAAATAATACAAAGAAAATTAAACATAATAATTAACTGAAGGCAAATTTAAAGTTGGTGAAACGTATGAAAGGATTAAGTTCACTGGCAGTCTAATGTAAATAACGGTAACAATAATACACCACATTGCAGACGGAAAACGTGGGGAATCGCAGACCTGTTTTTAGTAGTTACATGTGCTTACGGAACTTTAAAACATTTCTAATGAAGAAGAAGAGTGATACTACCCTCACTTAAAGAAAGTAATCTGTAAACATCTATTCAAATTACAAAAAACATGTGTACGTACACACACCTTTTTAAAAATGATTTATTTATTTTTATTTACTTTTTTATTTTTTAAAGATTTTACTTATTTATTTTTAGAGAGGGAAGGGAGGGAGAAAAAGAGAGAGAGAGACATCAATGTATGGTTGCCTCTCACATGGCCCCCACTGGGGACCTGGCCTACAACCCAGGCATGTGCCCTGACTGGGAATCGAACCTGCGATGCTTTGGTTCGCAGCCCGAGCTCAATCCACTGAGCTATGCCAGCCAGGGCTTGTACATAAACCTTTTGATAACAAACTCTCACTCCTGTCTTTGGCTCATAGAAATCAGTTACTAGGCCATAAGGTGGTTCCTTCCAGCTTTATCCGAGGTGGGAAAAGTACAGACAAACTAATTGTAGATATGTTCGTGTGCATCCGTCTGCAGGGAGGAGGGGGAAGGGAAACAAAGACACTATTATATGCAATATCATATACAATATGCATGCTATGAGAAATTTCCGTAAAAATAATGGAGAGAGTCACGATGCAAAATCACTCTGTAAAACAGCCCATTTTTATAAACCGTAAGTCCCACACCCCCTGCGTGGGTACCTGGCAGCTGACTTTCATCAGAGCTGGGCACTAGGACCCGGGTGAGCCCCGTTTCTGGGAGGGGAGGCCTCCAGAGGATCAAGGAGCCCGAGGATGAGGAGTGTGGTCAGCACAGGCTGTCAGAGCCCCAGCCGCCTCCGCTCCAGGTGATGCTCCGTCTACAGGTGGGTGAGCCTGCCGGGCCGTGGGGGCCGCGTGGGGTCTCCAGAAAGTTCCCTCGGAAGCTCTGCCCCAGCACGTCCCGCCCATGGGACTTGGTTGGGGCCCACCCCGCCCTTGCCCACGGTGCTTGCTGATCTCTATAGACTCCTCCCAGGGGTGCGGAGAGGAGAGGACAAGGTAGAAAATCCCGTTCTGGCTGTCCAGGGGGGTCATGGGACTAGCAAAGGAGAGGAGAGCAGACACCCAGTGATAAAGGACCACGAATGAGAACAAGACACACTAGGACTCTGAGAAAGAACGCACATCCATGCGTGTGCGCCTGTGTCACTGCGAAATTATCCGTTTGGGGGGGCATGAAGATGAGCAGGCAGTGCAGGGCATCCTCGCAAACATTTTCTTTTTTTCTCTCTTTCTTTTTTTTAATTGTATTTAAATTGTTGTTGCAGTACAATTTTCTATCTTTCACTCCCGCCCCAACCCACCCACCCAGCCCTCCCTTCCTCCCTCCCATTTCCACCTGCCCCTAGTTTTTGTCCATGTGTCCTATACTCGTTCCTGAAAATTTTCTAAATCAGGTAAAACAGACCATGAGACAGAGTACCCAATCATGACCCACTCCACTCCATGTTATAAAACCTGAGTTTTAACATATTAATTAATAAGCGTATGAAATTATACTCAGAGGATATTAAAAAGGCGTAAGTAAGGAATAGATGAAAGTAATTTAAAATATTTATGTTGCTCAGGTTTAATGTTAATTTTAAACTTGCTTTATAAAGAAAGCAACATTGTACATTTTTTAAAAAACAGGAAGACAAAAGAATCAAAGCAAATCTATTACCTGTGTGTAAACAATGTAAACTTTTTCTGTATGTAATTATCCTTTAAATTGGGGTCGTGCTGTATACACTGCTTCCTAATCCGTTTTGCTCCATTCCATTTACTGGCTTTATTTGTATCGAAGCGTGTATTAGCTGAAATTACCTTGAACTCGCCGGAGGACTGCACCTGCCTCGTCCGCTGGTTCACCAGCGGTAGCAGAAGAGTTCCTCATACAAAGCAGATGTTGAATAAATGCAAATTAGGAAAAGAAGTTTGCTCTTTAACTTGCTCCGTGTGGCTGAGCGGGTAACCAGCACAGCGCCCTGCAGAAGCGTCGTAGGAAGTCACGTGGCGGCCGGCGGCCGCGTTTAACCCTTGACCTTGTTTCCGGGGCTCCGCAGTCGGGAGCGATGCTGCGCCCTCTTGCTGCTGCTCATCTTGGCCCACGACCTCGGCTGTTTGCTCGATTGAAATTTGTACACAGGAGGTTGGTGGGTCAAAGGGCACGCATAGTTTAAATGTTTTCGTAGACCTTGCCAAATGGAGATTTATAACCCTCCTTTCCTTTTCACAGCTTTACACGAGACAGTCCTGAGCGTTGCCAGCTCCGTGCATGAACATCTACCACCGCCGGCCTGAAGGATGAAAAACGGCTTCTCGCCGGGTTTTTATTTGCACGTCTTAGATCATTAAGAAGTCTGGGCTTTATCATAGTAATTTACGAATTACCTTTTCATATCTCTTGCCATTTTTAATGCAGTCGTTGTCTTTTCCTTGCTGAGTTTTGAGGGTTTTCAAATAATAAAGTCATTAATCATTTGCCTGTCACATTATACATATTCTTCTCAGTTTTTAATTCACCTTCTGTGCCCACTGATAATTTTCTAATAATATTCACCCTCCGTTTCTCGGTGTCTAGCACCTCAGTCGTCAGACGAGGAATAAATTAATTAATAAATGGAATAAATAATTCCATTTATTACCTGATTTGGGGTGTGTTTCTTTGCACATTCTTTTGAATTTACTTCTTTTTCTAAATGATTTCGGAGCTGTGGATCTCCACGGAGCATCTGAAAAGATCACCCAGGACACGTAACGGAGATGCGTCGAGTGAAACCGCAGTTAGGCAGCTTTGGGGTTCAAACCGTGCCTGATGCTTGACGGAGTTGTGCACTCAAAACCCGCAGAGTTTTATTGATCGGTGTCACCCCAATGCATCCGACAAAAGCAAATTAATTAATCAGAAAATGCAAAGCTCGAAAAGACAAAGTGAATGGCCAGCCCCTGCGGAGTGCTGCTTTGCAGGGCACGCCGGCGAGGAAGCAGGTGTCTGTGGACCTACCCACGTGGGCTTGATGAGCGACCACGGCCTTTCCTCCCGCCCGTGGGCCAAAGGGTGCGTGGCATTGGAGATCTGTGTGTGGAATCCGAGGGTGAGACCAGGCTGGAGGGGTATCACGTGTGCTTCCACGGCCACATTTCAGGACACCCCGTAGGCCGAGTCGCCAAATGACGATGTGACGCCTGCGTGGGCCCGCCCCAGGGACACCCCCCTGGGCAGGGCAGGCGTCCTGCGCGAAGGAATGAGGAAGGCCGTGGAGGGGACCCCTGGGAGGCTGCGGTGCGTCCGCTGGCGTCGGACTCTGACCCGGCCTGGGGGAGGGGAGAGCACCGCGGCCGGGAGCTCTGACAAAGGAGCGTGAGGAGCATCCCCAGGTGCAGGGGGCCACCAATACGCCCCGCCCACGAGGTGTGAGCCCCGTGGGACAGCAATAGCCTCGGGTGAACCTTAGACCGTGACCAGGTTACTGCCCCGAGCAGCAGACTGACCTCCGCCGGGGCGTGGACCGCCAAAGGCCGGGGGACACAGCCGGAGACACAGATGGGTTGGCCGAAGGAGGCTCACGCAACGGCCCCTGAAAAGCTCACACACGTGTGCAATGCCTTTGGGTCGTTGTTCGTGTGTCAGGTGTGACAGAGGCACCGTTGGTTGTCCCGGGAGCTCCCAGGACAGCACCAGTAAAACCAGGTGTTTCCAGCCTGTTTGCCACTTCAGGTCACGCCCCGCCCTCACCTTAGGAAAATGAGCCCTCGGTCCCCAACAAGGCGGGAAAGCAGGCCACGCCCTCCCTTCTGCCCGGGGCTGTACCTGGGGGCCAGCCAGGACCACGGCAGACAGAGTTCACCTCCAGCTCCTCTGGATGTTTAACTCCTTCCTCTCTCTTTTTTTTCTTACTAGAATTGGACATTTTAATGGTGGGGGTGATGGAACTGAGACCATTTGTAGAAAGGGGAAACTTTTTGGGAAACTTTGCACCCCTGGAAGGGGACTGAAGACGTGTTGCCCACTGCCCTTTCGTTCCTGCGTGGGAGACAGACCCGCTCCACAGAGGAGACCTGCACACTCGGTGGGGAGAAAGGCATGGTCTCTGACCCGGGGGAGACCCCGGTGTTCGAGGTGGCGGACAGGACTATAGCTGAGGACCCAGATCAGTAGGAATGCATCGCAGAAGAAGGGCCTTAAGGCGGGTCTAGGGCTGGACACCTCGTGAGGTGAAAACACACGGAACTTCATGAGGTCCGTGGGCATGTTCATTCAGGGGTAAGTATTCACCGGTGTCGTTACGATTTGTGTGGACTTCTGGTTACCTGCTCCAATATAATCTATAGAAGCATTCCTATAAAAAGCTCAAGTGGCCCTGGCTGGTGTGGCTCAGTGGATTGAGCACCAGCCTGCGAACCAAAGGGTCATTGGTTCGATTCCCAGTCAGGGCACAGGCCTGGGCTGCAGGCCAGGTCCCCAGTAGGGGGCGCATGAGAGGCAACCACACACTGATGTTTCTCTCCCTCTCTCTCTCCCTTCCCCTTTAAAAATAAATTAAAAATCTTTAAGAAAAAGCTCAGGTGTGGCGAGTCCACTTGAAAATGACTGTATGACTTTCCCCTCGTGACGGGCAGCAGGCCGTAACTGACCAGACGCGTGTGTGCCGGGGGACAGCGGGCAGTTCTGGACCCACACACACAGGACGGGCGTGGGGACAGACGGGCGGCGGAGAGCCCAGCCCCGCCCCTGGCACTGCGACAGGCCGGCATGTCTCACCGTAGATTTGCTGTTGTTCTGGGATTTCTATTCCTGAAAGCGTACAAAAGCGTTATTAACTTTTTAACTAAGAGCCACACTGGCACCCTTTCCCAAATGATACCTGGTAATGAAATGATGGCTTTTCCCGAAGGAAATGCCGGGCACACCTGCCCCAAAGTCACTAGACGGTCTCCGTCGTCTGAGGCTCCCCTCGGTCCCTGGTCACTGAGCGCCACCAGAGTCCAGACCACCGGAGCCCGGTCCGTGCCCCGCGAGCAAGGCCAGAGCGACAGGGGAGGAGCAGCTCCGTCGGCCCGTCTGTCAGTCTGTCTCCCGCTGAGCTGCTGGTGCCAGGCGCCAGGAGGCTGCCAGGGACGAGAGAGGCCGGGGACCCAGAGGGTGGGTGGAGAGCGCCTCAGCGGCGGGACCCTGGATGACGCGAAGGGAGAGGTCCTGGGGTCGAGAGACAACGCCAGCGTCACCGCGTGCGTGCACGTCAAGTCCTAACGTGCACCTCAGACGCGTTTAAGGTTTATTTTAAAACACATAGGTAAAAAGGGAAGCATGAAACATTTCAAGATTAAAAAACAGAAGTCTTTGACCTTGCAAGTGAAGTTTACATTTTTGGAAAAAACATCCGATAGCATGAGCTTAAAAAACTTCCCAGTAGTTACAGTTTCCTGATAAGATTAGTGCTAACATGAACATCGAATCTTTTAAAAATATTGTCCAATAACATTAGTTCATGATTATAAAATCTATCAATCCGATAAACAGTGTTTTCTAAGTGACCAAAATTAGGCTGGTAAAAATGTCCGCTGAAAAGGCAAGATAGACTATCATTAACTAGAGCAATAAACCAAAAGTTTATCATATTGTTTTGCAATTCTACATTGCAACAAACTTTGAAAAACCACCTTTTGTTGAATTTTAGTGTGATACTAAGGAAGAATATCTACTGTTATTCAGAAAAGCAATGAAAAGTGGCCCCTTCATTTTGGCTACATTTTCTGCATGAAACCAAATTTCACGTTTAAGCTTCACCTCAAATCACATGCTGTGGTCACCTGGACACGGAGGCCACGTGGCCTCCCATCTGGGAACAGCAGGTTCCTTCCATGAAATAACGCCCTCCCCGGACTGGGTTTTCTCTTTGTGTAGAAATACGTGTTTGTTTTAATAAAATATGGTGTTCTAAATCAACGGATAACGAGTTATTCTTTTTAAAACATAGATTGATAAACGTATTTTTAAATTCTGTTTTAATTTATAATGTAGCGCATTTTGACAAATGGAACCCACACATAAACAGAAGTCTCCTGTCTCCTCAGCAACTTTAAGGAGCACTGAGAATGAGATATTCGGACAGAGGGATAACCCCGCACTTCTCGAGCCAACTGAAAACGTCAGACAGCAGTCTGTCCCCCAGACACGCTCTCGCCAGTTCTCCTCCGTTTCTTCCAGATTCCCCCCGGGTCCCCATCTTCTCCTGCAGAAAGGCCCCTCAGATCCATCTTCTCCCAGACGGTGAAAGGCTGTCCTCCTAGGTGGTTCCATATAATAACATTTATTAAATGATATCATTTAATGTATAATTAAATAACGGCACTTATCATCCTGTATTTTAATTGTTGCTGCTCCTGACTCTCCGCCCCGTGGGACTGACGGAAGCCAGCAGTCACTGGCGTGTCTTCCTTGGGGACAGGAACTAGACGTTTTCTCTCCCTGTGCCATCAGTCTCTCAGTGCTTGACTGTGACCAAGGCTAAAAGACTTCATAAAAGAATGGATCTAAAGCCCTGGCTGGCGTAGCTCAGTGGATTGAGTGCTGGCCTGCAAACCAAAGGGTTGCTGGTTGGGTTCCCAGTCAGGGCACATGCCTGGGTTGCAGGCCACAGCCCCCAGCAACTGCACACTGATGTTTCTCTCTCTCTCTCTCTCTCTTTCTCCCTCCCTTCCCTCTGTAAAAGATAAATAAATAAAATCTTTTTTTTAAAAAAAGAATGGGTCTGACTTTTGTGCCATTTCCCAGTACTTTGGGAGCATTGCTGGGTGCATTACACTCAAAGTCCCTCCCTCCCTCTCATCAAAGGTCTCTTTCCGGGGCACTGTGGTTGTCACGACGTATCCCCAAGGCCACCGGTGGTAGTGAAGATGAGTCAGAGAGGCACATTGTTTGGAGCCGTGTGCCCACTGACACGTTGACAGTTTTCTGCACTATTGTGTAATAAGCAAGATCTTATTTTACCCATACTGCTGCGGTGCTGCTGGTCAGCCGTGTGATTTAAGGCATGCTCTCTCAGTCAGAAGCCCGTAGAATTTGGTCTTTCTGGCTTCTTTGCCCACCCTCATCTGCAGCTCCATGTTTTGTGTCTTATTTTTTTTTTACCTTCCCCAGCTCATCGGCAGCTAAGGTACTGGAAAGGCAATTTAAATTTCCTAACAAACATATTCGTCTTATCAAATTTGTGGCAGTGACAGTGTGTCCACAGCATTGACAGCGACCCAGAAGCTGCTGTCTCAGAGACGTCACCCTCCGCCGAGTGCTGTAAACGGTGTCACTGCGGGCAGCACGCGCAGCCGCCATTTCCACGGCGCAGACACAGACTCGGGGCCACGGGGGCAGCCTCCGGGCTGACGCCTGTCACCGTTAGGGTCTGCCTCTCGGCTGGCTGAGTTTCCTGCCCGGAGTGAGTCATCCGTCCCCTGCTGCTGCCTGGAACACGGAGATGCGCATGCTGTTCCGGCTCTGTCTGAAGACCTGACTCCCCGTGTCGCTGTGCCAGTTTCCAAGGCGCGCTCCCTGCGGTGACCCTACTTCATCTGACACGCTCAACAGTTGCTCAAATGCCACGCTGTCAATCATCCTGCAGACGCGCCTGCATCAGGATGCTGGGCTCCACTGCCTCAAGATGCCCTCGTTATTAATCTTCCGTTGCCATCCGCTGTTAGGCTGCATGTGTACGTGACCCGGATAGAGCTCCTTAGAAGCTGAAGGTCACGGCAAGACATAGTCACGTCTTGTACTCAAGAAAGGTTAAAAGACCACTTCTCTTTACATACTTTTGCCTGAGAGTCCCTCTAAGTCTAGTTTCTCAAGAACAATACGTCCTGAAGATTCCTTAATATGTTTTCCATTTCTTAGATCACTCTAAGTGATCAAAGGAAAAACAAGGTGTAATGTTGTAGTTTCTTTAAAACTAAAGCATCAGAGGGCTTGAATACTGAGAGTGACATGTTATTAATTCCAGTCTCCCACTGACACTCTGAAAAAAACAAATGTATTTATGTAAGTATATAAATACAATTTTACATTTTTCAAAATATGTAACTATGATATATTTTTCAAATTTTCATGATTTTTATGGGGATATTTATGTTTCTTCCAGTAATACTTTTATATTTCCTGTGGGACATTTGGACACTATACAAAGATTTGCCTGGGTTACTTTCCCTCACTCGGTTCAGCCTGTACTGCATGAATGACTATGTACATACATGATACACACAGTTGAGAACATGAAGCGTGACTCCCTTCTGTTCTATTGGATAGGCAGCTTACTTGTTTAACCAACTTACATGTTTTCATATAAAAGTTGAGCTACTAACACCATAATTCTTCTTCTGAAACTTTGCATTGCCTTTAAAAATATTAACCTTTAGAATGCATATAGTATTTTACATACTTCTCTAATATCATCTCTAACGACAAACATAATAAAGAAATTAATTCTAGCTTCAACCTATGCCACATTTATCATTGGGCTCAAAAGTCACCCACACAATATGGTAGAACCACTGTGATTTCATGGTACGTTTTAACGTTTCTGACAAATTTTATTGGACTATTAATACACAGGCTCCATTGATTGCATTAAACACACCTGAGTGTTTTTGTAAAAACAAATAGTAGGTCATGAAATCGCACTTTTATAACTCTAGGACTGGCAATTCTGCAAATCAATAAACCAATGACTAATATTATAAAATAAGATACTCTGAGATAATAGTGCAATGTCCTTTGGATGTACACAAATCTAACAAATATCAGTTTTAAGTTCCTCACAAAATTCACAAACTACAGAAGATGTTTTCCTCCCCAATGAAATACATGTAAAACGCATACTTGAGGGGCCACATATAAACGCCAGCTATTGATGAAATCTCAAAACTGACTGCGTTAAACCACCTGAGATGCCTCCTCATCAGCTGTCCCTCTGCGAGCTGGTTGACGCCCACAGTACATTACCAACGAAAATGCAATTTAAATGTCTTTGTCACATGCACATTTAAGTGAAAACTTCAAATCTCATTTTTTTTTTTTTGGTGAGAAAACAGTTCACAGGCTTGGTCGTAATATTTCCCTCATGACCAGAGGACTCTGACTTTTTCTCCTCCGAGGGGCCTGCTGCGGCCGCGGGGGGACCTGCACCCACGCCGGAGCCTGCCCCGCCTCAGCCCTACCTGCTCAGCCTCTCTCTGGCTTTCTCTTGAGGCAGAAAAGTGAGCGGATTGTACCTTGTAAAGATTAGGAAACGAGTGACTGAATGATAATTAAAAAACATACAATAAGCCCTGGCTGGCGTAGCTCAGTGGATTGAGCGTGGGCTGTGAACCAAAGTGTCGCAGGTTCGATTCCCAGTCAGGCACATGTCTGGGTTGCAGGCCACGGCCCCCAGCAACCGCACATTGATGTTTCTCTCTCTCCTTCTCTTTCTCCCTCCCTTCCCTCTCTAAAAATAAATAAATAAAATATTTTTTAAAAACATACAATATATTACAAATGTGAATTCTGGGTCTGATAATAATAGTTTGTGATCGGTCTGATCCTAATTGTTCTCGAGTCTGTTTGCCGCTCAGCAGCAGGCAGATACTTAACTTGACGATCTGGGTCTTATTTAGCGTAATTTTGATTTCCGCCAGAGCTGACGTGAGCGAAGAAAGAAGCGAGGAAAAGGAACTATGCGTGTGGCCCAAGGCTCGGGAGCCGTCCCCACATCCCATTTCCTGGAGTCTGGGCCTCAGGGTCCCCCACTTCAGGGTCACGGGAAGGAGCTGCTGTGACCATGCATCGGGGCAAAGAGGACAGAGTGCTCCCCAGTCCACCCCCTCGGACACCCGCACTAGTCGGGGTCTGCAGGTTTGATGGCGCCTGGCTCCGGTGGCGTCTGTGTGAAGGAACAGTTCGGGGTTAAGGGATGTCTTTGGAACTCGCATCCAAGCAATACAGTATTGTTGGCTTTACCTGGACTGTTCTTGCGCCAGCCCACCAGTTGTTTACCTGTACTGGAAGATCCAGCAGGTCACGGGTTGTCCGATTCATCCATTCCCCGTCTCATTCATTCTGCCCTTAGTTCACTCAGGGAGTCCTTTATCCACTCACCCAGCAAGGGGCGGTTTTGTGGAGCACCACCAGAAGGGCCAATCCCTAAGTGGCTACAAATTAAAATAAGAAAAAACTACGGTCCTTTTCTTTCTTTCTTTCTTTCTTTTAAAATCAATATATGGCTGCCTCTCCGGCACCCCCTGCTGGGGGCCTGGCCCGCAACCCAGGCCTGTGCCCTGACTGGGAACCCAACCAGCAGCCCTTCGGTTCGCAGGCCGGCACTCAGTCCACTGAGCCGCCCCAGCCAGGTAATACAGCCCTTTTCTTCAAGGGCTGGAAAACAGTGGAGGAAGACAGACAAGCCGTGTTAATCTGACATCGGACGCAAGGACAGAGCTCAAGGTCACAGTGAGGGTGCACAGGTGGATGATCATGTGTGACTATTGCAGATTACCACCCCCATCCCGAGACACTCCCACACCACCCCCTCGCTTCCCTGTGCCCCCCTCAGGCCTCCTCCGGGGAAGCAGCTGGCGGGCACGCTGTGTTTTAACCGTCCCCAGAATTGTCTCCTCCACTGGACAATTAACTTCTGGAGGAGACAGATTGAGTTTGCTCGTCTTTGCGTGCTCTCTGCACGGAGCGCAGCTCCCAGAGCATGCTGGGGAATGGATGGATGCAGCCACGGCCTGCAGTTAACCCATCGGCCTCTCTAGAGCCAGAGTCTTCAAACCTTCTCTTCTGAGAACAGCTATTCCTTTCACAACGTGTGATACAAAACCCTTTGCTTTATAGCCGAAAGGAACGTGCCAGGACACCATTTCCTCTGGCCGGAGCACTGGAATTAGTCCCGGGAGAACCCGGCCTCTAGAACCGCCGGGCGCACAGGACAGGAGCGCAGGCAGCGCTGGGCGGGCGGCCCTCCCACCAGCAGGTCCCCGCCCCCAGGCGTCAGTGCGCCACTCCCGGCCTGTCCTGCAAACGTGCGAATCACCAGCCACGCGACCTGGTATTCGTTTATTGTTCTGCTGCCTGGTCACACAGACGCACTGACTTATAAAAACGCCGTGTTGCCTCGCACAGTTTGGGGGTCAGACGTCTGAGAAGGCCTCCCTGGGCTGAGATGAAGGTCTGAGCAGGGCTGCGTGCGCTCCGGAGACCCTAGGAGAGAATCTGTTTTCTTGTCTTCCCAGCTTCTGGAGGCCGTCGGCGTCCTGCGGCTGGTGGCCCGCATCCACCTTCAAACCCAACCCCCGCCCCCGCCCGCCCGGGGCTGACGGGGGGGGCCAGCCCTGTGCTGCATCAGTCCGCTGCGCCTCCGCCTCCCTTCTCACTTCCAGGGACCTAGGGGACTCCGTGGGGTCCACCCACCGGGTCCAGCAGGGCCTCCCCACCTCAAAATTAGCTGGTGAGCAAATTTAATTCCACCTGCAAACTCAGCTCCTGGCCGTCACAGAACATGGCATGGTCACAGGTTCTCGGGACTGGGATGTGGACATTGTGGGGGGGTTATTTTGCTATCCCCCCCCCCATTCTGTGCCTGCTTATCTGGGTGCCCTGACGTATACATTCTTCCCTGCCGCACCGCCTTGCTGTGGGAAGGCAGAGAACCATCAGCTCTTAGCTCGTGTCTAAGAGAGGGGGGTTCTACTCGGCGAGGTGAAAACAGTGTTTTCGTGGCAGAAGTTTTTGCTGCAAAAGGCGGGGTGCGGTTGCCAGAGCTCGCATGCACTTCCCAGCGGGACGTGCGCCCCAGCACGCTCCGCGGAGTGGTGCTGTCCTCCTGCTGCTGCCTGGGCCTCGCAGCTGCACTGCTTGCACCGGGGTGTTTCGGTCTTTCTCGGGCCCTGGAGAGGCGTCCGTCTCCACGGTGTCCATATGGGGCGCCAGGACCGCCAGCTGCTCTCTGTCCTCAGCGCCGCTCCGTGACGCGGGTCCCCGGCGCTGCTCACAGAACAACTGTGTCAGCGCTTTGTAACAGATGGCTGCCTTCGGCAGAGAGCACAGCCTCTTCATACACCCCCCCGGGCTCCGGGAGATGCTGGGCGCACATCCCAGCGACAGGAGGCTGCGCGGGGAAGTACAGGCGAGCGAACCCTGCACCGCCCGTGGGATTCTCGGTCAGAAGCCAGGGAAGACGGCTGCCACGCTTCCGTCTGCTGGACTCAGCCCAGGAAAGGGCTTACACGGGTCGTGAGGGGCGAAGCTCTTCCCCCTGTTAAGGAAGGACATGATTCAATTCACAGCTGTTCTACTTGGTGCAAACCACTAAAGCTTCGTAAGGTCAATTCATCTAAAAAGTGGCGAGGACGACCTTTTCCAGCTTTTGACAAGAAGGGGTACAAAGAAAGTCCTTTGACAGCGGTAGACCAGGACACAAACTAACAGAAGCTAGTGTGACAGGGTTGTGCCTATGAAATACAGTGTTGCCAGGCTTAATTCAATTCATCTGAGGGTTGATATAAACTGCCAGTGGTTCTCAACAGGGTCCACATGAAATACTTGGAAATGCATCAGTGGTTTTGCATGGTCACATGGAGAAGCAATGCGCTGAGTTTTAGTGGATGAAGTCCATGGGGGCTACAGGGACTGACCCCTAGGACACCCTGCTTTACAAAGCTGTCCTAAGTCTGCCCCACCCGATGGCCAAGTGTCCCCTAATATTCCTGCAGGCGGTTGGCGGGCTGGGTCTAGAACTTAATGCTCTTCGGAAACATAAGCCATTTTTCCTGGGCTTTAATATCCGTGGAATTAGCAAGAGACACAATTATTATGTGACTTGAGTGAGTAAAGACTACACTTTGTTTTGTTCAGACATTTACCAAAAGGCGTGCAGAATTTCAGAAAATCGAAACACCAATCTCCTCCCTACTCTTGGTATATATCCCTGATCCAGCATACAAATACAGCTCTGTGTTCGTAAATGTGCTATGCACCATAGTGTTTATAAGTAAAAAAGAAATCCTTAATTGTGCCTTATTGCAAATTTTCAAAACTGCAGCTCTGGTTGGGTGGCTCAGTGGGTTGGAGCGTTGTCCCGGACACCGAAAGGCTGTGGCCGCAGTTCCGGGCGAGGGCCTGCGTCTGGGTTGGGGGTTCAATCCCTGGTCAGGGCAGGTACGGGAGGCGACCAACTGATGTTTCTCACACCAGTGTTTCTCTCTCTCTCTCACACACACACACACACACACACTCTTCACTAAACATATCCTCAGGTGAGAAAAAAATGTCCAAACTACAGAAAAAGTGTGTGAATTCTAACTAACTGAGGTGTCTTCTTTTCCACATACATTTAAGTGGGTGCAGGCATCCAATGGTATTGTCACCTGGTGGACTCGTCCCCACGTCACACATTGGAGCGCCATCGCTTTATTATACATTTCTTTCCTTTCCCTTTTTTATTCATTAAAGATGGAATGTTTGATTTTTGGTTTACTTAGGTGTAACTGTAGATTATACTATCCATGCACTTTTTTCAGATTGTAGGTTGATTGCATTATTGTTTAACATAACATTTTAGGAAAAGAATAGGTTACAACACAGAAAGCAACGAATTTGGTTTGGGCAGACCTAAGAGTAACTTTGATTTCTACTCTTTGGTAACCATCTGACATCAGTGGTACTGACCTCCTGACTTTCTGCTCCTAAGAATTACTGTGGCAACCATGCCAGTGAAATAAAAATGAAAATATATAAAAAATTCTGGTTTTAAATGTACTTGAATTTATTAATATATTTGTTTGTGGACTGCATTTATTGTCATATATAAGAAAGTCATTCTCACTGCAAAGAGTGAAAATATTCCAATGTATCTTTTTTTAAGTTTTAGCCTTCACATTTAAATTCATGATTCATATGAAATGCCATTATTTAACCATACATTAGTCACATTTCCTTTTTTGGAAACGTGTCTTGGAAGAGTTGCAGACTTACAGAACAGTTACAGAACTAATGCAGAAAATCCCCAGCCCCCTCCCAGCTTCCTCCAGTGAGTGTCAAGGTCAATCCGCAGTGCAACAAGCAGGACGCTAATGCCGTACAACCCTCATGACTAAAGCAAATGCTGGGTTCAAACTTCACTGGTCAGGTGAAATAAAAGTTAGTTTATCAATGAAGATAATTATCTGTTTTTTTCACTCGAACATCCAGCTGTATACCCTGTGCTGTCTGTTGCTTATTTTCCCCACTGATATGAAAAGTAAACTTTGATGTACTTCACATGTTTATGTATGCATGAGTTTGTCTATTGATCCCTGAATCTGCACCACCATTAAACTGAATACAGCTTTATAGCAGGTATAATTCAGTTACCCTACATATATTATGTGCCGTGCAGTATATATTACATGTCATATAGATGTATCCCATTATGTAGATGGAGACATAGATACAGATACAATGGGGTGAGTCTTGTTCTTTTTCTTCAAGGGTGTTTTTTTATTGTTGGTCTTGTTTCTCCTTTGTAACTTGGGATGTGAGATGATGTACATAGAATTTAAAGAACATAATAAATACTCAGTAATTGTCTAAATGAGATATGAATGAACTAAGTACAAGGAGTTTCAATATTTCTTTTTCTCAATGACTACAATCATTATAAGATAATGGGTTTATATTAAAATATTTTAATTGTATTATAACTCCTTGTTTATATATTAAGTCTAACTTACCACCAAGCTCTACAGGCATAAAGTTCTATTATGTTTTCTTCTGGAGTTTATCAGAATCTCGTAGATTCTTCACTCATTAAATATCACTTGGTCTCAGGAAATCTTACTTTTTAGCTATTTAAATAATCTCTTAACTATCATTAATAGAGTACATTAAACAACATAAGAATAAAAATGAAAACAAATCTTACTTTTCGAACTTATCCAAAATGACCCACTTAATTCCACTGCACATTTTCTAACTCAAAGTTTAAATTCAGGCTATAATTTTATTAATGACATATCATTTAGTCAACACGAGGTGCTTAAACAGTTAAACCCACTTATCATTTTAACCAGTGCCTATTTTAAAAAATATTTAATAATGTTAATGCCATGTCATAATAAAGCGGAGAACTTTTTACTGATTTCTAAGAGTAACAACATTGAAAAACTTTGAACAATTCAAAAATTGAACAAAGTCCTGCAATATTTTTACCTTATTTTTAATTAGAACCTATTGTTCATAATATATTCCTTTGTGTTACAGAATGTTAAGTTTTTAATTGCAGCTTAATATAATGAAGTTCAAAAATTGTAAGCATAAAGCTAAGTGAGTTTTCACAGACTAAAACATGCAGATGACCGGACTACAGACAGAACGTAGCCAGCACCCAAAGTCGCCACCCAAAGTCAGCACCCAAAGTGGTCCCCACGCCGTGGGGACCACTGCTCCTACTTCTTTCCAAAATGAACACCATATGAAACTCACAAGACAGTCAATAAGTTTTACCATTTGAAAAAAACCTCTGTGAACGGATTGATACATTAAAGACATTTGTATCTGACTTCTTTCACTCAGCTGTATGTTGATGAGATCCATTGTCCATTGCTGTTGGATAATGTAATCCTGTTTGAAAAGGTGGTGTGTATTTATTTCTCCGTTTGACTACTGGATTTTTCCAACCATTGGTTAATATGAATAACCAATAATGAAATTCTTTTGGGTAAATAGTAGTCGGTTCCTGGGCGATAAGTTATACGTATACCCAACTTTTCTGAATGGAGTCACAGAGGTTTGAAAACTATCAAGCACGAGCCTCTGTGGGAAGCATGTTTGCGTGGTGACTTCACAGCAGTGCCGGTCCCGGCGTCCCGGTCTTGTTCCCACTGGCAGTTCTGCAGAGTGCACAGAGGAAGTTCATTGTTCTCTTTGTGTCTTCCTAATCAACAGTGAGGTGGAGCGACTCTTCATACACTTGTTAACCGTTTGGAAGATCTCCTTTGTGCCATGTTCCATTTAGGTATCCAAGTAATAATAAGAGCAGTTTACAGCAGACTGAAAACATGTAAGATATCAAAGCTGTTTCCAGGAGTCGTGTGTGACAATGGGTACTTTTAAAGCGTTTCTGATGAGAAAGGGTGCTACCCTTTTTTAAAAAGAAAATAAACTCACAACATCTATTCAAATTATAATTCAAAATATTTACCTACCTTTTGATTAAAAGAAATCTCACTCCTGTATTTAGCCCATGGAAATCAACTAGGTTTCTAGTTGATGTCTAGAACATAGGCAATCCCTTCCAGCTTCCTCCGAGGTGGGAAAAGAACAGACGGACAAATTACGGAGATGCTAGTGTGGGTCCATCTGCAGGGAGGAGTGGGAGGGAGAGGGAGTAAGAGAGGAACATTTGCATACAATAACACGCCAAGAGAAATTTCCATAAAAATAATGGAGAGCCATGATGCAAAATCACTCTGTAAAACAGCCCATATTTACAAACCATAAGTCCCACACCCCCTGCGTGGGTACCTGGCAGCAGCTGACTTTCGTCAGAGCTGGGCACTAGGACCCAGGTGAGCCCCGTTTCTGGGAGGGGAGGCCTCCTGAAGAGCGGAGAAGTGGAGGACGAGGAGTGTGGTCAGCACAGGCCTTGGGAGCCCCAGCCGCCTCCGCTCCAGGCGACGCTCGGTCCACAGGTGAGCCTGCCGGGCCGTGGGGGCCACACGGTGGTCTCCAGAATGGTCCCTCAGAAGCTGGGCTCCAGCACTCCACCCCGATTGGCCGTAGAGAAGAGTTTACAAAATGTGGATAGAAAATGTCCCTTGTAGGTATTACACTCGGTCTTACTGCGTGCGTTTTGCTTATCCATGTATATTTTGTCTGAATTATTCCGTAAACACCAGACATATGAGTGTTCAAGAGGACGGCGTGTGTCATACAGCAACTCCTAATGCCCCACAGTCACAGGCACAGGCAGAAAGGGGTCCTGCTTGGGGAGATGCAGCCCTCCACAGGAACGGCTCTTCTGACAGCACGCGTGTTGCCCTTGAACTCCTAGACACAGTTTAACGCTTCAGGTCCTCAAGTTCCCTGCGCCTTCAACTGTGTCTGTGGAATATGTGGTTAGGAGGCTCTCAGCGACACAGACCAGCTGTCAAGCGGCTCTGATGACTAGAAAGTGTGAACTTCCCTGGCTGGCGTAGCTCAGTGGATTGAGCACGGGCTGCGAACCAAAGTGTCGCAGGTTCGATTCCCAGTCAGGGCACATGCCTGGGTTGCAGGCCACGGCCCCCAGCAACCGCACATTGATGTTTCTCTCTCTCTCTCCCTCCCTTCCCTTTCTAAAAAAATAAGTAAATAAAATCTTTTAAAAAAAAAGAAAAGAAAGTGTTAACTTCTATGTATGTGATGTTTTCCATGGTGTCACTCAGTCTAGAGTCCAGACCTTCTGTTTTTTAAGCCAAATAAAATACAGTGCATAAACAGAGCGACCACTCAGTGAACTGGCGCCAGTAGCTGAAAAGGGGGTCCTTGAGCTTTCAGTTGGAATAGAAGTACATTTGCAAATCACCAGCAGATTAGAAGTGACCGGGCTGCGTACCATAAACATGAAGTAACAAGACATGCCTCAGCTTCGGATTATTGTATCTGTCAGAAATTATAAATGCAGGAGACACTGTGAGAGCTGGTATATTTATTGCAATGATGTTACTGTTGCCAAACAGTTTTTAAATTCTCTCCAGAAAGCACTTGAACAGACACAAATGAAATCACTTATATCCACGTGACTATGCCATATTTTGAGCACTAAATTGTACTTTATTCCATTATCAAGACCTAACTTTGAAAAACTTACAAATGTTTTCAAAATGCATAAGCACCTTTTGTTATAGGTTTAAGTGTGACTCCCAGAAATATATGCTCAAGTCCTAACTCCTAGCGCCTTGAAGGCAACCAGCGTTATTTGAGGACAGGGTCTTTGCAGATGCAACCAGTGTAGGATGAGGTCAGCAGGATGGGCACCAGCCCGGTACCACTGGTGTCCCTGTGAGAAAGAACGGGTAGCACATGAAAGGGCAAGACGTCTTAGTCCTGTGGCAGCGGAATCTGAGACTAGAAGGATGCCTCTACAAGCCACAGAACACGGGGACCGCAAGAAGCTGGAAGAGGCAAGAGATGGCCCTCCTTCCTGGGCACGCGGCTTGCCGACACATCGCTTTTGGACGTCTGGGCCCAGAGTGACGAAAGAATGACGGGCTGTTGTTGAAGCCCCCAGTTTGTGGTGCTTTGGCAAGGCTGCCCCGGGAACGGACGCACCACCCAAGGAGCCATCGTCAAACAGAGCGTAGGACTTTCTGCAAAAGTTGACAGAATAAATTGTCGCCTGGAAAAGTGAACCCGGACAACCAACCCACTGACCCGACTGAGTGTCCACCCCCCAGACTCCAGCCACTTCCCAAAAATACACTTAAATTGATAAAAACAGTAGGGATGACCAGGGAAAATCAGTCCGGCCCTGAAAACATGGAATGCACGTGCTGTAGTCTTTGAGCTATCTTTTTGCTAAACGACACTGAAGAGCGATACGGAAGGTCGGCCCAACTCGTCCCGAAAGAGTGAGGTGACCTTGAAAACACAGAGGTCGTGAAAGGCCCCCACGGATCCCCTGGCCTGGAGGGAAGGCCAGGCTACGGATGAGTGGAGGACACTTCCTTCGGAGTCTTCTCTGCTCTGCCCGATACACGGCACCGATAATCACATGCCCCAGCGGGTCTCAGGGGACCATCCAGAAATCCCTGTGGCGCAGGGGTCCCCCTGTGTATCCTCCTTGACCCTGACCGGGAGAATCCATTCCCTGACTTTGTTGGCAGGAGAAAAACTGTAATCACATCTTTCATGCAAGACACCTCAACACATCGACCCCGTGGCAGGCTCTGTATCCCGGTGAGAGCACTGGGCGTTGCTGTCCCGTAGCACTGGGCGATGCTGTCCCGTAGCCTCCAGGAAGCGAGGCTGCGGGTACTGTTGAAAACACAACACAGGGTCCCGGTTTTCACTGCGCCACAGGCTCAGGCCAGGGAGCCTGTCTCTGAAGCTCTTGACCTCGAGCTGGGACCCTGCGCCTGAAGAGGGTCACCCCGTTGACCCAGGGAGTAAGGACCCAACAGGACCCCCGAGAGCGGACCAGAAGACACCAGGTTCCTTGTCGGGAAAGTGTTCAGTGCAGTTGGAGCCTGCAAGGAAGTGTCGGGTTGCCGGAGGGAACACACCTAATGCTGTGAAGTGACTTTAGAGACAGAGTCAAGGGTTGGGTCAAGTATGTGGCCATATTTTGAATTTGAATTTTAAAGAGAGCACCTTATACATATCTCGGAATATTTCGAGGAAAGGGCTGCATAAGTGAACCCAGGTGCTCAGAAATGCCCTGGGCACTGTGGAGAGAACGGCCCGGACAGGGCAGGCATCCAGGCCAGGAGGCCAGGTCTTTCCGCGGTCTCGTAGACCTCACGATGGCTTTAGCTAAGGCACTGGCAATGCAGAAGGAAGGAAATGGATACTCTTGCAAATGCCCTTCAAGTTGCATAGGCAGGAGTATTGTGGACAGAAAGAGGGGGCTGCCTTCCCAGGCTCGGTGTGGGGAGTCCTTTGATGCAGCGGCGGGTCCCGGAGGTGGGAGGGGCCCAGCCCACCCGGTGCAGGAAGAGCTGACGCGGCCGGGACACAGGTCCCCGTCTCCGGGCCTTTCCCGGGGAAGAGAAGCCCTCTGCTCAGTTTCTTCGCCCAGGCGCACCCCCTTCCCTCTTCTCTCTCATTTCCCCTTCCAAGTTCATGTTCAGAAATACAATAGCATCAGATGAACCACGAGAGCGCACCGTATCCCTGAGTTTACGAAGTCACTGGCATCCGTCTCAGGCCTGTCTCTGCCCAGTGATTCGCAGGCATGGACACCGACGTAAGCCCTGCGAAATTACTTTGCAGCACACACACAGTCAAAGAGCACTAAATAAGGAAACATTTTAAATAAGAAAATCGATTTTAGGTGGCACATATTCTGACATTTCTCAAAAAATTAAATAAGGAAGACTATGACATGAGATATGAATGTTATGAATTTTTTTTAAATTTTAAATGAAAGGAGGGGTTCCCACACTTAAAAAATGAGTGAAATAGCAAATTGTCATAATAATTCCCAGTGACATTAAGAATAAGAGAAGTCCATTTAATTAATGCAGAAAAATAAATCACAGATGAAGTGATCATGTATGCCCTGAATTCGTAGGAAAAGAAGAAAATGTAAACAGTGACATAGAACGATAGGTATAGAGAACAAATCATAGACAAATTAAAATAAGTGTAAAGACTGTAACCAGAAGGAAAACTGTAACGATTTCCGGACAATGAGCGTCTTCCCAGAAAATGCAGGACAGTCAGCTGGGAAACACCACTGCAGGAAAGGACCTGATGTAGGATCAAAATATAAATATCGCCCTGGCTGGCGTAGCTCAGTGGATTGAGCGCGGGCTGCTAACCAAAGGGTCGCAGGTTCGATTCCCAGTCAGGGCACATGCCTGGGTTGCAGGCCACGGCCCCCAGCAACCGCACATTGATGTTTCTCTCTCTCTCTCTATCTCCCTCCCTTCCCTCTCTAAAAATAAATAAATAGAATCTTTAAAATGTATATATAAACATCTTCTGTACCAACAAACACCAGCTAGAAAACATAGTGGGGAAAGTGTTTCAGAAACACACGAAGCAGTTAGTGAATGACGGAAGGAAGAACTAGGGGGCCTTCGCGAAGAAAACCATGAACACTGCTAACGAGACAGCGCGGCCGGCTTGCCGGCGGCAGGGTGCCCGTGGCGTCGACTCAACTGGGCAAAGACACCACGTCTCCAAAATCAACCCACAAATCCAGCAATGCTACTGCCAACACTTTAATGGGATTCTTTAGAGAACCTGACAAAATGATCCTAAAATGTGTATAATGCAGTACATGCGCGAGAAAAGCCAAGGCCAGTGTGGAAAACAACAAAAGAACACCCTTCTCTCCAATACATGAAAACATATTTTACGTGTCAAGTGAGTAAAACGGTGTCGGATTTCTCTGCGATGAATGGAGTGGGGGTCAGCGACGGGGTAGAAATGAAGATGCACGTTCATTCACGAGGCTGGAAGCTGAGTCCTGAACGTGCCCCCGCCCCCGTGTGCACGCTGAACCCCGGACGCCCAGGGCGACGGCGTTAGGAGGTGGTCAGGACTGCAGATGGGGCCCCCGGGCAGGAGGGAGGCGCCCTTATACAGGACCTGCCGAGGGCTCGCTGTCCTGCCACCGTGTGAGGACACACGGGACGGGACGGCCTCACGCTGGAGGGCGGACTTCGCCGGCGCCTGACCGTGTGGCAGCCTGCCTGGGACTCCCGTCACTTTCCTCGAATGGAATGTGAGCACTGCCTGTCCGCTGCTCAGTAAGCCATCCGCTCTGTGGTGTTCTGTTGTAGTTGCCCAGAAGGACTATGGTATGGGGCAAAGAATTCAATAAAGTAGACGCTAAATCCAGACCAGGGGCAGGCTGGGAGATGCTCTCCATCAAGGGCGAGCACTGTTATGTGTGCCGAAAAGCAAAGCGAGATGAAGACCAGCAGAAAGCATTTTCTACATGTACAGCAAAGGAAGGAAAGCATTAAAAATCCATAAAATATCCTGGCTGGCTTAGCTGAGTGGGTTGAGCGCGGGCTGCAAACTAAATTGTCGCAGGTTCGATTCCCAGTCAGGGCACATGCCTGGGTTGTAGGCCACGGCCCCCAGCAACTGCACATTGATGTTTCTCTCTCTCTTTCTTTCTCCCCTCCTCTCCCTCTCTAAAAATAAATTTTAAAAATCTTTTTAAAAAAAGAAAAGAAAATGAAAGGACGTGGCCAATATATTTTTAAAAACCCATAAAATCTACTGACGACTTTTTAAAAAATCAACAAAATAAAAACAGGAAAGTAACAATAAAAAAAAAAGAAAATACTTGGTAATACATGAGAAGCTCCTAAACGTCACCAGTATTACAGGAGATGCAGACTCAGCCAGAGGAAATATTCCACTCATTAGACTGGGAGATTCAGGGCTCCGTGCCGTGGCTGGCGAGAGGGAGGAGATGCCCACCCTCGCACACGCACGGGCGCGGTCGGCGCGTGCGGTCCTGCCGGAGCACACGGAGAACCATGCTGCCGGTGCGCATCCTGCCCCCGAGCCTGCATTAGGTTGGAGAGCCGTGCTTAGACGTGCTACAGAAACATTTAAAAGACGAGGACCGAATAACATTCGAGGGTTAGCACAGATTACATTTGGTGCAATGTATTTGAATTATCTAAACACAAGTTGAAAGTATCCAATGCAAGTTGAAGTTAATTCTTTTTTGGCTTTAAACATAATGTGGTTGCCATAGAAACTGTGTTTTGGAGAAAGCCTTTCAAAGAACACCTGTGTCAGGAAGCGTACATCTGAAGCATGTGAGCTCTTATTACGAGGCAGAGGCTTTAATTCCTCAGTGTTAATGTCTCCATTTTTCCTACAGAATAAAGATTAATAATTTATCTCACAACTGTGTCACTTTAGGCCAAAATGTCTCCAATTTCTGCACAAATATGTATTTTTAATCATTTCCTAAGGGAGCAAAACAAAACTTCAGTAGAAATACTTTTTGAAAGGATTATTTTTTCCCC
The DNA here is from genome assembly GCF_019186645.2 of Phyllostomus hastatus. Lineage (NCBI taxonomy): Eukaryota > Metazoa > Chordata > Mammalia > Chiroptera > Phyllostomidae > Phyllostomus > Phyllostomus hastatus. Next base: position 98,109,345 of record NW_025333872.1, read on the forward strand.
CTGAATAGACAGGAAGGAAAAGGCAGGAGGCGGCAGATTTGGAGAAGAGGGGAGACCGGGATGGAGCCTCAATGAGTGAAAGCATTTTAAAGAAATTAGCCCTGGCTGGCATAGCTCAGTGGATTGAGCACGGGCTGCGAGCCAAAGTGTCACAGGTTCGATTCCCAGCCGGGGCACATGCCAGGGTTGCAGGCCACGGCCCCCAGCAACCATACATTCATGTTTCTCTCTCTCTTTCTCTTTCTCCCTCCCTTCCCTCTCTAAAAATAAATAAATAAATCTTTAAAAAAAAAGAAATGTACAGTCCAGCCGGCACTCAGATACAAAAAGCAGTGAAGGCCGGGCTGCCACTCCGACATTTCCTCGTGGGAGGCAGAGGGCTACAGTGACCTCCACTCGCCACTCCGCCAGTCTGTCTTTCCTGCACGAGGCTTCGTTAAGGTCGAAACAGAAGCGAAGGAAAATGCAAGGCCAGTGTCGGCGTGGCGCTGGCGAGCCTCGGGGACCTGTCAGAGTGGCATGACCCCTACCGTGCCCACCTGGAAACCCCAGTCTGACGGGAGGGACTCCGGGAGGAACCCGTACCTGCCGCAGGTGCACTGACCCCACAGGCGTTCGTGTGACGAAAGGGCGCCCGGGGGACCAGGCGCAGACAAACACAGTCGGCAAAGCCGGGGACGTCAGAATGGAGAGCGTAGAAATCGGTGTGGGGACCAGTGCAGTCTCTCCCACAGAGCCCTCTGGCACTGGCAACTGTGCGCGAGTGTTAGTGAAAGCGTGGGTGGGTCCTGAATTCAGCCTTCACGGCACAGCAGCAGTGTTAATGTGACATGACCCTAAGGTACAGTCTGTGTGTGCTTAAAGGAGAGTTTTTCACATATGGAAGCGGTCTGGTTGAAAGTCGAGATTTATTCTGAGGGCTGGAACGGTCTGAGGCTCACCAGAAACATATTCCTAATTCTGTTCCGTGATTTTCTCTGTTCTCTGCGGTGAGTGTGTGTGTGTGTGTGTGTGTGTGTGCACGCACACGTGCTTGCACAAGCTCATCCTCCAGAGGGGAAGGACAGACAGACGAGGAATGAGACCCAGGAAAGGGCCACTCGACAGCCCCCACGTGGCTCACCCGTGTTGCCTGTATGTCTCCGGAACAGGAATCTGGGGAGCCAGTCTCGGTGGTAGAACTTTCCTGAAGCTGCATACCGCCGGTGTTCCTCAGGCTGCATCTTTACGTAAAGTGCTTGGAGGAGTTCACTGACGTTTCAAGGCAGCCCAAGCCCTGCAAAGCGTTCCTTTGCATCCTCACGGCTGCTGCCCTCTGGAACCCTTAGCGCTGCAGCCTAGTGTGGTGGAAGTGACCGTGAGGGCATGGTGACCACGGCAGGACATTGCGGCCCTAAACTGCTCTCCGGGCCTCAATACTCCGATCTTTCCATTTCCGAATCTGACGCTTCGGTTTCGCCACCGGGATAGAAGACGTGAACAGGACGGTCACAGATGCACGCTGCGCCGTGCAGTCGTGTGCAGCAACACAGCCGGACGGGCAGCAGCGCCCAGGCCGCCGGGCGGGCAAGCGGCCAGCAGGCGGCCATCCTACGTTGCGGGGTTTCGTGAGTCTTGACTTTCTCGGGAGAGGTGCCTGGCCCGGGGCGTGCACTGTGTCGAGCGCTGCTCAAACCCGGACAGCACAGGTACCGGGGCTGCCACTTGCTGTTTTCACAATCTCAGAAACGTTGTTTGACCTGTTTAACCTCCCTCTTTCCCTCTACATGTTAGACACTAGTCAGATGTCTCCGAGAGCATCATTGCGCACACTCATTGACAGTACTATGATGATGTATGTAAAACAGTACCTGATTTTTAAAAAGCACTTAATGAACACCAGCTATTATTATTCCTATAACAGAATAATGGCTTAAAATCTCCCAGAGATGTGTAGCAAATGGTCACGCCGGTGGCTCGGGCACCCCCTCGGGAGCCCGTAAACCGACCCAGGGGGACGCCTGTGTGTGTTCCTGTGAGACGTTGTTGAAGCACTTTTTGAGTCCTCCATTTTGAAAAACTTTCAAAAGCTACAAAATTTGATTTGAACATTTGAATTATGGCAGTTCAGACAGGCATGGTCTCCGGTTTCACTCGCATTCCTCCGAAACTGGTGCACAGAGCGCAGGAGGACCTGGGCACGGCGGCAGGTAAACGCTGGTGGGTAAGGGGCGCCCAGCCGGCCCTCCTGATGGCTGTGATTTAAGCTCCAAACTGATCGATGCAATAGTAAACTAAGTTGTCCCTTTTCTGACAAAAATTACAAGGATGATTACAAGCCTATGACCCACACAGAGTCCATGAAGCACTTCTAAAGAAGAACTTTAAAAGCATGAAACACCGATCCAAAAGAACCTTTGCACCCCGATGTTCATAGCAGCACAATTTACAATAGCCAAGTGTTGGAAGCAACCTAGGTGCCCATCAGTAAATGAATGGATCAAAAAACTATGGTACATTCACACAATGGAATTCTATGCAGCAGAAAGGAGGAAGGAGCTCCTACCCTTTGCCACAGCACGGATGGAGCTGGAGAGCATTATGCTAAGTGAAGTAAGCCAGATGATGAGGGACAAATACCATATGATCTCACCTTTAGTTGGAACATGATCAGCAAAAGAAAAGAGCAAACAAAATGTAGCCAGAGACATGGAAATTAAGAACAGTCTAACCATAGCCAGAGGGGAGGGGGAGGGGGCAGTGGGGGGAAGGGTTTCCAGGAACTACTACAAAGGACACGTGGACAGAACCAAGGAGGGGGGGTGGAAGCAAGGGAGGGGGGTGGGTTCGGCTGGGGTGGGGGCAGTGGTGGGGGGGAAATGCAGACAACTGTCATTGAACACCAATAAAATAATTTTTAGAAAATAATAAAAATAAAAGCATGTTAATACTGGAAATGCAGTCAATTCGAAGAGCGGAGTGTGTAGCCTGTTATAAAAATGAAAAACCGTGGGCTGACAGAAACAGAGTTTATTGCTAAGTGACGCTGGTGACCTGAACGTCCAGGTCGTTACGGTTTTGGGTCCTGTTGGCACAGAGGGGGATCCGCAGCCTCACAGAAGCCTGCGTGTGTGTTTGCTTTGGCTTTTTCAAAGGGAGCAGTTTCGAATCTCACTGTAAGGGCCTTCTTATCATCTGTCAATACCTGTAGCTCCCTTTCCTAACGACTCTTCCCCCAGCGAATCGATGAGCCTGCTTCATTACCTTTTATCCTTCAGGGCAAGGCCTGTGTCTTGCTGGCCATTAGACACAAGAAGTTAGCAAGGTGTTTGGGGAAAAAAAGACACAGAACATTTGTCAATAAACAGCTTAGAGAAGTGTAAGATCGGAAACAAAATGCCAGTTAGGTATGCTTGCCCTAGTTCAAGGTCAAGGCAATGGTGTTTCATGTCAGAAACAGCAGCAGGTAATAAACAAAGGGAACTGGTGTGAAGGTGGTCAAGGAGGTTAGAACGGATGGGATTGGGGTTCAGCCAGACTGGTGCAGGAAAGGGAAGATAGAATCCTCAGGTCATCCCCAGTGCTCTGGCTTGGGCACCTGGGGATCGCCCTACCATCTTATAAGAAAAGCGTTTACAGAGAAAAGGACTAAGGTTTATTCACCTTCTGCCCCTGCATCCAGTAGTGAGCAGAACGCTTTCCACAGAGCAAGCAAAGAATCGACTGCTGCTGGGACACTTAACCAGACCCTGAAAGTGAGTCTCGGATGGAATTTCAGACAGGGCAGAGGAAAAAGAACCAAAGAGGACGGTTCCAAGGGAGGGCACTGGAAGCCACACAGCCAAACAGGGACGCTGAGATATCCTCTCCTAATAACTTCTCGTCACAGAGATTTGCAAAGGCCAGATAAGATGTGAAAGGAAATTCACCTATGTAAACGTTCTGTTGTAATAAAGCAGAGAGATTTTTTAATTTAGGTTTTGAGGTATAGTTTACACGAAAGAGTAAATTTTATCCTTTCCAGGTGTGCAGCCTATGAAAATTGACGAACAGATGCAATGATGTAACCACCACAACAATCAAAACAAGAACAGTTCCACCTCCACAAAATAGGTCCTGGCGCCCCTGTGCTATCGACCCCTGCTCCCAGCACAGCGCACGGCACCGCTGACATTTGTGTTCTGGAGGTCAGACGCTCCCAGGAGGTCATTTACAGCTGGAGTCACACAGGAGGTGGCCTTCGAGTCTGGCTGGTCTCCTTAGCTTCATGCACTTGGATCATCAACGGTATCTCATGTACTGGTAGCCGGGTCGTGCCCTGACTTTTAAAAATTAAACATTTGAAAAGACTGTAGATTCCCAAACAGTTAGGACTAATAATATCACTGTTTTACTGCATTTGAATTAAGTGTGCAAATCTTACTTCCATTTAACTCCTTTTACCCTTCCCACTTTTTAATATAATTTTCTTAGTTATTATATGGCCTTGTAGTTTTTGTTTTAAGCATCACAAATGATTTAGAAACACTACAAGGACAAGAGCAGTATATGTGCATGCCAGTATTTCTACTCTCTCCTTCTCCATGTCTCCAAATTGTCCAAGATTTCTTTATTGTTTCCTTTCTGTTTGAAGATTTTCTGGTAGGTCTACGATTGACAAATTATTTTAGTTTTATTTCATCTGTGAATGTCTTTATTTCTTCTTCTTTCCTGAAAGATAGCCTCATTTGATGTAGAATTTGTGTCTCAAATTTCTTTCTTTACTTGGCAAATATCTTGCCTCTCCCTTTTGGCCTCCACAGTTTCAAATGAGGAATCCACTGTCATTTAAACTGGTGTTGCCCTAAGAGGTAATGTGTCTTTTCTTTCTGACTGCTCTCAAGACCTTTTCTTTGCCTTCTGTTTCAGTAATCACAATGTAATCTTGCCATGGATTTCTCTGCATTTACCCTATTTGGGCTTCATTAAGTTTTTACTTACGTGGGTTTATGATCCATCAAATTTGGAATATGTTCAGCCATTGTATTTCCAAGTATTCTCTTAGCCCCACTGCCTCTCCTCCTTCTGGGATTCTGACGATATGGAGACCTGTTGCTATTGTCCTTCACTCCCTAGGCTCTGCTAACTTATTATTTTTCTTTCTATTTCCCACTGCTCTTTAGAGTTCTTCCCAGGCTGGGTGCGTGTTGCGGTATGAGCCCTCTTATCTATTCCCCATGCTGAAGTTTTCATGGATGGAGGGAGAGAATCTAGCCCAGGGGAGACAGAGAATGCTTCTCTCGTCCACGTATCAGCGAATGTTCTGGGTGAAATCCCTTGCTGGTGCTGCTGTGCTCTTCTGGTCTGTCATCCGGACCCCCGTTTGATCTGGAGGATAAATATTCATCGGGGGCTGCACTTTCTTGCTAACTGGAGGGTCAGAGTTGTGACTTCTGGGCGATTTTCTCCTGTTGGGTAGGGTGCAGATTCTAAGAAACCTGGCCGCTATGCATTTCCCCTGTGTTGGCTTCTCTAACCAATTCATTTACATCTTGTCCCCTTTCAGAGCTCTCGTTTGGTTGCATCTTGTGTTATGTATCTTGTATGGGGTTGGCTGAAAAGCTCACTTGGTTTTTTCTGTGTGATGACTCTAGTAGCACTTAGTTGTCTTTAACCTCATTCAAAACAATTTTGTTAGATTGTATTGTGACAGCTGTCATATCAGCTTGCATTTTAAAAATTACCAAATGTGTGACCAACCCAATAGCTGTACTTGCCGGATAGGGAAGGGAAGAATAAATCTATATCATCTTCTCTGATCATAAGCTTCATTCTTTTTATTGATGAATAGTATTCCTATGTAGAAATGTACCACACAGTTGAAGATTTGTGTTGTTTTCAGTTTTGAGTGATGATGACAAAACTTCCTCAAGTACTCATATACAATTTTTGTGAATATACTTATTCATTTATTTAGTGTAAAAACCTAGGCAGGAGTGGGGCTATTGGGACAAAAGTGCCAAGTTAGCTCAGTTAGAAACTTCTAAAGAGGATTCTGGGAAGATAGCATGTAAGAAGCACAAGAAGTTGGTCTGCCAATCTGGACAACAACTGTACTGGCAGAATCTGTCTGATGTAACTGTTTTTGAAATTGCATCTGTCTGAAGGATTCCAGCTTCCACGGGAAGGCTTGGATGAAAAATTGTTATCCATTACAGTCTTTTTCAGCACTTAGTGCAGTTTCAGCTAAGCCTCCAATACCCCCAGCTCCATGGCAGGCAGTGATAACCACAATCCTGGAGCAATTAAACAGTTTGCAGAAGGCAGGTGGGCAATAAGAATTCTTCCCTCCAAATACTGGGTATGGGTGCCCTGTTCTCTGTTTGCTGCTGCTGTTCGCAGTGGTGCAGATGCAAAGGCAGGGAGCCAATGCTGCACGATCCTCCATCCTACTGTGGGAAGCCCAGTCTGACCTGATGAAATCAATTTCCAGGGGACTGGAAATTGCCACACTTTTTTCTTCTCATTTGTCTCTTTTTCCCTTTTTTGACTGTGGCATTCAAAAGCAACAGGGGAAATTAGAAAGTCACCATGAATACCCAAGGAAGGATATAGGCTCAGAAAAGACCTGAAGAGACCTTCAGTTTATATCTCAAGATAATTCATTGATTGAGGGTGAAACAATCAAGAAACAAAAATAAAAACATCAATGAGCAAACCATTCTAAGGAGTAGAATCTGATTTCCAGAGTTACCACATTACAAAACTCAAATGTCCAATTTTCAACAACAACACAAACATTACAAGGAAAACAAAGTGCAGAAAATCACGGCTCAAAGGGAAAAAAAAGAAGAAATCAACAGAAATTGTTCCTAAGACTAGGCAGACTTACTAGACAAAGACTTCAAAACAATTATCTTAAAGATGTTCAACAAATTAAAGAAAGGTATAAAAAATTCAAGAAAACAATGTAAAAAAAGTAAGATATCAAATAAAGAGACAGAAAACATAAAAGAAAGTCCAGACCTAAAAAGTATAGTAACGAAAATGAAATATTTACTGGGATTATTCTAAAACAATATGATTTGGCAGAAGAAAGAACTAACAACCTTGAGGTAAAGACAGGACATAAGAAATTAGAGAATCTGAGGAACATTAGGGAAAAAGATTGAAGAACAGTGAAAAGAACCTAAGAAATCTGTGGAATATCAACAAGTGAACCAACATATGTATTTGGGAATCCCTTGATGTGAAAACAGAAAGAAGGAGAGATTATTTGAAAAAATAATGACCCAAATTTTCTCAAATTTGATGCAAGACAGGAATATAAACATCTAAGAAGCTCAACAATCTCTAAGTAGAGTAAATTTAAAGAGACACACACCATGGCACATTTTAATCAGACTGTCAAAAGATAGAATCTTGAAAGCAACAAGAGAGAAGCTACTCATCACATATAAGGGATTTTAGTAAGAGAATTTATAGATACCCCATCAGAAACCACACGTGCCAGAAAGCAATGGGTCTATTTTTTCAAAGTGTTCAAAGAAGACAAAAAGTCAAGCAAGAACACCATGTCTGAAAAAAACAGCCCTTAAAAGAAAGAATAAATGAAGATATCTCCAAATGAACACATCTAAGGGAGTTTATGACCACTAGACCTGACCTGGAAGAAATGCTAAAAAAAAAGTTCTGCAGTCTGAAATGACAGAACACTGAGCAGTAAATAGAATCCTTTTGAAGAAACAAAGATCTCGTTTAAAGTGAATGCATGGTCAATTATAAAAGTCAGTATTATTGTAACTTTGGTTTGAAACTCCACATTTTGTGTCACATATGATTTTAAAAAACTAATGCATAAAAATTATTAGTCGTTGTGTTTCTGGACACAAGATGTAAAATGATGTAATTCTGTAATGGTAATAAATGGAAGGGATCAGGTAGAGCTCCATATAAAGGAGCAGATTTGGGGCATATTATTGAAGTTAAGGTGGATAAATCCCCCATCTGCTTATGCATGCTGGTCACCTTTTTCTCCTAAACCCATCAAACATCAACTATAGTTATTTTAAAGTTAGTGTGTGGAGGTGGTAGTGGTGGTTATGAGAAAGTAGTCTGCTTTCTCCCCCTGGCTGGCATAGCTCAGTGGATTGAGCGCGGGCTGCAAACCAAAGCATCACAGGTTCGACTCCCAGTCAGGGCACATGCCTGGGTTGCAGGCCACGGCCCCCAGCAACCACACATTGATGTTTCTCTCTCTCTCTCTTTCTCCCTCCCTTCCCTCTCTAAAGATAAATGAATGAAATCTTTAAAAAAAGAAGAAGAAAGTAGTCTACTTTCATTCTCTTACTCAGCGTTGGGCTTAGCTGGGCCCTTTGTCCCTGGGCTTTCCATGCGGGTCTTCTCAGCACTCCTGCTTTTACTGTGCATGTGTCCCTGCATGTCACATGTTTATGAGCTGCCCTTGGTGACATTGTCATCTCAGCCAGTGAAGGAGCAATGAAGAACAAGGACGAACTGACTGGTGCAGGTAATGCGAGCAGCACAACAAAAAATCTGTTGGAAATGTGTTATTTTATGCAAAACTGCACAGCAGGTCCTCTACAGACAGACTCTCTGGTGCAGGACCCTGTCATTTATGTTCGGAGACCTCCTGACGCCTCATGATGGGTACTGTGAGACAGCCAGGCAAGACGTGTTTGTGTCTGAATCACACGACACGGCGTCCTTGCCAGACCAGGAGGGCAAGGGTTTGCTGTAGAGAGAGCACAGGTGTTTTCAGAGATGGGGGGGCTGCACAGGTGTTGCCTGCCACCTGACCTCTGTGGGGCTCCTTTAACAACAGCAACAATGGAACAACATCTCCCTGCACTAATTTGAAGGGAGACATTTTCTCAAAATCTGAGAAATTAAGAAGCAAGTCCCCAATATGTTGCTCCCGTCTTCCTATTATTCCTCAACTGGGATTTATTGCTGTCATTTCTAGTGATTGTAGATTCTCAAATTGGGTTGATCAAAGCCAACACAGCATGAGGGATATAATCGCATTGATTGCTTTTCCTGGTAAGTCCTGTTTCCTTTCACAGCCCTCTAATAACCTGTGGCCCCTGTGAAAATATCGGCAAATGATGGAGGGTAATGAAGCCCACGATAACATGATTGTCCCTTCTCATGCTTAATGAGGCTTACGCTGTATTCCTTCCAGGTTCCGCAGGGGCTAGCGCTCGCTGATTCATTAACTCAGGACACTGATACATAACTCTGCTCTTTTCCCCTGGCAACTGCCAGCCGCAGATTTGCTTTAATGGACATCAGAGCCTCTAAACAATGAACAGGAGGCGCAAGGAAACCATTCTATGGTTCCCTGAGCGTCCTTTCTAAGCCAGTTCGGTCTTTACGGGGGGCGGGGGGCATCAGTAACGTCTAGCATCCTCTTGCCACCCTGCTGCCATCTTCTCTCCGCTGAGGGCTGCTCTGCAAGGTAAGCGCGTTCTTAATTTAGCGTCCAAAATCGTGTTCATCCACCTCATTGAAGAGTAACTCAGAGCAAGTGGTTTGTGTGGCTAGTTTCTATTTTCTCCTGAGACCGAGACAATCAGGGCGATTATTTAATTCAAATTCCCTGCCTGCCGTGTAGCTTGTTAAAAATGTCCACCATTGCGTCGTCACACAGAGAGCCTGGAATCTGAAAGTGGGTGAGTTCTCGTTCGCAACCCGGCCTGGAATGTTTCTTGCCAATAGGAACTGATTCTTTATATCGCACACAAATGTGAAAAGAGAAGAGCCTGAATAATGTAATTCAGCACCAAGCCCATCCCCGAACCCCACCAATGAGACCTAGTCCTTGCACATTCTTCCTAATCTTTCCCTTTACACACTTTGAATTGAATTAAAAGTCACCCTTCCTGTCCCCATGCCTCCTTCCAAAGCTATCAGCATCGGTTAGATGATAAATAAATACAGTAAAATAAAATAAAAACCATTTCTGCTTTCTTCTATGTCTTCTGGAGGCATTCCTTTCCGTGCTAAATCTTTCCAACCTGCTCGTATCGTTCAGAAAAGAATGCCTCTTGTGCATCACACCTGTTGGGACTGCCTGTTTTAGTACCAGGCGGGGGTGCTGCTGGAATGGGAGCCAGGACGTGAACCAGGATGAACTGCGTGCTTTTCCGGAAGCTTTAGAATCAAACAGGCAAACCGAGGAGCACAGAAGTGCATCTTCCTGACGTCCTCACACTCCTTCCTCCGGTCATTCTTGCATCTGCGGGCCGGGCCGGGAGGGACGAGCCGGCGCCCAGTCCCACCTCCACCTCCACTGGCTCAGGGTCTCAGCATGAACCAGGCCCTACAGTCGCAGGAGCAGATCATCCCTGGGACATTTCTGCTCAAAGTCTCCATTCCTCTCTTCGTATACTGTGTTTTAAAACATTGCGCATCCAAAAATAAGAGTGTGTGAATAAAAGGTGTGTGTGTATATCTGTGTGTGTTCTTTCCTCTTGCACATTTGCCACTAAATCAGTGAGCAGTGTATTTATTTCAGTGAATGACTGTATAGAATACCCTTTAGTCTCAGAGGTAAATTTCAGCGCACCACGTAAGCGGTACAAACATGAAATGTATTGCCCACGCGTGTCAGGTGATCATGGCCAAACGACACTGAAAAACTGTACATGATACAGGAGGGCCAACACACACTAACACGACTATCTTTCGTACACAGTGGGACTTGTCCAAGCATTTTCACGCTTGAATTCAGCTGTCCTTCTAAGAGAGTTTCTGGTGTTCTGCAAAATCACTTCATTTGCCTGCCTAACATGGGCGTACACACCCTGCCTAGGGGACGACCTCTTCTGTCCTCGTGTGTGTGTGTGTGTGTGTGTGTCCTCACACACTTCACTTCCCCTCCGTTTTAGCCTGTAGGTCCCTGTCCCCTCGGCTCTTGCCCTCTCTCCCCTGCCCTCCCCTTCCGGGTTGGCCTGATATCACCATCCACCCCCACAAGCTCCTTTTCTGATATTTCCGACCATTGGACTCACTTTCCATCTCAGTATCCACCTGGCAAACTCACTCCTGGAGCAACTGTAGGATGACCAACCAGTTCGTTTTTTCTGGAACCGACGGTCTTCCCTAAACATGAGACTATATCAGTGCTCAACTGGGAAAATACCAAGCGAGGAAGATGCCTGGTCCCCCTAAAAATAACTGTGTACCCCCCCATTCTCTGTTTCTCATGGATTTTCCTGGGTGGCCCAGCTCCCCGGCCAGGAATTCCCTCTGCTCCTCATTCTCCACAACAAACTGGGTGGGGATGAGGGGGTCCCTTCTTGGGGCCTCTACAGCCTCCAGGGGTCTTCCCTTGATGTCATTTGGGGGTCCAGGCATTGCCTTACATTCTGTAACTGAATGTGTAAGTTAGTGCGTTTCTACTTACGTGAGCCGAGGCTGTCCATGGCACCCACTTTCTGCAGCTGTCAGGAAGGTTTGACCGGAAGCCGGGTGCAGGGCCCTGTGCATAGTGCCTGGGGCCGGGCATGCGCACCCACAGTCCAGCACGGGTCTCCCGCCCGCCGACCTCTCGGCAGCCTCACGTGCCAGCGCTTCTCCCAACTCGATACAACTTCCCAGCCTGACTGTGTGCCTCGTTCCCCTGCCCTTCCCTCCCAATTTAATGTCAGCTAGCTTCAGCCCATCTGGAAATTAGGCTTACGCCAGGGGAAGACACTCCAGAGTGCATCTGTAGGAATCACTTACACATCTCGATGAACATGAACGTGAAATGTTGCCAAACCCTTCCCTTTCAGTCCGGTCTGCCCCCGTGGAGATCAGCAGGCAGCTGAACTCTTAAACCCTTCAAAGTCCCAGTGTTTGGGGTGAACTTTATGTTACTGATTCTCTCAAGCAGTTCTTGCCCAAGTTCACCTCTTTCTCTGGATGCCTTCCGAAAACAGAAAGTACAAGTTGCATTGTACCCCATTTTGACTCCTCCCAATCTCTTCCCCGCACTGCACCTCAGTAGGCACGTGCGTTCCTGCCAAGTTTCTGCAGGTCACGTTTTGTTAAGTGGCGTGCCTCTGCCTGAAGAGTGCCTCTTCCCAACCTGCACCACACTCACGCAGTCGTCCTGACCACCGAGACGGTGTCTACTTCGGCAGCCCTTGCGTTCAAGGTTCCCATTCCTGCACTCTGAATTCATCGGAGAGTTGAATGAAAGAAGATAGTTAAGAGTAATGAAGTGGAAGAGGATCTGCTATATTTGTCCCCTGAATTTCACAGTCACGTGGACCTATTATTCATCCAATAACAAAAGACAAAGTCCGGCAGGCATAATCGCTTAGTTTCTTAGCCCGGAAAGGACTCACTTCTCTCGCTTCCAGTCCTCTGCTGAGAACCAGCCACGTGACCAGCTGCGGACACGGGGGGATGAGCAAGGGTTTCCCAAGGGGCAGCCCCCCCTCCCGGCAGCCGCTCTGCCCTCGGGAAGGTGCGGCTCTGCCGGCGTCCCCCTGACTGCTCGGGCCAAGAGTGCGGCGTGCGTGTCGGCTCAGACGTTCGCCCTGCCTGTGGGCCACCACAGAGGCGGCCTCGAGAGCGGGCCGCACTGGTCTTCTGACTGTCTGAGTCCAGCAGCCCTGCCCGACCCGCCATGCCTCAGGCCTCTGTCACCGGGTCCGGGCTGCAGCGCTCGGATGCCACCACCCTCCTCCAGGACATCCCTCCACTGCTCCAGGAGGGGCGTTTCGGAGCTAGAGCACCGACTGTTCCGTCGTTCCTCTGTCAGACATGCCGCAGAGGCTCCCGCTGCCCGCACCTCCTCCTCCTCCGGGCTCCCAGGTCCCGCACTGGCCGCCTGCTCAGGGCTGCGGCCAGCGCGCACGCGACACTCTCTGTCCAGCTTTCTTCACGAATCCCGTTCACAGGTGGGTCTTGGCACAGGCGGGCTCCCCCGCCAGGTCCTCCTCCGCCCGGCTCCCCCCAGACGTCCTGCTCCTGCAGCCTTTAGGGGGTGCAACCTTTACAGGCCGGGCTGAGGATCCCCCTTCACTAGCCCTCCGCAGGCTGCTTCCCCGGCCCAGCCCCACCTTCCCACCAACCCCCCCCCACCCCGGAGCTGTGGCTCCTAGTAGCCCCCCTGGTAGTAGCATTTATCAAATTGGATTGCACTTGCCTGAGTCCCCCCGATGCTGGAAATGCATGTCTCCCCTCACCTCTGTGTCTGCGGGCCCCTGTGCCCTCCGTGTGCGTAGTGGACGCTCGGAACGTGTTTGCTGCGTCGACTTAGGTTTAACCTAAGTCTCAGGACAGCGGCTCAGATGATTCGCCGTTTATGAGTGGGATAAGATGGCTAAGTGAGGTCATATTTTGCGCACGCTTAAATTGGGGTTTGTACATGGAATTTCTTAGGAGAAATCTCTCAATAGCATTATCAAAATGAATCAAACACTTTTATAAGCAAATGTAAATTGAAAAAAAACACACAAATATTTTGTGAGAAGAATTTCAAGTCTTTGGCATCAGGAAGCTAAATGTATCTGGTATACAATGCTTACTAATCACAAAACTACTAGATATAGATAAAGATGTATAGGTAAGATATACAAATATGTAAATCTCTGCATAGACAAATATATAGGTATATATCTATATCAACATATAGATAATGTTTTAGATATAATTGATGCATATGTTTTGATATTTTATCAATTTGAATAAAAAGTGATTTTTTTTTCAGTTCTTACCAAAACCACCCTTGGTAAGTACAAGTAAATCTAATGTCACTGATTTTAGGAAGAACAAAGAATAAGGGAAATCTTACTCACTAGAATTTAGCCTTGTATAAAATAAAATACTCTATTAGAAAACATCAATAACTTAGTGCTTAAAATGCACTAACTTCCTTGCAGTTTACAAGAGGACAAAATAATTCAAGGAGAGACCAAAAACCATTTTCACTTTGGTTTTATTCTACTAGGAGTAAGAGATTTTGGGGGAAATTACATATTGTGAAGAAATTAAATCAACTCACTTTTAAAAAATCCAAATATTTGAAATTAAAAACATATTTTGCCCTGGCTGGCGTAGCTCAGTGGATTGAGCACAGGCTGCCAACCAAAGCATCGAAGGTTCAATTCCCAGTCAGGGTACATGCCTGGGGTGCAGGCCACAGCCCCCAGCAACCTCACATTGATGTTTCTCTCTCTCTTTCTCCCTTCCTTCCCTCTCTAAAAAAGTAAATAAATAAAATCTTGAAAAAAACATATTTTAAATTTAATTAAACAATGTTTTTAAAGGATTTTCCTCCACTACAGAGCTATTCCAGAGTAGTAAATCTTTTTTTTAAGATTTTATTTATTTATTTTTAGAGAGGGAAAGGAGGGAGGGAGAGAGAGAGAAAGAGAGACATCAATGTGCAGTTGCTGGGGGTCATGGCCAGCAACCCAGGCATGTGCCCTGACTGGGAATCAAACCTGCGACACTTTGGTTCGCAGACCGTGCTCAATCCACTGAGCTACGCCAGCCAGGGCCAATTAAACAATGTTTCTGCTCCTAACACACGTTGGACACGGCACTGGGACACAAACTCTGAGGCAGACCAGTCTGCCCCCCGAGCTGACGGAAGGGAAGACAAAACAACAAGTAGCGATGTGCGGGGCACCCCCGTGCCGTGCGGGGAACACGGGTGTAGGGGTGCGTGTGCATTAACTGCCTCAGTCCCTGGGAACCGAGACGCTCACGCTGACCTGGGCACTGTGTCTAGCCCTACCGTGTAGATGAAGGCAGCACCCCAGGGGGGTGAGGGGCCTGTCCAGGGTTTCCCGCCTGCTCAGCCCCGCAGCCAGGACCTGGACGCCCGCTGTTGGGCTGCCTCGCCCCCAGTCAGGCCTTGACCGGAAGGGTGGGAAAACCCCCACGGGTGACTAAGTGACCGTGAAGACAAACGGGGAAGTGGAAGCCCGCACGCCTTCTCGCTTTCCACGGCTGTTCTCCTCCTCTCCTGGGTCCTCTCACTGTCCCTCTTCACCTCCACTCTCGGGCATGACGTTGGAGTCACACGCAGTCCTCAGGACTAACACAGAGAGACCCCAGCGTGCTGTCTCCGGGTTCCTCCCTTGGGAGCGCCTTGAAAACCTGCAGACCAACATCACAGCCAGGATGCGGCCAGCGACAGAGTCAGGAGAGAGACCCGAGGCCGGCAGGGTCACCCTGCCCACCGTTGTCATGGTCACTGGCCAGAAAGAGCTGGTTTTCCTGGGGCTTTGTGTGTGTGTGTGTGCACCTGTTGTTCTTTCCAGGTTTCTGGTTCCGTGTCCCGGAGACACGAGGGGAAAGGAAAGCGGGAGCTCACCGCCTTACCGTTCCTGGGGTCCTGGGGTCCCTGACCCGTTCACTGCCTTTCTGAGTCTCCAACGTCTGTTTGACGTCTAAGGCCCACGCCATTGAGCTGAAATTAGCAGAGAAACGGGGAAGAGCGTGCCTGCCTCGGAGCTGCTAACACAGTTCTCTCTCCGTGGGCAACGCAACTAATCACGTCCCACGTTCTTGTCACCCAGGCTGTGTCCACCTACCCAGCCTGCTACAGCGAAGGACTGCAGGCCGGGCTGCTGCAACGACGAACATGCACGTTCTCACCGTTTGAGATGCTGGGGGTCCGAGACCACGGCCGCAGGAGCGCGTGTCTCTGTGGGCTGCGGGGGTGGGGGGGGGGGTGGCCCAGGCCTCTCCCCTGGACCTGGGGCCTCCTGGTCTCCTGGCAGCAGAGCTCCGCCGTCCGCGTGGCGTCCTCCCTGGCACGCTGCCCACCTGTGCCCCGCCCCCTGTGGTGCAAGGACGTGAGCCTCATTGGATCGGGGCTCCCCTGGTGACTGCATCACCTCTGCAGAGGCCCTGTCCCCAGACGAGGTCACATTCAGAGACACCAGGGTTATGATCAGCAGGTGAATTCCAGGGCACATAACTCAACTCACGACAAGGGCTACATATCTAAAATGCCTCTGCATTTGTTTGGTTTTTATTTTTTTTTTAAGATTTTATTTATTTATTTTTAGAGAGGGAAGGGAGGGAGATAGAGAGAAAGAGAGAGAAACATCAATGTGTGGTTGCTGGGGGTCATGGCCTGCAACCCAGGCATGTGCCCTGGCTGGGAATCGAACCTGCGATGCTTTGGTTCTCAGCCCGTGCTCAATCCACTGAGCTATGCCAGCCAGGTCCTTTTCTTTCTTTTGATTGTGTTTTCCGAAGTGAGTAGAGAGGTTTGTAGTTCCTTGTATGTTCAGTAATATAAGCCTGTACCTTGGACATTTCGTGTTATGAGATTCTGGGTCTTGTTTGCATAATATCGAGAAGCTTCATATTATTGTGGGTTCAATGTCGCCGCCAACGGGCTGAACAACGGTTCTGGAGCCAAGAATCTCACCGTCTTCATGCCGGCGGCAGAAGAGCAAACACACAGTGTTTCGCGGTTCCTAGGCAGCTCCCCGGTGAACGCGTTGTGTGAAAATGACTAGAAACAGTGGGAAGGGTTTCTATTTAAATAAATGATGGAGGGACACTGGTCACAGGAGAGGGAAAACGCCCTCTCCTTTGTCACAGGAGGGAGGGCAGAGGCCCAGCACCGACAGGCCGAGGCAGGCAGAGCCAGCCGGAGGGGTGGGAGGGCATCCCAGGACACTCGTCTCTATTTCCCTTGAGGAGGATGGATTGCGGTCGCCTTCCTGGTGGTGACGGCCCGGCAGAGCTGGTGTCAGAACCGTCTCACGGCAGCTCACCGGGCAGGACCGAGACGGCCGGGCGGCCACCAGGCTGCGGCTGCTGAGGCCTTTCTGCCGCCCCTGCACCGGGACCACCGCTTCCTTCCACGGGACCCAGGCCACCGGCAGCCCGACCCCCTTCCAGAGCTGCGGAAGCGCTTACTGCGCTGGGCCCCGAGAGGAAACCCACTGAAGTCTGTAGGTTGCCCCTGTGCTGGCTGTAAGTGCCTGAGTTTTCACCGACAGTCAGCAATGCCTGTGATCAAAGGTGCTTCCATGCGGCCGCAGGTGCCTCCGATGACGACGGAGGTCAAACACGACCCCAGCCGTGGCTTCGTTCTGTGACCTCACATGTAGACCTGTGCACATTGCATGTTGATGTGTGCATGCACGTGTGAGGCAGAACACAGTGAAAAATACCCAGCGACTCTCTCTCTCACGTCGTACACAACGACATGCTGAAAAGGGGCACCTTTTTATGTTAAATCATGTTCACGTGCATTTCTCCGCACGTCATTGTAGCTCGGAGATGAAGCTGGTGTAAACCCCGAGTGTCCAGCAACAACCACATTCTGCCACTTGGCTTTGTGTTGGTTTTTTATTGAGTTTAATGGGAGGACACTGGTTAATAAAACGATACAGGTGTCAGGTGTGCGATCCTACAATACGGCGTCTGTATACGTGTGACATTGTGTTCAACACCCAGGTCAGGTTTTCTCCATCACCGTTTACCCCCATTTACCCTCTCGCACCTCCCCCACCCTCCTGCCCTCTGGTGACCCCGTCCAGCCGTCCGGGTCTGCTTGCCTTTGCTCAGTCCCTTCACCTCTCCCACCCAGTCCCCGGCCCCCTCCTCTGACAGCTCTCAGTCCGTTCTCCACCTGCCAGTCTGTTGTTGTTATTTTGCTTGTTTGTTTTGCTCATTAGATTCCACATACAAGTGACATCACATGGCATTTGTCTTTCTCTGACTGGCTTGTTTCACTCAGCGTAATGCTCTCCCGGTCCATCCGTGCTGTCGCAAAGGGTAGGACTTCCTTCTGTTTCATGGCCAAGTAGCATTCTATTGTGCAAATGTACCACAGCGTTTTTATCGTCTGCTGACGGGCGCTTGGGCTGCTTCTAAGCCTTGGCTATTGTAAATAACGCCGAAATGAATATAGGTGTGTGTGTATTGTTTCGAATTAGTGTTTTGGGTTTCTTCAGATATATCCACAGAATTAGAATTTCTAGGTCATAAGGCAGTTCCATTTTTAATTTTTTGAGAAACCTCCACACTGCTGTCCACAGTGGCTGCACCAGCCTGCATTCCCACCAACAGTGCGTGAGGGTTCCCTTTCTCCACACCCTCGCCAGCACTTGTTTGTTTTGTTTTTGTTTTATTTATTGATGGCAGCCATTCCGACAGGTGTGAGGTGACATCTCATTGTGGTTTTGATCTGCATCTCTCTGATGGCTGGTAACATTGAGAATCTTTTCATGTGTCTATTGGCCATCTGTATGTCTTCTTTGGAGAAGTGTCTATTCAGACCCTTTGCCCATTTTTAATTGGATTGCTTGTTTTATTGGTGTTGAGTTGTATAGGTTCTTTATAAATTTTGGACATAAACCCCTTATCAGAGTTTATTTATTTATTTGAAATTTTTTATCCTGGAGAATGTACGTTGTGGAGGACAAATAATCATTGAAAAGAGCCACATCTATTAGAAAATTTTTTAAATGTCAGGTAATTGCTTTATTTTTTAAAAGATTTTATTTATTTATTCTTAGAGAGGGAAGGGAGGGAGAAAGAGAGAGAGAGAAACATCAATGTGCGGTTGCTGGGGGCCATGGCCTGCAACCCAGGCATGTGCCCTGACTGGGAATTGAACCTGCGACACTTTGGTTCGCATCCTGCACTCAATCCACTGAGCTACGCCAGCCAGGGCTCTGTTAGAAAATTTATTTCATTTATGGTGTCTGTTTGCCATGCACGAATGGGGTAACAATCTAATCTGTGCCCTTGTTCTTTTTTAATCCTCACCCAAGGACATTTTCCCATCACTTTCAGAGAGAGAAGAAGGAGAGAGAAAGAGAGAGAGAGAGAGAGAGAGACTGATGTGAGAGAGAAGCACTGATTGGTTGCCTCCTCCCAGACTGCCTGGTCCAGGGGTCACTGGCACCCAGACTGGCCATGGAGCCTGAAACCGGGTGCGCACCCTGACTGGGAATCACACCCAGGTCCCTGCAGTTACGGGATGACACTTCACTCCGACCAGCTGAGCCACATGGGCCAGGGTGACTTTTTATTCCTTTTTACCTTTTCTTTCTGGAGAACAGACAAGGTTTGGGGAATATTTTTTTCTTTTACCCTTATGAAAAAGCAGGACGTAAACAAATAGAAAGTGAAGTGCTAAGATAAATTTCCAGAGCAGGAGATCTGCAGAATTTAAAGAGAACACAGATTTGCTTGTTTTAGAACCAAACTCTAAAGCAAAAAAAAATCAGAATAAAGTAAGCCCAATGGAATATTTAAAACTTTCCATATCTGGAAACCCACAACAATGGGTATGTTATCATGTCTCCAGCAGCTCGTCAAAGATGTAACTGTGCGTGACCATTTACGGAGAGAGGTCACTTGCCAACTTCCCTTCCCCAAGAGTTCATGGTCACTGGCTCCCTCTCAGCACACGAGTGGGCACTCCAGTAGCCATCCAACGTTTCCCCTGGCGAATGACGAAGTCCCCCCTCTCATCTGCAAGCGGCTGGCAGGTGTGCAGCCGACTTCTCAGGAAGGGTTTACCTTCGAACAGGGCGCACGGTTCTGTTCACGCGGCCCGATTGCGTGGAAAATCTTAGGCCTGGCCTCAGAGTCTTCACAACGCAGCGACCACCCCACGGACTTTGTCCCCTTTGTCCTCGTGCAGTAGAAGGGACAGACCAGGCAGGGGCACACAGACAGACAGCAAGGAACTTGGGTCTTTGAGTCCCTCTCACGTCGTATCATTCATTATCTTTCTGTGGTCCTCTGGGAGTCAGACAAGACCAGAAGCCAGAAGCTGAACACATCCTTCTCTACCGGCACCCTTCCCTTAGTGGGCTTGGGAAGGAAACGCGGAAAGGGAGGAAAACGAACAGTTGAGACGCATTTACCTGCTCTGGGATTTCCTCTGCACGGGCCCCGCCCACATGTGCCGTTCTGGCGGGGACTTGCGCACCAGCGGTGGTGGCCCAGTGTTGGTGGCTTTTGTCCACAGCAAAACTGAGGCTCAGGGAGCTTCTGCCTCTAGCAAACGTTGTCATTGCAAAGGCCCTTCCAGCATCAACTTCTTTACTCTGTGACTTTCCTAGAAAGAACAACTTAAGGAGGTAACACACTCAAAATTCTTACACCGTGATTTTCATTAAAAAAAAAAAGCAAATCGAGAATGTATAACTTTATCTGCTATAGACAAATTACCATTTTATAGCACCTCAAGGTGTTGCACTCCGTGCCGACACACACGTGAGTCTTCCACACCCAGCCCCCGAAGCACGAGGTTTACACCTGGAAGCCGAGCGCTGCCTGCCTTCCCAGGGAGAGCGGCCACACATCTGCCCTTAAATGTTGACTTCAGAAGGTATGCAGAGAACTGAGGACTGCACAGTGACACTGGGACAATTATTTCCTTTGTTCCATTGGCTCTGTCCTGGTAAGCGACCAGAGATTTAAAGTAAGATTTCTGTATCATTTCTATGTTCTAGCACAATTGCTTAATTGTTACTTATTATTTAAACTATTTAAAAATGAAGTAAAGGGAACTCCCCATGATGGCAGATTTACTAAATACGTTGCAGTGTAATTGCAGATGGAATGCCACACATTGGCTCCAAACCTTATGTACTTGGAGGTCACTGGGTTGCCCAGGAAGTATTCAAAATACGACTTCAAGTCGTGACCAGCGTGCACTGCAGGGGATGAACACCCATCGAGTGCGAGCACCTGGAAAGTCCCGCACGCGCAGTCGCAGACCTGGGCTTAAAGACACACTGCGGTTTTCTGCTCTCCGGACGGGGAGAAATCGTCAGACGTTTTCACACAAGAATGACGAGGTCACACGTGCATTTCAGCAAAGCCAAGTCCGACAGCACGGCGGCGAGGGGTTTGCGACAGGGAGCGCAGCAGCAGGAGGAGGGGAGTGGTGAGGGGGTTCCGGTGCCGGAGCCGCTGCCGGGAGGAGAGGAGGGTTTGAAGCGAGGCGCCGAGGGAAGGGACGCAGCAGCAGGGACAGAGGAGGAGGGAGAGAGACGGGCACCGCCCGCGTCCCTGTGGCGGGCAACACGCTCGGGATCTACGTGTGTCACGCTTCTGCGCGCGCCAAGTAGCAGGGGAGGCGGGACTCCAGATGGAGTTTTGCAGAAATAACCCCCGGCTCAGCCCTTGGAAAGAAAGCGTCCAAGGGCTCCTTGAAGCAAGAACTCCCCTCGCGGATCCGCTCCTCCGGTGCGGCGCCGGCCCACCGTCCATAAGCAATCGGTGTGGGGTCAGGGTTGACCGGGAGAGCGCAGGCGCACAGCTCTGCGCTGGCCTGGACCAGCGGCTTCTCTCGGACTTTCCCGCAGCCAGCCAGCTTCCTGACGTCTTTTTCCACAGACCCACATGCATGTCGTTCCCGTGTTTGATTAAACACCGTCCAGTGTTCCGTAGAGACGCGCTGGAAAGGACCCCAGTGTCCTCCCGTCGAGGACTGGGCGAAGGGGACGGGGTGCACTTGTGCCGTGGACACTGCTCAGCCGGAAGGAAGGACGGAACACTGCCCTTTGGGACAACACGGCGGGCTCTGAGAACGTGACGCTGAGCGAAACAGGTCTCTCACTCCGAGCTGAGGACCATGGGCGCTCGCTCCTACGTGACTCACAGACCCGGACAGCAGAGTGGGGGGCACCCAGGGAAGGGGGTGGGGGAGTAAAGGGGAAAGGGGGCCCAGTATGCGGTGACGGGAGATGGTCTGACTGTGGGTGGTGGGCACGCAGTGCAATGTCGGATCATATATCATAGAAATGTGCACTTGAAACCTATATAACACTATCAACCAATGTCACCCCAATAAAATTAATTTAAAAATATTAAAAGAGAGAAGACTATTATTCAACAGCAGTAAACTTGGCCATCTTAAAACGAAATCTTCTTCCGTTAAAAAAACACCTTGGACCAAACGCTAAGCCACCTCAGAGCTGACAGCATTTAAAACTGGGACAAACGCGCCAGGGGAGTGAGGGGACCGACGCATTTCCCCGAAGAACCTATTAGCTGCCGACAACCCAATAGCGGTCAGGAACCGCAGGCGAGTTTTCACCGGCTCCTTCCCGCGTGCCCCTCCGGAGGAGCAGGCGCCTCCCCAGCAAGGGGGCGATAATCAATACCGCGCTCTTTCCCCGACCAGCGCTGGATCTATGAAAAGTTCACCGTGGTCAAGTTTGACGGAACGGTTCCCCTTGTCTGACTTAAAAGTTATTGAATTTGATTTGTACCCTGAGACACGCTATTATAAATACTTTGGTTGCTATGGCACTGGCTAAAAATCAAAAGGAAATCAGATGCTGGAATCAAGAAGTTGGAGGCGCAAACAGAGGGCAGGTGAGTCGACTTCACCTTGTATTGACCGCACAGTGCGGAGGGGCGGGGGAGGGCACAGTGCGGAGGGGCGGGGGAGGGCACAGTGCAGAGGGGAGGGGTGGGGGGAGGGACACGGTGCGGGGCGAGGTGGGCTTTGATGAAACCAGGAGGGAGCTTAAGTTTAATGAGATCCAGGGACGTCGGGGCCCTACTTGAACGAATGGCCAAACTTCTCCCTAAAGAAAGACTTACATAACGATGGTCTCATTTAAAAAGTGATACATGGTCGTGATTTCATGGTCCTGAACATTTGAAAAGCAGAAGACAAGGACAAAAATGTCATAACATCATAATGCAGTGGTGATTCTTTCCATCTTGGAGTATGTGTTGAACTACACTTTTGTACCTATGTGCCATAATTTCCATGTGTTTGTGCACAGTATGTAGTGTTTGCATTCTGGGTCTCCAACTTGGCATTTTGTCGAGAGCATTTTCTAGTAAAACTTTAAAACATTCATGTATATTGGCTCCACTGGATAAAAGTAAAATGGATTTTATTATGTATTCAATCAATAATCTATTCTGGAGAAGAATACTTTTCATATTTTGTTATTATTTTAAAATGTGAGTCCAGCTACGCTTAGAGACGGTGAGTGGAATACATCTCTGGTCATGTCTTCGGCCGCCCAGATTCACGGCGCCCATTAGCACCCTGCCACTGCCCGTTGTTGTGGCTTTGCTGCCCCGGTGGCTTCCCCCGAGGCTGGAACACGAGTCGTCCACGACACCTCCGGGGGCGGGCTGAAAAACGGGCTTAGGTGAGTGGATCTTTTATCTCCGTGGGTGTATTTAGAGATGTACGCCAAACACGGTATCCTTCAGAAGCCAAAGGAAAGCTCCTGGGAAGTGAAATCTTTTTTAAAAAGTCAGTTCCCAACGTCCTCCCAGTTCTAGGCACAACACGGTTGCTGAGGTTCCCAGTTCTCTCAATGTGCCTGCTCCCTCTGAGCCCCCTCACAGAGGGCACTTAGCCAGATCGCAGACACTCGGAGCGAACGGATGCATTTGACCCGGGGCTCCAGTGCTGGCTGGCCACTTCCCAGCTCTTCTAAAACTATTCCAGCCAGTGGCCTTGGTTGCCGTAAGTCTCACAGACCGCTGGAGGTGGGCACGGTGCATCCACGCTGAACCTCATGCTGTATTTCACCAGCATGACTTACACACATGCCTTTCGCTTTCCCAAAACGTTTCCCTGGCTCAATTTCCCACCTGTCCGATACAGACAATGATATTTTCAGAGACAGCGCACTTGAAGCCCCCCAGCATGGGAAAACGTAATTATCTAGTAGTCACGTAACTCGAGAGTGTTTCCACGGTAGTGTCTGTTCACAGCTGCGGACTAACGCCAGAGACGCACCAGGGTAGAAAAAGAAGTCACTGCGTAACTCAGCACCCTGACATTTTCTTGGTAGCGCCCGTGCCCACGAAGGTGGACGAGACCTAGCACCGGATGTCGAGTTTTATGTTCAGACGTCTGGAAAGTGCCACCAGCGTGCAGCACCCAAAACATGAAAGCCAGAAATGACCTTCGTGAAAGGACCACACCGACACGGAACACGTGAGACAACGCTCCCTAACACGAGTGCATGCTTCGTTGCCGTGGGAAAGCCACGAGTTAGCGACGGTCACGACCAACGACCTTGAGACTCGACTCACGGAGCAAACGACACGAAGACTTCTTCTTCAACTTCTGTGTCGCAGGCAAGTCCTTTCATCGAGCCCAAGTGCTCAGAAATAAGGAGAAGGAGGCTAGACTATCTAACTCTGGGAAGGTGAGAAATCGCCAGCTCATTCAACTACACCCCAAGCCAAACAGGTTAAAAATGCGCTTGTGCAACAGAGTCTTGGGTGGGCGTGGCAGCACACCAGACCCGTAACGTCTTTTATGCGTGCTTTGGTGACGGCACACTACTGCTGAGTGTGATGCCGAGGTGGAGAGGGAAGGGTGTCCCTGGTGGGAGCGATGGGATTATAATTTTCTCCCTGCTCTTAGGAATCTGTAGTTGCGACATTCCAAAACCATTGGTTAAATGCATGCTGTGGATAGTATTAATAGTGGGTGAGGAATTGTCACCCCTCTATACCAGGGGTGCTTTGATGAAATTCAAGGAAGCCTTAGGATTTCACTGACGTAAATAGTTCCCACAGGCAGAACAACAGGGGGGTCAAGAGGATGGGGGTGTCCCTCTTAGCACTGTTCAGAAGGCTCCCCCAGAGTCCAGTTGATTATAAAGTCACTTCCTTGACAAAGATTCAGCATATTCGCCTGGTATTTTTAATGGTGTATATACTCATTTAAACCGGAGCTCTTGAACACCCCGCTCCAAACTTTGCAACAACAGCCGCATTCATCTAAAGCACCGGGACATGGGGGTGTCAAAGCACTAGACCGGGTGGAGCACCCCGTCTCCGGCTCCTCTGTCACTGGTAGTTGTAAGAAGCTCTTAGGGGAAGAAAAGTTCTTTTGTGCCACGCTGTGTTAAAAACTCGATACATAGAGAAGATGCAGTGGCCTTGAACACACAGTGGCTACAGGACAAAACCCACCGCTAACAAAGACCAGAGACGCGGGAGGTCTGCTGGCAGAACACACTTATTTCATAAGGCATTTATTTACTCTTGCTGGACCTCTTCGACGGCTCCCAGGGCCTCGTGGGAGGGAGCGGGGTGTCTGGTCCCAAAGAGCAAATTCAAAAGGACTCACGAAACCTTGACCTCAGACAACGCTTGTACGACTGGACGCAGGGCCCTGCTGTGACTCCAGCGTGCACGGGCCCCCTTGGGCTGTGGCTGCAGGGACAGCCCCATGCAGTAGGTGTGGGTGAGCCCTGGGGCTGGGACTCCTGTGTTTCTGACAACTGTCCGGGGGAGGCTGGTGATGCCAGCTCCGAAGAGCGAGGCTGTGGCGGACTGGAAGCTGTCTCAGAGCTCCAGCCATTCTGGTTGGTAGCTCTGTGGGGTAAACTGCTTTGCAGGGAAACACGCGGTTTTCAGACTGATCACGAAATCCGAAGGCAGATGGCTCCTTTCCACGATCTATGTAACGACAGTCCGATGGCAACGCTGAAGTGCTTCCTTCCTGCCCCTAACACTCCCGACGACATGGCCACCACTGTCTGCGTCCTCGAATACAAGGGCAGATGGACAAGCCATCCCAGAATTACAATGGCCAATTTGAATTAAATTCAAGTTCAAGTGAAAAGACTCGTCAGTGGCGAGAGTGGCAGGCCTTCAGGAGAGACTTGATAAACAGCCCCCTGGAAACGCAAGAGTTTCTAATGCTGGTGAATCATGTACCCTCGCGTCTGCAGTCGTTTAGAGAAACAGCCGTCTTGCCGGTGACACTCCAAAGAGTGGGGGAGAGAGCCCCTCACCCTGCAACTCAGATGCAAATGAGCGTGTGCGGATAAGGAATGACAGCTGTGACACGGGAAAAGGGTGGGGACCGAGTTTTTCTGTACATGCGCTTTGCTTGATGTGGTGTGCATTGTGCTGACGGAGTTCACGCCCTCGAGAAGGTGACAGATAGTCAACGACCCAAAAGGACAGGGCTGCTGCCTTTTTTTGGTCCAAGGAAATGAAGGGGTTAAATGCTCTGACACAGGGACGCCCATGCCACAGCTAAGGGGCGTTTGCGGGACCACTGTGTGGAGGGATCCGTGAGCGCACTGTATTCCTCCCCCCTCGGGCCCAGAGCACCGCTGCCCCCTCCGTCTGCGTCACTGGCTCTGCCCAGCAAAACCGGACACCTGAAAGGCAAGCGCTTCGTACCCACTAAGGGGCCTTGGGAATCCTGCGTGGTCCTTATGAAACATGTCTGGACCTGACCGCCTTCGCCTGCCTTGAAGAAGAACTTGGGTAAAAACATCAGGCAGCCTGTGCAAGTAGCAGACCCGGACTCAAACGACAACGAATTCTGCAGCTCCGTCCTCACCTGTGGGGTGTGGCGGGGTGGGGAGCGGCCCTGGCCCCTCGGCGGCGTGCTTCCGCGCGCCGGGGGAACCGAGCGCGTTAGGTGAGCGGGCAAGACAGGAGGGGCCTTGGGAGAGCGATGACTGCACGCCGTTCGTGAGACCCTTTTACGAAGGAAAACATTATATCCAACGTCCAGACACTTTACATGATGTTCACTAGGAACAAATTTATAGTACAAGGGAAAACGCATTTCACTTAGCTTACTATGTAGGTTTTAATCAATTTTTATAGAGAAAAACATATGTTGGTCATGTTTCTTTTTTTTTTTGGTGAACTTGGGTGTTTTATTTTCAGATTTATCATTTTTTAAATATTTTATTGTTGTGCTACTATAGTTGTCCCAGTTTTTCCTCCTTTGCCTTCCTCCACCCCGCCCACCCTCTCTCCGCTCCCACAGCCCCTCCCCACCCTGGTGTCCACGGCCGTGGGTCATTCACGCATGTTCTTTGCTGTGTCCCTGCTCCGTTCTCCCCACCCTCCCCCCACCCCCTCCCCTCCGGTCACTGTCAGCCTGCTCCTTGTTTCCGTGCCTCTGGTTCTATTTGGCTTGCTCGTTTGGTTGATTAGGTTCCACTTTTAGGTGCGATCGTATGGTATTTGTCTTCTGCCACCCGGCTTACTTCACTCAGCACGATGCTCTCCAGCTCCACCGTGCTGTTGCGAAGGGCAGGAGCTCCGTCTTTCCATCGTGTAAATGCACTGCAGTTCTTTGACCCACTCCTGAAAATGGGCAGCTATAACAAGAGGGCAAATTATTCACTAAAAATGTAAAAGAAAAAATTTTAAGGAACTAAATAGAATGGATCTCTTTGGTGTAAAGACATTTCTCTTCTCTGTCTCACCTGCATAGGTGCTATTACCCAATTATATCTCCTAGATTTCTCCTGGGACTCTCCTGAAAGAATTCCAGTTTAAATAAAGGCATCTTAATTCTGCTATATAAGTTTTTAGGTATTTATTCCACATAATAAAAGACTTTAGGTTTATGTTGCAAATAATACTTATGTAATACCTCATATGCAAGTGTCTAATAAACTTTGCACGCCAAACAAACGTGATGTAGAGTACCATTAGCATGGAAAACGGGCCCTACCGTCTCCTCCAGCCCACGATGCCGGCCGTCATCATTTGTCCTGAACCCAGACGGAAACAACACCAGACCGAACTCCTAGTGGAACTTGACTCTTTCTCTCCCACTTAAGACACTGAAATTAGAATGTAATGAGACAGGACACAACGGGGACAATCTTTTGTTCACTAGCCTAACAACGCATCTGACCGCACTGACAATGAACTTACTGAGACTTTATTAAAGTCGGTGCCTTGGGCCATCTCGGGCCCCATCCCCCTCTGCCCCACAACTCCCCGTGTAATTCTTAGGTGCCCCGCCCTGCCCAGCGCAGCCCCTGCTCTCAATGGCTGTTACTCTCTGGCTTTCGGCCTCACCGCATCTGCTATGGTTCTCTGACTCATTGCCTCTCTTTTCTTTCAAAGATTTTAGACTGTTTTATTTTTTCATGCGGCTGTTTGCCTGAGCGTCATTGCTCTTCTCCACGTTGACCTTCGTCACCTGCAAAGCTCCAGGACACCTCAGTCTCCACACCCTGAACGGGCCATCAGCCCTGCCCGGTCTGTCCACAGCATCGGCCTGACCCCTGAGGCAAGCCCCTTTCTCGGTGACCCACCCACACGGACCCACGGAGCTGATGAGCAGGGACCCTGGGAATGCCCGGCGGCCAGGGAGCCCGGTGACAACAAAGACGTCGTAGTGAGAAGGAATCGAACGTCGATGCGCAGATCGTACTGGAGGCAGGGACAATGGCACCGGAAGTTGTCTGCTTGCGTCACCCGCACCGGAGAAGTCCGGCTCTCCCGCTCTGGAGAGCCACCTGCTCTGCGGCCTCAGCACGGCTGATGACGACGCTCTCCTTCCTCCACGAGAGCGACTCTGCTGGAGAGGCATGTCTCCAGCTAGCTCAGAAACTGACCACATCACGCCAAACCCGTGGGGGTCTGGTGTGTCAAATAATTAGCATCAGGCATTCATTACTGCAATTTGCTGGACCCTTTCGGTAAAGCCTAGCAGGTCCGTGTGGCCGTCTCCACCTCAGAGGACAGGGCACTTGATTACTCTCTCTACCGAGAGAGTCTGTTCCCGCCACATCAAATCACTCACCTACGGAGAACGGACCTCTGCAGCTAGTTCGGAAAGCATTTCTAGTTCTATGGGACACTACATTTTTATCATAAAGCAGATAAAGGGAGTTTTTTATCTTCTTTCAGAAAAGTCTATCACAGTACTCGGTGACATGATTAGAGGGTTGGTGATTTGAGTCTTTAGAATATAAAAAGAGAGGAAGACAGGCTTTAGCCATAATCACTGCTTAGCTGCTCTGGTTAAACAAGAAACGCAGAGAGAATCCCCCTCGTTTTAGCTCAGGAAAGGAAAAATCTTTGATCTCTTGCACCTGCAGCAGAACTTGGGGTGTACTGTGGACACTGTCACGTCACTGTACAAGCCAGAGGGGAGGGTGGCAGGGACGTGGGGAGCCCCAGGGACTGTCAGGGGGATGTTACATGTCACACCCCGGGAGGAGGATGCCGGTTTCACCCCTATGTTTCCACCGATGTCTCCTGTTCTCTCTCCTCCCTGCGCCTTCCCCAGGCAATGCGCTCTCTCCCCGAGAGCTGTCTGTAAATCACGTGACCCCCTTCTCAATGCCGTGCCTCCAGGATCAATCATTCTTTTACTCTATAACTTTGAAAACGTGTTCTGGCTTCCCCGTTTATAAACAAACATACAGGACGTGAAGACCCTCTGAAGCGGTGTGGAAGCGGGGGGGGGGGTGGACTAGGGGCGATGTGACCGTGCTGCACAGCCCCCTACACCGGGCAGGCAGATCTGGCACAGTCTAATCACACTGTCACGGGGACCATTTATCAATAGTCTCCTAGAAGATGTTCCCTAAAAAGTTTTTATCCACAGTAAGAATCAGCGCACTGAGTGACGTAATACAGCTAACGATTAGGGCAACTTTGAGGTTAACCTGCTAACTTAATCTTACTTTACAATGTAGTTTGAGTGAGCGGTCGGACGCAGGACAATGACCGCTCCAAGGTCGGGAGTCCGTGCTGTGGGCGGTGCCTGCGCGGCACCCAGGCCGGCAGCAGAGCTCCAGGGACGTGAGTTACGAGGCGACCTTATGAGTTAATTCACCAGCAGTTGTTCATGTTGTGATGGCAACAGACAGACCCACGACCGGGGAGAAATCACTGAGTTAGCCAACTTACCCCGCAGTGAGTTCTCCCAGTGAGACCGGGGAGAGTTCGGGAAAGCTCGTATGTTCCCAAACCCGCGTCCGCAGGGCTCTCCTGCCGTCTCAGCGGCGGAGGAACTGCCGTCAAAGAAACATTGCAGCCTCCAGCTCCGGGCACTGCACCGCCGGTCTTTGTTTCCTTGTTTCTGCTGGTCATCGTTTTACCAGCACGGAATTAACTCATTTACACGACATAAGTGACAACGTTCAGAAAAGCCATGGTAAACCCTGGCTGGTGTAGCTCAGTGGATTGAGCGTGGGCTGTGCACCAAAGGGTCACCAGTTCGATTCCCAGTCAGGGCACAGGCCTGGGTTGCAGGCCAGGTCCCCAGTGGGGGCCACACAAGAGGCAACCACACATGGATGTTTCTCTCCCTCTCTTTCTCCCTCCCTTCCTCTCTCTAAATAAATAAATAAAATCTTTGAAAGAAAAAGAAAAGCCATGGTAAGAAAACAAAAATCACCCACAATCCCATCAACAAGACTCTCCCTCTGCAATTTATTGTAATATGCCAAGTCCTTGTTCTATTAATTATCATTTAATTTCATTTTAGAAAGAAATCATATAGTACACAGTGTTATTAAATGTGCCTTTTACATAGCAAGTAACCTTGTTATGAACTATTGTTCTACAACACCATTTTAACTCACTATATAATACTCCATGAGTAAATAGGCTTTTTAAAAAATTATGTTAATAGACATTAAAGATATATCAATTTTCTGATATAATCGATGACATTAAAAACCTGAAAATAGCTCTATTTCTTTAGAGTTGTCTGAGCATCTTAACAAACATTACCAAATTTCTCTCCAAAACATTTGCACCACTTTCCGCTTCCATGCAAGTTCGCCACATCGTGGCCTTTGCTTTGCTGTCCCTGCGGGTGAGCACTATCACTCATCACTGTGACCCCTACCCTGACCCGTCACCTACATCGTGGGGGGGGCGGGGGGGGCAACAACGACGTTTGCAGAAGCTGCGCGGTTCTTCTGTTTCCTCTGCAGAGAAGTGATTATTCTCACCCATAAGCCGGTGTTTCCACTGACGCACGTTTTTTTCGTCTGGATCTGTGGAGGTGCTGTAAATACTAAAGGGAGTGATGTGTTGCTCCCCACGCACACAGACGTTATCTTAGACTTCTGTAAATGTTTCTAATCCCCAGTTTCTTACGGCAGACCGTGAGTCTGCAAACTCTGGGCTCAGCAAGTGTGAGGACAGTGTTCTAGCCACAAGACCTTGTCCTCTGTGCTTCAAACACGCGAGCTAACTGCAATATCTGCAACGTAACGTGAGCTAACGGGAGGGGGGGGGCTCACACGCCACAGGCAGAGTGGCCTCCAGGGCCATGCAGGCGGGCAGCTCAGCGGGAAGGGTGACCAGTGAATTACGAGCACTTACCCATTCACCTCACTGCACGGGACCACTGCCCTGTGCCGGGTGCCAGTGTAACACCGGGGACATTTGGGTGACGGTCCCTGCCCCGACAAAGCCAACAGCCTACCAGGCAAGCCTGCCCTGTGGGCGTCTAAACCACACGGGCAAAACTGATCTGGCCCATGAAAACGAATCAAATGAAGAAACAAGTGGAACTCCATTTGTTTCCCACCACGGACGTGCCCGGTGCCGTGTGCATCCTGTAAATCCGGACCAGGCACGCCCTTCCCCTCCCCTGTGGGGGTGCCGCGGTGCTTCCCTTCGGAGTTCCAGCCGATTATCATCAAGGACGGAGACAGGTCTCACAGAGTCACGCCATGCTGGCCAGAGAAAAGGCCTTGCTAGCAAAAGAGAACAGTTAATCTGCCGGAAGACCTCGGGAAAGGAAGAGGCCGCCTCCTGCACACCCTTCCCCCCGCAGGCTGGCCAGCCGGGCCCGGCGGCTCTGGGGTTCTCCACCCTTCTTCGGGGCCGGTGTGGCGAGCGGTTGGGTCCGTGGGGGAATTCACAGGCTGCCCGGCTCCCAGCAGTCTGGATGGAGGGGCCAACTATCTACAGGAGGTTTCTAGAACATCTAGCTGCTCAGCATCTCAGAAACATGGAGCCTGTGGGAAGCTGAGAGCCCCGTGCACGGGGGTAGAAGCCCCACAGTGGCCTGGGAGGCCGGGTGGAGAGCCCAGCATCCCACGGGAGGCCGGCGGGGTTGGTGGGGGCGGGGGGGCCCAGGGCTCCGTAAGGCGCTGGCTTGCATCAAGCCCTGAAAACTAGGGGAGGGGCGACCTCCACGTAGCGAGCTCGCTGCCCACAGACCACTGTGCCCACGCCTTGTGATGGCGGCCATTGCGGCAGAGTGTACGTTCCGTGGAATCCAGAAAATAGCTCCCGTCTCCGGGACTTTCATACACTGTGGCCGGGACACACCTCCCATCAAGAGTTTGCTTGGTTTAAGCCCTGGCTGGCGTAGCTCAGTGGATGGAGCGCGGGCTGTGAACCAAAGCATCGCAGGTTCGATTCCCAGTCAGGGCACATGCCTGGGTTGCAGGCCAGGTCCCCAGTGGGGGCCACATGAGAAGCAACCACACATTGATGTTTCTCTCTTTCTCTCTCTTTCTTCCTCCCTTCTCCTCTCTAATACATAAATAAATAATAATTTTAAAAAAGAGTTTGCTTGATTCAAATCTGAGCAGGCTTGTGCAAGTGACTCTACGTGACTTTGAGGCAGTCGGTGGTCTGCAGGGTCCTCCGGAGACGCTCCTTCCTGAAGCCCCCTCACCCCGCCATGAGGAGCAGCGGGCTCTGATGCGTGGCCGTTCCCACAGGCTGGCCCCTGAGGGGGCCAGATGGCAGCCCGTGTCCAGCTCCAGACCCATGAGTGAGCAAGACGCCCCTCGTCTGCCGGCTGTCGTCCTCGCAGGGGACGCACCAGCAGGAACCACCCGCTGGAGCCCAGACAGGACCCAGAACCGCAGGAGTTCATCAGGAAGTGATTGTGGCTTCTTCGAGCACCTGTCTCGGGGAGCATCCCTGACGCAGAAGCAGGTAGGTAGCCGGCACAGTCGGGTATTTCCTGGCCTTAGCAGAAAATTCAGTGAAAGTATCTTACGATGAACAGTTCTGCAGTCCTTTTCAGTGCCAACACACATACCCTTTAGTCCCGAAAGAAACTTACAAATATCTGTTTCTTTATTGACCGATAAAGAAACTATCATTTTGACTGAAGCTAAGAAATTCCAAGTAAAATTTATGTCCAACAGCTGTATCAATTGTCAGAATCAATGCACATTGATCAAAGGAAAACCAGTTGAAGGAATATAATGTCTTCCATGATTTTCAAATGCATCACGGTAACTCACATTCTAAGTGAATATAAAATTTGAAATTTGACTAGAACAGCACTTTTTTGTCTGACCACGACGGACTCTCAGAGGCCACGTGTTACCTCCTCCCGTACATCCAGGAAGGAAGTAAAAAGACAAAATACATGGAACATTCGTTTTGAAGACACAAGACATGTACCAGGCCATGAAAGAATAAAAGACCACTGGAATTATCTCTTATCCCTAACAGATGGGAAACAAACAAAATGAGCCCCGTAACTACCACAGGTTAATACTCCAAAAAAATTTGCAGAGCAAGCGTGTGGAGAGGGACCGAAGCAGACCAGTGGATTCCATGGCAAAGTGACAGAGCAGACGCTTTGGGCTCTAAGCTGGCTCGCATTCAGAGCACAGACTATTTGGGGTGGTAGAGAGAGAAAGGAGGACAGGGGAGGGGGAGGGAGGGGGAGGGGAGGGGGAGGGGAGGGGAGGGAGGGAGGGGAGGGGGGGAGGGAGGGAGGGAGGGAGGGGAGGGGAGGGGGAGGGGGGAGGGGGGAGGGGAGGGGAGGGGAGGGAGGGAGGGGAGGGAGGGAGGGGGAGGGGAGGAAAAAAGGCAGAGAAACAAGAACAGTGTAAGAGACCTGAAAATTGGCAAAAGGTCCTTCTCAAGTATTTAGCCAAGAACTCATCAGTGCGTATGTGTGAAAAAATGATCTGATGCTGAAGAAAGAATCATCAAAAGTGATCAAAAAGAACAGAGAGAACATTGAAGGAGATGCTGTGGAGACAGCAGCAAAGTTAAAGGAAACAACAATTTCTCCCCAGAAACAACGCAAGCGAGGAGTGAGCAGGGCAGTGCCCCTAAAGCACTGGAAGAAGACGCAGCAGCCCAGAAAGCATATGTAGAGAAACATATTTTTCAAACCCAAAGTAAAAATTAAGTCTTTTGGGACACTACAGTGATGAGAAAAAAAGAAAGAGTTTTAGCTAATATACCAACAAAGAGAAACAACAGATTCATAAAAACAAACTCAATCCAAAAGGGGGGGGGAATAGAAACAAGGAAACAAATAGTATTAAATGAGAACAGAAAACGATACTCTTAAACCGACTGCCAACTGCCACATAATATATAAATGGTATAAATATCTCAACTATTGTACAAGGCAGAGATTGTCAGATTGGATGGGAAAGGAAGAACCACCTATAGTTGCCTACAATGAAGGCACTTAAACATGAATAAAATTGATTTAAAAAGGGGGATAAGGACAACGTATCATGCTAACCCTAGTCAAAAAGAAATCTGACCAGCTATATTAATGTCAGGCAAGGGTGTCAGATTAAACATTTCCAGGAGGAAGGAAAAGAAGTTTCCTTTTATAACAATAAGTGAGTCAATCACTCAGAAAGACATAACAGTCCTAAATATTTATGCACCTAATTGTATATATATTCCACATGAACTGTTCAAGAACATTAGGGAAGAAGGAATTCTCCCCAAATCCTCTGTGAGGGCACAAAGCAGGGACCTGATACCAAATCCAGAAAAAAAAAATGTTAAAGATAAAAAAAAACCTGGAATCTAATATTCCTCAGAACAAAATGCACAAATTCTTAACATTTTTAGCAAATTCATCCAACGATATATAAAAAGATAATGTATCTTAAGAATGGTTCATCATGAGAATTTAGCCTTGATTTAATATTCAGAAATGTAAGAATCTCATTTAACATACTAAGAAGTTAAAACAGGCAAGCCGCATGATGGTTGCAGTATGAGGAAGACCCCAGAACTTCTCCTGACACGTGCTCTCAGTGAAGCTGAGATAGAAGGAGCTGCCTCGGCCTCATGAGGGGCATCAGCAACACCTGAGCTACCTCACGCTGAATGGGGAAGGGTGTTTTCTTCCACAGCCTCTGTTCCACACTGTCCTAAGGTTCTGGCCACTGCAATCAGGCAAGAAAAAGAAATGATGAACACCCACATTTAAAAAGAAGCACAACTGTTTTTATCCGTAGATGACAATACCAGCCACTAAGGAAATCAGACAGAATCTACAAACTGCTAGATCCAATAAGGGAGTAACTATGTTGCAGAGTAGAAAATTAACTCAAAAATAAATTTTATCTTTATAAACTGGCAATTAATATCTGTTGGTGAAATAAATAAAACACCATGTATTAATATCAAGTCACGAAGGTATAACATAATAAGCAATACATATGACAAAAATATAAGAGGACTGAATTCTAAAAACTGTAAGAACTGAAAAACAAATGGAAGAAGATCTAAATAAAATATTCTACATTTATGGTTTGGAAGACTTAATAATTTTAAGACATCAGTTCTTAATATGATCCATAGATGCAGTGTAACCTTAGTCAAAATCCCAGAAGGATTTTTTTTTGTCTGTCTGTTAAAAGGGACAGGAAAACAGACTCACAGATGAACAATAAAAGAATTTAGGATGTAAATGCCAGAATATCTGCGATCAGAAAGAATGGAGTTTTAGTGTTTGGGTTTTGTTTTCTTTGTGGACACAGCTGTGAACTGAAGAGAGGATGCGCATCACGTTCACAGGAAGTTGCGTGGATCGTACAGTAATGAGTGAAGAAGTGCTACTGGAGAAAACAGTGTATATAATGGATGTAAAGAAATTGACAGAACCATTGTCGGAAATAGAAATAAGAAAAAAATAATCAAAATCCAGCCTTCATGAGAGGATAGGAGATTAAAAAATAGGTGGTAATTATTGAGAAAGGTGAAAGCAAGAACATGCACAAGAGGCAGAAAACCTGTCGGTGAACCCAAGAATCGCTCTTATTTTTCAGTTTTGGTACAAAGTCTTTTGATCCCTGTTCCCTCTGTTGCCTTAGCAAAGCTTCAGGAAAAGTGGGTGAAGGTAGGTAGGTCTTTGGCAAGCAGACACGGCCTTGACTCGCTATGGTCTTCTTGTGGGTAGAACTAACTTTTGATGATGCTGACTCTGTATACATGTATGCATGCATATATACCCACATGGTCTAGGTTTGTGTATACACACACATGGCCTAGGTTTGTGTGTATATGGTTGCTATCATGAAAGGTCATGCTGTATTATACGGCATTCATGTTATATATCCAAAGGAACCTAGAACAGAAGGTAGACGCAGTTCAACAGAGCACGGGGCAAGAGAGAGTCCACAAAGGCCGGGCCGCAGCTGTCTCCTCCGCAGGACTGTCTCCGCGTGTCTCCAGGTCACCGCGGCCGGAACCCTGCTCGTGGACTGACACTCCGTGTGCACACTCACCGCCCACCACCACCCTGGTTCCTGCTCACCATGTTCATTGCCATCTGCGGGGGCTGAGACAACGAAGGTTCTCAACAGATACTTTCAGCCGCTGGGTTGAATGTCCCAAAAGAATAGCAAAGACTAGACGCTTTGCCATTGAAGTTAAATTGGAGCATTTTGTGGTGAACTGGATCAAAATGGTTACGTTATTTTCTCCTCATTTCTGAAACAGTGATGGGGAAGAGTTTAAGTGATAAGCGTCCTACAACAATGAAGGAAAGTTACTAAGTGAGAGAGGTCAGCAAAGCCTTTCAGATGATTCCGCGGCCCAGGGGGTGGTCTGGGAATCAAGAGATAAGGGCCCTAGAGATTTAAAGGCAAAAGTGACAGCAAGTGGCAGCCACTCCCCTAGACCTGTTGAGAGGCCTGCCCCCCCCACATTGTCACAGAGTGGTGTCCCGCAGCCCTCTGCCTGCTCCCCCGGGTGAGCCAACTGTGGAGCGAGGTCCCGGTCCTGTCAGCCACGGAGGAGCACGGGACCGACTCGAACCCTCGGTGCCAAGTGAGGACCTCGGGGTGTCTGCAGGGGAGAATGGTGCCACATCAGCGATTCGGAGTCAGGAAACAGCTGTCTTGTTTCTCTCCTCCCCCGAAAAAGTGTTTTCTTTTTTCCAGTTTTGATCATTAAGTTCATGTACTGTAAACTTAATGGGTTCTGTAGTTCAAGTATAGAAAAATGACCTTTTTCAGTTGTTCACAGCTGCAACTGTGAGGAACTGGAATTAATATTGCTGCTAACCGTGGCCGTGAGCGGGGAAGCCGGGGCACGCTGTCTGTGCGAGGGGGGGCAGAGGACGGCCCCTCGTCCGCCTCCTGGAAGGACGAGCACGCTGGGGAGTCGCCCCTCAGAGCTCGGGCCGCCAAGTTTCTCACGTGGATTTGATTATCGTCAGCATGTCGTGCGCCTGGAGGTGAGGGGTTTTTCCTGTGCTCACTCTGTTTTCTGAGAGTTTAATTGTCCTCCAAGGCTCCACCTGACTGAAGAGCTGCACTCCTGCAACCTGCACCCCATGCACACCTGGGGCCTGCACACCTGGGAACCTGCACACCCGGGAACCTGCACACCCGGGAACCTGCACACCTGGGGACCTGCACACCTGGGACCTGCACACACGGCACACCTGGGCACCTCCACGTCATAGCCCACTGGGAACCTGAGACCATAGCAGGTATGTTCTTCCAAGCTCCCGTGTCTCTGCAGACGATTGCATCTGGCTGGCAGAACACAGACAAGATCCAGCCTGGTAGACGCGTACCTATAGTCTATGTCCTCGTCCTTAGCTAAAAAGAGGGGAAAGGCTGTAGAGACATGCAGTGAGGAGCTGTGAGACCTTTCTGTCGACCTGCCTGTCCCTTCCCATTAGACAGCAGTTGTCCCAGTGGCAGGCCAAGGGGGCCGGTCCTGTTCCACAGCCCGGGCCTGCGTGTGCCTGCGAGCATGTGATCTCGCGAGGGGTGGGGCCGAGCCACGGAGCAAAGCTCACGTTTTCTTCTATTTGACGTCAGAACTCCTAGTGAGAATGTGCGTGCAGTGTGTGTGGAGGGCCAGAAGGAGGGTGATGAATGTCTCGTGCAATCCACCACCATCCCTTTCCTGTTACTTTTCTGTTCGCTGTCTGAATTGTGCCATGCGCCGGGACTAAAGCCTCTGTGAAGCGCTTCTGGTGCTTCTGGCAGGTTTTCTAACGAAGGGCCAGGTGTGCGGCCTGCAGGATAAGTACTGCCAGTCCACACCCTTCCACATCTTCAAGAAGACACAAATTGGCCTGTATTTCTAAGGGAGCGTTCGGAGTGCGAGCGTGCACCTACAAGGGGACCGCGGAGGACCGGACTGCCTGACCGCAGGGCAGGAAACAAGTGGTTCTCAGCATCTCTGACTGGAAAGTGAATGTGGCTGCGGACTCCATTTGTAACTGTGTCACTGTCACCTGCGCCACTGTCCCGCAACACGCATGCATTGTTTTACACCCTCTACCGCAGACAGAGACGCTGCTCTCTACCCGCCCTTCAGTGTAACCCTTTCGCAGCCGTAAGGTGCTGACAGTCTTGGGCGGGTTCTGAGTACACAGAGCCCCTGGGCCCCCTCCCAGCCCCTCTCCCCTCTCCGCCCGGCCAGCCCGAGGCCTCACCTCCACCCGGACGGCTCCCCCACGAATTCTAATTATAGGAGAGGGATCCCCGCCAGCAGGAAGGACGTGTTTTATTTTCATGCGGCTGCCAGTAGATTGCTACTCACATTGCTCTAGGAAAAAAATGTGTTTACAAATGTATCATTATACAGCAGATCTTAAATTGCAGAACTATTAGCTGGTACTATTGACTATCGTCCAAGCCCTGCTCCTGCGTGGGGAAGGGCTGGTCTTTCCATTTGTGTTGTTTCCCGTGATGAATAACAAATAACGAACCCCAGACTTTATCAGGCTGTTGACATTTCTTTCTCTTATCTGCAGACCAGTTACCAGTTTTAGACTTTCTTTGCTGGCATCTGACAAATGAGTTCATATTTGTTTCATATTTTTTTAACCCCAGGAAGGAGATCTGATTGGGGAAATTTCCACTCAGAAGAGCCACTCAGAGCGAGCCGCGCTCCTCGTGAAAGTGGCCACGTGCTGCTGTTGCCTGCCTGGGGCCGCCAGCCGCCAGCCGCCAGCCGCGCGGGCTCCGCCCACCAGCAGGCAGGTGGCCCGCGAGCCCTGGGCGTGGCACCTGTGCCGCAGGCACTCGTGGGTGTGAAGTCTCAACACAGAGATGCTGGGCTTCCTCCGCGTAGCTGTTCCCTAGCTGCGTGGAACGGTGGAAGCCTGAACGAGGGAAGAGGAACAGCGACCTGTCCCCTCCACTGTCCCCTTACACGCTGCCACTGTCCCCACGCGTCCCAGGAAGCATTCGACCCCGTGGCAGGTGACCACCCACTCCCTGGGCAAGAGCGTGTGGGTCCCACCGGCCGCTCCCGGGGCACCGGGACACGGAGCCCTGCTTCCTGTCCCGCGGACAGGCTGTGGTTTGCCCGTGGGTACGCAGCAACGAGAAAGCACCGCACCTGCAAGAAGGGCAAACACGAAACCACGCGATCCTGGGTGTGAGCGGAAAAGCTGTCTGGGAAGGACCACGGAGGTGAGAGAGAAAAGGTCTTTCAGGGTCGTTGCAAGAACCAAACACAGAAGTCTTCATGCGAAATGCTCGACGCTTTTCCTTGTTGCTGTTGTTGGGGGGAGCATGGTCTACGGGGACAGGACTCTTCGTTCAGCCACAACAAGCACAACATACATGTTTACTGTCCGCTCTGCAGCCACGCCCCCCACTCACCATGTGCCCGGACACCGCCGTGTGACTGCACTCGGACAAGACGATTTGCAAGATGTACTCTATTTAGTACCCGGGACCAGCCTGTGAGACAGATCATCACACTCACGCTCAGCCCCAGAGGCGCCGCACACAGCACTGAGAAACAGGAACCGCAGGGCCCCCTCGGCAGGGTCTGGGGCCCCCCAGCACCGGCGGCTGGCTGCCTTCTCTGAGCCCAGCCTGGCCAGCCGCCACCTGCTTCCAAAACTCTGCCTGCCTGCAAGAACGAGAACCATAGAAAAGTAAAGGGGAGCCTGGAAAACACAAAATACAGCAGCAGAAAAAAGTCTAAATCAATGACTAATTACAGCAAAGCGGGACTTGGTGCTCCAAATGGAAGATCAAGCGCCTGTGATTAAATTGCACGATTCCAAATCCTTACGCTATTTTTAAGATACAGATCTAAAGCCCAAAAAAACATCGTGACATTGTGCTAAGGGAAGTAAGCCAGGCAGCGAAAGACAAACACCGTATAATCTCACCTACAAGTGGAACCCAATCAACAGAACAAAGAAGCAAGCAAGATAGAACCAGAGACACAGAAATGAAGAACAAACTGGCAGTGACCAGAGGGGAGGGGGAGGGGGGATAATGGGGAAAGAAGGGGCGGGGCCGAGTCAAGGAACACGGATGGAGGACCCACGGACACAGGCAACGCGGGGAGGGCTGGATGTAGGAAGGGGGTGTTCCCTTGGATGGGAGCAACTGTAACTGAACAACAACAACAAAATGTTTTTAAAAGATAACATAAAATTAAAAGATAAAGTGGTACTTATCAGATGAGAACTTTACATAAACTTAATAAAAATTCTAAGGGATAATGTCCAACTTTACAAGAAAGGATAATTATGTAATGAGGAAGATACTTAGTTCAATAGAAAAAGAAAAGAATTTCAAACGTGAATGCACTCAGTAACATACCTCAAAACATATAATGAAAAAAGAAACAGAACTACAAGAAGAACTAAATTCTCCGTTACATAAGAGAGTTTAGCATCTATCTCTAAAACAGATTGACAAAGTTGAAAAAGGAGAATGAAATAATTTAAAAAACTTGAACTAAAAGCAGCAGGAGCTATATTTTTAAAAGCCACACAGTGACAATTTTAGAAAATTAACCATATAAAGATCTGAAATAAAGATTCGATTTCAGAGAAAGACATGTGAAAAACCAGATCTGCAACCTGGGAAGGATTAAATTAGATCAGGATCTAGAAAGAAGAAAATGTCTGATAATTGATAAATGGTTTGTATAACTCGGAAATTAAAGAGGCACATCAGATTAAAGTAAATACATATGTACACGCACGCTTGGTTAAGGCCATAAATTCACCCCAAATCACTGTCATAACTGCAGTCGTGGCTGAAAATTAATCAACTCAAGAAGTCAAGATGAGAAGAAACCAATAAAATAAATGAAATAAAAATAAAAAGAAGAAAATAATAAAGTGGAAACCACTGAGGAAAACGAGTTACTGAGTAGAAATAATGAACTAAGATAAAATTGTCACTTGATCAACATGTCCCTGAAATATGCAAACAGTTGTTTTACTGGCTACAAATTTTAAAAACAAGAGCAGGAGGGAACATTGGTGCCATAGACACTAAAATGATAATTAAGAATATTATTAGTAATTTTATATCAATGAATTTGAAAGCTTAGGTGAAAGAAGAAACTTAGGGACACAGCTTTCCAAAAATGGTTTGACAAGATATAGAAACACAAATAGTCCTATAGTCCTTAATCAAATTCACTTAATAATGTAATGTTTTCTCACATACGGAATACCCATCCCACAATGTTTAACAGAATTTACCTAACATTCAAGACAAAATTAATTCCAATGTATCAAGGCTGTTTCAGAGAATAAGAAATGTGAAGATAATTTCCAATTTGTGAGGTCAGTAAGACTACAATGGTAAGTATAGCACGGAGAGTGAGAAATAGGAAATTCAATCATAACGGGATTCGTTTTCGGAAATGCGGACCCCCTCGGTGCAGTGCTGCGTGACCTAATTTACGGATGTGTGAGAGGGACAATGTGATGCTCGGAGTAGGAAGTGAAGAAATTCAATGTTTCAGATGAGAAAATCAATTAATGTGATTCATACATGAGCGGCGTTGAATAAAATTCAACATTCGCTCGTGTAAATTGTATTGGCAAACTGTGAGGAAAGCCGTCCTCCCATAACCTGGGAGAAGGTGACCGCACACTCGAACACACAGAGACACAAAAGCAACCTCCAGCAAAGGACACGCGTGGCCGTGATGCGTCTGAAGCAAGCCCTCTGCGGAGGACGGCGGCGGAAGCCGGAACCAACTTTATTTGTCACCGTGCTGACACCCCACTTAGCACACACAAAAGCAAGAAAAGGAAACCCCAGTGATGACACCATCCTTATGTCCCTACTTTATAATTTCTCCATAGAAAATTGTAGCATCCCTCCCTGGCTGGCACTGGCATAGCTCAGTGGATTGAGCGCGGGCTGGGAACCAAAGTGTCACAGGTTCGATTCCCAGCCAGGTTACATGCCTGGGTTGCAGGCCATGACCCCCAGCAACCGCACAGTGATGTTTCTCTCTCTCTCTCTTTCTCCCTCTATTCCCTCTCTAAAATTAATTAATTAATTAATTAATTAAATCTTAAAAAGAAGAAGAAGAAGAAAATTGTAGCATCCCCAAACATACTGTGGACGTTACCAAGCTGAATCTGAAATCTATGTGCAACTAGAGAGAGTTAGGAACAGTCAAAAATATTCTGGGGAAAACTCCGAGGAGTTTTGTCCTACTAGATTTCGAGATTCTCTAGAGTGGTAATATCTCAGATGAACACTTAAATGCAAGAAGTCACACAAACACGATGAAAAGGAAAGGGCAGCTGACCCGCAGGTCAGCACGTGGGCGCAGGGCCAGCGGCGGTGCCAAGGGCCTTGGCCGTCACGCGGCGGGAACCGTCCCATCGAATTTGTACCTAACGCTTTGCACGGATATGCTCTCCGGGCAGAATAAACACGCAGAAGTAAAAGGAGACACTCGAAAACGTTGGGAGGAGTTACAGGAAATGCCTGTGTGATTTGGGGACTTATTTGCTAAATATTGAACAACGGGCTCATAGGTTCAGTTTCCCGAGTACTAACCAGCGGTGTTGCACCAAAATGCACCGTGAGAAAGTGGAAGGCGGCCC
Organism: Phyllostomus hastatus; assembly: GCF_019186645.2. Classification (NCBI taxonomy): domain Eukaryota; kingdom Metazoa; phylum Chordata; class Mammalia; order Chiroptera; family Phyllostomidae; genus Phyllostomus; species Phyllostomus hastatus. Next base: position 98,152,093 of record NW_025333872.1, read on the forward strand.
TCCCTCGGGGGGAGACCTCCGCCATGCGCGTACCTGACACAGCAGACGACAGTCCCCGCGCCGAGCAGCGAAGAACTGGAGGCGACATAAGCAGGCGGGTCACAGGGAGGGACGCCAGCCCACCTGTAAGGTGGGCAGGAAGTGAACTTCAACCTCGAACTCACCGTGATTCACTCGTCACAAATTAAAGCGTTCGGTGTTATCAAGAACGTGGAGCAAGATTGCCGGCCTCGTTGACGACACACACAGCTCCCCGGAGGTGGACCGGCCATCGCAGCTTCCCGTGGGCTGAGGGCTCCCACGCCGCGTGGCCCAGCAAGTCTGCCCCCGGACTTCAGTCCTCTGGAGAAACCCTGTCCCACGCCCGCAAAAGGACATGTCTAATCCACGTCCACGGTCTGTTGCTTTCCGATGGAAATGACAGAAATGCCCGATGACAAAAAATGAGCACGTATTTTGGGACATCTTGACAAAGTGCAATGTCATGCCGTAGTGAAAATGGAAGCATGACTACATACATCAACATGGGTTCATCTCAGCGGTCAGAAATGCTTGTAGCAATTACTTACTATTTTAAAATATACAAGATTACCATTATCGCAGACAGTTTAGTGACATATGCACTTTTAAATAAAGCCATAGAGAAAATGTATGATAAGCACCAAATTGGAAAGTCTTCCTCAGGAAAAGGGATCAGGGAGTGTGATTAGGATTTCTGGGTGTCGAGGGCTTCAGCCACACTGACGACATTTAATTTCTCAACGTACAAATTCTATCAGCGTTATTCTGTCCACTTGGTATGTAGGGGTTTCATAATTAAAGTGTTAAAATAATAAGCAAGCTTTTCCTCAAACCGCAGATCTCTTGCTACCCGATAACATAAATTAATTAGAGCAGAGCGTTAAATCGTGCATTCCCAGCTTCGCATAAGCGCGGCTCCCTCCAGGAGAAAGCCAGGTTCCCGGGTGATGCAGGAAGGCCGTGGGGTGGGGACCTCACCCGCGGTCACTCTCGCCGTCCGCGTCTCCAGGTCGGCGCCTTTTCCCAGGCCCCGCGTGTCTCCGTCGTGGCTCCGTGAATGCCGGTCACCGCCGTGCACGGTGAGAAAAAGAGCGGTTCCTTCATCCGGGAGGCCCTTTTCTGCGGGCGCTCCGACAGACACGTGCACACACTGTCAACATGCGTGTTGTCGCTGTGCAGCCTGGCGCACGACGGTCTGACGGGGGACACTCCAGGTGCCCTTCTCCGCGGCCCCTCATTCAGAGCCAGCGGCAGGACGGGGCACACAGAGGTGAAGGCCCCGACCCTCACCCTCGTCATCTCCCCGGTGACACTCGCGCAGGTGACACTCGCACGCAGGGATCCCAGCTCCGCAGTCCTCCGGGCTGAGCTCGGACCGCCGCCGGGAGTCAGCCGCTGCCGCTGCTTCCCCATCGGGGAAGAGGTGCAGACCCAGGGCCCGGCTCAAATAACACCCCATCCATGACGACATCGTTTACTGCACAGTCATGAGCATGTCCTTCCGTAGCACAGCGATATCATACCCGAGCACACCACAGGGCGTTTTAGCTGAAATGTTCGCGTTAAAACTATAAATCATCACACCCATGGTACTACCCAGCCAACCGCACTGCAGCAGGCCTTGCTTCTCGCGGACCCCGGACTATCCCATGCTGTGCCGTACCCGCAAAACACGTGGCTCCTCAGTGGGGGACCCAGCGGGGCGGGGCCTCCCGGTCATCCGCTCCCGACCACGCTGACCGAGACAACCGGCTTCTCTTGGCACAAGCTTCCTTTATTCAGATACATTTCAGTTCCAGTCGATCCAGTGAAGTGGACATTCCCGACTGTGTCCCCTCGGCAGGGCGGGGCGGGGCTCTTTGTCCACCGCAGCGTGAGTAGCCTGTCTCGGAGGGACGTCGGCACCGTCGGGCCCCTGGGACCGGCAGGAGAGTAGGGCGGCCGCACACACCACACACCACACACACCACACGTCGTCGGGTGGGTCACGCCGTGGCTCTCAGCGACCCGCTCCGTCCCTACCAGCGGGTCCCGTGTCCCCCCGTGCGCCGCCCTCCTCACTCGCTGCGCCCTCGTCCTTGTCAGCTTTGGGACCGCCGTGGGGCGTGCTGGGACCAGCAGGTGGGACGTGAGAGGCCACATCTGTCCGGGCTGGAGAGTAATTTGGGGCGTGGGCCCCCAGCAAGCTGGTCAGCCCCTCGGTTTCCCTGTCTCCGGGGACAGTAGGTAGGGACACGTCTTCCTGGCACAGACGTCATCGTGTGGATCCAGCTTAGGTCACGCGACGGCACCGCTTGCCGGGCAGAGCCTGGCACGCCGTGTTTACTCAAGGACAGTCTGCGGGCACGTGTGGGCGCACGTGTGGGGGGAGGGTGGGGTTTGGAAACCAGGAGGTCACCCCGAGATCGGAAAGCGGGAGATGGACTGAAAGGACGTGCTGGGAACTGTGCAGCCGACCCCATGCTTCTCAGAGCGCTGCCCGCTCCCGGAGGACGGTGACCGTGAGGGAGCCGGGGGGGGGGGGCATCGGTGAAGTTCAGGGCGCGGGAGGGGACACCCACAGCGCATCTCAGCGTGCAGCCCGGGGCCCCGGGGGGCCAGCGGCCGTGGTGTCCAGCCCCAGCCCTGGGGCCCACAGGAAGAAATGCCGCCCCCAGCGCCGTTAGCACATAATTGGAGGGAAGAACCTTTTCCTGCCTGAGTGTCTCTGCAAGAAGTCACACGAAATTTTCTGTAAATAGCCATGCCTTACTGCCTTTTTACCTTTCTTTTTCCTCACCTCACTCTCAACAACAGAAGGAAAGATGTTTTGAAATGCTTTTCGTCTGGAAAAGGAACAGCGTGCTTTTAAAAGGCACCTTGAGGCCCCGCGTGCCCGAAGGAACCCGGTGCGGGGGGTGCGTGGGCTGGTGCGCGGGCACCTGCGCTGGAACCCACAGGTGACGCTCCGGGGGCCAGCTGCGTCTCGACTGAGAGGAAACAGAACTGCACCCGCACGCGTAAGCCTGCGCCACCCACGCACACAGGACGTTAACTCAGGGGAAAGGGGCCTGGCTCTGAAAGGGACCCCAGTTCCCACCCAGAAGCTGCTCCTTGGGGTGTCGATTTTAAGCTGGTAATCAAAAAACAAATGATTCAGAAAGATGCTTTGGTCCAAGAGACTCACAGAGAAGCCTGCTCCAGGAAGGGAGTTGTGGGGTGCAGCCTTGGCCCACTCTGAATTTGGGGTGGTCGGCAGGGGGACTTTGGGCAGGGGCCTGTTCACCCAGCACCCCGGGTCTGCTGGTCCGAGTATCCCAGCAGGGCTCCGCCCGCCCTGTGTGCGCCGCTCTCCCTCCACTCCCTGTGCGGCACCCACTCTCATGTCTGAGGTCTAAGACCCCAACCCCCCCCCCTTTTCTCCTTCGTCCAAAGTGCCGTACGAGATGTCTGTCTAGAAAAAGTCCAGCCATCGTCAATATAAAGAGAACGGCTTAGGCAACATCGGTGTGACCTGGCAGCCGAGGGGAGTGGACTGGAATGCACGTGTGTGAACAATGACATCTTCACTGTACTGGTCAGAGGGGGCGGTAGATGCTGTTTGGTGAGCGTGTGTACTGTGTGGCTGTCGCATTCAAAATGAGTGAGCGAGTAGAGCCACGGATCCGCATCCAGTTTTGCATTAGGCTTGAACATTCCTCTGCAGAAACTACTCAGATGATTCAGAAGGCCGCAGCTATGGGCAACTGGTGATTGGCAGCTTCATCACGACAACACACCCACTCATGCATCACATCTGGTGCAGGGCTTTGGACAAAACATCAAACCACCCAGGTGACTCAGCCCCCTTTGGCGCCTTATGACTCTGGCTTTTCCCAAAACTAAAATCACCTCCGAAAGGGAAGGAGACGTCAGACCTTTGATAAGATTCATGAAAATACAACAGGGCAGCTGATGGCGATCGGGAGAACCGTGTGAGGTCCCAAGGTGCCCACTTTGAAGGGGACTGAGGTGTCATTGTCCTGTGTACAGTGTTTCTTATTTCTCGTGTCTTCTTCAGTAAATGTCTCTATTTTTCATAATGTGTGACTGGATACTTTCTGGACAGACCCTGTGTACCAAAGGTTGCCTCACTGTCGTTGTAAGATTCAGGCTGATGGGAATTCCCGGCCTGCGTGTGTTGAAAACCTGATTTCCTCTAGGCAATCTGTCTCTGAGTCTGACAGTAGCCCAGCCAGAAGGACCTGGAAGGAGGAGGAAGAGTATTAACTTCTTTCCACCCCCACAGCACCTACTTCGTGACGAATTACGCCTCCTTTTATTTGCTAGTAAGTTTCATAAAAATCTCATTTCAATTTAGCATAACTCATTAAGGCTGCAGCATAATACCATTAAGTACTTCTGGAACATTCTGGCGGTTATACTCGGTTGAAAATTATCCTAAATATGGGGACCAAAATTAAACCCACGTAGGCACGTCCAGCTGGTCACTCTCAGGCACTGAGGATTCCTCCTTGATTGCATCCACAACATTGCCTTTTTTGCTTCCTGTCTGCTCTTCTCCATGTATTTTCTCCTGCCAGCACCCCAGACACCCTAAAAGCGGGAGGGAAGGATTGTAATAAAAGGCGGCACCGGAAACACCAGGCGGTTCTGCAGCGCCATCTAGAGTCTCGGGAGACCATTACAATCTTCCTAACAAGCAAAGCATTCTTTCGCAGGCCTGGGAATTCAGAGAGCTTTGCGGGGCGAGGCGGGGCGTGTCTTCTTTTCTCCTTGCATCTCATCAGGTTCACCCCAAGTTAATGAAGCCTGTGGTGTGTCCCCTGGATCGCAGCTGTTTCCCAGAGACGCCCCCCCGCCCCACCCCGTCCAGGCCTGCGACCACTGAGATTTCCGAGGAGGAAGAGGAGGGTTACATGTCCTGCTTTTCACACGGGGAAGCCCAGCCCTGGACGTCACCTGCCGGTTACGCATCTTGGTGGAAGGTGTTTAAAAACCTTCCATCGAAGATTTTATTAGACACAGGAAAAGATTCAACCAGGCCTCTAAGCAAATGCGTCTTAAATGAAAAATATGAAAGTCTACGTTTTCCACTCCAAGCCCACTGTGCTAAAGGCACTCGTTATTTTCCCCGCGTGCTTCCTGCTTTCCCTTCAAACTCCTTCTCCGTCTCAGGCGAGCTGGCAGCCCCCGCCGCGTGCCTGCCTTGTACGAGTATCTCCTTTTTGCAGAAGGGGGCCCAGAGCTAGCAGTGGTCCCTGTCTGCTCTGCATTAATGCCATCGATAAGCAGTAAAAGGGAGAGGCGTTGGCAATACATGATTATAGATTAAATGATGCAATTTCAGGGTCAGTTCCACAGAAGGCACTTAGGCGGAATCTGACACGTGACACGTCTACAGCCACGGTTCCAGCCGGGCCGGGCCGGGCCGATCCCCAGGGCTCTGCTGCCCCCTGCTGGCGGCGCGGAGCCCGGTCCGAGCATCCGCACAGGGTCCTTCGCCTGTCACTCAGGTCACAGCTCACCTTGAACTCCACAGACCTGCCGGTTAGCCCCCTTTGGGGGTTCCCGTTCTTTTCCAGCAGCACGCGTGTCCATGGCTGGCAGGGGCGCAGGGAAATATATTCTGCACACAAGTGGCGCGCCGTATGTTGAATGCGGGTTAGTGCTTTGCTGAAGGGAATGGATGGACGTAAACGGCCTACCCAGGACAGCCGGGCGGGGCGGCGCTGGGAGAGACGACCCGTGTGCGTTCAAGGTCGTTACTGACACTGTGACCTTACGGTTCCCTCTCTGCCCCACGCAGGGCACAAAGGCACACTCTGCATTTCGACCGGGGCCTGTGGGTGAAGGCCAAGTGCGTGCACACGCCACCCGTCAGGAGCCAAGGCTGCTTCTTTCTGCGCTCCCTCTCCAGCTGCAACCGGGCTGGAATGACTTGCTGGTGCGATTTCCGTCCTGCCTTGAACTCCCCGGGGCTGTGAAAGTGCAAGACCGTGAAGCCGGTTGGAGAGCAGATACCTGGCAGGCGAGTGAAGGGAAAGTGGGGGAGACCCTCCCGAGGCCACCGCCCCGCTCAGGGGTTGGTGGTGGGAGCTCAGGACGCCGGGCCCCGGGCACTGCGGTCCCAGCCCTTCTCCGAGTGTCCCAGCCCCTTGGGGGTTGTGGTCTGCTCTTGCGGCCTCTGTGCAGAGCACGCAGGGCTGGGACAGAGCGCACTAGGCTATGGCAGACGGTGTGGGAGCCGCGGCCCCCCAGCGCCCAGCCGGCAGGAAGAGAAGGAAGGGACTCTGAGGCCGGCGGTGGGGCTCAGGCCGGTGGGTGCCGCGACACCAGCAGCGGTGAGCAGAGGGAGCACCCAAAGGGCTCACCAACCTGACACCGTCTCCTCTGTGGCAGAGGGGAGCTGGAGGTAAGGGCTCTTCTGGGAAATAACGCTGTGAAAGTCCATAAATACCTAGAGGTTAAATCCTTCCCGTTTCCAGAACCGCTGAGCCTGTCTCCCACACCACTCAATGTATTTTTTCCCCTGCCAGCCTAATAAAATGCATTACCTGAGTGAAATATACCCCCCGAGCCACATGTTTCTAAAATTAATGTCATAAAAATGAGTCACACCCCTGACATGTCGTCCTCGTGAGAGAAGGGGTGAGCGCCGCATGGGACCCAGCTAACCAGGCCCAGGGACACCCTGGTCCCCACCGGCGACGGGAGAACGTGCCGTGCGTGCGGCCCGAGGTCCTAAGCAGCCCCCCCGCCCCCGCCCCCCAGCTCGGCTCTGCAGAGTGAATGACGGGGTGGCGAACGCATCGAGCTTCCTCCCAGCTGTAGAGTTAGCGAGGGGGGCGAGGGGGGCCCCACGCGGCCCCCGGCGCCGCCTCCTCTGGGCGGAAGAAGCGCCCCCACCCCCACAGGTGCACGGAGGACTCGCCCCGATGAGGCGCAGGTTCGAGGAGCTCGGTGTCAGCCGCCGCAGGGGCCGCTGGGAACCGGCTCCTGGGGCTGAGCTCGGGTGGGCCCTGTTTGGCCCGCGGAAGAACCTCACAGCGCCGTGCCCACCTTCCGGCCGCGAACTGGCTCAGCCCTCTTGCTCTGCACCCCCGAAGTGGCCCCCTAATGAGCACCTCGGTGATACAAGCCCCCTCCATGCCGCCCTGCTCCCGGGGCCCGCAGGCTCAACGTGGCCTGGGGCCCCCCCCCCGGCAAGGCACGGGCTCCGCCCAGCCCCCAGCACCCCGCCCGCCCCCTCCATCCCTCTTCCTCCCCGGCATGGTGACGACGACAGTGTCCCTCCCAAGGAGGTTGCGACCAGGAGATGCGCAAGGCTGCAGAAGGCATTCCACAGTCACTTGGTTCTTTATTTAACTTAAATGTGTCGAGCATTTGCCATGTGCCAGGGACAAGACCGTACCCTTCACTTTCATTCCCAAGAACAAGCCAGCAACTCGGCACCCGCTTCCCCACCGGGGGGCAAGGAGCGGGAGTCTGACAGCAGGTCACCCGCACTGTGCACAGTGGCCCCGGCCACGTGGCACGGGCCTCGTGCAGGCTGTGGCCCAGAAGCAGACTGCTTTGTCCTGCTGTCCCCTCCACACCGCAGCAGGGAAAGGGACTGGGCCTCTGGAAGCGTCCACACTAAACACTCTGAGGACATAAAATACAGGGAGAGTTGTCTCCCGGCGTGGGGAAGACAGCCCCGCGGACCCCGGAAGGTGGGGGAGGGCCTCCAGGGGGAGAGGAGCCCGGTCTGGAAGAGGAAGGCCAGGCGCCTGTCCTGGGACTGGCCGGAGGGTTCACGCAGGAGGGCGTGTGAGGAGAGGAGTTGTGGACGCCCCTCACACGTCTTGCGAGGGACCAGGACGCCGGTCTGAGTAAGGAGCAGATCCCGCCTGTGGCTTTTGTGCAAGGGGAAGGCGCATGCCCAGGGCCCGATTCCGGCAGCAGCACGAGGGATGCAGGCGGGGAGGGAGCCGGCCAGCACGGCACTCAGCAGAGCGCAGCTACAGCAGCACCCAGTGAACGCACGGGCACGCGGAACGACAAATCCGTGTTCTTTCCTTTCTTCCCCTTCCTCTCCCTCTCTAAAAAAATCACAATGGACATAATACAACAAATATTAAAAAATATTAAGTTATCTTTCCTCATTCATAAAAACACTAAAACAAGTGAACAAATGAGCTTTTCGTTCACCTGGCCACGATACCACGAAACCTACTCATTAGTTTGGAAATTGGTGAAAACAATGGAACTGAGAAAATAAGCTTTTATCTTGCCTTTCTTTCACGAGCTTGATCACAGCCTCACTCAATGTGATACGTTTTTGATGTTAAAAAGGTTCCAGCTCATTAACGAAGAGCGGATACATAAATAATTACATCATCGCCCTTTCGTGACACCCAATAAAGCTGCGGGCCGAAGTTACCACACCCTCACGAACACGTCTCATCCTGAGAGAAGGAGCCCGTCCACGTTTTCCGTGGGAAGAAGGCCGACAACTCTCTCTCAGCAGCGCTCTTGCAGACAGAAATTTGATTTCAAATTAAGCTGTTAGATCTCATTACCGATTCACAGGAAACTCAGAAAGAGATGACACATGAAACGACACCCCAGGGGTGCAATTAACAATGTCCCCACAAGAGTGCCCACGGAAAGACAGAGGGCCCAGGGTCACCCACCCACACACAGAATCGTGAGGGGAAAAAGGAGTCAGGCCCGCGTGTAGATGAAAAGAAACCGAAGGGTCGTATCCATGCATTGCGATGTTTGGGCATCACTTTGATACGAATTCCAAAGACAAATTTTAAGATCGTGAGACAACGGAACCCTGACCAGGTGGTTGTCAATATTGGGTTTTGACTGCTGGAGGTGAGATCACGGGAGTTACCTCACTCCTGCAGGAGCCCCCTCCTCTCGAGGCGCACGCTGACATCTGCGTGGGCGACATGCACTGATGTCTGCTTCAAAGCCCCCTCGGGAGGGGAAACTGTGCGCGTGTGTGTGCGTGCGCGTGAGCTGCTCTCCGCACATGAAAAGAAACGAGACCGGTCGTCCGTGGGTAACGTTGGAAACTCTGCGGCATGAGCGCAGTGCCCCTCTGTCTGCTTTGACGGGCTGGGAAGTCTCCGCCATTAAAAACACCACCGGTGGGTGCTCGTTCCTTTGAAACACCAGAGCACCCTCGGCACCCTCTGCCGCCCTCTGTAACCTGGCTGTACATTGCGCCAGCTACGGGGTTCCCTCGGGTGTCTTACACACGCGCTGCTCGTTCTCCTCGCACACGCATCTGACACCCATGTCTGCGCCCCGCCGTCCTCCCGTGAGAGTGTCCGCTCTGTCCCTGCCCACTCTCGTTCGGCAGTGTCTCTCTTCTCCCGGCGTCCCTCCCCACCCCGGTAGGCACTGACTGTTGACGCCTTTGGCTTGCTCAGCCACGTGCGTTCTCCCAGGTTGTGGCCCCGCCTCCTTGCTTCCCACTCCTACCCACACCCACGTGCCCTGCCCGCCTGCCTGCCTGCCTGCCCGCGAGCGCCAGCAGGGCAGGCCCCAGGTTCCTCGGATTTTGTAGCTCCAGTTCCCAAGCGGACAGAACTGCTCCCCGGAGCTGCACTTCGGGAACCCCGTTTTCCTGCACTCCCGCGCCCCCGAGCGCGCGTGCTCCTGAAAATACCAGAGCGGCCTGTGGCTTCCGGCCAAGGGTCTTCCCGCCCCCAAACGTCCCCCGGTCTTTGTTATTAAGGAAACAGCCATGCTCCCCGCGTGGCAGGTCGTGTGCATCTGAAGGCAGTGTCTGGACGGCGACCTAAGGGGCTCCGACTTCCCCCGGTAGCTCTTCCCCTCCCGAAGAGCCGCGCCTGCCGTGCTCCGCGTCCCAGCGGGCCAGCGGGAGCGGGCCGCCCTCGGAGCGGGCGCTGGTGCATCCGCAGTCGGCCTGGACGTGCTGGGACCGGGTTCCTGGGTTCCGATGATGCATTCCTGACCAGACTCCTCCGCCTGCAGCTTAGGACCAGGCTGGTCTTCCCCCGCCCCACGAAGGGGAGGCAGGCATTCTCGTGCCCAAGGTTGGAAGCGGCGGGGTCAAGGGGCGGAGTCTGGAAGCTTAGGGGTGGGACTCGCTCGTCTAGCCGCGGGAACCAGGATTCTGGACACCGACGCCACCGCCTGGGAGGTAAGCAGTCCTGTCCTCGTCGGCCTGGTTATCACTTTCCTGGGATTTGAATCTCAGAGCAGCGGCTGATGGGAATTACAGTGCTCTGTGGACTGATGATGCAACTATAATGCTAGACCATTTTTAATTTAGCTGCTGGCAAATGCCATATTGCATGTATATAAACCAACACATAAGGGCTGAGTGGGCATCAGGGAACACGTCTACCAGCGCGTAACCCAGTCAGCTGGGCCAGTAAACAAGGTCGGACAGTAAACGCGCCTGCACGTCAGTGCTGCTGTTTCGGCTTCCCATCTTAAACAGTTCCAGCGGCACCAAGATACAATCCACACACCATGAAATTCGCTTCGTGAGCCTGCGACGCCAGGGGACGGGGGCAGAGGTTAGCGTGTGGGCACCGTCGTGCAGCCGTCGGCACTAATGTCACAACATTCCGTCCTCCCCACATGAGCCCCGTCCCGCTGGTGACAACCCCCCTGCCCCGCCCCTCGCTAGCCACCCCCAGCCTGGGTTCCGCCTGCACGGATGCGCGTCTCTGCACGCCCGTGTGAGTGGGGTCACATGGTACCGGTGCCGTGGTCTCTGGCTTCTCGCACTCAGCGTGACGTTTCCAGCGCACATCCATGTTGGAGCGTGTACCAGCAGGTCACTCACGGGCCAAGCTGAGTAATGTTCCCTTTCACGTGTCCCCGTGTCTCACCCGTGCACTCTGCGGGTGATGGCTGCAGGTGACGGGCGTTTGGATTGCTTCCTCTTCCTGTCTAGTTTGTAGACACGCTACTCTCTGTTCCTGTACAGAGACTGTGTGTGAACATATGTTCCGGCTCTCACGTGAGGATGGCCGGGGGTGGGCTCAACGCACATTTAACGTGTTGAGAAACTCCCACGCCGTCTCCATAACGCCTGCCCTGGTTTACAACCCCGTCAGCACGTCTGAGGGCCCGGTTTCCCCACGCCCTCACCCACACTGGCCACCGTCCACCCTGCGGATCACAGCCACGCCGGCACGTGGGAAATGGCGCCGCAGCCGGGTCGTGTGGATATGGGCGTTCCTTATCGACTAATTAGGTTGGGCATGTTTTTACGTTATCGGTTATTTGTGTATCTTTTTGGAAGTGGTATCTATTGAAAGTCTCGGTCTATTCTAGAATAGACTTTTTTGTGGCTGAGTTGTAAGAATTCTGTACACATTCCGGATAAATCTCCCATCACAAGGGAGGGAAATGACAATACAGCTCACGTGGCAACCTGAAGACACGGCCTCCCACCTGGGAGTCTCGGGGCGCAGCTGAGCGGCCTGGCTGGTGGCCAGGACAGAGGCAGCACTGACTCAGGGATGACAGCAAGTGCTTGCCATCTTCCTGCGTGTTTATTGTTTTTACTTTATTGACAAGGCATACACAAGACTTTCAAAACTGCAGGTAACAGGGATATTTTAAATAAAATTTGATATGTGAGTCTGGATTCATTTTACCCACCAGGGTGCTCAAATCTCAAAATGCTAGCAGTCTCACAAGATAAAAGCTCACTTGTCACGTACGCAAAATCCAAATCAGGCAAAGCAGACACCCTCCATGACGTGTCTGGGCCACCAGGCCCACGTGGAAGGTGAGGAAGAGGGTCACAGAGTGACAGGGTCCCCGAGGGCCCCTGGTCCCGAGCACCTCGGACATGTCAGTCTGTTGGCCAGGGCTACGCAGGAGGTGCCTTCCACGCCAGAACCCGGACAGGGTTCGAAAGCACACGGGTCACTGGCGAGCACTGACAATCACACTCACAGTGGGGCCTGGTTGCTTTATGAAGCACGGCAGTGTAAGGAAACCACAACGGTTTCTTACGACAAAATTGTTCTCCTCTCCTTACCAGAGCAAAATATCCTTGAAGCTTTTCATTATAGAAACAGAAAGTTTTCCCCATTGATCCATTAGCAGATAGCTAATGGATGTGTTCTTCACATTTAACTGTTAAAGTAGGAAAAACAAATTGTACGCCGCAGCAGTAATAACTCTCTTCTCCTAAAATGTTACCTATCTCCAACACATTCAAATAGCATTTGAAATAAAGTGTGTAAATAACAGGAGAGACCGCAAGAATGAGCTCGGTGGTGCGACAGAACAATGAATGCACTTCTATTTCCCACTCCGCAGCGCACCCTCCTTCAAAATCTATTAGAGGAAAAACGAAGTCATTTCATTTATACGAAGGACATCACGTTTATTAGGTTTAAATGCCTTTCATACATTATCACGACGCACGCGGAGAGAAATGATGTACATACGGCTGAGGCATTCGGTGTACTTTCGCTCACTCCACAACACTGGGGCCAACTCTGCAAAACCTGGGCCCCCGTCCTCGAAACCTCACTGGGCTCCACCGAGAGGCAAGGCCACGTTTTCCTCTGTTGTCCCCCCTGTCCCTTTCTCTGCACCTCTCAGTGCGCCTCCCTGAGCTGCTGGGGTGAACACTTCAGTAACATAAGAAACTGGGAAGTAAGCAGTCCTGCATCGCTTTAAAACAGAAAGAGAGACACAGCGAGTAGTGCGGTGAGTTTCCTGAGACAGAGGGTGCTTTAGGGATTAATCCGGATGTGCAGTACGGAAAAAAAAAATCACGAACTCTGAATTGTCAGTTACAGGATGGTGAATTTCCAGGTAGAAACCTATGTTACATTCTCAAATAAAAAGGAGGGACACATTGATTATTGGAGAGATGAAAGCTCCAAACAGGGAAAGCTTTAAGACTGTGTGAACATACACGGATATCCTATGGAGCTTAACTACATGCACAGTAATGAAAAAATAGACATTTTTAAGCTGCAAATGCTGCTGAGGAAATCTCCAGACCCTGAGCTGTGCCTACGAAGGGAAACTGTATTTACGTAGGTAAACAGTTTTCCTAAAACACAATGATGCTAAGGAGACTGGCTTCTTGTCTGCAGTTTTTCTACAGGACATGATCACGAGGAGGAAATGATAACAACATGAGCTTGAATTTGAACCCACACATTTCTTCAATCCTTTTAATGAAACTAGTTTTTAAAGTACCATTTTCTCACAGACTTCCATATGTAAACTCCGTTATGGTTCCTATGCGATCATGAGAAGGCGTTCTTTAGCCACAGTAGCCACAGAATTGGGCTTTCATGCACATGGATTTGCAAGCCGATGGGTTGTTCTTCACAGGGGGTACCCCTTGCCCTCTGCTAGGTTGCTAGTGATTTTGCTGCGAGGGAGCAAGGAGGCGTCGTGCGCCTCCCGAGCGGCAGGGGGCGGGGCTCCAACAGCAGCCAGGGGTGCGGACTGCGGCGCAGGTGTGGCCGAGGACGCGGCGAACTCGCCGGCCCCGGGTACAGTCGTGATAGACGCGCGGCCCGGGGCCCGTGGACGAGCGCGCTGCCGCCCCCGGATCCAGTTCCATCGCGTAAAAGCGGACCTCGGGATTTTTCTGAGCAGCCAGGAAGAGGCGCACCCCTTCCGTTGGACTTGAACTTCCGTCTGGGGTGCATCAGCGGGGTCAGAGGCCCAAGGCAGTGTGGCAGCAGTCAGGCCAAGGGAGGGAGAGACGAGAGCAGGCGACCCTCCAGTCCCTGGGTCCCGCCGGGCCCGGAGCCCCCGCTGTGGTCCTGGTCCTTTGGTCAAGGGGACGGTGTTTTCACGCGACACCCCCGAACTGGCGTCCCATCATTCACAGCCGCACTCAGAGGCTTCCCTGGGAAAGGTCACGCACTCGTGGCAAGAAGCTCCGTTGTTGGGGGTTCGAACCCACTTCGGGAATGGTGTGCCAGACGGAGACGAAATAAATGCCGTTAGTTTGCTAGCGCCTCTCTTTGCGGCTCCCAGTATTGTTGCACCGGTTGGTTACCGAGCGCTTTTGCTCTGGGTGGGGATGGAAAATTAACACACACGCGCACACGCACACACAAAAGTTCGCTCCCACTCGGGATAGTCAGACAAAAGCCCCGGGCAGTGTCGGCGGTGCTCTGAACGCGCCCGGGGTCACGGCGGCTGGGTGCGCACCGTGAATGGCATCGTGAATGGCGATTCTGCACGCGGAGGATAACAATTATTGTCATAAATAATTCCTCATGTGTATTTAAAAATCTGGTTGTAGTTTTTTTTTAATTAGACTGAAGGAGCAGGATAGCAGTTCACCTGGGAATTCATTAGTTCTTCCTGGGTTAGAAAATGTGGCCTTTTAGACGAATGTCCGGATTTTCCTAACTCATGATGGCAAATAGGCTGCAGATAAAGGTCAGAAGTCAGATTTTTACCAGAAGAAAAGTAGATAAAAACCAAATAAAAATGTGGCTGTAGCATAGTTCTATAGTTAGCAAATGAAATTATTCTTGATTATTTTATTTGTTGAATATTTATAATGGAAAAACAAAATAGCTACTCATTGCTAAAGTTAACTCATAGAAGGTTGACATTATATCATTATCACTGTTATAATTCAATTAAAAATGATCCCAAAAATTTAACACAGGAATAATGAGAAAAAAATATAAATAATCTCAGGATTAATACATATGCAATATTTACAATTACGAGAATGAAGTTCCCACTTGGATGCGGTTCTAATTAGTGACATTTTTAGCAAACTGCATTCCAAATGTGAAACATTTTTTCACTTCAAATATTCACAATATTAATAAAATATAAATGTGTCTATATAAATAGGCCAGTTGCACGTTCAACGCGTGAATTTTTATTGGAGATAACCTCTCATGAATTGGTCAGCTTCCGTTATGGCATTCCTATTTCCTGTGGTGCCCCCTTTAGTGCAACCTTGAAAGAAGTTTTAAAATGTGTTTAAACATCCCATTTTAATATTATGCAACTTTATCATTTCATATTTGTTAAGTGTCTAACATTAAAAAGTGGGGTGAATGTCTACAACGATGCAGAGCACGGAGTGTGGATGCTAGAAGCTGAGGCGGCGGCCACGGGGGGGGGGCGCTGTGCGCAGGCCGGGAAGGGGGTCCCGAGAGCGGGACGGACCCTGCAGGACGCGAGTCCGCCCAGGAGGAACTGCCCGGCCAGAGCGTGGCCCTTCCCACAAACGGCAGGGCCTCGGTGCCGGACCGCGCGCATGCTGGCCGCACACAAAAGACACTTTCGATTCTGCTCATCTAGCCCCGAGCTGAGGTCCAAAGGATGGAAAGCGAATCGAATCCTAGTGCTTCAAGAATAAAAGCAAAAACTGGAACTGAACATGGCGGTCAATCAGAAGTCTTGTCCTCTGTCCACACTTAACAACTTATATGTGAAAAGAGGCATCACCTAGTATAACTATACTCATTTATCTGTAAAAAACACAAGTTTCATACAGCATAGAAAAACCAACAGCTATACAGACACGCAAGAAATACACCCGCTCCCATAGGCGCTACCACCAGGCAATGCTCTAAGAATTGTGCCCGGGCCGCCCTCCACAAACAGCAGAGCCGTTAACACGCATGAGAACCTCCCGTGAGACGCCCTGCGGGGCCTGCACCCCCCCTCCTAGTGTCCCCTGGTGTTCTGTGAAGTTTCACCGAGACCTGAAGTCTAACGAGTTGTAAACATCTTTCTTGAAACAAAACATTCAATGACAAACACGCTTGAAAAATTAACTGTTCAGACACCCTTGCTGCTTAAAATTCAAGGGCAGGCTCTTCAATACAACCTCTGTGTGTGAAAACGGGAATCTGAGTTTTAAATCAAATGTTAAGTGGAAACAATGACGACAACAAAATACCGCTTCCCCACTTGATTTCAAGTGAGTTCACCCTTGGATACATTTTGACGGGAAATTTTCAAGAGTAAAGGAAAGATTCTTGAAAACAACGTCTCTCTGAATGGGATAAATACAAATTTAAACAGCAAACACAAACACAAATAAAACTTCGAAATGAGAGCGAAGAAGCTGGACTCTAGAAAGAGCCGGTATGACGATCTGATGGGGGTGCAGAACCAAGCAGAGGAGGGGAGATGGGGCGTAAGGTGTAGACGAAGCTCAGCGAGAATGGGGCTGCGTTTTCTCAGCAGAGAAGAGATACAATTATGGGCGGGCGGTGCTGTTTGTTCCTCCAGCAACTGCGGGAGCCAGAGGGAGGGGGCAGTGTGAAGGGGCCACCGCACTCCTCCAGGGACAGAGGCTGGATGGTTGGTTGCATGAGCTTCCTCTGGGGTCCAGGCGCCCGGAGTCTGCGGTGGGAAGGAGTCGCCCCTCACATCAGGCTCAGCATCCTTACCCTGTCTGCAGTGTGTCTTTTCAGCAAAACGAGGGCCGTGTATGCTGTTCCAGCAACGACGTGCAGCTATAGCATCCATCATCATTCCCCAAACGCAACCGCCAAACTCAAGTAAGAGAGCGTGACATTCTTCACGAAGGGGTTGCTGAGGGGACGCAGCATGGACCCCGTGTCCTGGGCTGACCTGCCGGTGACACAGGGCGGTCTGCCGTGCGGCAACTCGGAGCAAAGGTGCCCTCCCAGCGCTCCCAGGCCCAGAGCATGGGGCCAGCTCCATCCCACCGGGGACAGAGGGCCAGGGCGGGTCCCTCAGACCACCTCGCTCCTTCCGGTGGCTTCTGTCGGGGCCCCACTCACTCCGGGCAGGAGTGAGGAGCGTGGTGGGGACCCCTGAGCCTGCTCCCCCGTCCCCCCCGGTTTCGGAAACGGATCCCGTGTGCGGCCCCGCACCACGTTCATTCAGATTCACAGAGAAGCTCCACAGCGAAACACAAGCCACTTAGGAAACTTTAATTACTTGACCAAAGTAATAAAATATTTATGAGAAAAAAGAACATCTAGTAAGTCCATAAAGTAAACTAGCTGACAAATTAATTGGTGCTAAATAACAAGAAATTCCTATCACTTGCCAAAAGCACCACAAGTTACTTATGGAATAAATAGACCTTGTTTTTTTCAGCTATGATTCCCGGTTAGTAATTTTTGGCCATTACTGTAATTTTTTCTTTGGTGTATGCAGTGTGATTAGTAACACATAATGTTAATAATCCTGGAAATGGATTTCGGAATGGGAATTTCCGCTCTCAGGGCAGAGCCAGCAGCGTGCTCTGCCGTCGGGAGAAGGGTCCGGCACCTCCACTAAATGCTTTTTCTTTTCACAAATGTTGAGTCTAATGGATAAAAATTTAATACTAAAAACAAACAAACCCAGGTGGTGCTTATTTAATAAGGCCGGGCCTTATCGCCTCTTGTATTTCCGAGCCGGCGGCACGTGACTTCAGTGTGAATACTTGTGAGCGCGCCACCAGTTGTTCAAAGGCGGACATTGGTGCTTCTACTTCGGCAGGACATGACTGCAGTTACAAAGGAAAGGTCAAAATTGTTGTGTGTATTTCATAAAAATTAATTTTAAAGTTTTATGAAACAGATAATTTGGGGAAAATATGTCTCAAAATTGCTCCAAGAGATACTAGAAGTCCAAAACAAAACAAAAATAAAGTAAGGCATTAAAAAGTGCTCAGTTATACAACGTTCTTCAAAGAATAAGATGCAAATGGTTTCATGTGAAAACAACTGAGAACTTCCAACAATAAAATTACTTCAGTACTGATTTGACAATTTCATGACAGAGCAAAAAGGAAAACTTCTGAGAGTTCTTTAAAAGAAACCAGCCCCCGCTGGTCCCAGAAAGCTGCAAACCAGCAAAACACAGCCGCCCATCACACCCAGAACGGCTTAGGAAACGATGTAACTAAACTATGAAGAAATTCAGCATTACTTTAAAATTGACCTGCCCTGATCAAAGGAGCTAGATTGTGGAAGTTAAAGGTTGCTTTATTTTTAGAAAATTGATTAATATGATACTTTTCTTATTAGGTCAAAAAGATATGCGATATGATAGCAAGAGTTTGTAAAGTTATTTGGGAAAATTCTTAGACGTCGATGATAACAGGAGAAAAAAAACAAGCAAAATTAAAGTAGGTTTCATAATCCTTCTCTCTGCCTCTCTTTCACACCTTTGGACACACACCCAAATACATTTATATTTGCCAATATATGATATCAGTAATGCATTTAATAGATACATTAAATAATATACATAAACTGCTAGATGCAGATAGGTAGACAGGCCAGGTGGCTGACCCCAGGCACAAAAACAGGAAGACCACGGAGACGGGAATGGTGTCAGGAAATATCTATGCGTTTGCGGTGATGGACGTCTCCTGGACTGTGTTCGTTCTGTATACAGAGAGAACGAGAGAGGTGAATTCACTTTTCCTGGCACAATTTTGTCATTCCGTGTGTCTTTTGGCTGTTTGTGCGAATGTTTCACATTACTCAGTAAGCTACTTTAGTTGAAAGGCAACTGCCCCTTCTTTTCGGGAGCAACACAGGCTCAGAAGCCCACATCTTCATACAATAAACAGACTCTTCCCCCTAGGAAACATATTGTATAAACAAACTCCAAAACCATGAAACTTAAAATTTAACAAGATGAAGCATTTTACAATTTTAGCTGTTCTTTGACTCATTCAAGAAAAAAGGCAAAATGTTGAAATGTGTTAAAGAATCTAAGTTAGAAATTATTTATTTAAGGAAAACATAGTGTTTCTGTTCATTTGAGAATCACTTAATTCATAATAATATTTAATCAATAACACTAAGTCCAAGTTCCAAGGCAGAAATTAATATTCACCAAAAATGGAAGTAGGTGACAACTCAAATCAAGGATGAATAGATGGTATTTTAAAATAACTTTTTTGACTTCCAGCCAAGATGGAGGCATAGGTAGACACACTGTGCCTCCTCGCACAACCTAAAGAAGGACAACGACAAATTTAAAAACACAAACAACCGGAACTGACAGAAAATCAAATTGTATGGAAGTCAATTACCCAACTAAAAATGTATAAAACTATAGATTACCCTGTTAATTTTATCAAGATAATGTTATATGTTTAAAGAATAAACTGTAGCCCTTGCTACTGTGGCTCAGTGGTTGAATGCAGGCCTGAGAACCAAAGGGTCGCTGGTTTGATTCCCAGTCAGGGCACATGCCTGGATTGCAGACCAGGTCCCCAGTAGGGGGCGCATGAGAGGCAACCACACACTGATGTTTTTCTCCCTCTCTTTCTCTCTCCCTTCCACTCTCTGAAAAACAAATAAATAAAATCTTTTAAAAAATAAACTGTATACAAAAGCAACATTTGAAAGAAAATATAGATGACTGCATAAATCTTGTGATTTTAGAAACTTTCCTGCTGCTTTTTATTCTACCAACATCTAAATCCAACCTCATCTGTGTCCAGCCAGGGGTTTGGAACTGTCTGAGCTGAGCAGGCGTCACCTCTCCCGGAGACAGCGGGTCTCAGCGGCCCAGCACGACACTCACGCTGACATCTGGAATGTTCTCCTCAGCTCTTGACCGCCGAACCTCCATGAACCTTGGGCTGCTCACAGTAACACTCAGCAGAGTTCAAGTGCATAACAGTTTCGGAATCTTCTCACAAAAGTGATTCTTCTAAGGGCGCTTAGAATCCTTAGCGATTCTAAATAAGTGAGACACAGCAAAGCAGCACATCCGAGGGCTTCCTGGTTTCAAGCAGAGGTTAGAGAAGTGCTTTCCAGCAGTGACCCCAGAGATAGAACTCTTAGAGAAAAAATGAACAGATGAGTAACACAGTAATGTAAAAGCCTGGGTGGCCTCACAAAAGCAAATGTGAGTAAGAGTGGGAAGTAAATGGAAATCGGGGAAAAACCGCACCCGACGTCACAAGGAGGTTCACAGTCGTCCCCACTCACAGACGGCGGCGTCGGCGCCAGGACGGCAAGCTGCCGCACCAGCGAACGGCCAGCGCAGACGAGCTACAGACCCGAGCGAACACTCGGGGGCTGGAAAAGCACCGCCCCACCAGTGACCACGCAAGTGGCCACCCATCGTGAGCCGATCTGACCACATTTGTTTTGTCCGCAAAAACACGGTACTTGGGGGAGTGAGTGAAAACTAGCGCCTACGGGAGCACGCCGTTCGTGACGCAGACTGGCGCGGGCGCTGGAGGCCCACTCAGCCACGGGCATGGGAGACGGTCAAACGCAGGAACCCGACAGGGAAAATAGCAGGTCCGCTCCCAAGGAATTTCCCCAAAGGAAGAGTCGGACAGACATATGTTGAATTATGCACGATGGCCACAACATATGAAGTGCATTGCAAAGCAGCACCAAACACGTCACGGACGGTGTGTTGCTTCATGTCCCAGAACGCTGATGTCACCCCCAGGGACACATGGCGGACCAACGACTCAGAGCAGTTTGGGAGCAGGTGCACATCCGCACCCCTGTTTACAGAACAAAGCAGGAATCTAATGGGGGTGCACGCAGGCCCGGTGCCTGAACTCAGCCCGGTGCTGCCTCCTGTGTGGGTGGTCCCCGCACCCCCCACTTACACTGCACACGAACGGGGAAGAGGAAGAGGAGAAAACAACGCTGAAAGAAACAGGACATTTATTAATGCATTCATAGCGAGTGCGCACAATTCTACAACAGGTGCCCATTAAGAATAATGACCAGATTATGTTCATTAATCAGAAACACAATATACTTGGGAGGATAAACAAAAACTTTTCTATACGGGTAAGTGCATGAATAGAAATGCTTGAATTCTATACAGGGCAGATTAAAGAACTGTGGAGTTTCTTATTACCCTGCATGTCCTACTTTGCATAGAAATTATATTTTTACATAATAAAGAAATGATCAAAGTCTAAAGGAATAATTACATGGAGCCGTAGAACAAAAGCTAAGGAATCAGAGTCCCCGGGAGTCTCGGACCACCCGAAACCCAGAGGAGTGCTCCGTGGACTCGCCGGGTCAGGGGCCTGGGGCTCCCGCGTCATGAGTGGCTTTCACACACCCTTCCCCCAAAGTCTGGTTGGAAAGCAAAGAAGGAAAATAGCATCTCAGTTTTTAATGTTTCTTTCCAGCAATCCTTCCAAACTTAAACATCTCCCAGTTATATTTCTAATTGTTTTCAATTACGGTTTACATGCAACGCTATTTTGTATTAGTTTCAGGTGTGCAGCTTCACATACTCACATACTTCACAGCGTAGATGCCCCAGCATCCCCAGTACCCACCCGGCACCGACACAGGTGTCACAGCGACGTCCTGGGCTGTGCTCCCTGCGCCGCACTCCGCGCCCCAACACTCTCTGGTTACAGAATAAAGCAGGAATCTAATGGGGGTGCCCTTTCTCTGCGTTTCTCTCGCAGTGCCCCAGCCGCTCCCTCCTGGCACCCGCCAGTCTGTCCTCTGTGTCTGCGAGTCTGTTTCTGCTTGGTGTGTCCGTTTGCACTGGTCTACCCGCAGCCATGTGTACTCAGGAACATCTAGCGTGACCCAGAAGACTTACGTGTGCACTTACGCCGAGCAGCACGCACATGAAGCCTGAGAGCAGAAATGCACCGACCCGGTGGCCCCGGGTCGGCGCCCGGGAGGAGGGCCGGGCCCCTGCGAGAGGTCGAGCCCGGCTCACCGCCTCCTCGTCTCCCTCAACATCTCCCGCCTTTGTCACTGCGGACTTCCAACAGCCACACCGGAGCTGGAGAGCAGGTCACTGCACAGCCTCTGTGTGTGTGTGTGTGTGTGTGTGTGTGTGTGTGTGTGTGTGTCTGCTCCGGGGGAGAGGAGTCCAGGCAGCAAGGGAAGGCGGTGATTTACTGTCCATTAGCAGGTGCTAATGAACAGGGAGAGAAAGCCGCTGCCCGGCGCCCGGCCTGGCCCCTGGGCCCCGGCTCGCCGCGCCGCGCGGGTGCTGGCAGCTAATGGACCCTTTCAAACTGCCGGTCATAAACGGGGCCGGCGGGCCTCCCAGCCGTAATGGACTCCCCGGCCAAACCTGCCTAACGCCGGCTTCATCAGGAACTGTGACGAGATCAGTGGCCTCACTGAGGGTGGTCTCACCGAGCTGGGCTGCAGACTGATCTAGGAGACCTCGACCCACTGCTCGTTCATGACATTTTTTTTTACATGCCTTTGCCCCTGCGTGTGCCCCTCCATGTTAAGAGAGGGAAATACTGCAGTCCCTGCTCAGTCAGCCGCGGTGTCTCCATCCCACACCAAGGAGAGCTGGAGAAGCAAAACCAGAGACGCCAGAAATGAAGGAGGAATGGAGTGTCCTTCATTCCCACCCGCAGGAAACAAGGGCACCCAACACCTGCCTGGCACTTTCAAGTTCATGGGCCGTTTTGTGACAGTCTCGGGAGGCAGGCGGTGCCACCCTGTTTCCCACACGAGCCGGCCGGCCAGGACAGAGCCGGGACGCAGGATCGGGTCTGCCCCTCCCACCGCGGGGAGCGGCTCGTGCCTTTTCTCCCCGTTTCCCCCCGTTTCTCCCGGTCCCCCCGCTGCAGCAGACGGGCCCTCAATGTGCTCCTTCGTCCCTGGGAATCTGCGAGGCAGGCGGGACAGACGGCGTGTGCGGAACCAGAGCTTTCGTCCCCTCCTCTCCCTGCCCACCCCCTCTCCCTCTCTCTCCCCCATGCCAGCCCAGACCCCCGCAAGGGAGCAGGAGCAGGAGCAGGAGCAGGAGCAGGAGCGGGAGAAAGCAGACTTTCCTGGGGCCGGGACGGCGGGCTGTGGGGGGACCCAGCAGGTCTCGTATGACTGCCCTTGGCGGACAAAGATGGGGGTGAACAGAGAAGTCAGTGCTAGGAAAACGTGTCACAGACACATAGACGACACCAGGGAGCAACACCAGGGAGAGGAGTGTCTGAAGCAGCGAGGCGAAGGCCGAGTGGCGAGGTCCCAAAGATGTCCGTGACCCATCTGCAGCGTGACAGTGACCCCACACAGCAAAAGAGCACCCACGGTGTGACCAGACTGAGGGCCCTGAGATGCGGTCCTCACCTCGGACCAGCCAGGTGAGCACTAGTGTAACTGTGTGTCTTCGTCCGGCGGAGGCGGAGAGCTGTGGGTGCGGACGAGGTGATGGGGTTGCGGAGGCAAGAATGTGATGTTTGGGTGGGGGGAGCCACGAGCCAGGGACTGAGGGGCTCTGCGGGCTGGGAAGGCACTCGGCCCTGTGGGCACCTCCGTGCGGGGCGCTGACCTCCGGGACCTTCAGAGATGAGTGCGTTTTTAGCCGCCACGTTGGTGGCCATGTGTTACAGCAACGAGAGAACACTCACCCCGGCGGCAAATGAGGACGTGTCCGATGCCCCAGCGACGGGAGATGAGAGGCCACAGGTTCCAGGGGGCACCGAGGACGACATGGGGTGCGTGGATTTCAAAAACCCACCGCAGACTTTCAGAAGTCAGAATTGAAGAACAGCAAAGACAGTAAGGGAACACCAAGGTCTTCAAAAGAAAACCGACCACCTACAGAGGAAGATGCATTCGGAGCCTCAACAAAAACAACAGTGGAAGGAAGACCATTAAATGATACTTTTAAAGAGATAAAGAAAATATGTGTAAAGGAAACTCAAATTTTGTATCCAGTTAAATATCACTTACATGTTAATGTGAGATAAAAATGCCCTTTGCAAGAACGCTCACGAGGAACCACCGCAGGAAATAGTGGAAGGCGTGGCGGGACGTGCAAGAATTGCGCCTGAGGAAGGAACTACATCACGCCTGCAGCTTCCCAGTGACACGGGCGGACACAGTTCCGCAACGACCCGGTGACAACAGCGCGGTGTGGTGGTGGCGACGACGGAGAGACATTGCAGGCACACGCAAACACGCGTTCTCAGTGAACACAACGCAAAAATGCTCATCCCCACGGACAACAGAGAGATCTGTTTTATAATTGCAATAACCTTTTGGAGAATTGACCCCTTTATCATCATGCAAAGTCTGTCGTTGCCCCTGAACATAGCCCTCACGTTCTGGAGACCATTGTATTGGAAATTAGTAGAGCTAGCTGCTCTAGCTTTTCCGTTGTTAGTTGTCTGTGTTGCTCTCGTTCTGTGTGTGTGACTGTGGGGCGTTCTCCCTGCTGGCGTCCTCGGCTCTGTGGCCTGGTGTCTGTGGATCGCTCGGGCTTCGTGAGGGAAGGACGCTGGCGTTCCACTCCAGCCCCACGGAGCTGAGCGTTCGGTCTGCTCACCACGGCAAAGACAGAGTCCGTTTCAACCTTTCAGAAGCAGAAGCACTAGAACACAACCCTCTCTGGAGTGTTCCCGGGGCTGTATCACCGGGCTTTCCCGCAGCGGGGACAATTTATGCTCTAAATGAAAGGGCGGCGCGCAGCCAGGGCCACTCCCCACTCTCCTGACCCGGGGCCGGCCGTGCCCCTCGCACCGACGAGCCCCACGCCCGTGGTTTCGGCATGCGGTCGGACGTTGGACGGAAGCTGAGGCAGGTGAACTCAGTGTGTGGGTCCCGGAGGCTTGCAGCAAAGGCAGGGGTAAAGTGCACCCGCGTGAGCGTCCAAGACAGAAAGGACACACCACGCAGCGAATAGATCACGAAGGGCCAGGCCCCCGAGCACGCCACAGCGCCTTGTGGGGTTGTGCTGTCTCCCAGGGCGGTCACGTCGGCCGAAGCGCAGCTGGGAGATAGATCTAACCCGCGGCATTTCACTCCTGAGCTACTGCTTACCACCTTGTGTCTTCACGTCGAGAACTGGCACACGTCGTAAGTACCGTGGGCTCGGTCGCAGCGGTATGGGGAAGCAGCAAAGCACTGCACTCAAGTAAGCACCTGGACTCCGTTCACTTTAAAGAAAAAAGTGTAAGACTTGAGGAAATATAAAAGATGTTGCAAATTGTTGAAATGGTGTCATTTTTTATTCCTTCATTTGTCCTAAAAATAAATAACATCAATTTGTTGATGCTAAACACACAACTTCTGGGAAATAGTCTCTATGTTTATTATTAGTTGTCTCTTTGAAAATCTGTAACATTGTCTCACCAACACAGACAGGGATAGACAAATCTTCAGTAAACAGCAGCCCAATGAGATCAAAGTTACGGTATTTGAGTGGACCAAGGTGATTTTTGGTATTTTGGTATTTTGGTTTGCTTTGTAGCTTTTGGAAAGACATTGTTACCTTTTAGAGATTTTAAATGAGGCTTAGTGTCGTACATTGTACAGTTGGCGAGAACTCCCCTTCACAGTGCCACAGTTTGGAACGCGAGGACGGAGGTGCGGCGCTGTGGGGCCACCGCCCGCGGACGCGCGCATGCGCAGAGGGTTCCCACTGCTCCCAGGCACTTCGGTGGGCGAAGTGGCTGGGTCGGCCAAGTTCAGTGTGATTAGCAATAGGAGGGGGTCAAATGTGCCGTCCTACTGTGTGCTGTTTCCTGCCCTATTCTGTTCCTTTGCGCTCTTTACCAGTATTCATTTTTGGCGAACTGAATATTTTCACAACTTCACGGTGTCGGTACCGGCGGACCGAGGGCGTAAAAGACCGTTTCTCTCAGTCTAACTGCAAGGAAACTTTTTTTAGGGCATGGACGCACGTCTGCTTTCCTCCGCCAACACGTCAGCGGGGAAGTCCGCACCGAGCCCTGTGCGGGAGGACACACACACACACACACACACACACGGCTGTGACACACGCGAGTGCAGGCCGGTGGGCGCAGATGGGGTCACGCTGCACCGCCCCACGGAGCGGCAGGCGTTCGCCTCCTCCCACGTCCCTTCCTCCTGCCCGGTCCTCCCCCGGGCGCACACACGGACCTCCGTGTGTGGCGTGAACTCTGCAACACGCGGTTACCGTTTTCTTTAAAACGTCACCTTTCCAAGCCGTTTGAAGTGATACCAACCAGTTGGGCTTGGCCCCGCCAGTCCCGTCCCAGTGTTCTTCCTTCCTTCCAGTTCCCTCCGCAGCCGTGGTCCTCTGCTCGGAGAATTTTCTTTTTTTTTAATAAACTTTTTTTTAAAATAAAGGCTTTCTTTTAAAGATTTTATTTATTCATTTTTAGAGAGGGAAGGGAGGGGGAGAAAGAAAGAGAGAGAGAAACATCAATATGCGGTTGCTGGGGGCCGTGGCCTGCAACCCAGGCATGTGCCCTGACTGGGAATCGAACCTGCGATGCTTTGGTTCGCAGCCCGCGCTCAATCCACTGAGCTACGCCAGCCAGGGCAGAATTTCCTTCATCCTCCTCCTAGTGGGCGTCTCCGTGCCGTAGATGCCTCAGGGGTGGCTTTTCCCTCGTCAGGTGTGTGTTTTTCATTGTGCTTTGGCGGGTATAGATTTTTTGAGTTCATGCCGTGCGTTTTCCACTTCGTGTACGTTTAAGGTGTTTTTCCATGTTCTCGACCCTCCATCGTTTCTGATTCAAAGACTGCCGTGAGTTTTCTCTGCTCCCTCCTACCTGCTGTTCTGCTGTGCTGTGTCTCTTGTCTTCGGTTTAATTTCCAAAATTTCCCTGTGTTGTGACTAGTTTTGGGGTTTTTCTTGTGACCCCCCCTACCCCTCCCAGGAGATGGAGGTGGTTCTAAGCTTCTAGAGTCTTTGGTTTAGTTTAATTCATTCATTTTGCAAAACCTTCACTCACTAGCCCTGAAGACTGTCTCAAAGAATGCTCGCTGCCAGTTTGCGGCACAGGCCTCGGCGTGGGACGGGGGTGGGTCACGGGCCAGGCCTGGCGACGTCAGCCCCACAGCGGACCAGCTCCCCGAGCAGATGGCCCGTCATCTGCGCGGGGGATCCGAGGGCACCTGGCCGCCCTCCCACGGCGTCTGCGTGCTGGCGGATTCGCACAAACCAGGTCAGAGAGAGTCCCAATTAAAGACTCATTCAAAGCCTATTACCGGATGACGCTCCAGTTTAAACGGATACACAATGAGTTGACTAAAATACCCGTCAAGAAAAAAGGGTAAACAATCTTTGTAAAACTGCAACCCAGAAAACACTTTGAAAGGCACCGCTTTGAAATGCAAAATGCATTTATTGTGTTATTTCTTGCTAAGTGTGCTGTATGGATATTAAATGAGCAGTAACTGCCGTCCGTGGTGAAGCCATTTTTAGTTTTCATCGGCGTGACAGGCAGGGCGGCCAGCTGTGAGGCTGGGTGAGGGGACTGAGACGTCTTGGGTCCGGGGTGTTAGTGGGAACCCTGCCCATAGGTAGCTTGGCAGCACGGACCTCGGTGAGATGCTGCCCCTCTCCTGTCCCACGTCCCCCGTCTATGAAACGAAGAGCGTGAAAGAGGACGGGTCACCCCAGGACCCCCTGGGACACTAACCGGGAGATTTACATTGTGTTACTTCCCCCACATTCGGTCTCATTTTCCAGCTCGCGCTTTTCTCTCGTCTTCCTTTTTCAGTCAAACCTGCGTGTCCCCACACCTTCGACCCCCACCCATGGACTGGCCCCGTGCCCCATGCCTGTCCCTCCCGGGTGTGACAGCAGTACCTCTCCCGACACACAACCCGCGAGTCCTCTCGGGCGGCCCGGGCCACCCATCTGGGCTGTGTAGTGCAATCCTCCCCGCCGTGTTCGGGGAAGGCCCGGGGAGTCCAGGTCCCCAGGAGAGCGAAGGGGCGCCTCGCCCAGGCAGGAGCCCGCGCCTGCGTGCTCCGCTCCCCGGTTTGCCTGGCTTCCAGCCCCGCGTTCTGTCGGGGGCTCGGTGTTCACACCGCCACGTGCGTAGTAGCTGCGCATCCGCTGCTCCCTCTAAATGTTCTACACTCCATCCCGTGCTCACTCTCTCCGTGGGCGATGTCGCCAGCGAAACGGGTACACCGCGTGGAAGGATGCGTGAACAGTCACCTCCCGGCGCACGCCCTTCGTGCGGTTCGTCCGCGGCCGCGGCCCATCGGTGATGCGCGCGCTCCTCCTCCCTCCGCGCGCCCTCCGCTCTCCGACCCGCGCCGGCTCCCACGCGGTGAATCGAGGGCCTCCCGGCTCTGCAAGGGCGTCCTTCCAGCCTCCCCCCTGGGCCTGCCACCGCGCCCAGGCCTGTCCAGGTACGTCTTCTTCATTCGGTGTAAACACCCGAAATGGCCCCAGCCGTGTAAGGAACCAGCGTGGCCGTGCCGCGCGCTCCCTACATGAGCGCGCGCACGCACAGACGGACGAGCGGCGTCCGACGACAGGGCGCCACACTGAACGCTGGGCCCCTGCCCAGGCGACAGTATGTGGAGGTGGTGACTTGGGAGTTAATCAGGACTAGACCAGGTCCTGAGGATGGGACCCCCGTGATGCGTTAGTGCCCTTGCAGAGGAGAGAGGGAAAGACCAGCGCATTCTCTCCCTCCCTCCCTGTCTCTCCCTCCCTGTCTGTCTCCCCCCCACCCCCATGTGAAGACGGAGAGCAGGTGCCATCTGCAAACCAGCAAGAGAGCCTTCCTCAGGAACTCAGCCGCCTGGCACCTCGATTCCCGAGCTCCAGCCTGCGGAACTGCGGGGAATAAAGGTCTGATGTGAGGCCACCCATCTGCCATGTTTTGTGGTGGCCACTCGGGCAGACTGGGACAGACAGACAAACAGGTACAGACATCTCACGTGACACAGATGGACCCAGAACGAGCAGATTCTTTCCGAACAAGGACAATATTTTCCTGCCACCGTGAACTACCCAGGACCTTTCCTGCCTCACATCCCTCTAGAGCTTTCTGTGTCTTCCGGGAAGAAGCCCCATCCCGTCCCAAGGCTGAGCTCGAAAGGAAGGCGCCTCAGCCTTTCCCCCAAGACCACGTCCCCCTCAGCAGGGCAGGCCCTGTAGTGTCAGTCACGGCCCCCCACGGCCCCCCACAGCCGATGGCAGACAGCTCAGCCGAACAGATCATCCAGGCCCCAACTGACCTACGGCAGACAAGGAACATGGAGGGGATCAGTGCAGGCATCCACTCCACTGTGTGCTAGGGGAGGGCAAAACGGAGAAGAAAGGAGACATAAAGCAAGGTGTCTTCGCCAGCCACTGAGAGCTTGCAATTAATATGCGCCGTAAAGATGTGAGACCGTCTACAAAGCAATACTAAGTGACTGATATCACTGTTCCGAGAGCTGAACAGAGAGCTACAGGCGTCTCTGTTTTACAACGCCCAGTTCTGTTCCATTTTGATTCCCGAAGATGATAACGGAAAAGCACCCAAGGAAACAGAAAGTTTGCTTACACAGGGTCAGGTGCAGTGAACTCTTCGGCTCGGAAAGGGCACTTTCTCCCACGCTCACGCAGGAAGCCTCGACTTCAGGACACCATGGATCGTCGTCTCCTCTGGAGCAGCTCCGCAGTGCCACAAGGCACACACGTGTGCACACTCACACGTGCACTTGCACAGGGGTACACACAGAGGGATGCACACACATACACTCACACCAGTTCCTGAAACCTTGTGGAAATGAATTTCTTGTCTCCAGACACGCTATGAACTCAGCAGTAACGCTTCCCTCAAATGCCGAAAGGCAAACCTCAACTTAGAAGTTAGATTGAAGAAATGGGTAGTGCATTTTCCTGATTTTTGGACATCCTCGCCAAGAGGTGAAACGTTTGCATTCCCATGCCCACGGACCTTTCCGGGAGAAGTGCCTGTTTCCTCCCGGAGACGGGGCCTCGCCCTCCCCAGGTGGGGTCTTGTCTCCAGTGAGACACTGTCGGGGGCCGCTGGGCTACGCAAAAGCGTCTGCTTCTCAGGAGCACCGTCAGCAAGAAAATGTTAGCACTCGTTAGCGATTAAATTAAACATTAGCATTTGTCCGTGATCAGAATGAGCGGTACGACAAAGGCTGTGTGGCTGGATGCGAGATTGTGCAAATATTTTAACGTGGTTTTGCATTAGCCCGGAGTCACTAACTTCCCGTGTGCAGGCCTCCGCCATCTCCCCTGCAGCCCGTGCTCCTGCCAGTCACAGGTGTGCTCGGAGAGCCTGCACATCTGGGGGAGTCCCCGCACTGCTAGTTGTAGAGACACGTGCTGCACGGCCCTCAGCCTCTCTCCATGAAGTCCGCAGCATCGGGCACTGGGGCGCATTCCTGGTCGGGACAGAGCGCTGGGCAGGTTTGGAGAAGCTCCTTTTCCTCCAGAGCGGGGTCCTCATCGCAGCACTTCCGACCTCCGACCTTTGACCTTTGGGGTCAGATGTGTCTTCATGGGGGCTGGTTTGCTGAGAGCTGTGCTGTGCCCTGGAGGTTGTCAGTGGCAACCTGGGCCTCTGTTCACTAAGAACAGGGAGAAGCCCTCAGCATTATAAAAAACAAAAACTGGCCCTGGCTGGCGTAGCTCAGTGGATTGAGCTCGGGCTGCGAACCAAAGTGTTGCAGGTTCGATTCCCAGCCAGGGTACATGCCTGGGTTGCAGGCCACGGCCCCCAGCAACCGCACATGGATATTTCTCTCTCTCTCTTTCTCCCTCCCTTCTCTCTCTAAAAATAAATAAATAAAATCTTTAAAAAAAAGTAAACTTCTTAAAAAAAACAAAAATTGTCTGCATATGTACCCTTTCTTAAATAAATCCATTGATTTTTCTCTTAGTGTAAGTAATTAAAATAAATACATTTTCAGAAGGAGACACAGCGTTCCCCTCCGACAGGGTTCATGGGGTTCTAGACTGAACACCAACCACCTTCCTTTTTTTCTTTTTCTGTGTGACCCCCAGTACTCTTTCAAAGTGGTTTTGTAATTATTTTCTTACTCTGCATGGACTGCAGACCATACATTCTTCATTTTCATCCCCAAGGGGCTGGCCTGGTCAACCCCGTGGCACAGAGCAGCCCCGAGTCACCCCTGTGTTTGTGACTGGGCTGTATTCTCCACGACATCGGGGCGGCCTTAGCCCTCTCAGTGCGAGTTTGTAAAACGCAAAGGCAAGTCCCATCTTACCACCCAGACCCACGGCTCCCAAATACAACGTGTGTTTCTAACCATAAGCCTTTCACACTCTCCGACGTCAGAGGCCACTGACCACTGCACGGCATGGGTTTTTTTGGTTGGGAATTGGCGATTATTTTCCAGTCCCCTGGGCGCACCTCGAGAACGTGTCTTCCCGAGCAGAGGCGCTGGCCGGGGGCCTGCCGTTGGCTCCGTCTGTGCTCCCGGGGCCCGGCCACACAAACACGGTCCTGGGGCCAATTGCACTGGAGCACTGGAAGCTGTTCGTGAGTCTACGGCAGGGGAGGATGTAAAGGAAGCCCCAGGAGTGCTCAGTCACCTGTGTCTGTGCGGAGGCCCAGGACACGGCCCCTCCACCTCAGAGAGCAGGTGCCACCTGGCCAGCTCCAGAAGGAGCCAGGAGAACAGGTTGTGTCAGCGTGGGCTCCCGGCCCTCGGGGGGCGTGCTCACCGCAGCCCTGCAGCAGCATCACACGTGACCGCTGCCCCTCCCCGACCCGGTAAGTAGCGGCCAGGGCTGGAGGTGGGGGGCAGTGCCTCTCGCACCGACCCGCCACCGTCAGAGCACCCCCTGTAACGTGAGTGACAAACAGCACGTCCACAGTGTGCCCCCATCCGCTGGTCCCCCGGGGGGCCTTTCTGGAACAGCACACACGAGGTGCAGCTCCCCGGCTCGGAACTCCTGCGTTACCTGTGCCAGTGTGATTTCCGTCTCTGTGCCTGTCTCTATTTCTATATTGCTCCTGTGTTCACAGGGACCTTGGGCACCAATGAAACCAGGCCCTACCCTTGCCAGCCAGCGGCGCCCCTAGCACAGCCCCTTCCCGCCCCCTGGCTCCCTCCCAGCAGCTCCGGAGCACAGGCTCCTCCCGCTTGCACAGGGGACCGGAGCGCGGCGGTGGTCGAGCCTGGACTTCGGTGGTCCCTCTCCTGTCCCTTCTCGCCCCTCAGCCCCTTCCCGTGGAGTGCCACCCAGCTACAGACCCGCTTAGAGGTCGATGTTATTGAAACAGGAAAAAATACTAAACAAAGTCACAAGCAAAGAAAAGGAAACTTGTGGACAGAGACGACAGAACAGTGACTGCCAGAGGGAAGGGGGGTGCGGGGAGGTAGAGCAGGGTGCGGGGGTCCAACAGGCGGTGGCAGAAGGCGATGGGACTTGGGTGGTGAGCGCACAGTGCAGCATACGGGTGACAGGTCGTGGAACTGTACACCTGAAGCCTATGTAATCAGTGTCACCCCATAAGTTCAAGTAAAAATAAAAATAATAAAATAAGGAGGTTGGCTGTGAGAAAAAAAACAAAATGAAATGAAACAAAGCCACAAGAACACTTTTTGTGATATTTGCAATGACCGTGCAGAGTGTGCATTGTCAGCTATAATTTTACAATTCTGTGTGCACAGTCAGGTCACCCCTATATTTCGCCCACACACAGCATCCGCAGTGAGGCACGGATTATTCAGAGACACCGACGAAGTTTTGTTCTGCCATAGGATCGAACACTGTTTAGACATACACAGAGAAAGTCAATATGTCTGTGAGAGACTTCTTTTTAATTAATTTTGATTAAATATTCAGAGGAGCCAAGTTTTATTTCCCAGCGCACAACGTTTAATGACTGTCCTTAATGCTCACATGATTTCCTCTGTTAAATTTTTTCCCCTGGAGCACTTTCTCTTCTCAGTGTGTTGGGGAAAAAATGTCACAGAGAAGAGTTTATTATATCTTAAATTTACGTCCGCTGCTGAGCAGAGGCCCACGGGGCATTTGGGAAGCGCCCTTCCATCAGTCACAGGTAAGGAGGTGGGCGGAGCTTCTCCCAGGAGCGGCAGGACTGGAGGCCCGGTTACCTGCCCAGCTCACCCCCGGGCCCTGCACAGCCCGGCTTACAGACCCGGGTCCCTCCTAAGTAGACCTGCCTCCTTCATCCCTCCGCCGCGTCAGAGGACCTTACACTTTCACTCGGCATGTTTGAAGGAGAGGCCCACGAAGGCATGTGGACGTCTGCCGGCGTGGGTCTGTGGCTGCTCGCCTCTCGTGCACCGGCTGGTGTGAGAGAAGCTCTTTCTCTTTTCTCCGTCTTTATCCCGGACGGAGAAGTCAGCAAGCGTGCGCGGCAGGCACACAGCCTAACGCGATAGCCGTGACGACCGACGGCAGACTGCACAGCCAGGCTGGAGCGAGAGAAAGCGCCTCGGCTTTGAGAGCGGAGCGCACTGTGTGCAGCCCCCAGCCCAGGGGCGTCGCCTCCGCGTGGCCTGGTGAGCCCCTTCGTGGTTCCCTCCCGCAGCAGAGCATCCCCAGAGAGAACGGAAGTGTTTGTTCCCACCGGACAGGAACACGACGACGTGGGCGTGGGCGTGGGCGGGGACAACGGTGGGGTGGGGGGGGTGGGGGGGGTCTCCGGGCAGAGGAGACCGCGGTGGCCACGGCGCTGAGCGCTTCCATTGGTAACGTGCAGACGTG
Source organism: Phyllostomus hastatus (assembly GCF_019186645.2). Classification (NCBI taxonomy): domain Eukaryota; kingdom Metazoa; phylum Chordata; class Mammalia; order Chiroptera; family Phyllostomidae; genus Phyllostomus; species Phyllostomus hastatus. Next base: position 98,185,459 of record NW_025333872.1, read on the forward strand.
CCACCTAAGGGGACTCTTGATTGCGTCCACGCAGCGATGGCGCGAGAAAGCCAGAAAGGCTCTGCGTTCACGGGTGACGTGTTCGGACACGCAGAAAACCCCGGGGGGATGGACAAACAGAAACTTCAACCTAGTTTGTGAACTTTACGAGGTAACACGGAATAAAGCAAATAGACGAAAGTCAGCTGTAATTTTATGTGTGAGCAACAGTTTGCAAATAAAACGTTAAAGCAGTATGATTTTTCGGTAATGTCAATCACTCAAAATACCTGAGTACAGCCACAGAGAGACGTTCAAGGTCTCTTTCCAGAAACGTACAAAGTTTTGTTGCACAAAATTAAAGAAACCCTAAATGAAGTGAGGGCTGTGGTATGATAATGGGTTGAAAAACCCAATACAGTGAGTGATTTGTGCCAGCTCACTCCCACACTTATTATAAAGGCGCCAGGGCAGTGTGGGAGTTGAAAGAGGACAGACAAAAATATGTGATGAAACAGAATACAGAATACAGAGTTTTGCTAACATTGAAATAGAAAACTAATTTTCAGCAAAACATCAGACAAACAGGGAAATGAAAGTTTCTTTGACAGATGGTGTTGAAAACTTTGATGTCCAAATTAGAAGAGAGGGTGCCCCAGATTACAGCTTATAACATGGTCACGCAGCGTAAATAATCGAAATAAGTGCGTCTTCAAGAAGACACACCGCACTGCGGCCACAGCAGGGTTCTCACAGGACTCTAGACCGACCACGCCGCCCACTGTGTCCGCACCACACACGGTGTGTTTTTGCAGCTTTGGTCTCAAAGACACGTTCTTATCCTACCCACAAAGCCTACATTCTTGTTTTTACCCCGGGGTCTAGTGCCTGAGCAGTGCAGTGCCTTCACATTGCATTTTCTATCATCTGAGATCATGCTAAATTTCCAAATAAAAGTATGCAAAAATATACAGTAGTCGCCCCTTACTCATGATTTGATGTTCCATGGCCACCCACCTCTGTTCAATAACAGATCTTAGTAAGATAATTAACAGGACGACCACACACTGGAGAAAAGAGGCCTGTTACATGCAGCTGACAAGTGACCTCTTTCAGCACATGGACCACCCTGGGGGGGAGGGGCTGTTGGCAGCTGGGGGGGCTGTTGGCAGCTGGGGGGGGACTGTTGGCAGCTAGGGGGGACTATTGGCAGCTGGGGGCGCTGTTGGCAGCTGGGGGCACTGTTGGCAGCTGGGGGCGCTGTTGGCAGCTGGGGGGCACTGTTGGCAGCTGGGGGGGCTGTGCACGTTGGTAGAAAGAGGATCCATGAGAGCTTCTCCTAGCGGACACTCAGTTAGAAAGGAAGCTAAAATTTCTCTAAAACTTAAAGTTAAATAAAGTGCAAGGAAAGAATGAAAGGCATGATATAAAGAGGGCTGCCAATGGCCGAAAGTGTGAGACGATTTTAGCATTTTTAACATGATTGTGATAAACGGAAACTCAAAGAATATATCAAAAGCATAAGGTGAATATTAACACTTAAAGGAGAGTCACAGAGAAAGACCCAATCAAAATGAACAGGAAAAGCAGTGGCGAGACCGCAAAGGCGTGGCTCCCCACAAAGGTCACTAGGACACCATTCCGGGGGGGGGGGGGGAGGCCCACAAAACAGGCCCTGGAACGAGGACGTGCGTGTGAGCAGTTCATGGGAGAACCAATCCCTGAAACACCAGGAAGGGAGTGGGGGAGCGAGAGGGAGAGAGGAGGAAGGATGGAGGGGACTCGCAGGGTAAGCACCGCGGAGCTGTGTGTCACAGCGGTTAGTTAACTGGGGTGTGACCCTCGCGGAGAATTCTGGAAGCCAGTGCAGGGCAGACATCTGAGAGGTGTCTCACCGTGGAGCGAAGGACCTTGCGTCTTTACTGCCCCGTCCCTGTGATGTCCAAGTTAACGTGCGAGGGGAACAGGAGTGTGGCATGTACTCCCTTGCACGGTGGTCAGCGTGGTCCAGGCGAACGGAGGGCTGGTCCCAGGGCAAGCCGTCGGGCAAGAGCCAAGGTTACTGTTGCCAGGGAGCAAGAAACGTGCGCGGAGAGGCTAACACGGAAGGGAACAAGGGCAGAGAGTCACCTCGTCCGCTGTCGGAACCGCCCAACTTCTGACTCTGAAAGGTGTCACATGAAGGGAAGCAATGCAACCTGTTTCTGTCACTTGGTGTGAAATACGCCCTCAGGTCATTGAAAAGCTCTAGCCTACGAGAGTTTCCCTAACAGAAAAATTCCAGCTAATATCTGCAGCAATGAGGGGATAAGGCAATAATAATTTTGCAACACTTAAATAAAATAAGGTAGGCGAAGACCCCTGGGTGAAAAAAGGCGAGCTTTTCAATCAGCGGAGGGTGCGGGCCACCACCGCCGGACTCGGGGCCAGCCTCGGCACCCCGAGGAGCGGGGCTCCAGGCTCACTCCCGTGCTGCAGGCCACGCCGACCGCCCCGGCGGCCGCTGCCCTCCAAGAGTTAACCTTGAATCTCCTCGGTCTTTGAGGGCTTGCTTGGAGCTCACAGGCAATCCGGAAGACGGAGGAGCCAGGTAAACGGCTACACGAAGCAATCAATAAGCCAAGAAATGGTTACTTTCTACAAGGTAATTTAGCCGGTTCTTCAAGTCAATGGCATGAAAACAGAAATGATGGGGTGATGTATTATATTTAAAAGGACCTAAGAGATCGAACAAACACAAGGAATTGAACTTTCTGAATTTCGCTTCAGGTAAGCCAATCGAAAAGTCCTATGTCTGGGACAATCAGAGAAACTCGGATATGAAAGGAGTACCGTATGTTACCAAGGAATTATTTTGATTTTTGACACGTGTAATAAAATAATTAAGGCCACGTAGGAAAATGCTCATATACTTAGAGGTACATACTAAGCATAGAGTGGTGAAATCATAAGGAATCTGGAAATTTGCTTTACAGTTTCTCAGTAGTGTGTGTGTGTGTGTGTGTGTGTGAGAGAGAGAGAGAGAGAGAGAGAATCAAGTGTGGCTAAGTGGGTCTTCTATAAGAGACATCGCTTTACCAGGTGAACCAAAGGCCAAGGTAACAGCAGCATTATGCTGAGTGTGGGTTCATGGGCACGGTGTTACTGGCGTCACCCGGGCACATCTGAATGGAACGGGCACATCTGGATAGAACGCTCCCCGCCCCCGCCAGGGCTGTCCTGGGCCTTCCTCCTCCAGGGAGCAGGTTCCTGCCCACCAATAGCTTCTCTCTTAGGGCGTCTCTAGTGCGGCTAAAAGACAATACTCGCTGCTCTCAGGCTCTCAGAAGGTGCTGCTTGCTTGTAGATTTCTCTTTTTTTAAGATTTTATTTATTTACTTTTAGAGAGGGAAGGGAGGGAGATAGAGAGAGAGAGAGAGAAACATCAATGTGCAGTTGCTGGGGGTTATGGCCTGCAACCCAGGCATGTACCCTGGCTGGGAATTGAACCTACGACACTTTGGTTCGCAGCCCGCGCTCAATCCACTGAGCTACGCCAGCCAGGGCTGTAGATTTCTTTCGCATTACCCATTATGCATTTATTGGCTCCCTGTCTTTGACTAACCACGTCCCCTTCTTTCATCTGACATTTATTTTACACAAGGGCTATCCCTCGTCCGCAGTGGGACCAGCAGACGCAGAAAGCGGACTGACTCACAGACCCGGCAGCGTGGGAGAACCGGCCAGTGTTCCCCGTGGGTCCAGTCCCCATCATGGAGTGGGCTGGGATAAGCACAGACTTGGAGGACTGACTGTCTCAGACCCCGGGGAGGACAGAGGAAGAAACCCTTGGAGACCCGCCCCCAGGGGGAGGAAGGATTATTCATTAAAACCCACGGGCATCAGTCTCCCGGTATCCTCGTCCTGTAGCCATACAATCTAGCGGTGATCATACAACCTAGGACCACATCCTGATTCGAAGAAACATCCCTCCAGTTCCCTTGGGCGTCCTGCCCCCACCCCCCCGCTCCGTGGCCGCGGCAGCGCGGCTCCCACCGCGCTCCTCCGCCTCTGCCGCAGCGGCGAGGACGCGCGGGAGGCGCTGCACGCTCGGCTGCCTCTCCATCAGCCTGCGCCCCCCTCGCAGCCCGCTTAGATTGCGCCCCGTGTCTGGGGCTGTCAGCCTCCAGCTCCACCGATGTGTAGGATGGTGCAACGTGTTAATTAAACCGAGAAGCACGGTGCCAGAAACAATTTCATCTCAAAATATATTACAAATTTAAAAACAAAACTTCCCCAGTCACGGGAGCAGGGTGAACATGAAGAGCCATCAGCCACGTTGATGCGCTGTGTGTGACGCTTACCTCTGGGCCTTCCCCCCAAGGACAGGTGGAGGAAGCCAGGATGTCAGGCCGGGCTAAGGGGGCGTCTGCAAATGACTCGGCCGGTGCTGTTCAAAACTGTCAAGACCATCAAAACCACCGGAGTCTGAGACGCAATCAGGCCAAGAGAAGCTTAAAGAGACAGAGGAGCTAAACGGGGCTGAAGAGCCCGCCCCACACAGAATGCATGTCCATCCCAGGACCCAGAAGTAAGTCCTTTTCGGACAGAATTCGTTCAGGCGAGGGTACAGTGGGGCAGGGCGGGCCCTAAGCTACCAGACTGATGTTCTTGTAACACAAGGAGGGCACAGAGACAGGCATGTGCGTGAAGGGAACACCAGGGCGGAGAGACCGGGGAGGCAACCAGAGGAGGAGGCAGAGGCTGCGGTGATGCATCTCCCAGCCAAGGGGAGCCCAGAGCCTCCTGCAGCACCGGGACCTGGGAAGGGGGAAGGGGAGGGTCTTCCTGAGAGCCCGCCCAGGGAGCCCGGCCCTGCCCACACCTACATTCAGGGTACCTGGCCTCCAGGATGGGGAGCAAATACATGTTTGTTGTAGTAATACACTCGATTTGTGGTGCTGAGTTATGGCATCTCTAAGAAATTAATACAGGACTAATCAAATTGCTAAATAAAATGTTGTGTCCTGTATAAAAACCCTTAAAAAAAGAAGAGTAAGTAAAAAGTAAGAAAATATGAATAAATTATGAATTTGATCAATATTAGCCCAAGATTTATAATGAACATACCACATTAATGTAAAATGTTAATAATGAGAAAAACAGGGTATGGGGCATATGGGGACTCTGTTCTATCTTCATAGTTTTTCTACCAATCCAAAACTGTTATAAAAATGATTTAAAGTAAAACTTGAAAATGTCTACCACTTTTTCTTGAGCTTTAAAGGAATAATTTTGATATTTAAAACTTGATCCAAAGTATCTCAAAGCATTAAACGTTTCAAACTTTTATTAATGTTGGAGCAAATTTTTCTCAAATAAAACACTAAAACCAAGCGCTACAATTTTTCAATATAACATTATCAAAGTTAAGGAGGAGGCATTCAAAATTGCAAAGGTAGTGTAAAATTCAACGATTAATTACTATCCTAAATCATTATGAGCACACTAACAGACAAAAAAAATACATTTGTTCCTGATTAAAAACAATTACTTCCACAAATAGGAATTGTAGGGTATCTCCTAAAAGCAGTATAAAATGTAACAATAGCATGCCCAACGCATTTCTTGCAAATGAAACAGCGGAAGCATGTTAATGGGACAGATGTGGCCCGGTTTCTATGGTCGTTTGCTATAATTCTACTGAGTGTAACCAGTGCAGAACTCAGCAAATAGAGAAATAAAAATAAAATATACTGCTCATAATTATTTTTTAAAGATTTTATTTATTTATTTTTAGAGAGGGAAGGGAGGGAGAAAGAGAGAGAGAGAGAGAAACATCAATGTGCGGTTGCTGGGGGCCATGACCTGCAACCCAGGCATGTGCCCTGACTGGGAATCGAACCTGCGATGCCTGGTTCGCAGCCCGCACTCAATCCACTGAGTTATGCCAGACAGGGCAATTATTTTAAAATAATATAAAACGTCCAAGAGATGTAACATGGAACCCATGGTATCTGAGAGGAAGTCAGGAGCTGGCAATAGACACATGGCAGCACAGCCCGCAGAAGAGAGAACACTGCTACCGAAGGTGAAAGCAGAGACGTAAGTCTACACTCAGGGTTGGAGAATGTAGCTCATCTCTCTCAGGAACTGATGAAATCATCAAAGAGAAACATGATTTGAATAACGTGATCATACAACTTACAAGTGTGAATCAACCACTATGAAACATACTCATAACCATGAGACATTAACCAAAACAGACGATGTTCTGGGCCACAAAAAAAAAGGTTTAAAAATTGAAATACAAAGATGGTTCCTCCAACTACATTGAATCAAATTAGAACATAATATCAAAAAAATAACCAAAAATGTATGAGTGTTTGGGAAATAAGCAACACATTTCCAAATGGTCCATATGTCACCAAAGAAATTCCAATGAAATTTTTGAAAAAGCTTAAGGTGAATAATTATCAAAATATAAAACTAAAAGTTAATGAGATGAACTTAAAGTGGTATTTAGAGGTAAATCCATACCTTTAGATAAATGTATGCGAAAATGGTTAAAAGTAATGACCGAAATTTCCAGTTCAACAAACTAGAAAGGAAAATGGCAACTTAAACCCAAGATAACTAGAGAACAGGAAGTAATAAAAATAACACCAAGTATCAATGAAAGAGGAAGTAAATGCACACTATAGAAAATCAACAAGGTTTCAAGTTGTTTCTTTGAAAGTATTGATAAAATTGATACAAGCCAGGCAGGCCGTGAAAGACAAATACCATATGATCTCACCTTTAACAGGAACCTAAACAACAAAACAAGCAAGCAAAATATAACCAAAGACACTGAACTAGAGAACAGGCTGACAGTGACCGGAGGGGAGAGGGGAGGGAATTTCAGGGGGAAAGGGGAAGGGTTCACAGGAACAAGTATAAAGGACACATGGACAAAAGCTAGGGGGAGGGTGGTAATGGGAGGGAGGTGGGGAGGGCTGGGGGTGGGCTAGCATGGGAGTAAAAGACAGAAAACTGTACTTGAACAACAATTAAAATAAAATTTGAAAAAAGAAAATTCAATTTAATTATTCTAAAGAAAATGATACCTAAGGACCAATTTTAAAAAGGAGAGAGAAAACATATTACCAATATCAGGAGCGTAAGGAGACATCAGGATGGACACATAACTCCTGAAACAATATGAGAAGACGTCACAGTCAAAATGTTCAGTGAAATAAGTCAGAGGAGACACCCTACATTCCTCCGGTCCCATTTAGGTGTCCAATCATCCGAACAGGCAGAACCAGCCTTGGGTGTAGACTCGGAACACCGGCCGCCTCTGCAGGGCCCACGGCGGGGTGCTGCGCGAGGGGCGCTCTGGGCGCTGGAAACGCCCCACCCCTCCCTCCTTGCGGGTGCAAACGCGAGGGAGTGGCCTGTGAGCTGCACCCGTGGGAATCTCCGCGTTCACACGGTACGACTATGCCTCAGTCCTGAAAGTGAAACGTAAAGGATACTCTCTGTCTCTTTTTCTCTCTAGCACATATGATTGATTTTCAAAATCCTTCTTCATTCTTTTATTCACTTGTACCCCTTCACACCAAAATGGTAATTTAGAAAAGTTGTTGGGAAAGGTATCATTCAAAATGGGCACGGGAGAGTCAGTGGAATGAACCCGATCAAACATCGTGACACCCAGATGGAGAAGGCTGCGCCAGCCCAGCCGGAGGTGCTGGAACAAGTGGCCAACTTAGGCGGGAGCACAGATGTGTCCGGTGACTGATCAATGACGTTAGACTTTAAATGCATGGATTAGAACCCCAAAAAATTAATGATTGAATGCAGTTCTGATAGAATTTAAATAGATGGATCATAAGTCTTTATATTTTAAACTTGAATGAGATCTAAAAAGAGGAATTAATTTAATATATTATGGTAAATCTGTTAAAAACCCTATCTCCCTCTTTGGCCAGCCATCGAAGGCTGTTCCAGAACTGGCAGGAGTCACGCTGCGTGCAACGGAACGCCGAACGCACGGCCGCGTTGCGCCCTCTGCTCTCCCGCCCCTCAGGGCTCCCGGAGGGCACTGCGCCTGAACCGAGGCTCCAGGTTTAAAAAGGACATTGTCACCCAGAGTGTGTCCAGGCGAGGCCGGCCAGATGGAAAAAATTCTAGATGCTGCATCATGCAAGAGATGTTTGACTTGGGGTAGATCAAGAGCAATTGCTCAGTGTTATCCTTTAAGAAAATAGGCAGCTCCGCATTGGTGGATGCTGGCGTTAGGAATGTTCTGGAAGGAGGCAGTCCTCGGGGCATGGGGACCTTGTGCACTGTGTTCCTCGCTGTTCACGGCTCGTAGGACATTTGGGCGCATCTTACACGCACACACACACACACACACACACACACAGAATCTTTGAATGAATGAATGAACGAGAGATACATACACTATGTGAACATCATAACTGTGATGCGAGGCCACGGAACGAGAACACACCTGGACCCTCCAAAGGGGATCTAAGCACAGGGATATAAGTAGGGTGCGTTTTGTGCAAGATTTCACGGGATGCTGTGTAAATTGTTCCCCATCTTTGTTTAATTATGGTTTTTATGGCTCACATAAGTTGATAAAATAACTCATCTGAGAAGAATAGCTTCTCTCTAAAACTCCTAGCTGGTCCGACGCAGTTTCTCCATCGCCTGAGAGAAAAAGCAAGGCCATTCAACTCGGGTCTGCCCTGGGCAGGGCTCCGCGACAGGGTCCTGCTCAGACTGAGGGGTGAGCTTTGCACAAAGGGACAGGAAGACGAGATGAAATCAGAAAAGAACCATGTTTCTCTGCACCTGCCTGAGGACACTCCCTCCCACTCGTGAAATATGCATCAGCTGTTAATGAAAATGCAGAGCCCTCGTGAAGGGAAAGCAGGAGTCAGGCGTGCGGGGAGCTGCCAGCGCCGGGCCCATGAGCCCTGGAATATTAACCTCCATGCAAGTTTAAACGGTGCCTGGCGCACGGAGGTTATGGAAAGCGCCCCCGGCGCGAGCACCGGGGCGGCTGACAGTTCCTGCATTCCAGATTCTTCTCAAGTAGGTTAATATCCAAGAGACGGAGCAGTTCAGTCTTGCAAAAAAATACGACATGCCGTAGAACATTTAGGGTGCCCAAATTTAGAAATATGTGTTATGGGTGACAAGAATATCAATAAATCTGCCTGAAGAAGTTTGAGAAATCAAATTAGATGAAAATAAAGAAAAAGAAAGAGAGATACCTGTGCATATTCTAACTTTGCTATATTGTACTCATCGAATGCCCTGTATTTGCTTAAAAGGCCACGTTAAATCTACCTCCACAGGAGACATTTCACAGAGGTCCCTATTCGTAGAACACTAAAAATGTTGCTGTGGAGGGCAGAGAGGAGGAAACTTCTCACTGAAAGTACACTGAAAGTTATAATCTTGACTTGATGAGAAAAAGTTCCAATTGCCCCTTTAAGACTTGAAAATATGAAATTTTATTCATAGAAAACCCTCCTGTTCTCAGTTCTCTTACATTAAACTTTAAACTTTATTAACTTCTGATGAAGTCATATTCAAATATTCAGGTATAAGATTATGCATGCACATGAGTTACACAGAGGTAACTGTACGGCTTGGAAACCCAAGTCAGTTTTACTGAGTCAGAATAAATCAGAATATCACTAGAGTATTACCTGCTGTCTTCCTCACACACACACATGTTGCTTGTGTGTGTGTGTGTATATATTTATACACACATGTATCATATGCACATATATGTAAGATGTATTTCTGAGGGTACACATTCACATACTCATATATCACACAGGCACATTGATACAACAGGCCTGGACAAACTGAAGCTCTGGGTTTAACAATAAACTTTCCGTTGAGAGCAGCAGCATAAGCTCAGGTTACCCAGCCTTGGTGCCCTCTCTCTCTCTTTACAAATGTTTGATCCTTCCCCGTTGTGTGAAGCCTCTACACAGCGTTAAAACTACAAACCCTGGTGAACTGCAGAAGCAAGCGAGGGAGCCCCTACGAGGAGAGGGGAGAGAAAAATGGCGCAGAAGAAACACATCACAAAATCAGAGCCCCCAGATACTGCCTGTTTTAGGAAAACTATAGACACACATATCCAAAAAGCTCAGCAACGAATCAAGCAGAGTAAACACAAATAAAAACACACTGAGTAATATTATAACCGAACTGCTGAAAACCAGTGACAGAAGAACTGGAGAGAAGGCAGAGAGAAAGCACATTGCTACAGAGGAACAAAGGTAGGGAATACAGAATTCTCTCCAGAAGCGTTGCAAACCAGAGGCAATGAAGTACAATCCTAAAAGTTCTGAAAATAACCGCACACTTAGGTTTCTGTGCACAGGAAAACACATTTCCAAAAGGAAAACCAAACCAAGGCTTTTTCCTACAAACAAAAGCCGAGGGAATTGGCTCCTCGCATGCCAGCCTGACATGAGATACTGACGAAGTTCGTTAGGCAGAGAGGAAATTACACCAGATACGAATCTACACCCACACAAAGGAACGAGTAATGCTGGAAGGGAAACCATGTGGGTAAACACAGAGTGTATCTTTCCCAATTTCATTGTATTAAAACACCGTTAATAATTTTAATAAAAATCACATTAAATCATAATATTAATAATAAATACAGCTATAGATAGTAATAACAATAGCCGCAAAGCTGGGATAGAAAATGGAAGTATATACTACAACAGTTATTGATTATGCATGAAGAGATGCGATATTATTTAAAGGTAAAGCATGATTGCTTACAGGTGCATATTATAAGACTCAGAGTATGCGCTATAATCATAAAACAAAACAAAATATACACCTAATATATACAATGGTAGAAATAAAAGTGGACTACTGAATATATTTAATCCAAAAAATAGGACAAGAAGATGGAAGAAAAGAGAACAAAAGAAGCTAATTAAAAAAAATACTGAGACTTCTGTCCAAGGTGGAGGTGTAGGTAGATACACTGTGCCTCCTCACACAACCAAAGGAAGGAAAACAACAAATTTAAAAGCAAAAGGACAACCATAACTGACAGAAAATCAAATTGTATGGAAGTCTGGCAACCAAGGAGTTAAAGAAGAAATATTCATCCAGACCAGTAGGAGGGGTGGAGACGGGGTGAAGAGGACTCATAGCAAGGCAACAGCTGGTGCAGATAAACTGGGAGGAACAACTGAGGAGCGAGACAGACCTGAAACCCAGGGTTCCAGTGTGGAGAAATAAAGCCTCAAAACCTCTGAATGAAAAAACTTGTGGGGGTTGTGGCAGCAGGACAAACTCCCAGCCTCAAGATGAGTTCGTTGGAGATACCCACAAGGTCCTAGAACATACACAATCCCACCCACCCGGGAATCAGTACCAGAAGGGCCCCATTTGCTTGTGGGTAGTGGTGGAAGTGACTGAAAGCCAGCTGAGAGTGAGCAAGTGACACTGTTCCCTCTTGGACCCCTCCCCCACATTCAGTGCCACAGCACAGTGACCTGGGTCACCCTGCCCTGGCAAACACCTAAGGCTCTGCTCCTTACCTATGTAACAGGTGCACTGAGACAAAAAAAAAGAAGAAGAAAATGGCCCAAACGAAAGAACAGATCAAAGCTCCAGAAGGAAATCCAACTAAGTGATGAAGAGAGAGCCAACCCATCAGATGCAGAGTTCAAAACACTGGTAATCAGGATGCTCACAGAACTGGTTGAGTATGGCCGCAAAACAGAGAAAAAAGTGAAGGCTATGAAACACATCATAGTGAAATAAAGGAAAATGTACAGGGAACCAACAGTGATGGGAAGAAAACCAGGACTCAGATCAACAGTTTGGACCAGAAGGAAGAAATCAACATTCAACCAGAACAGAAATGAAGAAACAAGAGTTCAGAAAATTGAGAAGAGGCTTAGGAACCTGCAGGATAACTATAAATATTTCAACATCCAAATCATAGGGGTGCCAGAAGGAGAAGAGGAAGAACAAGAAATTGAAAACTTACTTGAAAATATAATGAAGGAAGACTTCCCTAACCTGGCAAAGGAAATAGACTTCCAGGAAGTCCAGGAAACTCAGAGAGTCCCAAAGAAGTTGAACCCAAGAAGAAACACACCAAGGCACATCATAATTACATTAGCCAAGATTAAAGATAAGGAGAGAATCCTAAAAGCAGCAAGAGATAAGGAGACAGTTACCTACAGAGGAGTTCCCGTAAAACCATCAGCTGATTTCTCAAAAGAAACCTTGCAGGCAAGAAGGGCTGCAAAGAAGTATTTGAAGTCATGAAAGGCAAGGACCCACATCCAAGATAACTCTCTCCAGCAAAGCTATCATTTAGAATGGAAGGGCAGATAAAGTGCTTCCCAGATAAGGTCATGTTAAAGGAGTTCATCATCACCAACTCCCTATTATATGAAATGTTAAAGGGACTTATCTAAGAAAAAGAAGATCAAAACTATGAACAGTAAAATGACAACAAACTCACAACTATCAACAACTGAACCTAAAAACAAAAACAAAAACAAACTAAGCAAACAACTGGAACAGGAACAGAGTCACAGAAATGGAGATCACCTGGAGGGTTATCAGCGGGGAGGTGGAGTGGGAGAGTGGGGGAAAAGGTACAGGGAATAAGAAGCATAAATGTAGGTACAAAATAGACAGGGGGAGGGTAAGAATAGTATGGGAAATGTAGAAGGCAAAGAACTTATGTGTACGACCCATGGACACCAACTAAGGGGGATGGGAATGCGGGTGGGAGGGGGGTGCAGGGCAGAGGGGAGTAAAGGGGGGAAAATGGGACAACTGTAATAGCATAATCCATAAAACATATTTAAAAAAATACAGCCAATATAATCCCAACAATATCAACAATATTATTAAATGTTAATAGTCTAAACAACACAGTTAAAACTGAAGGTTTTTAGACAAGATTAGAGAGCAAGAGTCAATTCTATGTTGTCTAAACTATTTGGAAACACTGACAAGTTAAAAATGAAAGAATGGAATCGGACCCACCTTTAGCACAGGTGCGTTCACTCGTCACAGGGCATGCGCAGACAGTGTGCTCCTTCCTGAGAACTCCAAGAACTCCATGTCAGCGTGTTTATGTGGTTTATACGCTCCCTCCCGCCCTGTTGATGTTGCTATATGTGTTATTGCCATAGACGCTTAGCATCTCACATTTTTTTACTTTCGTTGATTTAAACACATGATAGCCTTTAGAGATTTAAAATATATGTAAACATTAGAGTATCGATGTTCTTTATACTTAGTTTGTATTGCTTTCTGAAACTGGGTTTCTTTCCAACTCCGTTTGCATTCAGCCTATGAGATTTCTTTTAGTTCTTTGGTGTTGTGGGGGGAGTACCTGCTGAAGGTCACGGCTTTCGCATTTTTCTCTGTCTCAAGTATTTTTGCTGTAGTTTGAGTTTTGCAGGATGTTCCCCTGGATACAGGAATTTATGTTGACAATATTTTTTTTCTCTCAACACTTCAAAGACATTCTCTTTTCTTTGGGCCTCCCTTGTTTCTGACAGAAAGGAACAATGGTCATTTTTATTGTGGTCCTCTGTCTGTAACACAGCAGTGGACAAAGAAGGCTCCAGCCATTTGTAGGGAGAAGACACGCAGGTCGCGACAGTTACGGCAGCTTTGTTAGCTCACGAGCGCAGCACGGCGGCGCAGCGAGCCTGCGTGTGCCCAGCCCTGTGCGTTCTCACCCGCTGGCAGCTCCCACCGCACCCTCTTCGTCGGCGGTTCCCAACAGCTTGACTGTCGTTTGCCTGCTTCGGGTTTCTCCTCCTCTTCCTCCTTCCTCCTCTTCATCATCTTCACCCTGTGGTGGGAACCTGACCTCCTTGGGCTGGCGTGCGTTTTTGAGAAAATTCCCCATCGCTGTCACTTCAAGCATTTCATCCTCGTCCCCGTTGAGAGAACTCCAGCTCCACGCTGGCTGGACATTGGACGCTGACTCGCGTCACTCTGTCCTGTCTCCACTTTGGTCCCTGCTCAGGGCCGCGATCGTTTCTACATCTGCCGACGCAGCTGCTCTGCTGCGCCTGGTCTCCCGATGAGGCTGTGAAAACCATTCTCATTTCTGATACGGTTTTCATTATTAACATCCCCATTTCAATCTTTTTTTTTAGAGTTTGTTATCTCTACTGAAATTCCCAATGCACTCACTTCTGTAATCCACTTTATGAGATACTTTAACACATTAACCAAAATTGTTTTCGAGGTGTCTGATAATTCCAACCTGTGGGTCATGGTTGCGTCTGGATTTATTGACTGATTTATGCCTTGATGAAACAAAGCATATTTTCTTGCTTTCCTATGGGATATTTACTTTCTGATTAAATACCAGGTGCTATCTAATTTTGACCACTTGTCTCTGATCTCTTTCTCACCCATCCATGCTCTAAAGAGAACAGTGAAGACATTCATGTGCCCACCGCACTTGAGAGTGGTGAGTTTTTGCATTTTTGTCCTTCAGGGCAGCGGTCCCCAAACTTTTTTGCACTTTGGACCGGTTTTGTGGAAAACCTGGGGGGAGGGGAAAGAGGGGGTGAGGACACAGGAGGCAGAGCTCAGAGGAGCTTCACCCCCCACCACCCCTCCTGCTGTGGATGTCGTGGGGGGCAGAGACAGGAGGCAGAGCTTAGGCAAGCGGCCGGGGGTTGGGGACCCCCGCTTTCGGTCACATTGTGATTTCGGCAATGTGACAGGCCCGAGAAACCACGGTTTGGTAGATTATCTGGCCCATCCTCCTGGTTAGGGTGGCAGTGATGGCCCATGAGTGTCTGCATCCTGTGTGGAAGCAGACACCCCCCCATTCCGCTCTGAAGTGGGGCAGTGGCAATGCCCATGGTGGCGTGTGACGGTGGTGGGACTGGCCCTCTCGGGAGCATCGCGGTGCTGCGGGCTCCGGGAGGTCAGCTCCAGGACCGCAGCAGCAGCAGAGGGGGCGGCCCGCAGCCTCGGTGGCACACGCTCCCTCGGGGGCTCCATGTCACACCAGCCTCCCCCTTTGTCCCCGCAGCCTGCGGGGAGTCCGTGGCCCCGCAGCTCCTTCTCTGTAGGTAACACTACCGTGTCCCCGATGGGAAGCTCGTTGTCACAACATCTGGGCCAGGCAGCAGAGTCACTGCCTCAAAGATGTTGTCCCGGGACTGGCTACGTGACCCGATACAACTCGGAAGCGACAATGACTTCATCGCCGGCGTGAAAGATCTCGCTTGTCTACAACCCGCATGGGCACAGCTGCCACTTAGATTGTCACCGGCGGTCGTCTGGGAGGAAGGCCCGTGATGGCCTCGTGGTGGTGGAAATAATGACTAGAGCGCTGTGAGGAGAGAGTGTCTGTTTTTTCCAGATGGAAAGAGTTTGGAGATTGGGTGCCCAGCACTGTGAATGTACTTAACACCACTGAGCTGCGCACTTATAAAGGGTTGAAATGGTCCATTTTATATCGTGTGCATTTTGCCACAATGAAAAAAGAATCCATGAACGTGTTGGTTGCTACCCACTGCGCAGGAGTTTAACAGAAAGAGGATAACAATCTCAGGCTTTAACAATCTCAGATCTCGGGGCTGCCAGAGGGTCGGGGGAGTTTCTCCAAGAAGCCTAATTACTATCGCACCAGCAGGGCTGATGCAGCTTGAAATCAGGGCAGTCTTTGATACTGAGTGTTGCAGAATTATAATACTTGAATTTGCAAGCTATCCGGGGTTCTTACAGCTGTCTGAGGATTGCAGGGGGTGTGGCGCTGCCTGAATCGGGAACCTTGGCAGCCCCGGCATCGCCCTGTCGAGGGAAAGAGCTCTCTGATTTTAAAGAAAAAAGATAAGCTCCCGGAAAAAGGAGCCACGTGACAGCGTTTCTCTTCCAGAAACGAGATGGGACCGTTTCTCGTGATGGGCACCAGGGCAGCATGACAATCGCAGGGCTCTGCCTGTAGCTCCTTGTCAGAGGAAAGGGGGTCGTGGTATCGCTCCTGATGAAACGGAGGCTCGCCGCCGTGCTGAAACAGTACTTGATCCACGTAATCAGGAAAAGTCGAGAACCAAGGAGCCCAAATCTGGCTTGAGCACGGCAGAAAGAAGCAAAGCCCTTCTCACGCAAACCCGAAGTCCCTTGAATGAGGAGCGTGCTGGCTTCCCTTCGGATTTTGTAGGAAAAGTCTTGCTACACCACAAGTATAGCTCACAAACCTTCCTCCGTGCCTTCCCATTCCCCTCGGCGAAATAACCTTGCAAAGTCACAAGGGAAATAACTAACAGTTCGGGATATTATTAGACAGGGACGGCTCTAAGGTGATGCTGGGAGCGCATCCAAACTCCTGGGAATCCAGAATGTCACTCTGTGCAGCATGGGGGTTTAAAGAAGTCGTAAAATAATTGCATTTGGTCTAAATCCTCCTCACACAGAGCCCGGTCAGTACACAGGTGCCCTGTGGTCACATGAGCAACTCTTGAAGCAAAGATGAAGTAGACATACTCACCTGCTGGGAAAACTCCCACCTGGGTTTTTTTGGCCTAAGAAATAAAGTCTATTATGGTATAAAAAAAATTACAACTTTTGGAGTTAACTCCAACCAAAACAAGAAAGTGCAAGCAATGCCACACCCCTAAGGGGTGTGCAGGTACTCGTGCTACAGTGAAACACTTGAGAGACGAAGAGCCGTGCTTTCTATAACGGCCAACAGCGCCACGCGTCAGCCCACTCACTCATTCGCTCGTTCACTAATTCCTTCCATTCACTCGTCAGATCTTCGCAGCTGCCAACGCCATCCTGCAGCATCCCCGTGGATGTCGGGGGGGCAGGATTGCAACCGCGATGCCCCCGGCACCTCAGTGAGACAGGTGTGTGTCCACGGAGAGCCGGGAGGGGCCCCTGAAGACCCGAGTGGTTGCACGAGCACGAAGCTCATCCTCTGATGGCACCACCCCCAACCCCCTGCTCATCCCACCATCCCCCCAACTCCACTCCCAGACAGACGCTCAGGAGCGCCCCCTGTGGCCAGCTCAGGAAGGAAGAACGCGCTGGAGCTTGGCTCCCCAGCGCGTCCTCGGGGTCTGTTGAGTGGCTGCGGCGTGCCAGCCCCACGTGTGGCTGGGCCTGAGAGAAGGTTCTTGAAGGAAAGCCTCCAGGTGGAAAGGCATCCAGTGGCACACGGGGCACCTCGCTGCCTGGGCTGAAGGTGGCCAGAGAGGGGGTCCGTACTGATTCACAGCGGACGGCTAACCCTTTGGACAAGTGCACATGAGCCCGATGTAACGGGTGGAAAAACGGGTGACCGGGACATCTGGGTCAGAGACCAGGCGGTGGGGCCCCAGGACAGGCGTGAGATGTGGCGATCTTCAGGGGCTGCCCCCCAGGGGTGCCCAAAAGCAGACTCAGACACCAGGAAGACACGGCGGTGCTCTGCCATGCCCGCTGTCCCCACGCCCCCCCTGGCGTTGGCTGGGCTCGTGTAGGAGACGGCGGTGAGGGCAGGAGGGGCAGGTCGGCGGCGCCTCGGCGACGGGGACTTCCCTGCACCGAGGCCCGGCTGCTGGGAGACGGCCGACGGCCCGGCCTGCAGCGGGGAAGCCGGCTGAGCCCCGGGCGGCGCGTCCCAGCGAGTTCTCCCAATCAGAGCACACACGTCCCCGTGGCGTGGGAGTGGCTTCCCGGCCGCCGCTCTCTCAGCGCCACCGTCCTAGGATGGCAGGACCTGTCTTTCCCCACGGCAACCTTCCACAATACCCTCCAAAAGACCCCATCCTTTTTCAGCAAAAATGTTGCAGTGGGCTCCCACCCACAGAATTCACTGCTGGGTTTTGTCTTTTCTTTCACGTCCAGAAGTTGCTCGCCTTCTAGAAGCTCGGAATAGCCTGTTAAAGAGTGAGTCGGAGCACCAGCCAGGAGACACACTGTGCACGTTAGGAATGTTGTACTCAAATATCTGATATACTCTTTGAACAAGCAACCCCTCTATGGCGCCCCGTTAGTTTTCTGTCGTAGAGCAAATTGCGACAAACTTAGCAGCTCAAAACGGCGCTCCTTGGTTAGCTCACGGGTCCTGTGGGTCCGGAGTGTGGGCGTGGCCGAGCCGGACCCCCTGCCCAGCGACTCACCAGGCCGCAGTCCAGGCGTGGGCTGGGTCTGGGGTCTCTCATCTGCCACGCAGGGCCCTTGCTCTTCCCAGATCCTGTGGTCCACTGGCAGGGTTTATTTCCCTGCGCCCGGAGAACTCAGGCTGCCTTGCTTCCGAGAGCCCCGCGGGAGAGGGCGACTCGGCCTTCCAGAGCTTCTTTAAAAGACGCACCTGACGAGGTCAGGCCTACCTATGGGCGTTTGATCACAAAGTCTTTTGTTTAGGGACTTTAATTCTATAAGCAGAAGTCCCTTCGCCTTTGCACAGAATAGAACCTCATCCTGGGCGCTGAGTCTCACAGGGTCACAGGCTCCACCCACACTCAGCGGGAGGCCCTCCTGCAGGTGGGCACCACCTGCGAGTCCCTGAGCTGCTTGGAACACAGTCCGGCTAGTTTGAGGATGCTAGCCCCCCCCGCCCCGAGAGGTGGGCAGCACCGCAGGAGCGCGTGCCCAGTAGGTTTCTGCGCAGTGACAGAGTGTGGCTCCGGCAGAGCTCGGCGGGGACCGGTCCTCCAGGTCCCGCGGAGTGATCTCCCGGCATGTGAACCACTGTCTCTGGCTCTTTGCCCTCCAGATGTTCCAGCCCTTTCGTCCTTGATTTTCTTGATTTTCTGTGTTAAATCTTCTCCTGTATAATGCACCTAGTGTGGCTTCTGAGTTCTGCCTGAACTTTGAAAAATCGTGATTTGTTTATAATGTAGGCTTAACAAGTTTTAGCTTCCTCCTGCCCAAGAAATTGAGATTTGTTACCTTTTCTAGGAAGTAAATGTCTGCATTTAGCACGCACATACCGCCTTGTAGCGTGTGATAACCCATAGTGCAGAAATCTACTGGATTCTCCCGAACACCAATGCAGTACAAGCATCAGACTTACTCTGCCCACCTCTCAGCACAGACCTGTGTGCAAGGCTGGGAGCTGTCAGCTGGTAGCGGACTGTGAAATCGTGGAAACTGGAACCTAAGAGCATACTCAAACCCTTGAAAACTAGGTCAACTAGCAACTTCCTTACTTTGCACGTCCAGAGATAGAACTGGTGGTAGATATTCGTGCACACACGCGCACATGCCCTGTTGTATCTGTATGCTCTTGTTCATTAAGTGACCCGGGTGCCCTCACACCAGGGGCACACAGGGTTTTTTTCCGGTATAGCGTGGACCCCCAACCGCCTTGGCTGGGACGCCCCGCAGCAAGATCGGGAGCAGCGGCAGGAGGAGCCCCCACGGCAGGGCCGGCTGTGGGGAGGCTGAGCACTCCCCTGTGTGGGCCGTGCGGCATGGAGGCCGTCATTTACGCTCCAAAGAAAAGTCTTGACGGATAGTCTTCTGCTGCATCTGAAACCACGTGTCTAGAGATTCAGATTAGTGGATTTCATGCCCCCGGTTATGAGGCCTTGAATATATCTTCATCTAAATAAAACACATTTTTCCTAAGAACGTATTAGCTTGGGAGTTGGTGCGTTGTATCGCTTTGTGAGTAAACAGGGGAGGAACTGGAACTGCGACCAAGTTAAACCAGCAGACGGCTGCCTTCGGTGGCTTTGATCGCCTTGCGCTCCGGGCCATACTGTCACTGCAGACGGAGGCGGCTCCGGCCACATCTCATCACAAGGCGCACGCTTCTGTGATTTTCTCACAAGAAAAGAAAGCGACCCAAAGCCAAAATGTCTTTCCCTTTTCTCTTCTCGGCCAAAAATGGCATGTCGTCCCTAAGAAAGCCTGGCAGTTTCAGGTCATCTCAGAAGCAATCAACTCAAAAACAAGAAGAATGAGTTGGGCGGAGGGGCGTGGGGGGACGGGGCAAACGGGCCCAGGTGGGTGCTGGTAAGCCGCCGGAGACACAAGATGACCAGAGGTCCTGCCGCGACGGCCAGGGCCCTCTGCACCCCCACCCGGGGCTCTTCTTCCTCTGCCCTAAAAACCCCGTCCCCGGCTGCTCCCGGGTTCCCTCACACACACACACACACACACACACACACACACGCATGTGTCAGAGCCAGGGCAGCATTCCCTGTCACACGCCGCTGCCCTCCCGGGGCGAGCGCTTCCTCGCCCGTGACCCCGAGCCGGCGGCAGGCACAGCAGTCACACCCTTGTCTTCGGGGGCAGGCCACGGCTCCCATCGACTGGATCACCGCTTTGTGAGGCGAATCCACTCTTGCAACATCTTCTCAAGGGATACCTATTTCGAATGAAACGACGGTATTTCCCTGGAGAGGTTCAAATTTCTGATAATAATAAAAAAGCCCAAATTCCCCCTTGTGTAATCAGGAGTTCCTCATTATTGAAAATGACCGGTACCAGCCCAGAGCCCCTGCGCGGCCGCTCCAAGGGTCGGTCAGGGCACACAGGGCACGCGGACAGCGCGAGAGGGCCGCAGACCGCACTCTCACCCCGCCAGCTCGTGTCCCGAGCCCCCCAGACCAGCAGGCGTGTGCACACTCACCCCTCTAAAGGCTGGAGTCCGCCCGCGGGACGCCGCAGCCTGCTGGCAGGGGGGCCGTGCCAAAAGGGCAAGTGCTCTTCCGGGCGCGGGGGCGTTTAGAGCACCAGAGCTCCCTCAGTTAAAGACCCAGGGCCCTCGTCCTGCCTGGCCTCCCTCCAGCCCGGCCTCCTGGGCTGCCTCATCTCCAGTTGGTCGGGCTTGGTACGTTTCCCGAAATCGAGGGCCAGGTGTCCAGCCAGCTCTGCCAAGCCAAAAGGCATTTTCGTTTTGGATGGAGATTAGCAATTCCAATGTGATTTTAAATCCTGCGGAATCATGTATAAACACAGCCTGATTTACAGCGAAGCTGGGTGATTCTGACGACAGTTCTCCGCTTCTTGTAAAAATCCAATAAATGTTGATTGATTTTTAAAAATATATATCATTAATTCTCCTACTAATGATGGCTGGATGATCAATTTTAGGTCTAACTGGAGAGCACGCCGCTTTTACGAGGCTGAGTAAAATATTACCAAGGTGATCCGAGCAAAAGAGTCAATTACCATAAGTCACAATTTCTCAAGCCCCGAATTACATCAAGGTAGACACACTCATTCTGCAGAACCGGTGTCAGTGAGCCTCTGGGTGCCGGTTTAGTAATCACATGCACGGATTGATCTTCTCGCATTACCTTCTCAACTCCACGAAGGGGAAGCTCAGGGCTTTTGAAATTGCTTAGCCTTTGTAATCTTTAATTCAAAAGCAGAAGCTCGGTCTCCACTATCTCGAGGAATTGGTGAATCTAAATGAGCTCAAGTACCAAACCAGTGTATTGACCTTTCTTGTTCCAAGACTTCAAATCAATAAACTCTCTGAATCTAATAGTTTCAGTAATAGAACTGTTCAGTCGCTCGCTCACAGAAATAAGGATGCATGTAGTTATGGTCCAGAGCAGCTCAAAGATAATCAGATCAACACCATTCATCTTCCTGAGGATTGCCTGGAAAAGACAAGAGAAATAAACAGAAGGTTGAAGACAAGCTCCAAGCTGAGGTAGTGAAACCTTCTGTGTGTGTGTAGGGTTCCGGTGCACACACGCAGAACACAGCACACAACGACTTTCCAACAATTTATCTTCCTTTCTACCCCGCCCCCACCCAGTACTGACTTTGGTGAAGGAAAGGCGGAATTAACTGAACACCTTTTCAATGCATGCATACATTTTATTTCCCAGACGAAAACCATCACCCTGATAAATCCAGGAGGAGCACACGTTGGGAAGTCTTTCTGGACGTCACCCCCAAAGCTGCGCAGCACCCGACCCAGTCACCGTTTCAACACAAGAGGTGAGGAAAAAAGAAGGAAACAACCCTAAAACCAACACTCTCTTATTTTCTAATTTATAGAATTCCAAGATCTGCCTGAATTCTCTGAATGTATTTAGAAAACAAATAAGTCTAAGAGTTTTTAGTACATGAAATCATTTCAGTGAAATTCAAGGTAAAACATCGAAGAGCCTTTATTTACATCTGCCACTACCTCGCCATTAAGAATATTTAACAAGAGAATTTTTATAATCATTACCAACTAGTAACTCTTAGTCTAGAAAAAAATAATTTAAAAAATACAACCTATAGTTTATTTTTTAGACTAAATGTAAAATATTTAGGAGTAAAATAAGGGTTTAGAGACATTTTGTGATTCTTCTATTTGTTTAATGATAGATAGCTTTAAAACAATTAGATAAAATTGGCCACAGTTATAGAAGAAGTGAGAGGGATGAATTAGAATTATTTTGGTGTTATCAGGTACTTGCACCACCCGAGAAGTGGTAGAGCACTTTAACTCCCAAAGTGCTGTCCGAAAGCAGATCAGCACTCGTTGTAAATGTACACAACTGTGGAGCAACCTCTAAAAGTGTTACAAAACAGATATAACTGCTATGCTAAGAAAGGAGTAAAAAGGAATCACATAAAATACTCAATTAAAACCCCAAAATGCAAAAAAATAAAGTGGAAGATAAAAACAGGAACAAAGAAAAAGGGCAAAGAATAGAGAACAATAACAAACATAATAGATATTAATCCAACTCTATCAGTAATCACTTTAAACATCAAGACTCTAAGCTCACCAATTAAAATTACAGGGATTGTCAGAATGGATTAAAAAAAACAACCCAACTACGAGTTACAAGAAACCCACATTAAATGTAAAGAAAGATATAGATTTAAGTAAAGGGACAGAGAAATAGACCGTGCTGACCCTAATCAAAAGAAAGCAGAACTAGCTGAATTACTTTCACACAGATCAGACTCCAGAGCAAGAGAAGTCATCATGAATAAAAAGTGTCATTATATCATGATAAAGGGGTCAATTATCCAAGCATACATAGCAGTCTTTAACACGTATGTGTCTAACAACAGAACAAAAAAATATATGAAGTAAAAACTGAAACTCTGGGAGGGGAAAGAGGTGAACCCACTGCTATATTTGCGACTTGTACATGCCTGTCAGAAATGGGCAGGGCCGGCAGCCGGAAAATCTGCAAGGATGGAGCTGAACCCTATTAACTTCATCAGACAACTGCATACAGTTGGTATCTGTAGACTACTTCACCCAACAGGAGCAGAACACACGTCCTACTCAAGCTCATGACCAGCATTCACCGAGGCAGAACACATTCTGGTCCACAAATGCACCATGAAACATTTAAAAGACCAAAAATCATGCAATGTCTGCTCTCAGACTACACTGGAATCAATCTAAAAAGGATGGTGGTTGGGAAATTCCAAAATACTTGGAGATCAAATAACATACTTTTATATAACACATTGGGTCAAAGAAGAAATCTCAAGAGAGGTTAAAACACTTTCTTTAAATATATTTTACTGATTATGCTATTACAGTTGTCCCATTTTTTCTCCCCTTTATTCCCCTCTACCCTGTCACCCCCCACCACCATGATTCCCACACCTTAGTTCATGCCCATGGGTCATACTTAGAAGTTCTTTGGCTTCTCCACTTCCCATGCTATTCTTAACTTCCCCCTGCCTATTTTGTACCTGCCATTTATGCTACTTATTCCCTGTACCTTTTCCCCCATCCTCCCCCCATCCTTCCCCGCTGATAACCCTCCCTGTGATCTCTGTTTCTGTGAATCTGGTCCTGTTCTAGTTGTTTGCTTAGTTCATTTATGTTTTTGTTTTTGTAGATTTGGTTGTTGATAGTTGTGACTTTGTCTTTGTCATCATTTTACTAATTGTATTTTTTATCTTCTTTTTTTTAGGTAAGTCCCTTTAACATTTCATATAATAAGGGCTTGGTGATGATGAACTCCTGTAACTTGACCTTATCTGGGAAGCACTTTATCTGCCCTTCCATTTTACATGATAACTTTGCTGGATAGAGTAATATTGGATGGAGGTCCTTGCCTTTTGTGACTTTGGATACTTCTTTCCAGCCCCTTCTTGCTTGTAAGGTTTCTTTTGAGAAATCAGCTGACAGTCTGATGGGAAATCCTTTGTAGGTAGCTGTCTCCTTATCTCTTGCTGCTTTTAGGATTCTCTCCTTCTCTTTAATCTTGGCTACTGTAATTATGATGTGCCTTGGTGTGTGCTTCCTTGGGTCCAACTTCTTTGGACTCTCTGAGCTTCCTGGACTTCCTGGAAGTCTATTTCCTTTGCCAGATTGGGGAAGTTCTGCTTCATTATATTTTCAAATAAATTTTTCATTTCTTGCCCTTCTCCTCCTTCTGGCACCCCTATAATTCGGATGTTTAACATTTAAATTTTTCCTGGAGATTCCTATGCCTTTCCTCATTTTTTTGAATTCTGTTTCTTCATTCTGCTCTGGTTGAATGTTGATTTCTTCCTTCTGGTCCAAACTGTTGATTTGAGTCCGGGTTTCCTTCCCTTCACTGTTGGTTCCCTGTACATTTTCCTTTATTTCACTTTTCATATCCTTCACTTTTTACTCTATTTTTCGACCATAGTTAACCATTTCTGTGAGCATCCTGATCACCAGTGTTTTGAACTGTACATCTGATAGGTTGGCTATCTCTTTGTCACTTAGTTGTATTTTTTCTGGAGCTTTAATATATTCCTTCATTTGAGCCATTCTTTTGGTCTTAGTGCACATGTTATGTAGTAAGAGGTGGAGCTTTAGGTATTCGTCAGGGCGGGACTACCCATATCACTGCATTGTGGCGCTGTATGTGGGGGAGGGGTCCAAGGGGGTACAATGCAGCTTATTCAGCTCTTGGCTGACTTTCAGGTGACTTTTTGGGGACTCGCTGAGCTTCCTGGACTTCCTGAAAGTCTATTTCCTTTGCCAGATTAGGGAATTTCTCCTTCATTATATTTTTAAACAAATTTTCCAGTTCTTGCTCTTCTTCTTCTCCTTCTGGCACCCCTGTGATTTGGATGTTTAACATTTAAAATTGGCCTGTAGATTCCTAAGCCTCTCCTCATTTTTTTTGAATTCTTGTTTCTTCATTCTGTTCTGGTTGAATGTTGATTTCTTCCTTCTGCTCCAAACCGTTGATCTGAGTCCCAGTTTCCTTGTCTTCACTGTTGGTTCTTCTTCTGTCATGTTCCCCACTTCCCACAACCAAATCAGGCCCTTCTGGTGCTGATTCCTGGGTAGGAGGGTTTGTGTATGTTCTAGGACCCTGTGGGTCTCCCCAACGAACTCACCTGTGAGGCTGGGAGTTTCTCCCACCACTTCCATCCCCACAGGTGTTTTCAGTTAGTGCTTTTGAAGCTTTTTCTTCCCCCACACTGGAACCCTGGGTCACCCCGTCTGCCTCACTCCCCAGTTGTTCCTCCTGGTTTGTCTGCACTCCAGTGTGGGACCGCCTGCTCTGCCAGCCACCACCCACCCTGGTCCTCCAGTGCCACCCCACTACATCCTCTCTGCCTGGCTGCCCGGCTGCACCCCTCCTACGGGTCTATATGAATGTTTCTTCTTTAACTCCTTGGTTGTCAACTTCCATACAGTTCCATTTTCTGTCAGTTCTGGTTGCTTTTTGATTTTAAGTTGGTTGTTGTCCTTCTTTTGGTTATGCGAGGAGGCGCAGTGTGTCTGCCTACGCCTCCATCTTGGACAGAAGTCCTCCAAGCTCTGTAGATTAAAACACTTTTAACTAAATAATCATAAAACCACAATAGTTTAAAATGCGTGGATTGCAACAAAAGCTGTGCCTGCAAGGACATGTATACTATTGATTATACACATTAGAAAAGATGAAGATATAAAATAAAAAGTCTAGGTTCTACCCTAAGCAACTAGAGAAACTAAAGCAAATTAAATTCAAGATAAGCATAAAACAGAAAAATCAGAGCAGAAATTAATGTAATTAGCCCTGGCTGGTGTGGCTCAGTGGATTGAGCATGGGCTGTGAACCAAAGGGTCACTAGTTCGATTCCCAATCAGGGCACATGCCTGGGTTGCAGGCCAGGTCCCCAGTAGGGGGCATGTGAGAGCCAACCACACATTGATGTTTCTCTCCCTCTCTTTCTCCCTCCCTTCCCCTCTCTCTAAAAATAAATAAAATGCTTTTTTAAAAGAAATTAATGTAATTAAAAACAGAAAATCAACAGAGAAAAATGAACAAAACCCAAAATTCATTCTGTGAAAGCTCAATAAAATTGATGAGCCACTGGCCAGGATAGTTAAGGAAAAAAGAGAGAGAGAGAGAGCAGAAGAGAAGACACAAACTACTAATATCACAAATAAAGAAAAGGCATTAATGCAGATCATACAGACACAAAAGGCATACTAAAGGAATGCTATGAAAAACTGTGAGCCCACAAATGTGATGACCCAGATGAAATGGACCAATGGCTTGAAAGACAAAATCTGCCAGAATTCACACAACAAGAAATATACTATTGGAATAAACCTGTATCTGTTTAAAAAATGGAAGCTCCAGACCCTAGTGGTTTCACTGGTGAATAATACCAAACATTTAAGAAGAAATTGTACCAAATTTTCTGCAACCTCCTTCAGAATATAAAAGCAAAAGGAATACTTTCTAACTTACTCTACGAGGCCAGAACCACACTAACATGAAAACCAGACTAACTTTACTGAACACAAAATTATAGGCTGATGTCATTCATGAACATAGATGCAAAATCCTCAACAAAACATTAGCAAACCAAACCCAGCAATGTATGAAAAGAATTGCACTGCACTGTCAAATGGGATTCATTTGGTATGCAAATCTGGTTCAGCATTTGAAAATCAGTGTGACCCATATTACCAACGAGCTAAAGAAGAAAAATCACATGATTATATACACATATGCAGAGAAAGCACTGGACAGAATCCAACACCCGCTGACGATGATGGTGATGATGGCGATAATGATGATGATAGATTTTAGCAGACTGGGCGTGGAGGGGAGCTTCCTCCAACAGACACAGAACATCTGTCCAGGCGGCAGCCCCTCCCCTCCCCCCCTTGCTTCTGCCTGCGGCCTGGATCCGACGGTCTGTGACAGCCCGTGGGCTTCCGCCCGCCCTTTACTCCCAACCCCCAACGCAGTCGCATCCACCCCAAGTGAAATTCAAGTCCGTGCAGCAGACAAGGCCTGCAGGAGGCGCCCCCTTTGTACGGGAGGACGCCGCTTCCGTGACCCCACTCATTCCCCTGCCCCGGGCACCGGAGCCGCTGCTGGGGCGCTGACGCCTGCTCCAGGGCGGCCTCCGCGCAGCCTCCTTCCCCACCGCTCGGACTCGCACTCTGCGCATCTCAGCATCCAGCAGCCTGGAGACGGTAAAACCATGCGTCGTGATGGCCAGTCTCCACCACTAGGGGCAGGAGCCCCACCAGGACCGGGATGATGGACAAGAGGACTTCTCCCAGGGCACAGAACTAGGGTTTAAACAAGGAAACACCCCACCAGCGGCCACAGGTTCTTCACAAGGCCCACCCAGCATGGGTTCTGAAAGGCTGTGGGCCAGTGAGTGCCCACCATGTCCGGTTCTTTAACTCCTGTCTGCTCCAGAGACGGGGCTCCGGCTAGCCCGTCCGCGTCCGCACAGTCACAGTGCTGTGGGGGCCACCCACGACGGGTCTGTTGGGCCCGAGCTCCCTGGGTGCTGAGAACCCACGCTGGCGGAGTCCGGAGTCTGTGGACGGTGTCGAGGTCTGGACTTTGCAGGGCACGTGCTGACCGGGTGGGGCCCTGGGAATGCTCCGCTCCGAGGCAGGGCGCAGACGGGTCCCTGGCGCCACCTGGTGGCTGAGCGAGCACTGCGACCCACACACCGGCCTCCCCAAGGAGGGCTCTGACCTCCTTCTTGCTGTGGGAATGTGACGGGCCAGGTCAGGGCAGGGCAACAAATGAGACGCCTCCTCCACACGCTGCCTTTTGCCTTCTTTCCAGAGCGAAGCACTTGGGCTGGTGGGGCCGCACGACTTCAGGAGCCCCGGGCTCGCAGGGGTGTCCAACCCTGTGGCGTCTCTGGGCCACGTTGGAAGAAGAGAACTGTCCCGGGCCACACATGAAACATACTGCAACATGTAATCAGAAAAAATCTCAGGATGTTTTAAGTAAATTTACGGTTTTGTGTCGGGCTGCACTCACAGCCATCCTGGGATGCATGCGGCCCGCGGGCCACAGGTTGGAGACCCCCGCACTGCAGCCAGAGCAGCACCCTCAACCTCGGTCTTTTACGCCAGTGAGCAACAGACGCCCACGGTCAACTTGAAAAATCGGGGTTCGGTTTTGTAACGGCTCTTGTTACTGTAACAGATTTTCATGGGCGCTTTTCTGTTGGTCATCCCCAACTCCTTTTAAAATGTCTTACTCTCGCCCTGGCTGGCATAGCTCAGTGGATTGAGCACGGGCTGTGAACCAAAGTGTCGCAGGTTCGATTCCCAGTCAGGGCACATGCCTGGGTTGCAGGCCATGGCCCCCAGCAACCACACATTGATGTTTCTCTCTCTCTCTCTCTTTCTCCCTTCCTTCCCTCTCTAAAAATAAATAAATAAAATCTTTAAAAAAAAGTCTTACTCTTTTCCAGAGATGGAAAAGTAGGATAAAGACTAATAGCCCCCGAATACCACCCCTATGCGCGCGCACACACACACACACACACACATACACGCATGTGCACCCGCACAGGTGGCTTTGCCCGGAAAGGACTCTCGAGTGACCGCTAACAGAACAGTCCGCTCTGTGGGCTTTCTGGTCCAAGTTCACGTCCGTCTCTTCCAGCACAGGCAGGTGTTACACGATGTTCCTTGATTATGGATACTGACGGTGATCTTTTTTAAATGGCAATGGCTGGTACCCTATGAAATCATAGTGCAGAATTATTAGTATTGAACGGAGATTCCTGTACAGTGTTTTGTGAAGAGCTGAAAGAAAATCTGAAAACTCAGGAGTCGTCGACAGGAAGTCCGGCAGGCAGGGAAGCCGGAATGAGATGGCGGAGGTCTCCGCGTGCGGGAGTACAAGGTGTGGACCTGACGTTACGCACATGCGTGCCGACATGTTTAAATCCCCTCCAGTTAAATGCCACGGCTCAGAGAAACATCCCCGGACCACCAGCGGGCGGGGACCTCCGTCCCCTGACAGGCGTGTTGCTCTTCCTCCCCCGCCCCACCCCCGCACAGGACAAGCCGATGCCATGGCCCAGGGCGGGCGTTCAGTAAGGAGCTGCTGAGCGAGTGACGTGTGGGTGCTCGTGACAAGTCTGTGTCACCCCGTGCTTGTGGCTAAAAGCCTTGTTCCAAAGTGGCAAATAACCTCCTCGACCTTGAGGCCGGACATGCACTCCCAAACACTTGGCGAAGTGGCCCTCCAGTGGCCATGCATAAGCAGACGGGAACCAGCCTCCTCTTCGGCCAGACAGTACACTGGACATCAGGAGTGCGAGGGCATGTCTTCAAACCGCCCCCCCCCGAAAGCTCATTACTGAACGCACTAATTGATAAGGGTTTCGAGCTCTGCATGCCCATGCTCATTAGGCTCCCTTACAGCCTCCCAAGCCCTTTCATTTGCCAGCAGACATCGCCATTGCAAATTCTTATTTGGGGGGAGTGAAAAAAAGCACCTCCGTTTCTGTAATGCCATCGGAACATGAAATGAACACATTAACCTAAAAATTCTGCCTCGCCCTCCAAGCCCCTTTTCTGCACCAAGGTGCACAGGTACAAAGTGGCAAATTGCGTAAGGAACTGAATCCGAGGAGAAGCAATCTCAGACGACGCTGCGAGAAGTAGGAAAACAACCTAATGGGCCTTTCTCTCAGGAGTGTTTGCTTGAGGGTGTCAGGTCTGACTCTCTCCTCCCAGGGAAAATCTGTCCCCAGTGACTAGGGACAGAAATAAAGCCATCCCTGTTGTGTGTGTGTCAGACCGGAGGTGCGTCAGACACTGGGGTGTCTCTGTCGACGAGACTCGAGGGGACCTCTGCTGCCGGAAGCCCTGCCTGTCTGTGGAGAGTGCGAGTGCACCTTGACCTTGGCGGCAGTGAATCCGCCAGGGGGTCAAATCCATTATGAGTTCAATGCCAGTTTCGCTGCCGGGAGGCCCAGCTCATCGGCCACAGCCTGGTGGTACTGCCAGGCCCCAGCTCCGAGTGTCCTCTGCTTGGTCAGAGGCCACCGAGCTCCGGCAAAATGAGTCGTTGTGACCAGCCCCTGAGAGGCTGGTTCGTAAATGAGAATGCCGATATTATCGGCTGAAAATGTGGGCTATCGAGGGGGACGAGTGGGTATAGATAGAATCCTTTTCTGGAGTTCAGGTCTCCTCACACACAAAAAAATTTTTAGGCCACATCCTTTGTTTGATGTGGTTCACCTATTATTGTAGTCTCTTAGGTGATTTTCCCAGGGATGAAAGGCGCTGCAATTACCTGGCCTATTTCTGTGATAGGAAGCCGCTGTTAGCAAGATCAAAGGCAGCGGTAATTAAGCACAGGGTTTACTAATCCCCATGAAGTTACTAGGCCATCAGCTGAAATTGCAACCTGATCCAGTCTGTATATAAAAACAAGAAATAAAAATCAGTTTATAGTAGATAGTTCACAAAAAAATGCTGCAGTCAATATAAATGTTTGTTCTTCCCCATAAAAAATTATCCTTCTGTCTGACTCACGGATACATTTTTACAGTAATGATTTCTTTCTAAATAGGTTGCGTTGTCTTTCACGTAGGGTGAGTGCAGTTCTGCTAACCATGCCCCGTGTTTCAAGAAATTACTCACGAAAATGGCCCACATTTATTTTTGAGAGGCTGAGAGTCATTAGCTTCGGATGCCATGATCAATTAGGAGATGAACATCGCAGGCACGAGCTTCCTGATCCCAGCAACAAATGGATCTACCGCGGGACAAGAAACCTGGTTCTGCTCAGCTGTAAGCATGTGAGCATCGACTTTTCTTCGTGAGTGACGTTGCACTGGGAAGTCCGAAGCTGAATCTGTAATGGAGGGCAAATGCAGATGTTACCAGCTCCAGGCAGACCTGATCGGCCAGGAAGCACGAAAAGGGATAATTTCAGAGGTGGCTCGGTGGGCAGCTGCAAATGACAGAGCCGGGTGCACTCTCCGGAGACCGCTCCGCGAACTGCTTGGAGATTTTTCAAAATATAAAATAGTGGAGTTGTAATAAAATAAAAATGCTAAAAGTAAGTCATGGAAATTCTTCATGTTAGTTATTGTGCCAGTGACACTTGCTAAGTGTCTTACACAGGTAATATACCGGCGCGTAGCAGTGGTAGTAGCCGGTAGTGGACGGCAACGAGCACATTGGTCCTGCCCCCACTTTGTACGCGCGGAGGCTGCCGGGATGCAGCAGCTCCGTCTCCAAGGTGGGTCAGAGGCAGGGCCAGGGCCTTCTCCTCCGGTCCCTCGTGCACCGGAAGACAGACAAGAATTAAGAGGGATGCGAGAGGCCAAACGAAAAGCTTTATGACTGTGAACCTAACAACAGAGCCAAACGTTGGAGAAATGAAACGACGAAATGGACTGAACAAGAAAAGAACATCTGCATGCCTTGTATCAATGAAAGGAATTGAATTAATGAATTATTAGGGACCCTTTTACAATGAAAACTCGAGGCCTAGATTGTTTCATCGATAAATTAATACAAAGGTTAAACAATAAACACGACCACGCTTCAGAAATTACAGGAGGAAACTCACGCCAATTTATTTTATGAGTCTTGCACTAACTAGACAAACCAGGAAAAGAAGTAATAAGAAATGAAAATCATAGGCTAATATCCTTTGTGACCATTGACAAGAATAACAATTATTAGCACATGAAATCCAGAAATATAGAAAAGGGACAAAGATGGCAAACTGAGTTGTATCCCTGAAAGACTGATTGTATCAACAGAAGTATAAAGAGTAACTTACCACAGTAACAGAAAATGAGATTAACTGTATATGTTATCAATGAAAGTATTTTTTCACTTAACAATTTCCAACCCTAAGTCTAATTAAAGCTCTCAGCAAACAAGAATAAAACTTCCTCAAATCAACAAAAAGTATCCCAAAATGTGGTTAACATGAACTTAACCGGAAAAGCAATGCTCGGCCCGCAAGGTCGGGAACGGGGCAAGGATGTCTCCGCCTCCACTTCCGCGCCGCGGCGTCCTGGAGGTCCCCGCCGGTGGAGGAAATGACGACAACACAAATATGTGTCCACAAAAAAGGAATGCAGAAGAATGTTCACAGCAGTTTTGTTCATTATAGCCAAAATCTGGACAAAGCCCCAATGCCCACCGACAGCAGAATGCATCAAACCGCGGTGACTTACAACAGAGCGAAAGAGTGGTCCCCCC
This sequence comes from Phyllostomus hastatus, assembly GCF_019186645.2. Classification (NCBI taxonomy): domain Eukaryota; kingdom Metazoa; phylum Chordata; class Mammalia; order Chiroptera; family Phyllostomidae; genus Phyllostomus; species Phyllostomus hastatus. The sequence goes on from NW_025333872.1 coordinate 98,217,824, forward strand.
GAGTGCATTTCCAAGTGTGTAACGAGGCAGGAGAGGTCTCACACCGGGGAGGTACATAGCGTAAGGCTCTGTTTGTAGGAGGTCCTTGAACAGGAAAATTACTTGGTGGTGGTAGCAATCAGAACACGTATGGCCTCTTGGGGAGACATTGAAGGAAAGGGGCTACAGATGAACCTTCCAGAAGAAAGGAAAGATTCTGTACTTGGGTGAGGGTGTCGGTCGCACACGCCATGCACACATGGGTGTGTACATTTGTGAAAACTCGCCCATCTGGACACTGAAGGTCTGTGCATTTCACCATGTGGAAATTTATCTCAAAAAAATTAAAAAGAACGTAGGCAAAACTTGAAACTCCATTAGTAGTGTAGGTTCTAGGTGTGGGTTCTGAAACACTCTGTGAAATATATTAAGGCTTGAAAAAATGAATAATTATGATGAGGGTTTAAGAAAAGGAAAGCACAGAACCGAAGTGGCAGAGTGGGAGCCCCGAGCCCGCCCCGCCGTCTAACCCGGGTGCAGGTGCCCGTGGTGCCTAGCAACGGGCGGAGAGCGTCGCGCCCCGGCGGCGCTGCGCCTGGCCCGCGTCAGGAGTGCTCCGTCTCGCAAGCTGCCCTCTGACGCCTGTCGCTGCGGTCTCCGGGCCTCACCCGCAGAAATGCCCCTCCACCCCAGACCTCCGCTTTCTGGGGGGGCTTCCTGGGAACACAGACCCTGCAGAAGGAGAGAGACATACCCAGGCAGGGGTCTCCGTGGCCACTCAAAGGTAAGCAAGTGCTACGGTATTTACGGTGAGAATGTCCCCACAGCCACGAGGCCCACTGGTCTCCGGATTCTGATGAGACGGGGCTGGGAGACGGGAGAGGACAGCGACACGGACGGACTGCCATCAGACTGAAGGACAGCAGCAGGGGTTCAAATGCAGGAGCGCCCTGAGATTGTGGGAGTAAGGGCAGCAACAGGCTGATGGGTGGCCCACTGAAGGTGAAGAGACACGGACTCGTAGTTAGAAGGCGGCGGGCCCCTCCTGGGCTGGTTGACTTCAATGGAACGAACACACTCAGGGGAGTGGAAAGGCACCAGCCCAGCAACGCTGGGATACAACGCAGACAAAAAAAAAAAAGTGACACTTAAGGGCTGCCGTTGGCAGGAAGCTGGGGTCCCTGAGACCTGACAGTTTGCTTTGGCCTCATCAACGTACCTTTCATTTCTCTCGCTTGACCTTAAAAATACGCCACGCGCTCAAATGTTTTTTCAACTTTCATAGCAATATAGATAAATTGGGAGAATAAATGTAATCAATATAAAATTATGCAATTTTAACACTTGTTTAAAAAAAAACAGTAACTGAGTCACAGATATAAACAATCCTGAATTTGCTTTTTATTACATGAGAGAGAAAAAGAATCAAAATATGAAGATGAATTATCATCAAAGGAAAAGTCGAGGGTCAGACGTGTGTTTGAAACACACACCTCAGAAAAATAGCAAAAGCCCTCTCATTTTACATATCTACTTAAAGATGCTTAGTTTCTCACTTAAAAAAATTAAATGGAGTTTAGTGTCCAGGGGCATTATGTCACCTGAGTCTTTACTTCGGAATAGACCGTGCTGTTGCCTCAAGAGCGTCTGAGAGTGCCGACGACAACAAGAACCCGTCCCCTCCTCTGATCTGACGCGTCTCACAGGCCCCCTCTGTCTTTGCGGACCGGCAGTTTCACCTCTGGTTCCTCGGGATGTTTTCTCTGCCCTGCCTCATGCACAACCGAGAAAATCTTCCGGTTCCACGCTCAGAAACTAGCCACTGAAGCAGACTAACGGATGTTCCCAGTGCTAAGTCTTCCCTGGGACCCTGGACTCCGAATCCCCGACATGTTACTGTCATAAAAATTTATGGTGACAATCTTAACACACCGCTCTGAAACACAGAGTGCTGGTGGGAAAGGATGGCAGGACGTATTCTCCAAAATGCATTTTATGAAGTTGTACAGATGATCGCATTGGCCATTTCACCATCCAGTTCCCTATCGAGGACGCTCCTTCGCACAAAGTTGGCTCGATAAAGCGTATCGGTTCTACACGTGCAAACTCCCACCCGGGCTCCCCGGTGGTCCGGGGCAATGCAGACTGAAGAGGCACCTGGTTGCTGTGAGAGTCAGCATGGAGACCCCGGGGAGGGAGCTGGGTGGGACTCGCCCGCCGCTCCCGTGCCTTTGGGAAGCGTCAGGTCTCCCTCTGTGTTGCGACTAGAACCATAGAACCACCCACGGAGCAGGTCAAGACTAAAGGCTTAGCGACCAAGCTGCGTCGTGGCTGCTGAACGCTAACCACACAGGGCCTCACGTCTTAGGAAACGGGGTCAGAGTCTCTTCCCCGAAAGCCTGGTCACAGATCTTCCAAAACTTCCAAAAATTGGCAGAGACTATCGGTTGCCATGGTGACGAGAGATAATAAGACGCTTCCTGCTAAATAAGAACAGAATTGTTTCCAAAAGCAGGTGATTGTCACTTTCCTGTAGCAGGCTTTTTCCCCCTTTTTCTGCTGAACAGGTTTTTTCTCTAAAGTCATCCTAACCCCACAGGTTATTTGTGGGTGTCACTTTGACCCCCCCTTTTTAGAACTTCATCTTCTGTAATAACTGTCATTTAAGTCCTGGAAAATCAAGGTGCCTTGTCATTCCACCTTTGAAAGAACAAAATGTCCAAATAGCTACAAAAAATATGTTTCAAAAAGATATCATAGAATCGTATACTTGAATCCCATATAACTTCAGTAACCAACGTCACCCCAACTCATTTAATTAAAAAAGGCATCGGCTTGCACTTGGTCGTGGGCTAACTGAGAGAAATGATAAGAAGGTGCATTCTCTGCAGGTAATTTAAAATGTTAAAGGGTGTGCTTTTAATATATCACTATGCCCCTGTAATTCTAAGAAATGCCAAAGTCAAAATATCCCTCCGCTCTGTGGCACGCCCCTCCCGCCCCGACCCGCCTGCCTTGGTCCACGGCCATTTGAATGGTTGGTTTTCAGGTTTGTCCACACGGGCAGGCAACGGTGAGCTAATCTGACGATCAGTAGTTACGGGTCAGTCCGAGGTTCGGGCACGCAGCCAGAACAGGGTAAATCACAGTCCCTCCCCAAGACTGACCGGGCGCTCTCAGCAGCAGGGCCTCTCTCTTCGAGCCCACGGTGCCGGACCTGCATAAGGCAGGCCCTGCGGACAGCCCTGGCACTGAGGGGGCTGGCCGGGAGACCCAGCTGTCCTGGAGGGGGGAAGAGAGCCGAGGCATGGGGAGAACGGCTCTCGATGACACATTTAAAGCTAGAGATGTGGCCATTTCTGGTATGGGACCAACGTCTTGTCTGTTAGATGTCAATTTTCCAATTCTGGTATTTGCAACCAAAAGCATCCTAACCGATGAACCATCAAGTGTGAATATTCTATTTCTCTTTATGTTGTAAAAGGTTAAATTCCACTGTGTGTCTGGCGTTCGAGTTCAGCTGAACCTTCCCTGCTCTAGGAAGTCGTCTCAGTGCCTTGGAGTAGGCCCGACGGCCGGTTTCCGAGCTCCCGCCGAACCACGTGCGGGCTCGCTCACAGCGTCTCCGTGGGATTGCTACCGTCCACGCCTGCTTCTCCGCTAGAGAGGGCGACAGACGTTGTGGATTAAAGTATCTGTAACATATACTGACAATTGAACAGATAGTCACTGGTCATACAACTGCTCGTTGTAAATACAGCAGATATTTTAGCTCTTCCCTTACACTCAATTTTCCTTGAAATTCTCTCCTCCTTTGGCCTCCATGATACCTACCTCACCTTCTTCTCCAATGAAAATAGGATCAATCTCTTCTCTTTCTGAAATGCTTCCATTGCTCCCCAACACGCCTTCAAGGAGAAAGTGAAGACCTTCCCAGCACAGGTCACACGTGTGATCGTGGTGGTTTGCGGGTTGCTTTTCTGATCCCCACTTCCCCACCACAGCCGCCGTGGGTGCTTCCTGAGTCTTCAGGGTTCCTGCTTCCCCCATTTACCACTGCGCCCAGCCCCTGGGCACGGCTCCTCCCAAACGTCGGGCATTCGGTTATCGGCGCAAGAGGTGAGTGAATGAAGCAAAACCAGTGTCCCACTTCCTCCCGGCCACACCGCTCTGCCTCTGCTTCCCCGGAACGTGACACGCCCGCATCAGCCCCCAGGCCCCCACCCCCCCTCCCGGCCCCCACTGCACTCCCTCCTCTTCCCTCTGCCTCTGTGCTTCGCGCTACCCAGAAAGCCCTAGCACTGTCCCTCCCTAGCACCTCCTCTCTTCCCAGATTTGTCTTTGAGTCTCTCCTGACCTCCTTCTCCTCCCCCGGCTGGATGGGTGCTCTTCATCCGTGCTCTGGTGGTACCTTCTAGAACCCTTCGTGCTGGTCATTATCACAGTTCGGTGGGGCTCTGTCTGCCTCTCCTACTGGACAGTGAGAACTCTGCGTGCAGGACCCAACCAGTTTCCTCCGTGTCTCCCACACGGTGGGTCATCTTTCAGCGCCGAGACCTCGGTTTCCACATGAAATAGTTTACAAACACGCGGAGACTTGGAGTCCATGTGTGAATAAGGACAGTGTAGACCGTTTCTGCTTCCTGCTATACATCCAATATCCTGAAATGGATGTGAGCTACATTACTATAAATCATACTTTTTTAAAACTTCACTGTTTCAGGACACGTCACTGTGGTGCACGGCCCGTGAGACGCCTGCCGCCGCTGCCCCCTGTGCCCGTGCGCTGGCAGAAGGCCGCCCCCCCACCCCCCAGTGCGGTCCGGGCTTCAGCGGGTGACTTGCTTTGGAGATGAAACAATCGCAGTCATGACAAAGGCAGAGACTTGAAGAGTGCCTGTGCGCTGAGTCTTGCCAACTCACGCTGCTGGGGACCTTTCTGTCACCTTGTCAAGAACCATGGACTGGCCTGATGGGGCAGGTAAGAGCCCCCAGAGAGAAGAAAGGAGCCAAGCAGCTGGGCCTCCCACACGTGCTCCAGACCACCCGGCCCGCCATCGGCCGGGCAGGGGCGAGGCCTGCCCGGCTCTGCCAGGCCGGGCTGCGCCTGTGCAGAGCAGAAGAGCCTCCCAGCTCACCCCCGGCATCCAGGGAAGTAATAAGTGTTCGCTGCTTCTAACCACTAAGACGGAGATGGCTGGTTATTTAGTGAAAGGTAACTGATAAGAGTCACAAAACTTGAGTAATGGAGCTATGCCCATAAAGTAGAAAAATCAAACCAGAAAATTGCTTTGGTGGAAGTGATGAAACAGAATAAATATTTTCTCTAGATCAGAAATAGTCTTACACATGAGGTCTATGTCCTCGGTCTAAAATCTGTCTATTGACTCAATGAGTATTTTTGAGCATTTACCCTATGTGCCCAGCACATATTTGTATGTTCCATCATATAAAATATTTCAAATTAATGCAGCTAATTGGCCCAGACTCATCTTCCAGTTCAGGGTGGATCCCAGCTCTGCGTGAGAGTTAAACACAGAGGAATGAGGTAGAGGACAGTGAAGGAAGAAATTATATTCCATGAAACTGCAGTATAATTTCAGCACCAGCCCAGAAAGAAACACACAGAAAGAAAGCAAAGCATATTTTTATTTTCTTCACAGTATAAAGGAAAATAAGAAATGCATGTGTGCTTTCACGTGCTAGCAACTTCAGGGAAAATAAAAGAAGGAGGTGGATAACGGAGGAGAAACAGGCACAAGTGACATCTTCTCTAGCTGTCCTCAGGCACGCCGTGGGTGACGTGACATCTAGAGTGAGAAGAAAGACAGCGTCTGTGATGTGTCTCCCGGTAAATGGAAAGTCAATGCACATGCGTGGAAAAACGATGTTTGAAATTATTGTCCGTCATCACTTCAGTCTCGAAGTCCACCTGGAAACAAAGTGGGGTCCTCCCTTCTCCGCGGGTCTCAGCACTTTAGCGTTGAGCGAGGCTTGTGCTTAAATTAATTACAAGGGATAGATGCAGGCTTGCGGCTCATGAAATGCAGGAAATGACCTGCTTTCTATCAGGGAAAGACTGAGCATGAAACTGGAGGAGGAAGGGGAGATAACAGTCACGAAAGGGCGGCAGTCAGTGCAAAGTGTGCAATTGAAGGGCACCCCTCCCAGGGGAGGCGCTTCCCAGGGAAGGATGAGCTGCGCCGCACAGGCTCTGGGGCTCAGCGACAAGACCTCTTAGACAATCAGAGCAACGGGACGGTCGTTCAAGCAGGAATCCCACGTTGGCCTTATCATCGCTGTCGTTTGACCTGCACAGAACCAGGCTCTCCAGGGGCCGGTCAGAAGTCGAAACCCTGCCTGTGCGCTGTGGGCATGTACGTGTTCTTGTGCCCCTGCGTGTACTCACAAGGCTGTGCCCATAAATGTACAACATATTTCATATGCATTATTCATGGCATAAATATAAATACATTGAGGTGTGCCTTGGATATGGTTCAGAATAGGCTCCTTTCAGCAAGAGTTTAAGGTGAGCATTAGACCATCTTGTGTAGTTAATTCAGGAAACAAACTATTGGTTCAGTACTCCTAAGCGACGAGCCCTGTGCTAAGCCCAGGACACACAATGATGGGTGAAAACAGAGAAGGTCTCTGCTCTTACGTAGCAGGTAAATATCAACCAACCACAAAATACTGATGCAGAATTACCATGGTTATAATCGCTAAATTCAAAAAGGTGCAGGGATGCAAGGGATGCAAGGATGGTCCCATATTCACAAGTCAATAAACATAATACACCACATAAACAAAATGAAAGACAAAAATCACATGATCATATCAATAGATGCGGGAAAAGCATTTAAGGTACAGCACCCATTTATGATAAAAACACTCAGCAAAGTGGGACTAGAGGGAGCATTCCTCACCATGGTAAAAGTGATATATGAGAGACCTACAGCCAACATCATACTCAATGGGCAAAACTTAGAGCTTTCTCACTGAGATCAGGAACAAGACAAGGATGCCCACTTTCACCACTCCTATTCAACATAGTACTGGAAGTCCTAGCCACAGCAATCAGACAAAAAAAAAAAAAAGAAATAAAAGGCATCCAAATTGGAATGGAGGAAACAAACTGCCACTGTTTGCAGATGACATGATAGTGTACATAGAAAATCCTATAGACTCCATCAAAAAACTACTCAACCTAGTAGATGAATTTGGCAAAACAACTGGATACAAAGTCAATACTCAGAAATCAAAGGCATTTTTGTACACCAACAATGAAACATCAGAAACAGAAATCAGAAAAAAATCCCATTTGATATAACAACAAGAAAAATAAAGTACCTAGGAATAAACCTAACCAAGGAGGTAAAAGACCTATACTCAGAAAACTATACAACACTAAAGAAGAAAATTAAGGAAGACACAAACAAATGGAAGCATGTACCATGCTCATGGATTGGAAGAATTAACATCATCAAAATGACCATACTACAATCCCTATTAAAGTACCCATGACATATTTCACAGATACAGAACAAACATTTCAGAAATGTATATGGAACCATAAATGACCTTGAATAGCTGCAGCAATTCTGAGAGAGAAGAACAAAGCAGGAGAGATCACAATACCTGATATCAAACTGTATTACAAAGCCACTGTAATCAAAACAGCCTGGGTACTGGCATAAAACAGGCACATGGACCAATGGAACAGGACAGAGAGTCCAGAAATAAACCCAAGTCTCTATGGTCAATTAATATTTAACAAAGGAAGCAGAAGCATAAAATGGAGTAAAAATAGCCTCTTCAACAAATGGTGTTGGGAGATCTGAACAGCTACATGCAAAAAAATGAAACTCGATCACCAACTTACACCATACACAAAAATAAGTTCAAGGTGGATAAAAGACTTAAATATAAGTCATAACACCATAAAAGTCCTAGAGGAAAATATGGCAGGAAAACCTCAGATATCCCATGCAGCAACATCTTCATGGATATGTCCCCTAAAGCACAGGACATAAAGGAAAGAATAAACAAATGGGACCTCATCAAATAAAAAGCTTCTTCATGGTTAAAGAAACAGCATGAAAGTGAAAAGAGAACCAACTGTATGGAAAATCGTATTTTCCAATGACACCTCAGACGAGGGATTGATCTCCAAAATATATAAAGAACTCACATGACTCCACTCCAGGAAGACAAAAAAAAAATCAGTTAAAAAAAATGGGCAAAAGACCTGAACAGACACTTCTCTAAAGAGGACACACAGAGGGCCTAGAGACACATGAAAAGATGCTCAGCATCACTAGCCGTCAGACAGATGCAAATTAAAACCACAATGAGATACCACCTCACACCGGTCAGAATGGCCATCACAACCAAATCAACAAACAAGTGTTGGAGAGGATGTGGAGAAAAGGGAACCCTAGTGCACTGTGCGTGGGGATGCAGACTGGTGCAGCCACTGTGGAAAGTAGTATGGAATTTCCTCAAAAAACTAAAAATGGAACTGCCTTTTGACCCAGCAATTCCACTACTGGGATTATATCCTAAGAACCCTGAAACACCAACCCAAAAGAACCTATGCACCCTGATGTTCATAGCAGCACAATTTACAGTAGCCAAGTGCTAGAAGGAACCTAGGTGCCCATCAGTAAACGAGTGGATCAAAAACTCTGGTACGTTTACACAATGGAATTTTATGCAACAGAGGGAAAGGAGCTTATACCCTTTGCGACAACTTGGATGGAGCTGGAGAGCATTATGCTGAGTGAAACAAGCCAGGTGGCGAGGGACAAATACCATATGATCTCATCTTTAACTGGAACATAATCAACAAAAGAAAAAAGCAAGCAAAATAGAACCAGAGACACTGAAATTAAGAACAATCTAACAATAGCCAGAGGGGACGGGGGAGGGGACAGTGGGGAGCAGGGTTTTTAGGAACTACTATCAGGGACACATGGACAAGACCAAAGGGTGGGGGTGGAAGCAAGGGAGGGAGGTGGGTTTGGAGGGGTGGGGGAGGGAGTTGGGGAGAAAATACAGATAACTGCAACTGAACAACAATCAAATAATTTAAATTAAGAAAAAGAAAAAAGAAGAGGGTATGGGGGATGGACGAAGAGGTGCGGAGGTTGAGAAGTACCCACAGGCAGCTACAGAATAGCGCGGGGATGTAAATAAAGTCAGTCTAAGAGATGCGGTGGCCAAGAAACCTACGCGTGACCCATGGGTGGGGGTGCTAGGTGCGGGGGGGGCAAGGGGGGAAATTGGGACAATAATAATAACATAATCAATAAAATATAATTTTTAAAAAAGAAAAAAAGGGGCCATCAACCTGCATGGAAGAATTTGATCTAATCGGGGAGATTAGATCAACAAAGACCTCCTCAAAGTCATCATGTCTGAGATCCCATAAAGGGAAACTGAAGTGAAACTCGCTGGAGGTGGGAGGAGGAAGGGCTCAGGGTGGGGAGGTGGCCTGCGTGTGGTGAGGGGTGGATGGCGCGTTCAAGGTCGTGGAAGAAGGTCGCTGCTGCTCGCCACCAAGCAGAAGGCTGAGGCCCGTGGGGATGAGAATGCAGAGGTGGGGAGAGGCCAGGCTGGGCAAGGCTCAGTAAGATGTACGGACGATCTGGGTGGTAGCCATTGGGCTCTGTAAGCCAAAACTGGCTCAAGCAGGTTTGCTTTCTAGAGGAACTCAGCTGCCACGCAGAAGCAAGGCCAGTGCCAGGAAGCCAACTTGAGCTAACTCAGAGACCACGTGGTGTCATCAGTTTCCTTCTCGGTTGTTTTTCTTTGAGCAATGGACCGCTGGGCAGAAAAATACCCAAACACTGAGGCTCCGTAATATGCTTTGGGTTTTTACATTTATTTGTGGGACTTATGCCACCTCTTTTGTTGGTGAGAATCAGACTCACTGCCTGATGTGGACAGAACACCTGTGTCCCCCCCAAACTCTCATGTGGAAACCCTACCCCCTCCATGGTGGTATGACCAGGCTGAGCCTCTGGGAGGGAATTAGGGTTGCGTGAGGTCGTGAGGTTGGACCCCTCATGATGTGGTTAGTCCCCTTCTAAGACTGTCCTAGACAGCTTGCTTCCTTCTGGGTTCCGCCGCACGAGGACACAAGCAGATGGCAGCCTGCAACCCGGAAGAGGGCTCTCGCCAGCACATGACCTCGCTAGACCCCTGGCCGTGGGCTTCCAGCCTCCGGAATCTTGAGAAGTAAACCTCTGTTGTTTCCAAACCACACAGTCGGTTATAGTTTGTTTTAGCAGCCTGAACCAACGAACATGCCAACCTAGTATCAAAGTACATCATGTCACCATGTTCCACGCTGCGTCCCACTGAATAATGGCATACCACAAAACGCATGCTCCACAAACACAGCTCGGGTTATGAAACACTGAAGATCTGCACGCGTGGTCATCCTTGGTGCGAGAATGTCTACGAAGAGTCTGTGACTAACAACTCTCAGTCAACACCATTCAGTCCAACATCTGCAAAACCTCTTTAATCCAAAGACAGTTGTTGTTGTTGTTGTTGTTGGTGTGTGTGTGTGTGTGTGTGTGTGTATGTGTGTGTGTTGGAGACCTACTGGTATCTTTCTGGGCTACAGAAAATAATTTTGAAAATAGGACCAGAATAATTTATGTCAGGTTCTGTGAGACTGTGACTCAAAGATGTGATTGCCACTCTTTTGTTCTTTGAACTCCTCCAGCAACATCAAAGTCTCCCAAGTAACTCTTAAAAATAAGAACTGAGGACCCACAGCTTTCCTTCAGGGTGGGAGGGCTGGTAATGTCTCACATTATTTCTCCAAATGCAACGATTTCCTTTTTCTCTGAACGAAAGCCACACCTCGCCTATTCTGGGACCACCTTCTGGCCTGTGACACTTGTTCCCCTGCCGCCCCACACCTGCTGAGCTCATGCGCTAACCCACTTCATGGTGTATTCTCCAGCAACACCGTTGTCAAGGAACCCGATTCTTGAGTTTCAACCAAACTGACATCTCCAGCTTTTTAAACTATATTCTAAAATCTGAGAAGGAATTTTAAAAACCATGACAAAAAAGAAACATCCAGTTAACAGTTTTTCACCTTCTTAAAAACTGGAAAAAAAGTTAAAAACACCTATTTTTAATCAGTTTCTTCTGAGTGGCACAAATAGATCCATGGACATTATCTCTTTAATATTCATAGGATTTCACTAAAAAAATTTTTCCCAGTAGCAATACATGCATATAAACTTATTTTGAAATATAGTTTACAAAATCTATTTATAAACACATTTTTCCTCCCAGCAATATGCTCTATTGCCCACTTTTACCCAGCAGTATGATCTGTTGGCTACCGACCACGGTTTCCTTCATCCCATTTCAGAGAGAACATGAGTGAGGAACGAAGCACGTGCAATGAGTGGAATTGAACCGAATTCATAGAACACGTTTGCGCACACGCACGCAGTTCGTACACAGGCCCGTGTGCACGAGAGAGAAGTGTAGCCTGAATGCAGAGTGAGGATAGAAACTCGGTAAGGGTTCATGGAGCTAAACTGGGGCGCTCTGTCGCGTTACAGCCGGTTGTTTCTCTGACCAGGAAGGTGACGTAGCCAGACGCGCAGAGGACGGCCATTCCGTTCCCAGGGCCGAGATCAGGGGCCCGGGCTGGAGTGCCAGTCGGAGGTGCAGCGGGGCTGTCGCGTCTGGAGGCGGGTGGCTCTCTGAGCCCCTCCCTGTGCTCCACCCCGGTGGGCAGAGCCCGTGACCCGGCAGCCGCGCAGGCCTGGGACACCCGTCTGAGCGAGGAACAGAGACGTGGGAGCGATCCGCGCAGCCAGCCGTTCAGCGTTACCGATGTGAACGGGAGCGCCCACGACCACCACACAGGGTACAGCCAAAGGGGAAAGCCTGGGACGGAGGCGGGAGCCGGCTACGTGTGCGGGGCAGACCAGACGGATGAGCTGGCTGCTGGGAGGGAGATGGGGGTGGGGGGAGGGGATGGGCGAGAGAAGAGGGAGGAGCAAGCCGGTGCACCAGGAAAACCGGAGGAGGAGGCATTTCAGAGTGAGAGCTGGCGCCACCGTCAGGCTGCCGGGGAGGGTAGGAAAAACACCCGCGTGCAGACCTCAGGTGGGCGGTCGGGAGTGGAAAGGGGTGTGGAGGGAGGAGGGAGTGAGGGCTTTGGGAGGACGTAATGCAACTCTGTAAAGGACTTCGGCGACAAGAAAAACAGGTGGAGTGTCCAGGGACGAAGAGTCCAGGGTCAGGAGTATACGGTGATGGGGACATGTTAACATAAATTGCATATTTGTTAGTCCGTCTCTGATAAAAGTTACCCGTCGCTGGTCGCTGAGGAAGGGCTGGATGACGCGGGGAGCAAGGCGGGGAAGGCTGGGTGGGTAATTGCCGTGGGGGCGGGAACCAGGCTGACATTGGGTGTGGAGACAAGTAAGAAAAATGATTTGCAGGGGGGAGGTCCCTTTTTAAATGTGCTCGTCAGAAATGGAAGGATTTCTAAAATTAAAAGGTTGTTCCATTTTCTCTGCGCAATGTGAAGCAAGTGGAAAATGCGTTTCAAAAGAGTGAAAAAAAATGGAATATGTTCTCTGGATAATAGGACTAAAATATTGTCAGGAAAACACCCTACAATTGCCAGAGCCCCAGGCCCAGTTGGCAGTGCGGGTCGGGAGGTCGGATGCAACCAGAGTGTTCCCGGGCGAGGTGCCGGACAAGGGAAGTCGGGGTGCCGGCCCTGGAGGCATGAGCAAGACAGCCAGGGACCCAAGACGAAGGGACCTGAAGAGTTAACAAAAGGCGTCGGGACCAAAGGCCCTGAAAGTGCAGACGGACACATGCACGAGAGGCCGAGTGGCCTGAAAAGGTAAGCGAGGCTGAAACAACTTGGAGTGTGGGGAGTCTGGGAGGCCAGAAGGTGGAGTCGAGGGTAGCTAGGAAGCACTCAGACCGGCGTCAGTAACAAGGTGGAAGGGAAGTTTCGGGGTTGCCCCGACACCTTTGACGAGTGCTGGCGTGTATGTTCCCGGAGACCTGTGATGAGGAAGAGGAGAAAACACAGGGCACACGCCTTGGAAAAGGTGAGTTAAGTTGTGTGTGTCTTTGGCGGTGGTTTGGTTTGATTTTGTATTTCTCGTTTGTTTATTTCATACAAGTTGGAAGAGTAGTTAGTCTGAAAGTGGAAATTGAGCTGAAGGAAAACGTCCAGCTCTCCTTCTGAACTTGACAGAGGTGTAGGTGACGCGTAGGGAGCCACCCGTGCGACAGGGCCACCATGGCAGAGCTGCGGCCGGTGGCTGAAGGGAACATCAGGTTGCACCCAGCTCTGCAGCGTGGCGGCTGGTTGGTTGGGGCAGAGAGGGGAGCTGGGACGGAGCGGGGTAGCAGCGCGTTGATGAAGGCATGGGGAAGCAGAAAGTTCGGGAACGGAAACACAGGCAGGGGCAGAGAGCTGCTGGGCTCACTGGGGAGACGTTGGCATAAGCAGGTGGGGTCGGCGGACAGCGAGTTCGCCAATGTTGTTCCGAGTCGCCCAGTGGGAGCGAGAGACAGAGGGGCTGTTCAGTCCCCCGAGAGGTCAGCCGCAGTCTGGACAGCTGGCCTTCCTCCAATGGCCCAGGGCCGGCCAGCAAGCCCAGGCTGAACTCTTGGGGGGCCCTCGCAGCTGTGGCCTCCAGAGATGGGGCAGTGGCGCCTCTTCATGCACGTGCATCGGTTGATGCTTCTTCTGATTTCTTAACTTAGCCAAAATGACTCGTACACCCCTGCCTCTGAGGATGGGCACCTGTGTAGCAGCCCCCAGGACCAGCACAAACTGGCAGGTCGGGACTGGCTGCACAACATTGCAGATGTGTGTAACACCACAGAACAGCACACTTCAACACAATTAACACGACGGATGCTGTTGTGTGACTCTTAGCGCAGCTGTAAGTTTCACAAAGAAAGAAAGCAGGTGAGAACAGAGCAGGGGGGAGAAAGGCCCAGCAGCCACACGAGAAACACCCGCCCAGGGGATAGAGCCATCAGTTGGACAGGACAGGAGACCAGTCAAGTCTTTTTTAAGAAGAGCGCTGGGTTGGAGGGTCAGACGGGTGATAGCTCGCTGGGAGTAAGAACCCCATGGCGGGAGCGGTGGAGACAGAAGATGGATGCGCGCAGCACCCACGCAGCGACCGAGGATGGAGCACTGCACCGTGGTCCTCCCGCTCCGTCTCCCTGGTCCGCTCCCCTCCGCCGCGCTCCAGCGCCAGCTCCCGATCGCCCTGTTTCGGTCTGCCGTTTCTCTCTCCTCGGTTTCTTCCTTTGGAAAACAAGCTATTTGTTTCACAAACTAAAACCAGTGGGAAAGTTTCAGAGAGCACCTAACAAAAGTTCCCATTTTATGGATGAGAAAACTGACTGTAGGGGAGGTTACACAGATCACCAAAGTCACACATTACGACAAAGTCAAAGTTAAAACCCATGTATGCTCACTTACAATCTAGTGTGAACATTGCTCCTTCCAACTGCAATGCAAATACTCTATCAATCTTAAAATGTTGACAGTTTTTAGCTGATAATTCAAGCGTACCATTTATCCATGACTTTTAAAACCAGAATGTTAAGTCCATTAAATGCACGGATAAGCTGTCGATTAATTTTTCCAAAGTCTTTGGCCAGTAACCAGGTTTTGAGAGATCATTTTTTCAATGCACGAGGTGCAGTGTGTGTCTGTGTGTGTCTGTGTGTGTGTGTGACTGTGTGTGTGTGTGACTGTGTGTGTGTGACTGTGTGTGCACGTGTATGTGTGTGCAAATGAGTGCCTATGAATGTGTGTGTTTGTGTTCATGAGAAGGGCAGGAAGAAAATACGTCTGGCAAAGGGAAACATAAGTTATAAATACAAAAAAAGGAGGATAAAGTCCCTAACCTTAAAAAATTAAAATACTTTCAGGAAGACACGACATGAAATGACAAGACAATTACAAAACAACTCGTCAAAATTACACAGAGCACAGCGAGTGCGTGAGCTCGGAGGTGATGAAAAGGCAGCGAGTGGTTCTAAACACGTCGCCCCAGAAAGCAACAGGAAACCCAGAGCTGGGAAACCAGGCCTCCCGCTGGCGGCGGCCGCGTGGAAATTACTCAGAGAAAATCTTCAGCGAGATTCACTCAGTCCCATTCACCGTGGCATTACACAGGTCCTGCCCTCGGGCTGTGGGTCGGACCTGGACGGGAGGGCAACGCAGAGCCTGTATTGTTGTCAGCGTCACCGTCTCTGTCCTCAGATGGCATTATATTACATTATGACGTTAATACTGTCACTTGGCCCCGCCCCCCCGTGCTCTGACTCTGGCTCACGGTTCTCCCAAGTGCAGAGTTTGTTCCGTGTGAGCCTCCCCGTCCAAACGCCATTCCCTCTGTAGACTGTCGTTCCTCCTGGATTGTTGCAAAGCTCTGTCGGTCCTTTTTGGACATGCCTCCCCCCTCTTTGCTGACCTCCTGGGCTTCGCAAAGCCACCCTGTCTATGCTGCCTGCGTTCCCGAGTCTGAATAAGCCACACCTCACTTATGCATATGTGTGTGTGTGTGTGTGTGTGTGTGTGTGTGTAGGAATTCCATCATCTATATGTTCCATCCCCCCCCAGGCTCCTCTGGGTGGCCTCTCACCTGCACTGGTACAATTCCTCCCTGCAGACCCCACCTTGCCTCTCCCTTACCCGGCCCCACAGTCAGACCCCAACCTGGAAGGAATGACATTTTCTCTCTGAGTATAACTTCCAAGAAGCAGAGCACGCTCTACTTGTGTTTTTACTCTGGAAAATTGAAATATATACATTTCTCAGTCACGTTAACTGGAGGAAAGATATCAGTGGAGGAAGAGAGACGTTTTCATGCCTAAAGCACTTTGTTACAGGAATTTAACTGCACACGTGTCCGTGTCTGCGAGTTACAGCTTTGCCCACTCATCCATCACAGACATTCCGGCTGCGTCTGTGTCCTGGTGACTTAAATCATGGCGTAATGAGCGTGGAAGTGCAGCTATCTCTTCAATATCCTCTCTTCGTTTTCTCAGGAGGTACGCCCAGAGGTCAGGTTGCTAGATCATACGGTAGCTCTATTTTTAATTCTTTGAGGAACCTCCCTAGCTCCCATAGTGGCCGCAGGACTTTTTAGAGCCCCGCCCACAAAGCCCACTCCTTTTTCTCCGCATCCTCGCCACCACTTGCGGGGACAGCCGTTCCAGGGGGGTGAGGTAGCAGCTCCTGTCCTTCTGGTTTGCATTTTCCCGGTGATTAGACATGTTGAGTGCCACACTTCATCCTCCACTTTGTCTTTCGTGGCTTGTGACAATGCAACAGGCTCCTCCTTTGCCCTCCACATTGCTTCTTGCAGGTTTTACAGAAACTGCCTCGATAGTTTCCCCTCTCCAATAAACAGGCCTTTGTGCAATAACCCATGCTTGGTCACGAGGTTCCCGTTCTACAGGAAACGACACATTACCTCTGTCCTTTATGTAACCAGCCAATCCGACGTCGCTCCTTCCCACAGCTGCTCGTCGCCCCTGAGTCTTCACTCCGAACAACCTGTCACCCAGAGGAGTCGCCTCTTCCCTCTCTCCGTGCGAACACTGCTCAAGTGTTAAGATGAAAAATGACGCGCAGTGAAAAAGAACGTGGGCTTCGGCAAACCCGTTTCCCGAGGCCCCGTGACTTAAGTGGCACTTGACTTCCGTGAGCCTCAGAGTGAAGAGTCTATAAAACACCGAGCTCAACGACTGGCCCAGAGAGCTTGAACCTGGGCACCGCGTACCACGCGGAGTAACCGCTAGTCAATGTCTCCTCTCCGAAAGGTGGGCTGGCTCCTTGGGAGAAAGAAGCGTGAGTCTAGTTGACACTAGCCGTTAACACAGGTGCCGCAAGAAATTGTGAGGACTTCTTAGCAAGTGGCGTTTATATTGAAAATGAGATTCGATTTATAAAGTCTTTAAATACTAAATATAAAATGCTGATGGTAGAGATGAGGTTGCAGATAGGATGTGCAAATATTTTAGGCCTTGGCAGTTGTTGTTGAACTCTTTCATATTTAAATATTTGGTTTTTAACATAAACCACTACACGTCCGTAGCAAACTATGAAAAAAGCTATAAATACGAAAGGACATCTGGTTCCATGTCCGGGGGCAGGCTGTCAACACAACTATAAACACGCCTCACCAATCATTTCCCGAGATGTATCTTGGGAATCTTTTGCAGTACCATGTACAAATTTACATGTCTCTCCCATGGCACAGCATTCTCATACGTGGGCGCCGTTTAATTAAGGAACATGAGTGCCTACGTCATTGTTAGGAAAACTCCAGGAGGGTAGGCGTCCTTGAACGCACACCTGTGTGCACTCGCACACATGAAACGCCTAACAGTGGGATGTGCATTTCGTGTTTTCATTTTAAATTATTTTCAAAGTGTGGCTTACTTCTCCATCGACTGCACAGACGTCTTCAGGTGACGGAGCACGTGTCAACAGCGCAGATGGAATTTAAAGGGACACCACCAAGTCCACAGCGTCCCGCTGTGAGTAGCACAAAAATCTGAAGAGTTGCTCTCCTGCCTCTCAAAACTTATCACCCTATCAGAAAAGAAGTCACAGACGCCATTGAAAGATGACTGAAGGTTCAACATTTCTTGCTGTTTCACCATTTTCTTCCTAATAAAAACAGAAACGTTAACCCCCGTGCATTTGACAATGGACAAAAGATACGGATTTACATTTCACCAAATAAGCTAAGTGGGTTACGAAGAAACACACGAACCAGTTCCTCAGGATCCTGGGCCACAGAGGAGTACTGCCGTGCAAGGCACCTGGGGCGCTCGCACACACACCTATCAGAAGGGAAGGAGTTGAGAACACCAGCCACGGACCATCGGGTGAGCAGGTCGAAGGATGGCAGCGGTCGCTCTGCTGCTGGAAACATTTTCTAACACAGTTTGGCCGTTTCTAACAAGTTAAACATGCCCGTGCTCTCCGACCAAGGCCTTAACGCAGGAGACAGGAAGGCGTGTGCTGATAGATAGAAAGGCCCCTGTGTTCACGAGGCCGTGTCTGTAGACGCCACAACTCCTGTGTCGGTGAACACAAACAGACCAACTGTGGGACGTTCATCTTACCGTGGAACCCGGCTCAGCACCGTACTGAATGAGGCGCTCGCGCACACGGCAAGGAGTGGCCTCAGAATGCTCATGCTGGGTGAAAGGGATCAGACAAAGGGTAGTGATGATTCTAGAAGAGCCAAGCGATGGAATAACAAAGTAAACCCACGGAGCTGGCGAAGGCAGGCAAGAGCTAGGGTGAGGGTGCATGAACTCACGCTGTGTGAGGTTCCTCATCGTGATGATGATCATGGTTTCACCAGGAATCGTATTTCAAAACTCATGAAACCGCATACATCGGATATGTTCATTGTATATCAATTATGCCCCCAATAAAACGTTAAAATAACTGGCCCGCCTGGTGTGGCTCGGTGAACGGAGTGCTGGCCTGCGAACCAAAGAGTCACTGGTTTGATTCCCAGTCAGGGCACATGCCTGGGTTGTGGGCCAGGTCCCCAGTAGGGGGCTTGCAAGAGGCAATCACACACTGATGTTTCTTTCCCTCTCTTTCTCCCTCCCTTCCCCTCTAAAAATAAACAAATAAAATAAAACCTGTAAAAACATGTTAAAATAACTTATTGCACATGAGAACTACCTTCTTGTACAAGAAAAGCAGACTATTGGGTAACCCCACGTTTGCCCCACTGTCCCTGTGCTCCACCAGGGCTGCAAGGACTAGTGAGCAGGGACAGGCCTCTCCATCTGGGCCATCGAGAAGGCTGTCACAGAGGCCACGGCGCCAGGCTGCCCTCCACAGTCCTTGCGTTCCTGCCTGGGCAGCAATGGCCTTGACATGGGAAGTCCATAGAGGCTGCCGCGATCCGCAAAACCTTTAGACCGTTCGCTCTGCCAGCAGCGTGAGCAGAGGAGAGAGCCCGGGGGCGGGGCCCCGAGGATTGCTGCAGAACCTTCACCCACAGAGCCACGTTCAGGGGCGCAGCGGAGATGCGCCTTCAGAACAGGGACCTCCTGTCTGGTGGCTGTAGCCCAGCCTGCCCCCTGGGGACACCCCCTGGGTTCTGACCCACGGCAGCCCCCTGCCCGAGCCCCGTCCATCTCACAGCCAGGAGCTGAGGGGCGGGGAGAGGGAACAGAGGCCTGCCTCTCTGGGAACCCCGAGGTGGCCAGCGCCCACTCGGGAGACCAGCCAGCCCAGCTGGCAGACCTGAGATGACGTCAGCCACGAGAACTGGAAGTGACGAAAGTGGTAGAACCCATGGACATGCAAGCCTGCAGCACGGCTCTTCCATGTGATCGGCTGTTGCCAGAAAAGTCACCCGTGAAGGCTCCATGCGTCCATCGCTGCCCAGCGGCTGCAGCTGGGATCCCTTCCGTTCTCCGGGCCCCTCCGCGCGCGGGGTGCCTGCCCGGCAGGTGGCGCTCCCGGCGCGGCGTTCAGACTGCGCCTGCGCCTGCGCATCTCCGGCTTCCTCCCTGCGAGTGTTCTCAGACCCGGGACTGGCTCGGCTGCACGTTTGCATCCCCAGCAACCAGCACGTCGTCCGCCGCTCGGAGGCGTGAAATAAAAGCCGCTGAGCGGACGAACACACGGGTGAATGTTTGCTTAGTGGCCTTTGAAAATGCTCCCTAACGTTTTAGATGCCGGACACGTAGGTGACCAGGAGTTCGGGTAGCTCGACACAGGGTCGCCAGGTCGCCCTAAGGTGGATAGCACCCCACCATGCACACCCCCACCCCACCCCCGCCGCCGGGGCAGGCGGCAGCAGCAGCCTTTGGAAGGCTCTGTGTCACGCTGAAATGGTGCCCTCCGGGCTGCTGAGCCTGAGAAGCCAACTCTAAAATTAACTTTTTGGCCGACGCCACTTGGTTCAGTGAGAAGACTGGGAAGGATGGCCTCCAGCGTCCATTCCTTTAACACTAATTAGCCTGTCTACTCCAGACTAGGTGGGGAATAGGGCGGCCAGGCCAGGCAATCTCCTTACACTTTAAGGGACGTTAATTATTCATTGATCCAACTCATTTGCACCTAAATTTTTCCTGCAGTAGAAGATACAAGGTAGCATGGGTTCTGTTCTTCTCCTGGGGGTGTATGTGATGTCAAAGCAATTAGGAAAATTATAACGCTTGTGTTTCTCACGAGTGCCCATTCGCCCACGGAATCGTTGACCATAGACATAATTCTTTGAGGTGAATTCCCTACATGGATGCAGTTTCCGGGATCCATTCAAATGTTGGTCATTGTTGCAGCAAGAAGAATACGGAGTCACTATAGACCAGCGATGTGAGTGCACGCATCCTGGAGTGAATTTCATGCAGGTGAAAAGACCGCTTCATGGCGTGTCATCAATGGGGCTTCATCATAGATGCTTCGAACGAGCACCGCAGGGGTGGGCCTCAGTGTGGGACTGCTGTTTCACAGGCAGCGTCTGCGCCAGCTTCCCAGAAGCCTTTGAAATGGCAGGACCGTCTACGAAGTGCCGAGATTGGGTGCTTTTCCCTGGAAAAACAACATATGTTTAGGCTACAAGAAGTTTTCTGCACATTTTCACTTTTAACAGTCACTGCTTACAATATGCTGCTTGAAATATGTTGCTTTCTTTTATGGAGTGTTTTCTAATATTGAACATATTTCCAAGTTGTAAATTTTTGCTTTGGGAATATAATATTTCTTCTAAAAGCATGGCTTTGAATGGGCTGTTCTCTGACGATGGCGAGATTGACAGTTTTACCGCCTGACACCAACCATCCTCAACCGAAATCGCTGGCTGGAAAAGCCAGTTACCATAAATAAGCCACTGTAAATGGGCCTCATACAAGGTCTGAGTTTCTAAGGCTAAATATTAAATCTATTTCTAAACCCATAAGGTGCTTTACAACTCTGCTATTATTTTCGTATATAATAATCATCTAACATTGGAATTATAGCCCCCAGGTCCCCGCAGTCTCCATGACCAGTGGGCGCACAGTGTCCCCAGCCTCTGGGTCTATAGATACAGTGGCTGAGTGTGTCCTGCAGGCACATGTCATGGTTTGCTCCTTCGGGGAATGAGATACTGTGTCTCCCCACTGTGTCGTGGGAAAGGCACGGCGAGGCCCACTCACGTTCCCCTGTAGTCGACTCGGGCCTTTCCCTCAGTGTTCTAGAACTAAACTGCAGCGTGATTATTTGTTTCTACGTTTGCATCCCCAGCAAACTGTGACTAAGATGTGTGTTTTCTTTGCATCCAGAAAGCAACAAGCATAAAAATCTGCGCACAGAAGACTTTCCATAAATGCTTGCTGGAGAGATGAACTGTTGGAGGGACGGCCGGACGGACGGATGCAGGAAGTCAGCACCATGTGCTGCCTGACGGGTGGGAATGCTGGTTGTCACGGATACTGGGCAAGCCAGCCCTACTCCCGCTTTGAAAATAAGCAAGGGCTTTAAACAAGCTTCTGCAGGGTGTGGCTGCGTGTGGTACTCAGACCCTGAGGCATCCACAGAAATCTCCACCGAGTCACACAAACATTTCCACTGGAGACAACAAAGAGCCACTGCTGTTCCCCTAATACACTCTTACGATTCCGAAGGAATTTAAATTCCTTGTGTCTGAGCACCGTCTTCAATGCCAAAGCGTCATCCGCATATTTTTATGTTGATATCTGAGTGCACGTGAGCCTCCCAAGAAATCTGCTCTCAGAAGCACACAGAGGGAAGCATGGGTCAAATTAAGCAGTTTTCAGGTGGCCGACGCACTGGTCCAAAATAGCTCTGCTTATGGAGACCGAATGCGGCATCTCAATGCATTTCTGATGTAATTATTTTTCCCCACCGGCCCCCGGATAAAAAAAAGGGTCCCCAAACTGACAGCGATGAGTCACAGCCTGCCTCCCTGTGTCCTCAGCTCACTGCAGATCCCTCGTTACCAGGAAGGTCGGAAAACAGCACAATTACAACCCAGTCTAAGCTCCTCCCCTGGACAAGCTGAGCAGGAGTGAGGCTTTTTTCCCCCTCCTAAACGATAATCAACTTCATTTTGAAATACTTGCAGCTTCATGTAGGCAGAATTAGAGAACGTATTTTATTTCCAGCCCTTTTAAAAACTAACCACAGCATTACTTCTCACTGACCTGGCAAAGAAAAGGAAAAGGATTCTCTTTACTGGGAGAAGACGAGATGTTTGGGTTGGAAGGAAAAGGTGCGGTGGATGATGGCACCGAAGCGGCCCGCTATTTTGGGAATCGGCCGTCAGTGCCCAATTTGGAGAGAAGTAAAGGCACAATAACGGGACGTTATTGCAGGCATTCTTCTTAGTCCGACAGCGTCTCCGACAGCCCTTGCTAATTGCGTTAAAGCAGCTGCCACGCATCCAGACACGGAACTTTTCCACCCGGGAGAGCATCCTGCTAGTTGTGATGCTTGCCCAATAGAAAGAGGAGCGAGCACCAGCAGGCAGGAAACGGCCCTGCCTTGTTACTTAACTGCACGGGGACGTACAGCTCAGGGGTTGCCAAATAATTAAAGTAGAACCAGTATACGCTAACGTGAGGTCCCGTTTCTTGACAGCTGTGGGAGGTGCCAAGAGGCACGTCAGGTTGTACTGCACGCCCAGGGCTGGGGGCGGGGGCTGGTGGGAGCGGAGGGATGAGCCTCCCGTCAGTCCCCGGCTGCATCCGTGTGAGCAAGGAAGGAATGAAGGGCTCAGCTCCTTTCTCTTCGCCTGCCCCTGCGTGTCCCTGATGGCGTTTCTGGCCCGCGCAGGACCTCCTGGTTGTCCCTGAAACCTCAAACACCTCCAGCACAGAGGGTATGGGAGTCTAGACTCCATTTGCGCTAAACCTGAAAGCGTTTTCCGGGACTGGTTTTTTTTAAAATAAGTTCTTTGTCTTCTAAGCGTATTCCCTGGTTTTGAATAAAAGTACGATGCACATTCTCCATGAACTCGCACTCCATCCGACACTAGCCCGGGCCCAGAACACCCTCCCTGTGGCATTCTCCACTGAGAAACCCTGGAAGCAGGTGCGCGCCCCTGAAATAGCTTTCCGGGCGAGGATCCGCCGGCCTCCCGGATCCCACGAGCCGAGGCAGGGCTGCTAGCACTCTGCGGGCACAGGCCGGAGGGCCATGCGGCAGCAGGAAGCCGCTGTCACCGAAATCCTCAGTGTGGTCTCCCACGTCAGGTCACACCCCATTAAGGAGAAAGAACTGGAGCAGAAAATAAGGCCCCGTGTCTGTGACTGAAATGTGCCTTTTAAAAGCAGTGCCGTTGGAAGCAGCTACTTCACGGAAGTGCAGCCTGGAGCCATCGGAAATGTCATCCAGGGAATCGTGTCGTGGGTTCAACCGTCACTGTTAATTAGAGCAGAGTAACACTGCGGCCTCCTTCTGGTGAAGACCACGGGAGTTTCCAGTCATTGTTACTT
The DNA here is from genome assembly GCF_019186645.2 of Phyllostomus hastatus. Lineage (NCBI taxonomy): Eukaryota > Metazoa > Chordata > Mammalia > Chiroptera > Phyllostomidae > Phyllostomus > Phyllostomus hastatus. Next base: position 98,241,329 of record NW_025333872.1, read on the forward strand.
CTCGCCACGTGCTCTCCGCCCTGGCACTCCCTGCCACCTCGCCTGTGCCTCAGTGCCCCTCCCTCGAGGAGGTGCCCCTCCCCCATCCCTGCAGGCGCCTAAACAGAAGCCAGGTGACCAGCCCCAGCCCCGCAGCCCCTCCGGCCTCCTCGGAACCAGCAGCTTCCCTCTCGGACCTGCCCGCTGGTCAGTGCCCTGTTCTCCGCACACAGGGCTCCGTGCCGCGTCCTGTCGCCCGGGTCCCTGGGTGGTCCCCAGACGGTCTTGTGCAGTCATGCCTGCCTCTCCCCCCACGCCGAATCTCCTCTCAGTTTGGCGATTTAAGGCAAATTCCACGTAAGGTGAATCCGAGGGCATCCGAGGGCGAGGCGGGGCGAGGCGGGGCGAGGCGGGGCGAGGCGGGGCGAGGCGGGGCGAGGTGAGGCAACCCGAGGAAGAATCATCACCAGCTTTTTGACATGGAGGAATCTTCACTTTTAATACTGCCAGTGGACCCTGATTCCTGAGCCATTGTATCTTATTATTTCCTAAAAATAAATGAATAAATAAGGAGAACTAAACACCTAGGTAATTAGCACGGTTATTCTTTCTCTTCCAAAAGAATGTAACCTAGTGCCTATTTTCAGGTCTGCCGATACCTTCCCGGGCCTCTATTTTTGTCCTCTAAATATAATCTCTAGTCGTCAAGTATGTTCCTCCGTTAATTCAGCTGTGGCGCAGCACTGAACGCCATCTGGAACCGCTAATTGTACTCTGTCTGAGCCACCCAAGTGTGCCCTCACCTGAACGCCTGCAGCAGCTATTTTCACAGTCCTCATTATTTTCTAATTTTCCAGAACACATTTCTTCCTTTCTCCGGTATTTTTAAAGGGATGATTAAAGCTGCTGAAAGAACTGAAGCTGTGTGAAACGTGCTACTTTCAGATGTCTCCGTTTTAACAAATGTCAATAAAACTTGGCTGAAACAATACATTTTCACTTCTTAATTCTCTTTCCCATGCTTAATTAAAAGACTCTTCAACAATTATTAAAAAAAATTTCAAATCCACAGAATATTGACCCAATCTGGTTTGAGTAATAGTTAATAAAACTGAGTCACAAACAATTGGCTCAGTAGCTCATGCAGCGGCGCAGACGCGCTCACAGGGCTGGGGAGGAGCGCGGGGGAGCCTGTTAAGAAGGAGCAGGGGAGCACCCGTCGGTGCGGTGCCGGCTGACGCTCCCAGGTGCTGCCTCCTCCCTGCTCTGCGTGCGGACACTGGGGCCCGGGCCCTGGAGAAGGAGCAGCCTAGTCGGTCTCTGCCCCACGCCTGACTCAGAAACTGCAAGAAGCTCAGCACTCCAGACCTCGACACCCAGTCCTGTCACCCCTGAGCCCTGCAGCCGGCAACGCTGCCCCGGCTCCTGCCTTTTTGCTTACGTCCGAATCCTCTTCAAGGCCAGGCTCCCAGGACACTGGCCCTTCCGGGGCTTCCAGCATTTGCACTTGAAGCTCTTCCCAGATGTCCCTGGTAGCTGCCTGGCCCTGGCCCTGGCCCCTGCCCTGATACGGAGCTCCGGTCCCTGAGGACACGCCTTGCTCATGCCAACTGTCTGCCCACTCAGACTTCTACCTGTCACTCAGCTGAGGCTCCCGCCACCTCCGGCCACCTGCGGGTGGGAGCCCGCCTCACTGCGGCCACGCCGGCTTGCTGGGTGGGTGTTCCCGCGTTCGTCAGCCCCCGCCACTGCCCTGCGTCGGTTTGGGACTGCGTCTGCACGGGGCCCTCGGCTGCTCACTGTAGAGATCACATTCCTCTTGGCCTTGACCTTCCTCAGTCTAGTTCGTCTTAGCAACAACCAGACCGGGTCTGATGAAGTCTAAGCTCACCCTGACCTGTGTGCCTCCATCAGTTGGGCGTTATCCCACAAAGCAGAAGGTCACCAGCTTGATTCCCAATTGCGACACGGGCCTGAGTTGCAGGTTCGGTTCCTGGTTGGGACACATCTGAGGGACAGCCAATCCGTTTCTCTCTCTTTCTCCCTCCCTTCCCCTCTCTCTAAAAATATGTAAATAAAATGTTTTAAAAGGGAAAGAAATCTAAGCTTAACATTCTTTGACACCTGAATAAAAATTCAACTGTCACACAGCAGTGTATTACAGCAATCACGAAGTTACACAAATTGCAGTTGTTTTAAAATCCGTACGATGAACGCTCATGGGCGCGCAGAGAAGTGTGAACAGGGAGATGGAGAAGATGGTCCCGGCCACGACGGTAACAGCGCCAAGGGCCCGGAGGCATCGGAGCTCAGGGCGGTCCTGGGGACGGGAACAGTGTGGGTGGCGACAACCCTGGCCAGATGCAGAACGTGGTCCAGGGCCGCTCCCCATGACAGGGGCATAAACTGCCTCCTGAGAGATTTCCTCTGCAGCAAACACCGCGGGCAGGCGTAGGGAGATCGGGCTGTACCTGGACGGCCACCCACGCAGTCGTGTGGAGGAGATGGGACCAGGGGGCCAGTCAGGGGCTCGGCTGTTGCCACAAGAAAATGAAACAAGTGCGTGAGTTCCGCGCCTGCCTCAGACGCGGGAATGGAAGTGACAAACAGTTCAGACAGGTCATGGCAGTGGGGAGCCGTGGCTCGTTTGGGGAAGACACGAAAAGTGGCTGCCCGGCGTGTGAGTTGGGTAGGCAGGTGGGGAAGTGGATGAGCCCGTGGTCCAGGAACCCGCACGTCCATCCACCCATCTGTTCACTCATCCACGCAGTTACCAACCACACAGAGGCCCCTGTGTGTCTGCACCGTGAAAGGGACAGTCGGACCACGTGGTTCGATCAGCAACTCCGGAGAGACGGCGGGCTGGGCCTCAGCCCCAGGCAGGACGCGAACGTCAGGAAAATGGATGGAAGGAGCAAAGGGGAGTTCATAAAACTAGGGGAGAAAAGACATGGTGATAGCGAATTTTAAAGATGAGACCTTTTAAGAATGCCTGGCTCAAACTCCTTGCAAAGTTCCTCAAGGAATAAAACTTGGAAATATCACTGGGACAGTTTTTAAAAATTTAGTCAGGTCCATGACTCATAATAGCACTGCATCAACGTTAAGTACCCTGAGTTTAATACTCGCACTGTGATTATTTAAGAGGTTGACCTTTTTTCTTAGGAGACACACTCTGAACTACTTAAGGGTAAAGAGGCATTAAGTCTGCCACTTACTCTCTAACGGTCTGGGAAAATATGATAGAGACATATCTGTACTATCTATAACTATAATCTATGTTTAGCATATAATTATAATTTATAAATACGTATAGCTAGAAAGAGAGTGCTAAAGAAAATGGGCAAATATAAGCAATTAGTAAATGTGGATAAAGGATATACACGCTTCAGTTATCTGTTCTTACATCTGTTCTGTAGTTTTTTTAATATTTTATTTATTTATTTTTAGAGAGAGAGGAAAGGAGGGAGGAAGAGAGGGAGAGAAACATCAGTGTGCGGTTGCCTCTCACACGCCCCACACCGGGGAACCTGGCCCGCAACCCAGGCATGTGCCCTGACTGGGAACTGAACCCACAACCCTTTGGTTGGCAGGCCAGTGCTCAACCCTCTGAGCCACACCAGCCGGGGCTCTTTTCTGTAGTTCTGAAATTATTTCCAACTCTAAGTTCCTCTCTAAATAAAAATTTCATAAAAATATTTGAGGAAATGTGGTCATGTTAGAAAGGTTCAATGAAAAAGTAGAAATTCTCATGGGAGAGAAAGTTTTAGGGACTATTTACTCTAAATAAAGTAAAAACAACACACCTTTTCATGTTAGGCACTCAGAATCCGACCCATTGTTTATGAACCACCCCTCACTCAACCTGTGTAAGCAAACAAAACCTGTGTAAGCAAAACGGTGGAGTTAAGACATTAAAATTCTGGGCAAAATCAGCAGGTGGAAAGGTTACCTAGGCATGAAGGATTGCCACCAACGGAACATTCAACGTCTGCGACCAGTGTCAGCTCTGACTGAAATTTAGCCGCCGGTGGTGAGAGTCTGGGGCCCTCCTGTCTAACAGCCACCACCGTGGGGCCCCGTTTGCTCAGCGGCAGCCATTGTGACCCAATCAGAGCCCTTCCGCCCTGCAACCTGTTGGGATGCTGTATGTTCTGGCCACTCTACCTTTGTCCCATCCACGTGGTTGTGTATGAATATCATTCCAAGGCAGGAACAAGTACAGTAACTTGAGCATTGTTATCTCGCTATATTTTCATTGTTTGGGGGTACAGTAAAATTATTGAATGTCTTAAGCATTATGTGTATTAATTCTATATAGAATTCTACTAGTCACAAGTGAGGGGGAACTTCCGATAAGGTAGAAGTGTACAAGGAATCCCGGACAGGAGTGGAGTCTTATCTCAGGGAGAGTTCAAAAGACGAAACTGCTGAGTGACAGACACTCTTAATCTCTTTTCTGGGGTGTGCATTTTTGTTTCAACCTCCTCTCACAACAGAAGAACTTCCTCTCCAGGATCCACAGTTACTCAGAGACCTAGTTTTACAGAAAATAAAAATAAATTTCAGTTACAATCAGAGTACATTAAAATTATACAATTATCCTGCCAATGAATGTTACCCAGGGTGTCGAGACAATTCAATGGGGAAAACCAGTCTTTTCAACAAGCGCCGCTCATCGACTGAACTTCCGCACCCAGAAGTGTGTGGCTGGACCCCGAACCCACACCGCACACAACAATTAATCTGAAATGGATCACCAGCCGAAATATATATTAGCTGAAGCCATAAAACTCTTAGAAAAAAAGCAGAGGAGTAAATGAGTATGGCCTTGCATTTGGCAATGGGTTTTTTAACATGAAACCAAAAGCGTGAGCAACAAAAGAAAGAAAATATATAAAACAGACTTCGTTAAAGTTAAGAACCTCTAGTACATTGAAGAAAACTTTTAAGAAAATAAAAAACAAGCTGCAGAATGTGAGAAAATATTTGCAAATCATGTATTTGATAAGGGTCTATTTTCCAAAACATGTAAAGAACTCTTACAACTGAAGAACAAAAGGACAACTCAGTTTAAAGATGGGCATCAGGCGCATGAAAAGATGCTCGCCATCACTAGTCATTAAGGAAACATAAATGAAGCCACAAAGAAGTCCCACTTCACTCCCACCGCAGTGGCTCTAACTCAGAACATGGAAAATAACAATTGTTGGTGAGGATGTGGAGAGATTCAAGCTATCATATACGTCTGCTGGCAAGGTAAAACACTTCAGCTAAATGGAAAATAGTCTTCTGGTTCGGCAACAAGTGAAACATAGACTTACCATATGGCCCAGCAATTCTACACCTAGCTCAGTGCCCCCTAAAACTGAAAAAATACTTAAATAGAGGTACATGCATGCTCATAGCAGCCCTATTACACGAGCCCAAAGATGGACAGCCCAAATGTCCATCAGTGGACAAGAAACAAAGTGTGGTGTAGACACACAGAAAAGAAGGAAATTCTGACGGACTCGGCAATGTGGATGAACACTGAAAACATTATGTTAAGTGACAAAAGCTAGGTGCAGAATGTCACATGTTGTATTACTTATTTAAAACACCTGGAATAGATAGAAAGCAGGTTGGTGGTTTGCAGGGCCGGGGAATGGCAGGATGGGAAGCAACTATTCTGGTGGGCAGGCTCTCCTTTTGGGGTCTGAAAATGTTTTGGACCTAGAAGGAGGCGGTGGTTTCATAGGACTGTGATTGGACTCGATTTCACTGAACTGTTCACTTTAAAATGCTTAATTTTCTGTTATCTCATTTCATGTCAATAGAAAAATAAAAAGTGCACATCATTTTCTGCATTTTTATTACTGATCTGAGTTTTTATTGCCACTTGATAGTGAAAATACTAGATACACTGAACCACCAGTTCTGGTTTAAAATTCAGCATCTCTTGTTAGTCCATTCAAGATTACCACATCATGTTCATTTAAGCCGTAATTTTGTCAATGATCAGCCTTCCTTCCCCTTCTCTGGGGGGACCCTGGCCACGTCGATACGGCACGGCAGAGAGGCCGCAGGGCAGTGGGGGACAGTTGCTTCTCCGCAGTGTCTCCTGAGACCACCCATTGTTGAAACCGTGGGCCATGTGCTCAGCCAGCCTGGACGACGTGTGGGTGTTGCTCTGCTGGGTGGTGACAAGCCGGCTCTGCACCCCTGTGTCCCATCTCTGTGAGCTCCCAGCAGCACCCCGTTCTCACAGCCCTGCTGGGAGGAGCCCCTCACCTCACACACAGAGTCCCAGCTGGGCACGGGCACATCTGGCTACTGAGCGTGCCCTTCCTGAGCGGGAGAGAGGGCCAGAGGGTCGGAGGCAAGGCCCCGTCCATCCCGGCAGCCCCATGTGGCTCCCGCCTGCCTGCCGGGTCTGCAGTGGGACGGCAAGTGTCCTCCAGACACCGCTCTCCCTGGGGGGTTAGCAACTCAGGAGCGGTTCCTCCAGTCCTGGGGCGGGCAGGTCCCAGATGCACGGTGCAGTCTGGCCGTCCTGAGAGTCAGATGATTGTCGGCGTTGGGGTCTTGCATCTGAAGGCTGCGAATGAAGGCAGAATTTCCACGTTGCTGTCTGGGAACAGAACTCCTTCTTCTCTGGCAAACCTCAGTCTTTGCTTCCAAAACCCTCATCTGATTGGACGAGGCCCATGACATTATGGAGGTCCATCTGCTAAAAGTCAAACTGATTATAAATGTTCCTCGTGTCTAAAATACATCTTCACAGCCCCATGCAGGCTGGTGCTGGACCAAACAACCGGTCTCTGTCACCCAGCCAAGTGGACACATCAAACTGTCCATCACGGCAGCAGGGAAGGGCCTGGAGCGTGGTCCCAGGAACCTGCCCAGCCAGCCCCGGGCAGGCCGCCGCCAGATACTTTTGGGCAGGAGAGAGTCAATGTCTGCTCTACTTAGTCCTCTGTTTCCTCCTATCACTGTTTGCCAAACCCAGTTCTGACCGATGTGTCTGCTGTCTTCCTCTTACCGAGTTAACGAGATGCTGCCCTGCTCCCTCCTCCCTCCGGGAGACAGCCATGGGGCAGAGTTAAGTGAAGCGGTTCCCGTGTCCCCTTCCTTCTCTCGCTGTCGTCCGAAACTCCTTTCTCCTCCCGACAGCTGGGGGTCTAGTTAAGATTCAAGGTGCGGATGAAACTCCCGCCCTCCCGGTGGAGAAGGAATCCCCAGTCTCCTCGGCCTCCTGCGGGTCAGGAATGGGCCGTGTCTCCTGGGTGACATGCCAGGCGGGGGCTGCGGGGAAGGGGAACACATCGCTGTGCTTGCTGTCCCAGGCCGTTAAGCTGCCACAACTTAGTGCTCCGTGTGCCACTCGGACACTCTGGTTTCAAGCCCGACCCCACTCAGAGACGGAGCAGCGGCCCCCGGGGCACAGGCCCACGTTCCCGGGAGAGAGGTTCTGCGAGCCCCGGTGGAGCGTTCGTCCACTCTGGTCCGTCGGCCGTGACGGGAGGGAGAGTCGCGTGGTGTCCACCTTCCACGACGAGGAGGCAACTGCAGACTCCTGACTCCGTGTGCAGAGAGCTGAGCGCTCTTGCCCGAAACAGCCCCTCAAATTAGATGCAGGCGTGGGCGTGCGGGAAAGGTGAGTGTGCGAGCGCGTGTGGAACAGTATCCGGAGGAGCTTTCGCCACTTTCTGCAGGTGGGGACATTGGTGATGAAAAACCGTCGAACATGGAATCGGCAACGCGAACTGCAGACCCGTGCCCGTGTGAAACGGCGTTCCGCGCAGGGACTCCTGGGAACTGTCTTCGCTAATTCTTGGCCCGTTTTCCCAAGGGGAGACAGACGTGGACGGCTGTGCGTTTCTTCTCCGGCTGCTGGCTGTGTCCAGGTTTCTCTAACGCGGTACCTCTGGTCCCTCCTGCAGGGTCCTCACCGCTGTGGCCCCAGCGGTCAGCCTCCCTTCATCTACTGGCTTAAAGAGCAGTAGGGAAGGCAGCTAAACGGGACCCTGCTCCCAGTGGAGAGTGGCTCAGGGCCGGCTCCCGCCCCGCCGCCAACTCAGACGGGCGTGCGGCTGCAGCCCGCGGCCCCGCGCCCGCGCTTTCTGCCAAACCCGCGGCCTCTCTCTGCCAAGGAGAGAGAGTAGTACAAGGAGTACTAACCGCTCCTCCCCGCCCCCCCGCCCCCGATCCAGCTCCCCTCGCACACAGGAGCGCGTGAGCCCTGCGTATGGGGGGGCAGGAAAGGCCCTTGTCTCCCTGTGACTTGGGCTGGGGTCTGCAGCGCTTCCCCACTGCAGTCTCTGCGAACTAAGTCGTCAGTTTAAAAGCCACGTTAAGGAGAAACCAGGAGCCTCACGCGGCCCGTTGCAAAGCCGTTTTCCCATTTTGCTAGTCACATCAGCGTTCCTTTGCCCTTTAAGTGCCACGAGTCCAAGACCACAGCTGCGTGCACCCCGGAAATGGTTTTTCCCATTGTAGTGAGACACGAGGACACCATTCTCCAGGACACAGATAACGTGCCAAACAGCAAAGTGAGAACCGAGACGAGTCGGGTCCCGCCACCGATGAGAAGCTGGGCTATTTGTCACCCGGAACTCCGCCACGGCTGCAGCTCCGGGCACGTCAGGGCGTCGTGGGACTCGTGTCCTGGCGTACGCAATCAGGTTTTTCCTTTTGTCACCTAGACCATT